>NC_136462.1:175402859-176700359 GCF_902686455.1 Sciurus vulgaris
TATCGTCCCTCACTGCACCTCCGGGACCGTGAGCCTTCGCGAGCAGCAAGTTTCAAATCCTCTGGTTTTGCTGGCGGACGGAGTTACTGGCCTTTGATGTCTTCCACGATCCTGCCTGTGACCCGGCGGGTCTTTGCTCGGCGGGGTCGGATACACCCGTTACGGCTTGTTGAGCCCCAATCATGCTGTCTTGCCTGGAGGCCGCCTACCCAAAGCAGGAGAGGAATGGAAGTTTGGGGCTCGGAATTGGGATCCCTTTTCCCAAACCAGAGGGTCTCATCTCCCATAGCAAAATCTGGGATATTGGGAGGGCGCAGACCCACTGGATTTGTTAGAGGAGAGACTGGGGGAATAAGTCCAAGGTCTTGGGAGGACAGGTGACAAGTGACAAACCGAGGGATTCTGGTAGAGTTGAGGCATCCTGCAGCTGGCGAGACTGAGGGGTCCCACGTGCGGTCAGAGGCGCAGCGACTAAGGGGTTAAGTCACCGCGCCCGGGGATTGGCGGCCCCGGGGGGCGTGGTCGGAGGGCGGGTCCGCGTTTGCCGCAGCCGCTGGTGGGCGGGGCCCGGGCGGAGAGCGGGAGGGGCGCGGAGCCGAGCCGGGCCCGCGCCGCGCGCCCCGCCGGGCGGGCTTCGGGCTGCGCCAGCTAGCCGGGACCATAGCGCCCGCGTCGGAGACACTACACCGGACCCTGAAGCAGCGAGTAAGTGAGGCAGGCCCACCGCGTCGTCCATCCCGGCTTCAACCCGCCGCCGTGTCCGTTGCACGGCTCGGCGCATCTGGCCAGACCGGGAGCTGGGGAGGGGTCGCGTCCCGCTGCTAGGGTCCCGGGGGCGGGGGAGGGGAAGGGAAGACGAGGCCGATGATGTCATGGATGCTTCGCCCGGCCTTGGTGGGGGGGGTGGTGGCGGCCAGAGGGGGTGCGGCCCGGATTATGTCACCTCTTCCCTCTGCGCCCCGCCCCCCAGGGCCACACGCGTTGGTGGGTAGCCCAAGGAGGTGTGGGCGGGATTTTCCCCACAGCAGAGACCCCTCGGGCACCTCTGCGGATGGCCCGTGGCTGGGGTCTCTATCTGTTGGTGCTGTGCACTGTAGGCTGCTGGTGAATGGCGACCCCCCACCCCCAGCGGAGGCTCGTGTGTGTGCGCGTGTGAGCTCGGGGTGTGTGTGGGGGTGCGCTGTCAGCCCCCTCAGTCCTGAAACATGGGCTTCAACTGAGCCAGGATCTAAGGGATGGGCCCCTTCCCCTCCAAGTATCCATGCCTCCAAGGGAAGATAGATCTCTCCTCACACATCCCAACCAAGAAGTTCTGGAGATCTCTGCACCCCCAAAGCCCTACAGTGCCCCTGAATCCCTTTCCTCCCTCAGTCCTTCCTGGAAGCCCTTACTGATTTCTCTGCCTGCGTTCATTACCTGTTTGCATTGCTCATACCTAGCATTCCCATATGCATTTGCCCTGCTTTTTCTTGGTGTCAGGGCCCAGAGACCCCAAGGACTCTTCCATCTTTGTCCTGGGGCATCCACAGGCCACCTCTGTGGAGGCCTGAGTGAAATCTCCCTGGAGTGTTCTGAGCTAAGTGCTCCAAGACTCCGTACTGCTGTGCTGACAGCATTTGGATATAGGATGGGCACAGAGAGTTGAGGTTTGTGGAGTGGAGAGGAGCTCAGGTCAAGGGAGAGAAAGGATGGGCATCAGGCGAGACCTTGGGGACCCTATAGCAAGCTCTGCTTGATTCTGGGGGCCAAGAGGAATATCAGGCAATTTACCCATAATACATTTGCTTCTTGAAATTCCTGCAAGGTAGATGTGAGAATCCGAAGTGAAAGAACGTACATGAGGTTCCACCCCAATCAGTCGAGCTGTGATTTACACTTAGAGCTGATGGAGCCAGAACTCCATCTTCTGAACTTGACCCAGCTCATGGAAGGATTTGGGCAGAGCAGGAACATGAATGGTGTTGCCCTTTAGAAAGAGACCCTGGGCTGCAGCTCAGGAAGGGAGTGCAGAAGAAAGGCCAGTGATGAGACCCAGCAAGGGTGCTGGCAGAAGATGCTGCTGAGATCTTTAGGAGGTGGAATGGGCTGGACTTGGGAGCCTCTGAGACTCCCAAGTGTTTTAGCTTTGGGGGACACAGGTGGTGAGGGGCTAGGTTGTTTCTGTGGGTTGGAGAGACTTGCATGTGTAACCCCTAGGTCCCTCTGTGACAATTAATACTATAATGTCAGAGGCACTGAGGGTTAATGAGACAGGGGTAGAGGCAGAGTCTGAACAAGGCTGTCATACCAAGGTTTGATGCCATGAGGCTGCCTTTCAGATTACATTGTAACCTGAGCCAGTGCAAGACCCTGACCCAAAGAGGAAGCTCAACCCTTCCTTTCAGCTGAATTCCTGCTTAGTAGGAAAAAAATATCGCATCTCCTTGTCTTTCTAGCCTCCTGCCAGGTTTTTATGGAAAGAATCAGCAGCAATCTAAGCTTGGGAGCGGCACGGGGGCAGGGAACACTTGCAAGAGGTTGACCATGACAGAGTAGAATTATGGCAAGAAGCTCTTTGGGCTCCAGGGAGAGAGTCTGTAAGTTAACAGTCACAGATTCCCCAGGTAGAGCACAAGGAAAGAAGGCTCAGGACAAGGTCATTTCTATTTAGAGTTCTGGGCATGTGAGCCTAGTAGGAACCACACACAGTCTAGAGAAGAGTGGGGCAGAATGGCATATGACCAACTCCAATTTATGGTCATATTCTTCTTTCCTGGATCTCAGAGAAGGTGGTTTTGCTGTTTGTGCTGCACATTACAGTTTACAAAGTACCTTCCCAAGCATTAGCCCTGTCACAACATTATCACTTCTGAGATTTCTTCTTACTTGCCCCTGCCCTCTGGTGTAGCCCCCCTTGCTAGCCCCTTGTCTAGATCTTTAATTTTATTAGTGGTGCTTTCCTTTGGCATATCAGCACACTCAAGTTTCTATCATGTTTAATTTAAAAATTAAAAACAAAACAAAACAACAACAAAAAACAAACCTTTGGATCCCAAACCTCCTTAAATGATGGCCTTCTCTAACCTCTTTTAGCAGGGAACTCTTCTATTTCTTCTCTCTGTACCCCTCCACCCCTGTGGTCTGCTTTTCCCTTGTATCACTTTTCTGAAACCATTCTGATACACACATCAGTGATATCTTCAACTGCCAAATCCAGGGCACACTCTTCAATCCCAATTTTATTTGGCCCCTTTCTTTTTAACCCTGAGAGCTGTCCCCACATCCCACATTCTTTTTTTTTCTTTTTTGAAATGGTGTTTCACCATGTTACCAAGACTGATTGGCATTAAACTCCTGGGCTTAAGTGATCCTCCAGTTGTTGGGACTGCAGGCATATAGCACTGCATCCAGCTTGCCTCCCACATTCTTGAGTCCCTCCATCTTGGCCTTCAGGGCCCAGCTTCTCCTAGATGCCTTCTAGCTCTCACACTGTCACCCAGATTTATGGGGCTCTGCTGCCTTAGCTGGATGCTGGGCCCACCCACACTGCCCTTGGATGCCAAAGATCCGAGTCTCTCACTCCACCCAGTGCATAAGAGTTATCTCTCTGGTCTTCTCAAAAGCACCAAAATCCCAAGCAATCTCCCTGTTATGTTAAGGGTGTCACACCCACCCTGATGCTTCTTTCCAGACTCTTCCCTTGGTGCCCCAACCCAGACACCTCCCTTGTTCCTACCACCTGAAACCCAGCTGTATTAGGTTTTGCCAGTTTCTCCTCTCCAAACCCTGCCTGGGCCTTCCCACTGGTTTCAGGTCATTCAGCCACCATCCTCCCAATTCTAGCTGCTTCCTGTATTGCATCGAGGGATGTTGAGAGAAGGAGGCCATGTTTAGGGTAGGAGGGTTTTCAAAGCCAAGGAGTATGCCGGGGAGTGGAGGCAGAACAGAAACTAGGGTGAGGCAACAGAGGCCTTGCTTTCAGAATTGTGCACCTACCTATCCTGCACTTCATTTGTGCCCTATGTGCTTCTTTTGCCCCAGCTTATGAACACCCCTGCATGTGGGGACAGACTGGAAGAAGGGATGAGGGTGGTGAAAATTTGCTGTTCTCCACACATGTGGGAAAAGACCTGAGAGAATGGAATACTACAAAGGCAGCGAACCAGCTTGGCGGTGAACTTACCCACCATCTAAGGCTGATAGGGCCTGAAGATCCTGAAGAGCAAGAGTTTTGCCAGGCTCCCTGGTTTTGGGGCCTGATAGGACACAACATTAACACTGGGCATCTGGGTAGAAGAGTCTGCAGGACACTGAAGGGGAGGTTGGAGATAGAAGAGGGCTTCTTGCCTGGTTTCTGGTGGTACTAGGGCAGGGGGTTGGGGGTAGGGAGATTTAAAGGCCTGAAAGGTATTGGGCTGGTTTGAGCATCTAGCCAGCAGCCCGAACTGCCTAGTGCCCCTACCCTGATGGATTATGCAGATCTCTGGAGCAGGTGTTCCCAGGTGCAGACTTGAGACAAAGAAACCAGGAAGTCGGGCCTCCCTGAGCTCAGGTAACCCGAGGCCCTGCTCTCCCTCTTTCTGTGGACCGGCCTTGGGGGAGGGGGCGCACACCCACAGAATTGACTCGAAGGACTTAATGGTGAACTGAACAGGATCAAGGTTCACAGGGAGCGAGGGGGGAGGGGTAATCCAGGAAGTCTTCCTGGTGGCAGTGCATTCTTAGCTGAGTTTAGCAGGTGCAGGATCCCCTGGAGCATTACTGAGTGCAAAGGCCCCCCCCCCCCCCCCCCCCCGCCCACCTGTGGGAAACTCAGGCACCGAGGGAGGCCTGGCCATCGTCCATAGCCCGCGGCGCTGCCTTCCTGCCCTGGCCTCTGTCCCCCCGGGGGCCTCTGCAAAGTACTGACCTCGGGGAGGGGGTCCCTTTCGGGCCAGGCCCCGGTGCGAACAAGTTGGGAAGACCTCCGAGAGGGTTCCCTTGCCACCCGCAGCAGCTGCGGCCCGCGGTCCGTCAGTCCAGTCTGCTTGTCCACGGCGCCGCCCACCCGCGACACCCGCGCGCTCCGCCCACCCCACCCAGAGACCGGGGTTCCCTCCCGCGCACGCAACCTGGGGGCCCTTGGCGCGCGGCAGCTCCGCGAGGTAGGTTCTTCATTCCTCCCATTTCGCAGAGGAGAAAACTGCAGTCCGGGATGGCTCGGTCGGCCCGTCCAAAGTCGCGCAGCTGGTTCGGGCCGAGCCCCGACTGCGAGAGTCAGCCACATGGCCCCTGCAGACCGGGCCTCGGAGGGTCCCAGGCTTGAGGACCCGTCGGCCCCCTACTCCCTTGGAAAGGCAAGGAGAGAAGCCTGCGCTGGTAGTGAGCTTCCACTAACACCCTTGACTGCAACACCTTAGGGTAGGGGGCTGGGAAGGACCCCCCCACCTTCAATTGTTTGTTTTTCTTTTTCTTTTCTTTTTTTTTTTTTTTTTTTTGAATTATTGTGTCTCTGGCCCTCCCCTAATTCTGAGGTTCCTTAATGGATTCAGGTACTTTTTTCCCAACCCCATTTCCCCAGTCGATGAGGTAGAGATGTAGGGGCCCTGCTCAGGATAATGAACCCCTAAATTCTGGGAATTGCAGCAAAGAGAGGTTCATTGATTCTGAGAAGCTCATGGGTGAGGTGGGGATGAAGCACAGGTTGAGGAATGCAGTGCCCTGGGGCAACAGGCAGCCCCCATTACCAAGCTATAACTCTTACCCAGCCCTGTTCCTTCACTTTGAATGTCTGAGGACTCTTGTACATTGTAGAAAAGGGAACACTGAGGGGCAGGGTGGTGCTGGGGCTGACTTGGCTGGGGTGGTGGGAGTAGGGGTGGGGTCTGACCTCTCTGCCTTCCCATCTGTGCCCACAGTGCCCTCCTGGCTTAGTCATGGCGAAGCTCGAGACACTGCCCGTGCGTGCTGACCCAGGGCGGGATCCCCTCCTGGCCTTTGCCCCACGGCCCTCTGAGCTTGGACCCCCAGATCCCCGCCTGGCCATGGGCAGTGTGGGCAGTGGGGTGGCCCATGCCCAAGAGTTTGCCATGAAGAGCGTGGGCACCCGCACAGGGGGTGGGGGAAACCAGGGCAGTTTCCCAGGCCCCCGAGGCAGTGGCAGTGGGGCCAGCAGGGAGAGGCCAGGCCGATACCCCTCAGAGGACAAGGCTCTTGCCAACTCCCTCTACCTCAACGGCGAGCTGCGGGGCAGTGACCACACAGATGTCTGCGGCAATGTGGTGGGTAGCAGCGGTGGCAGCAGCAGCAGCGGTGGGAGTGACAAGGCTCCACCACAGTATCGTGAGCCCAGCCACCCACCCAAGCTTTTGGCCACCTCTGGCAAGCTAGACCAGGTCAGTCCCTAGGGCCTGAGACCCTCACAACCTTTTTTTGGGGTGGGAAGTGGCCCAGAGAGAAGGGCAAAGTGGGCCTTCTTGGAGGTTGGATCATAGGGGCCAGGATACAGGCTGAGCCAAAGAGCTGTGGAGTGGGACCCTGAGGCCAAGACCAGCTGGGAGATTCAGGACAGGGACCTGGCTTGGGGGAGATACCAGGTGGAAACCTAAAGCGGTAGGAGATGGGATTAAAGAAGTCTCCGCCAAAGGGCAGAGGCTGCACCAAGGCCAAGGCCTCATTCTGATGCTCACTACTCTTCCTTGCTTTTTGCACAGTGCTCAGAGCCACTAGTTCGGCCATCGGCTTTCAAGCCTGTTGTACCCAAGAATTTCCATTCCATGCAGAACTTGTGTCCCCCGCAGACCAACGGGACCCCTGAGGGACGACAGGGCCCTGGCGGCCTCAAGGGTGGACTGGAAAAGTCTCGGACCATGACCCCAGCAGGTGGAAGTGGGGGCGGCCTCTCAGACTCAGGCCGGAACTCACTCACAAGCCTGCCCACCTACAGCTCCAGTTACAGCCAGCACCTGGCACCCCTCAGTGCTTCCACTAGTCACATCAACCGCATTGGCACTGCCAGCTATAGTAGTGGCAGCAGTGGTGGGGGTTCAGGCTACCAGGACCTGGGGACCTCTGACAGTGGGCGGGCCTCCAGCAAGAGTGGGTCATCATCATCCATGGGGCGGCCAAGCCACCTGGGATCTGGGGAGGGCGGAGGTGGAGGCCTGCCATTTGCAGCCTGCTCACCACCCTCGCCCAGTGCACTGATCCAGGAGCTGGAGGAGCGGCTATGGGAGAAGGAGCAGGAGGTGGCAGCTCTGCGGCGCAGTCTGGAGCAGAGTGAGGCAGCAGTGGCCCAGGTGCTGGAGGAGCGGCAGAAGGCATGGGAGCGCGAGCTAGCCGAACTGCGGCAGGGCTGTAGCGGGAAACTGCAGCAGGTGGCCCGCCGTGCCCAGCGAGCCCAGCAGGGGCTACAGCTGCAGGTGCTGCGGCTGCAGCAGGACAAGAAGCAGCTTCAGGAAGAGGCGGCCCGGCTGATGCGGCAACGGGAAGAGCTGGAGGACAAGGTGGCCGCCTGCCAGAAGGAGCAGGCCGACTTTCTGCCCCGGATGGAGGAAACTAAGTGGGAGGTGCGGGCTGGGGGCTGTGACCTTCCCCCTCTCTCTCCCCTTCCTTCTGACCCTCTGGAGAACCCCAGAGCAATACCCTACTACTGTCCCAAGGATGAGAGAAAGGAATAGAAGGACCAGAATGACTTTGGAGTGTCTATCAGGATGTGAGGCTGTCCCTGGGCTGGTGTGTGATGAGCCCTCTCTGTCCAGAGTCCAGCAGGAAGGCCGGTGTGTTATCCCTGCTTGGTCTGATGGAGGGCTGAGCCTGAGTCCTGGGGAAACTTGGTGACCCTGGTGTTGGATCTGGGGACTGGGTTGGGGTAAGCAGAACTATGCTTTTATCCTGGCTTCTTCTCCCACCTGCCCTTGCCCAGGTGTGCCAGAAGGCTGGGGAGATTTCCCTCCTGAAGCAGCAGCTGAAGGACTCGCAGGCTGATGTGTCCCAGAAGCTGAGTGAGATCGTGGGGCTGCGCTCACAGCTGCGGGAGGGCCGGGCGTCACTGCGGGAGAAGGAGGAGCAGCTACTCAGCCTGAGGGACTCCTTCGGCAGCAAACAGGCCAGCCTGGAGTTGGGTGAAGGTGAGCTGCCTGCCACCTGCCTCAAGCCGGCACTGACCCCCGTGGACCCTACCGAACCACAGGAGGCACTGGCCACCTGCGAGAGTGATGAGGCCAAGATGCGCCGTCAGGCTGGGGTGGCAGCTGCTGCCTCCTTAGTTTCCATGGACGGGGAGGTGGATGCTGGAGGGGAGAATGGGACACGGGCCCTACGGCGGGAGGTGGGGCGGTTGCAGGCTGAACTGGCAGCAGAACGGAGGGCCCGGGAGCGCCAGGGTGCCAGCTTTGCAGAGGAACGACGTGTTTGGCTGGAGGAGAAGGAGAAGGTCATTGAGTATCAGAAGCAGCTGCAGCTGAGTTACGTGGAGATGTACCAGCGCAACCAGCAGCTGGAGCGGAGGCTGCGGGAGCGTGGGGCGGCAGGGGGTGCAAGCACTCCTACCCCACAACATGGCGAGGAGAAGAAGGCCTGGACCCCTTCCCGCCTCGAACGCATTGAGTCCACAGAAATCTGATCCTCCACCTGGGCATGTGGCCTTCTGACAAGTGCCCTGTCTGAAGGCCAGAGTCCCCAGCATCCCCTCCCTTCCATCTCCCTTCCCCATGTGCCCCATATCCCCAGACCAAAGAGGTTCTTAAAGCAGCTGTGACTACGCTCCTCCCTGCCCCCTTGTGCCCTCCCATGTCCAGTACTGCCCCTGTGGGCAGCCACTCGGACCCTCCTTCCAAGGAGGGCATGGGGAAAGGGCAGAGTGCATAGGGATGAGAGCCCAGGCAGTAGGGTGCATGCCTTCTTTCTGGGCAGCCCCTTATTGGAGATGGAGGCAGCAGGCCTGCAGTGCCATGAGGTACCCCAGTTCCTCAGGGAGTCTGGGCTGCTGTTGTTGGCCACGTGTGTCCAGTGATGCTCTCTGTGCTCACCTCCTAGGCCGTGGAGCCTGAGGGGGCCTGTACGGGTCTGCCAAGGCTGACAGACCCTGGGCTCCTGGCCTCTCTCCTTCCTGTGGTGTTATCCCTCCCTGGGCAGATTGGCAGGACAAGCAGGAGCAGATGGCCTGCCTGTGGTTGAGAGGGCTACCTGCCCAGCCCCTCCCCCGCAAGGTCTCTTGGGCTCAGGCCTCAGAGCCTGGCCTGGTCCTGAGTGTGTATTCCCTCTGTGTGTGTTGGGCTGGAAGCTCAGTGCCCAAGGGAGATCCTCCCTCCTGTTCTTGGGAAGGGTCACCTGGAGGTTTCTACCTTCACCCTTCTGGCCAGGATCCTGTAGGGCAAGAGCCTCAGCTGCTTGGCTGACCCCACACCAGGGCCACTGTTGGCTCTAACTACAGCTATTAAGTGCTACCTGCCTCTCAGGCACTCCCTTTGCCCAGCTTCTGAGGTCAGATGAGTGTCTGTGATGTCTTCCTGTGTCTTCCCTCACTCACTTCCCCCAGCCTTCTGCTTTCATGCTCAGAACATCATCTTCCCAGGTTGCCTCTTCCCCAGTCTCACCTTTTCTTCTAGTAGAAAATTCTGCTTGACCTTTGGTGCACTGCCCACTTCCCAGCTCCACTGGCCCAAGTCTGAGCCCGAGGTCCTTGTTTCGGGGGGCCAGGGAGGGTTAGATGCAATTGCCCTTGAAGAACAAGGCTGACCTGAGAGGAACACTGACCCCTTGGTTCCTTGTCAAGCTCTGAGTTGGCTCAGCATTTGCCCAGGGAGTCCTGGCATGGCCATTAGTAGGAGCTGGGACAGCCAATGTCACTTCCTTCTCTGGTGGCCCTCTCAGAGTCTATCTCCCCAAGAAAGGAAGGGAACTTGTAATTTCTCTTCTAAGAAAGCAAATTTATAATTCACCAGCAATAAAAATCAGAGGAGGTTTGGCCCTCAGCCCTTGTATTTCTCTCTTTTACTCTGCTATCCCCAAGATTGAGTTTGGGGGGCAGCGTGGAGAGAGCTGGCAACTACTGTGAGCAAGTCCCCAAGTCCCTGACCAGCCTCCTCCCATGACTGGTGACTGTTTTATGAGCTGTGCATCCCCCACAAAAACAGGAGTGCCACTCCGTGTGGCCTCTAACCCTCTGCACAGCCTCTTGTGGGTGGTCCTCACTAGCTCTTTGAGCTGGATAGGAGGCCACCCTGACAACCACTGCCCACTCACCCCTCACTGCACCTGCCCCAGAACCTGGGCCTGGGCCACAGGGGCTGGGAAAAGAGAAGGCATTAGTAGGAAAAAAAAATATATATATAGAAAAAAATATGAACAGACTCAGCTTTGGGATGTCCAACCACAAAATAAATTATATATAAATATATATAAATATATATCTCTACCATATGTGATGGAAAGACTTTTTGTTTTCCTTTCCCAAAGAAATAAAATGGAGAAAGCCTCTTGAATGGCATTTTGTGGCATGCTTGTGTCTTTGCAGGTGTGGGAAGTGAGGCCTGGAGGTTGGGGAAGGGGGGAGGACAAAGCTGAAGTAAACATTTCCCAGAGACCAGAACTGCTCACTGGGCCATGCCAGGATGTTGGCCCAAAGCCCAGGTTTCTCCACATTGCCCTAGAGGAGTCATAGTTCCATGTTTTTGCCCAGTGGGGCTTTCTCTTCAGCTAAGACTGTCATTTATAAAGGGCTTAAAAGCAGGCTCCAGATTCTATACACCAGGCTGCTTGTCAGAAGGCAGGTGATGCAGGTTGCAAGCTGTAGCTCTCAGTCACTTGAGCCACCTTACAGCGATCGGTGATATTGGAGGGCATAGAAATGAAGGCCGAAGGGCTAGGAGTATAGCTCAACGATAGAGCACTTGCCTGCCATGCATGAGGCCCTGGTGTTTGATTCTCCAACGTGTGCGCGCGCACACAAGTTAAAGGCTGAGAATACGTTCACAATTAGTGTCAAAAGGCACCCAAGCATGCTGCACAGCAGTAAGCTGTCCTTTTATAATTCCTTCTGTCCTCATAGAACCCCACAATTCAGGCATCTTGCTGAGTCAGGCGTGGTGGCACATATCTGTAATTCCAGCTACCCAGGAGGCTGAGGCCAGCCTCAGCAACTTAGCAAGACCCTACCTCAAAATAATAAAACTTAAAAAGGACTGGGAATGTAGCTCAGTGGTAAAGCACCCCCAAGTTCAATCTCCATATTATTAAAAAAAAAAAAAAAAAAAGAAAGAAATGCATTTTCCTGTATGTAATACAACCTGACTTACAAGACTTTAACAAGTGGTTTATTTTTTCCTCATCAGACAAGAAGTGTGGATGTGGGTGTCACAGGTGGAAGGAAGTGGAGGTTCATCCATCATGGACCTACACTTTTCATCCTCCCACTCTCCCATTCTAGCTTATTGTTTCCTCCTTGCCACAAGTTGGCTGCCAAAGCCCAAGCTTTGGTTCTGTTTTCCCAGAGCTTTGTCAACACCCTTCCCTTTAAATCTTATTGACCAGAACTGAGTCACATGCTTCTCCCACTTCAAGGGAGACTGGGAAATTGAGTTTCGGCAAAGACAAGATTGTCACAGCTTCTCAGGAGAAATCATCTATCACTCACTCCCTGGAGATGATCTCCCTGATGTTTCTGGATTCTGCTGGCAAAGCCAGAGTTGTAATTAGCAGCTAACAGTTTTCCTTGGTCTGGCCTGTTGAGAGAATGCACCCTAAGCAGTGACGACAGTGGTCTGGGGTCCTGAAAGTTCACACTGGGCAAAGCTCAGGAGTTGGAATGTCACGCTAGCTCCTTCTTGCAGGGTCGCGTCTTCTGCACATTGATTCTGTCTCCCTTGCAAGACGGTGCCCTGGAAGGAGCATCTTTCTCAGGTCTCCCTCACAGCACTTAAGATGATTGGATCTGTAGGTCAGGCACTAACAAGATATAAAGAACCTGATCAGCGCTCGCAAGTGCCCTCACGAATGACAGTCTGGGGCCAGGCCGTCCTGACAAGTAGAGGCTTCGTAGTTTCTTTCTTGCCTATGTGCCCAAACCTACTCAAGTATGAGACCCCTAGTAAGGAAAGTGTAGGATCGCCTGGGTTCATCCGCCATAGCTCTGCCCTCCTCAAGTTTTAGTTCTTCAACAGTTCGTCTATCCATCACCAACTCTTCTCCTGAGAGCTCTTTGCGAATATATCTATATTATTTCCTCATTACCCTAATTGTAAAGATGAGAAAATAAGAGAGTTTACGTGAATTCCCCAAGGCCATAAAACCCTGAACGGGGTCCTGAGTTTCGAACCTGTGACTATGCTGCTCAATTACTTACAGAGCAATTCCTTCAGGGTAGTATTTTCCCTCTGCAGGTCCTAGACTCCCTCATCCTCCTCGTCAAAATTCTCCCAGTGCAAAACGTCTTTGGAAAACGCTGACAGAGGTTTTTGAGCCTCGGCCGCACCCGTCAGTCGCGCAGCAGGCGGAAGTAGCGGGCAGTTGGCCGGAAGTTGGGCTGTGAGGCCGAGTGTTGCTGGAGGAGTAAGTGTGTGGCTGCAGCGGACCGGTTCCCGAGTCTGGTGGTGTGCTGCCCGCCCTTGCCAGGCTCAGGTGAGTGGTGGCGGTGGCCGGGGAAGATGTCATGGCGGCCGCTTCGTGTGCCCGCGACCGACCTGGCTTTGGGCTGTGCCTCCTGTTCTTCAGGTTCTCCTGGGGCCTGCGTCAGCCCAGGCCCTGGTCTGCGCTTCCCGGCCGGCGCTGCGGACGCCTCTCAAAGGACCTCTTCTATAGAGAACCTTGGCAACCCTTGCCACTCCGGAGTTCTTTGACCTTGGGCAAGAGACCGCCACCTTGATCTCCCCGGCGAAATGGAGATCCTAATAGTACGTGCCTCCTAGGGCTGTTGTGAGAATGTAGTGAGACACTCTGGTGTGCCTCTCATCACACTTTAATGTGTGTGCGAATCACTTGGAGATCAGCAGGTTTGGGGGTGGGACCTAACATTCTATTTCTAACCAGCTTCCCGCAGACCACACTTTGACCAGCCAGGCCTTACAGTATTTTGCTTAGAACTTGATTGGGGTGGGGTGAGTCTTCAGTAAGTACTAGTTGGATATATGCCTTTTTCCCTTTTTAGCAATTTCTGGCTGTCCAAGCCTAATTGAGAGTAGTGTTGCTGTCCCCTCATTCTTTTCTCTCCAGAGACAGTAAATAATTGATCTTTTTCTGTGCACATCATGACAAAGCTCTTCTGACCTGACACAGCAGGTGTCCATATACCAGGTGCATTCATTGGGTTTCTCAGGTGGTACTTCATTGCTCACTCACTGTAGACCGATGGACAGTGCTTCATCCTGTGGAGGTCATAGCTTAATGCTTTAGCATCAACAATGGCTGGTGTTTTTGTGCTCCAGTCATGTTTTCTGCAGTTTGGGCACATTATTGAATAGTAAGAACAACTGCTTTTCAGAGCTAGGCTTTGCACTTCACATCCCTGAATGGCCTTGAGCTATCCCTTGAGTGATTTGCTCCTGCTTGGTAGACCAAAATAAAATTTGAAAACTCTGCTGTATCATATAGCTGAGAGAGTGAGACCTGAGTAATGCAGGCTGATACTCGTTTGTCAGTGTGGGTTTTCGTCTCCATTTAGTGGTTTATTTTCTGGTCCCTTGATCTCCGTCATGTAAATATTGCAACTTTGATATAAAAGAATTCTGAAGTTCTCATTTTCCTGACTAAAAAGCATAAGCAAAACTGCAAATTGTAGAAGCAGTTAAAACCAAGCGTGCACTAACAGCAATAGGTACTCAGACCTTTTTGGGGGGAGTTTTCTCTCATGACTTTGTGGGTACATTTACTTCTCTTTACCTGCCTGGATTTTGTCTTTGGTAGTCTCATTTACATGGACCAAGTGGACATGAATGTAATCTGTTGTTATATGGAGAGATTTTCTAAAAACAGGGTCTTGTGAATTTTTTTGAAAGAAGTGACTCTGATAAGATCATCTGCAGCTTTGTCAGATCATCTCTCCCCACACCCTTCTTGCCATTTTGATAGAGGAATACTGGTATCTTTGCAGAGAGGGCTATAAGAGGTAAAAAGCTTTCATAGATGATTTGACGTGCTGATGTCTCTCCTATAAGCACTAGAACTAGAACAAAGACCAGGGGATGTGTTGCTAGACTTAATTTGGCTTAGCTCAGTGGATGATACTTAACCTTGACCTAAACACCTTCACATTAGCTCTTAACCTTCTTAGTACTAGTAGACCCTTCTCTTGTAGGCTTTGCTCCTGTCTGAAAACAAAAGCACAGAAAAGTCTCATTTAATATCCTCCTTAACCAGCTGAGTGTCTTTACTGTCCACCTCTAGGGCCTGACTGGGAGTTTTTAAAGCTTTGGAGACTCTCAGCAGTAGGCTTCACCTAGAGAGAGTTAATGTTTTGCTTTTTAATTTCTCAAGGTTGCTCAACAGATTATTTCTGAGACAAAAACAGGGTTGGTAGCTGGGGATGTAGTTCAGTGGTAGAGCATGTCCCAGGCATGTGTGAAGCTCTGGATTCAATTCCGAGCACTGGGAAAAAAAAATTTTTAAAGGTAATGGTAGTGACATTAGAGTATTCATTATTTGTGGCAATTTTATTGGTACCTAGGAAGATCTTTTCCATTCTAGGAAAAGGATGAATATTGATGGGTGAGATCTGTGAGATCTGGTAACTGGTAAACAGTATATGCTGAGAGTGTTGTGTATTTAATCTACAGTTAGCTTGGCTGCCTTCCTCTACCTGGCTCCCCTTTTCTAACTTCTCAACCATAGTTTAAAATGAAGCTGTTTGACCTTGCTCAGACTTGTACCTGGAAGATGGAAAGGTAAGATTCCTCACCCTTGTAAATTCACATCATTCAGGGTGGTTTGGGCAGTGCCTTTTGGAAATGCCAGGGTCTAAGGGTCTCTGAGGATCCACTCCACTCTAATTCAGTATGATCCCTAAAGTGGAGATGGAACTGGGTATAGTGGCATGTATCTATAATTCTAGTGACTTGGGAGGCTAAGGCAAGAGGATTGCAAGTTTGGGGCCAGACTTGGCAAATTAGCAAGATCCTGTCTAAAAACAAAAAAATTTAAAAGTGCTAGGGTAAAGCACCCTGGGTTCAATCCCCAATACTGGAAAAAAAAAAAAAAAAAAAGACAGTATTTTAGGTGATGGCACTCATTTGTGTAATTATTTGCTCCACTGAATATTTGTGTGTACTTTCCTTTTCCTTCCACAAACATACCATGCAAGCCAGCCTCTTCCTAATGAATGAATATTTGACTTGTTTTCAGCTTTTATACAGCTGTTTTGTAAGGAAAAAAAGCGGGGGGGGGGGCGGTTTAAAAATTTATTTCTATTAAGGATCTATGAAGAACTCACATGAGATGAAGGACTGTAGTATGACTCTTAGTTTCATACTGTGTTGTACTAAATTTAGATTCCAGGTCCCAAGCAGATCTTAAAGACCCTGCTTTGTCAACTAGAGCATTCTATTACCTGCTTTCTCTTTAATTCCCATCCCGCTTGTGCTACCCTATTGAGATTCTTAGTGACTATTTTAAGGCATATAAATCCTTTTTATTTTCCTGGTGGTGCTGGATATTGAACTCAGCACCTCATGCATGCTAAGCATGTGCTTTATCACTGAGCTACATCCCAGTCCTTTTTATTTTTTGAGAAAAGAGTCTTGCTAAGTTGCTTAAGGCCTTTCTTAGTTGCTGAGGCTGGCTTTGAACTCACAGTCCTCCTGCCTCAGCCTCCTGAGTTGGAATTACAGGCATGCGTCACCACCCGTAGCACCTGTGGACCATTTTGCCCACTAAGATTCAACCTCGGTTCATATGTGCTCCATAAATTGGCCACTCAGATCTCAGGTTTTGCTTGTCAGACTTTGGCACCTAAGTGGAAAGAAAGAATAAGCATTAAAGCAAGAGTATGGCAGAGTCAGTTTCATAGCCTCTCATGATTTCTGCCGTGGAAGAAAAATGGAAATTGTACTATTTACAATCAGTGAGGATGTAATCAGCACTTGACTCAGTGGAAACATTGCTTAATCTGCCTTCTTCACAAGAAAGCTGCTCTGCTCCCCCACATGGTGACCTGGCAGTCTGGTAAAATGGTGTTCTCTGAACCCTAGGCCCTGCTTTGAGTGACTTCTTGTGTCTTTTCTTCCACCAGCACAAGTGATCTAACTTTCTTCCTTTTCTTTTTTAATGGTGCTGGGGATTGAACCCAGGACCTCACATAACTAGGGAAGTGCTCTGCCACTGAACCACACTCCTAACTCAATATGAGTTTCTGAATATGCTTCCTGGTTGAACGACTACTGTGTACTAGTAATTCAAGCTCTCTTAAAAGCCCCCTGGTTCCTAGCACATTGGCCTTGCCTGTAATCCCAGTGACTCAGACTGAGACAGGAGAATTGCAGGTTTGAAGCCAGCCTGAGCAGTGTAGTGGGACCCTATCTCAAAAAGGGCTGGGAATGTAGCTCAGTGGTAGAGCACCCCTTGATTCAGACCCGAGAACTAAAAAATTCTCCTGGAGAGAATGGTCACTGTCTCTGAAAGGTGCAGGAATAGTGTTAGAGTGACAGAATTTTATAATTAAAACTTTGTATTATAAGCTTTCGGAATGTTATTTTGTGTTATAAGTTAAATCTTATACCAAATCACACTTTTTCCTTTGTGCTGTTGGCATGGCATTTTTGCAAACCCACTATTTTCCAAATGTGACCTTTATGTATTGATATTAAAGAGATGGAATGATTGCTTACTTTCATTCCCAGCTACCTATTGAGTATTAGCAAGCACCTTTCATCTTTAATAGTCACTGCTTCTCTTCTGAAAGGAAGAAAGTGTGGACTGAGCAGCAGTCTAGGAACTGCCCTGTGGTACCCTGGGTTTGGGGTTTTTCTGTGCCTTTATGCAAGGCACACAATTTATCCTTGATATTCTGTCTTGTCGTTTGGGCATTCATGAGGGGTAGACTAACTTGAATGGACAACAGTGTAGTTTAACTCTATTTTTTATAATGTATGTATTTTGGTTATGTGATAGGTGGAGCCACTTATTCTTCATCTACCCTTTTTTCAGTATCTGGCACCAATTCGGGCTGAGTCATTTGTGATCCATGGCTCTTGTGATATGCCGAAGATTTCCAGGCATTTTCTGTGGAACATCTCCCCATCCGGCTCTAATCAAGCACCATATAACAAGAAATTGCCTGGTCAAACCTGTGAGAACTGTGCTCTGACTGCCAAAAAGATCAGTACTGACATCAGAATGGCAGCTACTCTCAAGTTGTTAAAATCTTTAAAATATCAAGCATTTTGCAGTCCTTTTGCCTACAGTGCCACCCAAAGTGTGGCATATTGGAATATGGGAAGCAGTATACGGCACAGGGGACAGGCCCTTTCTGAGTATAGTAGTTCCTGCCATCCTGCCAGAAAAGTTAAGAACATTGGTAGCGCCACCTCTTTTCAGAGGGTCTTCACAATCAGCAGTGCCCCTCTGGGTTTGGAGTTCAGCAAGGCGTCTACCTCTAAAAGCAGCAAGTTGCAGCTGGATTCACCCAGGACTGTGAGAATTGATGAAGAGGATGTAGAAGTTTTTGATTCCTTTGAAGGCACCCGAGTTTTCCTACAGCTAAGACCAGAGTACCAGCTTCACAGCTATAACAGATCTGAGACTTGTCAGCCCCTGTCTGTTTCAGAAGGTGAACTAATTTTGCACAAAGTCATAGTTCATCAAAGTAACCTTCAACCTAAAATCATTGCTGATTATTTCTGTAAACTGAGCTCTTTGCCTGCAGAACAGCATCCTGTTTTGTTGTCCAGTACCAGCTTTGCTCTGCTCTGCCAACTGAGTGTGAAAAATATACAAGTCTTTGATATCCCAGATATAATCAGTATTTTGAAAGCCTTTGTCAGTTTAGGAATTCCTCACTCCCATTCATTGCTAGATGTGTACGAAACCAGGTTTTGTCATCAGGTGTGGGAGATGAGTCTGGATCAGCTTCTCTTGGTGGCTGATCTCTGGCGGTGCTTAGGTCGTAGAGTACCTCGGTTTTTAAAAATTTTTTTTAGTTACCTTAATTTGCACTGGAAAGATCTATCCTTGTCCCAGCTGATTCACTTAATTTATATTATAGGTGAAAGTCGTCAGGTACCTCAGGACCTAATGCAAAAACTGGAATCATTGATCCTTAAGTATATAGATTCAATCAACTTAGAGGAGGTTGGTACAATCTGTTTGGGGTTCTTTAAGTCAAGTAGTAGTCTCTCTGAATTTGTAATGCGGAAACTTGGAGACTTGGCTTGTGCTGACATGCAGCATCTGAGTAGTCATGCCCTAGTGCATATTCTTAAAATGTTCCGATTCACTCATGTGGATCACGTAAATTTTATGAAACATTTTGGAGAGATTGCTCCTCAGCGAATTCCTTCCCTGGGGGTTCAGGGCGTCATGCACCTGACTCTTGCCTGCTCAGCTTTGCACATTCTGGATGAACGAGTAATGAATGCAGTGGCTGCTTCTTTGCCTCCTAGGGTAGTGCACTGTCGCAGTAAAGATGTTGCCAAAATTCTGTGGTCATTTGGAACTCTGAATTATAAGCCACCCAATACAGAAGAATTTTACTCCAGCCTGATAAATGAAATTCACAGAAAGATGCCTGAATTCAACCAATACCCAGAACACCTACTCACCTGCCTCCTGGGCCTGGCGTTTTCTGAGTACTTTCCAATAGAGCTTATTGATTTTGCTTTGAGTCCAGGGTTTGTCAAGTTAGCTCAGGAGAGAAGTAAATTTGAACTTACTAAGGAACTGTACACTCTTGATGGTACAGTTGGTGTTGAGTGTCCAGATTATACAGGTAGTCGTCTTAGTTCTTACCTTCAGCAAGAGGCTTCTGCAAAGCTTTGGAATTTAGCAAGGAAGGATATGAACTCAAAGCCTGAATTCCTAGAAGCTCTCTTTTTACTTGAGAACATGTTGGGTGGCCCCCAGTACATCAAGCACCATATGATTTTACCTCATACCCGGTCTTCTGATTTAGAGGTCCAGCTTGACGTTAACATGAAACCATTACCGTTTAATAGAGAAGCCATACCAACTGAAGATGTAGCCAAATTAAAGCTCAAGCACGTAGGAGTCAGCCTTACAGATGATTTGATGAATCAGTTGCTGAAGGGGAAAGCAAGAGGGCATTTCCGGAGGAAAATTGAGTCAGAGACTTTGCAGCAGCCCATGAAGTCAGAGAAAGAGTCCTTGGGGGACTCCCTTTGCAATGTGACAGGTAGATTGGAAACTGTGGAGATGGCTGGCCTGTGTCCTTCAGCCCACGTTCAGGCCCCACCAGTGAAACTGGCTCTTCAGTTGACCAACAAGAACCAATATTGCTATGGTTCCAGGAATCTGCTTGGACTGCACAATATGAAGAGGCGGCAGCTGGTTCAGCTTGGGTACCATGTGGTAGAATTATCCTACTGGGAATGGCTCCCACTACTGAAACGAACTCGCTTAGAGAAGCTGGCTTTCCTCCATGAGAAAGTGTTCTCTTCTGTTCTCTAAAGGGCTTTCATGGGTATTTCTACTCCAAACTATAGGTATACAGGTTGAGCATCCCTAATTTGAAAATCCAAAATGCTCTAAAATCTGAAACTTTGAGTACTACCATGACGTTCACAGAGTTTTGGATTTTGGAGCACTTTGGACTTCAGACTTTGGATTAAGGATATTCAAATGGTGGTATATGCAAATATTCCTTAATTTGAAACAACTCAGTGTCTTTCTGGTCCCAAGCATTTTTTTTTTTTTTTTTTTTTTTTTTTGGTACTAGGAACTGAACCAGAGGCACTTAACCACTAAGCCACATCCCCAGCCCTCTTTTACTTTTATTTTTTTATTTTTATTTTGAGATGGGGTCTTGCTAAGTTGCTTAAGGGCCTCGCTAAGTTGCTGAAGCTAGCTTTGAACTTGCAATCTTCCTGCCTCAGCCTCCCAAGTCACTGGGGTTACAGGTCTGCACCACCGTGCCCAGCCTGGTCCCAAGGATTTTGAATAAATCATACTCAACCTATACCACAAAACAATTTGCCAGAATATAAGTTTGATAATAAAATCATCTGTTGAAGAGACTTTGCTGTGCTGTTATCTGTGGCAGATTGGAGCTAGTGTATGTTACTGTGAATTAATTGTGACCTGTAGCAGTAACAAGTCATTGCTAATTTGCATACTACTCTTAGTAAACAATAAACATCCTAAAATGTCCTATGGTCTACTAATTCTTATTGCACTGTTTACTAGCCTTATGTCTCAATTATTCTGAGGTTTTAGAATAAAAGTTGGGTCAGATATTGCCTCAAGCCAATTTTTATAAAACTTGTTTTTCTATACTTTGTTTTAAGGAAGAATTACTTATAGCCTCACTTACATTTCAGGACTTTACCTCAGTGTGTGTGTACTTCACAGTCTAAAATGAAAGTCCTCATTTTGGATTTGGTTGGTTATCCTTGGTTGCTGGTTCTTCCTATCATTTCAGAATTGGAGTTAATATCTTCCTCTTAGCTCCTTTTCTTCCTAATATCTTCCTTAGCTCATTTCTTCTCTTCTTGCATAAACTACTCTCTAGGCCTCCCATATTTTCTTCTTAAAATTGGACCTAGAAGAATAGAATTATATAAGAGCCTGTTGGGCCAGTGGTTCCCAAATCTGATGAATATTTTTCATGGCAAGTAGCTCACATGGGAAGGAAATGCATTACCTTTCAAATCAGGAAGTCCAGTAAGCAGATTTGGTTGATTCAGGTTTGCTTATATTAGAGTCATCAACATAAAGAGAGTTTCTATATATGTAAATAACAATACAAATAATTTTAGTAAACACTTGGGGACTGTGAAAATTTCTTTTAAAAGGGGTCCCTCTGGACTAGGGATGTAGTTCAGTAATAGAGTGCTTGCCTAGCATGCATGAGGTCTTGTGTTTGATTCCCAGCACTGCAAAAGAAAGAGGGATCCTTCCTCCCATTATTAAGATCTCTCAAAAATCACCTCTTCAGAGATTTCCCACTCTGTCCAGTAGCACTCTGTTGTCTTCTTTTCTTTTCTTCTTCTTTTTTTAAAATTTCCATTGATGATTCAACCCAGGGGCATTTTACCACTGAGCTACATCCCCAGTCCTTGTTATTTTGACAATAACTGTGGCACTGACCTCAAACTTGGGATCCTTCTGCCTCTGCCTCTGCCTCAGCCTCACAAGTAGCTGGGATCATAGGCATGTGCCACCACACCCAGCTCCATTGGCCTTTGATCATGATCAGTCAAACCTGCTATTTTGCTTCATTCACTTATTAACTCAGATTGCCTTTTGTTATTGTGTGGATTCTGTAGAATTTTCTGTGTGTAGGCACATGTTGTCTGTGCATAGAGATAGCTTTATGTTTCCCTTTTTACTTTGAATTTCTTTTTCTTGCCTAATTGCTTTGGCAAGATCTTCTAGTAAGATGATGAATAGAATTGGTGAAAGTAGACATCCTTGAATTACTCCATGAATGTTCAGTCTTTTTACCAGGTATGATGTTAGATTTTTTTTGGTTGTTGTTCATAAACCCTTTATTGTGTTAAAATAGTTCCTTTTTTTTTTTTTTTTTTTTTGTTCCTAGTTTTCTGAGTGTCCAATAAATCAATTTAGTGTGTGACTCAAATAGTACATGGGATCTCTCTCACTCTCCCTCCCTCCAATACTGGCCTTGAACTTGTGATCCTCTGCCTCAGCCTCCTGAGTTGCTGAGATTAAATTGTGTGCCTCTGTAGTGGGTGGGACATTTCTTATACCTAAAATAATTAATTGTTTTTATGAAGTTGGGGTTTTTTCTTTGTGTGTGTGTGTGTGTGTGTGTGTGTGTGTGTGTGTGTGTGTGTGTGTGTGTATTGGGGGGAGTGGATATCTGAGTATTGAACCCAGGGATGCTTTACCACTGAGCTACAATCCCCAGTACTTTCTGTTTTGAGACGGGGTATTGCTAAATTGCTAAGGCTGACCTTGAATTTGGGATCCTCCTGCCTCAGCATCCCATGATACTGAGGTTATAGGCAGGTGTCACCATGTCCAGCTGAAGTTCAGGTTTAAGTGAACATTCATTATTTGCTAAACCTGACAACCCTAAAACAGCATCAAGACTTTTTTTTGTTTTTGTTTTTTTCAGTGGCGGGGTACACAGAAGAGACTTGAATGATTACATTAGTCAAAGATAGAATACTGTAATCAGAGATAATTGAAAATTCAGAAGGGAGATAAGAGTATCTGAAATTAGATCCTGGAGGAAAGGGACAGGATTAAGGTTAGGCTGATTGCAGAACCTAGCCACCTCCCCTGAGATCCCATAGAATTTTTCCTGACACTGTTATTAAGGCACTTAATAAATTGTGTATCTTGTTTTGAGTCTGAATCTTTTAAAAGAAAAAATGTCCATTTGTGCCTCCTTCTGATGCTGCGAGTTGCTTAAGTAAAAACTGTATCCATGGGCTAAGGGTATAACTCAGTAGTAGTGTGTTTGCCTAATGTGTGAGGCCCTGGGTTCATCCTTAGTACCACACATGGACACAAAAGTGTCCATTTGGGTCTAGCACAGTGCCTCAAACATAGACCCTCAAAGGCTGACTCAACTATGTATGGATAAAATGCAGGCATCTTTTTAGACCTACATCTGTGTTCTAGTTCTCTCACTGGTGGGCAACTATCTTTCATTTTAACCAAATCTAAGAAAAGTGCATATAAGTCAGACTTTCATGGATGGACAGGTAACTCAATTTAGAAATTATGAGAAGTATTATGTGTCTTTGAAAGCTGAAGTGCCCAATTTATAAAATTGCTCACTGCGTTAGTATTCCACCCACTCTATGAGGTTAAATGCTTTTCTCTTATTTGACAGGTAATCTTTTCTTCTTTTTTCCCCTCTGTAACCTCTTTGAGCTAAGTCTTTAAAATATGTGTATCTGCCAAAATTATTTTCCATTACATTTTTGTGAGACTCAAAATCAGATTATATAAGTCAGCTATGTAGGCCAAAGGAAGTAGATGCTTAAATTTTCAAGTGTCATGGTCACCTTATTCTTTTCCAAATTACCCCTCCATACTTTCTCACCCGTAGGTTTTGAACTTCAAGAACAACAACAGAAGATTTACTTCATTTCTTTCTTTCTTTTTTTTTTTTTTTTTTTTTTTGCGGTGCTGGGGATCAAACCCAGGGCCTTGTGTTTGCAAGGCAAGCACTCTACTGACTGAGTTATCTCCCCAGCTCTGCTTCATTTCTTTAAGCTCCAGAGGAACAGACAGCAGCCTTCTGGACAGAGTAACCGACTTGTCCCAGATTACCTGGGACTCTCCCAGTACAGAAAGTCTCACATTCTAGAAATCCCTTCAGTTCTGGGTAGACCAATACAGTTGGGCAATTGACTTCTCAATCCTTTCTTGGCCCTTCCCTTACACTTTCCCTTCCTGAGCCTAAGTACAGAGAGGCAGGGGAGAAAGGTTTGTCTCTTCTGGACATCCAGTGGCTATCAGCTGCCAAGAAATACCCAGAGCATATATCTGTATGCTCAGTCCTCCCTGACACCATCTGGAAATCTCAGGAATCCCGTGCAAGTGTTTACAAAAACTCTTCATTCATATGTATATATATACATGTATATGTGTGTGTGTATATATACACATATATATGTGTGTATTATTATTATTATTTTTTGGTATTGGCATTGAACCCAGGAGTTTTTAATCTCTGAGCCACATCCCCAGCACTTTTTTTAGACATGGTTTTGCTAGGTTGTGTAGGGCCTTGCTAAGTTGCTGAGACTGGCCTCAAACATATGATCCTTTTGCCTCAGCCTCCTGAGTTTCTGGGCTTGCAGGCATGGCTACCACACCTGGCTACTACTTACAACAACTTTAAACACAGAAGGGGAAGGAAAAAAAAAACAAACAAAAAACCCAACTTATCTCAGTAGTCTAATAGAGTATTATATATTTAAAGTTCTCCATGCCCACCATTAACTCCCAAACTATTCATATTACACATATTCTTAGATACAGATTTTTCACAAATTTATGATTGTAATTCTCCCATAAGTTCTCTCAATTGTGGGTAACTAACTGTGTGATAGGCTGGGACAGCTGTCTTTCATTTTAACCAGCTCTAAGAATAATGTGTATAAGTCAAACTTTTTTCATGGATGGATAAATAATTGAATTTAAAGATTTGTGTTCTTTTTCTTTGTTTTGTATATACTTTTGCATTTTTTTTACATAGTCACATCATTTTAAATGACATGAATGATAGTCAACGTCACTCAAGTTTTGTTTCTTACAATGTGAACAGTGGGCTTAACTGATATCTTAAGGGATTTAGATGTGGGTGAAAAACTTCAGGACTTTGGTAATAACTGCACTTGGGGGTTATGGGTGGAGTGCATTGGTAGAGTGCTTGCCTAGCATTTGTGAGGCCCTAGGTTCCATCCCTGGTGCTACCAAATAAATAAGTAAAAGTATTTGAATTTATAAGATAAATGACTTTTTTTTTCTTCTTCTTAGTACTGGGGATTGAACCCAGGAGTGCTCTACTACTGAGCCACATCCCAGCCCTTTTTATTTTTTATTTTGAGACAGGTTCTTGCTGAGTTGCTTACGGCCTCCCTAAGTTGCTGAAGCTGGCATCAAATGTGTGAACCTCCTGCCACAGCCTATCCAGTCGCTGGAACTATAGGTGTGCACCACCATGCCCAGCCAATAAATGACTTCTTAAAGGGTAGCATAAGGGATCCTTGTGGTGCTTGAACTGTTGTTATCTTTACTATGCTATTGATCACACAAATCTACACATGGAATAAAATTACATAGAACTGAATAGATAGGCACACACAAATGAGTGCATGTTAAACTGGTGAAATCTGAGGAAGATCGGTAGATTGTTATTGTCAGTTTTCAGGTCATGGTGTTGTATTATAGTTAGGCAGGAATTACCACCAGGAAAAACTGTGTAAATGGTACTCTATGTTTCTTACAACTGAACCTACAATTATCTTTAAAGGTTATCAGTTTCTTAGAAAGTAACTTTGAAATCCATGTGAAATACTAAGTAGTATAATATACATAATTCATTTTTCTCTTTTTAAAGAATATCCCTCAAAGGGAGAAAATGTCAAAGGAAAAATTGAGACTACTAGTTTATTTCTAAGTAGTTTATACATTGGTATCTTCAGGAAGCTTATAATACAGTGGGAACACATCACCCAGAGGAAAGGGAAACCAGTTGAAGGATGAATTGCTTCTAAGTGGTTTAGAATTGCTTTTGTTATCTAGGAGGCTAATGGCAGGCTTTTCATTAGTGTCATCTCTCTCCCTTGTTAGAAGCCTTCTGTGACTTCTTGCTGACCAGTAGGTTTCACACTTACTATTTTTTAAAACTGCAACCTTAGGAAGAATTGCCTTTTAGGGCTGGCACAGTGACACATGCCTGTGATCCCAGCTACTTGGGAGGCTGAGGCAAAAGGAATGTAAGTTCGAAACCAGCTTGGGCAATCTAGTAAGACCCTGTCTCAAAATAAAAAGGGCTGAGTATGTAGTTCAGTGGTAGAACACTTGCCTTGCATGTGCAGGGCCGTGGGTTCAGTCCCTAGTACTACCAGAAAACAAAATGCTTAACATCAAACCTTGAGTGAATGAATGAATGTGTGCACATGGATATATAACTGAAACAAGACAGTGTGTTCACCCTTATGTGTAGTACATACTGATATTTCCTTTCTATTCTACTTAATTAAAGATATTACTGGTTATGTCTCACTAAGTGAAGTTCTTGGTCTTACAGTTTGGAGAAACACTACTTCATTCCACCAGATGAAGTTGTCTAAGCCTCTTGGCATATTCAGGGCCTTCCCTGCCTCCTATTCCAGCCAGTAGCTAAGTGGCGTGGTGATATGGTTGTAGTCCCAGCTTCTTGAAGGATAAGGAGGGATGGTTGTGAGTCCACTGAACTTGATACCAGCCTGGACAACATAGTAAGCCTTGTCTAAAAATGAACAAACAAATGACAATGTAAATGGCATATTTAGCACTTCCTAAAGCTACTTCACACCATTCCTTCTTTAGGTCTTGATTGTTACTGGTTCCTCTCTGTAGGGCTCTTCCCTTGCTGTTCCTCTTCTTTACTGGCTCCTGTAATTGAGCTTCTACAGTTCATTGTTTCATTAATATGTAGTACTTGTCCCTCTTCACAGTTGTCCCTGAGGTTAGCCATTCTTGGTTCAAGTGTTGCTCCTATGAATTCTTTCCTGAGTTCTGGCCGTATTTTTGGCTGATGTTTTTAAAAAAAAATTTTTTTTTTTAAATTAAGAGCCACAATAGCTGGGCACAGTGGTATATACCTGTAATCCCAGTGGCTTGGGAAGCTGAGGCAGGAGGATTGCAAATTCAAAACCAGCCGTAGCAACTTAGAGAGACTGTCTCAAAATTAAAAAAATAAAAAGGACTGGGGACGTGGCTCCGTGGTTAAGCACCCCGGGTTCAATCCCTGGTACCAAGAAGAAGGGGAAAAATAAAGCCACAATAAGAAGCATTTTACATGCATTTAAATATATTTGTACAAAACTGAAACTTTGGTTTCATGATGTAATACCTATTCTCTATGCATTTGATATTTTGTATTCTACTTTTTTTTCCTTCAATCTGCAACTTGATTTCAAAAATCACAAGTTGAAACACTTTGAGTTAGGCCATTCTTCCCAATTCTGAATGGCATTTGCAGAAAGCTATCATAAACCTTTATATTCTATAACCTGTTAGGAGGAGGTCTGGATCACCCCAAGACTTGAAGACAGAACCACTTATTTCATTTTTCCCCACTTCCCCCAACAAGAAGACTTAGAATATTTATTGTAGTTTGTTTGTTGGATGGTTGGTTGGTTTTGCTACTGGGGATTGAATCCAGGGGCACTTAGCATTGAACTATATCTCCAGCCTTTTTATTTTTATTTTATTTTAAGAAAGTTTCTTACTAAGTTGTTGAGGCTGGACTTGAATTTACGATCCTCTCGCCTCAGCCTCCTGAGTCCACTAGGACTACAGGTGTGTATCACCATGCCCAACTATAGCATTTTTTTTAATACTAAAAATTTACAAACAACATAAGTAATAGGGTAGTCATACATTTTCATCATACATTGAATACTGCAAAGAAGTTTAAATGAATAAACTTGGTAAAAACATTTCAAAATCAAAAACCTTAAAAATTAATAATGCTTAATGGAAAAGCAAGTTGTAAGATGATAGATAGGCACAGTAGATTTTCATTAAGGTACTTTAAATACAGCTACGCTGGTGATGGATACATGCACACCTGCATGATTTGGATGACAGACAACTTTACGTAGAGCTTTCTTGGTAAAAAAGAAGAGGAAATAGGATGTGGGGGTTTTATTTACATCTTTAAAACTTTGTTTTTTTACACTGAAATCAGATAAAACATGGCAAAATATTAACATTTGCCAAAGCTAGGTGGTGGGTATAAGGGTGTTATATTCTGTAATCCATTTTTATCTGAAATGATTTGTAATATAAAATTTCTAATAAATATTGACTTCTATTTTATCTGCTTACCTGTACTATCTTACTATACCATTGTTGTATGACTCAAGGCTGCTTCTCTGAACTTCAGGGCACATTATTCATGATCTGAAATCCCCAGTTTACATTCAAGCCAGTCTTTCTTGTACTTGGGTACCACATTTGGAGAAAGAGGCTATAATTTGTGTCTTACTGGACAGTGTTTGCAATGAATTCAGGTTACATGACCATGTCCTTAGTATGGCTTAGAAGGCAGTCTTCCTGGGCTGGGCTATTTGCTTGCCTTTTTGTATGTTAATTTTTTCCCCCTGAATTAAGCATTAAGATAGGAGGCACTTGACTTTGAAAGATCAAGGTATTGGAACCCAGAGAGATGATAAGGTCATACCAGTTAAAGAGCTCGATAGCAATCAGTCCTATAGGATCCTAGTGTAGGCACTATCGTTTCTCAAAGAAACCATCATTTGTAAGATTTTTTGATTTGATTTTTTTTTTCTTTTTTTGGTACTGGGGATGAACTCAAGGGTTCTTTATCATTGAGCTATGTCCCCAGCCCTTCTTATTTTTATTTTTGAGATGGGGACTTACTAAGTTGCTGAGGGCCTTGCTAAGTTGCTGAGGCTTGCCTCAAACTTTGATCCTCTTGTCTCAGCCTCCAATGTTGCTGGGATTATAGGCATTTGCCACCATGTCCAGTTTTGTTGTTGTTGTTTGTTCGGGGCAGGGAGGAGCAAGTATTGGGGATTGAACCCATGGGCATTTAACCACTAAGCCATATCCCGTCCTTTTAAATTCTTTTTCCTTAATTTTGAGACAAGTTCTTACTAAGTTGCTGAGGCTGAATTTGAACTTGCAATCCTCCTGTCTCAATCTTCTAAGTAGCTGGAGCTACAGGCATGTGCCACCATACCCAGCTTATTTGTAAGACTTTTTAAAAAAAGTGTCTGCCACTCTTGTGCTGTAATGGCACAATCTCTTGTTTCAATTTGTGTATTTCCATTTGATCTCCAGTTCTGATTTGTTTTCAGTTACTTCTCCGTACAATTATTATTGTTAGACTTTATATTTCAGAGCAGTTTTAGGTTCACAGAAAAATTAAGCAGGTAGTACATACGCCCCCCTCCGCTATCGTTTCCTGTATTATTAACATTTTGTATTGGTGTGGTATATTTGCTATGATTGATTTATAATGACTGATTATGATTAACTAAAGTCCATAGATTACCTTGTGAAGGTTCACTCTTTGTGTTACATAATTCTGTGGGTTTTGCAAAATGTGTAATGTTATGTATCCACCATTACAGGGTAACACAATACTTTCAATACTATTCATTAAGTTTCATTAAGAACGACAATAGCTGGACACAGTGGTAAATACCTGTAATCTCAGTGGCTTGGGAAGCTGAGGCAGGAGGATCGCAAATTCAAAGCCAACTGTAGCAACTTAGACTGTCTCAAAATTCATTTTTATCTTTGTATTCCTAGTACCTAGCATAGGGCTTGCAAATCTTGTGCGAATGTACAATAACATCCCACCTAAAATTAAATATAAGCAAATAAAATTCAATAGTACTTTAAAAAAATAATTATTTTATGTTATTTATTTTTTTATGTGGTGCTAAGCACTAAACTCAGTGCTTTACACATGCTAGGCAATTACTATGTCACTGAGCTACAGCCCTAGCCCTCTATAGTACTTTTAAAGAGCAGTCTGTCACAATGAAACAGAACCTGTTCTGGAAATAAAAGTATAGTTAAAATTAGAAAAACGAATTAATATATCCCAGATAAGATAAATAATAAAATATAAAGAGAAAAATCAGAATTCAGAGCATATTACTGATCTTCAAAAAACAAGAATTAGAATGCTTTATTAACATAAAAATATTTCAATCTAACAATCAACTTTATGTTTAAAGAGACATTTTCTAATGGGAACAAGGATGGTAACTGTATTATTATTATTATTATTATTATTATTATTATAATTCTGGAAGTTCTAGCTAATCCAGTACAATGAGAGACAGAAATAAGAGTTACCATTTTCAGAAAAGAATTCTCATTATTATTGAGCAGATAGCATTTCAGAAGCCCCAAGAAAACCAACTGAAAATTTATTAAATTCAGTGAGTTCAGTAAGATAGCTAAATACATGATAAAGATAACCAAAGTGAAAAAGCTTTCCTGTATGTATAGAAATAATTGGTTAGAAAAATTAATGGGATAAGAATATCCTATTCACAAGCAGGAACCTTAACAAGAAAATATGTAGGATCCCTTAAGACAAAAATAGTACCATCAAAATTGTACTAAAACTGAAGGGAAAAAAAAGACACAAGTTTTATTAAGATTTTAATCTTAATATTATCATAGTAAAACGTTGTAATGACCTAAATGTCCACCAAAAGGAGATGATTTTAAGGTAATTTTCATACTCTGTGGCATGAAAAGTAAAGGTTTTAATTAAAGAAAAATTTGTGGAAGATGCCACAGTATATTCTGAGCTTTCTAGCTTGAGGGTCATGACCCTCAAGGAAGGTTATGTTTTAGAGATTCAAATTACTGTTCCCAGCTGATGTGTCCTGTCATCCTGGTGTCCTGTGAATCTTCACAGATTGGCTACTGAATTTTTATTGATGTGTTACATTTGTTTTTGCTACAGCCGAGGATTCAAACTGCAGAGAAATCTGTCAGGTGGTAGTGTGGGATATGATCTGCAGCAGCCACCAAGTATCAGGCAGGAGGCAAGAGGTGCCACTTAGGCTGGCACTGAAGAGAATTTACTGTGGATGGACTAAACAGTCTGCATAAATATTCCTTGAAATTACATTTTGGTAAGTGCTATGGAGAGTAAGTAGTCTGTGTCTACTTAGGCCTAGGCCCATATGCTTTTATGGTTGACTGGTGGAGTTGATGACCTCTGAACAAAGTGGAAAGTCTCCTGAGGTGAGATGCTTGTATAGTGGGAAATGAGGGTCAGGACACGGAGATCTGGAAGCAACACTTTATTAGTGGCCTTGGCTGAGGAGGATAATTCCCAAAGTCTGAGCCCTAAGCACAGCAGGGCTTTTACTTTTTGGGTACATCAAGGCAGGAGAGTTGGTGTAATTCTATTGGAGTGTGCATTTTACATTCCTTATATGGGTACAAGCTTGTCAACAAACTAGGGATTCTCATCTCATACAACTTAGGGACTTTTACTGCACTAAGCCTAAAGGGGGATTGTTCTGTCCCCATTTCTTTGTTTCTTGTTTCTGCTACTGCAGTTATCTTTTACAGCTACCTGTTAGCTGCTGCAAGCCTCTATGGTTATGGTTAAATGTCAGTAAGCAGAGGTGGTTACTGTCTGTCAGCTCTTAAACGGCTGAAGTTTTCATTCTGCTCTACCACACTTGACTAGTAGGCTAGCCTGCCTCCACACAGTCAAGAAGCTTTCTCTGAAGTAGCAGTGAGCAGGACCCATTAAAATTTTCCTTAAAAAACAATTTGAGGCCTGATCCAACACAAGTTGGGAAGGACAATCAAGGTTTCTCCATTTGTACATCATAGGGCATGGCCACAAAAAGTCTGGAAAATTTTTAAAAATCATTTATACCAGATCTTGATCCAGGTAACAGAAGAAGAAAGTTGTAAGGCATTAACATCTGGTTTTCATCTACATAATTTCCTGGTAAATCCTTCAAGGCAAATCGTACCCAAGTAGGCAATAACCAGAGTGCTTAAAGAAGGTTTGGAATCTGAGTCCTGGCTTAACTTCTTCTTGAGCCTCAGTTTCTTCATTGCCAAATAAGTATATCAGTACCCACCTAGGATTATTGTGAGGATGAAGTGAGACAGATGCTATACATTATGCGTTTAACATAAGCCTGACACGTAGCACTCAGTAAACATGAGCTGCCATTTATGATCATGCTTTTATTGTTTCAGATATTTTTTAAAGGGCTCCCAAATTGCAATTCATCAGGAAGAAATTTGATATAACTTAAATAAATGAAAATGCCATGCTCATGAATTTCATTAAAATGTCATAATAGCTCCCTAAATTGCTCTGTAGATTCAGTATAATCCAATAAAAAATCCTAACAGGCTTTTCAATTATGATTGTTTTGTTTTCTTTTTCTTCTTTCTTTTTTTCTTTCTTTTTTTTTTTTTTGGTGTGGTTACTGTGGTTTGAAACCTGAGGGTGGTCTACCACTGAACTATATCCTCAGTCCTTTTTATTTTTTTATTTTGAGACAGGCTTTCCCTAAATTTCCTAGGCTGAACTCAAACTTGAGATCCTCCTGTCTCAGGCTCCTAAGTAACTGGGATTACAGGTGTGCATCACCACCCAGGCAATAATGATGTTTTAAACTCTTCTAATTGTCTTTGTTTTAATAAGAAAATACAATTGCCTTGACAAATGTTAAATGATAAAAATGTTCAACACTACTGTTGTTATTTTCTGTGACCCTTTCCATTCTAAATCCTCTGTTGTTTTTTCAAGCTCAGTCATTTTTGACTGTCCCTTTCCTGTGGGGAGCCTCCTGCAGAGTTGACAGACTTTGCCTCCACTGGATCTTGGGCACATCTGTTGGCCAGAGAACTGTCAGGCTTTGCCAACCTGTGGAGCCTACACTGGAAATCTCTTTCATACTTTTTCAATGGCTGGTTTTTTCCCCAGCATCATGTGTAGGACATAAGGAGAGTGAGTATAATCTGTGAGAGTTCTGTGTATATTGAAGTTTTTGTTGTTATTCTGTTTGATTCTCTTCTCTTAGGAATCAACTCCTAAAGGTTTGGAACTGAATTTTAACTGGTATGACTAATACCAAGTTTTATTTTTTATTTAAGGCTGTTTCTGATACTTGGAAGCTATCCTTTCAGCCACAAAGATGGTCATAAATCTTTGTCTCCCGCAATTTAAACCAAGAATTCACTGCAACAAGGTAAACAAAATAAATACATACACATAGATGTATAACACATATATTTCCTAGGTTTTCTCCATTTCCTGTTTTGCACATGAGGACTTGATTCAGGTTTATTATACTTTTGCCCTTTGATTCTTCCAGATGGCATTTAGGTAAACATGGGACAGTCTCACCTCTGGAATCATAGAGCACCATTATGAAGTGAGCTGTGATTCATCTTGTGGGGGTCTTCTTCATTATATCTTCCCTCTAGAACAGTCAGTTTCAGTTCCACCCATAGTCAAAGTGGAAATACCTCTCCTCCCCCAAGTTCTTTTGTTCTTTTGCTAATTGTTTTTGGTACTGGGGATTGAACCCAGGGGCACTTTACCACTAAACTTGATTCTGACCCTTTTTATTTTTTAAGTCAGGGTCTCACTAAGTTGCTGAGGGTCTTGCTAAGTTGGTGAGACTGGCCTTAAATTTTGCATTCTTCCTGTGTCAGCCTCCCAGATTGTTGGGATCACAGGCCTATGTCATTATATCTGGCTCTTTTGCTAATTTCTAATACTAAAAGTAATGTTTTGTATTTGTTGTTTGGCTTTCTTGCCACTTATTATTTGAATTAAGCTTCCTCCCTTTTTATGTAAAGGAAGACATCTATTCATAGCACAAAGCAGGGAATAAGGAAACACCACAGGAAAAATTGAACCCCTTCTCTAATTTAGAATTCCTGCACATAGCATACTATTTTAAGTTCCCAGATTGTTAGGCTGACTCAAGACAAAGATGTCTTAAAATGTCCATTAATTGTAACAAGTATTAGAAATATTAAAAAGGGAAGAAGTTATCCTAAACCCCCACCAAAGCCTATTTATTGTTTTAAATGTCCCATGGTTGTTTTTGTTTTTGTTTTTGTTTTTTTGTGCTGGTGATTGAACCCAGGGCCTTCTGCATGCGAGGCAAACACTCTACCATCTGAGCTATATCCCCAGCCTAAATGTCCCATAGTCTTGTGGTCCTTTTTCCTGAATGCATTTTTTTTTTAACCAAGTATCATTATTCATAGATTTATAAGCAGCTTGTTTATTTTGCCTTCCTCGGGAAACTGTTAAAATTGGTGGGATCCAAATACAAAAATTGAGAACTTTAATGAGCATTTTTGTTTCCCTTATTAATCTGCATATTTTCATCCTCTGAAATAAAAAACCACTAGTATATCTGCCCCCTCTTCACAGAGATGTTATTTTGCAGGAAGTTTTAGGTAAGTTGGGTAGAGTTTTATTGCTCATATTTTAAAGATTGGGCTATAGTTCTGGACACAGTTGCCCTCAGCCTTTAACTTGATCTTGGTACTTGAAAAAAACAAAACAAAAAAAAAAAAAAACTGGGACAATTCAGTTCAGTAGAGGAAGTTTTAAAATGAAGAACTTTAGACTTTAGTTTTCGTAGAAATGACAAGTTATTGAAAAACAGTGTCTTCCTTTGGATCAATGTGTCTCATGTTTGTCATTAAATCTAGATATCAGCTGATGGTTATGAAGTAGAAAATCTCATCTCTGAAGACCTCACAAAGAGAAGCCGTGGTTTTAGGACAGAGTATTTCATTAAGCCACCAATCTATGTGACTGTCTCCTTTCCCTTTAATGTGGAAATCTGTAGGATTAACATAGATCTCACATCTGGAGGAGGCCAGAGTGTCACTGGCCTGGAAATGTACACATCTGCCTTATCCAGCAGAGCCTCTTGGAATACACCTGAGTGCCAGACCCCAGGCCCTGCTGAACCATCTGTTCCTGACAAGGAGGCATTCACCTTGGTAGGCAAAGTCTTACTGAAAAACCAGAGCCAAGTGGTATTCAGCCACAGGGGCTTCAAGGCCAGGCCACCCTTTAGCCCAGTAGAAATCACACTCCCCTCCCCTGCTGTTATGGCCCAGGAACTCTGGAATAAAGGGGCTCTTTCCCTTAACCATGTGGCCCACCTCAAGATTGGTATTACCCATGTGACTGGCAGTGGTATTCCTTGCATCAAGCGGCTGGAGGTGTGGGGTCAGCCGGCCAAGACTTGCTCTCAAGAGGTGATAGACAGTGTCCTGCTGGTGGCCTCAGAGAGTTTGCCTCAGGATTTGGCTTTGCAGACTCCAGCTTTGCCCATGGAGAGTGATTGTGTCTCTGGGGGCCCATCTGAGGACCAGCGGGCCTCCTCCAACCTGCAGGAACTGGCTGAGGCAGTTGGTGATGTGCCTGAGGAGTTCCTGGATCCCATCACCCTGGAGATCATGCCTTGCCCCATGCTGCTACCCTCTGGCAAAGTCATCGACCAGAGCACACTGGAAAAGTGTAACCGCAGTGAAGCTACGTGGGGCCGAGTGCCCAGTGACCCTTTCACTGGGGTAGCCTTTACTCCACAATCCCAGCCCCTGCCCCACCCCTCCCTGAAGGCCAGGATTGATCATTTCCTGCTTCAGCATTCCATCCCTGGCTGCCATCTACTTGGGAGAACACAGACTACATTGGCAGTGACCCCTTCTTCCATTGCCCTGCCTTCACGGAAAAGAAAGATAGAGCAGGCTGAGCGAACCCCAGGCAGTAGCCTGGGTGTGAATGCTTCCTGTTTTTCTATCACAAACCCCCTGGTCTCACCTACTACCTCAGAGTACACCGCCAAGAAAATGAAAACCACCAGTGAGCTTGGCCTAACGAACATGGACTGCTCAACAGGTAATTTGCTGTCTTGTGTCCATGGCCCAGTGGCCTCCCTGTTCTTCCTGCTGACACATGGCATTGTGGCCCTTGACTCTTGGGACCAGCTTCAATTCCTCAGGCTAGGGCCTGAGCTTCTTTCTGCTTATTCTCATTGGAGGGTGTCTCAGCTTTGTCTTCAGACCACAGACCATCTGGAGGCCTGGGAGGTATTCCGTTCCAGGCCTCTGTCTCTGTGTTTTGTTCCTCTATCCAGTGGTGATCCTGTTGGTGGATTTTCTGGCCTTGGGCTCCGTTTGTGTGCTCTGACCAGGCCAAAAGTTTTTCTGGGCTTGAATCCTCTGTTCAAAACTTGTGGGAGGAGAGACACTACTCCCTCAAACAGATCATGTCTTCCATCCTCTGCCATCTTTACAATTCCTCATGTATCAAAGGACTCCTCTAGGGTGTTGTTTTTAACTCCCACAGAGGAGCTCTGGTGGAAGTGCATTAATATCCTCCCTGCCTTACCTCACCATTCGGTGCCATGAGCACACAGAAAAGCAGAAAATAACTGTTGGAGGTCCTCCTTTCAGGAGAGAGAAGCCACGCCAGGTGTCAATAAGTGCTTGAAAAATTAAGTGTTCTTTGGTATGAGATTTAAGCCTTCGGGCTTCCCACTTTTTCCCCAGGGCATTACCAGTGATTTCTGGTACCAGGGATGCTGCCATTTTCTCAGGAGAGCAGGCTTAGCTCCCTTGGTGATCTCTGCAGTTGAACGGTCATTCAGCAATGTGACTTTGCTTTCCCCAACAATCACTGCCACCTTTTTCATGTGTTTATTGGCTCAGTTTGGGGCCTTCATTTTTTTTTTTAATTTATTTTTATTGTAAACAAATGGGATACAAGTTGTTTCAGTTTGTACATGGAGTAACAGCATACCATTTGCATATTCATATATTTACATAGAGTAATGATGTTTGATTCATTCCGTTATTTTTTTCCTTCCCCCCACCCCTCCCACCTCTCTTTTCCCTCTATATAGTCCCTCCTTCCTCCATTCTTGCCCCCCTTCCACCCCCCCCATTAATTGTCATCATCCGCTTATCAGTGAGATCATTCCTCTTTTGGATTTTTGAGATTGGCTTATCTCACTTAACATGACATTCTCCAATTTCATCCATTTGCCTGCAAATGCCATAATTTTATTATTCTTTATAGCTGAGTAATATTCCATTGTATATATATACCACAGTTTCTTTATCCATTCATCAATTGAAGGGCATCTAGGTTGGTTCCATAGTCTGGCTATTGTGAATTGAGCCGCTATGAACATTGATGTGGCTGTATCTCTATAGTGTGCTGACTTTAAGTCCTTTGGGTATAGGCCGAGGAGTGGGGTAGCTGGGTCAAATGGTAAGTCCATTCCAAGTTTTCTAAGGAATCTCCACACTGCTTTCCAGAGTGTCTGCACTAATTTGCAGTCCCACCAGCAATGTATGAATGTACCTTTTTTCCCCCATCCTCTCCAATACCTATTGTTGCTTGTATTCTTGATAAGCGCCATTCTAATTGGGGTGAGATGGAATCTTAGTGTAGTTTTGATTTGCATTTCTCTTATTACTAGAGATGTTGAACAGTTTTTCATAAATCTGTTGATTGCTTGTACATCTTCTTCTGTGAAGTGTTCATTTCCTTAGCCCATTTGTTAATTGGGTTATTTGTATTCTTGGTGTAGAGTTTTTTGAGTTCTTTATATATTCTGGAAATTAGTGCTCTATCTGAAGTATGAGTGGCAAAGATTTTCTCCCACTCTGTAGGCTCTCTCTTCACATTACTGATAGTTTCCTTTGCTGAGAGAAAGCTATTTAGTTTGAATCTATCCCAGTTATTGATTCTTGCTTTTATTTCTTGTGCTATGGGAGTCCTGTTAAGGAAGTCTGATCCTAAGCCAACAAGGTGAAGATTTGGACCTACTTTTTCTTCTATAAGATGCAGGGTCTCTGGTCTGATTTCAAGGTCCTTGATCCATTGTGAGTTGAGTTTTGTGCAGGGTGAGAGATAGGGGTTTAGTTTCATTCTGTTGCATATGGATTTCCAGTTTTCCCAGCACCATTTGTTAAAGAGGCTATCTTTTCTCCATTGCATATTTTTGGCACCTTTGTCTAGTATTAGAAAATTGTATTTATTTGGGTTTGTGTCCGTGTCCTCTATTCTGTACCATTGATCTACCTGTCTATTTTGGTTCCAATACCATGCTGTTTTTGTTACTATTGCTTTGTAGTATAGTTGAAGTTCTGGTATTGTGATACCCCCTGTTTCATTCTTCCTGCTAAGGATTGCTTTAGCTATTCTGCATTTCTTATTCTTCCAGATGAATTTCATGATTGCTTGCTCTATTTCTGTGAGGTACGTCATTGGGATGGGTCCTTCATTTTAATGAACCCCCATTCATATTCATGTTCATAACAGGGCTCTGCATGAAAGATCATTATGATTTGTATGTGTTCCAAATAAGACTGATTCTTCTAGTAAAAGGAGAAGAGAGAGGTGTAGAAATATAAATATTAAAATGTCTTCTTAGCTGAGGCAACATGAGCAGAAATTCTAGTGCCTCAATTTGGACATTTATCTTTAGGTCAGAATGAATGATTTAGGGCAAAGGCTATTTTAAAACTTAAGGGAATGGCTCAGGAGGCTGAGGCAGGAGGATCATGAGTTCAAAGCTAGCCTCAGCAGAAGCGAGGCACTAAGCAACTCAGTGAGACCCAGTCTAAATAAAATGGGGATGTGGCTCAGTGGTTGAGTACCCGTGAGTTCAATCCCTGGTACCCCAAAATAAATAAATAAATGAAAATGAAATTTAGAGAAAAGATTGAAATCAGTAAGATCTTTGAACTGCAAAATTGAAACAAAAGATGAGTGATTTGGGGCATCTAAGATTAGAGTTTTAAAGGTGATTTCATAAGTAGACTCTTTTTTCACTGTGCTATTTTATTTTTATTAGTTTAGGCATTAACTGACTTTTTAAAAAATTGTATTTTTTATTTTTTCTCATTAGTTATACTTGACAGTAGAATGCATTTTGACAAATCATACATAAATGAAATATAACTTCTCCTTTTTCTGGTTGTACGTGATGTAGATTCACACCAGTTGTGTACCCATATATGCACATAGGATAATAATGTCCTTCCTAACCCCATACCACCTTCCCTGCCTTCATTCCCCTCTCACTGTGCTATTTTAACTAATCCTAACTTTAGCATCTTTCTTAAAAAAAGCAATATATTCAGGTAGTTTTTAAAAATTGGAAAAGAAGATTGTATACACATGCACTTCGCACCCTGTCCTTTTGATGAACAGTTAGATATTTTGTGATCTTTTGCTATTACTAATAGTGCTGTACAGAATAAACCTTGTGCATAAATAATTTTACAACTGTGCAGATGTTTCTGTAGGACAGTATCATAGAATTCACATTTCTGGGTTATATTCTTCTGTAAATTTGATAGCTATTGCTCAGTTGCCCTCCGGACTATCACACTAGCGATGTGAGATTCCTCATAGCTGTATTAACATGGTGTGTTAGCAAACACTTATTTGATAGGTAAAAAGTGGTATCTTATGATTGCTTTAAGTTTTCATTATCTTTTATTGGTGAGCTTGAACATTTCTGATAAAAAACTATTTGTGTTTCCTTTTCTGTGAATTGACTGTCCGTTTCCTTTGCCCATTTTCAATCAATTGTTGCTGTTTCTCAATTATCTTTAGGAACTTTTTATATTTTATCAAGATTAGCCCTTTGTCCTTAATGTGAGCTAAAAATGTATTTTCCCAGCATCTTTGTTAGAATTCCCTGGTGATTAGTGTCTGTTGCTTTTGGAGGATACCTCTTTGGCAGCTTTTTTTTTTTTTTTTTTCTTTATGGAATTCAGTCTGTTTAGATTTTCTCATTCTTTTAATTTCCTATCTTTTTCTAAAAGGCTATGCTGATAGTGTGTTTATTGGTTACATTTGTGTCTTTGGTTTAGAAAATAAATTTTAGTTGGCATGACCCCAAGAAACTCCTGGAAGCATCTGAGGTGCAATGGGATGCAGATATCCCATTGTCTGTTTGTAGAGGTCTCAGTGGTGTCGGCCTTCATAGATTTGGTGTCTCAGGGCCACACTGACTAGTGGTTCTTGAAGGCCCTAAGTTGATGTCCTATGTCCTACAAACTGTTGACAAAACATTCCACTACTTGCTCTGGGAAGTCTTGCAAATTCTGCCACCTGGGGCCTTTCTTGAGCAGCTGTCCCCCTACCCTTTTTGCCCCCACCCTCATCCTGTATCTTGGCTTTCTGTTGCCCACTTACCTAGATCATGGCCTGGTCAGAGTGAATAACTAAGTTTAGTCCACTCTGCTTTACTTGCCAGGAGAAAGAGGACACAACACCTAGAGCTCAGGTAAGCAGCCCTGCAGGGTGGTGAAGGCCCCAGTGGGAGGAGTTGGGGAAGGAGAAGGATAAGGCATCTGGGGAAGGAAGAGGAGAATGGGGTATAAAACTGACATTTGCTGGCCCTTTCCTTTTCCTTGGCTAGCAGGGAGGCTTTAGAAAGGCAGCTGCAGTTCCTCAGTGGAGCCACATGGTGGCCCCAGCCTTCCCTGCACTTTGTTCAGGAATAGGAGGCTAGAGAGCCCAAAGTCTTAAGGCACAGGAATGGAGAGGAACTTTCAGGGTTCCCAGGCCTGTGACTCCCTATGTTCTGTCATCACAGTCCTGAGAGACAGTAGGAAGGTGTTTCTTTACATTTATGTATGTCCAAAGTTGGAAGTGTCATTTTGTAGTCCTCAAAGGACTCATTACTTGTTCTCTTTTTGCCAAACTCCTCCCTGGATGTTATAGTCTGTGCATCTCTCAACAGATCCAGTGTCCCATGAGCAGAAGCTGTCACAGAGCTTGGAAATTGCCTTGATGTCCACCCTTGGCTCCATGCCCTCCTTCACAGCTCGGCTGACCAGAGGACAGCTCCAGCATGTGGGCATAAGAGGGAGCAGCACTGCTGGGAGGCCAGGCGCCAGCTTGGGTAACTTGGGGTCCCCACCCCCATCTCCCAGAGCAATAGAATGGGTGGCCTGTCCTGTACAGGATGCTGGGCTTGTCCCTGAGAGCTCTGTGGACCTGTGTAGCTAACTCCCTCCTTCCCCAATTCCAACCTGGAGAGAGGGCTGCTTGCTTGCCTTCTTCAGAGGGAGTCAGAGGACTTCCTGAGAAGCTGACCTTCACAGGGAAGGCCTTCTTTGGTCAGCCCCTTGGTCGTTCTGTGGATTCAAGGTCTAGCTACTCTCTGCTTGTTTCTAAGATCTAATGTTAAATATCCTCTCTTGGGAACCTTTTTTTTTTTTTTTTTTTTTTTTAAATTTTTCTCATCTAGCCAGTCTCCCATTTGACATCTGGGGTACTAGGGAGGTTTGGGGCTCCCTTCCCTTCCCTGTAGCTCCTACTTCTCCTTGGGATTCAGACCCCCAATTTTCCTGACAGCTGCTCAGCTTCTTCTCATGGGTATCTGCCCCCTCCTGCTATTAGCTCATCTGGGCAAAAAGCAGTGTCTTCTTCCTGTGTCAGGCCTTTAACATGAAAGTCATCCCTGGTTTCCTCTGATATCCTCTCCCTGAGATTGCATCCTTACCAAGACCTACTCCTACCCCTCCAAAACACGTTAAATTAGTCCTCTCTGCACTGCTTCCCTTGACTGCCACCATGTCACCACTCCTGCTGCTTCTCTACCATCCCTGCAGTAACCCCTGCTGGCTCCCCATAGCCACCCTTGCTTACTGCTTCATCACCCTCACAGGAGTCAGAGGGATCTTATTAACATGTAAACAGGACCACCGCGCTTCATTCTTAAAATGCTTCCATGGCACAACATTGAACTTAAAATAGAACCTAACCTCCTCCTGCCTCTGAGGTCTGCATGCTGTGGCCCTGCATCCCCTCCTCTGCATCTCATCTGAAGCCACACTGTGGTTCACTCATCTCACCCTGTGTCACAGGCCAAGAATCCACAATGAGTTGAAATATTCCTTTCCTTACTGGGTGAATCTCTAAAACAAAAGGAAAGGAAAAGGTAGAGAGGGAGAAAAGAATGAAGGGAGAAAGTAACAGGTCCCAATTCCTTCTAGCACCAAGGGGAAGTTCCATTAAAGGGTCTTAAAGGCCTAAAGCCCCAGGGTCAGTTTCAGAGACAAACAAAAGTCATTAAGGAATAAAGAAAAGACATAGGGTGAGATGAGTGAACCACAGCCTTAAGGATGGTGAGGCAGTGCAGCACTCTTTAGATCACCTTGCAGTTGGACTTCCTGGTGAGATTTGGAGTATACAGTGCAGGGAACTGAGGTGCATTTCTTGATACCTGGTCCCTTTGTGCAGAAGTCAGACCCATTTGACACATACTGAGTGTGGGCCACATGAAGTGCTTTGTTAGGCCCCAAGGATGAACAGAGGAGAAACACGGATGTGGTCTTCCAGAGCTGGGGGAGGAAACAGGTATGTGTGAGAACAACTGTGAGGGGCACCAGAGAGGGGCATTCTTGGTTGACTTACTGGAAGGGGTGTGGTCTGAGTCACATCTTAGAATAAGGACATTCCAGGCAGAGAAAACAGTAAGCACAATGTCAGGAGGACAACAGTAGCAAAGTACACAGAAGAGAACTGATTGGCAGTCGCTGAACCCTTAAGAATGAGAGTGGGTGTGAAGGAGATGAGGCTGCACAGGCCATGCAAGGGCTTGCCTGTGCCAGAAGGGGGTGCACCCGCAGGAGGTGTAAAGCAGAGGCATGGGAGTCAGGTTGTGCTCCTATGTTGATAGGGGCTGCTCTGAGGATAGACGTCCAGGACAAGTCTGGAGGAAAGTGATCAAGGGAAGAGATGTGCCAAGTGTCTGGGATTATGGTGATGAAAGTGGATGGAGTGCAGGGGTTAGGGTTAAGAATTTTCAAAGCAGAATGGTTTGAGGTGCTTTGGGGGTCCCCCACACAGTGGTGACTAGGAATGGAGAAGTGGACCTAAAAGAAGATAGGTGAGCTCAGCTCTTGCCACTCCCTAGAGTAGGGTATAAAGAGCAGCTTCCTCAGGCAAGGGCCTCAGGGAAGGAAGAGCACCACAGGTACAGCTTGGGGATGCGGAGGCCCTGTGGGAGGCCTGCCCTAGAGGCCAGGGCAGCACAGGGCAAGGGTTGAGGTGTTGGAAGGGGACTGCAGACAGATCTCAGGTTGTCCCTCTGGTGACCTCCTAACTGTCCCACTTTCTACTTTTCCCTTTTCTTGTCACATTTCACCTTTCTTGCAGTTGTCAGGATGAGCTTGTGCCTCCTCAGGAAAATATACCTTGCTGGGAGACTAGGGGAAAAGGCTGGTCCTGCTATTGTTACCCTCAGAGGCCAGTTCTTCTTGAGCAGTCCCAGGAACCTTGAGATTTGATAAGAGGTGGTAGAGAGGAGGCATGCCAGGTTCCCCAGTTCCCTCTCGTCTCCCCTTTCAGACTAGCCAGAGGTAGGCCAAGGAGGGACAAAGCCAGATTCTCAGAGTGAGTCTGGGCCAAGGAATAGCCTTCCCTAACTCTAGCCTGTTCTGATTTAGAGCAACCTGGGAGTATCGGAGGCCCTGAATGTGCTTCCTGCAGAAGAACGTTTTCTTCCTACTTCAGAAAGGAGCCCATGTACCAGCTGCCCTGTGGTCACCTCCTATGCCGACCCTGCTTGGCTGAGAAGCAGCGCTCCCTGCCCATGACATGCACAGCCTGCCAGCATCCATTTGCCAGCCAGGATGTATTGCGGGTTCACTTCTGAGTGACCAGCCTCAACTGGAGAAGCACCATTGCTGGAAGGAGCAGAGGGTGAGCAGGAGCAGAGTCATAGCTCTCCTGCAGTTGCACGGTGGCAGGCAGAGAGCCTGTTTTTTCCTTGGGGGCTTTTTCACCTCAGAGAGTAGCACAGAGACTGAGCGGGGGAACACCCTGCTCATGCTCAGGTGGCAACAGGATAACAAAGCCATAGACTTGGCTTGGAGGGCTGGAGGGGTGTTCCTGCCCTCCTGTGCCTCCCTGCCACTCCCCGACCAGAGCCCAGGGTCTGCTGAAGCCAGCCCCACTGGGACAGGAGCACCCGTGCTGAGGGCTCCCCCAGTTGCCTGTAAATACCCACTTCTAGCAGAACCCTGTGAGTGGAGCACAATAGACTGTGAATAGCAAAGAGGGTCTCTGCCTTAGGGTCACACTGAAGTGAACCACGGTGGGGGCTGTGGAGCTCATGACTCAGCCTCCTCTTCCAACTGGCAGACACTCAGCGCCTTAATAAAGTGATGGTTGATGTCTTCTTTGGATTTCCTCCTGATACTCCTGTCCCACACCTGCATCCACACAAGTAGAACCGTCACAGGGTAGCCATGAGTAGTCACTGCAACCCATCAGGCTGTGATTTTTGCTAACAAGCTGAAAGGACAAAAGCTGGAGTTTTCACATACACCCACTTGTGAGGGCCCAGAATGACAGATTTGCTATTCATGTGCTGGTCAGGAGGGCTGACTGACCTCCTGGCCAGGTACAGCATGCACTCATTTGGCTCCTGGGGCTGCTTTCAGAAGGGAAAGGCATTTTTCTACTTGTGGCCCATTTCAGAAAAAAACTTATTTATAGGCTGCATTTGTTTTTTCCTTTTTTAAATTTGATATTCCCACAGTTCTGTTTACCATATCAAACAGACTGTAGTCACCAGAATATCAATGAGAAAGAATACTATGCTGTTCCCATTCCTGGCTGATCATGGAAGGAGCAGCCCCAAATACTTCTGTTTCATTCTTGAGATTAATCACATTCCTGGCAGACTGTGGGCTGCCCGTTACTTGTACCTTTCGTTGTCCAGGGCTCCATCCAGACCCTAGAATTTAGAGAGGTGTAGCTGGGTTTAGGTAATCTGCATTTTTTTTTTTTTTTTTTTTTCAGTGCTGGGATTAAACCCTGGGCCTCACACATGCTAGGCAAGCTCTTCATAACTGAGCTAAATCCCCAACCCATTATCTAATTTTTGAAATTTACAGACAAGGTCTTACTAAGTGCCCTGGCTGACATCAAACTTGTAATCATCCTGCCTCAGCTTCCAGTAGCTGGAGGGAATCTGTTTGAGAGTTCCTAATGGCTTTGTCCCCAAAGGTGGATACCTTTTTCCTTTCACTTCCCACTGGTCCTTACCTTGATGCAACCTCATGTGAGACTTCAGGGTCTGCATGGATGACAGGCCATGTCCTTGCTGATGAGTGCTTTGGCTGTAAGTGTCTTTACCACTCCAGGAGCTCACCATCCCTCCCATGTGCTGTATTCTTGGAAAGCCCCAGCAGAACCTTAGTGGTAGGAAAGTGTGTGGGGGAGATGCTTTCAACCTCACCCTCTCATGGTTGGAACAGCCTGCTTCCCCAGCAATAGTTCAGGGTCTTCAGTGCTCTCTGATTGCTGGGAGCCCTTCTCTCTGGGGGATGTCCTGTCTACTCAGCCCTGGAAACCAACAACCTAGTGTTAGTGGGAGCAATGCATAGTCCTTAAGTAGGGCAAAGCCTCCTCCCCTCCACTTCCCTCCAACAGCTATGCTGGAGGTGCTGCCCAGACCAGACCTGCTGCAGGGGCCTGGTGAACTGCATTTTTTTTCTTTTTGTAGTACGGGTATTGAACCCAGGGTGCTCTACCACTGTGCTACATCCCCAGCCCTTTTTATTTTTTATTTTGAGATAGGGTCCCACTAAGTTGCCTGGGCTAGACTTGAACTTGAGATCCTTCCTGCCTCAGCCTCCTGAGCCATTGGAATCACAGGAATTCACAAGACACCTGACTGATCTGCATTTCTAGCAGGTTCTTACTTCCCAGGCAGCTCTGGTGGAAAACCAGACATGAGAACCACAGGGGCAGGCAGAACCTGCCTTAGGCCCATGTGGAGCCAGGCCTCCGTCCTTGAAGATACACATACTTTTATCTTAAGACTCCCCCAAATGAAAGTGATCTTTTTACAACCTTTACTAGAAACATGTTAAGCACCTTTGCGCTGTATTTCTCTCCCCTAGAAAATGGAAATAATATTTCTCTTGCAGCCAGCTGGCCTGAAGGTAGTTTGTTTCTTGCTAGAGCCTAGAGGTAGGCATGAAGCAACTTCCCAATAAACATGCAGAGTTTGGCTTCCATGAGAAGACTCAAAACCCCACAGCCTTGCCCTCCAGAGACCCCCCTGCGTCCCCTGATCACGGGTCTGCCGGGCATGTCTGTTAGTACGAAAAGACCAGGCAGGATGCAAACTTCACTAATCATCTCAGTTGTTTATTCAGAAATGAAGTTTCACACAAAACAGGATGCAGGGATGAAATGGTGTCGGTGGACCCACTTTCCTGGAGTAAAACGAACCACTGAACAAAGAAAGGGACTGGGCTTATATAGGTTATTTTAAGGGGTGACTTAATGAGTGTGTCAGCTTGGGCACTCAGGAAACAACGTTTGTGAGAATTTGAAAATTTGTTTTTACTGGGCAGTATTTTTACTTGGAGAAGAATGGAGGGTCTGGGGTCAGCATTCAATATTTATCTCTTTCCCTTCAGGGTCCCATTGTACTGTCACTGGGAACCGATTTATTTGGGGAAGGCGCAATGATTTGACTTCCTTTCTAGAGATTGTTCTGTCATTGGGAAAGAAGGGTCTGGGAAAGTTGTCAATGTATGACTTTCTTTTTCATTATTTTTTCTCAGGTCTCACTGTTTTGGGGTTCTTTCATTTTTCATATCTAATAATGTCTCTTTGCTTTTTTTTTTTTTTAAATCATTTTTACTCTTGATGAAGGCATGAAACAGAAAGCGTATTGTGAGTGCATAGCACCCAGGCCCTCTGAGAGCAGGAGACGAGGGGGCCTACGTGGCTCCAGTCTTCCAATCTCCATTCCTTAGGTGCAAAGGTGAGGCCTGTCTAACTTTCTCTGAGGGACTGAGGCTCCAGCCCTTGGACACTTCCCCTGTTCTCACTTATAGGGGCTGGGCCATCTCAGCTGCTATCACCTCTAGTCACCCTTCCAGTCCTTGAGTAGGTAGAAGGGAAGGCTTGTCACAATTCTGAAGGTAGAAGTAGTAGTAAAACAAATTGCCAGAGAGAGGAAGAGTAGCTAGCTGCTCATTGCTCAGGGAGAATTCTGTCTCCCTGTAGCTGGGCAGGCAGCACCTGTCGCCCTGGGTCCTGGAACTGAGTAGGCTCCCCTGGGCCCAAACCTGTTCTGCTTCTTCCTATTGGTCTCCAGCTTGAGGCCACTCAGCTGCTGGGTGTCTCCATTCCCCAGGAAACTGGTCCTCTGACGCTGGAGTTGCTGTAAATAGGTCTGCAGACAAAGAGACCTGCCCTGGAGGAAACCACCCACAGGCACAAGGCTGCTGCTCAACCTCCTGCTGATGGCATTGTATGTTGGCCCACTCTGATTGTGATGGCCACTAGGGTGGGGCTGCTGCAAACCAGCTGCCTCCCACAGAGCTCCTGTGGACATTCTGGAAACAGGACCTGGTGCCCAGCTGGTCTGACCATCTTCTTTCACTTGCCTGGCCACCCCTGCTGTGGCCTCACCTGGCCTTCCAGCCCACTTGCACATGCAGCATCTTCCTTTGGGTTCTGGATGGGAAGGGAGGGGCTAGGCTGAGAATTGGCCAGAGCTGTACTCTCCAGTATAGTAGCCTATAGTCTATTAAAATTAATTATGAGGTTATTTAAATTAATTAAAAGTAAACATAATTTAAGTCTCAGTTCCTAGTCCCACCTGCCACATTTCAAGTGCTTGGTAGTCATGTGACTGGAGGCTACTGTATTGGATAGCACAGATAATAGATCTTTCCACCATGACAAGTTCTGCTGCACAGTGCTGGGCCAAAGAATGAACTTGGTGGAGTGGCCCTGGTTTGCTCCTTACTGCATACCTGTCAGGAGAAGTACCAGTTCATGAGGACGAGAGAGCAGGACAGTGGTGGAAAGAATCATGGGGGCTCGAACCTCCCTCCTGCACTGGGCCTTGGGCCGTAGTCTGGGCCTCTACACTGCCAACATGCACTCCCTTCCTTGTAAGAGGCGCCTGAGATGGCTCTGCTTGCCACCCTTGACAGCCCCAGAGGGTGACAGGATCTCCAGTGTCATTGGGATGAGTGACCAAAAACAAGAGACCACATTGTTGTGGTTGGCAAGTTTTCTATGAAAGGTTTAAACCGTGCTACCTACCTATAGCCAAAATGACTATTGAGACAAAATGCCCAGCCAGGCATGGTGATGCACACCTGTGATCTCAACCACTTGGGAGGCTGAGACAGGAGGATTGCAAGTTCAACAATTTAGTGAGGCCCTGTTTTAAAATTAAAAGTGCCCCTGTGTTCAATTCCCACTATCAGGGAAAAAAAAAAAAAAAAAAAAAAAAGACCACACAAACATTTTGTGTTTTCCCTTCCAACATTTCTCTATGAGGAAAAAAGTGGGTTATTGCCAGTGTGGTGGTTCACACCTGTAATCCCAGCAGCTTGAGAGGCTGAGGCAGGAGGATCACAAGTTCAAAGCCAGTCTCAGGAACTTCCTCTCACTAAGCAGTTTAGGGAGAACCTGTCTCAAAATAAAAACATAAAAAGGGCTGGGGATGTGGCTCAGTAGTTAAGCACCCTTGGGTTCAAAACAAAACAAAGCAAAACATCGCATTTGTCATTTGCTGGGTGCAGGTTTGCATGCCTATAGTCCCAGCAATTTGGGAGGCTGAGACAGAAGGATCACAAATCCAAGGCCAGCCCAGCAAATTAATGATGCCCTTAGCAAGTTAATGAGAACCTGTCTCAAAATAAAAAAGGTCTGGGGATGTAATTCTGTGGTAAAGCACCCCTAGGTTAAATCCCCAGTACTACTACTGCTACTACTACTAAAATATAAGTGACTTAGAACAAAAAACACTGCATTTACTGGGCATGGTGGTGCACATCTGTAATCCTAACTACTTGGGAGGTTGAGGCAGGAAGATGGCAAGTTCAGGGCCACCCTGGGCAATTTAGCAAGACCCTGCCTCAAAATAAAACAATAAAAGGACTGGCAACATAGCTTAGTGGTACTTGCCTAGCATTTTGAAGGGTTTAGTGTTCCATACCACAAAAGAAAAACAAAAAACCTATGCATTCAAAAGTTTAAAAGGGGGCCAAGGATGTGACTCAGTGGTGGAACACTTTCCTAGCATATGTGACATCCTAGGTTTGATCCCCACTACCACAATTAAAGAAAAAAAAAAGTTTATATATATCAAGCACAATGTCCTGAATTGTGTTTTTCTTTTCTTTGGTTACTGGGGACTGAACCCAGGTGTGCTTAACCACTGAGCAACATTCCCAGCCCTTTTAATTTTTTTTTATTTTGAGACAGGTTCCTGCTAAGCTGCTCAGGGCCTCGCTAAGCTGCTGAAGCTTGCTTTGAACTTGTGATCCTCTTGCCTTAGTCACCTGAGCCCCTGGGATTACAGATGTATGCTTCCGTGCCTGGCATGAACTATTATTTATATATATTTAATCCATGCAACTCTGGGACTAGGAGGAAACTGAGGCTCAGTTATGTGAGGAGGTAGTATGACTAGCTCAGGTTCTGTCTTGCAAAGTCTCCCACAGATCCAACATTGATCTGGTAGGAGACCAGCAGTCATGTGACCCACAGGAACCTTTTCACTGTGTCCAAAATTCCTCCATGTAGAACCAGGGACATGGCAGAATTCAGGTATGGAATACTACTCATGACCAACCCACAGCATAGTTCTTGAAAATTTAATATTGCAACACTAGGCACAAAAATAAAAGATGCTTCCCCAAACAAAGGCTCAGCAGAATTAGCTGCATGTAAATGGAGAAATCTGGCTGAAATGTGAATGGAAAAGTACCCCTCCTGTGCTGTTACTGGAAGAGGAGGGCATGGGTAGGGTCTTTAACAGACTGCCAGTAGGGACAGTGGGCATCAGGATCCTGCTGAGGTGACCTTGCCACGCTTCAGACACCCCAGGTGTGGATGTGTGTGGCTGAAGGAGATTCAATCTGAAAAAAGAAACTGAGTGATTGGGAAACTGTGTGAGAATCAGATGAACTGGGTATGGTCCTGGTAGAATGGAATGGCATGAGGGACAGACAGAGACAGTAACACGAAGACATCAGGAGTAAGAAGGGTCAGTTGGGGCCACTCTGAACTGGTGGAGAGAACTGGGTTCGAAATGGGAGTGGCAAAGCATCTGTGTGGGGGAGACCCTCCCGTTGGGCCCATGGCCCAGACATCAGCTCTGACTCAGCTGATGAAATGCAACCCCATAGCTCGATAATTAGGAAGCCTGTAATTAGCCTGTCTCAGAAACTGGGAGCCTCCAGAGAGAACCCCTTTCACCTGCCTTCCTCCTTCCCACTCACAGGATGAGCTCAGGCTGGGGGAGCTCTGTCCCCTGGGACTGAGGAGGGGAAGAGGAACATGAGCAACAGGGGAAATGAGATGCCAGGGCACGTGCTTATGCATGCAATGGCCTTGGTGAGGTGACCTTCTATAATGAGATGATGAAATGATGATAAGCAGCACAAACCCTCAGTTTCCTCTGCTAAAAAATCAGGAGGTAGGCTTGGGCTCAACCTGGTCAGTCTGCTCCAGTCCCTTCTTTAGAGTCTCCTTTTGTTTATCTCCTTACATTGTACAGCTGCTCGCCCTCTCTTTATTTATTTTTTTCTTTTCTTTTTTGTAGCACTAGGGATTGAACCCAGGGCCACTTTACCACTGAGCTACAACCCTGGGCCTTTTTATTTTTTATTTAAGACAGGGTCTCACTAAGTTCCTGAGATTGCTCTGGAACTTGCAACCCTCCTGCCTCAGCCTCCCAAGTCACTGAGTTTGCAGGAGTGCATACTAAGCTCAGCTTGCCCTGCTCTTTAACATTTTCTTTTCTTCTGATTTCACACCACTATGATGATTTTAAATTATGTTTGCCAATTATCTGGCATGCCCTCCCAGTCAGAGGTTGACTCTGTTCCTTCTCTTAACCCTGGACAGATGTGGCTGTTCCAACCAGTAGAATATGGCAGAATGGGCCCTGTGAGCTTTCTGAGATTGTTTTAAGATGCCACACCACTTCCACCTTGTTTTCTGGAACATTCTCTCCCCCCCCCGCCCCCCCCCAGATGTGAGGTCTTGCTTTGTTGCTAATCTTGAATTCCTAGGCTCAAGTGAACCTCTTGCCTAGGCCTCCTGAGTAGCTGGGACTACAGGAACATGCCACCGAACTTGGCCCTAGAACATTCACTCTTGAAGCCCTAAGCCATCATGCAAAGCCTTCAAGAGTGAATCCAGCATGGCATAGTAGTACATTCCTGTAATCCCCAAGACTTAGGGAGGCTGAGGCAGGAGGATCCTAAGTTCTAGACCAGCCTGGGCAGTACAAGAAGACCCTATCTCACGATAAAAGGTGGGGGATGGGATGGAGGAATAGCTCAGGGTAGAGTATCCTGGATTCAATCCCCAGTACCATCAAGAAAAAAAAAAAAAAAAAAGTGAATCCTACTATCCCATGGCCTCCAAGCTATGAAAAGCCCAAGTCCCACAGATAGACCACAGGAAGGCAAGTGCTCCAGTCCACAGTTCCAGTTGAGCCCAGTCTTTGGGGTTACTCCAGCCCAGGTGCCCAGGCATGTGAGTGAAGAAGTCTTCAGATGATTCCTGCCACTGACCATTCACTCTTTCCAGTAAAGGCCCCAGGCAATGTAAAGCTGTGCCCTGACCTTTAGCATCTGTGAGCATAATGAAATGGTGGTGGTTCTGTGTACTGTATTTTGGAGTGGTTTGGTGCCCAGTAACAATAACTGGAACACCACAATATCCTAGACCTCTGCACCTAGGGGATGGGGAGGGAGGAGGAGAACAGGAGGGCAGTCACAGAGAAAAGGCCAGAAATGTTCTTTGCTCATCATTTGTATCCCTTCACAGCTGTCTGACCTTGGGCAGCTGGCTCATGGGGAGGAACATGAGGGATGTGATGGTGGTCACTTACTGAAGACCCAGGGTTGGGCCTATTTTGGGGTCCTGTGGATGTAATGATGGAAGGAACACAGCCTAGGAAGGCAGAAAGACGGAAACATGTGGGTAAGGCATTTCTAGGGTAACACATCCATCTGAGGGAAGAGGAGGAGGTTGGTTTTGCTAAGAGTAGAGATGTGGGCAGGAAAGAATGGGACTCTGGTTCTGATTTTAGAAAATATCTCAGTGGACTTGGAAGCTCTACAGCATCTTTTTCCCCTTGGTAATCTCACCCTGATTTTCTTTCAAAGCATTACCTCTTCTGCATTGACTGCAGTCAGAGGGAGTGTATTTAGACACTAAAGAGATAGACACGTGGCCAACACCTAGACAAATAGACACCAGAACATGACTCTGAGTGGAGGGATCCCACTGAAGGTATCTGAAGTCATCCTGTAGCAGGCCCTACACCCAGAAGTTATACCCAGATTCTCTTTACCATCAGGGGCACCCATTCCCCAGAGGCTGTGTGGGCATTTTTTGTTAATGGCTCACAGCTGGCCTTTCTCCAAATACCTGCCCTCAGCCAGTGGCAAGCTACCTCATCAAGGGAGATTCCTTCCCCAATCTTTTTGACCAGTGACTAATACATAAATATATACATTTAAAATTCAACCCTCTTGTGAGTGTGGTGTGTACACAGGTAATCCCAGCAACTCCGGAAGCTGAGGATCTCAAATTCAAAGCCAGCCTCAGCAACTTGGTGAGGCCCTAAGAAATTTAGTGAGAACTTTTCAAAATAAAATAAAAAGGAATGCGGATATAGCTCAGGGGCAAAACATTCCTGGGTTCAATCTTTAGTAGATTAAAAAAAAATCAATCCTCTTGCTTCAGGGTAGGGAACTCTATGGCACCTCTTATGCTCAGAAACCCCAGTGGGATTTTGCTAAGGGTCAACTCCAGCTGAGACCTCATCTTCACCTGGCTTCTTCACTTGCCCTACCCAGCCTTACCCATGCCCTATGGGGTGAGGACCCTTCATGAATTTATCACATATTCAGGAGTCCCCACCTCAGACACTGCTTCTGACTTACCCATTTCGTGTGACATTCCTGGGTTCATGTTTTGGGGCCATCCAGAGCAGTCAGTTTCCAAACCTGTTTTCTAGCCTTCCCCTAAACTATGAGTTCTCCACCACCTTCCAGTAAATGCCTTTTGCTCAAATTTCCAAAGCCTGATACAGAATATGAAACCAGGAGTAGAGGGCTGATGACATACTTTCAACCATGTGAGGGATGTGTGGGATTGTCCAGGTGACACAATTAGGGACCCCCATGAAAAACAGAACCCTCTTAAGGACTAAGGGATAAAAGATCTCAGGGGAATTAAGAGAGTCAAGCCAGCTCTTCACCTCAGGGAGTTAGCAGTCATACCAGAAAATTAGGAGTTAAGTATTGAACTAGTCTTCAAGACTCTGGGAGTGAGATAACATGCCAGGAGGTGGGAGGCTGGCAGAGTCGGCTTGGCCTTCTTATGTGGTCAGCAGAAATGCCAGCTCTCAAAATAATCATATTAGATACTTTCCCAGATGGTAAAAGCAACTCTAGGTAGTGAGTGGTGAACACCAGTGTAGAATAGTTGTGAAAGTAACCCACAGTTACCTTTACCTTATTAGCATAGTAAACCCTCCCCCAGGTAGAGACAAGATGGTAGGAAGACACAATACATGAGAAAGCACGACAAAGCATGATGAGATGAGAGAACAAGTTCCTACATTCTCCATAGGTGTGTAAAAACTGTTTACCTTTGTTCTTTCCCTGACTCAGCCTAGGTTCTCTGTCTCCCAAGTGTTATCTCCCTTCTGGCTCAAATCCTAATAAAAACTTAAATTTTGTCCAAGTCCATCGTTCTTTTCTACAACTTTGAATCCAAGAACCCAAGGTCAGTGACACTGGAAGGGGCAGAAGGTGAGGAATCTAATGTTTGAATTCTAGTGTGGATCTCAGTGTCCAAATGAAGCAGCTAAGTCACCGGAGTCCTGTGCCTACCAACAGCAGGGTTCTGGCAGACTTGGATTTGTTGCTGTGGGACTTCAGGGTTTGAGGGTTTCAAGCTCCAGTGATGCCTAAGACCCAGACAAGAGAGGCTCTTGCCCTGTCTCCATGCTTTAGAGAGCCTGCTCTCATTCACTTTAGGGCAAGGCCAGGGATAAATTCCCTCAGAATCTGCATCCGGTGAACTGTGGTCTGCTTAACTTTCCCATGATTATTTCTAGTGCTGGAGACGTAATACGTCCTCTTCTCTGGTTCCGTTCCCCAGAGTGGGCCCTACCTCAGACGTGCCTGAGTAGTGGAAAATGGGGGCAGTTCTTGAGGTATGTGGGCAGAACTTAACCCTGCTTGAGATGAATGCTTGAGATGGGGTCAGAACAACGCTATGGAGAGAGGTCAGCCCTCCCAAGCTGCCAAGTCCTGCTGCAGAACTCCAAAGGTATGGAAATTCCAAACAAGAATTCCAAATTTGAACCTGGCTTGCAGGTCATTATGAACATACTTGTCAAGGTAAGGAGGATAGAACATGTTTCATTTAACATTTTGTTAGCTTGACTTATGATTTTGTGTGTGTGTGTGTGTGTGTTCTGTGGATTAAATCCAGGGGCTAAAGTAATGCTCTACCACTGAACTACATCCCTAGCCCTTTTATTTTTTATTTTGAGAAGGATCTGGCCCAGTTGCCCAGGATGGCTTTGAATTTGTGATCCTCCTGCTTCAGCCTCCCAAGTAGCTGAAATTATGGTGTGCACCACTTCATTGGATTGGCAAAATTTAGGGCATGATGGAGTCCCCGCTTTCTTCAGAATGACAAATCACAACCCTGGGAGAAGTCATTGAAAATTAAGGATGGTGAGCCCTGTCAGGGCCACTTTGGAATCCAAATGCTAGGTTTAGATCCCAGTTACTCTCCTTGCTAGTTGTAGCACTTCAGGAAAGTTGCTTAATCCTTTGTACCTCTGTTTTCACATCAAGAAAGTTGTAATCAAATTTCTTGATATAGCTATATGCATAACTTGTATGTGAAACAACACACTGCTAGCATCCAGTAAGTGTTAGCTATTCTAGATTATTCTAGAATAGCTATTCTAGATTATTCTTATTGTTTTCTTGGTTAGATATTTTGGTCTTGAAAATGAGATTTTTCTAGATTTAATGCAGGGGGAATTGGTTCCAAATACAGTCTTCCCACTGGAGAAAGTCAGTACAGCCTCTGGGCTTAGAATGCAAATATTGATCTGGGGAAAAAACCTTTTTCTCTATCAAGAGACTAAGATATCTAGTTGTTAAAGGAAGTATGAGTGGAGTTTTAATCAACATTATTAATAGCAATACTGAGTATGAAGAGGTCTTCAAAACAAGGTAAAATTAGAATATTAACAACAACATAATGGATAGTAGAAGTAAAGGAATTCCTTTACATCTTAAGGAATCTGGCTGCTTTGGAGGAAAATAACTATATGAATTAACCTCAAATAATGTTTACACTACAAAAAGAATAGAAATAAAATTAAAAGATCATCTACTGATTTGAAGACAGGGAAAAAGAAGCTGGGAATTGTGGTACACACCTGTAATCCCAGAGACTTGGGAGGCTGAGGCAGAAGGATGACAAGTTTGAGGCTAGCCTCAGCAACTTAGCAAGACCCTCAGCAACTTAGTGACCCTGTCTTAAAGGCTCAGTTGTAAAGGACAACTGAGCTCAGTTGTAAAGGACCCTGGAAGAGGAATAGGAAGAGGAAGAAGAAGAGACAGGAAAGAAGGAAAAAGTGTATATCATAGAAGGTAAATGTTTGCAAATGAGTTCAAGTAGGTCAGCTCACCACAAATGTTAACTGGTTAAGCTTGCTTAGTAAGTGTAGGAACTCTCAGAATGGATAAAAGATCAAATTCTGCCACACACACTTTTAACAGACATATCTAAAGCAAGAGCTCTACCACTGAGCCAGAACTAGAGCCCAAAGACTGATCCACAGCCATCCCTTCCTCTTCCTTACTCCATTTTGTTAGGGGCATGCAAGAGCACCCAGTAGGGCTGAATCTTGACAGGCCAAACTCAATCAGGGCAATGGGCTTGGTATGGGCTCAGCAGTCAGGTTCCTGCTCAGCTTTGAGGGTTTGGGAGTGAGGGTACTGGGCAAGTTTCTTCCCCCTGAGAAGGAAGAAGGTTGGAGAGGGAACCCATTTTGTGGCTGTGCCTTGTCATGGGAGAGACACTTAGACATGTGGAGGGAAGGAATAAGGACTCCCTGGATGACACCCCTGAATCCCAAGCCAGGCCTGGAATCATCAACTTCTAATTCTATCTTTTTTTTTTTTCTTTCTTTCTTTCTTTTTATTTTCCAGTGCTGGGTATTGAACCCAGGGCCTTGTACTTGCCAGGCAAGCACTCTACAAACTGAGCTATATCCCCGGCCCCAACCTCTGATTCTAAATCCTAGTAAATTAAGAGTCCTTGTGGGAGCCAGGTGAGGTGGTGCCTGCTAATCCCAGCAAGGCAGGAGGATCTGAAGTTGAGCAGTTGAAGGTCAGACTGGACAATTTAGGAAGATCCTATCTAAAAAACAAACAAACAACAACAACAACAAAAAAACAAAACAAAACAAAACAAAACAAAAAAATTAAAAGGGACTGGGAACTGGGATGTAGTTCAGTGGCAGACTAGTCAGAAGCCCAGGGTTCCATCCCAGCACCACTAAACATAAATACGCACATACATACATAAGGTTCTCATGGTTTAGTAGTTGTCTGGGTTATATTGAGCCAGTGGTGTGGTTTGAATCCCAGGACTGCTGTTCATTACTTCGCATCCTTGGGCAAGTGACTCAACCCCTCTCCCCGGTTTCCTGTCTGCGAATGGGGATAAAAATACGTCTTTCCTCATGGGGATTCAAAGAGGAAAAATGAACAGGGCTGGAACAGTGCTGGGGCAGTCTTTGTTACAGCCTGCGATTTAACATGCTCTATAGCTTGTGTGTCCTGCATAATGTTCCTACAACACCTGCGCACCACAAACACACACACACACACACACACACACACACACACACACACACACGCTGGCTAGCTTGGATCCTGCTTCTTCACACCTTTGCACAGCTGTTTATCTTGCCAGGTGTGTTATCCTTGCTCACTCTTCCCAGGAACCTCAGTTCCCAAACCACAGGCGCCGGCAAAGCTGGGCAGTTTTCTCTGCTCAGTGGCCTCCCTTCTCTCTCCTCCAAGTCCCTTCACAGGGTCTCTGACCTGCGGGCTGGAGTCCAGAGGGTGAATTAGGGCCCCAGTGGCGCCAGGGTCTAGGATCCTGGCACCCCAGGCCCCGGGGCTAAGCGGCAACTCTGCGCGCATTTCTCTGCCAGGCGCGCGGCGTCGCTCGGCTGGGACGAGTGCTGGGCCGCGGAGAGTGGAGGAGTCGGAGCCGCACACTGCGGTCGCCTGGGTGGGCGCCAGTGCCGCGGCCTGGGAGCGGAGTGGGTCCCTCCCGCCCGCGATTGATGGCGCTAAGTGATTCCGGGCGCCGCGCTCCCGGTGGCGCCGACCCGCGATCCCGCAGTTCCCAGTAGTACCGGCACAGAGCCTCATTAGGGCCGGCGGGCCAGGCACGCCGTGCGCCAGCGCTGCGCCCCACAATTTGTGGGTGACCCCGGCCGCCGCGCTTCCGCGGGTCGGGTCCCCGAGGCCTTCAAAGTTTCTAGTCTTAACTAGTGACTAACATTACCTCTCATGAGACGCCTTGTGTGGCTGCTTCTGGGTAAAGAGGGACGAGAACAGGACTAGCTCTTCTCCAGTCCAGTAAAGGAAACGACATCTCTCCTCACCTACCTGACCCTGACCCGCAGGGTCAGGGGCCCTGGTCCCTAGGGAATGCAGCAGACCCGGCCACCGAAATCTGGAGCTTTTCGATGAAAATTCCCAGATGTGAATCCACCCAATTCGCCACTGTAGAGTTTCGATACAGAAAAGGGTTTGCCAAACCTGCTTTTTAGCCTTTATTTTGCTTTAAACTAGGGTTATTTTTGCATGTTAAGAATTTTTTTTTTTTCTTCCCGGTACTGGGGATTGAACCCACTGGAGTTTTACAACTGAGCTATTTATGTTTATTTCAAGACAGGGTCTCACTAAATTGCTATGGCTGGCCTCAAACTGGCGATCTTCTTGCCTCAGCTTCCTGAGTCTCTGGGATTATAGGCATGCGCTACCGCGACCAGCAATGCATGCCAACAATTATTGAGGACTTTTCACTTCGGATTTCTTTTAAGCATAAACAATCCACTTAAGAGTTGATAAATATTTCAATTTTGTTCCTCCCTCCCCCACATCTGATTTTATTCTATTTATCTCTTCAATTCATTTGAGATGTGCTTTGAGGACAGATAGAGGTCCTCTTCCGTGCCATACCTGTGGGACTCAGGTTCAGCATTTTTCTTAAATATTTATCCTCACTCAAGGTGCCCTCCTCAGTTTAATGCAGATGTTCTTGGACTCCTACAACTTTTGCTCTTTTTGGTTTACTGCACAATTATAGAGCATTTGTGTGCCTTGATGACCCAGGGTCCTCAGGAAAGACAAGGGGAACTTGGGAAAAAAGAGGAAGCTGTCTATCTGAAAGCAGAAGAGTCCACTTGAAAATGAAGCCCATCCAGTCATACTTGTTCTTAGACAAGCTGGCTTAGAAAGCTTGTAGAAAGTGTGTAAAATCATCTAAGAAAAGAAAGGAAGTGATTGGATGATTGAGTCCTGGGATAATGAACATATAGAAGGAGGGGCCAGGATAAGGGAGTACTTACTTCGAAGAATATTCTGAGATTGGAGGTTTAATTGGGAGACTTGAAACATTTTGTTATCAGAGGATCATAGAAAATCTTAACCTTTTTGGCACACTTATGTGATTCCCATAAAATGGCAGTTAAGTAAGAAGTGGGGTTAATACATCAAGGAAGCAACCTTGGGAACATGTGTGACTTGCCCCTAGGTCCAGCAGCAACTCTCTGGAGAGCTGAGGTTGGTACATAGGGCTTTCCTCCCTACTACCCCTCCTTCTTGCCATAATGTATTGAAAACCACCATGTGGCAAACACTATCAGGAGTGGGGCTACAGTACTGAACATGAAAGATGGAGTTCTTTCTGCTTTAGGGTTTTCATTCTAAAGGCAATACAAGCATATATGTAAAGAGATGGGGAATGGGGGGAGAAAAAAATAAATAAGGAACATCAAGCTGTAGTAGGTACCATGTGATTTATTAACATAGACCCTAGTAAGAAAATGAAAGGTGGGAGTGAGGGATGCTCTAGATAGGACAGACAGGGAGGGCTCCTCTTAAGAGAAATCATTTAAGCCAGCCCAGCAGATCTAGAGGGGAGCAGAGCCCTCTAGGACAAGGAGATGACAGGTTCTCAGGTCCCAAAGCAGGAAGGGCAAGAAGCAGACAGAGTTGTGATGCATGTGAGAGGTAGGACTGAAGGGTCAGGGAAAAGGAAGGTGAGTAGGGTGAGTGTCAGGTTGTGGGAGGAGCAACTGGTGGGATGGTAGTGTGATGACAGAGCTGGGGAAGCCTGGGAGATGCAGGGGCAGCAGAGAATTCAGAGCCCATTTTGACTACATTAAGTCTCAGAGGCTCATTGGATATCCACAGGGAGGTTTCACTGGACAGATGTAACTGCAAGTCTGACAGTTGGGAGAGAGGCCCAGGATGGAGATAAGGATTTGGGAATCATCAGCTTGTAGAAAGTGTGTAAAATCATCTAAGAAAAGAAAAGAAGTGATTTGATGATTGAGTCCTGGGATAATGAACATATAGAAGGAGGGGCCAGAAAAGGATACTGGGAAGAAGTGTCCAATGTGAAGGAAGAAAAACCAGGTAAGGGTAATTTTCCTGGAGCCAAACAAAGTGTATTTCAAGAAAAGGACCAGGACAACCATGTTGAATACTGCTAGGGGGATATGGACAAAGAGGACTTAAACATGCCAACCAAATATGGCAACAAATTTATGACTTTGATAACAGGAGTTTCAGTGGGATGGTCTGGCAGAAGCATGAATGGAGGGACTTGAAGAATGAATGTTGGCTTGTGGGTTCACATGGCAGATGAACCACAAATGAGAAACAAAGGCAATCACTAACTCCAGGGAACACATAAAGCTGAGCTGAGATAGAAGAGTGATCATATTAATCACATGGCTTAGCTCAGAAGGGTGTGGTTACAACCAAACTGATAATACAGCTCTAACCTTTCATGACCTCATTATATGAAGGAGACAGTGGATGGATGGTACACATAACGAGGAAGGGTTAAAGAGCTAAGTCTTCCCTTTTAAAAAGATGTATGAATCAACATCAGAAGTTGAGACAAAGTGGATGTATGGTTGCAGAAAGTGTGTAAAAGTCATTTTGGAAGGGGTATTTTTGCAAGGAAAGTGTGGAATTAATGTAGATTTTCTGGGGGGGGGGTCCATGTGACATGTGAGATGCTGTATTTGAAATGGAACCAGTCAACAGTAGAGACTTTTCCCATTCATGGAAGGCTCTGAGTGATAGGTATTAGGGGGAGCAGTCTCTCTGGCATCTGTGCCCAAATGGAGTTTTGGGTCTTTAATGGAGCCTGGTGTGGGATGCAGGCTTAGAATGATGACCCTGGCAGATGTGGCTGATGGACACAGGGATGTCCTGACCAGTGTCAGGGCTTGTGCCCCTCAGTCTGTCTGGCTTCATGTGTTTTCAGATGGTAACCTGAACCCAAAGTGCAGAGAGGGTAAAGTATGGGGCAAGGCAAACATGACCTGGGCCTGTCCTACACCCACAGAGCCTTGGACAATAGCTTGCAACCCAGCTTGTTTCCACAGGTGGAATTACAATGTTCTTCCTGGCCTGACTCTGAAAACTGCTCTATCTGGAAAAATTTCTTCTGTTTTTAAGAATGCCATTAATAATGCAATGCAACTATTAATTAACTTCACAATGGTGAAAACAATTTTCTCAAGCTTTCACATATTAAATATTCAGTGTTTATAACCACACTGTGCAGTGGGCTCCTGCTCTTCTTACTTTACACTAGTAGAACGTGAAGATTTATTTATTGATTTCATTGTGGTTCTGAGGATGGAATCCTGTGCCTCACGCCACTGAGCTACAACCCCAGCACCCTGAGCACTTCCTCTTGAAGTCTCCTCAAGACCCTAAGGGGTCATTCCTGTTTGCAGGTCCTGAGTGTGGGAAGCACCCTCATGACTACACTTAGTGGGGAGGACACCACACTGCCCCCTGGAATTTATTTGAAGTCCCCAGGGCTTGAAGAGGCAGCCAAGATCCTGTGGGGGCTGGGAGAGCTGGGGAGTGTGCACAGCCTGAGAAGCATGGATAGCCATCCCAGGTCCAAGACCAGGGCAGCACTCCAGTGGCCTGGGGGAAGGGAGGTCTCAGCCCCTTGTATCTTTCAGCCTGAGATTAGGAACATAAAGATCTCTTCCTGGGCTGGGTCCATTGGGGTGGTTCTTTCCCCTTCACTCCAGGCCCAAAGTTCTTGAAGATCCCACTCCTACCCTGGCCTGACATGGTACTTGCCTAGGGTCCTGGAGGGGGTCAGTTCCCATGGGGCTCTCCCTGCACCTGTGAACTTTATAGAGCCTGGATTTCTTGCTCCCCAACCCATGTTCCTGACTGAGAGGACTGTGATGGGGGACATGTTATTAAATTGCTGCCAAGGCCTCCAGTCCCAGGGTCTTAGTCCATTTACCTTACTCTGTAGGGACTGGTGTGGTGGGCGTGTCCTGAGCTTCCCCCAGGAGCCTTCCACCCACACTATCACCAAGTGAGCAAGGCCCCATGGTTCTGTGACCTCCCTTTGACTCCATGACTGTAGCTGCCTTGCTCAGGAGGCTGCAGACAGGACTTCCCTTTCCAGAGTCCTCTGATCTGGTCACCCTTGGTATGTCGTTTCCAGTAATTTTACCTTTTGCAGGGCTAACATGGTTGTCCTGTGCCTCACCACTTCTGTCTGAAGCCTGACACTGCTCCTAACAAACCAGCTCCTTGGGCCTCTCTGCCCCCTCTTATAAGGGCTATGTCAAGTAGAAGGTTCCTCTGACCCCCCAGCCTTGTCTGCGCAGCCAGAATGCTCAGATGGTCTCTAGGTGACCCCCAGTCTGTCCCTCTCCCAGATACCAGAGAGCTGCAGTCACAGTTGCAGCAGCTCCTGTCACACCGTGGCCAATGACATTCCCGTGGCCTGTCCCCCTCCTCCACCATCTTCTGCACTCAGTCCCACGTGTGTCCCCAGACACATGAATCACTGCTGATGGCTTGGGACCTGGTTGCCGAGGGCTCCTGGGGACCCACCGGGGAGGGGGCAGTGCAGTCACGTCGCCTCTGAAGGAACACCTGCGGACATAAATAGGCAGCCTGCCAAGGCGGTAGCACACAGCCAGCCCTGCAGCTCTGCACACGGTGCTGCACTGCGAGCGCCAGGATGCCTGGCACCGTGCTGCCCGCCTGCTTCCTCAGCCTGCTGGCCTTTACCTCTGCTTGCTACTTCCAGAACTGCCCGAGGGGTGGCAAGAGGGCCATGTCCGACCTGGAGCTGAGACAGGTAGCAGCATGGCCCATCTCAGGGCTGCCGGGAGCGGGTGGTCCCCAGGACTGGTAGGGGCTAGGAAGGAGGGAATCCTTGGGAGAAGCCAGTCTTGAGGGGAGAGGCATGGCTGGGCAGAAGGGCCATCAGGCTAGGTCAGAAGGGACAAGGCTGCTGGGGAGGTTGGGAGGGGCAGAAGAGGCTGTTGGAGACAATGAGACAGGGATGTAGGAAAGAGATGCTTCCGCAGTTACTGGGATTGGGGCTGGTTCAGGGAAGATGTGGTGGGGAGGTCTCTGGGCCTATGGGGTCCTCGTCTCTGGACTAGCTAGGGCTTTGGAGGCTCTGTCCCACGTGCAGTCCCAGGCCTTCCCCATCCAGCACCAGCTCTTCTCAGCCATAGGTGGCCTGACCAGGAGGACGACCCAAGCATCCTGTAAGGAAGTTCTGCTGGATAGCTAGCCCAATTCTCTTGTGCTCTGTGCCAGCTGATTCCTTTTTATTCCAGCTGTGGCAGAGCTGATGAAAATCTGGTCATTCTCAGTCCTGCCCAGACCACAGGTGGCTCCATTTTGAGCTGTAGAATAAGCAAGACTCCGTGGGTGGGCTTTTCTCTTTTGGAGACCTGAGGCACCAGGTGCCCCTTGCCCTCTCTTAGAGCTCAAACCCTGGCACCCACCTAACTAGCCATAGTTTGGTGGCTAGAGAGTTATGGCCCCAGTCGAGGTCCACCAGGTTAGTGGTGGGTTGCAAGGGGAAGGCCAGAAAATGGGATGAAGGGCCAGGATGTGCTCTGGATGGTTCAAGGGGCCACAAGGTATAAGGATCAAGCTTGAATAATGGGGCAGGAGGAAGGTCTGGAATGAGGATGGGGTGGGCAGATGACAAAGGGGTACACGAGTGTGATGGCCTCAGAGCGGAAGCCAAGATGACCACCTCCTAGGGCCCCTCCCATAACTGTAGGTGAGGATGCCGAGGGCTATTACGGAGAGCTGGTCTTCAGCCAACGGAAAACCAGAGTTGAGTAGATTTCTCAGGCACTCTTGACCACGGTCAGGTCCAGAAAGCACCCCAGCACCTGCAGCTCCCATGGTATCACTCACGCGTCCTAGCCCAGGACCCCAGCATCTGTCTTTCTGGGGTTCCCCACTTTCCCCGCCGCCTACCCCCCGCCGCTCACTCTCTCCGGTCCCCGCAGTGCCTCCCCTGCGGCCCCGGCGGCAAAGGGCGCTGCTTCGGGCCCAACATCTGCTGCGGGGACGAGCTGGGCTGCTTCGTGGGCACAGCCGAGGCGCTGCGCTGCCAGGAGGAGAGCTACCTGCCGTCGCCCTGCCAGTCGGGCCAGAAGCCCTGCGGGAGCGGGGGCCGGTGCGCGGCCGCCGGCATCTGCTGCAACGAAGGTGCGCACTTGCAGAGGGCAGGAGGGTGGGTCCCTGCGGGGGACACTGAGGTCGAGGCCCTGATCTGTGCCCAGTCCCGGGGAGCCCGCGCTCACACTGTCCTTTCCGCAGAGAGCTGCGTGAGCGACCCAGAGTGCCGCGAGGGTTTTCGCCGTCACGCCAGAGCCAGCGACCGGAACAACGCCACGCAGCTGGACGGGCCCGCGGGGGCCCTGCTGCTGCGGCTGCTGCAGCTGGCGGGGGCGCCCGAGCCCGCCGAGCCCGTTCAGCTCGCCAAGCCCGGCGCGGAATGAGCCGACCCCTCCCGCCGCCCCTGCCCCAGCCCTCCCGCCGCCCCTGCCCCAGCCCTCCCGCGACAGCCAATGTGGCACCGAAAATAAATCTTTGTAAATGCACCTAGTGTCTGTCTCAGTTTCTGGGCGGGGAGAAAAGAGGAAAGCGGGTGAGGCGCGGACCCCGGACCCCGACCCTGTCAGTTCCCCGCACCCGTGGTAAAAGGCAGATCCACCCGAAAGAAGGGAAAGATGTTTCAGAGAAGCGATCTTGGGAACTGAAGAGGGAAACATAAAACCGAGGACAGGGCCACCTAGGGGAAGGCGGAGGGAAAAGGCTTGGGGCAAAGGATGGTCCTGGAGAGGCTGGGCGGGGGGATTCTCCAACTGGGAGGAAGAAGTAAAGGCAGGGAGGGAAAAGATATGATGGGCAAGACAGACTGAGACAGATGGCGGAAGAACGGAGCCGCAGAGGCTTGAGAATGAAGAGCGAGAAGGGCAGAAGGGAACAAGCCAAGGGTGACTATTAGTCACCCAGGAGACTAAGACAGTTTAGGAGACACACCCAGGTCCCCAATTCCCAATCCAAGATCTATTTCATCCCAGTAGGGAGAAGACCCACCATTAAGGACTCTCCACAGAGTGCCAGGCAGACCCCGCTGAGAAACAGCAAGCCTCCACAGAGACAGCCCCACTCTCAGAGAAGGAGGAAAGCAACTGCTAAGGCCATGCCTGTGACCCTTGTCCATAACCCAAATAGCTCCCTGAGAAGCCCGTTCAGAACCACAGACGTCCAGAGAAACACACATGGGACATGAAGACAGACACAGGTGTCCACACACTTAAGTGCACTCAGTCTACCTCTGCCCTTGGACACACTCACCATCAGGCAAAGATGTCACCAGCACTTGACTCCTGCCCCTACATTCCTTTCTGTCCCCTCACCTCCCTTCTCCCTACCCTGTTAGCTCCTTGGCTCTCTCTAGCTTCTCTCTCAGGCCCCTCCAGTGTCCTCTCACCTCCTTATCACCTCCCAGTCTTCTCTTTTTGGCTCTCTGCTCTCAGGGTCCTCTGCTTGGGCTCTCTTGCTTCAGGCCTGGGGGCCAGTAAAGGTTGCATTTCCCTGAGGATCCCCTGTCAGAGGAGCCAGATAGGCCAGCTCCTATCCCTGCTTCTTCTCTGTGAGGCTCTGTCCCCAGATAGGGTAGGGTCTGAACAGGGCTAGACTTCACAGGACTCTTTTAACCTCCAGACAGAAGGAGGTGGAAGAGCAGGTGGCTTGGCTGCATTGGATCCACTACCTAGTGCTGGTGTCTGCACTAGGGACAATTTCACAATGAGATTCAGACCTTTCCTCTTCCCGGTTGCAGTCTCAGAGACCTGCACCTGTCTTCAGAGAGTCCTAAAAAGTAGTTACATCTGCCCACCCCAACCTATTCCTCCCTGGACATCCTTCTACTCTTTCTCCCTTTCCTGAGCCTGGTGACCCTGATGTAGAGCCAATTAGGGGAACAATCCAGACGTGTCAGGAAGCTCTTGCCCTGTCTCCTCAGCCTTTCTGGGGACAGAAGGGGCTGTCTCAGCATGTGACAAGAGTCAAGAGTCAAGAAGAAGTGTCCAGGTCTCCACACCTGTGAGTTCATAAAATTAAAATGTGAGCATCTTTTAAAAATTCTCCTGATTGAGCATGGTGGTGCTGGCTCTAATCCCAGCTGCTGGAGAGACTGAGACAAAAGGATCACAGGTCTGAGGTCAGTTTAGGCAACTTAGTGAGACCCTGTGTTAAAAAAAGAAAGAAAGAATGTCCTGGTGAGTTGCAACAAAGGCTAGTGGATCACCTTAGTATTTTTATATAAGTAGTTTTATGTTTAATCAGCCTTCACGTTTAATATTTTTTGTGTGTGTGTGTGGTTGCTTTTTGTGTTTTTTATTCTCTTTTGGTTTTGCAGTGCCAGGGGTGGAATCCAGGGCCTCCCACAGGCTAGGCCTGAGCTCTGCCACTGAGCTCCACCTCCAGCCCTTGTTTGTGTTTTCTGTCCTTTGTTATTTTGGGTTTCTCCTTCATGTATGTTTGGGCTTTCTCTGTTGATCTCTCACACTTCTCAAATTCAATATTGGGCTCAGTAAGAAACAGTCAGAGGCTGGAGGTGGAGCTCAGGGGTAGAGGGCCTGTTTGCACCAGGCTCTGGTCCCCTCCCCAGCACAGAGGAGAACAAAGAAGCGCTTCCTGCTTTCCTTTGCCTACCCAAAGCTGCAGGCTTTCCTCTGTGTCCTGCTTTCCTCCTTTGACCTTCAGTGTTTCCCTCCCTGGGGTTCTAAGTTCTTAGTGTCTGGTGACTTCCTGATGATTACCCTGCTCACCCAAGGGCTCTTCTTCACAGGTGTTTAGAGTGCGGCTACGTGAGCATTTTCTTTAGCTGTCTTTCATTGTCTTTAATTTTAAGCATCGAGGTCAGAGAACATCACCTGCACAGTGTTGGGTGGTAACAATTGGCTTCTTGGTAGCAAGTCTGTGGTTGAATTTTTGTGAGAGTTTCATGTGTGCTCCCCCAAATCACACATTTTCTGACTGTTGGGAATAATGTTTTCTAGATATCTATAGTTCGGAGTTTTAAATGGTGTTATTAAAGTATTGTATATCTTTTCTGATTTCATCAGATTGATCTGTTTGGGTGTGTGTGTTGAAACACTCCAAATAAATTGTTGACTAGTGGTGGGGTATAGCTCAGTGGTAGAGCAGCTGCTGAGTGTGGGTGAACCCTGGGTTTGTCCCCAGCAACAGCAACAGCAAGGTAAAAAATTCCTTTTCCTTTCTTTGTTATTATCCTCTCACTTGTTGCTTGATATATTTTCAGGCACATTGCTAAATACATATGTGCTCATAATATCTTTTTGATATGTTGCTGTTTTTACCTACATATAATAATCACATTGTCCCTAATGATCTTTCCCCTTGATTATATTTTGTCCATTATCAAGATTTGTCCCCTGGGTTTCTTTTGCTTTCTATTTAGATGACATAACTTGCTCCATTCTCTGTCAACAGATCTTTTTCTATTTTTTCTTTTCTTTTGTGTGGTGCTAGGGATGGAACCCAGGGTCTTGCAGTGCTAGGCAAGGATTCTCACACTGAGATACACTCCTTCCTTTTTTCTCTCCTTCTCCTTCTTTTCTTCGATATAGGGTGTCACTGCATTGTCCAGGAAGGTCTCAAAACTGTGGCCTCAAGTGATCCTCTTGCCTCAGAATCCTGAGAACCTGGGACTATAGGCAGGGTCCACTACACCTGGCTTTCTGTTTTTTCAAGTAAAGTTCACATAGGGTAAAATCCACTGTTTGTGAGCTTTGATAGACATACTTATTTCGAGAACTTCCCAACTACAGTGAACTTGTAGACAGTGTCATCCTTCCCCCACCCCAAGCTCCCAGCTAGTCTGTCCCTACATGCCCATGCGCTACAGCCTTAATCTCAGGCTTAGCACTCTTGAGAAGGGGGTGGAAACTTTAAGAAGCGCGGCCTGGTGGGAGTTCATCCTTTCATTGCAACCCGCTCTTGAAGGGGATGCTGGGACCCAGTCCCTCTTCTTCCTCTCATTGCTCCTGGCCATGAGAGGAATGACTTTGCCCCTTCTCCTCCTCCCCACTATGATGCCTTCCTGGCCATATATCCAAGAGCACTTGGACAACCAACCATGAATAGAGATCAAGGAGAAACAGAAACCAAATAAACTTTCTCTCTTTGGAAGTTGATGGTCCGAGGAATTTTGTCACAGTCAGTGAAAACTGACGGATACACTCCTGGTTTCCAGGGGCCCTGGGACTTCGACAGCTTTCCTCAAATACCCATTTGTGTGAGTCACAGGCATCGCCATGGCTCGTTTGAATAGGCCCCCCATTTCTCCTGTGAGTACCTCTAGTTCCTTTCCATGGCACATCCTCCCTGGTGCCCACCCAGACATGGTTTAAGGAAAGGAACAAGCTTTCATAGCCCCAGTAGCCATCATGGTCTGGTTTCCTGTTGGCTACAGATTTCCCACATCTCTATCTCTGATCTTTTTCAGACCTCTTATTAATAACAATCTTGTTTTCATGGGATGAAAATTTCATTCAAGTACACAAGAGTGAACAAATTACATGACCGTAGCCTAACTTTTATTTAATTTTACTTGTTTGGTTACTGGTAATTGTGATTATACTCAGGTTCACTTTACCACTGAGCTGCAGTCACAGCCTGTCCTTTGTTTTTTGAATAAGGCTCTTATTAAGTTGCCGAGGATGCTGCTAAATCACAGAGGCTGGTTTCAAACAGCAGTCCTCATGCCTCAGTCTCCTGAGTAGCTGGGATTACAAGTGTAGGCCACTGTACCTGGCAGCTTAATTAATTTTATAATTTGAACACAGCTGTTTCACCAGTGTCCAGCCCAACAAACAGGATATGACCAGCAATGCAGAGGTCCCCCAACACTCCTTCATGTCACTGTGCCATCCTAGAACTGCAGCACCAGAGATTAGTTTCTTCTAATTGATAGAGATAATCTTCAGTCTCTAGCACCAAAAAACCTGATGCATTAATTAAAAATATTGTATGTGTATTTTTTGTCCTTGAACATCACACATTACTGTTCCCTGTATTTCTTTTGTTTCCTGTTTTCATGACATAACTTGCTCCATTCTTTTTTTACAGGTGTTTTCCAACACCATAAATTAGTTTTGCCTGTTTCTGTGATTGTTAAAAAAATCTTAAATTGCCAAAAACAAAACAAATTCATTAATTAAAAAACTTACAGTCCTCCAAAGTATGTTTTTTTGTGTTTCCACTATTTTGAGTCCCACACATTATTGTCCATTACTGGTGGGGTATTGGGATTCTTTCTTGATAGTTTCCTGACTTTCTCTAGTATGTGAAAAAACAAAGGGTACATTTTATTTCTCATTTATTTATAGTTTGTTTAATTAATTAATTTTTGCAGCTTTGCGGATGGAACCCAGGTCCTCCCCCAGGTTATGCAAGCTCTCTATCAGTGAGCTACACTGTTCCCAACATGTTTTATTTTTATTAGACAATGAATGATCTGTTTCTCTTGTTTTTGGAGTAGGGTGTGGACCTTCTGAAGTTGTTGGCTGTTATGTGAGAAAACCACAGAAATGGGAAGAGTTATTTATATATGTGCTCGTTTTTTCTGCAGAGCTGGAGATGGAATCAGGTTCTCCCACATGTTAGGCAAGTCTTCCAGCACTGACCTAAAACCCAGCCTCACATGTTTTATTTACTTATTTATCTATTTTGGGTACTGGGGATTGAACCCAGGGGTGCTTTGTCACTGAGCTACATCGCCAGTCCAATTTTTGTTTTATTTTCAGACAGGGTCTCACTGACATGCTGAGGGTCTCACTGAGTTGCTAACTTCTCAGTCTCCAAATCACTGGAATTACAGGTGGGCACCACTGCACGTGGAAAGCATGTTTTATTTTTTAACAACGAGTCATCTGCTTCTCTTGTTTTTGGAGTACAGTGGGAGCATGGAGCTTCTGAGGTTGTGACCAGTCTCATGGGCAGGTGAATAAGCATGTTCTGGGAAAAGGGGATGGACTTTTATCTGATTCCCCAAAGGATCCTTGACCTGGGAATAGGTGGGCAGTATAGATGGAAGGGTTCTGTCAGTTTGCTTTCCCCTCTGTGCTTGGTGGCTGTGCGTGCTGAGGACCACAGGTCCTGTGGTTGGGTGCCCATCTCTGACAAATTCTGATATTACACAGGCAGGAGTCAGGGCATTTGGTTAAGGCCCAGCTGTGGGGACAACAAGGGAGTGTCTTGTGGTCTTGTGGGTGCCCCAGCCCAGCCTCCTCAGCTAGGCACATCAGTGCCCTCCTTGGGGTGTGAGAGTCCAGCTCTTTGAAACAAGGTGGCCCTTCTGCTGCCCCGCAAGGGCCCTCTCCTGGGTCAGCTTTACTTCTGCAATTTCAAGGTGTGACTCAAGCCTCTCTCCAAGATTCAAGGAGTCATTGGATCCCCACTGTCCTTCCCCTTCCCCTGTTCCCCTGTCAGACCCTGTCTGTGTGTGCAGATGACTGGATCCTGTCCCTTTGAATCCTTGTCTTTTTGGGAACCTGCTCCAGGTCTCAGCCCCAGCTGGGCGTGGGAAGCTAGGGCTGTCTTTATTTCCCTGAAGTCATGTGGGTCCCTTCTCTCTTTAGGATGGTGGAAGCGTGTTGGGTCATTCCTGCCATTAGCCCAGCTGGAATGCAGCCTCAATGGGATCAGTCTAATCCCAAAGCCTCCTCCCATCTCAGACAATCAGACACCAGAAGAGTGGGGGGTTGTGGGAATCTGCTTTATTGATCGATTTGCTGTACTGGGGATTACACCTAGGGCCTTGCACTTGCTCTACCTTTTTGTCTTTTATTTTGAAATAGGGTGGCATTAAATTGCTGAGGCTGTCCTCAGAATTTGGGATCCTCCTGCTTTGGTGCCCAGGTAGCTTAAATTATGGGCATGTGCAAAGCTTTGGGTTTGCTGGATTTTCATTCCTTCTTTGGATGGCTATGGGGAATTAGGGGTGCGGTCCTAAAGTGTCCAGAGATGGCAGGGTTCAGCGTTCAGAGAAGGCGACCTCTGGGTCACAAGCCGGGTCGGTGCGGCAGCCATCTGCAAAGAGAGCTGGGGTCAGAGGCGTCTCACCGTGTCTCACTCTGCCCGCGTCCCCGTGCTGGACTCTCCCCGCTCACCTGGGCTGCAGCAGATGCCAGCGGCCGCGCACCGGCCCCCGCTCCCGCAGGGCTTCTGGCCCGACTGGCAGGGCGACGGCAGGTAGTTCTCCTCCTGGCAGCGCAGCGCCTCGGCTGTGCCCACGAAGCAGCCCAGCTCGTCCCCGCAGCAGATGCTGGGCCCGAAGCAGCGCCCTTTGCCCCCAGGGCCGCAGGGGAGGCACTGGGGGACCGAGAGGGTGAGCGGGAGCGGGGAGTCAGCGGAGAAGGTGGGGACTCCCTGGAGGCCCGGCAGGTGCAAGGGGCAGATTCCCGGGATCCGGGAATTGGAGATGGGGCGGCAGTCGCTAAGGGCACTGTTTGGCATGGACAACGATCAGGGACCCACAGCGGAAATCTGCCAAATACCACAAGTTCCCAAAGAGGCCAGAGGCCCAGATTGCCTGGAACTGGAAAGTCATGGAGCGTGCCCAAAGGTGGTTGGTCCTCTGGGCCACACAGCATAGCCATCCAGCATAGCAGGAGAGGGTCGGGTTGCTTACCTTGCGCATATCCAGCTCCAGGGCGGCCCTCTTACCGCCCAGGGGGCAGTTCTGGATGTAGCAGGCTGAGGTTAGAGCCAGGAGGCCCAGCAGGCAGCAGGTGAGGCTGAGACTGGCCATAGTGGGGGAACGCTTGGTCTGGGGATCCACAGCTGGTGGCAGTCTTCTCAGGCCTGGTCTTTTTATGCCTGGGCGCTGGGCCTGCCTAGCAGTGTCTAAGAATGCAATTGCATTACTGGTCACAGCAGGTCACTGTGGGTCAGGCCTTGTGTGCTCAGGATGGGCCCTTTCATTACCAGTTGCTCACCAGCATCAATGTCACTGCATTTGCTAATGGACTGAGATAGGGACTGTAGTGTCTCAGGGAGGAGGTAGGCTGGGTCAGCCTGGGCTGTGAGGGTAGGAAAGGGAGAATTGGGTGATGGAGGGTGGGGAGTGCAGCCCAACCTGGAGTTATTTTTCTAGACTTCCAAAACCTGGAAGAGGGTGTGAGGGTGAGGATGGTGGATCCTGGGGCCCCTCCAGGAAGGAACAGCCTCTGACTAGAACCCCCACTCATATATCCTGGCCCATACACATATAGTCCTTGACCTCTGGTCGCCTCTTCCAAAGTCTAAATAACCAGAAAACAATCTAAAGCTGCCCCTAGAGCTTGTAATCCAATGGTTTATTAAAGAATCGCATTTAGGACAATAACAAAATGTGTTGTAACATTTTGACACCTGCATATAAATGTAATTGGTTTCTTTTATAACCTATTCTTTTTTTTTTTTTTTTACTTTTTTTGTTATGATGATGAAATTATGTTTTGCTTCATACATTTAAAATTTGGGGGAGGTCTGGGGATACAGCTGAGTTAAAACTTGCATCACACGCGAGAGGCCCTGGTTTCAATCGCTAGCACAGGGGCCGGTGGTGGTTGTGCGATGCGGGGAGTCATTTCCTCCTCCATGGGTTTCATCTAGTGGAGCAAGAAGGGTGTGGAATAGTGAAATATCCCAGTGGACTAATGCTATAGTTTGGATCTAGTTAAAGGCTTGGTCCTCAGGATGCTGTTATTAGGACGTGGTTCAATCTTTTTCTAGGGGGAGCACTTTTGGTTGCTGGATGCAAGCCCTTGACGTGGCTAATGGGACCTGGCTCCTCATGTCTGTCTCTTGCTTCTCGGCCATGTGGTGAGTGGCTTTGCTCCACCACGTGCTCCTGCTGGTATCTGCTGCTTCCTCACAGACCCATAAGCAACAGGCCCAAGGGATCATGGACTGGAACCTCTGAAAGCAGAAGCCAAAACAAACCATTTCCCTTTATAAGTTAATTATAACTGGTATTTTGGTCTAGTGATGAAAACCTAACAACACAGTTAGGAAACAAAGATCAGCCATATTTTTGTGTTAGAGGAACTGGAGTGTGGCTCAGTGATAGTGTGTAGTGTGCTTGCCTAGCAGGCACAACACCTTGGAAAACTGGTCCATTAGTAAATGTTATGGGGGAAAAGGGAGGGGCCTGTTGTACTTTCTTTTAGGATGGTTCATGTAGACTTCCTCTTGAAGAAGACCACAGAATCCTGGGCAAAGTTGAGAAGAGATCTCATAAAGGAGGGAGCAGTGATTTTATCTATCCCCTTCACACTGGGGGTTGAACCCAGGGCCTTCCACATACTTGGCAAGGGCTCTAATATTGAGCTAAATCCTCAGGATTTTATTTTTCTTTGAGACTGAGTCTTGCTGAGTTGACAAGGCTGACATGGAACTTGCAATCCTGCAGCCAGCCTTCCAGGAGCTGGGTTGCAGGTGTGCGCCAGGGTGCCTGGCTCTTCCCTCAGTCTCAATGTGGCTCACTTCAGTTCCCTACCCGTCCGACTCAGGGTCAGCATTTTTCTCAAGTGTTTCTCTCCCCGTAAGTTTCCCTCTTCTATTCAGTGCAGGAAGTGGTTCCTGGGCTTCTATATTTTGGTCCCTTTTGTTCACTTCTTCACAGTTACAGACAATTCCTGTGTCTTCATGGTAGAGAGTCCTCAGGTTAGGCAACTGGAAAGTGAGGAAATCAAGAAAGCTGTGCTTGCTGCTAGCAGCAGAGTCCATCTGAAAATGAGGTCCATCCTGCTGAGACAGTGACTGGGCCACTAGATGGTGCACTCCATCTAGAGGAGAGAAAGACACCAGACCTGGGGAGGGGAAGATGGTCTGATGAAATTAATGAACTGTTACCCGTTTTCAGACAACGTGGTTTAAGGGTGTAGGAACATTTTAAAGAAAGTTGAGACTGGAGTTTAATCTGGACATTTGCAACATTTAATTATAAAAGGGTCTTAGAAAACCTTAACCTTTTATAGCACCATCATCTCATGCCCTTAAGACTTCAATGAGGAAGTGGGGTGTTATGATCTGGATATAAGTTGTACCCCAAAAGCAAGAGTATTCAGAGTTGAAATTATTACAAGAGCTATAACCTAATCAGTTCATCCTAGTTTGAGTGGACTGGGTGGTAAGTGCTGGAAGGTGGGTGATAGCTGAAGGAGGTGGGTCACTGGGTGCATGTCCTGGAAGGGTGCATCTTCCTTGTGGACCCTTTCCCCTCTGTATCTCTTTCTTTGCTTTCTGGCCCCATCATGAATTGAGCAACTTAACTTTGCTGGTCCTTCCTCTGTGATACGCTACCTTACCTTGGCCCTGAGCAATGGAGTCAGTCATCTATACAGAGACCTCTAAAGCTGTGAGCCCCAAATCAACTTTTCCTTCTTTAAGTTGTTCTTGTCAAGTATTTTGGTCACAGCTATGCACAAGTGACTAAAACAGTCAGAAAAGTGCATATAAAACTGTGTCGAAGGTGTGTTTGTTGAAGAGATGCTTAGTACTTGGCACAGAGACACTAGAAATTGCATTTCAGGAATTTGCAAGACCACATCCATTGCAGGCTCAAGGAGGTAGAAGGCAAAATTCCTTTGAGAAGAGATCATGGAGGTGCCCTGCTCATATGGGGGTTGGGGGCTTGGAAGTTGTTTCACCTTTCTGAGCCACACAGGCCCTCAGAAGTTATTGCAGCCATGGTTCTAGGGGGCCCAGGTATTGTGTGAGTTGACAGGGGACCTTGGCGTCATCCACCTGCTTCTGGTTCTGCAGGAATGAAGGAGGCTGAAGTTAAGGGATCATGGAGGCTTCAATTGAGATTTCAAAGAAAGACCTGGGAGGCCAGGTAAAGTGCAGCAGGGTGGGAGTCCTTGTGGGCTGCCCTTAAAAGGGAGATGTATGAAGCTGTAAGGTAAAGCCAAAGCTGGAATGGAGACCCCAGGAATTAAGAGATGCCAGTAACATGGACTGCTGAGAAAGACTGCTAGTGGCAGAGAGAGCAAGATTAAAGAGAGCCCATGCATGTTGCCACCAAGGGCAGAGTCAGGGCTGCCTAAGCCCTTTGGAGAGCACCTCTTGTAGTCACGTGTCCTAGATGCTGTATGTGGGATGGGGACCAGTTTTCCCAGCTGAGTTTCTGTTTTGTTTGAACCCCATCCCTCCTTTCTCTGCCCCTATTCCTCCCTTTTAGAATGAGAAGGTTCACTCTGTGCTACTGTATATTGGATATATGCAATTTGATTTTTACAGGCCTTGAAGACAAGAGTTTGCCTTGAGTCTCAGGAGAGACTTTGGACTTGGAATGGACTTTTGGGCAATGCTGGAACTGTTAAGACTATGCCACTCTTGGAGAAGAGCTAACTGTTTGCATTGTGAGAGGGACATGTGTTTTGGGGGATGGTGAAGAATGTTTTGATTTGAATATGAGGTGTCCCCCAAATACATCTGTTAATATAGAATATTCAGATGTAGAAAGATTAGATTACAAGAGCTGTAACCTAATCAGTCCTTCCTAGTTTAATGGACTGACTGGATGGTAACTGTAGGTAAATGGAATGTGACTGGAGGAGGTAGGTCACTGGGAGCATTCCCTGGGAGGTAAATCTTCTCTGTAGCCCCTACTTCTCTCTCAGTTTCTTAACCGAGTCATGAGCTGAGCAGATTTCCTCTTCTGGGTCCTTCCCCCATGATGAGCTGCCTCACCTTGGGCCCAGAGCAATGTAGTTGGACATTTATAGACCGAAACTGAAAGTGACAAATTTTTCAAGTTGTTCTTGTTGGCTATTTTAGTCATAAAGACATAAAAACATTGACTAAAACGTGGGGTTTGGACATCAAAGAAGTAACCTGGAGAACAGATACGACTTGCCCTAAGTCACACAGCAACTCCCTGGCAAGCTGATGAGCTGAGACTGGGACCCAGGGCTTTCCTCCCCTCCTTTCTGCCATAATGTATGTGGCAAATATTCTACCAGGAGTGGAGCTTGAGTACTGAACATGAAACATGGAGACCTATCTTCCTGGAATTTTCATTCTACAGGTTCTCTCTCCCCTCCCCCCACATATATGGAACTGCAAGCTGTAGTAGGTGCCATGTGACAGACCCAAGTGAGAAAATAATAAAGGTGGGAGTGGCAATTTAGACAGGAAAACAGGGACTGTTTCTCTTAAGAAAAGTCATTTAAGCCAGTAAAGCAGAATAGGGAGGGGTGAGGGGAGCAGAGCCTCTGGGACAAGGAAATGGCAGGTTCTGGGATCCCAAAGCAGGAGGGGCAGGAAACAGACAGTCAAAATGCAGGTGAGAGGTAGGACTGCCGAGGCTGAGGGAAGAGAAGGAGCAGGGTGAGTGGGCTGAATGTCAGGTTGTGGGAGGAGCAGCTGGTGGGATGGTTGTGTGCTGGCAGAGCTGGGGAAGCCTGGGCGATGCAGGGGCAGCAGAGGATCCAGAGTCCAGTTTGCCATGTTAAGTCTCAGAGGCCCATTGGATACCCACAGGGAGGTGTCACTGGGCACTTGAGTGACTGCAAGTCTGACACTAGGGGGAGAGGCCAAGCATGGAGATAAGGATTTAGGAATCATTAGCTTATAGGAAGTGTATAAAATTACCTCAAAGAAGAGAAGAGAAGGTACAGAGGACTGAGTCCTGAGATGCTCCAACATTTAGAAGGAGGAGCCAGAAAATGACACTGGGAAAAAGTATCCAATGTGAGGGAAGAAAAACAGGTAAGAGTAGTGTTACTGAAGTTAAAGTGTGTTTTAAGAAAAGCATCAGGACAACCATGTTGAATGCTGCTAGGGGAGTATGGACAATGAGCATGTATACATGCCCACCAAATTTGGCAACATAGAGATAATTTATGACCTTGATAACAGGAGTTTCAGTAGACTGGTTTGTGCAGAAGCCTGAGTGGAAGGACTTGAAGAATGAATGTTGGCTTGTGGGTTAGCATGGCAGATGAACCTCAAATGAGGAACAAAGGCAATCACTAACTCCAGGGAACACAAAAAGCTATTCTGAGATAGAAGGTTCATCATATTAGCCACATGACTTAGCTCAGAGGGGTGTGATTGCACACAAACTGGTAATGCTGCTCTGCCCTTCATGACATCATTGTATGAAGGAGACAGTGGATGGAGGGTGCATGTGATGGGGCGGGGTTAAAAAGCTAAGTCTTCCCTTCTTAAAAGACGTACAACTCAACATCAGGAGTTGAGGCATAGGGAATGTATGGTTGCAGGAAGTGTGGAAAAGTTATTTTGAGTAGGGAAATTATAAGGGAAGTGTGGAAGGAATGTGGGTTCTCTGGGGGTCCCTGTGACATGTGAGATGAAACCAGTCAACACAGTAAAGAGACTTTTCCCATTCACTGAAGGCTCTGAATGGTGGGTATTAAGTGATGCACACTTTCTGGCATCTGTGCCCAGTTGGCATTTGAGGTCTTCAACGGGGCTTGGTGTGGGATGCTGGCTTAGAATGATGACCCTGGCAGAAGTGGCTGTTGGAGACAGGGATGTCCTGGCCAATTCAAGGGCTTGTGTCCCTTAGTCATTTCTGCTGAGCCTTTGTTTGGGGAAGTATCTTTTATTTTTGTGCCTAGTTTTGTAATATTGAATTTTTAAGAACTCTGCTACGGGCTGGTCATGAGGTTGGTATTCCATACCTGGATTCTGCCATGCCCCTGGTTCTGCATGGTGGATTTGGACCCAAGTGAAAAGGTTCCTGTAGGTCATCTGGCTGTTGGTCTTCCACCAGATTAGTGTTGGGATCTATGGGAGACCATGTAAGACAGAACCTAAGCTAGTCATATTAGCTCTTCACATAACTGAGCCTCAGTTTCCTCCTAGTCCCAGAGTTGCATGGATTAAATACATATAAAACACAGTTCATACTTGGTGTGGTGGCACATGCCTGTAATCCTACTGACTTGAGAGGCTGAGGCAGGAGGATATCAAATTCAAAACCAGCTTCAGCAGCTCAGCGAGGCCCTGAGCACCTTAGCAAGACCCCGTCTCAAAATAAAAAGTCTGGGGATGTGGCTCAATGGCTAGGTGACCTGTGTGTGTGTGTGTGTGTGTGTGTGTGTGTGTGTGTGTGTGTGTGTGTGTGTGTACACACCCCATGACATGGCACTTCCTAGGGTCCAGGAGGTCCAGGAGGTGGTAAGAGTTGAGGCAGGTGTCTGTCAGGTCCATGGGGTTTTTCCTGTACCCATTACTCTTACTGTGCCTGGAGTTCTTGTCTTCCATAGTAGCTCTGAACCCATGTTTCTTACTGGGAGAGCTGTGGTAGAGGACATGCCAAGAAGTTGTCCCCAAGGCCCTCAGTATTGGAGCTGGAGTCCCTGATCCTTGACCTGTAGTGGCGTGGTGTGTTGGGAGCATCTTCAGCTTTCTCCTGAATCTGCCACACCCCTTTGGAACAATGGGACCCCATGAACTTGGCTGTCTCCTGCGTCACCACTCCTGGGCTGGAGCCTGACTCTACTCCTAACACAACAGTCCCTTAGATCCTTTTGTCCCCACTAAGGACTGTGTCTGGTGCAAGGGTTGCTTTGACCCCCAGCCTCTTCTGGCAGCCAGAATGCTCGGAGATGATTTCCAGGCGACACTCAATCTGTACTTCTCTTTGATTTCAGAGTCACAGTTGCAAGAGTTTCTGTCACATTGTGACCAATGACATTCCAGTGGCCTGCACACTCCTCTACTGTCATTCACACAAACAGACCCATGTGTGTCCCTTGATGCCTGAATCACTGTGGATGGTTTGGGACCCAGTGGCTGTGGGAAACTTCCAAAGGGTTTATCAAGTTGTAGTCCAGTAGTGCTAGGGCAGTGGGATAGTTTGTTGAGACACCAAGAAAGACACTCAGGGATAGATTGTGATATACAGGTTGTTGAAAACTGCTTTTGTGCTTAAAAAAAAAAAAAAAAGGAAAAGAAAGCTGCTTTTGGTTGGTGACATGCCAGGCAGACAGCATCTCAGACCTTCACAGTGCATTGTCCAGTGAAGGCGGCCTGGAGGAGCACAGTGTCTGATTCCACACCAAGCAGCAATAGAGGTAATAGGTTCGGTCAGAAGCAGTGACAGCACAGCACAGCTTACTTTGTCCCATGATAGGGCCAGCATCCCAAGCAGCTTCAAGAAATGTCCAAGAAAGCAGTTTCTATGGATAGCACTAGTTTGCTACAGTTTCCAGTGTGTGTGTGTGTGTGTGTGTGTGTGTGTGTGCGTGTGTGTGTGTGTGCGTGAGAGAGAGAGAGAGAGAGAGAGAGAGAGAGAAGGTTGTTCTTCAAGATAATACATATATGGACGTTCAGGTTCGGGCCTGCTTCCAGTGTTCCTTTGACTTGGCCAGGTTATTGGGAACGGAAAGGAGTGTTTCAGGACATGGTGTTTTATTGTCCTCCTTTGTTTTAAGAATGACATAGGTGACCACCAAGGCTCCAATGAGACATCACTTAACTAGGCAGCCTGCCAAGGCAGCAGCGCACAGCCAACGTGGCAGTGGTGCACACAGCACCCCACCCCAGGGGCAGGATGCTGGACACCAAGATGCCTGCCTGCCTGCTTCCTTGGCCTGCTGACCTTCACTTCTCCTTTTGCCCCAGGGTGGCAAAAGGCCATGTCTGACATGAAATTGAAGTAGTTCAATTCATAGTTCATCCTAGGGCTGCTGTTCATGAGTAGTACCAAAGACTGGCAGGGTCTAGGAAAGAGGGAATTCTTGGGAGAAGCCAGTCTTGAGGGAGGAGGTTGGGAAAAGGAGGCACAGCTGGGCAGAAGGGCCTCGGATTGGGTCAGAAGGGATCAGGCTGTTGGGCAGGTTGGGAGGGCAAGAGAATGCCGCTAGACATGGACCCCAACTGGAGAGGAGAGGCAGGAAAGTAAGAGATACTTCCTCCATAACTGGGCTTGGGACTGGATCAGGACAAATGCAGTGGAGAGGCTCTAGGCCTGTGGGGTCCTTTTATCTAGACTAGCTGGAGGACTAGAGGCTCTGTCCCACCTGTAATGTCAGGCCTTTCCCACCAAACACTAGCTTCTCCCTGCCATAGATGCCTGACCCCACACACAGATGGTCATTGATCTGAGCTGGCCTGAGAAAGACCACCCAAGCGCCTATAAGGAAGTTCTACTGGGTACCTAGCCCGGTTCTCTTGTGCTGTGTGTTCATCCGATTCCTTTTAATTCCAGCTGTTGCAGAGCTGAAGGAAATCTGATCACCATGCTCAATTCTGCCTAAGCAACAAGCTCCATGTGGAACTACAGGATAAGCGATACTGCACAAGTAGGCAGCCCCACATGCTCCCTCCTGTGTGCTTGGCTTCTTTAAAGGTCTGAGGTACCAGATGTACCTGTCCTCCCCAGGGTTCCAGGCCCTGGAAACCACAGGGGACTCTAGTAGGGTGAGCATTGGATCATCAACCCAAGTGAGGCCCACCAGGTTGGTGGTGGGTTGCAAGGATAAGGCCAGACATGGGAGGAAGGGCCTGTATCTGCTCTCATGGCTCAGGGACCCTCTGGAAGAGGCTGGGATCAAGTTGGAGTAATGGGGCAGGAGGAAGTCCTGGATTCGGGGGTGCAGTTGACGGAGAGGTGCACCTACTGATGGCTCTGGAGTTGATGGGGAAGGTGCCCCTCCCTCTACAAGGGGCTAGGGATCAAGTCTGAGTAATAGGACAAGAGAAATTGGCAGAATAGGAGTGGTGTGGGTGGATGACAGAAGCGATGGCCCTGGAGTTGAAGGGGAAGGTGCGTTGCTGCGGCCCAGGGGAAACCTGTCCCACACCTGGAAGAGGGATGCTGAGGGCTGTTCTTGAGAGCTGGTCATTCAGTCACCTGAAAACCAGGTTAGTCCATTTCACATTTGCCTGTGTTCACTGTCAGATCTGCCTGACCCAAGGACCTGCACCCCAAAGGCTTCATCCGTGCTCCTGAGTCCTGAACCCCAGCGTGTGTCCCTTGCATTCACCAGGCCTCATGACCCCCCTTCTCTCCTCCAGCTCAACTGCTTCCATCCACTCAGTGGGTTTTCTGTGACTCCAAGGATATGGGGCACTGCATGGGACCCAACACCTGCTGGTCCCGCAAGTTAGGCTGCTTCGTGCAAACTGTCAAGATGTGCTGCTTGGATGAGAACTTTCTGAGGTCACCCTGCCAGTCCGACCTGAAGATTTTGCCAGTGGGGACACTGGGACATCCTGGGCCACTGCTGCAACAAAGGTGTGTACTTGGGGCAAGAGTCACCCGCACTCATGAGTTTCTTTGCTCAGAGAGCTGTGTGAGTGACCCTGGGTGCCATGACATCTTTGACAAGTTGCAGGAGCCAATGACGGATAATGCCACACATCCACACCCGCCCAGGGTACCTGCTGTTCTGGTTGCTGCGGCTTGTGGAGCTGAGTCCCCCGAGCTCACCAAGACTGTCGCCTACTGAGCCACCCCCACCTGCTGCCCTCACTCTCTGGAGTGGGCCCCTGAGGCACTGAAAATAAACTTTTGCAAATGTACCCTAGTGTCTGTCTGGGCCTCTCGGGGAGGGGCGAGGAAACTGCATGATGACCGCTGGCCCACCCCGGGCAGTTTCAGTACCCAAAGTCCTGGGCAGATCCTCCCCAGACAAGGGGAAGTGGTACTGGGGATAGCGGAGTCATACATATAAGCCAAGGGCCGTGTCACTTGAGCCAGTGGGGAGGGGAAAGACCAGGGCTTTGTAGGTCCTCTAGATAGTGGGGTAGGGGTTCTTCCCCAGAGAGAAGTAATGATGGGGAGAATGAAGAGAGAGGAGATAGGGCTAGCAGAAGGGAGAGAGATCTAGAGGCATGGAGAATGGCAGCAAAGTCTCTACGTTAGCCCAGGAGGAAAATTCATTGTTTTAGGTGTATAGGGCTGTGAGTTTTGATAAAGATACCCAGGGTCTGGCGAATGCAAGGCAAGAACACTCTAACGCTGAGCTATACTTTCTGCTGTTTCTTAAAAAGAAATTTTCTCTGAGACAGGATTTCACCACTCTGCACAGGCTGGTCTTGAATTAATGCACTCAACGATGCTCCCGCCTCAGCCTCCTGAGCAGCCGAGAGAGGAAGGGGCCACTGCACCTAGCTTTCCTTGTCTTAAGGTATAATTTGCATCAGGTGAAATTTACTGTTTTTGGTGTAGAGTTCTGTGCATTTTGATGAACATGCTCATTTTAGGAACTTCCCAACCACAATTGACATGTAGACAGTGTCATCCCTCCCCCACCCCAAGCTCCCAGCTACACTTTATTCTCAGTGCCCATGTGCTAGAGGCTGAGTCCCAGCACTGGCACACTAGGGGAGGGGTGGAAACTTGAAGAGGTGGGGCCTGGTGGGAGTTCATCCTTTCATGAGGACCTGTCCTTGGAGGGGACACTGGGACCCAGCCCCTCCTCTTCCTCTCACTGTTCCTGGTCATGAGGGGAATGACTACCTCTTCTCCTCCTCCCCACCATGGTGCCTTCCTGGCCACAGGCCCAAGAGTCACTGGGCAACTGACCATGGGATGAAACCAGTGAAAACTGAACCCAAATAAACTTTGTCTCTTTGGAAGTTGATGATCTGGGGAAATTTGTGACAGTAGCTGAAAACCAATTGATACACTCCTGGTTTCTTTGACAGTTTTCCTCAAATACCCATTTGTGTGTGTCATAGGCATTGCCATGGTCAATTTGAATAAGATCCCCTTTTCTCTACTTTACATCAACTCTAGTTCCTTTCCATGACAAATCCTCCTTGGCACCCACCTCAGACTGGTTTGAGAAGAGGGACAAGCTTTCAGAGCCTCGGTAGCCACCATGGTCAGTTTCTGAAAATGAAGTCCACACTGCTGGGACACTGGTAATGTAGATGGTGCAGATGAGAGGAGAGAAATATACAGGAGGGGTGGGGAGGAATGGGGAGGGGCAGATGGTCTGCTGAAAAGAATGAACTGTTACCCATTCTTAGACAACCTGGTCTAAGGGTGGGTACTTTAAAGAAAGTTAAGAGATGGGAGGTTTAATCTGGAGTTCTGCAGCATTTAGTTGGGAACGCATCCTAGAAAACCTTACCCATTTAAAACATTGTTATCCTATTTCCTTCAGGTGTCAGTGAGCTAGGAAGAGGGGTTGGTACATCTGCTGAGTAACCATGGAAATGAGTGTGACTTGCCCTAGGTCACAGCAACTTCCTGAAGAGCTGAGGCTTGTTCCCAGGGCTTCCCTCCCTTCTTCCTTCTTGCCATAATGCATTGGAAACCCCCCATGTGGCTACATTTCTACCAGTAGAGGGGCCCCAGTACTGAACATGAGAAATGGAGACAGTTCTTCCTTGGGGAGTTCATGTTACAGGGACACACACACACACACACACACACAGACAAAACAAAACAAAAAAACTGCAAGTTGTAGTGGGTACCATGTGGCATATTTGTGTGGACCTGAGATAGAAAATAAATAGTGGTGGGAGTGAGGGATGTTCTAAACAGGACAGTCATGAAATGCTCTTTTTTTTTTTTAAGTGGAAAGCTGTCAGACTGCATTCCCCCCGCCCCACATCACCCTCCAAAAAAAGGGGAGTGGAAAGAAACAGTCATCAATGGCAAAAGGCAGTTGTAGTAAAGCTGCCTTCACCCTCAAGAGGGAACTCTGGGCTTTTCTTCATGGTTTCTGGGACTCTACAAGGTCAGAGAAATGAACTCTAGAAATAATCCCTGAAGGCATAGTCTTAGGGCAGGTTCCTCTAAATAGCAGCCAGGTAAGCCTGTCAAGTGGATCCTGGGCAGGGGTGAGGGAAGCAGGGCCTTCTGGGACAAGGAAATGGCAGGTTCAGGGATCCCAAAGCAGGAGGGGCAGGAAGCAGACAGAGTCGAGATGCAGGTGAGAGGTAGGACTGCCGAGGCTGAGGGAAGAGAAGGAGCAGGGTGAGTGGGCTGAGTGTCAGATTGTGGGAGGAGCAGCTGGTGGGATGGTGGTGTGCTGGCAGAGCTGGGGAAGCCTGGGCGATGCAGGGGCAGCAGAGGATCCAGAGTCCAGTTTGACTGTGGTGAGGTCTTGGACTCCTATTGGAGAGGTTCAGGATGAAGATAGGAATTTATTGTTAGCTTTTAGAAAGCATATAAAATCACCTAAGAAGAGGAAAAACCAAAAAAAAAAAAAAAAAAAAAAAAAAGGAAAAACAATGGGATCAAGGATTGAGTCCTGGATGCCCCAACATTTAGTAGGAGGAGCAAGAAAAGGACACTGGGAAGAAGTGTCCAGTGTGAAAGAAGAAAACTCAGGAAAACATAATGTCATTGGAGCTAGACAAAGTATATTTTAAGATAGGGACCAGGGGGATCATATTGAAGGCTCCTAGGGGAGTATGGACAATGAGGACCTAAACATGGGAACCAAATATGGCTACAAGTTTTTTTTTTTTTTTTTTTTTTTTTTTGGGTGCTGGGGATTGAACTCAGGGCCTTGTTCTTGCAAGGCAAGCACTCTACCAACTGAGCTATCTCCCCAACCAGGCTACAAGATTTTGACCTTGATAACAAGAATTTCATTAAGCTGGACTGAGTAGAAGCTCCAGTGGAGGGAGTTGAAGAATGAATGCTGGCTTGTGAGTTAGCATGGCAGATGAACCACATATGAAACAAAGCAAATCATAACTCCAGGGAACACATAAGGCTGTTCTGATATAGAAGGGTCATCATATTAGCCACATGACTTAGCTCAGAAGGGTGGCATTGCAAACAAACTGGTAATGCTGCTCTACCCTTCATGACATCATTGTATGAAGGAGACAGTAGATGGAGGGTACATGTGATGGGGAGGGGTTAAAGAGCTAAGTCTTCCTTTCTTACAAGATGTACGACTCAAGATCAGGAGTTGAGGCACAGGGAATTTACAGTGCAGAAAATGTGGAAAAGTTATTTTGAGTAGGAAAATTATAAGGGAGGTGTGGAAGGAATGTGGGTTGTCTGGGGGTCCTTGTGACATGTGAGTTGCTATATTTGAAATGTAACACATCATCACAGTGAAGAGACTTTTCCTATCCACTGAAGACTCTGTCACAGTACTTGACTAGGTTCCTGGAGTTGGGGTAGGTGGCTGTCAGTTCCCATGGACTGTCTCTGTACCTTTGAGCCTTACAGGGCCTGGAGGTCTCATTCCTCAAAGTAGCTCCGAACCCATGTTCCTGGCTATGAGGGCTGTGATGGGGGGACATGCCATGAAGTTTTCTCCAATGCCCCCAGTTTCAGAGACTGAGTTCCTGAATCATGTCCTGTAGTGACATGGGAGTGATGGGAGCATCCTCAGCTTCTCCCTGAAGTCAGTCACAATGCTACTCCTTCAGCACAATCTCCTGTGCTTCTGTGTTCTTCCTTTGACCCTATGACAGTGGCCACCTTGCCCATGAGGCTGTTGGCATGAATTTCCTTTCCTGATCCTTTGTACTGGCAACACTGGGCGTGTCTTTCCTGGTCACTTGTCCTGCAACAGGGCTATCTGAATGGGACCCCACAAGCCTGACTATCCCCTGTATCACCACTCCTGGGCTGGAGCCTGACCCTGCTCTGAGGACAGCAGACTTTAGATCCTTCTGTCCTTATTCTAGGCTCTGTGTCAGGTGGAGAAGGTCCTTTGACCCTCCCAGCCTCTTCTGGACAGCCATATGCTCGGATATGGTCTCCAGGTGACACCCAGTCTGTCCCTTTCCCTCTGCGTCCAGACTCACAGTCACAGCAGTTCCTTTTATACTGTGGCCAATGACATCCCAGTGACCTGTATCCTCCTCTACCATCTTCAAACCAATGTGTGTCCCCAGATGGCTGAATCATTGCAGATGGTTTGGGACTTGGTGGTTGTGAGAGCCTTCCAGAAAAAAGTTTGTAATGATCCAGCCAAGTCATGCTAGGGTAGTGGTATAGTTTGCTGAGATCCCAAGGAACATGCACAGAGATGGACTGTACAGGTTGTTGGAATCTGCTTTCAGAAAGGTCCCTTGGTGACAGGCAAAGTTCATAGCACCTCCGTCTTTCACAGTGCATTGCCCAGTGATGGCGGCCTGGAAGGGAACAGTGCTGAATTCCACACCAGGTAGGGAGAAGGGGTTATAGGTCAGGTCAGAAGCATGACAGCACTGCTTACCTTGTTCCATCATAGGACCACCATCACAAGCAGCTTTGTGAATGTCCAAGAAAGCAGTTTGTAGAGATAGCACTATTTTTCTATAGTTTTCAGAGAGAGAGAGAGAGAGAGAGAGAGAGAGAGAGAGAGAGAGAGAGAGAGAGAGAGAGAGAGAGACAAATAAATGATGTTCTTCAAGATAATACCTATGTATTCAGGTTCGGGCCTGCTTCCAGTGTTCCATTGACTTGGCTAGGTTATCGGGAACAGAAAGGGGCGGTTCAGGGACATGGTGTTTTACTGTTCTTCTTTTTTCTTTTTAAGGATGACACAGGTGGACACTAAATCTCCTCTGATGAAACACGTGCTCACATAAATAGGTGACCAGCCAGTCCAGCAGCACTTTGCCTAGTGCCCCACCAAGAGTACCAGGATGCCCAACACAATGCTGCCCGCCTGCTTCCTTGGCCTGCTGGCCTTCGCCTCCCCTTGCTACATCCAGAATTGCCCAAAGGGTGGCAATATGGCCATGACTGAGAATGCAGAGGAGTCAGGTATCATCGTGGCCCATCTCGGGCCTGCTGGTAGTGGGTAGTGCCCAAGGACTGGCAGGGACTAGGAAAGAGGGTAGGTAGGGTATGTGGGTTGGGCATCCTACCTTCATGGGGCTCACTTTCAGGTGGAGGAGAGGAGGTGGGAAGCAGTGAACATGTTCCAGAGGGCTAATGCTATGGTGTGAATAGTGAGGGCCACCAAAGCCTCCTGTGTTAAAGACTAGGTACTTAGGATGGTGTTATTAGGATGTGAGTCAATCTGGAAGAGGTGGCACCTAGTGGGAGGACTTGTGGCTGTTGGGAGTGTGTCTTTGAAGGGGACTGTGGGACCCTGGCCAATCCTTGTTCCTACCCAAAGGTGAGTGATTTTGCTTCACATTGTGATTCCGCCAGTATGTGCTCTCTCGCCATGAACCATAAGCAACAAGGCCAACTGGCAATGTCCTCGGAATCTGTGAAACCATTGCCAAAATCAACTTTAATTCTCCCTAAGTTAATATCTCAGGTATTTTGCCATTGTAGGAAAACCTAACAACAGAATTAAGAAACAAAGATAAACAATTATGTATTTTAGTGGCAATAAACACATGATGTTAGAGGAGATGGGGTGTGGCTCAGTGACTGAGCAGGTGCTCAGCATGTGCAAGGTCCTGGGTTTATCCCCAGTACAACCCCCCAAAAAGGAAAAGAAACAACTTTTGTAGATTAGTAAGAGCTATAGAGAATAAGGGAGACTCCTGCTTTCACATTTCCAAGGGTGGTCAGAGTCGACTTCCTCCTGAACAAGACCTCAGAGCCTGGAGAGGAGAGAGGCCATGTACATCAAGGCAGGAGCCGTGGTTTTCTTTGCCCTCCGCTTTTTTCACAGCTGGGGATCCATTCGAGGGCCCATAACCTGCTGGGTGAGGGTTTTACCATTGAACTAAATCTTCAGAACTTTTATTTTCCTTTGAGTCTGGGTCTTGCTCAGTTGCCGAGGCTGGTCTGGAAGGTGCAGTCCTCCTGCCTCAGCCTCCCAGTAGCTGGATGACAAGTAGCACAGGGCCCCTGGCTCTTCACTCAGTCATGAGGTGGATCCGCTTCAGTTCTGCACCTGTCGGACTCAGAACCAGCATGTTCCTCAAATGTATCCATCCCACACAAGGTGCCCTCTTGGGCTCCTATAATTTTGGTCCCTTTTCTTTACCTCTTCGCAGTTACAGACCATTCCTGGGTCTTCATGGTGGAGAGTCCTCAGGTAAGACAAATGGAAATTGGGGGAAAGAGAAATCTGTGCTGTTGCTAGCAGCAGAGTCATCTGAGAATGAGGCCCAGCCCCTGGGACACTGGCAGGGCCACTAGATGCTGCACATGAGAGGACAGAAAGACACAGGAGGAGTGGGAGGGGCAGATGGTCTGCTGAGATGAATGAACTTTTACCTGTTCTCACACAACCTAGACTAAAGTGTAGGAGAGTACTTTAAAGAAAGTTAAGAGATCTGGGGTTTAATCTGGAGATTTCTCCCCTCTCACTGTTCTAAAGGGGAAGAAGAACAGTCATCAGTGGCAAAAGAGCAGTTGCAGTAAAGCAACACCAAGAGCTTCACCTTCAGGAGGGAACTCTGGACCTCTTCCTCATGGTTTCTAATACTATTAAAGATTAGAGAAACTATAAATTCTTTAGGAACGAACTATAGAAATGATTCCTGAAGGCATAGTTGTAGGGCAGGTTCCTCTAAATAGCAGCCAGGTAAGCCCGTCAAGTGGATCCTGGGCAGGGGTGAGGGAAGCAGGGCCTTCTGGGACAAGGAATGGCAGGTTCTGGGATCCCAAAGCAGGAGGGGCAGGAAGCAGACAGAGTCGAGATGCAGGTGAGAGGTAGGATTGCCGAGGCTGAGGGAAGAGAAGGAGCAGGGTGAGTGGGCTGAGTGTCAGGTTGTGGGAGGAGCAGCTGGTGGGATGGTGGTGTGCTGGCAGAGCTGGGGAAGCCTGGGCGATGCAGGGGCAGCAGAGGATCCAGAGCCTAGTTTGCCATGTTAAGTCTCAGAGGCCCATTGGATACCCACAGGGAGGTGTCACTGGGCAGTTGAGTGACTGCGAGTCTGACACTAGGGGGAGGTCAAGCACGGAGATAAGGATTTTAGTATCATTAGCTTATAGGAAGTGTATAAACTTAAATTAAATCCTGGATGCTCCAACATGTAAAAGGAGGAGCCAGAAAAGGACACTGGGAGCATGTTCAGTATGAGGGAAGTAAAGTCAAGTAAGCGTAGTGTCACTAGAGTCAAAGGAAGTGTGCTTTAAGAAAAAGACCAGGGCAACTGTGTTGAATGCTGCTTGCAGAGCATGGACAATGAGGACTTGGTCTTGCCTACCAAATGTGGCAACAAGTTTATGACCTTGAAAACAGGAGTTTCAGGGAGCTAGTCTGGGCAGATACCTGAGTGGAAGGAGTTGAAGAATGAATATTGGCTTGTGGATAAACATGGTAAATGAACTACAAATGAAAAATCAAGTTGATTAGTAACTCCAGGGAACACATAAAGCTGTTCTGACACAGAAGGGTCATCATATAACCACATGGTTTAGCTCAGAAGGGTGTGACTGCAAACAAATAGGTAATACTGCTCTACCCTACATGACATCAATGTATGAAGGAGACAGTGGATGGAGGGTGCTTGTGTTGGGGAGGGGTTAAGGAGGTAAGTCTTCCCTTCTTAAAAGATGTATGATCAACATCAGGAGTTGAGGTATAGGGAATGTACGGTTGCAGAAAGTGTGGAAAAGTTCTTTTTAGAAGAGGTAATTACACGGGAAGTGTCGGAATGTGGGTTGTCTGGGGGTCCATGAGATGCTATATTTGAATTGTAACCAGTCAACACAGTGAAGAGACTTTCCCCATCCACTAAAGTCTCTGTCACAGTACTTGACTAGGTTCCTAGAGTTGGGATAGGTGGCTGTCAGGTCCATGTGGTGTTTGTGCACCTTTGAGACTTTCCGGGCCTGGAGATCTAGCTCCTCAGAGTAGCTTCCTAACCCATGTTCCTGGCTGTAAGGGCTATGATGGGGGACATGCCACAAATTGTTCCCCTAGGCTTCCAGTCTCAGGACCCGAGACCCTGAGCCATGCCTGCTAGTGGTGTGTGTGTGTGGTGGGAGCATCCTCAGCTTCTCCCTAAAGTCTTCCATACCCCTGTCCTTGGGAACAATCCCCTGTGCTTCTGTGGCCTTCTTTAGACTCCATGACAGTGGCTACCTTGCCCATGAGGCTGCTGGCATGAATTCTCTTTTCAAAGACTGGGGTTGTAGCTCAGTGGTAGAGCGCTTGCCTAGCACGTACGAGGCACTGAGTTTGATCCTCAGCATCACATAAAAATAAATAAAATAAAGTTATTGTGTCCATCTACAACTAAAAATATTAAAAAAATATAAAAAAACACAAAACCTTTGAAATGGCCATAATAGGGGTGTCTTTCCTGGTCACTTGTCCTGCAACAGTGCTAAGTGGATAGGACCCCACAAGCCTGACTGTCCCCTGCATCACCAGTCCTAGCCTGTAGGTTGACTCTGCTCTTAACATACCAGCTCCTGAAATCCTTCTATCCTCACTCTAGGGGCTTTGTCAGATGGAAGGGGCCATTTGAACCCCAGCCTCTTCTGGACAGCAAGAATGCTTGGAGATGGTCTTGAGGTGAACTTGGTCTTTTCTTCTCTCCAAATTCAGAGTCACAATCACAGTAGTTTCTGTGGCCAATGACATTCTAGTGGCCTGCACCCCTCCTCTACCATCTTCTGCAAGATAAACCAATGTGTGTCTCCAGACACTTCAACCACTGCAGACAGTTTGGGACCTAGTGATTGTGCTAGGCTGCCAGAATGGATTTTGTAATGTCCAGTTGTGGTAGGGAAGTGGTGTAGTTTGCTGAGACCCCAAGGAAGACACCCTGAGATGGACCATGATACACAGATTGTTGAAAACTGCTTTCAGAGAATTTCCCATGGTGGCAGGTATGGCTGTTCCCTACATCACCATTCCTGGCTGAAGCCTGGTCCTTCTCTGAACACAGCAGCCCCTACATTCTTCTACCCCTACTCTAGGGGCTGTGTCAGGTGGAAAGGGTCCTTTGACCCTCACCCTCTTCTGGACAGCCAGAGTGCTCGAAAATGATCTCTAGGTGACACCCAGTCTGTCCCTCTTCCTGAATTTAAGTCACAACCAGAGCAGTTTCTGTCACAGTGTGGTCAATAACACTCTGGTCACCTGAGCCCTTCCTTTACCTTATTCTGCACAAAGAGACCCACATGTGTCCCCAGATGCCTGACACACTGCAGGTGGCTTGGGTCCTGGTGGCTGTGCAAGCCTTGGGGAAAGGGGTTGCTTATATCCCAGCCAGTTGTGCTGGGAGGTGGATGCTTTTCTTACACCCCAAGGAACACTCCCTGAGATGGACTGTGATGCACGGGTTGTTGGAAACTGCTTTCAGGAAAGGTCCTTTGGTGACAGGCAAGACTCACAGCACTCTCACAGTGCATTGCTCAGTGATGGCGGCCTGGAAGAGCACGGTGCTGGATTCCATACCAGGCAGTGAGAGGGGCTTATAGGTTATGACAGAATCAGTGACATCATAGCTTATTTTGTCCCATCATAGGGACAGCACCCCAACAGCTTTTTGAATGTCCAAGAAAGCAGTTTCTACAGATAGCACTTGTTTGCTATAGTTACCAGTGCCAGACAGACAGACAGACAGACAAAGAGACAGACAGAATTCTTTTCTCATGTCTGGAGTGGCTTTAAATGTTCCATTAACTTGGCTAGCTTCTTGGGAACGGAAAAGGGCGTTTCAGGGACGTGATGTTTTACTGTCCTCCTTTTTTTTTTTTTTTTTTAAGGATGACACAGGTGGCTGCCACATCACCTCTGAAGGAACACCATCCCACATAAATAGATAAACCACCTAGGCAGCAGCACACAGCCAGCCCAGGAGTACTGTTCCCTGGCCTCACTGGGAGCAACAGGATGCCCAGCACTCTGCTGCCCGTCTGCTTCCTTGGCCTGTTGGCCTTCTCCTCTGCTTGCTACATTCAGATGTGCCCAAGCGGGGGCAGAAAGATCACGATTGGGAATGAAGAGGATTCAGGTACCACTGTGGACCATCTCAGGATGCCAGTCATGATCAGTGCCTTAGGATGGACCGGGGCTAGGAAAGAGGGAATCCTTGGAAGAAGCCAGTCTTGAGGGGCAGAAGGGGCTGCTGGACACTGACCCCATCCACACAGGGGATGTAAGAAATTGGGAGATGCTTCCCCAGTAACTGGGCTTGGGGTTGGATCAGGGAGAATGCAGTGGGGAGGCCTGTGCTGGGCCTCTAGGGTCCTCTCATCTGTACTAGCTGGAGGATTGGTGGTTCTGTTCCATCTGCAATTCAAGGATTTCTCCCACCTAGCACCAGCTGCTCTCAGCCACAGGTGGCTGACCTCACATACAAATGGCTACTGATCTAAGCTGGACTTGGAAGAAGGACCACCCAAGCACCTGTAAGAGGGTTCTGCTGGATACCTAACCCAATTCTCTTGTGTGGCGTGTCCATCCTATTCCTTTTAATTCCAGCTGTGGCAGAGCTGAAGGAAATCCGATCACCATGCTTGGTTCTGCCCAGGCCACAGGTGGCTACATGTGGAGCTGTAGAATAAGTGAGACTGGGCAGATGGCCAACCCCACTGCCAACCCCACTTCAAAGAAGTGTGTTGACTTCTTTGAAGGTCTGAGATACCAGGTGTGCATGTCCTCCCCAGGGTTGAGGGCTCTAAAAGCCATCTGGGTGGCTATAGTAGGGTGAGCATTGGATCATGGACCCAAGTGAGGCCCAGCAGGTTGGTGGTGGGTTGCAAGGGCAGACATGGGAGAAAAAACTCATGTGAGGTCTGCATATGGTCAGGGGCTCTGTCCAAGGACCTAGGGATGAAGTTTGCATAATGTGGCAAGGGGAAGCTGTGGATTAGGGTCTGGTGGGCAGATGACAGAGGAGGGCACACCAGTGACTCCTCAGCCTTTAAGAGGAAGGTGTCCTCCTGCCATAATCCATGGGAGACTGTCCCACAAGTGAAGGTGAGGATGCTGAGGGCTGTTACAGAGAGTTGGTCGTCAATCACCTGAAAACTGTGTTTAGTCCATTTTGCACCCGCCCTCGACTGCTCTCAAGATCCTCCTGGTCCAAGGACCCCAGTCCCGTGACTATCACCAGCACTCAGGGGCCCTGAACCCAGGATGTGCCCCTCCTACCTGCCTGGCCTCAGGAGCGCCCCCACTTTCCTCACCACCTCCCTGATTGCGCTCACCTGCATCCATCCCCACAGAGCCATTCCCAGCAGAAGAAGATGAGGGGCCGACGGAGGATTTTCATCAACTGCCAGGAGAAGAGGAGCATCGTGTGCGCCGTGGAATCGCTCCACTGCGTCAACGAGAACTTTCTGACTTCGCCCTGCCAGCAGAGCCTGAAGCCATGCCAGAAATGGAGCCGCTGCAGCGCCCCAGGCCTGTGCTGCAACGAAGGTGCCCTACTAGGGAGGATTGGGGTGGGTGTGTGCAGGGGACACAGAGGTGGAGGTCCAGGACGCCCACGCTCTTATGGTCCTTCCCACAGATAAGTGCGCCAGAGACCTTGCGTGCCGCCCCGCCTTTGACCAAAGCGGGGGAGCCCGTGACAGGAGCAATGCCACCCAGCTGGAGGAGCCCATCTGCTGCAGATAGCTGGGGCACTGAAGCCCACCCAGCCCAGAAGGCCCATCAGGGTTTGAGCTGCCTTCACCAGCCATCCCACGCATTTCTGCCCACCCCCTGTGGCAAAGAAAATAAACCTTTATAAATGCACCCCAGCGTTCCTCTCAGTCTCTCTGGTGGGGAGGGGAGATGGTACCTGCTAGAGCACAGACCACCAAACACCCCAGCCAGTTCATACAACAAAGGTACTGGAGGCTTTTTAATATATCTCAAAATGAAAAGAGAAATTTACATCCAGAGGGGCTCCATGGGAGCAATGCTGTTTAATCCTGAGAACAGGAAAGGAGAGGAACTCCCTAGACTCTTTTCCCAAAGTGCTTGCCAACAAGCAGCTAGGAATATGGTCATCAGGTGGTCTGAGGAGCACAGAGCAGCCTGGTCGAGGCTCACACCTTTCCCGATGACCACATCCAGTGGCTGGTCAATTTGGGTCCAAATGCAAGACACCTCTGCTCTGAAGGAGCATTCCAGCTCCAGAGCTCCCCATGGGGTCAACTGAGGTCTGCAAGGCAATGGCCCCTCTACTGGTACCTCTCCCCACCCCTCCCCAGACCCACTGGAGCAACCACCCTGTCTCTAAAGTCCCTCTCAGGCTGCTCCCTGGGGCACACACATGCAGTAATTAGGAAGAAATTGGAGCCATTGTCAGAGAGACCAGCCTCCCCTACTCTTGGAGAGGAGAATGGGATAACCCTGGGCTCACCTGCCCTCAAGTCGCACTCCTCGAGGAAGTTCTGAGGCTAACATAGTCAAGCAGGTCCCAGAGCCTGTCTGTCCTGGAGATGCAGACACTGAATCTTTAGTGTGAGCTGTCCAACCCTGAGGAGCTGGTCAGACTGACCTGGGTTGCACATGCAGGTCATTGACATTCCTGGCCTAGAAAGCCAAGGGCTTGAACCCAGCAATTTGGGCAAATGACCTCACTCAAGCCAACATATGCACATGAATTACCAGAGTATAAAGTCCCTGTGTGACTGACCTAACTTCCTCTGTTCCCCGGCTCCTCATCTGCTGATGCACCCCATTACAGATGCTCAGAAACACCAATGTCCAAAGCAGACAGACATCCCATCCTCAGGCTAGGGTCGTAGCTCAGTGCTGCAGTACTAGCCTAGCATGGAGGAGTCTCTGGGGTCAGGCTCTAGGAGGTGGGTCTAGGATAAGTGGCAGGGGCCTCCTGCCTTCATGGGGCTTATATTCAGTTGGAGGAGGGAGGTGGGAAACAGTGACATGTTGCAGAGGGCTGTGCTTTGATGTGGATACTGAGTGTCACCAAAGCCCCCTGTGTTAAAACCTTGGTCCTCAGAGAGGTGTTTTTAGGATGTGCTTCAATCTTGAGAGGTGGTGCCTAGTGGGAGGACTTGTGGTTGTGGGGAACATGCCCTTGAAGGGGACAGTGGGACCTTGGCCCATCCTTGCTCTCTCTTCCCAGCCACAAGGTGAGTGGTTTTGCTCCACATTGTGATCCCCTGATATATGCGCCTCTTCATGGACGCAAAAGCAACGAGGTCAACTGATGATGGTCTGGAATCCCTGAAGCCATTGTCAAAACCAACCTGAATCCTCCACAAGCTAATTATGTCAGGTATGTTGCCATAGTGGGGAATCCCAGCACTGGGGCACAAAGGTAAAGCCTAATACATTTCAGTGGCAGTGACATGTGTGTAAGAGGAGCTGGGGTGTGGCTCAATGGTGGAGCAGGCGCTGAGCACGCGCAGGGCTTTGGGCTCCATCCCCAGCACAGCCCTGCGAACAGAAAAAACAACTTCTCTAGATCAGTAAAGTCTAGGAAGGAGGAAGGAGGGGCCTGTGTTCACACTTCTAAGGTGGTCAGTGTAGACTTCCTCCTGAGCTTGACCTCAGAGCCCTGGGCAGTGGTGAGGAGAGATGCTATGTGCTTCAAGGCAGAAGTGGTGGGTCTTTTTGCACTTCGGGGGATCTACTCCAGGCCCCCCCCCCATGTGCTGGGCAAGGGTTTTTCCTTAGATGTAACTCATCAGAACTTTTATTTTCCTTTGAGTCTGGGTCTCGCTCAGTTGCCGAGGCTGGCCTGAAAGGTGCAGTCCTCCTGCCTCAGCCTCCCAGTAGCTGAATGACAGTTGCACCAGGGCCCCTGGCTCTTCACTCAGTCATGAGGTGGATCCTCTTCAGTTCCTTACCTGTTAAACTCAGGATCAGCATGTTCCTCAAATGTATCCATCCCACACAAGGTGCCCTCTTGGGCTCCTATAATTTTGGTCCCTTTTCTTTACCTCTTCGCAGTTACAGACCATTCCTGGGTCTTCATGGTGGAGAGTCCTCAGGTAAGACAAATGGAAATTGGGGGAAAGAGAAATCTGTGCTGTTGCTAGCAGCAGAGTCATCTGAGAATGAGGCCCAGCCCCTGGGACACTGGCAGGGCCACTAGATGGTGCACAGAGTAGGAGAAAGACACAGGAGGGCTGGAGAGGGGCAGATGGTCTGCTGAAATGTTCTCAGATACCCTGTTCTAAGGGTAAGGGAGTACATTGAGGAATGAAAGTTAAGAGACCTTCAACCCCCGACCCACCCCGGCTGGAGATTTGCAACATTTAGTTGGGAGAGCATCCTAGAAAACCTTAACCTTTTATAGCAAAATCATATGATTCCCTTAAGATGTCAGTGAGCTAGGAAGAGGGGTTGGTACTTCTAACAAATAAGCATGGAAACAAGTGTGACTTGCCCTAGGTAACACAGCAACTCCCTGGAGAGCTGAGGCAGGTGCCCAGGACTTCCCTCCCTCCCTTTCTTCTTGCCATAATGCATTGAAAACCTCTCATGTGGCAAACCCTCTGCCAGCAGAGGGACCACAGTTCTGAGCATGAGATGGGAGAGGTGGAAGCATCCTCAGGTTCTCCCTGAAGTCAGCTGCAACCCTACCCCCATGTGCCAACAACCCCTTGTGCTTCTGTGAATGACAGAGGCCACCTTGTCCATGAGGCTGCAGATGGGGATTTCTTTTCCAAAGCCTTTGAACAGGCCGCTCTTTTCTGTTTACTTGACCTGCTACGGGGCTAATGAGTGGGACCCCACGAGGCTGGGTGGTGTTCCCTGCATCACCCTCCAGGCTGGAGCCTGACCTTCCTTCTAACACAGCAGACCCAAGAACCTCTGCCTCTATTCTAGGAGCTGTGTCGGTAGGAAAGAGTCCTATGATTCTCAGCAGCCTCAGGATAGCCACAATGCTCTGAGATGGTCTCCAGACGCTTAGCCTGTCCCTGTTTCCAAATCTGACTCACAACCCCAGCAGGTTTTGTCACAGTGTGGTCAATGACACTCTGGTCACCTGAGCCCACCCTTTACCATATCTGGTACAGAAAAACCCATGCATGTCCCCAGATGCCTGACACACTGCAGATGGCTGTGCAAACCTGACTGTTTAAGACCCCAAGGAACACAGGCTGAGGTGGACTGAGATGCACTGGTTGTTGGGAACTGCTTTCGGGAAAGGTCCCTTGGCGACAGGCAGTGCTCATAGCATCTCCATCTTTCACAGTGCATTGGTCAGTGATGACGGCCTGGAAGAGCATGGTGCTGGATTCCACACCAGGCAGGGATAGAGGTTATAGGTTAGGTCAGAAGCAGTGACAGCACCACTTGCTTTGTTCCCTCAAAGGGATGTTTCAGCATCCTAAGCAGTGTCATGAATGTCCAAGAAAGTGGGTTCTATGGATAGCAGTAGTTTGCTAGATTTTCTGGTGTGTGTTGTGTGTGTGCGTGTGCGTGTGTGTGTGTGTGTGTGTGTGTGTGTGAGAAACAGAGAGAGAGAGAGAGAGACAGAGAGAGAGAGAGACAGAGAGAGAGACAGAGAGAGACAGAGAGAGAGACAGAGAGAGATTGTTAAGATAATAGATAATAGATATATGGACATTCAGGCCTGGGGCTGCTTGTATTATTTCATTGACTTGGCTAGGTTCTTGGGAACGAAAGGGGTGTTTCTGGGACGTGGTGTTCTACTGTCCTTATTATTATGATTATTTTTAAAGTACAAAACAGGTGGCATCCATGTTGTTTCTAAAGGAACACATGGGACATAAATAGGCAGTCCACCAAGGCAGCAGCACACAGCCAGCCCAGAAGCACTGTTCCCTGGCCTCACCTGGAGCACAGGATGCCTGGCACTCTGCTGCACGCCTACTTCCTTGGCCTGCTGGCCTTCACCTCTGGGTGCAACATCACCAATTGCCGAAACCATAGCAAAAGGGCTATGACTGAGAATACAGAAGTGTCAGGTACCACCGTGGCCCATTTTGGGGCTGCCTGTAGTGATCAGTGCCCAAGCACTGGCAGGGGCTAGGAAAGAGAGAATACTTGGGAGGAGCAAGTCTTGAGGGGCAGAAGGGGTTGCTGGACACTGACCCCATCCACACAGGGATGGAGGGAAGTGAGAGATGCTCCCCAGTAACTGGGCTGGGACCTGAATCAGAGAGAATGCAGTGGGGAGGCCTGTGCTGGGTCTGCTGGGCTCTCTCCTCTGGACTAGCTAGGGCTTTGGAGGCTATGACCCACCTGCAATCCCAGGCCTTCCCCACCTACCACTAGCTGCTCTTAGCCACAAGTGGCTGACCCAGACACAGACACAGATGGTTACTGATCTAAGCTGGTCTGAGCAGGAGGACCAGACAAGCATCCTATAAGGAAGTGCTGCTGGGTACCTAACCCAATGATCTTCTACTGTGTGCCCAGCTGATTTCTTTTTGTGCCAGTTGTGGCAGAGCAAAAGGAAATCTGATCACCATGCTCAGATCTTGCCTGGTCTCAGGTGGCTCCATGTGGGGCTGTTGAATAAGTGAGGCTGGGCATGTGGACAACCCCACAGCCTCCCTACTGTGTGCTTTGAAGGTCTGAGGCTCCTTTGAAGGTCTGAGGCAACAGGTGTGCGTGTCTTCCCTAGGGCCCTGAAAGCCACATGGGTGGCTACATAGGGAGAGCATGGGATCATGGACCCAAGTTGCCCTGCCAGGTTGGCAGTGGGTTTCAAGGGCAAAGTCAGAAATGGGAAGAAGGACTTGTGCGTGCTCCGCATTTAGTTCAGGGCCCTTCTGCAATGTGCCAAGGGTCATGCTGGAAAATGTGGCAGAGAAAATTCAGGATTAGGGGTGGGTAGGTCAGTGACAGAGAAGGGGACATCAGTAATGGCCCCTGAGCTGAAGAGGGAGATCTTCGCCTGCCGTAGCCCAGGGGACACCCATTCTGAAACCGAAGGTGAAAATGCTGAGGGCTATCAGTGAGAGGTGGTGGGCAGTCACCTGCAAACCAGTTTCTTGTTCCATTGTGCACGTGCCCTTTATTGCTGTCCAGCTGCACTCACCTAAGGACCTTAGTCCCATGGGTGTCACCTGCACTCCTGAGCCATGAACCCCACTCTGTGCCCCTTGCACCTACCTGGCCTTGTGGGCACCCCCACTTTCCTTACCACCTCCCTCTGGTGCTCACCCACATCCATCCCAGCAGTGCGTCTCCTCCAGCCAGGAGAAGATGAGGCACAGCTTGGGGACCAACGTCTGCTGCTACGAGAAGCTGGGCTACTCCCTGTGCACAGTGGAGACAATGTGCTGCGTGGAGAACAGTCTGATTCCTCCCTGCCTGTAGAGTCTGAAGTCCTGCAGCAACCGAAGGCTGTGCTGCCAGAAGGTGTGCCCTTGGGGGGTTGGTGGGGCGGGTGCCTGTGGGGCACACAGAGGTGGAGGCTGGGAGCTGTGCCCACCCCTGTGGCGTCTGTGCTCATATGGTCCTTCCCACAGATAAGTGTGCCAACGACCCGGCGTGCCGCCAAGCCTTTGACAGAAGCCCTAAAACCTGGGAATGGAGTAGACTCAAGGACCATGTGACACCCATCTGGGACCTGCTGCAGAGTTTGCTGAAGAAATTGAAAATGCGCAGCTGGGTCTGAGCCACCTTCACCTGCCACCATGAATGTTTCTGCATGCCGGTGTGGAAAGGAAGTAAACATTTCTAAAAGCACCCATATCAGTCTCAGTCTCTGGGGGTAGGGAGGAGAGACGGGTCGTATGGGATGCTTAGACCTCCTAACTCCATCAACCCCCAGCTCGTTCATGCACCCGAAGGATTAGGCCCATCCATCCCAAACTAGGGATACATCTTGCCGTGGAATCATTTTCGAGCACATCCAAGAGAGACTGATTGTGTAGGGGAAGTGATCTTGGGGACAGCAGAGTCAGACAGAGAGCCAAGGACAGAGCCACTTGGAGACAGTGAGTGGAAAGGCCAGAGAGGTGACCTGCTAGAGAGGTGGCCCACTATTCTCCCCTGGAGAGGAAGAAGACAGGAAGCAGGCAGAAAAGGAGATAGGGGTAGAGGAGAAGGGAGAGAGACCTGGAGGCACTGAGAGTGATGAAGAGAGAAGTGAGAAAGTGGAAGGGGGCAAGCCAAGGGGTGACCATCTTGCTCTCACTTTCATCCCAGGAGACTAAGACACTAAACAACTCAGCAGAACACATCCAGAGAGCTGGCCTCCCAGTGCAAGGTCTATTTCATCCAAGGCTGTGTTGGTGATGGAAGGGGGCAATGTCACCCAGGACCTGGAGGGAGAGGACCACCTGCTATCAGTTCGGGTGGACCCGCCATTAGGGACTCTCCACAGAGTGCCAGGCAGACCCCGCTGAGAAACGAGGTACAAGCCTCCACAGAGACAGCCCCACTCTCAGAGAAGGAGGAAAGCAACTGCTAGGGCCATGCCTGTGACCCTTGTCCACAACCCAAATAGCTCCCTGAGAAGCCCGTTCAGAACCACAGATGCCCAGAGAAACACACATGGGACATGAAGACAGACACAGGTGTCCACACACTTAAGTGCACTCAGTCTGCCTCTGCCCTTGGACACACTCACCATCAGGCAAAGATGTCACCAGCACTTGGCCCCTGCCCCTACATTCCTTTCTGTCCCCTCACCTCCCTTCTCCCTACCCTGTTAGCTCCTTGGCTCTCTCTAGCTTCTCTCTCAGGCCCCTCCAGTGTCCTCTCACCTCCTCATCACCTCCAGTCTTCTCTTTTTGGCTCTCTGCTCTCAGGGTCCTCTGCTTGGGCTCTCTTGCTTCAGGCCTGGGGGCCAGTAGAGGTTGCATTTCCCTGGGGATCCCCTGTCAGAGGAGCCAGACTCAGGCCTGGGGGGATCCCAGGCAGAGACAAGTCACTCCAAGTGCTCTCTGCCCCCATCCCCACAAGGCTTGTCCAGATTCTGCGACCCAAGTAGCTCAGGCTGGGTCAGCCCTGGACAGAATCCAAGTGCCCTGGCCACTTCAGGCTGTCTTGCAGTCTCCTGAGTTCCTGTGCTGACACTGGCAGGGCCACTAGATGCTGCACATGAGAAGAGAGAAAGATACAGGAGTGGTCCCCAGGAGCATATGGTCTGCTGAAATGTTCTCAGATACCCTGTTCTAAGGGTAAGGGAGTACATTAAGGAATGAAAGTTAAGAGAAGTGTTTTTTTTTTTTTTCCCCTGAAGATTTGCAACATTAATTGGAAAAGCATCCTAGAAAACCTTAACCTTTTATAGCAAAATTATATGATTCCCTTAAGATGTCAGTGAGCTAGGAAGAGGGGTTGGTACTTCTAACAAATAAGTATGGAAACAAGTGTGACTTGCCCTAGGTAACACAGCAACTCTCCGGAGAGCTGAGGCAGGTGCCCAGGGCTTCCCTCCCTCCCTTTCTTCTTGCCATAATGCATTGAAAACCTCCCATGTGGCAAACCCTCTGCCAGCAGAGGGACCACAGTACTGAGCGTGGGAGATGGAGACATTCCTTACTTGGGGCTTTCATTTTACAGGGAGAGGGACACACACACAGACACACCACTCTGAAGCTGAACTCTAAACTGTAGTAGGTTCTATGTGACATAATAATATAGTTTCAAGATACAAAATCATAGTGGTGGGAGCGAGGTATGCTCTAACATGATATTAGGAATGCTCCTCCTCTTTTTTTTTCCCCCCAGTGTAAAGCTCACAGACTGTCCTCCCCTTTCTCACTCTCCCAAAGGAAGTGCGAGAACAGTCATCAATGGCAAAGGCAGTTGTAGTAAAGCAACACAAAGAACTGGCTTTACCTTCATGAAAGGAATTCTGGGCCTCTTCCTTGTGATTTCCAGTACTCTTCAAGATCAGAGAAATGTCTCCAGAAATGAACTATAGAAATGATCCCTGGAGGCATAGCCTTTGGTCAGGTTCCCCTTAATGGGATCCATATAAGCTAGTCAAGTGGATCCTGTGCAGGGGTGAGGGGAGTAGAGCCTTCTAGACAAAGAAATGGCAGATTCTGGGATCCCAGAGCAGGAGGGGCAGGAAGCAGACAGAGTCGAGATGCAGGTGAGAGGTAGGACTGCCAAGGCTGAGGGAAGACAAGGAGCAGGGTGAGTGGGCTGAGTGTCAGGTTGTGGGAGGAGCAGCTGGTGGGATGGTGGTGTGCTGGCAGAGCTGGGGAAGCCTGGGCGATGCAGGGGCAGCAGAGGATCCAGAGCCCAGTTTGCCATGTTAAGTCTCAGAGGCCCATTGGATACCCACAGGGAGGTGTCACTGGGCAGTTGAGTGACAGCAAGTCTGACCGAGGATGGAGATAAGGATTTGGGAACCATTAGTTTATAGGAAGTGTATAAAATCAGCTCACAGAAGAGAAGAAAAGAGATGGAGAACTCATTCCTGGATGCCCCAACTTTTAGAAGAGGGAGGCAGAAAAGGACAGTGGGAAGAAGTGTCCAGTGGGAGGAAAGAAAAATCAGGAAAGTGTATGTCACTGGAGCCAATGAAATGTGTTTCAAGGAAAGGACCAGATCAACCATGTTGGGAGTGCTGCTTAGGGAGTGTGGATAATGAGGAGCTGGATATGCCCACCAAATTTGGCAATACAGAGGTAGTTTTTGACCTTGCTAAAAGGAGTTTCAGTGGACTGGTCTGGGCCTGAGAAAAGGAGTTGAAGAATTAATTTAGCTAGTGAATTGGCATGGCAGATGACCATTAATGAAAAAGAAATCCCATCACTAACTCCAGGGAACACAAAGGCTGTTCTGAGATAGAAGGGTCATCATACTAAACACATGGCTTAGCTCAGTAGGGCGTGATTACCAGCAACCAAACTGGTAATGCTGCTCTGCCCTTCATGGCATCATTGTATGAAGAAGACAGTGGATGGAGGGTGCATGGGATAGGGAGGGGTTAAAGAGCTAAGTCTTCCCTTCTTAAAAGATGTGTGAATCAATATCAGGGGTTGAGGCATGGGAATGTAAGGTTGCAGAAAATGTGGAAAAGTCGTTTTGGAAGGGTAATTACAAGGGAAGGGTGTAAGGAATGTGGGTTGTCTGGGGATCCATGTGACATGTGAGATGCTGCATTTGAAAGGGAACCAGTCAACAGTAGAGAGACTTCCCCAGCCACTGCAGGCTCTGAGTGGTGGGTACTGGGGGAAGCAGGCTCTCTGCCATCTGCATCTGGAAGGAGTTTGGAATGTTCAGTGGGGCCTGGTGTGGGAGGCAGGTCTTAAACTAATGACCCTGGTGGATGTGACTGATGGATACAGGTACCCAGGGCTTGTGCCCCTCAATCATTCTGGCTCCAAGTGTTTTCAGGTGCTAACTGGGACCAACAGTGCAGAGAGGGTAAGGTTTGGACCTGGTCTGGGCCGGTCTTACAATGCACAGAGCCTTGGCCAATGGCTTGCAACCCAGCTTGTTTCCAGACACAGGTGGATGAAAGGGTTTTCCCTACCTGACTCGGGAAGCTGCTCTCTCTGGAAAAATTTCTTCAGCATTTAGGATTGACATGAATAATACAGTGCTACTCCTAATAAGCTGTACAATGGCACAAGCACTTTACTCCAGCTTTTGCATATTAAATGTTCAGTGCCCATACGACACTAGCTGCTGATCTTCCTTACTTACATGTAAGGAAAGTGAGGCACAGAGAGGTCAGTGACTCAAGCAATACAGTCCAGATCCTGCCCCTGGCCACTGGTTTCCTGTGTCCCTAATATGAACTGCCTTAGGATCCTTAGTCCCTACGAGGTCATTCCTGAAAACCTTGTTTTCAGGTCCTCAGTGTGGGAGGCTCCCTCCTTGTCTGTCTTACCTCTCAATGTACTTGGTAGGGTGAGTCTACTTAGTCCCCTGGAGTTTCCTTAAAGCGCCCTCATGCCTGGAGAGTCAGCAAAGCACCTACAGGGGCTGGGAGAAGTGGGGAGTGTGCACTGCTTGAGAAGAGTGTATTCCCAGCCTGGGTCCAAGACCAGGGTGTCACTCCAGTGGCCTGGGGGAAGGAGGAAGGAGGCTGTGGCCAATGTAGACATGGCAGCCTGAGGTCAGAAACACATAGCAGCTTTCCTGGGCCGGGTCCATTTGACTGGACCCTCCTCCTTATACCCTTAGCCCAGAGCTCTCAAGGAACCTCTTCCACCCTGACCTTACATGGCACTTCTCAGGGTCCAGGAGGTGGTAACTCTAGGGGCAGGTGACCATTAGGGCCCATGAAGCTGTCCTTGCACCTGTGGACCTTATTGGCCCTGGAGTTCTTGCACCTCACAGTATCTCCCCAACTCATGTTTCTGACTGGCAGTACTGTGATGAGGGACATGCCACAAAATGGTCACCAAGGCCCTCAGTCTCAGGGCCTGTGCCGTGTAGTGGCATGGGAGTGGTGGAAGCATCCTCAGGTTCTCCCTGAAGTCAGCTGCAACCCTACCCCCATGTGCCAACAACCCCTTGTGCTTCTGTGAATGACAGAGGCCACCTTGTCCATGAGGCTGCAGATGGGGATTTCTTTTCCAAAGCCTTTGAACAGGCCACTCTTTCCTGTTTACTTGACCTGCTATGGGGCTAATGAATCGGACCCCACGAGCCTAGGTGGTGTTCCCTGCATCACCCTCCAGGCTGGAGCCTGACCTTCCTTCTAACACAGCAGACCCAAGAACCTCTGCCTCTATTCTAGGGGCTGTGTCGGTAGGAAAGAGTCCTATGACTCTCAGCAGCCTCAGGATAGCCACAATGCTCTGAGATGGTCTCCAGACGCTGAGCCTGTCCTGTTTCCAAATCTGACTCAACCCCAGCAGGTTTTGTCACAGTGTGGTCAATGACACTCTGGTCACCTGAGCCCACCCTTTACCATATCTGGTACAGAAAAACCCATGCATGTCCCCAGATGCCTGACACACTGCAGATGGCTGTGCAAACCGGACTGTTTAAGACCCCAAGGAACACAGGCTGAGGTGGACTGAGATGCACTGGTTGTTGGGAACTGCTTTCGGGAAAGGTCCCTTGGCGACAGGCAGTGCTCATAGCATCTCCATCTTTCACAGTGCATTGGTCAGTGATGGCGGCCTGGAAGAGCATGGTGCTGGATTCCACACCAGGCAGGGATAGAGGTTATGAGGAATAGAGGTCAGAAGCAGTGACAGCACCGCTTGCTTTGTTCCCTCAAAGGGATGTTCCAGCATCCTAAGCAGTGTCATGAATGTCCAAGAAAGTGGGTTCTATGGATAGCAGTAGTTTGCTAGATTTTCTGGTGTGTGTGTGTGTGTGTGTGTGTGTGTGAGAGAGAGAGAGAGAGAGAGAGAGAGAGAGAGAGAGAGAGAGAGAGAGAGAGAGAGAGACAGAGAGAGACAGAGAGAGACAGAGAGAGAGACTGAGAGAGATTGTTAAGATAATAGATAATAGATATATGGACATTCAGGCCTGGGGCTGCTTGTATTATTTCATTGACTTGGCTAGGTTCTTGGGAACAGAAAGGGGTGTTTCTGGGACGTGGTGTTCTAATGTCCTTATTATTACGATTATTTTTTAAGCACGACACAGGTGGCATCCATGTTGTCACATTGGACATAAATAGGCAGTCCACCAAGGCAGCAGCACACCCACAGCCCAGAAGCACTGTTCCCTGGCCTCACCCGGAGCACAGGATGCCTGGCACTCTGCTGCGCGCCTACTTCCTTGGCCTGCTGGCCTTCACCTTTGCCTGCCGCATGAGCAACTGCCAAAAGGGTGGCAAAAGGGCAATGTCTGAGAATTCAGAGGACTCAGGTACCACCGTGCCCATTTTGGGGCTGCCTGTAGTGATCAGTGCCCAAGCACTGGCAGGGGCTAGGAAAGAGAATGCTTGGGAGAAGCCAGTCTTGAAGGGCAGAAGGGGTTGCTGGACACTGACCCCATCCACACAGGGATGGAGGGAAGTGAGAGATGCTCCCCAGTAACTGGGCTGGGACCTGAATCAGAGAGAATGCAGTGGGGAGGCCTGTGCTGGGTCTGCTGGGCTGTCTCCTCTGGACTAGCTAGGGCCTTGGAGGCTATGACCCACCTGCAATCCCAGGCCTTCCCCACCCAGCACCAGCTGCTCTTAGCCACAGGTGGCTGACCCAGACACAGACACAGATGGTTACTGATCTAAGCTGGTCTGAGCAGGAGGACCAGACAAGCATCCTATAAGGAAGTGCTGCTGGGTACCTAACCCAATGATCTTCTACTGTGTGTCCAACTGATTCCTTTTTGTGCCAGTTGTGGCAGAGCAAAAGGAAATCTGATCACCATGCTCAGATCTTGCCTGGTCTCAGGTGGCTCCATGTGGGGCTGTTGAATAAGTGAGGCTGGGCATGTGGACAACCCCACAGCCTCCCTACTGTGTGCTTTGAAGGTCTGAGGCTCCTTTGAAGGTCTGAGGCAACAGGTGTGCGTGTCTTCCCTAGGGCCCTGAAAGCCACATGGGTGGCTACATAGGGAGAGCATGGGATCATGGACCCAAGTTGCCCTGCCAGGTTGGCAGTGGGTTTCAAGGGCAAAGTCAGAAATGGGAAGAAGGACTTGTGCGTGCTCTGCATTTAGTTCAGGGCCCTTCTGCAATGTGCCAAGGGTCATGCTGGAAAATGTGGCAGAGAAAATTCAGGATTAGGGGTGGGTAGGTCAGTGACAGAGAAGGGGACATCAGTAATGGCCCCTGAGCTGAAGAGGGAGATCTTCGCCTGCCGTAGCCCAGGGGACACCCATTCTGAAACCGAAGGTGAAAATGCTGAGGGCTATCAGTGAGAGGTGGTGGGCAGTCACCTGCAAACCAGTTTCTTGTTCCATTGTGCACGTGCCCTTTATTGCTGTCCAGCTGCACTCACCTAAGGACCTTAGTCCCATGGGTGTCACCTGCACTCCTGAGCCATGAACCCCACTCTGTGCCCCTTGCACCTACCTGGCCTTGTGGGCACCCCCACTTTCCTTACCACCTCCCTCTGGTGCTCACCCACATCCATCCCAGCAGTGCGTCTCCTCCAGCCAGGAGAAGATGAGGCACAGCTTGGGGACCAACGTCTGCTGCTACGAGAAGCTGGGCTACTCCCTGTGCACAGTGGAGACAATGTGCTGCGTGGAGAACAGTCTGATTCCTCCCTGCCTGTAGAGTCTGAAGTCCTGCAGCAACCGAAGGCTGTGCTGCCAGAAGGTGTGCCCTTGGGGGGTTGGTGGGGCGGGTGCCTGTGGGGCACACAGAGGTGGAGGCTGGGAGCTGTGCCCACCCCTGTGGCGTCTGTGCTCATATGGTCCTTCCCACAGATAAGTGTGCCAACGACCCGGCGTGCCGCCAAGCCCTTGAAAAACGCCATGGAACCAGGGGCATAAGTGTAGCCCACTACCATGAGGCAGCCATGTGGCAAGAGCTGAAGAGACTGGTGAAACGTTTGAAATACAACATCCAACCCTGAGCCACCTTCACCTGCCACCATGAATGTTTTTGCATGCCGGTGTGGAAAGGAAGTAAACATTTCTAAAAGCACCCATATCAGTCTCAGTCTCTGGGGGTAGGGAGGAGAGACGGGTCGTATGCGATGCTTAGACCTCCTAACTCCATCAACCCCCAGCTCGTTCATGCACCCGAAGGATTAGGCCCATCCACCCCGAACTAGGGATACATCTTGCCGTGGAATCATTTTCGAGCACATCCAAGAGAGACTGATTGTGTAGGGGAAGTGATCTTGGGGACAGCAGAGTCAGACAGAGAGCCAAGGACAGAGCCACTTGGAGACAGTGAGTGGAAAGGCCAGAGAGGTGACCTGCTAGAGAGGTGGCCCACTATTCTCCCCTGGAGAGGAAGAAGACAGGAAGCAGGCAGAAAAGGAGATAGGGGTAGAGGAGAAGGGAGAGAGACCTGGAGGCACTGAGAGTGATGAAGAGAGAAGTGAGAAAGTGGAAGGGGGCAAGCCAAGGGGTGACCATCTTGCTCTCACTTTCATCCCAGGAGACTAAGACACTAAACAACTCAGCAGAACACATCCAGAGAGCTGGCCTCCCAGTGCAAGGTCTATTTCATCCAAGGCTGTGTTGGTGATGGAAGGGGGCAATGTCACCCAGGACCTGGAGGGAGAGGACCACCTGCTATCAGTTCGGGTGGACCCGCCATTAGGGACTCTCCACAGAGTGCCAGGCAGACCCCGCTGAGAAACGAGGTACAAGCCTCCACAGAGACAGCCCCACTCTCAGAGAAGGAGGAAAGCAACTGCTAGGGCCATGCCTGTGACCCTTGTCCACAACCCAAATAGCTCCCTGAGAAGCCCGTTCAGAACCACAGATGCCCAGAGAAACACACATGGGACATGAAGACAGACACAGGTGTCCACACACTTAAGTGCACTCAGTCTGCCTCTGCCCTTGGACACACTCACCATCAGGCAAAGATGTCACCAGCACTTGGCCCCTGCCCCTACATTCCTTTCTGTCCCCTCACCTCCCTTCTCCCTACCCTGTTAGCTCCTTGGCTCTCTCTAGCTTCTCTCTCAGGCCCCTCCAGTGTCCTCTCACCTCCTCATCACCTCCAGTCTTCTCTTTTTGGCTCTCTGCTCTCAGGGTCCTCTGCTTGGGCTCTCTTGCTTCAGGCCTGGGGGCCAGTAGAGGTTGCATTTCCCTGGGGATCCCCTGTCAGAGGAGCCAGACTCAGGCCTGGGGGGATCCCAGGCAGAGACCAGTCACTCCAAGTGCTCTCTGCCCCCATCCCCACAAGGCTTTGTCCAGATTCTGTGACCCAAGTAGCTCAGGCTGGGTCAGCCCTGGACAGAATCCAAGTGCCCTGGCCACTTCAGGCTGTCTTGCAGTCTCCTTAGATATCCTGTCCTGACCTGGCCCCGGCAACCTGTGCAGTGGCAGTGCCCAGTTGACAGGTCCAACTGTATGGAGCTGGTCAGTGTTGGGCTCCTGTCCCTTTCCTGGCTTCCTGCTCCTTCCCCCTGTGGCCCACTCAGGGCCTGCCCAGTTAGGGTAGGGTCTGAGCAGGGCTAGACTTCACGGGACTCTATTAACCTCTAGACAGAAGAAGGTGGAAGAGCAGGTGGCTTGGCTACAGTGGATCCACTAACTCAGTGCTGGTGTCTGCACTGGGGACAGTTTCACAATAAGATTCAGATCTGTCCTCTTCCCAGGCATAGTCTCAGAGACCCCTATTCCTCCACCTGATTTTAGAACAGTGAAACTGTCCCCACCTCTGAAAAGGATTCACCTCTGCCCACCTCCAACTTGCTCCTCCTTGGACACCCTTCTACTCTTTCTCTCTTTCCTCAGCTCTATGACCCAGCTGAAGAGAAAGTTAGGGAGAAAATCCAAGTCTCAGGAAGCTCTTGCTCCGTCTCCTCAGCCTCTCCAGGGATGGAGGGGCTGCCTCAAGTAGGTGAGAAGAGTCAAGAAATGTCCAGGCCTCCACATCTGTGGTTGCATAAAATGGAAACATGAGCAACAGGTCTAAAATGTTTCCTGGCTGGGTGAGGTGATGCTGCCTCTAATCCCAGCTACTGGGGAGGTTGAGGAGAGAGGATAGGAAGTTTGAGGCTAGCCTAGGTAATTTGGCAGGACAGGGTGTTAAAAAAAAATCCTGATGAGTCTTAACAAAGGACTGTTTATTGTTTTCATGATTTTATATAAATAGCTTTTCATTTTATCAGCCTCCACTTTTGTTTTTTGTATGTGGTTGTTTTTTGTGTTTTTTATTCTGTTTTGGTTTTGCAGTGCCAGGGGTGGAATCCAGGGCCTCCCACGGGCTAGGCCTGAGCTCTACCACTGAGCTCCACCTCCAGCCCTTGTTTGTGTTTTCTTCCTTTGCTATTTTGGGTTTCTCCTTCATGTATGTTTGGGCTTTCTCTGTTGATCTCTCACACTTCTCAAATTCAATATTGGGCTCAGTAAGAAACAGTCAGAGGCTGGAGGTGGAGCTCAGGGGTAGAGGGGCCTGTTTGCACCAGGCTCTGGTCCCCTCCCCAGCACAGAAGAGAACAAAGAAGCGCTTCCTGCTTTCCCTTACTTACCCAAAGCTGCAGGCTTTCCTCTGTGTCCTGCTTTCCTCCTTTGACCTTCAGTGTTTCCCTCCCTGGTGTTCCAAGTTCTTAGTGTCTGGTGACTTCCTGATGATTACCCTGCTCACCCAAAGGATCTGCCATGTGAGCACTTTTTTAGCCATCTTTTGTTGTCTTTAATTTTAAGCATCGAGGTCAGAGAACATCACCTGCACAGTGTTGAATTGTAACAATTGGGCTCTTTGGTGGCAAGTCTGTGGTTGGATTTTTGTGAGTCTTTTGTGTCTGCTCCCCAATATCACACATTCTCTGGTTGTTGGGCATAATGATTTCTGCTGATGCTCTTCTGGAAATTGAACTTCTCCTGCCTTAGCCTGACCAGTACGTAGGATTACAGGTGTGCATCACCACGCCCAACAGTTTAATTAATTTTATAGACTGACCACATCTGTTTCACCAGGTTCCAGTCCAAGAAACTGGATATGACCAGCAAGCCAGAAGCCCTCTCAACATCCCTTTTATCCCTGTGCCCTTCTAGAATTTCAGCACCATACATTCGTTTTGCCTGTGTTTATAAATGATATAAACAGTATTCAGTTCGCTTCACCAAAAATCGATTAATTAATTTCATACCTTGTGGTATCACAATATATTTTTTGTGATTCCATCCCATGATTGAGCCTCACCCATTATGCGGGGGACTTTGGGGTTCATTCTTGATGGTCTCTCTACTGACTCTGGTACTGGAGAAAACTACAGAAATGGAATGTTTTATTGGGTTTACATATTTATTATTGATTTATATGTGCTTTATTTATTTATTTATTTAGAGATTTAAAACATTTTACAGTGTTAGGGACCAACCTAGGGTCTCTCACATGTTAGGCAAGCTCTCTACCAGTGAGCTACACTCACCTAGCACTCTTTATTTAACTGCAATGAATGATCTGCTCCTTTTGTTTTTGGAGTACAATGAATCTTCTGAGGCTGTGGCCAGCCTCCTGGGCAGGTGAATGAGGCGTATTCTGGGAGAGAGGGATTGACTTAAATATGACCCCCCAAAGAATCCTTGACTTGGGAATAGGTGGGTAGTATAGACGGAAGGGTTCCGTTAATTTGCTCCTCCCCTCCATGCTTGGTGATCATCTCTATGGCTGTGGGCACTGAGGACCACAGGTCTTCTGGGTGGGTGCCCATCTTTGACAAGTTCTGATACTACACAGGTAGGAGTCAGGTCATTGGGTTGAGAACCAGCTCTGGGGAGAGCAGGGGAGTGTTCTGTGGGTGCCCCAACCCAGTCTTCCCAGTTCAACACAGTTCCCACATCAGTGGCCTCCTTGGGGTATGAGAGTCCAGATCTTTGAAATATAGTGGCCTTTCAGCTTTCTCTCAAGGGCCCTCTGCTTGGTCAGCTGTACTCCTTCATTCTCCAAGGAGGAGTAGGTAACCTCTCTCCAGGAGTCAGGAAGTCATTGGATCCACACTGTCCCTTCCCTTTTCCCTTGTTGCCCTGTCAGACCCTGTCTGTGTGTGCAATGACTAAACCCTGTCCTTTTGGACTTCCTCAAGTGTGCCCTGCTCCAGGCCCCAGTGCTGGCTGGGAGTGGGATCCTGGGGTATTTCCATGTCTCTGGAGCTGGCCCTGTGGAGTCCTACCTCCTCCAGTTTCCTCAGGAGGGTTGCAGCTGTTTGAGACCAGCACAGCTGAAATGCAGGCCCAGTGGGGAGTAGTCATCCATTCCCCAAAACCTCCCCACATTTCTGACACTTAGACCAGAGAAGAATAGGGAGGAAAGATCTACTTAATTTCATTTCGTTTTATTTATTTTTGCAGCATAGGGGATTGAAGGCAGGGCTGCTCTACCACTGAGCTACATCCCCAGCTCCATTCGTTTTTCACTTTGAGACAAAGGTCTCATCTTGTCATGGAGAATGTCCTTGAATTTGGGATCCTCCTGTCCAGACACCACAGTCACTGGGTATATAGTCAAGTGCCACTGTGGTGGTTTTGCTTGATCTTCATTACTTTTTAGGGGTGCCTCTGGGGAGTGAAGGGTGCAGTGGGACTATGTCTGAAGGCATCTGAAGTTGTCATTCAGAAAGGTGGTCTTGGGGTCCAGTTGACATCCATTTGACAACAGTCTTGGCACCCAGGGTAGCTGAGATTATGGGATGTGCTGGATATTTGTTCCTTCTTGGGATGGCTATGGGAAGCTAAGGCTGCAGTCGGAAAGTGTCTGGAGACACCAGGAGTCAGCACTGGGAGAAGATGACATTGGGGTCACGAGCTGGGTTGGCGCAAAAGCCATCTGCAATGAGAATTGGGGTCAGTGGAAGATTTTCTGCATCCCACCCAGTTCAGGGCCCTGAGCTGTCCTCTTCCTGCCCACCTGAGCTGTAGCAGATGCTGGTGGCCACACATTGGCCCTGGCTCCTGCAGGGCTTCTGGCTCAAGTGGCAGAGCAAAGGCAGGTAGCTCTCCTCCTGGCAGTGCAGTGCCTTGGCAGCACCCACGAAGCAGCCCAGCCTGTTCCTGGAGCAGATGCTGGACCTGAAGCAGCGCCCTTTGCCCCCTGGGCACCAGGGAGCACTGCAGAGACCCGAAGGAATGAGAGGGAGGGAGAGGAGGCAGAAAAGTTGGGGAACCCCTGGAGCTCTGGTAGGATACACAGGATTGGGATCCTGGTACTGGAGTTCCTGGGGAGTCTTGGGTTCCACAGTGCTGGTTTGAACCAGGGGGCTGCAGTTACTGGGGCACCAACTAGGCTCTAAGGGCAAGAGTAGAAACCTGCCACATTCCTTGGGGTTCCAGGAGAGGAAAGGATGGGAAGGAGAGGAATGGTGTTGGTCCCTGTGGGCTCATCTTGCATATGTCCATCTCCACTGCAGCCCTCTTGCCGCCCAGGGGACAGTTTTGAATGTAGCAGGTAGAAGCCAGGGTCAGGAGGCCCAGCAGGCAGCAGGCCAGGCTGTGGCTAGACATGGTGTTGGCCCACTGGGTCAGGGATCCTCCGCTGTGGCCGTCCCTCAGGCCTGGCCTTCTTATGCCCTGGGCTCTGGGTCTGCCTAGCACTAAAAAGCAGCTGGCATTACTGGTCACAGCAGGTCACTGTGTGTCAGTTCGTGTGCACAGGCTGGGCCCACTCATTACCAGTCCCACAGCAAGGTCAATGTCACTACCTTGACTAACAGACTGAGACTTGGAAGTTCAGTGCTGCCAGGGGAGGAAGCAGGCTGAAGTGGCCAGGGCCAGAAGAAGGGAAAAGGAGAAGTGGGTGAAGGGGACAGTAGAGTGCACTCCACTACCGGTCATTTTCCAGGTTTCCAGTACCAGAAGGAGGCTGTGAGGGTAGCAATGGTGGATCCTGGGACCCCTCCAGGCGGAACAGCCCCTGGCTGGAATCCCCCCCATGCTCCCTGGCCCATATGTGTACAGTCCTTGACTCTCTAGTAACAAGGTCTCCTCTTCCTAAGCCAAAGTAACCAGAAAACCTCCCCACCCACCACACACAGCCACAGCACTTCCCTGCCACCAGCACCTGCTTGGAAAAGATCCAGCTTTCTCTCCCCTCTAACTCAAAGTCAGCCTTTCCTCAGTTGGGAGCTGGGCTACAGTCCTGTGGCTATGCCACCAACACAGGTGACAGACAACCTCCCACCATGTACAGTTACTGCAAATGTCTCTAAGGATTGTTTAGACTTACTGTCATTTGGAGACCATGGCAGTCATTGGGTTGTCCCAGGAGTTGGCTATCTCATGGGTTATTAAAGAGTCACATTGAAGACAATGTTAAAATGCATAGGACTCCTGATTTTGAATGTAATTGATTCCTTTGTAATCTCTTGTCCTTTTTGTCTTGAATTGTGGGTCAAAGAAGTCTTTGGTTTCATGCATTTAAAAACTCCGGGTGGCCAGGGATGGCATGTGATCCCAGCAGATCACAAAACTGGACAGGGATTTCTCAAGATTGACCCTAGCCAGGGGAGCTTAGTGAGAACCTATCTCAAATAAAAAATAAAAAGTGCTTGACAACATACCGTAGCAATAGAGCTCACCTGATTTCTATCTGAAGTTAAAAAGAAAAAAGAAAAATGTAGAAAGAAAAAAAACCCACAAAAGACACAAAAAACAATAAATTTTTTGGATTAGGAGGTAGATAATGTAGATCAGTCATAGAACTTCCCTGACATGGGACAGAGGGACAGGTCCTTCATTGGATCCCCAGATAAATAAATAAATAAGAAGACCAAAAATTTTGTAGAGGCATTTTATTTTTTTATTTATTTTAATTAAAAATCATAAATATACATAGGGCAATGTTGTTAGATTCATTCTGTTATTTTTTTCCCCTTCCCCCACCCCCACCCCTCTTTTCCCTGTATACAGTCCTTCCTTCCTCCATTCTTACCACCCTCCTTATCCCTAACCCTAACCCTAACGCTAACCCCTCCTACACCCCCTTTTATGGCCTCATCCACTTATCAGCGAGATCATTCGTCCTTTAGTTTTTTGAGATTGGCTTATCTCACTTAGCATGATATCCTCCAATTTCATCCATTTGCCTGCAAATGCCATAATTTTATCATTCTTCATGGCGGAGTAATATTCCATTGTGTATATATGCCACAGTTTCTTTATCCATTCATCAACTGAAGGGCATCTAGGTTGGTTCCACAATCTGGCTATAGTGAATTGACCAGCTATGAACATTGATGTGACTGTATCTCTGTAGTATGCTGATTTTAAGTCCTTTGGGTATAGGCCAAGGAGTGGGATAGCTGGGTCAAATGGTGGTTCCATTCCAAGCTTTCTGAGGAATCTCCATACTGCTTTCCAGAGTGGCTGCACTAATTTGCAACCCCATCAGCAATGTATGAGTGTACCTTTTTCCCCACATCCTCACCAACACCTATTGTTGCTTGTGCTCTTGAAAATCGCCATTCTAATTGGGGTGAGATGAAATCTTAGGGTAGTTTTGATTTGCATTTCTGTAGAGGCATTTTAATATATCTGAAAATTAAAATCAAAATTTAAAACCAGATGGGCTCCATGGAAGCAGTGCTGTTCAATCATGAACAGGAAAGGAGAGGAACTCCCTAGACTCCCTTTTCCCAAAGGCCAACCAGCTAGGAATGTGTTCAGCAGGTGGCCTAAGAAGCACAGAGCAACTTGGACTGGGTCACACCCTTCCTGGTGGCCACATCCAATAACTGGTCCATTTGGGCCCAAATGCAAGACACCTCTGCTCTGAAGGAGCATTTCAGCTCCAGAGCTCCCTGTGGGTCAACTGAGGTCTGCAAGGCAGTGGCTGCTCTGTTGGTGCCTCTCCCCTTCCCTCCCCAGGCCCACTAGAGCAAACACCCTGCTTTTACTATCCCTCTCAGGCTGCTCCTTGGGGCACACACCTGCAGTAATGAGGAAGAAATAAGAGTGTTTGTCAGAGAGACCAGCCCCCTCCACTCTTGGAGAGCAGAATGGGGAAGCCCTGGGCTCGCCTGCCTTCAAGTCACTGTTCTCCAGAGGTTCTGAGGTCAACTTGGCGAAGCAGGCCCCAGAGCCTGTCTGACGTGGAGTCGCTGTCTCTGGAGTCATTAGTATGAGCTGCCCAGCCCCGAGGAGCTGGTCAGGCTGACCTGGGTTGCACATGCAGGTCACTGGCTTTCCTGGCATAGAAGGCCAATGACTTGACCTCAGCAATGACGCCAGGGAGGCCTTCTACCCACTCTGTGACCACAGTGACCTCACTCAAGCTAACATATGCACATGAATTACCAGAGTCTAATGTCCTTGTGTGACTGACCTAACTTCCTCTGTTCCCCAGCTCCTCATCTGCTGATGCACCCCATTACAGATGCTCAGAAACACCAGTGACCAAAGCAGACACACATCCCATCCTCAGGCTAGGGTCGCAGCTCAGTGCTGCAGTACTAGCCTAGCATGCAGGAGTCTCCAGGGTCAGGCTGCAGGAGGTGGGGCTAGGGTAAGTAGGGAGGGCCTCCTGCCTTCATGGGGCTTATATTCAGTTGGAGGAGGGAGGTGGGAAACAGTGACCATGTTCCAGATGGCTATACTACAGTGTGGGTACTGTCACCAAAGCCCCCTGTGTTAAAGCCTTGGTCCTCAGAGAAGTGTTTTTAGGATGTGCTTCAATCTTGAGAGGTGGTGCCTAGTGGGAGGACTTGTGGTTGTGGGGAGCATGTCCTTGAAGGGGACAGTGGGACCCTGGCCCATCCTTGCTCTCTCTTCCCAGACACAAGGTGAGTGGTTTTGCTCCACATTGTGACCCTGCCAGTATATGCGCCTCTCCACGGACCCAGAAGTAACAAGGTCAACCGATGATGGTCTGGAACCCCTGAAGCCATTGTCAAAACCAACCTGAATCCTCCACAAGCTAATTATGTCAGGTATGTTGCCATAGTGGGGAATCCCAGCACTGGGGCACAAAGGTAAAGCCTAATACATTTCAGTGGCAGTGACACGTGTGTAAGAGGAGCTGGGGTGTGGCTCAATGGTAGAGCAGGCGCTGAACACGCGCAGGGCTTTGGGCTCCATCCCCAGCACAGCCCTGCGAACAGAAAAAACAACTTCTCTAGATCAGTAAAGTCTAGGGAGGAGGAAGGAGGGGCCTGTGTTCACACTTTTAAGGTGGTCAGTGTGGACTTCCTCCTGAGCTTGACCTCAGAGCCCTGGGCAGTGGTGAGGAGAGATGCTATGTGCTTCAAGGCAGAAGCGGTGGGTCTTTCTGCACTTCAGGGGATCCACTCCAGGGCCCCCCCACGTGCTGGGCAAGGGTTTTTCCTTAGATGTAACTCATCAGAAGTTTTATTTTCCTTTGAGTCTGGGTCTCGCTCAGTTGCCGAGGCTGGCCTGAAAGGTGCAGTTCTCCTGCCTCAGCCTCCCAGTAGCTGAATGACAGGTAGCACCAGGGCCCCTGGCTCTTCACTCAGTCATGAGGTGGATCCACTTCAGTTCTGCACCTGTTGGACTCAGAACCAGCATGTTCCTCAAATGTATCCATCCCACACAAGGAGCCCTCTTGGGCTCCTATAATTTTGGTCCCTTTTCTTCACCTCTTCATAGTTAGAGATCATTCCTGGGTCTTCATGGTGCACAGTCCTCAGGTAAGACAAATGGAAAATGGGGGAAAGAGAAAGCTGTGCTGTTGCTAGCAGCAGAGTCCATCTGAGAATGAGGCCCAGCCCCTGGGACACTGGCAGGGCCACTAAGTGGTGCACAGGAGAGGAGAAAGACACAGGAGGGCTGGGGAGGGGCAGATGGTTTGCTGAGATGAATGACTGTTACCTGTTCTCAGATAATGTGGCCTAAGGGTGAGGGAGTATGTTTTAGTCTGCTATTTCACTGCTGTGACTAAAAGGATCTGACCAGCACAATTGTAGAGGAGAAAAGGTTTATTTGAGAGCTCACAGTTTCAGAGATCTTAGTCTTATTCCATAAAAGGTTAGCTCCATTCCTCAGGGCTTGAGGTGAAGCTGAACATCATGTCAGGAGAGTGTGGCAGAGGGAAGCAGCTCACATCAGGGAGATCAGGAAGCAGAGAGAGAGAGAGAGAGAGAGAGAGAGAGAGACAGTCTTCACTCTCCAGATACAAAATGTATGCCCCAAAGTCATGCCCCAATTCCAATCTCCTCCAGCCACAACCTACCACTTCAATTAATCCCATCAGGGATTAATTCACTGATTGGATTAAGGCTCTCATGACCCTGTCGTTTCTCCTCTGAAAGTTCCTGCATTGTCTCACATGTGAGTTTTTGGGGAACACCTCACATTCAAACCATAACAGAGTACTTTAAGGAAAGTTAAGAGAACTGGGGTTTAATATGGAGATTTGCAACATTTGTTAGGAAGGCATCCTAGAAAACTTAAGGAACTATAGAAATGATTCCTGAAGGCATAGCCTCCGGGCAGGTTTCTCTTAGTAGGAACCATTTAACCTTTTATAGCAACTTCATCCGATTTCTTCTTGATGTCAGTGAGCTAGGAAGAGGGGTTTGTACATCCAACAAGTAACCATGAAAACTAGTGTGATTTGCCCTAGGTCACAACTTCCTGGAGTGTCCAGGGCTTCCCTCCCTCCATTCCATTTTGCCATAATGCATTGACAACCCCTCATGTGGTAAACCCACTATCAAGCTAGAGGTCACAGTACTGAACATGAGATATGGAGACATTTCTTCCTTGGGGTTTTCGTTAATCAGATAGAACCCCCCAACACCCCACACAAACTAAACTGCAAGTTTTAGTATGTGTCATGTGACCTAATAATATGTGTAAGTTAAAATAACTGAAATGAGGACAGACCTTTTGGACAGTGATGCTTTATTCAGTACTGGAAGGGCACATCTTTGGGGGAAATATGGTGGTGGACCACCATGAAGGTCAGGGTTTTATAGGACCTTAGCAGAATCAGATCATGGGAGGAGTTAGTTACTTTTGGTGGGCTCACTGGGGGTGGGGCAGTTAAGGAAGTTCCTGGGGTCAGCCGATTCAGTCAGGTGGGGGTCAGGTGGGGGTCAGTGTAATCAAGTGGGAGTTCTTTTTGGTTCTCTCCTTCCTCCCTTCTCTCTGACTGAGACCTGTGCTTCTAAATAGCAAAAGCTCCAGTTTACCACAAACATCTCCCTGTGCACAGGGGGGCAGGTGGGGAACAGCTGCAGATAGGAGAAATGCTTACTCACCATGTCCTCCGTTCCAGACTCTGAAAGGGGTATAAGAGTTGAGGTGAGGTGCATGTGGTAAAGATTTTCTCCCAATCTGTGGGTCCTCTCTTCACATAATTGATTATTTCTTTTGCTGAAAAGAAGCTTTTTAGTTTGAGTTCATCCCATTTATTGGTTGTTGATTTTATTTCTTGTGCTTTAGAGGTCTTTAAGAAAGTCAGATCCTAGGCCCACATGGTGAATATTTGGGCCTACTTTTTCTTCTAGTAGTCACAGGGTCTCTGTTCTAGTGCCTAAGCCTTTGGTCCACTGTGAGTTGAGTTTTTTGCAGAGTAAGAGATAAAGGTTTAATTTCATTTTGTCACATGTGGCCTTCCATTTTTCCAGCACCATTTGTTGAATAGGCTATCTCTTCTCTAATAAATGTTTTTGGCACCTTTGTCTAGTACCTGTATTTATGTGGGTTTGTCTGTATCTTCTATTCTGTACCACTGGTGTATGTGTCTGTTTTGGTGCCAATACCATGCTGTTTTTATTGCTATAGCTCTGTAGTATAATTTGAGTTCTGGTATTGTGATGCCTCATGGTTCACTTTTCTTGCTAAGGATTGTTTTGGCTATTCTACAATCCTTAGCAAGAAAAGTGAAGCAGGGGGCATCACAATACCAGACCATGGTACATTTTAGCTAACACAATATAGCATTACATTTGAAACATGAACCAAACAACAGCTAAGAGACCTTTTAACCCCCTTTTGTGGGAAAATGGCAAAATATTTTTATGTTTCACAATATTAACCTTTAAACCAATCTAGCTCTCATTATCTTTTTTTTTTTTTTTTTTTTTTGCGGTGCTGGGGATTTGAACCCAGGGCCTTGTGCTTGCGAGGCAAGCACTCAACCAACTGAGCTATATCCCCAGCTCTCTCATTATCTTTTAAAAATACATTTAAATTTCTAATCCAGGGCAAAAAGTAACACAAAATTTTACATATATCTTATTGATAGTAGGTCCAGTTACAGAGTATTAAATGTATAAATATATCTGCAATTAAATTTGCTATTTTGATAAGTCTAAAATTACCATTACAGACAACTTTAGTTTGGAAAACGCCAGCTTGATAAAATGTTCTTTTTTTTTTTCTTTTGAGGAGGAATTAAGAAGGGGAGAAGAAGCCAAAAGGAGGTGTTCATATTTTCAGGAAGAGCAAAGCGCAAGAAAGAAAAGACTTGAAGATAAGGAATCCCTTTCCATCTGCCCACTCGCTCACAGAAGTTGTATGCCATTACGTGGCCATTGATAAAATGTTCTTTTAAGTCTCATACTGTAAGGACTTGTATATCTGGAAGATATGAATATATTTATTATACTAAGAAGTCAGTAATAGCACCACAATTACATTGATTTTTATGTTGACCAAGTTTAGCTTTTAAAGAAAAATCTAGACTCTGTAATGTAGTGTAATACTCTGAAATAACAGTTGTTGTTTAACCAGAGTTGTATAAACCCTAATTCCTTTAAAACCAGTTACTCTAACATAGATTAAACTTTGATTTATACCACTACATTAATATTTGGCCTTAGGAAAAAGCCTTGAATAGCTTTAATGGATTATGCTAATTATATATGTGACACACAAACTTTTTGAAATTTACCCTTCACAAACATTCTGTAGCTTACTTAGACATTCTACTTTACCACACAAAATTTTTCTTATCCAGAAACATTTCTTTTTCCTTCTGTTTTATTATATTAAAATGCATTTCCATACCTAGAAACTTCTTATTTCTCTTTCCTAGCTGTTGATCCCCCTTTTCTCCATTCTGAAACAATTCTCATGAAATTTCTGAATTTAGACAAATTACTCCACTTTAATAAGCTAAAATACTTAATGCTATTTACAATACTTTAATTTTTAATTGAAATGCAGTTTGGACCCTTTGCATATAGAATTATACCTGTTAGAACTTTTAACTCTTAGTAACCTTCTTTTCAGTGAAGACACAGACAAAGCAATCTTAAGCCTTTTTTTCATTTACAAATTTTTGAAAACACATGATGTTTAAGTATACTACCCTATGGAATTCAAGAAGTCAAGAGCACTTGATTTTATATTTAGCAGTTAGCACTTTAACTTTGTAAATTAACCAGATGTCTCCTTAACAAACACATTTATGAAGATTAAACCCACTAATGTTAATCTAATTCACTTATTTCTGAATATAAAAATCAAGTTATCAGGGAAGTGTAGTGAATAGCAGTAGTCATCTTTTCCTTGTTGAAAAATACTAGAAACAATGGATGTTACATTCTAGACTTTTTATAGCAACCAACATTCTGTAAATTGTCTGACTCTCTAGAAACACTTATGAGTTAGTAATTTTAAAGACATCTTTATTCTCATTTGTTTACCTAATTTAAATTGAACTTTTAAAAACTCACATGAACTAATGGCATTTGGATTCATTTTTTAAAAAATTCGTCTATATGCCAATTTCGATATCATGTATGTGACATGTGAACAGAAGCACATGCAGACATGACAACACAATACAGAGGTGTGCACCCATATACAGAACAATAAGAAACAAAGACCTTGCAGCTTTTTGTAGGTAGATCTCCACTGCAATGCTACAGATGTTTATTAAAGCCTCTGTTATATTGAGAGCAAATCCTCAAAATTTGGCCTCTGAACAAAAACAGTGTAAAAACCTCTGTAATTAGATAAAATAAGACTGATCAGAAAAATATAATATTTTAGGAGCACAGGATCAAATGTGAATTCACCATAAAACCATGAACTCAAAACACAGAATTAAAAAAAAAAAAAAAGAGTCCTAGAAAAAAACAAAAACAAAACAAATAAACAAAAAAACACATGACTGTAATGAGTTAAGGAGCATGCAAAACATCTTTATCAGATCAGAGTTTACTTTTGGCTTAGATTAGAGTGAGTTCAGATATTGAAAGAACAAGAGAGAGTTCTGAAATGCGTAAAGATTCTCAAGGTAAGGAAGACGTGCAGACTTGGATTTAAATGTGCGTTTCCCCCAACCTCTGGTCCCCCAACCTCTGGTCCTAACTTCTGTAAGCCCTGCAGTCCTCTTCAATTTACATTTCAATACAAGCCTTGGTGAGATCTGGCAGCCAAGGGAATCTGTACTTTGAGCCACACCTCATGCCTAGAAGCTTTTTTTTTTTTTTGTGGTGCTGGGGATTGAACCCAGGGCCTTGTGCTTGCAAGGCAAGCACTCTACCAACTGAGCTATCTCCCCAGCCCCTCCTAGAAGCTTTTTAACCATTTTTATCCCCCAGTTGGTAATCAGGCCAGGTTTAAGCAGGGTCTTTTAGTCCGATTTGAATAGGGGGATAGTGTTTAGCAATGTTGGGTTGAGAGGTGGCCCAGGCTGTGGGGTCAATCACAGCAAGTAAGGAATAATTAGGAGACTTAAGGGGTGCAAAAATCAGGTCTGGGCTGGAATGTATTTTTAAAAAAATGGCAGTAAATCTTAAAGGAGAAATGATGATGGAGGCTTTTAATTTGGAGACTCCCATGATAGGGGTATTTGCTTTGGTGATAGGGGCAGTTTGGGCCCCCTCTTTCCAGTAATTTAGTGTATGGAGCTTGGGAAGCATGTTGTACCAAGGTGAGGGATGTCTTCCATGGGGACAGTCCTTCTTGTAGTGTCCCCCTTGTTTGCAGTTAGGTCAGGGCTTGGTGGAGAGCCTGGGGTTAGAGCAGGCTTTTGCCTAGCATTCTGTCTGTCCACATCAGAGATGGGCCCAAGAGGTGTATTAGAGGGTCTGGTGGCCACAAGCAGCAGGGTCTTTTTTTAGGGTTATGGATGGCTGAGGTCAGAAGTTGATATTTAGCTTTAAGATGCTTTTATTTCTCCTTCTTTGTCTCATCTTCCTGAATATTAAAGAATTTGAAAGCAGCATCTAAAAGTTGTTGCTGAGGAGTTTTGGAACACTTTTCTAACTAAGTTTTTTGTGGATCTCAGGTGCAGGACCATCAGTAAATTGTACATGGAGAAAGAGAGTACCCGTGGGAGTATTAAGGTCTAGGATGGTATATTTGGTAATATCCGTAGTAGTAGGATTTTCAGAAAATCAGCCTAATCTGTCCTCGATTTGGGTTATTTCTGTCATAGAAAAGGGAACATGAACTCAGACTGTCCCTTTAGCCCCTGCCACCTCCCGGAGAGGGAACATGTGTTTCATTGGAGAAGTTTTAGATTGTGTAAGAGGAGGTGATGGCAAAGGGGAGGGGGAGCTGGGATTTAGAGCTTGGGGAGAGGGTGGGATGAGGGATTGGAGGGGCCCTGGGGTCTGTAAGGAAGGTGTTTGCCTGCTGTTTGGGGGGCAGTGAATGAGGAAGAGAGTTGTAAGTCAGCCAGGATTAGCTGTGGAGCAGACCTGGGCTGGCATAATGAGGGCTTTGAGCAAAGCTAAAAGACAGCTTGGAGACGGGGAACCTCAACCATTTGCCACTTCATTGAAGGAAACTGACCACATCTTGGAGAAATTTTTGGTCAAAGGTCGTGAACTTGGGCCATTGATGCAAATTGTCTAATTTGTGTTGTGGCCAGATCAGAGTACTCAGCCTAATAAGGCATTTACTCTTGAGATTGGATGTGGAGGATTTTGAGATTTTTAATGAGACCACATAGCAGGGAGTCTCATGGGATGGACTGGTTAGCCTCTGTGTTGGAGAGGTTTGATCTGGGTGGTGGCTGAGATCATGGCATCCCTTGATGTCTCTCTTCCATCGCTGGACAGAGCTTCACCAGAGAATGAGGGAGTGTCTTCTTCTGCAACCAATGGTGGAGGACTCTTGGGGTCTGGATGAGTCAAAAGAGAGGTTCTCAGGCAGGGTGGAGAACCCCCAGCATCTGGATGGGCCAAAATGTGAGAGTCTCGAGAAGGGCACCTCTGCAGGAGACTGGAGGGGGTCTTACCTCTCCAAAGAATGAGACAGCATGTGGGAACAAAATGGCAAAAAGTGGCCTTTGATCCGGAGGTGTCACGGAAAAGGTGGGGAATTCAGTCAGTCAGTCTGGGAATTCAGCCGCAGCCACACCAACTGTGGCTGGGGGCTTCCCTGACCTCAGAGAACCATAAAAGTGCAAGACCATCAACAGTCATTCCCAGGTCTCATGGGCCTTTTAACAGAACTGCTGGTAAAAAGGCGAAGTTGGAAAGGGAGTTTGGTTGGAATAGGGAGGGGGAAAAAGACCCTCAAAAAACTCCTTTTCTCGGGTTTTGGCACCATTAGGTAAGCAAAAATAACAGCTGCGAGAACAGACCTCACAGATCAGAGATGCTTTATTCAGCAATGGAGGGGCATATCTTCTGGGGGAAAATGGCAGCAGGCCACCACAAAGGTCTGGGTTTTATAGGGCCTTAGCAGAATCAGGACATGGGAGGAGTTAGATACTTTTGGCAGGCTCACTGGGGGAGGAGCAGGTAAGGAAGTTCCTGGGGTCAGTCGGTTCAGTCAGGTGGGGGTCAGGTGTTAGGTGTGAATTCCCTTTGTGTTCTCCTCTTCTTGCCTTCCCTCCTGCTGAGGCCTGGGCTTCTGAGTGACAAAAGTGGCAACATACCACAAACATCTCCCTACCCACAGGGAGGCAGATGGAGGAAAAGCTGCAGACAGAAAAATGCTTATTCTTCATGTCCTTCAATATGGATCTGAGATATAAAATCATTGTGGTGGGAGTGAGGGGTGTTCTGGACAGGACAGTCAGAACATGCTTTTTTTTTTTTTTTTTGTGGCAAGCTTGCAGAGTGCAGAGAGAACAGTCATCAATGGAAAAGGCAGTTGCAGTAAAGCAACATGAAGTGCTGGCTTCAAACTCAGGAGGGAACACTGGGCTTCTTCCTCATGGTTTCTGGTACTCTGAAAGATCAGAAAAATTCTCCAGGAATGGACTCTAGAAATGATCACTGAAGGTATAGTTTTAAGGCAAGTTCCTCTTAGTGGAATCCATACAAGCCCATCAAGTGGATCCTGTGCAGGGGTGAGGGGAGCAGAGCCTTTTGGGACAAAGAAATGGCAGGTTCTGGGATCCCAAAGCAGGAGAGACAGGAAACAGAGTTGAGATGCAGGTGAGAGGTAGGACTGCCGAGGCTCCCGAAGGAGCAGGGTGAGTGGGCTGAGTGTCAGGTTGTGGGAGGAGCAGCTGGTGGAATGGTGGTGTGATGGCAGAGCTGGGGAAGCCTGGGCGATGCATGGTCAGCAGAGAATCCAGAGACCAGTTTGCCATGTTAAGTCTCAGAGGTCCATTGGATACCCACAGGGAGGTGTCACTGGGCAGTTGAGTGACTGCAAGTCTGACACTAGTGGGAGAGGCCCAGGATGGAAATAAGGATTTGGGATCCAAAAGTGTATAAAATCACCTCAAAGAAGAAAAGGGAAGGGATGGAGAAATAAATTCTGGGATGCTTCAGCCTTTAGAAGGCAGAGTCAGAGAAGAAAACTGGGAAAAGGTGTCTTGTGTGAGGGAAGAAAAACCAGGTCAGAGTAGTTCCCCTGGAGCCAAAGTGTATTTTAAGTAAAGGACCAGGGCAACCACATTGAATGCTGCTAGGAGAGTATATAAACTGAGGACTTATCATGCCAACCAAATCTGGCAACAAGTTTATGACCTTGATAACAGGAATTTAAGCAGACTGGTTTGGGCAGAAGCCTGAGTGGAGAGAGTTGAAGAATGAATGTTGGCTTGTGGGTTAGCATGGCAGATGAACCACAAATGAGGAATGAAGGCAATCACTAATTCCAAGGAACACAGATAGAAAGGGGGGGTTATCATATTAACTTAGCTCAGAAGTGTATAGTTGCAACCAAGCTGGTAATGCTTCTCTACCTTCATGACATTGTTGTATGAAAGAAACAGGGGATGGAAGGTACATGAGATGTGGAAGGATCAAACAGCTAAGTCTTCCCTTCTTAAAAGATTTATGAATCAACATCAGGAATTGAGGTATAGGGAATATAAGGTTGCAGAAAGTGTGAAAAGTTGTTTTGGAATGGGTAATTACAAAGGACATGTGGTAGGAACGTGGATTTTCTGGGGTTTCATGTGACATGTGAGATACTGTATTTTAAATGTAACCAGTCAACACAGTGAATATACTTTTTTCTTTCCCACATAAGAGAGTTTATTAAGCAAACAGGCAGATTGTCTCCCTGTAGGGTAAGAGAGAAAATGAGAGGAAAAGAGAGAGAGAGAGAGAGAGAGAGAGAGAGAGAGAAAATGGCGGGGGAGCTATTCTTAAGCAGTCAAATTCTGCAGGCTAACAGGGGACCAATAACAGAGAAGGATACTTGCAAGCTGACTGATGAACCAATAGCTAGCTAGGATGTCCACAGACTGACAAGCTAGGTTGTAAGTTGGGAGGTGGGGAAATGACTGTAGCATAAAGGGTGGGGGAGCAGCTTTATATTATATTCCCCTGTTTTTGTTTTTATAAGAAGATCTTTTGTTCTCCAGTTCTCTTCCCCTTATCTCTCCTTTCTGCCTACATGATTCAGCCTGGTTTTGCAGGTGAGATGTAAAAAGTAAGAAGCGGATGGGGCAGGGGGAGAGTCAAAGTAACTCAGCGAGGCAGGGGCCCAGGGGGCATTAATTAGCAGCTCCTTGCTTGCAGTCCTTGATAAGGGCAGGGATATTTGAAAATCAATGGACTCCGAAGATCCTTGACATTCCATTCTCCCAGGGGCAATCTCCAACTTCCAGACTTTCAGAGGCAGATGGCTTTAATGGACTTCATTTCCTTGATTTGACTGATCCCCTATTTCTACACTAACTGCCTGTCCCCAATTCTGGTTTCATTTCCCCCTCTAGTTTTAGGAACTCCTTACTGCTGTAGGGAAAGGGGGCAATGACCACTCTGGCTTCTTTGAACTGGAAGGGGATGGCATGGGGCAAGCAGTTTGGAGTTCCCTTTTAGAAATCCGGTCAATCGAAGGGTCCATGGTAGAAGTCTGGGTAGGGAAGAGCAGGTTGTAAAGGCATCTGGGGCTGGGTGCTTCTATGAGAGAAGAACAAAAAGACATGAGTGCTGAAATGAGGTTAGTACAAGATAAATGTTACAGAATCTGGAACATGCCAATGAATATCATGAAGATGACAGAAGTCAATAATCCCTCACCAGGGGGTGGAAGAACTGAGAGGTTGTTCCCATAACAAGGCCTAACAAAGGTTGGAGAGGACAAGGCCTTTATTTGGGAACTTTAACATTGTCCAGTTTATCAGGAATGCAAACACAACATTTAACTCTTAATGACATTGATGTCCCCAGAAAATATAGTTAAGCTACTTTATTGGTATAACATGTGTTTAGTAGAGATCTCTATATTTCTGTTACTAGCAAACATAGATTAAGCCTACCTGTGTCTGTAGGCCTTAAACTGACTAAAAACTTCTGACTCTGGCAGTTTCTCTTGATAATTATCAGGCACATTTGCCTAAGAATCTCTCTTTTGTAGCTTCCAGTCTTTATTCTAGTGGGCTAACACAAGTGTATATTTTAAGTTACATTTAACTATTGTTTCTTTTAAATGCCCAAGAATGGCTATATATTGGTTTTAGCTGTTTTGCTAGGTGTCTAAGATTAAGCTGGTCAAATTGACCTGTTCCTGTTTTTTAAAGATTCAGCTGAGTTCCCACAGGGGTCACTCATGGGGAACTTGAGAGCAGCTTCTTAGCTCCTTAGTGGCATTCATTATGCAGGGTCTCCTCGATGAGGTGGCTTCCCTCAGAAACATTAGGGATGTCTCCCTTTCCCAATGACCCTCCTCTGCAGCATGTGCATTGATTGGCTTTTTATCCTCTACTGGTCTCATCAACCTCCCTGATCGGGAGGTCGTGTGACCCAGAGTTGCAAAGCTCCTTACAGAAGTCCTCTTGTTCCCTAGGTTCAGGTTGACTTTGAGGACAAGATACTGGTTTTTCTTCCTCTGTATTTAATTTCAATCTCTAAGTTTGATCTTAACCATCCAGCAAGCCAGTCTCACCCGTCATAAAGTAAGAGTACTGGGCTTTAAATTCAATGTCTATAACTTTACAGTTATTTACCCTTTTATTTAACTGGAGTCTGTATTAGTACTGGAAGTTATCATTATATACTATCTGTTCTGTAGGTGATGGCTTATTATCAGAAGTTACCTAGGTTCTTGAAGCAGTACCTCTGCAAAACAGGTAACAGTTTTACAAAATGAAATTAGCAAGAGTAAAAATATATTCAGCTTGCATAATAGCTATCTTGAATTTTTGGCTGAACTCTACATTATATCCCATTTGAGATCACAGTAGTTTTACAACAAGAACCAATCTTTTGAATATAACTTTAAAGAAGCTGGAGTCTGGCTTATTTTGGAGCCACTCTAACATGCAGTAAGGTGGGAGGGGAGGCAGAGCCTTATCTCAGGTAAGTCATGGCTCTTTACAAATCTTAAGTGTTTTAATTCTGATGTTGATCTTTGCTTCTTTCTTAAATGTCTTTTAAGAAGTTTACATATATTGATTCCTGAGTCTACGTGAACATTAGTTAACACAATTTAACATTATATCTAAAAACATGAATTAAAGAAAGGCTGAGAGAGCTTTTAACTTTCCTTTTGTGTGGCAAAGTGGCAAAATGCTTTCATGTTTCACAATATTAACCTTTAAACAAATCAGGCTCTCACTAACTTTTAGAAATACATTTACATTTAAAATTTTTTTTATCTGAGTGTAAAAAGTAACAAATTTTACATATGCCCTATTGATGACAGGTCCTATAAGAGAACATTGAATGATCTTTAAAAAAACCAAGATATCAGACAAGTGCACTAAGAGTATTTGCCATCTCTTTCCTGTTGAAGAAAAATCTAGAAAAAAAATGATGTTAGACATTTTATAAACATCAACATTTTATTACTTTGACCACCTAGAGACTTGTGAGTTAATTTTAAAGACATTTTACTTTTATTAGTTTACCCAATTTAAATTGAACCTTTTTAAATCATGTGAATTAAAAGTATTTGGATCCATTTTTTTAATTTTAATTTTATGCGTGCTTATATTTAGTTGCACACAGACAACATGTAACACAAAAGCAAAGGCCTTATAATGTTTATCTCCATTGCAATGTAACAGATGTTCAAAATAACTCTAGAGTTGGGTTAAAAAACTGATCAAAAAAAGTCATGAGCTCAAAAAATATAGAATTTAAGGGGGGAAAAAAAAAGCAAGAGTCCTGGAAAAATGATATGGCTATTAATTGTTTTGGTAAGCATCATCTAATTTTTTTGCTGGAGTTCAGGTAAAACTTTTTGCCTTTTTTTTTCCCTTGGGTTTGAGACTGGTCTCCCACTGAGCCTTCTGGATTCCTCCATTTACATTTCAATGTACACCTTGACTGAGATCTGAAAGGAGCTGAGATAACAGGTTCTAGCAGAACCTTGATGCCTAGGGCATTTTAACCCTTTTTCCTGGTTAGTGATCAATTCAGGTTTGGATGCAAAAAATTGTGAAACATTATCTTCCACTACTTGTGAGGAATGGGGCTGCTATATCATACTCCTTACTGCAACTCCTTACATGCCACTGACTGTTGGGCTGGTTACTCCCTCCACACCAGCCACCTCCTGTAGGGGGACTAGAATATGTGCGCAGGACCTGGGGCAGGAGGACTAGGTGGGCCGGGCAGGGGAATAGAAGCAGAAACAGAACGGGGCAAACGAGTTGGAGAAGCAGTGGCTAGAGGGGTCTCTGCCGCAGTAGACTGGTATCAGGGTGGTTTGTTAGCTGAGTCGAAGTCGGAGGAGGAGGAGGGATTAAGAGGGGGAGAAGAAGCCAAAAGGAGGCGTTCGAGTTTGCAGGAAGAGCAAAGAAGCGCAAGAAAGAAAAGTCTTGCAGATAAGGACTCCCTTTCCATCTGCCTGCTTGCACACAGAAGCTGTGTGCCATTACATGGCCATTTTGGATTGATTACCTGGGCCAGGGGTCAGGTGAAGGGGTTTAAGATTGTCTAGTAGACACCCCAGGGGTGAATCTGCCAAAATGGAGGACCCAGATCCCATGGTGGAGACTGATACAGCCAAGTTAGTGTCCAGGGTGTCCCGAGGTCAGAGTAGTCGGCTGGAGACGAGAAGGCAGCATAGAGAAGGGGTCATCACCCAAGCATCAGTCTGTGTGCCGGGTAAACCCGAGAGAGTTAAGGACCTTATAACAGGATTTAAGAGAGAGAGAGAGAGAGAAAGAAAGAAGAGGAGCCTCAACACTGAGAGAGAATCTCCTTCATAAAATCAGGAACCCACCTGGCAGATAAGATCAACTAAAGTTGTGGCTGGGGGTACCCCCACCCCTCAACCACCTTGAGGGCCCTGGACACTCAATGATCACTTCTCAGATCAGCAGAGGAGTGTCTAAGTTGGCCTAGGGGAACCTACCTAGGGAACTCACCAATCTGAAGTCTGTTGATGGATGCAGAGCAGAGCGTCCGGGCGAATGGAAGGTGAGGCCGTGTCCGGGGGCCACTGGTGCGTCAGATAGGGTTCCACTTGCTTAAGAAACAGTGGAAGAGCCCATCCAAATCACGGCACCAATGTAAGAACCCAGAAACCACTCTGGACACAGGAACTCACATAAGAGAGTTTATTAAGCGAACAGGCAGAGTGCCTCCCTGCAGGGTGGAGAGAAAATGAGAGGAAAAGAGAGGGGGGGGGGATGGAGGAGAGAGCATGAAAGTGAGGAAAAGAGAGAGAGCTGAAGATACTTTTCCAGCCCCTGAAGTCTCTGAATGATGGATATTAGGGGAAGCAGGCTCTCTGACATATGTTCCTAGAAGGGATTGGGATCCTAATGTGGTCTGGTATGGAGGCAGTTCTTTGAATGATGACCCTGGCAGTGTGCCTGATGGAGACAAGGATGCCCTGGCCAGTTCCAGGGCTTGTGCCCCTCAATCATGCTGGCTGTAAGTGTTTTCAGATGGTAACTGGGACCAACAGTGCAGAGAAGGTAAGGTGTGAGTCTTGGCCTGTCTTATAACCCATAGAGCCTTGGACAATAGCTTGCAACCCAGCTTGTTTCTAGACAGAGGAGGCTGAAAAGGTTCTTTCTCATCTGACTCAGGAAGCTGCTCTCTCTGGAAAATTTTCTTCAGCATTTAGGATTGACAAGGATAATACAGTGCTACTCTTAATAAACTGCACAATGGCACAAGCACTTTTTTCAAGCTTTTGCATATTCAATGCTCAGTGCCCACAATGACCCTGTACAGTAGCTGCTGCTTTTCCTTACTTAAGCTGGGGGAAAGTGGGGCATAGAGATCAGTGACCTGCACAAATAGGAAGCTCCAGGCACTGCAGGCCAGCCCCTACCCCTGGCCACTGATCTCCAGTGTCCCTAATAGGAACTGATCATGGCGTCCTCTTGAAGGCTCCTTAGTCCCTATGAGGTCATTCCTGAAAGTCTTATTGTCAGGTCCTCAGTATGGGAGGCTCCCTCCTTGTCTGTCTTACCTCTCAATGTACTTGGTAGGGTGAGTCTACTTAGTCCCCTGGAGTTTCCTTAAAGCGCCCTCATGCCTGGAGAGTCAGCAAAGCACCTACAGGGGCTGGGAGAAGTGGGGAGTGTGCATTGCTTGAGAAGAATGTATTCCCAGCCTGGGTCCAAGACCAGGGTGTCACTCCAGTGGCCTGGGGGAAGGAGGAAGGAGGCTGTGGCCAATGCAGACATGGCAGCCTGAGGTCAGAAACACATAGCAGCTTTCCTGGGCCGGGTCCATTTGACTGGACCCTCCTCCTTATACCCTTAGCCCAGAGCTCTCAAGGAACCTCTTCCGCCCTGACCTTACATGGCACTTCTCAGGGTCCAGGAGGTGGTAACTCTAGGGGCAGGTGACCGTTAGGGCCCATGAAGCTGTCCTTGCACCTGTGGACCTTATTGACCCTGGAGTTCTTGCACCTCACAGTATCTCCCCAACTCATGTTTCTGACTGGCAGTACTGTGATGAGGGACATGCCACAAAATGGTCACCAAGGCCCTCAGTCTCAGGGCCTGTGCCGTGTAGTGGCATGGGAGAGGTGGAAGCATCCTCAGGTTCTCCCTGAAGTCAGCTGCAACCCTACCCCCATGTGCCAACAACCCCTTGTGCTTCTTTGACTTTCCTTTGACTGCATGACAGAGGCCACCTTGTCCATGAGGCTGCAGATGGGGATTTCTTTTCCAAAGCCTTTGAACTGGCCACTCTGGGTGTTCCTTTACTGGTCATTTGTCCTGCTATAGCACTAACTGGATAGGACCCCAGAAGCCTGAGTGTTCCCTGCATCATCCCTCGAGGCTGGAGCCTGACCCTCCTTCTAACACAGTAGACCCGGGAATCTCTGCTTCTATTCTAGGGGCTGTCAGGGGAAAGGGTCCTTTGACCCTCAGCTGCCTCCGGATAGTCACAATGCTCTGAGATTGTCTCCAGGTGACAGTTAGTCTGTCCCTATTTCCAAATCTGAGTCATGACCATAGCAGGTTTTGTCACAGTGTGGTCAATAACACTTTGGTCACCTGAGCCCTTCCTTTACCATATCTGGTACAGAAAAACCCATGCATGTCCCCAGATGCCTGACACACTGCAGATGGCTGTGCAAACTGGACTGTTTAAGACCCCAAGGAACACAGGCTGAGGTGGACTGAGATGCACTGGTTGTTGGAAACTGCTTTCGGGAAAGGTCCCTTGGCGACCGGCAGTGCTCATAGCATCTCCATCTTTCACAGTGCATTGGTCAGTGATGGCGGCCTGGAAAAGCATGGTGCTGGATTCCACACCAGGCAGGGATAGAGGTTATGAGGAATAGAGGTCAGAAGCAGTGACAGCATTTGGCCATTCATGATGCTGCTTGGGATGTTGGAAGGGCCAGCATCCCAAGCAGCATCATGAATGGCCAAGAAAGCAATTTTGACAGATGGCACTAATTTACTATAGTTGAGAGAAATGAGAGAGAGAGAGAGAGAGAGAGAGAGAGAGAGAGAGAGAGAGAGAGAGAGAGAGAAGATATTTCTTCAAGATAATACATTTATGGACATTGCAACCTGGCGCCACTTTTATTGTTTCATTGACTTGGCTAGGTTCTTGGGAATGGGAAGGGGTGTTTCAGAGACATGGTGTTTTACTGTCCTCCTTTTTTTTTTTTTTTTTTTTTTTTTTTTTAAGGATGACACATGTGCTGCCATGTTGCCTCTAAAGGAACACGTGGGACATAAATAGTCCACGGCGGCAGCAGCACACCCACAGCGCAGGAGCACTGTTCCCCGGCCTCACCTGGAGCACAGGATGCCTGGCACTCTGCTGCGCGCCTACTTACTTGGCCTGCTGGCCTTCACCTTTGCCTGCCGCATGAGCAACTGCCAAAAGGGTGGCAAAAGGGCAATGTCTGAGAATTCAGAGGACTCAGGTACCACCGAGGCCCATTTTGGGGCTGCCTGTAGTGGTCAGTGCTCAACCACTGGCAGGGGCTAGGAAAGAGAGAATACTTGGGAGAAGTCAGTCTTGAGGGGCAGAAGGGGCTGCTGGACACTGACCCCATCCACACAGGGGTGGAGGGAAGTGAGAGATGGTCCCCCAGAAACTGGGTTGGGGCCTGAATCAGAGAGAATGCAGTGGGGAGGCCTGTGCTGGGTCTGCTGGGCTCTCTCCTCTGGACTAGCTAGGGCTTTGGAGGCTCTGTCCATCTGCAATCCCAGGCCTTCCCCACCTACCACCAGCTGCTCTTAGCCACAAGTGGCTGACCCAGACACAGACACAGATGGTTACTGATCTAAGCTGGTCTGAGCAGGAGGACCACACAGGTAACCTGTAAGGAAGTGCTGCTGGGTACCTAACCCAATGCTCTTGTGCTGTGCATCCAGCTGATTCCTATTTATGCCAGCTGTGGCAGAGCTGAAGGAAATCTGATCACCATGCTCAGTTCTGCTCAGTTCAGAGGTAGTTCCATGTGGGGCTTTTGAACAAGTGAAAGTGGGCATGTGGGCAACCCCATAACCTCCCTACTTACTGTGTACTTGGCTCCTTTGAAGGTCTGGGGCAACAAGTGTGTGTGTGTGTGTGTGTGTGTGTGTGTGTGTGTGTCCTCCCTGTAAGCCATCTGTGTAGCTATATTAGGGTGAGCATTGGATCATGGACCCAAGTAGGCCCATCAGGTTGTTGGTGGGTTGCAAGGGCAAGGCCAGACATGGGCGGAAAGACCTGTGGGTGCTGTGCATATAGTCCAATACATCAAGCATCAAGCTGTACTAAGGGAACAGAAGGAAATTCTGAATTAGGGGTTGGGTAAGCTGATGATAGAGGGGTGCACACCAGTAATCGCCCCAGAATCTAAGAGTAAGACATACGCAGAAACAGAAGTTGAGGACTATTACTGACAGGTGGCCATCAGTCACCTGGAAACCAGTTACTTACCCCTTTTCACACCTTGCCTTCACTGCTATCCAGCTCTCCCCTGCCCAAAGACCTCAGTGCCATGGGTATCACCTGCACCCCTGATCCTATCACCTGCACCCCTGTGCCCCTTGCACTGGCCTGGCCTTGTGCATCCCCCACTTTCCCCACCACCTTCCACTGGTGCTTCTCCACATCCATCCCAGCAGTACGTCTCCTCCAGCTGGGAGAAGATGGGGGGCTGCGTTGGAACCATCCTCTGTTCCCACGAGAAGGTGGGCTTCTCCCTGCACAAAGTGGAGACAACGCACTGCGTGGTGAACTTTCTGATGCCGACCTGCCAGTAGAGTCTGAAGCCTTGGGAGAAGGGGAAGCCCTGCAGCATCCCAGGTCCATGCTGCAAGAAGGTATGTACCTGGGTGATCGGCTGGGTGGTTCCTGTGGAGCACACAGAGGTGGAGGCCCAGGAGCTGTGCCCACCCCAAGTTTGTCCATGTTCCTATGGTTCTTCCCACAGATAAGTGTGCCAGTGACCCCGCATGCCGCCAAGCCTTTGACCGTGCCACTGGAACCCATGACAGGGGCAAGCACAAGAAGCTGAAGAAAAAAATGTGGAAGATGATGGGCAAGTTGCTAAAAGGAATTACTAAGTAGAACACAGACTGGGCCACCCTCACTTGCCACTCTGAGCTTCTCTGCTTTCCCCGCCGGCAAGGAAATAAAACTTTGTAAATGTTCCCCAGTGTCCATGTCAGTCGCTGGGGGTAGGGAGGGGAGATGGTACTTGGTGATGCACAGACCTCTGAACTCCCGTTATGGAAAATGGAGAAAAATACAAAAAATTATGTCAATGGAAAGAGACAAACGACACTTGGAGATGCAGCGGAGCAATGTTTATTCAGCACTGGTGGGGCTCAGCTGAGTCGTCTCCAAAGGCTGAGTACAGCCCTTTATTCTTAATATCTTTTATACAGTACACACTTCCAGGTCTTAAGACTTTCTCATGCAAGACTTTCTCCTCCTTTCTCCAAGCAGCTCTGGTTCCTGCCACATGTGCTGAGCAAGCGTATTATAGAAGCACAAACTAGCAGGTTGCAGCTATTAACAGAGATAAAAAGAAACGTCTTAGGAAGGAGTGGCTGCTTCATTTCCCCTCTCTTGATGCTCAGGATGCGTCTGCAGCCTTCAGAGAATATAATTTTTACCACTTGTTGGTATTCTCTCATGAGTAATAGATGAGAGGCTCTCTCTTTCTCTTTTTTTTTTAAACAACTGTTTTTGTAAGACTTCTTATAATGCTGATTAGGAGGGGCAGGAGGCAAGGAATAAGTAGGCACCCAGCAAATGTGGCCATAATCACCCCAATCATTGTCTTAACTCTTCCTATTCAAGAGAAACATCCTCTGAAGAGGTTGTCTGTGTCCTATTCTTTCCAAGTCTGTACAGGCACATGAACAATTTTTACCATATGATCTGTGATCTCTTCTATAACTTTCCCTGTGTCATCTATTTGTAAACCACAGTTAGTCAAGTTACTCCAGAGACCCCTCCTTCAGAGGCAAGTAAATAATCCAAGGTCAAAATGATGCTGGTAAATGGCATTCTGAATCTTGGTTTGCTGTTGAGGCAATATATTGAGGGTCTCTGCAGATTCGTTATAATATCCAAAAACTGCCTGAAGTCTGAAAATGTGATTCAGCATATAGATAGGGCTATGATAGCCTCAAGATCCATCTTCTGCCCAAGTGACAGGTTCATAATACTGAATAATACATTCTGGGGGCCACTTATCATCCTTGCAATCACCAATCTGCCGGGCCCTTTGGTTTCTCTGGATGCTCCATGTTTCATATATTGAGATACATAGTTTTGTGGTGAATACAACCTTCCTTAATTTCTCCTGGGCAGGAGAAATGAGTGGAATAGAGCAAGGTCCATGCAACTCTCTGGTCTGATGGCATTACTCAGATACATGGGTCACATGAGGAGGTGAAATCGGGCAGGACCGTGGGGGACCAGATAATTAACAGCAAGCAATAAGCATACATACTGAGAAAAGGAAGATAGTATATAACAATAGGGAAATATTTACAGAGAATAAAAGTTTGTTTTCACCAGGCAGTCAACTCCTCAGGTTTCAACCATGCATTGATTGACCAGCTTCTGGTGTGGCCAGAGCAAGGCTTTGGGATTGTTGTCGCCTTTCAGCATCAGACCCAGGGGTCTCTCTGGATTGAGGACTGTTCTCTGTTTGCTTCAATCCTCAGTTGGACCAGCAGGTTTGTCTCTAGAATGGTGGATCTAGGCATCTATCCTACTACTTTGAAAGCAGTAGGGGTGGTTAAGATTGCATTGGTTTTAAGGGCTCCTTTTCCAGTCTTTTATCCATACTTGGTTTCTAGGTTTGTGGGGGTGAACAGCTATGTCCAAGGACAAGGGCATTCGCTGGGGAGATAGTTCAGTCGGCAGAGTGCTTGTCTTGCAAGCACAAGGCCCTGGGTTTAATCCCCAGCACTGAAAAAAGAAAAAGGATAAGGGCATTCTATCCATGACCCATTTTCCTATTTGTGAGATGGTGAGCCCCAATACTTACAGTTGCTTATGTAAATCTAAGTCTCCTAATTCTCTGGTGTCTCCTCCTAATTTTACCAGTCGGGGTGGTCGCCCATACAGGGTTTCAAACGGTGAAAATCCTATGCTTGCACAGGGTGAACGTCACTTTTAAGAGGGTGACAGCAACCTGTCTAGCCAGCACAGGCTGATCTTCTGACATAGTTCAGTTTGATGTTTGTCTGAGGGTTTGGTTCATGTGCTCTACTTTCCCTGAGCTCTGTGGTCATGAGGCAGTATGCAGTTTCCGCAAAATTTTAAAGCTTTTTCCACCTGTTGCTCTGTCTCAGCCACAAATGCTGGTTCATTGTCTGACCCTGTGGCTAGAGGCACCCCATATCTGGGAATAATGTCTCTTAGGAGAGCCTTAGTTACTTTCCTTGCCTTTTCAGTTTGGGTTGGAAAGTCTTCCATTCATCCTGAGAAGGTGTTGACAAAAACTAATAAGTATTTATATCCTCTGCTCGGGATGACTTCAGTGAAGTCTTTCCCCCCTTTGAGGCTTGGATACTTTCAGGGTCAAAGAGCATCATCCTGATTTAATGGTTTATATTTTCATGACATCTTGACATGAGTGGCTGTATTCCTTTCAACTGGGGGATTATTTTCCTTTATAGAAATAGATCTTATAACCAGGGATAATAGGCAAGGCAGACCCCTAACATAGAAACCACAATAGTTATGAGACTCTTGAATTCCCCAAATGTTGAAAACCATCTTCCACATAATTCCCGGGAGTTCCAACCTTTCCAGGACTGGACTGGGATGTGGGTGACCTTTTTATGCAACCTGTAGGTTCCTGAGATAGTTTGCTGGTAGGAGAACGTATGATAAAGTAGGATTGTGGCGATACCTTGGCCTGATGTGGGTCACAAGGTGAGAGGTTTAAGTCCACAAAGAGGAGCCAGGTCAAACACAGCCAATAGTAACAAAGCATCCTGTCAAAAGGAGGAAAAGATGGCTTATAGAAGCTGTCAACCCAAAGTCAACCGGCTGGAGCAGCAGCCGTTATTCTTCCAGCGAAAACTAAGGCTAAAACTGTGGCAACTGAGGGGGTAGAGGGTGGCAGTGCCAAAGGCTCACTGTACATAGACAGAGACAGAGAATAAGAGCAGCCCATTGATCCCAGCCAGGAGATGGTTCCTCAAGCTTCTGCCCTGCGTAGATTAGTCAGCTTCTGGAGTAAATAAAGCAGGGCTCTTGTCCTCGGGGACCTGTCTAGTAGGACTAGACCTAATCCTTAACAAAGCACCTGGCAACACTTGACCCAGTGTTGATGGGTTTCCCTTTGTCACCAATTGTACCACCTTAGTATGAACACTGGTCCATGTATGGCTGTGCTTTGTTATCTCTCCTGCTGGGTGTTTAAGAACAAGTTGGTCAGAATTGACCTTGTTCCGATCTCCTGTTGAGTCAGCTGAGATTCCTCATGGGCCTACTCTTGGGGACTAGTGAGAAGCCTCTCAGCTCTTTTAGTTTCCTTTACCAGTTGTGTCATCTGCCAGGATAGTCAGAGTCTTGTTGACCACATGTGGCTTCCCTTGGAAGCATTGGGGACATTTTCCTTTTTTATTTGCCAATTTATAAAAACACGTATAATACTCAAATATATATTATTTTATGGAATTTCAGAAGTCAGGAGTATTAGGTCCAAAGCTTAAAATAAGTTTTCACTTCCCTGCTTGCAGAGAGGTGCTTGCAGAGGAAACAAAAGTTAGCAGATAGCTCCCATCCCCCTCACTACTTGTTAACCAACTTAACTAAAATATCTCTTTGTCCTTCCAAATGCTCACTGCAAGGCCTTACACAAGCAGTTACCAGGAATAGCTAAACTGCAAGGCTGGACATAGGTGATTCATAGGAATAACCCACCCAAAGCAGCTTTACTAGGAAAAGCCCACTGCAAAGCTTTGCATGGACAGCTCATGCAAGTCTACGCAAATAGCCATGTAAAATAACCCCAGAGTTAGATTTTTCCCTGCCTTCTCTCACCTTTTTGAGTGATGGCTTTTGTCAGACCCTTTGCCTGATCTCTGGGTTGCTTGCCTGCGTTTGTCACCTGTGTTTCAGTTTCCTTTCAAGGAATACTTGAATATATATTTAGAAATTGATATTTTAGTATTTTAACTTTGTAAATTAATTTAATGTCTCCTCTAACAAACATACGTATGAAAACTAATCCCATTTATGTTTGATCTAATTTACTCAATTTTAATTGTTAACTTTAGGTGACCCATAAAAACCAAGATCTCAGGTAAGTGAACAGTACAAGCCATCTGTTGCCGCCAAAGAAAAATTCTGGAAGTAATGGATATTGCACTTCAAACATTTTATAGAAACCAACACTCTACTGATTGCTTGACCACCTAGAAAAATGTGTGGGTTAGTAATTTTATAGTCATCTTTATTCTAATATGTTTAGCCAATTTAAATTGAAAATTTTCTTAAATATTTAAGTCATGTGGACTAAAAACTATTTGGATCCATTTATTAAATTTATGAGTACCCAATCATCTCTAAGTCAATGATACCATGTACATAATATCTATCGACACAACATATAACACACTGATGTACACAAATACATAAAAACCACCAGGAAACAAAGATTTAATAGCTTTTCCTTGAATAACTGACCCCTGAACAAAGACAGCAGGAAAAACAGGGGTCTAAAAACTCTAGTTGGCAAAACAAGATTAATTGGAACAAAAGGTATTAATTTAGGCTTGCAGGACCCAATGCGAATTTATCTCAGAAACCATGAGCTTAAACAAGACAGAGGTTTTGAAGAAAACTTGGCACGGCCGTAATTGCTCCCAAACTGCCATTGTCATTCTCCTAATCATTCCTTTTCTTCCCCAGAAAATACAATCTGAAGATCCTTTTGGCATTGCTCGAATTTCTTCCTTCCTTGGAGAGTGAAGGGTGCAGGGCAGGTGGAGGTGGGAACTGCTGCAGCTGGCGCAGATCCACTCTGCCATTGTTGGCATCATTCCCAGAGGAAGGAGGCAGGGAATTTGGCCCTGAGGAGGCCTAGAGATTGAGTCAGAACACTGAAGGTTTTAGGATACCTTCCTGAGGCCAAATAAAACAACAGTATTTTATCATTCCTTGGGTTCTTTATCCCCTTCGTCCTATGACTTTTTATTTATTTATTTATTTATTTATTTATTTATTTATTTATTTATTTATTTAATTTTAACAAAAGGCCCAGAGGGCTATCTGGGGGAATTTTGGTGTCTTTTCCCCTGCTGGCATCTTCTTTCTTTAGATTAGAGGTTTTTGTTTTGTTTTTAATTTAATGGCTCTGTAGTGGGTAACTGACCCAGGCCTGGATATTAAGTAAACTGAGGACACTGCCCAGGGGAGAGTTGCCCGCCCCCTGTTCCTACCAGCTGGGCTTCAGGAGAACTAATTAGCACCATTTACTCCTTCCTTTTAGAATGTAGAGGACTTTCCCTGGGACCTAACCACGTCCCTTTGAAGTGTAAACGCCCCTGTGAAAGCTCAGAGCTCAAGGCTAGAGATACAAAAGAGCTCGTGAGCCAGCTTCCCTTATCACACAGTCTGCTTTGGTAAACAGTTTCCACTCTGAGACCCTTATACTCAATCGTATGTGGTTTTTTGAAACCTTGTGTCCAATTATGTACTGTTTTCGACTAGAAAATTTAGGACACTAGACAACCTATAAATGTTATGAAAAATTGGTCAGAGGGGCTCAGAATTTTGGAGTGCCAATCTTTTCTAGACCCGCTGGCATAAAATAAAGTTTGGTTTCTCCCACCCTTCTGAGTGCCATTTTGTTGTTTCCCACGACAGCTGGACCTCTTATGCCAGCTGGAACAGAGAGGAAAAAAACTGCAGGAAGTAGAGCATCCCCTGATATTCCCAGGTATTTGTAGAAAATTACAGTTAACCCCTGCAGCTTGAGGCAATGCCTGCAAAATTGTCCCAAGGCAGAATGAAAACCTCCTAAGTGTCCTCAAAAGGTCCAGGACCTGGTCTAGTTGGTTTTTCCAGATCCCCTGCATTAATCTCTCCTGTTATTTACTTTATATACTGCTTGAACAATGGCCACATCTAAGGTCCCATCTGAGAGCCATCTGACCCCAAAAGAGGGTCATTCTAGAGTAGGAAGAGTGCCCAGTTTCCCAGAGCTCAATTTTACACCATAAGTCCAGAGAATCTTTTCTTAAAGTTCTTAACCCCACATTCTAAGACAGTGGGCTTTGAAGATGAGCTGCCCATCATGTGAGAGCTCCTACGCTGAGATGGGGCTGCACAATGAGAGGGGAACACACACCATCATCCACCTGGCTGCTCTTTTTGCAGAGATTTAGGTGCCTCTTGGCATCAATGGCAGGTCAGCATAAGCCCCTGGCTGGGACCAACCCCACAGGGAGGGATTTTTGATCCCCGTAGGGGTTGGCACTGCCTTAAGCCTTATGAGGTTACCCATGGAACTTCAGGTTAGGACTCACTCAGGTTCTGAGTGAGATGGTGGAGCACACACTCTTGTTCACACTGTGTTAAAAAAAAAAATCCTGATGAGTCTTAACAAAGGAGTGTTTATTGTTTTCATGATTTTATATAAATAGCTTTTCATTTTATCCGCCTCTGCTTTTGACTTTATGTGTGTGGTTGCTTTTTTGTGTTTTTCACTCTGTTTTGGTTTTACAGTGCCAGGGATGGAATCCAGGGCCTCCCACAGGCTAGGCCTGTGCTCTGCCACTGAGCTCCACCTCCAGCCCTTGTTTGTGTTTTCTTTAAGTGTTTTCTGTCCTTTGTTATTTTGGGTTTCTCCTTCATGTATGTTAGCACAAAAAGACCCAGCAGGACTCAAACTTCACGAATCATCTCAGCTGTTTTTTCAGGAACAGGGATTGCAGGGATGAAATGCATCATGGAACCCATTTTCCTGGTGGAAGATGAGTTCACAAACAAAGAAAAGAACTGGGTTTATATAGGTTATTTTGAGGGGTGGTCTAGTGTACATATCAGTTTCCTTGGACACTCAGGAATTTGAACTTTTTTTGGTTGAAGGTCTGTGAATGCCTCCTAGAGACTGTTTTTTTAAGGGTGATAAAACACCTCCTCCCTATCTGCAGCCAGCACCTGGAAAATATTTGTCTCGGGAGATGAAGGCTGTGAGTGCATGGTCTTCCTTTACATCCCTTTTCCCAGGCCTCATCATCTTGGGAATTTCTCATTCTCCATATCTATTAATATATGTTTGGGCTTTCTCTGTTGATCTCTCACACTTCTCAAGTTCAATATTGGGCTTAGTAAGAAACAGGCAGAGGCTGGAGGTGGAGCTCAGGGGTAGAGGGCCTGTGTGCACCAGGCTCTGGTCCCCACCCCAGCACAGAAGAGAACAAAGAAGCGCTTCCTGCTTTCCTTTGCCTACCCAAAGCTGCAGGCTTTCCTCTGTGTCCTGCTTTCCTCCTTTGACCTTCAGTGTTTCCCTCCCTGGTGTTCCAAGTTCTTAGTGTCTGGTGACTTCCTGATGATTACCCTGCTCACCCAAAGGATCTGCCATGTGAGCACTTTTTTAGCCATCTTTTGTTGTCTTTAATTTTAAGCATCGAGGTCAGAGAACATCACCTGCACAGTGTTGAATTGTAACAATTGGCTTCTTCGGTGGCAAGACCGTGGTTGGAGTTTTGTGAGCCTTTTATGTGTGCTCCCCAGTATCACACATTCTCTGGCTGTTGGGCATGATGTTTTCTGCTGAGAGTCTTCTGGAAATTGAACTTCTCCTGCCTTAGCCTGACCAGTACGTAGGATTACAGGTGTGCATCACCACGCCCAACAGTTTAATTAATTTTATAGACTGACCACATCTGTTTCACCAGGTTCTAGTCCAAGAAAGATGATGTGACCAGCAATCCAGAAGCCTCCCAACATCCCTTTGTTATCACTCTGCCATCCTAGAACTTTGGCACCATGCCTTAGTTTTGCCAATTTTTGTAATTGATAGAGACAAGCTTCAGTTCCCATCACCAAAAAAATTGATTAATTTCAAAACCTGTAGTATCACTATATATTTTTTGTGTCTCCACCCTGTGCTTGAGCCTCACCCATTATTGATGGGGCTTTGGGGTTCATTCTTGATGGTTTCCACACTCACTGTGGTATGGGAGAAAACTACAGAAATGGGATGTTTTATTGGATTTATGTATTATTTATTTATTTATACATCTAATCATTTTTACAATTTTGGGGATAGAACCCAGGGTCTCCCACACATTAGGAAAACTTTTTACCAGTGAGCTACACTCACGTAGCATGTTTTATTTTTAACAGACAATGAATGATCTGCTCCTCTTGTTTTTGGAGTTGACTGTGAGCATGGACCTTCTGAGGTTGTGGCCAGCCTCATGGGTAGGTGAATAAGACATGTTCTAAGAGATGGGGATTGACTTTTATCTGATTCCCCAAAGGATCCTTGACCTGGGAATAGGTAGACAGTATAGATGGAAGGGTTCTGTCATTTTGCTCCTCCCCTCTGTCCTTGGTGGTTATTTCTGTGGCTGTGGGTGCTGAGGACCACAGGTCCTGTGGCTGGGTGCCCATCTCTGACAAGTTCTGATATTACACAGGCAGGAATCAGGCCATTGGGTTGAGACCCAGCTGTGGGAACAGCAAGGGAGTGTCTTGTGGGTGCCCTAGCCCACAGAACCTCACCCCAAGCCCTACTTTGCATTTTAATTAGAGACAGGGTCTCACTGAGTTGCTTAGCACCTTGCTTTTGCTGAGGCTGGCTTTGAACTCTTGATCCTCCTGCCTCAGCCTCCAGAGATGCTGGGATTACAGGCGTTTGCCACCATGCCCATATAGAATCCAGCCCTTTGAAACATGGTGGCCCTTCAGTTGTCCTCCAAGGGCTCTCCGCTTGGCTTACTCTACTCCTTCCAGGAGTCAGGAAGTCACTGGATCCCCACTGTCCCTTCCCCTTCCCCTGTACCCCTGTCACACACTGCCTCTCTGTGCAGATGATGGACCCTGTCCTTTTGGACTTCCTCAAGTGTGCCTTGCTCCAGGCCCAGCCCCTGCTGGGAGTGGGACGCTGGGCTCTTTCCACCTCAGTGGAGCTGGCCCTGTTGGGGTCCTCCCTCCTTCTGTCTCCTCAGAATGGTGGCAGCTGTTTGAGACCCTCATGAGCTCAGTTGGACCAGCCCAGCTGAAATGCAGGCCAAGTAGGGAGCAGTCATCCATTCCCCAATGCCTCCCCTCCTTTCTGACCCTCAGACCAGAAAAGGAGAGGAAAGATCTACTTTATTTCATTTCATTTTATTTATTTTTGCAGCACTGGGGATTGAAGGCAGGGCTGCTCTACCCCTGAGCTACATCCCCAGCCCCATTCATTTTCCACTTGGAGATGGGTCTTGCCATGTCGTGGAGGTTGTCCTTGAACTTGAGATCCTCCTGCTCAGACCGAAAGGCAGGCTGACAGGCAAGCATATAGGGAAGCGCCACTGTGGTGATTTTAGGGGTGCCTTTGGGGAGAGAGGGCTGCGGTGGAAATATGTCAGGAAGCATCTGAACTAATCATTCAGAAAAGGTGGTCTCGGGATCGCAGGCGGGGTCGGTGCGGCAGCCATCTGCAAAGAGAGCTGGGGTCAGGGGCGTCTCACCGTGTCTCACTCTGCCTGCGTCCCCGTGCTGGGCTCTCCCCGCTCACCTGGGCTGCAGCAGATGCCAGCGGCCGCGCACCGGCCCCCGCTCCCGCAGGGCTTCTGGCCCGACTGGCAGGGCGACGGCAGGTAGTTCTCCTCCTGGCAGCGCAGCGCCTCGGCTGTGCCCACGAAGCAGCCCAGCTCGTCCCCGCAGCAGATGCTGGGCCCGAAGCAGCGCCCTTTGCCCCGGGGGCCGCAGGGGAGGCACTGCGGGGAGAGTGAGCGGGAGGGAGGGGGTGAGTGGGAGGGAAGAGGAGGCGGAAGGTGGGGACCCCCGGAGGGCCTATGGGGTGCACGGGATTGGGATCCTGGGACTAGAGCTCAGGAGTCTTGGGCTCCACAGGGCTAGTCCCATCCAAGGGCCTACAGGTACTGGAGCACCAGTACCTGTACTGGAGTGGAAATCTGCTGAACCCCTTGGGTTCCCAGTGAGGAAGGATGGGATCCAGGGAACCTCGTGGTGGCCCCTATGCGCCCCTAGGTCGTGTGGCTCACCTTGCGAACCTCCAACTCTAGGGTGGCCCTCTTGCCGCCCAGGGGACAGTTTTGAATGTAGCAGGCAGAAGCCAGGGTCAGGAGGCCCAGCAGGCAGCAGGCCAGGCTGTGGCTAGACATGGTGTTGGCCCACTGGGTCAGGGATCCTCAGCTGTGGCCATCCCTCAGGCCTGGCCTTCTTATGCCCTGGGCTCTGGGTCTGCCTAGCACTAAAAAGCAGCTGGCATTACTGGTCACAGCAGGTCACTGTGTGTCAGTTCGTGTGCACAGGCTGGGCCCACTCATTACCAGTCCCACAGCAAGGTCAATGTCACTACCTTGACTAACAGACTGAGACTTGGAAGTTCAGTGCTGCCAGGGGAGGAAGCAGGCTGAAGTGGCCAGGGCCAGAAGAAGGGAAAAGGAGAAGTGGGTGAAGGGGACAGTAGAGTGCACTCCACTACCGGTCATTTTCCAGGTTTCCAGTACCAGAAGGAGGCTGTGAGGGTAGCGATGGTGGATCCTGGGACCCCTCCAGGCGGAACAGCCCCTGGCTGGAATCCCCCCCATGCTCCCTGGCCCATATGTGTACAGTCCTTGACCCTCTAGTAACAAGGTCTCCTCTTCCTAAGCCAAAGTAACCAGAAAACCTCCCCACCCACCACACACAGCCACAGCACTTCCCTGCCACCAGCACCTGCTTGGAAAAGATCCAGCTTTCTCTCCCCTCTAACTCAAAGTCAGCCTTTCCTCAGTTGGGAGCTGGGCTACAGTCCTGTGGCTATGCCACCAACACAGGTGACAGACAACCTCCCACCATGTACAGTTACTGCAAATGTCTCTAAGGATTGTTTAGACTTACTGTCATTTGGAGACCATGGCAGTCATTGGGTTGTCCCAGGAGTTGGCTATCTCATGGGTTATTAAAGAGTCACATTGAAGACACTATCAAAAGAAGACACTTGCTTTTGAATATGATCAATTCCATTGTGACCTCTTCTCCTTTTTGTGTGTGTTTTTTTAAAAAATAATTTATTATTTTGATTCATTGTAAACAAATGGGGTACAACTTGTTTCTCTGGTTTGTCATAAAGCAGAGTCATACCATTTGTGTAATCGTACATGTACATAGGGTAATGATGTTTGTCTCATTCTGTTATTTTTCCTTCCTCCCACCCTTCTTTTTCCTCTATACAATCCATCCTTCCTCCATTCTTGCCTCCCTCCCACCCCCATTATGTATCATCATCCACTTATCAGAGAGATAATTCGTCCTTTTATTTTTTGGGATTGGCTTATCTCACTTAGCATGATATTCTTCAATTTTATCCATTTGCCTGCAAATGACATAATTTTATTCTCCTTTAAGGCTGAATAATATTCCATTGTGCATATACATCACAGTTTCTTTATCCATTCATACATTGAAGGGTATCTAGGTTGGTTGCATAATCTAGCTATTGTGAATTAAGCAGCTACGAATACTGATGTTGCTGTATCTCTGTAGTATGCTGATTTTAAGTCTTTTGGGTATAGGCCATGGAGTGGGATAGTTGGGTCAAATGGTGGCTCTATTCAAACTTTTTTAAGGAATCTCCAAGCTGCTTTCCAGAGTGGCTGCACTAATTTGCAATCCCATCAGGAATGTATGAGTGTACCTTTTTCCCCACATCCTCCCCAACACCTATCATTGCCTGTGTTCTTGATAATCGCCATTCTAATTGGGGTGAGATGGAATCTTAGGGTAGTTTTGATTTGCATTTCTCTTATTACTAGAGATGTTGAAGATTTTTTTATGTATCTGTTGATTGCTTGTAGATCTTCTTCTGTGAAGTGTCTGCTCATTTCCTTAAGTCTATTTGTTGATTGGATTATTTGTGTTCTTGGTGTAAAGTTTTTTTTTTCTTTTTTTTAAATTTTAATTGAAAATCATAAATTTACACAGGGCAATATCGTTTGATTCATTCTGTTATTTTTTCCTTTCCCCCCACCCCTCCCACCCCTCTTTTCCCTCTATACAGTCCTTCCTTTCTCCAGTCTTACCACCCACCTTATCCCTAACCCTAAACCTAACCCTAACCCTAACGCTAACCCCTCCTACACCCCCTTATATGTCCTCATCCACTTATCAGCGAGATCATTCGTCCTTTAGTTTTTTGAGATTGGCTTATCTCACTTAGCATGATATCCTCCAATTTCATCCATTTGCCTGCAAATGCCATAATTTTATCATTCTTCATGGCGGAGTAATATTCCGTTGTATATATATATGCCACAGTTTCTTTATCCATTCATCAACTGAAGGGCATCTAGGTTGGTTCCATAATCTGGTTATAGTGAATTGACCAGCTATGAACATTGATGTGGCTGTATCTCTGTAGTATGCTGATTTTAAGTCCTTTGGGTATAGGCCAAGGAGTGGGATAGCTGGGTCAAATGGTGGTTCCATTCCAAGCTTTCTGAGGAATCTCCATACTGCTTTCCAGAGTGGCTGCACTAATTTGCAACCCCATCAGCAATGTATGAGTGTACCTTTTTCCCCATATCCTCGCCAACACCTATTGTTGCTTGTGTTCTTGATAATCGCCATTCTAATTGGTGTGAGATGAAATCTTAGGGTAGTTTTGATTTGCATTTCTCTTATTACTAGAGATGTTGAACAGTTTTTCATATATCTGTTCATTGCTTGTACATCTTCTGTGAAGTGTCTGTTCATTTCCTTAGCCCATTTGTTGATTGGATTGTTTGTATTCTTGGTGTAGAGTTTTTTGAGTTCTTTATAGATTCTGTAAATTAGCACTCTATCTGAAGTATGAGTGGCAAAGATTTTCTCCCACTCTGTAGGCTCTCTGTTCACGTTACTGATAGTTTCCTTTGCTGAGAGAAAGCTTTTTAGTTTGAATCAATCCCAGTGGTTGATTCTAGCTTTTATTTCTTGTGCTATGGGAGTCCTGATAAGGAAGTCTGATCCTAAGCCAACAAGTTGAAGGTTTGGACCTACTTTTTCTTCTATAAGATGCAGGGTCTCTGGTCTGATTCCGAGGTCCTTAATCCATTTTGAGTTTAGTTTTGTGCATGGTGAGAGATATGGATTTAGTTTCATTCTGTCGCATATGGATTTCCAGTTTTCCCAGCACCATTTGTTGAAGAGGCTATCTTTTCTCCATTGCATATTTTTGGCACCTTCGTCTAGTATGAGAAAATTGTATTTATTTGGGTTTGTGTCCATGTCCTCTATTCTGTACCATTGATCTACCTGTCTATTTTGGTACCAATACCATGCCATTTTTGTTACTATTGCTTTGTAATAGAGTTGAAGATCTGGTATTGCGATATCCCCTGCTTCGCTCTTTCTACTGAGGATTGCTTTAGCTATTCTGGGTTTCTTATTCTTCCAGATGAATTTCATAATTGCTTGCTCTATTTCTGTAAGGTACATCATTGGGATTTTAATTGGAATTGCATTGAATCTATATAGCACTTTTGGTAGTATGACCATTTTGACAATATTAATTCTGCCTATCCAAGAACATGGGAGATCTTTCCATCTCTAAGGTTTTCTCTAATTTCTTTCTTTAGTGTTGTATAGTTCTCATTGTAGAGGTCTTTCATCTCTTTTGTGAGATTGATTCCCAAGTATTTTATTTTTTTCGATGCTATTGTGAATGGGGTAGTTTTCCTAACTTCTCTTTCTGAAGATTCATCACTTATGTTTAAAAATGCATTGGATTTATGAGCATTGATCTTGTAACCTGCTACTTTACTGAATTCACTTATGAGTTCTAAGAGTTTTCTGGTGGAATTTCCAGGTTCCTCTAAATATATAATCATGTCATCAGCGAACAGGGATAGTTTGAGTTCCTCTTTTCCAATTCGTATCCCTTTAATTTCTTTGGTTTGTCTAATTGCTCTGGCTAGAGTCTCAAGAACAATATTGAATAGAAGTGGTGAAAGAGGGCATCCCTGCCTTGTTCCAGTTTTTAGGGGGAATGCTTTCAGTTTTTCACCATTTAGAATGATATTGGCCATGGGCTTAGCGTAGATGGCCTTTACAATGTTAAGGAATGTTCCCACTATCCCTATTTTTTCTAGTGTTTTGAGCATGAAGGGGTGCTGTATTTTATCGAATACTTTTTCTGCATCTATTGAAATAATCATGTGATTCTTAACTTTTAGTCTGTTGATATGGTGAGTGACATTTATTGATTTCTGGATGTTGAACCAACCTTGCATCCCTGGGATAAAACCCACTTGATCGTGGTGCACTATCTTTTTAATATATTTTTGTATGCGATTTGCTAAAATTTGTTGAGAATTTTTGCGTCGATGTTCATTAAGGATATTGGTCTGAAATTTTCTTTCCTCGATATGTCTCTGTCTGGTTTAGATATCAGGGTGATATTGGCTTCATAGAATGAGTTTGGGAGGGTTCCCTCCTCTTCTATTTTATGGAATACTTTGAAAGTATTGGGATGAGCTCTTCTTTAAAGGTTTTGTAGAACTCGGCTGAGAACCCATCTGGTCCCGGACTTTTCTTTGTTGGTAGGCTTTTGATGACCTCTTCTATTTCATTGCTTGAAATTGATTTATTTAAGTTGTGTATGTCCTCCTTGTTCAGTTTAGGTAATTCATATGTCTCTAGAAACTTGTTGATGTCTTTGAGGTTTTCTGTTCTGTTGGAGTATAGATTTTCAAAATAGCTTCTAATTATGTTTTGTATTTCAATCGTGTCTGTTGTGATATTTCCTTCTTCATTCCGAATTTTAGTAATTTGAGTTTTCTCCCTCTTTCTCTTTGTTAGTGTGGCTAAGGGTTTATCAATTTTGTTTATTTTTTCAAAGAACCAACTATTTATTTTGTTAATTTTTCTGATTGTTTCTTTTGTTTCAGTTTCGTTGATTTCGGCTCTGATTTCAACTATTTCCTATCTTCTACTACTTTTGGTGTTGGTCTGCTCTTCTTTTTCTAGGGCTTTGAGCTGTAGTGTTAAGTCGTTTATTTGTTGATTTCTACTTCTTTTGTTGAATGCGCCCCATGAAATAAGTCTTCCTCTAAGTACTGCTTTCATAGTGTCCCAGAGATTTTGATATGATGTGTCTTTGTTCTCGTTTACTTCTAAGAATTTTTTTATTTCCCTCCTGATGTCTTCTGTTATCCATTCATCATATAATCGTGTATTATTTAATCTCCAGGTATTGGAGAAGTTTCTGTTTTTTATTCTGTCATTATTTCTAATTTCAATCTATTATGATCTGATAGAGTACAAGGTAGTATCTCTATCTTCTTGAATTTTCTAACAGTAGCTTTGTGGCATAAGACATGGTCTATTTTAGAGAAGGATCCATGTGCTGCTGAGAAGAAAGTGTATTCATTCTTTGTTGGATGGTATATTCTAAATAAGTCGGTTAATTCTAAATTGTAGATTGTGTTATTGAGATCTATGGTTTCTTTATTCAATTTTTGTTTTGATGATCTATCCAGTGGTGAGAGAGGTGTGTTAAAATCGCCTAGTATTATTGTGTTGTGGTCTATTTGATTTCTGGAATTGAGAAGCATTTGTTTGACGTACATGGATGAGCCAATGTTCGGGGCATAGATGTTTATGATTGTTATGTCTTGCTGATTTATGCTTCCCTTAAGCAGTATGTAATGTCCTTCTTTATCCCTTCTGACTAGTTTTGGCTTGAAGTCCACATTATCTGAAATGAGGATGGATACTCCAGCTTTTTTGCTGTGTCCATGTGAATGGTATGTTTTTTCCCATCCTTTCACCTTTAGTCTATGGGTATCTCTTTCTATGAGATGAGTCTCTTGCAGGCAGCAAATTGTTGGATTTTTCTTTTTAATCCATTCTGCCAGTCTATGTCTTTTGATTGATGAGTTCAGGCCATTAACATTCAGGGTTATTATTGTGATATGATTTGCTTTCCCAGTCATTTGACTCATTTTTGTTTTTTGACATGATTTGGTTTCCCCTTTATTTGGCTATTCCTTTAGGCTAGTTCCTCCCATTGCTGATTTGCATTGTTGTTTTTCATCTCTTCCTCATGGAATATTTTGCTGAGAATGTTCTGCAATGCTGGCTTTCTTTTTGTAAATTCCTTTAGCTTTTGTTTATCATGGAAGGATCTTATTTCATCGTCAAATCTGAAAGTAAGTTTTGCTGGGTATAAGATTCTTGGTTGGCATCCATTTTCTTTCAGGGCTTGGTAAATGTTGTTCCAGGCCCTTCTAGCTTTTAGGGTCTGGATTGAAAAATCTGCTGATATTCTTATTGGTTTCCCCCTGAATGTAATTTGATTCTTTTCTCTCACGGCCTTTAAAATTCTGACTTTATTTTGTATATTAGGTATTTTCATTACAATGTGCCTTGGTGTGGGTCTGTCGTAATTTTGTATATTTGGAGTCCTATAAGCCTCTTGTACTTGGTTTTCCATTTCATTCTTCAGATTTGGGAAATTTTCTGATATTATTTCATTGAATAGATTGTTCATTCCTTTGGTTTGTTTCTCTAGGCCTTCCTCAATCCCAATAATTCTTAAATTTGGCTTTTTCATGATATCCCATAATTCTGTTCATGATTTCTTACCATCTTTTCTGTTTGGTCAACTTTGTTTTCAAGATTAAATATTTTGTCTTCAATATCTGAGGTTCTGTCTTCCAGGTGTTCTATCTATTGGTTATGCTTTCTATGAGTTTTTAACTTGGTTTATTGTTTCCTTCATTTCAAGGATTTCTGTTTGGTTTTTTTTCAATATCTCTAACTCTTTATTGAAATGATCTCTTGCTTCCTGTATTTGCTCCTTTAACTGTTGATTGGTGTGATCATTTAATGCCTGCATTTGCTCTTTCATGTCCTCGTTTGCTTCCCTGATTGTTTTAATTATGTACATTCTGAACTCCCTTTCTGACATTTCTTCTGCTGTGCTGTCATTGGGTTTTATTGATATAGTATCTAGGATTGTTTGGGACATTTTCTTCCCTTATTTTCTCATATTGGTCAGATGTCAGTGGGACTTTGTGATATTGCAGAATTCTTCTATTGGCTTATAGTGTCCCTGTAGATTTCCAGTGCCTTCAGTAGCCTGCCTTCAGTAGCCTGAAGTCTTGGAGTCACTTGATAATGCAGTGCTTCCAAGGAAAGCTGCCCCTAGCCCGCTACTGGCTCCAGGACTTGGAGCTGGCTCTGGGTAGAAAGGCTCTCACTGGGGGGTCTGCTCCGAGAAGCTAGCCTGGAAAGGCGCTTCCCGCCAGAGGGGGCTGGTCTGCGGGCTGCTTGGGGAATTCCCTGGCTGCCCCGTCCTGGTCCCTGAAGCAACCTGCGGGTAGGAACTCGCCGCCCTGGTTCAGGGACTTGAAGCTTCGTTCTGTGCAGAAAGGCTCTCACTGGGGGGCCTGCTCCGAGATGCTGGAGAATCTGGCCCTGTGGGAGGAGCCCACTGCTGGAGTGCGCATAGCTGCAGCTGCCTGGGGAAGACTCTAGCTGCCCTGCCCTACTCTAATAAGCCACCTGAATCCGGGCCTGCCACCCAGGCAGCGCTTCACTGGGTGGGGAAGACTCACCCCGTGGCTCTGTTTTAGTCCGAGTCTCTCAATGCCTCCCCTTCTTGAATCCTGGGTTCTGGAGTGACTGGAGATGCAGTCACCCTCCAGTCCGCCATCTTGGATCACCCCATGGAAAAAGCCTGTGGCAGGGGGGGGCAGGGGGTAGGTCCGCCTGGAGAGGTGTCTGGCTGCCTTGCCCTGGTCCCAAAGGCTGCTTGTGGGCTGGAGGCCACCGCTGGCCTAGAGGAAGTGGGGAGGGCTTCCTGCCTTCATGGGGTTTATATTCAGATGGAGGAGGGGAGGTGGGAAACAGTTATCATGTTGCGGACAGCTGTGCTACAGTGTGGATACTGAGTGTCACCAAAGCCCCCTGTGTTAAAGCCTTGGTCCTTAGAGAGGTGTTTTTATGATGTGCTTCAATCTTGAGAGGCAGCACCTAGGGGAGGACTGTGGTTGTGGGGAACATGCCATTGAAGCGGACAGTGGGACCCTGACCCGTTCTTGCTCTCTCATTTACTTTCCAGTCATGAGGTGAGTGGTTTTGCTCCACATTGTGATCCCCTGATATATGTGCCTCTCCATGGATCCAGAAGCAATGAGGCCAACTGATGATGGTCTGGAACCCCTGAAGCCATTGTCAAAACCAACTTGAATCCTCCACAAGCTAGTTATGTCAGGTATGTTGCCATAGTGGGGAATCCCAGCACTGGGGCACAAAGATAAACCTTAGTACATTTTGGAGGCAGTGACACATGTGTTGGGGTGTGCGTAGTTGTATTAGGTATCATGTGATATATTAATACTCCCAAGGTAGAAAATCATAGTGATGGTAGTTTTGTGTGCTCTAGATGGGACAGTCAGGACATGCTCCTATTTTTTCCTTCTTTCTTTCTTTTCTTAGTGTAAGACTCTCAGACTGCATTTCTCCCACCACCCTCCAAAGAAGGGGAGAGAAGAACAGTCATCAGTGGCAAAAAGGCAGTTGCAGTAACTGGCTTCACCCTCAGGAAGGAACTGTGGGCCTCTTCCTTGTTTTTTCCAGTCCTCTACAAGATCAGAGAAACTTTTCCAGGAATGAACTCTAGAAATGATCCCTGAAGGCATAGTCGTAGGGCAGGTTCCTCTATATAGCGGTCACGTAAGCCCATCAAATGGATCCTGGGAAGGGGTGAGGGGAACAGAGACTTCTGGGACAAGGAAATGGCAGGTTCTGGGATCCCAAAGCAGGAAGGAGACAGAGTGGAGATGCAGGTGAGAGGTTGGACTGCCAAAGCTGAGGGAAGAGAAGGAGCAGGGTGAGTGGGCTGAGTGTCAGGTTGTGAGAGGAGCAGCTGGTGGGATGGTGGTGTGCTGGCAGAGCTGGGGAAGCCTGGGCGATGCAGGGGCAGCAGAGGATCCAGAGCCTAGTTTGCCATGTTAAGTCTCAGAGGCCCATTGGATACCCACAGGGAGGTGTCACTGGGCAGTTGAGTGACAGCAAGTCTGACACTAGGGGGAGAGGCCTAGAATGGGGATAAGGATTTGGGAATCATTAGCTTATAGGAAGTGTATAAAATCAGTTCATAGAAGAGAAGAGATGGAGGAATAAATTTTGGGGTGTTTCAATATTTAGAAGAGGGAGGAAAAAGTGTCCTGTGTGAGGGAAGAAAATCCAGGTAAGCATAGTTTCACTGGAGCCAAAAAAATGTGTTTTAGAAGCAGGCCAGGGCAACCAGGTGAATGCTGCTCACAGAATATGGACATGAGGACCTAGGTGTGTCCAGTAAATCTGACAACAAGTTTATGACATTGCTAACAGGAGTTTTAGTGGGTTGGTTTGTGCAGAAACCTCAATGGAGGGAAGTTGAAGAATATGTTGATTTGTGGATTAACATGGCAGATAACCACAAATGAGGAACAAAACAATTATTAATTCCAGGGAACACAAAGGCTGTTCTGGGATAGAAGGGTCATCATACTAAACACGTGGCTTATCTCAGTAGGAGTGGTTGTGTCCAAACTGGTAATGCTGCTCTGCCCTTCGTGACATCATTGTATGAGGAAGACAGTGGATGGAGGAGGGTGCATGGGGTGGGGAGGAGTTAAAGAGCTAAGTCTTCCCTTCTTAAAAGATGTTGACTCAACATCAGGAGTTGAGGCACAGGGAATGTACGGTTGCAGAGAGTGTGGACAAGTAATTGGAAGGGGAATTACAGGGGAAGCGTAGAAGGAATGTGGGTTTTCTGGGGGTCCATGTGACATGTGAGATGCCATATTTGAAATGTAACCAGTCAACACAGTAAAAGAATTTTTCCATGCACTGAAGTCTGTGTCACAGTTCTTGACTAAGGTCCTGGCGGTGGTAACCATGAGGTAGGCTGCCGTCTGGCCCCATGGGCTGTCTCCGTACCTTGGAGCTTCACTTGTTCTGGCGATCTTGTTTGTCAGAGTAGCTCCTCAACCCATTTCCTGGCTGTGAGGACTGTGATGGGGGACATGCAAAAGGATCCCAGTCTCAAGGCCTGAGTCCATGAATCCTGACTTGTAGTGGCATGGGTTTGGGATAGCATCCTCAACGTCCCCCTGGAGCGTGACACAACCATGCCCCCGTGGGAACAATCTCCTGTATCTCTGTGACTTTGGTTTGACTCCGTGACAGTGGCTACCTTGCCTATGAGGCTGCAGAAAAGGATTTGTTTTTCAAAGACTTTGAACTGGCCACACTGGGTCTGCCTTTTCTGGTCACTTGTCCTGCTATAGGGCTAACTGGATAGGACCCCACAGCCTGGCTATCCCCTGCATCACCACTCCTGAGCTGGAGCCTGACCCTGTTCCTAACACAGCAGCCCCTACATCCTCTGCTCCTATTCTAGGGTCTGTGTGAGGGGAAAGGGTCTCTTTGACCCTCAGTAGTCTCAGAACAGCCAGAGTGCTAAAAGATTGTCTCCAGGTGACACACAGTCTACGTCTGTTCCAAATCCTGAGTCACAATCACAGAAGTTTCTGTTAAAATGTGGTCAATAACACTCTGGTCACCTGAATCCTTCCTTTATTGTACTTGGCACACAAAGACCCACATGTCTCTAAACACCTGAAACACTGCAGATGGCTTGGGACCTGGAGGCTGTGCAAGCCTTGGGGGGTTGGTGGTATCCCAGACAGTTGTTCTGTGGCCGTGGATACTTTTCTAAGACCCCAAGGAACACACTCCGAAATGGACTTTGATGCACAGCTTATTGGAAACTGCTTTCAGAAAGATTCCTTTTCACCAGGCAGTGCTCATAGCACCTATGTCTTTCATAGTGCATTGCTCAGTGCTGGTGGCCTAGAAGAGCCATGTGCTAGATTCTATGCCAAGGACTACCAGTGTAGGGGGTTTACCCATTAGGTCAGAAGCAGTGACATTAGCTTACTGTGCCCAATTTTGTGGCCAGCATCCCAAGCAGCTTAGTGAATATCTGAGAAAGCAGTTTCTCCAGATACCATGAGTCTGCTGTTATTTCCAGGGTACACATGCTGAGAGATACAGGAAAAGGGAGAGACAGTGTTCTTCGAGATAATACATAGATGATATTCAGCTTTGAGATGGCTCAGTGCTGCATTACCGTGGCTAGGTTCATGGGAATGGAAAGAGACATTTCAGGAATATGGTGTTTGCTGTCCTTTTTTTTCTTTCTAAGGAGGACACAGGAGGACACCAATCTCCTCTGAGGGAACACCTGTGCACATAATCAGGCAGCCCACCAAGACAGCAGCACCCAGAATACTTGGATATCCAATTCAATGCTGCCTGACTGCTTCCTTGGCCTTCCAAGGATGCTTCCAAGGCTTGCTACAGCCAGCCTCTGACATCACTCCTAGTCATGGTGCCATGACCTCTAGCAACAAGGAGTCATTTTCCCATTTTTGTAACTTATACAAAGCAAATCTTCATTCCTCAGCAATAAAAATGGAGTTGACTAATTAATAACCTTACGGTACTGTTTGGTCTGTTATTCTGTCTCTCCCTGTTTGTGAGACCCACAAACTGCTTACCTCAGTTGCTCTGGTGTGTGAGGAAGCCACAGAAATGGGTTTGTTGTGTTTGTTTACTTGGAGAGCTGGAGATGGAATCGGGACTTCCCACATGTTAGCCAAGCTCTCCAGCAGTGACCTAAACCCAGCCTAGCATGCTTTATGTACTTACTTATTCTTTTAGGTTACCGGGCATTGATCCAGTGATGAACCCAGGTAACTTCTCTCCAGGAGACAGGAAGTCATTAGATCCAAACTGAAATACATCTCAGTTCAATTTACATTTTATGTTGAGACTGGGTCTCGCTAAGTTGACCAGGTTCTGGTTAAGTTGCTAAGGAATCAAACATTTGTTCCCCCTCCTCAGCCTTCAAGTGCTTCAATTATAGGTGGGCACAAGTGCACCTGGCAACATGTTTTATTTTTAATAGACAATAAGTGATCTCTTGTTTTTGAAATTGGCGGTGAGCATGGACTTTCTGAGGTTGTGGCCAGCCTCATGGGCAGGTGAATGAAGTATGTTCTGGGAGAGAGGGATGGGCTTTTATCTGATCCCACAAAGGATCCTTGACCTGGGAATAGGTGGGCAGTATATATGAAAGAGTTCTGCCAGTTTGCTTCTCCCCCTTGCTTGATGGTCATTTCTGTAGCTGTGGGTGCTGAGGACTTCAGGTCCTGTGGGGGGTACCATCTCTGACAAGTTCTGATACTACACAGGCAGGAGTCAGGCCATTGGGTTGAGACTCAGCTATGTGGTAAAAGCAGGGCAGTGTCTTATGGGTGCCCCAGCCCAGCCTCCCAGCTCAGCACCTTTTTAGTGCTCTTTAGCTCAGTGGCCTCTTTAGGGTCTGAGAATCTAGCTCTTTTAAATATTGTGTCCCTTGAGCTGCCCCCTACAAGTTCCCTCTGCCAGCTCTTCTCCTTCAGTTTCTATGGAGGAGTAGGTACCTCTCTCCGGGAGTCAGGTCCCCACTGGGTCCCCACTGTCCCTTCCCCTTCCCCTGTACGCCTGTCACACACTGTCTGTGTGCAGATGACTGAACCCTGTCCTTTTGGACTTCCTCACGTGTGCCCTTCCAGGCCCAGCCCCTGCTAGGAGCGGGAAGCTCAGCTGTTTCCATCTCTCAGGAGCTGGCCCTGTTGGGGTCCTCCCATCTCTAGTATCTTCAGGATGGTGGCAGCTGTTTGAGACCCTCATGAGCTCAGTTGGATCAGCACAGCTGTAATGCAGTCCCGGGTAGGGAACAATCATTCATTCCCCAATGCCTCCTCCATTTCTGATACTTAGACCAGAAAAGAGTAGGAGAGGAAAGATCTGCTTTATTTTAGTTCAGTTTATTTATTTTTGCAGTACAGGGGATTGAAGGCAGGGCTGCTCTACCCCTGAGCTACATCCCCAGCCCCATTCATTTTTCACATTGAGACAGGGTCTCACCATGTCATGGGGCATGTCTTCAAACTTGGTATCCTCCTGCCTAGACACCACAGTCACTGGATAGATAGGCAAGTACCATGGCGGTGGTTTTGCTCCATTTCATTACTTTTGGGGATGACTTTGGGGAGCAAGCGGTATTGTGGGAATATGTCCAGAGGCATCTGAACTAATCATTCAGAAAAGGTGGTCTCAAGGTCACAGGTGGGGTTGGTGTGGCAGCCATCTGCAAACGCAACTGGGGTCAGTGACCATCCTGCTGCATCCCATTGTGCCCTGGTCCCCATGCTGGCCTCTCCAGACTCACCTGGGCTGTGGCATATGCTGGCTGCCACTCATAGGCCCCAGCTTCCAAAGGGTTTCTGACTCCATTTACAGGGTGATGGCAGGTAGTTTTCTCCCTGGCTGTGCACATAAAGCACCTCAGCTTGCCCTGCAGCAGATGCTGGGCCCAAAGCAGCACCTTGTTCTGGGACCAAAGGGGAGTGAATCAGGAAAGAGTAGTTTCTCTGGGTACAAACAAAGTGTCTTTTAAGAAAGAACCAGTGGAAAGCTTTCAAGATGGTGGAATAGAGAAGGTTGCTTTCCTGGCTGCTCCATGGCTGGAAACCAAGAAAGCAGATAGGCAGCTTCTAACCAAGGTGGTTGAGAATAAAAAGGGTGTGGAAATGTTAGTGGGATTTGATACTGGACATTCAAAGCAGATTGGGGACTCAGGAGTATGGAGAAAACAAAATAAGGAAGAAATCCCCAGCGCCATCACTGCTGCTGTTATTAGAGACACCAGCCAGAGTGATCTCTCCACAAATAAAGAGGAGGGACAAGAAAATTAAAGGAGCCTGCATTTTTAGGAGGGTGTAGGCATGTCTGGCTATGGAGAGTTTAGAGATCAAAGGAAGGCATTTTGCTCAATATCCAGGTTCATCGAAGAACCTGGAGCTTACCTAAACCTCCAGGAGTTTTGCCTATGGGATTGCATCTCTCACTATAGCAACTCCACCCTGTGGGTGGAGCAAGCATCACACTACAGACCATCACACCTAACACTGCTAAGAAGGGAAGCTGAGAATCTTTTGTACTCCAGTGGAAACAATTCTTTAACTTTTCATAGAGATCTTTGTTTTTCTTTTCTGTTTCATTCTGACCTTAAGAGTTCATGAACACTTATTCTTATTTGTTTTTGTATCATTTCTAGCATTTTTGAAGCCAGTTTTTTTTTCGTATGCGCACGCGTGTGTGTGGTGCTGGGGATTGAACCCAGGGCCTTATGCTTGTGAGGAAAGCACTCTACCAACTGAGCTATATCCCCAGCCCAGAAGCCAGTTAATTTTTGTGGATCAGTTTTTTTAAGGATTAGGATGTCTGATTAGCATATTTTGGTTTTGCTTTGCATTCTTTTATTTATAATCTTTTATTTAATTTATAATCTTTACAAAAATTTATATATATATTTTTTCTCTCACTTATCTTTTCCCCTTCTCATTCTCTTTTTTTTCTACTAACAGGAAATCTCTATTGTTATTGCTTTTAATCTTCCATTAATTTTTTACTTCTTTTCTCTCTCCTCTCCCATATTCATCACATCCTCCATCACTTCTGTTTTCTCTCTGTTCACCATTTGAAATTGTAAACCCTTTGCAAACTTACTTTTTTTTCCTGAAGGCACTAATTGATCATACGCATTTTTGTGTATTGTGACTATTAGCATTGCAGATGTCATAGCAGGAATTATTTGTTTAATGATGTATATTGTTTGCATTGGTTGTTATTTGTTATTATTTGTCTCCCCCTAAATGGTGAGGTAATGGAAACTTTCAGGGATGTTATAAGTCCACAGGGTAGAAACTCTACTGCCTTAGATCCATATTGTTAGATGGGTAGACATACAAACAACCGGAAAAAGCAAAGGAACAAATGGCCCCAACCACACCGAGATACTCAATAACATAATTCATTGACACCACAGTGGAAGAAATGTCTGAGGAGTTGGGAATGTACATAGTAAACCCATCTGGGCAGTAAAGGATGATGTAAGGACTGAAATCAGAGAGAAAATACAGAAAATGAAAGATCACTTCAGTAAAGAGAGATTTGAAGGATCTAACGTGGCGGACTAGAGAGAGATTACATTCCTTGTCACTCCGTAAATCAGGATTCAAGCAGAGGAAATATTGTTTCTCTGTGAGGCCGTCATGGTTGCTCACCGATCCCCTGCTGTTTACCCTATTCATCTGCTGCCATCACCTGCTGTCTGCCAGCATATCACCATGCCTTTTGAGTGTGGATCACTCACTGACCACTGCCTATCATCTACCATCTCCCCATTTGTCCACCTCTCACCTACTCAATGCCTACCACCCAATGTCCACCCTCCAATTGTCTCTCCTTAGCCTGCAGACTGCACGCAGACCACAAGTAGATTTCCTGCTGCCCTCTGTTGCCTGGAAGTCCATTGTCACAGTACCCACAGGTTTGGTTTCACAAGGCTGCCACCACCTTGGGACAACAGCCAGGACCTGCAGGTTTGCTGCCATGGCCACTGCCATCTTGGGGCGTGGCCACCTTGGTCTGGGGACTCAGGCCAGGGCCTGGAGACATATTGGGGTACCTACAGTTCTGGTTGATCCTGAGGTCTTTCTGATGGGTGTGGTAGTGGCTGCCATCTGGCTGCCTCTTTGCAGGGTCACTCCTTTGTGTGAGCGCATCCCTGGTGGTCTCTCTGCAAGTTGAAAGGGCACTGAGATCTTGGGACTGTAGCAATATAGGGTCTGGGGAAGCTGAAGCCCAGGTCCATCAGATTGCAGGGGATTTGTGTGGGCCGGTCTGGGTCTGGCAAACTTGTGGAAAGCCAGAGACTAGGGGCAGTTCAGACTAGTGGGAGAACAGGTTGAAGAAACAAGAAAACTGGGCTTACTCCAGCTCAGTGGGTCCTAAAGTGTGCAGGGATGGAAGAAACCAGCTACAATGGGTGGGAAGACTGTAAGAGGGTGTGAGGGCATCTTGCTATCGGCTCACCCACCCAACCAGTCTGGCCACCCAGTGGACTAAAGCTAACATCAAATGTCAGAGAACCCCACCTATTGGCAGAGAAGGGAAGTTGAGAAAAATTTTTGAAAGCCAACTGAAGCAATCATTCAATTTTCCATTGAGACTTTTCTCCTTTTTTCTTTCTTTTTTCACCCTCTCTCTCTCCACACTCTATTGTCTTTGAATCCCAAATATTTTTCATGCATCAATTTACTGAGGAATGGGATGTCTGAATAGTTTATGACAGTTTTGCTGTGCATTCTTATATTTTTGCATTTAAAAAAATTCTGCACGTATTTTTTTCTTTCACCAACCTGTCTCCCTGGATTCTTTCTCACTTCTCTCATACTAACAGTCAACCTCTATTAATTCCTCCCTCGTTCTTACTATAAATTTTTACCTCTATCTTCTCTCCCTTTCCCTCATAAACATCATATCTTACACTACTTCTGTTCCCTCATTGTCCATCATTTGAAATGGTAAACCCTTTTAGCAAACTTACTGTTTATATTATAGATAATAATTGAACACTTCATTTCTATCAATTGTGACAAAACTGTAAACACGTTAATAGGAGCCATTAGGCTTAAGGTGGTATAATGTTTGCATTGGGTGCTGTTAATATTGGCCTCCCCCTTAAAGGTGAGGTACTGGAAGCCTTCAGGGACACTATAAGACTACAGGGTATAAACTGTACTGCCTCAGATTCATACCACTAGATAAGACACATAAACAACATGAAAAAACAAGGGAACAAAGTGCCTCAAACAAACCAAGATGTTCCAACAATAAATTCATAGACAACACAGTAGAAGAAATGTCAGAGAAGGAGTTTAGAAAATGCATTTTTAGATTGATCTTTGAAATAAAGGATGGTATTGGAGAGAAAATGCAGGAAGTGAAAGATCACTTCATTAAAGAGGCAGAGATTATAAAAAGGAATCAAGCAGAAGTCCTTGAAATGAAGGAAATAAAAAATCAAATTAAAAATTTGATGGAAAGTATCACCACAGACTAGACCACTTGGAAGACAGAACCTCAGACAATGAAGACAAAATATATACTCTTGAAAATAAAGTTGACCACACAGAGAAAATAGTAAGAAACCATGAACAGAACTTCCAAGAGATATAGAATAACTTAAAAAGATCAAATTTAAGATTTATCAAAATAGATGAAGGTGTGGAGACACAAACCAAAGAAATGCACAATCTTTTCAATGATATAATATCAGAAAACTTTCCAAATCTAAAGAATGAAATGGAAAATCAACTATAAGAGGCTTTTAGGACCACAAATTATGAAATTACAGCAGACCCACACAAAGGCACATTATGAGAAGGACAAACACACAAAATAAAGATAGAATTTTAAAGGGCTGGGAGAGAAAAAAATCAAATTACATATAGGGGAAAACCAATTCAAATCTCGGTTGATTTCTCAACCCAGACCCTCAATGCCAGTAGGTCCTGGAATAACATATATCAAGCTCTGAAAGAAAATGGATACCAACTGAGAATTTTATATCCAGCAAAATTAAGCTTCAGATTTGAAGATGAAATAAAAACCTTCCATGGTAAACAAAATTAAAGGAATTCACAACTAGAAAGCTTGCACTACAGAATCTTCTCAGAAAAATATTCCAAGATGAGGAAATGAAAAAGCAAAATGAAAATCAGCAAAGGGAGGAACTACACTAAAGGAAAGGTCAATCAAAGGAGAAATTAAATCAAGTTAAAAAACAAAAATAAGCCAAAATGACTGGGAATACAAATCATATCTCAATAATGACATTGAATATAAATGGCTTAAACTCATCAACCAAAAGACATAGACTGGAAGATTGAATCTAAAAGAAAAAACCCAACAATATGCTGTCTTCAAGAAACTCACCTTCTAGGAAAAGACATGCACAGACTGAAGGTGAAAGGTTGAGAAAAAACATATCACTCATATGGACCACGTAAACAGGCAGGGGTTTCCATCCTAATATCAGACAAAGTGAACTTCAAACCAAAGTTAGTCTGAAGGGATAAAGAAGGACATTTCATACTGTTAAGGGAATGATATACCAATAAGACATAACAATCATAAATATATATGCCAAAAACAATGGAGCATTTATGTACATCAAACAAACTTTCCCCAATTTCAAGAATCAAATAGACCACAGCACAATAATACTGGGTGACTTTAATACACTCTTTCACCACTGGATAGATCTTTCAAACAAAATCTAAACAAAGAAACTATATAATTAAATAATACAATCAATGATTTAGACTTAATCACATATATGGAGTATTTCATCCATCATCAAGCAAATACACTTTCTTCTCAGCAGCACTTGGATCCTTCTGTAAAACAGACCATATGTTATGCCACAAAGAAACTCTCAGCAAGTACAAAAAAATAGAAATACCACCCTGCATTCTATCAGATCATAATAGAATGAAACTAGAAATCAACAATAAAAAAAATAGAAGCTATTCCAACACCTGGAGACTAAATAGCATGCTATTGAATGATGAATGGATAAAAGAAGAAATCAGAGATGAAATAAAAAATACATACAGGTATGAGAATAGTGATACAACATATCAAAATCTCTGGGATGCTATGAAGGCAGTGCTAAGAGAAAAGTTCATTGCATTGAGTTCATTCATTAAAAGAATAAAAAGTAAACAAATAAATGACCTAACATTGCATCTAAAAGCCCTAGAAAAATAAGAAACAAATCAACACCAAAAGCAGCAGAAGACAGAATATAATTAAAATCAAAGTTGAAATCAATGAAATTGAAATGAAAGAAACAATTGAAAAAATTGACAAAACAAAAAGTTGGTTCTTTGAAAAAATAAAATAAAATCAATAAACCCTTAGCCACACTAACAAAGAGAAAGAGAGAATTCAAATTACTAAAATTTGTGATGAAAAAGGAAGTATCACAATGGATAGTACTGAAATACAGAAGATAATTAGAAACTATTTTGAAAATTTATACTCAAATAAAATAGAAAAACTTGAAGACATTGACAAATTTCTAGAGACATATGATCTATCCAAACTGATGCAGGAGGACATACACAATTTAAACAGATCAATTTCAAGCAATGAAATAGAAGACACTATCAAAAGCCTACCAACAAAGAAAAGTCCAGGACCAGATGGATTCTCAGCAGAGTTCTATAAGACCTTCAAAGAAAAATTAAAACCAATCCTCCTTAAATTATTCCATGAAATAGAAAAGGAAGGAACCCTTCCAAACTCATTCTATGAGGTTAGTATCACCCCTCTACCATAACCAGACAGAGACACATCAAGGAAAGAAAACTTCAGACCATATCCATGATGAACATAGATGCAAAAATTCTCAAGAAAACTCTGGCAAATTGCATACAAAAACATATTAAAATGATAGTGCACCGTGATCAAGTGGGGTTCAGCCCTGGAATTCAAGGTTGGTTCAATAAACAGAAACCAATAAACATAATACATCACACCAATAGATTAAAGACAAGAATCACATGATTATGTTGGTAGATGCAGAAAGAGCATTTGACAAAATACTGCACCTCTTCATTTTCAAAACACTAGAAAAACTTTGGATAGTAGGAACATACCTCAACATAGTAAAAGCTATCTATGGTAAGCTCATGGCCAACATTATTCTAAATGGAGAAAAATTGAAAACATTTCTTCTAAAAACTGGAACAAGACAGGCATGCCCTCTTTCACCACTTCTATTCAACAACATCCTTGAACCTCTGGCTGGAACAATCAGTCAGATAAAAGAAATTAAAGGAATATGAATAGGTAAAGAAGAACTCAAACTATCACTATTTGATAACAACATGATTCTATATTTAGAAGACTGAAAAAATTCCCCCAGAAAGCTTCTAGAACTTGTAAATGAATTCTGCAAATTACCAGGATATAAAATCAATACCCATAAATTTAATGCATTTCTATACATAAGCAATGAATCCACTGCAAGAGATTAGGAAAACTACCCCATTCACAATAGCCTCAACAAAAATAAAATATTTGGGAATCAATCTAACAGAAGACATGAGAGATCTCTACAATAAAAACTACAGAACACTAAAGAAAGAAATTGAAAAAGACCTTAGAAGATGGAAAGACCTCCCATGCTCTTATATAGGCAGAATTAATATTGTCAAAATGGCTACACTACCAAAAGTTATACAGATTCAATGCAATTACTATTAAAATTCCAATGATATTCTTCATAGAACTAGAAAAAGCAATCATGAAATTCATTTGGAAAAATAAGAGACCCAGAATAGCCAAAACAATCCCTAGCAAGAAGAGTAAAGCAGGAGATGTCACACTTCCAGAACTTAAACTATACCTCAGAGCAATAGTAACAAAAATGGCATGGTATTGGCACCAAAATAGACATGTAGACCAATGGTACAGAATATAAGATACAGAGAAAAACCCACATAAATATGGTTATCTCCTAGTAGACAAAGGTGCCAAAAACATCCATTGGAAAAAAGATAGACTGGCGGACCTGGTACCTCTTTAGTGAAGCGGCAGCTGAGGAGACTCCGGCGCTCACCATGGCCGATGAAAAGCCCAAGGAAGGAGTCAAGACTGAGAACAACGATCATACTAACTTGAAGGTGGCGGGGCAGGATGGTTCTGTGGTGCAGTTTAAGATTAAGGCATACACCACTTAGTAAACTAACGAAAGCCTATTGTGAATGACAGGGTTTGTCGATGAGGCAGATCAGATTCCGATTTGATGGGCAGCCAATTAATGAAACAGACACACCTGCACAGTTAGAAATGGAAGATGAAGATACAATTGATGTGGTCCAGTAGCAGACAGGAGGTGTCTACTAAAAAGGGAACCTGCTACTTTACTTCAGAACTCTGTTCCTACAGACCAAGAATACATTCTTAATTAGAAAACTGCAATGTGGTTCCACCACATCCTGACTACTACAGTATAGTTTTCTCTATTCTTTCATTTTCCCTTCCCCATTCCTTTATTGTACATAAAGTAACTGGTGTATGTGCACAAGCATATTGCATTTTTTTTTAACTAAATGGCCAATGATATGTTTTGATTGACATCAAATGGAGATGGGATGGGGAAAAATACTGGTTCTGCGAAATTGTCCCCTTTCTCCATTAGTGGCATGCTCATTCAGCTCTTATCTTTATATTCCAGTAAGTTATTTTGCTCTCACTGTTTTAACAAAAAACAAAAAGCAAACATAAAACCTGAACAACATAAAAATCCTTGCATACCTTGTTCAATTGGAGAATTTTAATGTTTTTCATTTATCATTGTAAAACCAAGGACAATTTTATAACTTTTTTGTATGTAGCTGTTACATGTAGGGCAATCCGTCTTTAAGTAGGGGTAAATTACTCTTAAAAAAAAAAAAAGATTCCTAGATAGTTTTCCCTTCAAGTCAAGCGTCTTGTTGTTTAAATAAACTTCTTGTTTAAACTGAAAAAAAAAAAGAAAGAAAAAGAAAAAAGATAGACTATTCAACAAATAGTGCTGGAAAAATGGAAAGCCACATGTAACAAAATCACCCTATCTCTATCTCTCATCCTATACAAAAATCAATTCAGAGTGAATCAAAGATTTAGACACTAGAACAGAGGCCCTGAGCCTAATAAAAGAAAACAGGCCCAAATCTTCATCATTTCTGCTCAGGACCTGACTTTCTTAACAAGACTCCTAAAGTGCAAGCAGTAAAATTAAGAACCAATAAATGAGATGGGTTCAAACTAAAAGCCTTCTCAGCAAAGGAAACAATTAATAATGTAAAGAGAGAGCAAACAGAATGGGAAAGCATCTTTCCACCCACCTCAGATAGATCGCTAATCTCCATGATAAAGAACTCAAAAAACTTAACACCAAAAAAACCCAAATAACTCAATCAATAAATGGGCTAAGGAACTGAAGAGACACTTCACAGAAGAAGAAATGAAATTGATCAACAAACATATGAAAAAATGTTCATTATCTCTTACAATTAGAGAAATGCAAATCAAAAATTACTCTAAGACTTCATCTCACTTCAGTCAGAATGGCAATGATTAAGAATTCAAGCAATAATAAGTGTTGGCAAGGATGTGGGGAGAAAGGTAAACTCATACATTGTTGGTGGAACTGCACATTGGTGCAACCACTTTGGAAAGCAATATGGAGATTTCTAAAAAACACCTGGAATGGAACCACCATTTGACCCAGCTATCCCACTCCTTGGTTTATACCTGAAGGAAATAAAATCAGCATACTGCAGTGATGCAATCACATTAATATTTATAGCAACTCAATTCACAATAACTAAATGATAGAACCAGCCCAGATGCCCTGCAAAACATGAATGGATAAAGAAAATGTGGCACATATACACAATGGAATATTACTCATCTTTAAAGAAGAGTGAAATTATGGCATTTTCAGGTAAATGGATGCAACTAGAGAATATCATGCTAAGTGAGGTAAGCCAATTCCCCAAATCTAAAGGCCAAATGTTTTCTCTGATAAGTAAATGCTGATCCATAGTGGAGGGTGGGTAGGGAAGAATGAAGGAACTTTGGATTATGCAGAAGATATAAGGAGATGGGTGGGGAGGTGGAGATGGGAAGAATGGTAGAATGAGACAGACCTTATTACCCTATATACATGTATGAAAAACATTTTTTAAAAAAACAAGATGGAAGGGCAATAAATGGGTGACTTTATCTTTCCTCAATAATAAATAAATAAATTTAAAAAAGAAAAAATAATAAAGTGAAAGAGATTCTGAAAAAAAATCAAGCAGAAATCCTCAAAATGAAGGAATAAATAAACCAAATTAAAAATTCAATGGAACACATCACCAACAGACTGGACCACTCAGAGGATAGAGTTTCAGGCAATGAAGAAAAAATATATAATCTTGAAAATAAAGTTTACCACGGAGAAGAGATATTAAAAGACCATGAACAGAACTTCCAGGAAATACGGGATAAACTGAAAAGACCAAATTTAAGATTTATTGGTATAGATGAAGGCTCTGTTATAAACCAAAGGCATGCACAATCTTTTCGATGAAATAATATCACAAAAATTTCCCCACCTAAATATAGAAATGGAAAATCAAATACAGGAGGCTTAGAGGACCCCCAAATTACAAAATTACAATAGGCCTTCACCAACCCACCTTAAGATGAAAGTGCTTACCATACAGAAGGAGGATAGAATTTTAAAGGCTGCTAGAGAATAAAGACTGGTCACATTTGGAGGGAAACCAATTCAGATCTTATATGATTTCACAATCCAGACCCTCAAATCTAGAGGTCTTAGAACAATATATATCAATCTCTGAAAGAAAATGGATGCCAGCCAAGAACACTATTCCCAGCAAAGTTAAGCTTCAGAATTGATAATGACATAAAAACCTTCCATGATAAACAAAATTTAAAATAATTCACAACTAGACAGCCTGCACTACAAAACATACTCAATAAAATATTTCATGAGGAAGAAATAAAAAATAAAACTGAAAACCAGCAAAGGGAGGAACTCCACTAGAAGGATAGTCAATAAAAGGAGAAATGATTTCAAATTAGAAACCAGAAATAAATCAAAATACCTGAGAATAGAAATCATTTCTCAATAATAACATTGAATATAAATAGCCTGAACTCATCAATCAAAAGATATAGATTGGTAGATTGGATTAAAAAGAAAGATCCAACAATAGCTGTTTCCAAGAGATTGACCTCTTATTCAAAAACATCCACAGTCTGAAGGTGAAAGGATGGGAAAAAAACATCACTCACATGGATCTCGTAAACAAACAGGAGATTCTATCCTCATATCAGATAAAGTGGACTTCAAGCCAACGTTAATCAGAGGGGACAAAGAAGGACATTTCATACTACTTAAGGGACTTACACATCAACAAGACACAGCAATTATAAATATTTATGCCCCAAACAATGGAGCATCTGCATACATCAAGCAAACCCTTCCCAATTCCAAGAATCAAATAGACCACAACACAATAATACTGGGTGACTTTCACAACCCCTCTGACCACAGGATAGCTCCTCAAAACAAAAACTAAATAAAGAAACAATAGAAACTAAATATAGAAGTTATATTTACATTTAAATTTTTTTATTTATTCTAATTTGTTGTACAAGAGAGTAGAATGCATTTATAAATGTTTGTTTCATTTTATTTATTTTTTTTTTATTTTTTATTTTTACAGATTGCATTTTGATTCATTGTACACAATGGGGTACACCTTTTTGATAGATCATACACAAATGGAGTGTAATCTCTCATTTTTCTGATTATACATATTGTAGGATCATATTGGTCATGCAATCATATATGTACATGAGGTAATAATGTCTGTTTCACTACTATGCTTCCTACCCCCACACCCCTTCCCCTCCCTTCACTCCCCTGTACTGAATATAAAGTAACTCTTTTCTTCCCTATCCCCCACTCCCCACTTATTGTGAATTAGCATCCATATATCAGAGAAAACATTCAGCTTTTGGTTTTTTGGGTTCGGTTTATTTCACTTAGCATGATATTCTTTAACTCCATCCATTTACCCACAAATACCACAATTTCATTCTTCTTTAAAGCTGAGTAATATTCCATCATATATATACATATATATACACACACACACATATATATACACACATATGTACATGTGTATACATATGTACACACACATATATGTGTATACTTACACATATATATGTGTGTATATACACACACGTACATGTGTGTACATATATACACACATATGTACATACATATACATACATGTATATACACACATATGTACGTATATATATATACACACACACATATATATATATACACACACACATACTTATACCACATTTTCTTTATCCCTTCATCTGTTGAAGGGCATCTAGGCTATTCCCATAGTTTAGCTATTTTGAATTGAGCTGCTATAAATATTGATGTGGATGTGTCACTATAATATGCTGATTTTAAGTCCTTTGGGTATAAACCAAGGAGTGGGATAACTGGGTCAAATGGTGGTTCCATCCCAGGTTTTCTGAGGAATCTCCATACTGCTTTCCATAATGATTGCTCCATTTTGCATTCCTACCAGCAATGCAAAATTCTCGCCAAAATGTATTGTTGCTTGTATTCTTGATAATTGCCATTGTGATTGGAGCGAGATGAAATTTTAGTTTTGATTTGCATTTCTCTAATTGCTAGAGATGTTGAACATTTTTTCATATATTTGTTGATTGATTGTATTTCTTGTCCTGGATAGGCAGAATTAATATTGTCAAAATGGCCATACTACCAAAAGCAATATACAAATTTAATGCAATTCCTATTAAAATTCCAATGACCTTCTTCATAGAACTAGGAAAAGCAATCATGAAATTCATTTGGAAAAATAAGAGACTCAGAATATCCAAAGAAATCCTTAGTAAGAAAAGTGAAGCAGGAGGCATTATAATACCAGACTTCAAACTATACTACAGAGCTATAGTAATATAAACAGCATGGTATTGGCACCAAAACAGACATGTAGACCAATAGTACAGAATAGAAGACACAGAGATAGACCCACATAAATACAGTTATCTCATACTAGACAAAGGTACCAAAAATATTCACTGGAGAAAAGATAGCCTATTCGACAAAATGGTGCTGGAAAAATGGAAAGCCACATGTAACAAAATGAAATTAGATCTTTATCTCTCATTCTTCATGAAACTCAACTCAAAGTGGATCAAAGATTTAGCCACTAGAACAGAGACCCTGTGACTTCTAGAAGAAAATGTAGGCCCAAATCTTCACAAATTAATAATTTATACTTAACAGACATGCATAGACTACTTCATCCATCAATAACTGGACATTTTTTTCTCAGCATAGATCCTTTTTCAAAACAGACCATATCTTAAACCACAAAGCAACTCTTAGCAAATACAAAATGTAGAGATAATACCTTGCATTCTATCAGATCATAATAGAATAAAATTAGAAATCAATGATAAAATAAAAAATAGAAGCTACTCTAACACCTGGAGACTAAATAATATGCTATTAAATGACCAATGGATACCAGAAGAAATCAGGAATGAAATTCAACAAATACTTTAGAGTTAAATGAGAACACTGATACAAAATATCAAAATCTCTGGGACACAATGAAGGCAGTGCTAAGAGGAAAGTTCATTGCGTTGAGCTCATTCAGTAAAAGAATAGAAAGTCAACAAATATATAACCTAACATTACACCTCGAAACCCTAGAAAATGAACAAATCAACAGCAAATGCATTAAAAGACAGGAAATAATTAAAATCAGAGCTGAAATCAATGAAATTAAAACAACAAAAACAAAAATTCAAAAAAATCAATGAAACAAAAATTTGATTCTTTGAAGAAATAAATCATATTGATAAACCTTTAACCAAGAACTGAAGAAAAAGAAAGAAAACTCAAATTATTAAAATTCATGATGAAAAGAAATATCACAAGGGCACTCCTGGAATAAGACCATAATCAGGAACTATTTTGAAAATGTATACTCTAATAAAATAGAAAATCATGAAGATATCAACAAATTCCTAGAGACATATGATCTACCCAAATTGAATCAGGAGCACATAAATATTTAAATAAATCAATTTCAAGCAATGAAATTGAGGACACCATCAAAGGCCTACCAACAAAGAAAAGCCCAGGACCAGATGGATTCTCAGCCAAGTTCTACTAGACCTTCAATGAAGAACTAACACCAATCCTCCTCAATTTATTCCATGAAATGGAAAAGGAGGCAACTCTTCCAAACTCATTCTATGAAGCTCATACCACCCTGATACCAAAACCAACAAAGACACATCAAGGAAAGAACACTCAGACCAATCTCCCTAATGAACACAAAAATTCTCAATGCTGGAAAATCACATAAAACATATTGAAATGATAGTGTCTCCAAGCAAGGCTGCTTCAACATACAAAAATCAATAAACATAACTTATGACAAGAATCACATGATTATCTCAATAGATGCAGAAAAAGCATTTGACAAAATACAGCATTCATCATGTTCAAAACACGAGAAAAACTATGGATAGTAAGAACATACCTCAACATTGTAAAAGCTATCTATGGTAAGCCCAAGGTTAGCATAATTCTAAATGCAGAAAAATTAAAAGCACTCCCTCTAAAAACTGTAATAAGACAGAAATTCCCTGTTTCAACACTTCTGTTGAACATAGTCCTTAAAACTCTAGCCACTCTGCTATATTTTTATAATCATCCCTCTTAATATCTGCTTTCTGGTGGGTGGTGCTGGGGTATAATTCCAGGGTCACCTACATTCTGCACACAATTCCAACCAGTCGTCTGGGCCTCTTGTTCTAATGTCTACCTTTTGGTTGGATTGTATCATTCACATTAAATACTTATCTTGATATGATTGTATTTATATAGGCCTTTTTATTGCACTAACAATAAAATAATATTTAGATACATATGGATTTACCTTTCTAATTTTCTCTATTGTGATTTCTTGGTCTTTATATTACCACAATATTATAATTTTATAACATACATTAGTATCAGGTAATGATAACTAGTACTTTGCTTTTATATTTCAGAGAGTTCCTGGCTAATTTTATATATATATATATATATATATAAACTTCCTGGAAATTTTTGAAGGTTTTTACATTGTTCCCTTCTTTAATTTTATTGAGGTATTATTATAGTTGATTTGGAGGAAATGGTCATCCTTATGATAGTTTTACCATCTATACATAAAGTGTGCAATTGGTTCTTTGATGTACTTCTTTGTATTTTTATTTTTCTCAAATTCTGCACATTTTAAAATATTCTTACATATGAAATACAGCATTCATGTGACAACTTTTTAAAATATACATGATGTTTTTAAGTCAAACTGAATATAACAAAATGTGTCTACCTTCAAGAACCATTATTTTTCACTATTTATTATTAATTTATTCATAAATATACACCCCTTTAATCATGCCCCTATGTTTCAACTCAGGAGAAATATGGTTATGTTCTCATATGTCCAGGTGTTGTAATTTCAATCTCTGTTTCTGGTGGTGGTGTATCATGTATGCTGATTAAAAAAAAATTCTGTACATGCATAATAACAGTTAAAACTATATCTTCCCTTTACGAGAGTGCCTTTCTTCCACATGTTCAACAATACTATTTAACTCTGTGTATATGATGTGATCTTATTTTACATTACCTAATCTCTAAAGACTTTTAGTTTTTTATGATTATGGAACACTTATATATGGTCTATTTAAAGTGAATGTACAAGTCTCTTGCCTGCTTTTCTTTTTGCAGTCTGTAGTTTTCTTCTTATAATTGTTTGATTATATATGAGGTAATTAGGTCATGTGTCCTTGCACTATTTAATGGAATCATTTGAGGAATGGAATTTTTATTTTAATATTTTACAATTTATTAATTTAAAAATATTTTGTGTAATTTTGAAAATAAATAACATTTTTGTTGTTCTTTTTCCCTTTTTTGATATGGGAGATTGAAACTGGTGTTCTATTACTGAGCTATACCCTCAGCTCTTTTTAAAATTTTATTTTCAGACATATTTTGATAAGTTTCTTGGGTTGGTCATAGACTTGTGATCCTCCTGTCTTAGCCTCTAGAGTACAGGATATTTCTGTTGTGCACCACCATATGCATCCTGTCTCACTTTCTTATGTCAACTTTTGGATGCTTTATATTTTCTTTTATATTTCACTTTTCATAATTCTTATATTTATATTTAGTATGTGAAAATGGGTTATGTGGTATGTGTAAAGCATACAAAAGCACTTCTACTATCATACAAATATCCCCATATTCTAGCATTTTTCTTTGGAAAGAATGCCATTTTTCCTCTTTCCTACACTACAATCTCTATGATTTAAAACTGTCTAAATAGCAAAAGACTTATTAAGAGTTTTGTCTTGATTCCCACCATGTATTAATTTTATCATGAGGTCTACCCTGATTGCTTTAACTTTATAACATCAGTCTATTGTGGCATTATGGTGTTTTGGTCAGTGGTAGATTTCATGTACAACAGTGGAATGGATATATCAAAAGGCCTCACCACATAGTAGTCTGTCCCAACTGGATATTTGTCATTATACTCAGGTATTTGGAAAATAGCAGAATCATCTTAGAATGAATTTCACAGAATATATACACTTCAAGTGAGACATCATCATATATATGCATATATATGCAATTACCTAGCATATAATTGATATAATTTTTACTTATTGAATTATTGAATTTACCAGGGTCTCTCTGAGTTACTAAGTGATTCACTAAGTGATTGAGACTGTCTTTAAACTCTTAATACTCCTCTTGAGTTGTTTGGAATACATACTTGCTCCACTAGATCTGGCTCATTTGCTTTTTAAAAGTACCATCATTGACTTTGGTGATTCTGTGTTATGTTTATTTTCAATATCTTCTAATTTTACTCTTTTGCTTAAGATTTTATTTTATCTACTCTTACTTTTATAAAATTTATTTGTTTCGAACTATTGAGATGATTCGTTTGCTAATAAATTCCTAGTCAGTTTTTGGTTTACTAAAAAAACAAAAACAAAAACAAAACAAAACAAAACAAAAACAAAAACTCTAGCCAGAGCCATTAGACAGAAGAAAGAAATTAAAGGCATATAAATAGGAAAGGAACTCAAACTATCCCTACTTGCTGACAGCATGATTGTATATTTAGAAGATATAAAAACTTCACCAGAAAACTTCTAAACTCATAAATGAACTCAGAAAAGTAGCATAATACGAAATTAACACCCACAAAGCAATTGCAGTCCTATACATCAGCAATGAATGAACTGAAAGAGAAATTAGGAAAACCATCCCATTCACAATAGCCTCAAAAAATATTTGGGGGCTGGGGTTGTGGATCAGTTACCACCGCTTGCCTCACATGTGCGAGGCACTGGGTTACCTTTTCAGCACTGCATATAAATAAATGAATAAAATAAAGGCCCATCAGTAACTAAAAAAAAACTAAAAATAAATAAATAAATACATAATTTAAAAGTAAAGAAGTTCTAGATTTTTAAAAAAATATTTGGGAATCAATTTAACAGAAGATGTGAAAGACTTCTACAATGAAAACTACAGAACACTAAAGAAAGAAATTGAAGAAGACCTTAGAAGATGAAAAGATCTCACATGTTCTCAGTCAGAATTAATATTGTCAAAATGGACAAACTACAAAAAGCACTATGCAGATTTAATGCAATTCCTATTATAATTTCAATGATGTTCTTCATAGAAATAGAAAAAGCAGGCATGAAATTTCTGGGAAAAATAAGAGAATCAGAGTAGCCAAAGTAATTCTCAGTGAAAAAAGTGAAGCAGGGCCAGTCAAGGTGGCCCGCGCCTGTAATCCCAGTGGCTCGGGAGGCTGGCGCAGGATGATTGCAAGTTCAAAGCCAGCCTGAGCAACAGTAAGGTGCTAAGAAACTCAGTGAGACCCTGTCCCTAAATAAAATACAAAATAGGGCTGGGCATGTGGCTCACTAGTCAAGTGCCTCTGAGTTCCATCCTCAGTATGAAAAAGAAGACAAAATCAAAAACAAAATGAAATAGCAGTCAGCACTACACCAGACCTTAAATTATACTACAGAGCTACAGTGACAAAAATGGCATGGTAATGGCACCAAAACAGACAAGAAGATTAATGGTACAGAATAGAAGACATAGAGACAAACCCACATAAATACAGTTATCTGACACTAGATAAAGGCACCATAAACATACATAGGAGAAAAGACAGCCTCTTCAACAAATGGTGCTGGGAAAACTGGAAATCCATATGTAGCAAAATGAAATTACACCCCTATCTTTCACCCTGCACAAAACTCAAAGAGAATCAAGAACTTAGGCATTAGACCAGAGATCCTGCACCTACTAGAAAAAGATGTAGGCCCCAATTTCCATCATGTTGGCTTAGAAACTGAATTCCTTAACAAGATTCCTAAAGCCTAAGAGGTAAAATGAAGAATCGATAAATTAGATAGCCTCAAACTAGAAAGCTTCTTCCCAGCAAAGGAAACCTTCAAGAACATGAAAACAGAGCCTACAGAATGGGAGGAAATCTTTGCTGCCTGTACCTCAGATATAGCACTAATCTCCAGGATATATTAAGAACTCAAAAAACTTAACACCAGGAAACCAATAACCCAATTAAAGAAAAAGACGAGGGTACTCATATTGAATGACCCTAGGGGAGGATTCAAAATGAGGATGTAGACATGCCCTCCAAATTGGGCAAAATGGAGGTGTTTTGACTTTGTTAACAGGTGTTTCAGTGGAATGGTGTGGGCAGGACCTCAGGGGAGGGAGATAAAGAATGAATGTTGGCTTCTGTGACACATGGAAGATGAACAACAAATGAAAAACAACTCCCCTCACTAACTCCAGGGAACACAAAGGCTATTCTGGGATAGAAGGGTCAACATACTAACCACATGGCTTAGCTCAGAAGGATGTGGTTGTGTCCAAACTGCTAATGCTGCTCTGCCCTTCATGACATCATTGCATGAAGGAGACAGTGGGTGGAGGGTGCATGGGATGGGGAGGGGTTGAAGAAGTTCTTAAAAGATGTTGACTCAAAATCAGGGGTTGAGGCTCAGGGAATGCAAGGTTGCAGAGAGTGTGGAAAAGTCATTTTGGAAGGGTAGATACAAGGGAAGGGTGGAAGGAATGTGGGTTGTCTGGGGGTCCATGTGACATGTGAGATGCTGCATTTGAAAGGGAACCAGTCAACAGTAAAGAGACTTTCCCAGCCACTGCAGGCTCTGAGTAGCAGGTATTGGGGGAAGCAGGCTCTCTGGCATCTGTGCCCAAGTGGATTTTGGGGTCTATAACAGGGTCTGGTGTGGGAGGCAGGTCTTAGAACGATGACCCTGGCAGGTGTGGCTGATGGACAGAGGGATGTCCTGGCCAGTTATAGGACTTGTGTCCCTCAGTCAGTCTGGCTCCAAGTGTTTTCAGATGGTACCTGGGACCTACAGTGCAGAGAGGGTAAGGTGTGGGTGACTCACACCTGCTCTTGGCCTGTCTTACAACCCACAGAGCCTTGGATGATGGCTTGCAACCCAGCTTGTTTCCAGCCACAGGTGGATGAAAGGGTTCTTCCTTGCCTGACTCAGGAAGCTGCTACATCTGGAAAATTTCTCAGCATTTAGCATTGACCCGAATAATACAAAACTCCTTTTAACAAACTGCACAATGGCACATTTTCCTCAGGCTTTAGCTTGTGAAATATTCAGTGTCCACAACAACACTGCAGTGGCTACTGCTCGTCCTTACTGTATGCTGGGGGAAAGTGAGGCATAGAGATCAGTGACCTGCACAACCAGGAAGCTCCAGGCACTGCAGGCCAGGTTGTTTCCCTGGCCACTGATCTCCAGTGTCCCTAATATGACCTGCCCATGACTTCCTCTTGAAGGCTCCTTAGTCCCTAAGAGGTCATTCCTGAAAGGCTGGTTGTCAGGTCCTCAGTGTGGGAAGCTCCCACCTTGTCCACCACACTCTCAATGTACTTGGTGTGGAGAGTCCACCTAGTCCCCTGGAGTTTCCTCAAAGTGCCCTCATGCTGGATCCAAGCACCTGCAGGCACTGGGAGAAGTGGGGAGTGTGCACAGCCTGAGAAACATGGATTTCCAGCCTGGGTCCAAGACCAGAGTGTCACTCCAGTGGCCTGTGGGAAGGAGGCTGCAGCCTGAGATCAGGAACACATAGCAGCTTTCCTGGGCTGGATCCATTTGACTGGACCCTCCTCCTCCCACCCTTGGCCCAGAGATCCCTCGGAGCCCATTCCATTCCATTCCATTCCTAAGCCTGACATGACACTGCTTAGGGTACAGGAGTGGTAAATTTTGGGGCGGGTGGCTTTCGGGACCCATGAAGCAGTCCTTGAACCTGTGAACTTACTGGCCCTGGAGTTCTTGCACCACAGTATCTCCCAATCCATGTTTCTGACTGACAGTGCTGTGATAGGGGACATGCCACAAAATTGTCCCCAAGACCCCAAGTCTCAGGGCCTGAGTCCCTGAGCCCTGCCCTGTAGTGGCATGGGAGTGGGAGGAGTTTCCTCAGTTTTCCCCTAATGTCAACCACAACCCTGACCCCATGAGAACAATCCCCAGTGCTTCTGTCACCTTACTCTGACTCCATGACAGTGGCTACCTTGCCCATGAGGCTGCAGAAAGGGATTTTCCCAAAGCCTTTGAACTGGGCACACTGGATGTGTCTTTTGTTGTCACTTGTCCTGCTATAGGGCTTACTGGATGGGACCCCACAGGCCTGGCTGTCCCCTGCATCACCACCTCTGGGCTGGAGCCTGCCCCTGTCCCTAACACAGCAGCCCTTGATACTCTGCCCCTAGGAATTGTGTCTTAGGGACCTGGCCCTATGACCTTCAGCAGCCTCATGACAGCCAGAGTGCTCAGAGATGGCCTCCAAGTGACACACAGTCTGTCCCTCTCCTGAATCCTGAGTCATACCTATAGAAGTCTCTGACTCACTGTGGTCAATAACATTCCAGTCACCAGAGCACTTGCTTCAGCATATGTGGCACTGACATACCCACATGTGTCCCCAGACACTTGAAACACCACCGATGGTTTGGGACCTGGTGGCTGTGCAAGCCTTGGGAATGGGCTTGGTTATATCCCATCCCAGTTGTGCTGGGAGGTGGATGCTTTTCTTACACCCCAAGGAACACTCCCTGAGATGGACTGTGATGCACGGGTTGTTGGAAACTGCTTTCAGGAAAGGTTCCTTTTTTTTTCTTTTCTTTTTTTTTTTTTAAAGGTTCCTCTTTGATAGGTAAGTCTCATAGCACCTCCGTCTTTCATAGTGCATTGCCCAGTGATGGCAGTGTGGAAGAGCACCGTGCTGGATTCTCCTCCAAGTATGGCCTGCACAGGGTTTACCCATTAGGTCAGAAGCAGGGACACCACTAGCTTATTGGACCACTTATAAAGCCAGCCTCCCAAGCAGCCTAGTGAATGTCTGAGGAAGCAATTTCTTCAGAGAGCACGAGTTTGCTATAGGTTATTGGAAACTACTTTTGGGAAAGATCCCTTGGTGACAGACAGTGTTCATAGCACCTCTGTCTTTCACAGTGCGTTGCCCAGGCAGGGAGAGGGGCTATAGGTTACAACAGATGTGGTGACAGCATGACTCACTTTGTCCCATAGCAGGGCGAGCATCACAAGAACCTTCATGAATATCCAAGAAAACAGTTTCTAGAGATAGAGAGAGAGAGAGAGAGAAAGAGACAGAGAGAGAGAGAGAGAGAGAGAGAGAGATAGAAGAGAGAGAGAGAGAGAGAGAGAGAGAGAAGACAGAGAGAGAGAGAGAGAGAGATAGAAGAGAGAGAGAGAGAGAGAGAAGACAGAGAGAGAGGAGAGATAGAGAAATAGAGGAGTCAGAGAGAGGAAGAGATAGAGGAGAGAGAGAGGAGAAAGAGAGAGAGGGAGGGAGAGAGCGGGAGAGAGATCTTCAAGATAATACGTGTTGACATATTGACATTCAGGTCCAGGACTGCTTTTATTGTTCCATTGACTTGGACAGGTTCTTGGGAATCAAAAGGGGTGTTTCTGGGACATGGTGTTCTATGTTCCTAATATTTTTTAAGAGGACTACACAGGTGGCCACGAAGTTACCTCTTACAGAACACATGGCATATAAATAGCCCACCAAGGCAGCAGCACACCCACAGCGCAGGAGCACTGTTCCCTGGCCTCACCGGAGCACCAGGATGCCCAGCACTCTGCTTCCTGCCTGCTTCCTTGGCCTGCTGGCCTTCACCTCTGCATGCTCCTTCGGCCCCTGCCTAAAGAGTTTCAAAAGGGCAATGTCTGACAATTCAGAGGACTCAGGTACCACCGTGGCCCATCTTGGGGCTGCCTGTAGTGGTCAGTGCCCAAGCACTGGCAGGGACTAGGAAAGAGAGAATACTTGGGAGGAGCCAGTCTTGAGGGGCAGGATGGGCTGCTGGACACTGACCCCATCCACATAGGGGTGGAGGGAAGTGAGAGATGCTCCCCAGTAACTGGACTGGGACCTGAATCAGAGAGAATGCAGTGGGGAGGCCTGTGCTGGGTCTGCTGGGCTCTCTCCTCTGGACTAGCTAGGGCTTTGGAGACTCTGACCCACCTGCAATCCCAGGCCTTCCCCACCTACCACCAGCTGCTCTTAGCCACAAGTGGCTGACCCAGACACAGACACAGATGGTTACTGATCTAAGTTGGTCTGAGCAGGAGGACCACACAGGAAACCTGTAAGGAAGTGCTGCTGGGTACCTAACCCAATGCTCTTGTGCTGTGCATCCAGCTGATTCCTATTTATGCCAGCTGTGGCAGAGCTGAAGGAAATCTGATCACCATGCTCAGTTCTGCCCAGGCCATGGGTGGCTCCATGAGGGCTGTTGGATATGTGAGAGTGGGCATGTGGGCAACCCCACAGCCTCCCTGCTTGTGCTTGGCTCCTCTGATGGTCTCAGAGCCCAGAAGTGCCTGTCCTCCCCAGGGCTCAGGGCCCTGGAACCCATTTGGGGAACGTAGTAGAGTGAGCATTGGATCACGGATCCAAGTGAGGCCCAGCAGGTTGGTGGTGGGTTGCAAGGGCAAGGCCAGACATGGGAGGAAAGCTTCTGTGAGCTCTGCATGTGGTCAGGGGCCCTGTGCAAGGGCCTAGGGATGAAGTTTGCATAATGTGGCTGTGGATTAGGGTCTGGTGGGCAGATGACAGAGGGGGGCACACCCGTGGTGGTCCCAGTGTTTTAGAGGAAGGTGTCCTCCTGCCGTAGCCCGTAGGAGAACGTCCCACAAGTGAAGGTGAGGATGCTGAGGGCTGTTACAGAGAGCTGGTCGTCAATCCCCTGAAAACGGAAGTGTTTAGTCCATTTTGCATCTGCCCTTGATTGCTCCAGATCCGCCTGGCCCAAACCCCTGTTCCTTGGGTATGACCTGCACTCCTGTGTCTGGATCCCCATACTGTCACCCCTGTGCATGCCCCCACTTTATCACACCCTCCCTGAATGCAGTTATCCACATCCATTCCAGCAGGTTCTTCGGATGGAAAAGAAAATGATCTGTTTGGGCCCATCGCGCAACTTTTAGGACTAGGAGGAGGAGGAGGAGGATTCGGGGGGAATCCTTTCCTGGGCCGTCGACTGGCTGAACTGCGACGGCGACAAGAACTCTCTGACTATGCCCTGCCAGCAGGGCCTGAGGCCTTGGGGCAAGGGGAGCCGCTGCAGCGCATGAGGCCTGTGCAGTAACAGAGGTGTGCTACTGGGAGGGTCAGCGGGGCGGGTGCCTCAGGGGACACAGAGGGGGAGGTCTGGGAGCTCTGCCCACCCCCAGCACGCCCACACTCTTATGGTCCTTCCCACAGATAAGTGTGCCAGGGACCCCGCGTGCCAATGGACTTTGACTGAGGCTCTGGAGCCCGCAACAGGAGGAAAGCTACACAGCTAGAAGAGCCCACCCGCTGCAGCTAGCTGGGGATGGAGCCAGCCCAGCCCAGAAGGCCCAGCGGGGTCTGTGTCGCCTTCCCCTGCCATCCCAAGTTCTCTGCCTGCCCATTTGCAAGGAAATAAAGCTTTGTAAATGCACCCCAGCCTCAGTATCAGTCTCCGGGTAGTGAGAGGAGATGGTACCAGGTAGGACACAGACCCCCAAACACCCCAACCAGTTCATGCACCAATATGTTTGCAAAATGAAAGAGAAATTTACATCCAGATGGGCTCCATGAAAGGGGTGCTGTCCAATCCTGAGAACAGGAAAGGAGATGTAGGACCTAGACTTTTCCTAAAGTGCTTGCCAAACAGCAGCTAGGAAAGTGGTCAGCAGGTAGCAAGGAGCACAGAGCAACCTGGTGTAGGGTCACTCCTTTCCCAGTGACCACATCCAGTGACTGGTCCATTTGAGCCCCAATGCAAGACACCTGTGCTCTGAGAAGTATTTCAGCTCCAGAGTTCCCTTTGGGGTCAGCTGAAGTCTGCAAGGCAGTGGCCCCTCAATCCATGCCTCTCCCCACCCATGCCCAGCACCACTGGAGCAAACACCCTGTCTGTAAAGTCCCTCTCAGGCTGCTCCCTGGAGCACATACATGCAGTAATGAGGAAGAATAAGAGCCATTGTCAGAGAGATAAGGCCCTCCACTCTTGCTGAGGAGTATGGGACAGCCCTGGGCTCTCCTGCCTTCATGTCGCTCTTCTCTAGTAGGTAGTTTGTCCAACATGGTCAAGAGTCTGCCTGACCTGAAGTCACTGACTGAGTGTGAGCTGTCCAGTCCTAAGGAGCTAGACAGGCTGGCCTGGGTTACACATGCAGTCATAGGCTTTCCTGGCCTTGAAGGCCAAGGACTTGACCCAAGCAACTGCCCCAGGGAGGCCTCCCACCCACCCTGTGGCCTCAATGACCTCATTCAAGCCAACATGTGCACATGGATTACCAGAGTATAAAGTCCCTGTGTGACTGACCTAACTTCCTCTGTTCCCTGGCTCCTCATCTGCTGATGCACCCCATTACAGATGCTCAGAAACACCAGTGTCCAAAGCAGACAGACATCCCATCCTCAGGCTAGGGTCACAGCTCAGTGCTGCAGTACTTGCCTAGCATGCAGGAGTCTGTGGGGTTATGCTCCAGGAGGTGGGGCTAGGGTAAGTGGGGGGACCCTAATTTCATGGGGCTTATATTCAGGTGGAGGAGGGGAGGTGGGAAACAGTGACCATGTTGCAGAGGGCTGTGCTACAGTGTGGATACTGAGTGTCACCAAAGCCCCCTGTGTTAAAGCCTTGGTCCTCAGAGAGCTGTTTTTAGGATGTGCTTCAATCTTGAGAGGTGGTGCCTAGTGGGAGGACTTGTAGGGGAGCATGTCCTTCAAAGGGGACAGTGGGACCCTGGCCCGTCCTTGTTCTCTCACTTACTTCCCAGTCACAAGGTGAGTGATTTTGCTCCACATTGTGATCCCCCAGTATATGTGCCTCTCCCTGGACGCTGAAGCAACAAGGCCAACTGATGATGATCTGGAACCTCTGACACCATTGTCAAAATCGCAAGCTAATTATCTCAGTTATTTTGCTATAGTAGGGAAACCCAGTAACAGGAAACAAAGATAAACCATAGTACATTTTAGTGGTAATGATGTCTTCTGTTAGAGGAGCTGAGGTGTGGTTCAGTGGTTGAGCAGGTACTGAGCATGTGCAGGGCTCTTTGCTTGATCCTCAGAACAGTCTCCCAAAAGAGAAAGCAACTTTGGGAGAGTAGTAAATGCTGTGGAGATTAAGGGAGGGACATGTTTAATATTTACAGGAACAATCAGTATAGACTTCTTCCTGAGGATGACCTCAGAGTCATAGAATAGACAGTGTTGCAGAGTGATGATATGTACATTGAGACATCAAAAAGGAGCTCGTATCAGTGGTGCATACCTGTAATGCCAGTGGCTCAGGAGACTGAGGCAAGAGGATCAGGAGTTCAAAGCCAGTCTCAGCATCTTTGTGAGGCCCTAAGCAACTTACCAAGATCCTATCTCTAAATAAAATACAAAAAGGGCTGGTGATGTGGCTCAGTGTTTAAGTGTCCCTAAGTTCAAACCCCAGTATAGTGGTGAGGTATAGTGGCAGATGTCTGTACTCCCCAGTGACCTGGGAGGCAGAGGCAGGAGTAATGCAAATTCAAGGCTGGCCCCAACAATTTAGTGAGCCCTAAGCAACTTAGTCTCAAAATGAGGAATAAACAGGAAGGGCTTGGGTTGTTACTCAAGGTTTAAGCATCCCTGGTGCAACCATCAGTACCCCATCTCCACCCCCCAAAAAGAAGCAAGCAGATAGTTTTACATTTTTATTCTCTTCTTGAGGTGGCGTGAATCAAACCCAATGATTCAGCATGACGAGCAAAGGCTCTACCATCGAGTGAAGTCCCCAGGGCAGATTCATTGAGACTAGGGATTTCTAAGATGTCAAGATTGGCCTGGAAGGTGCAGTCCTCCTGCTTCAGCAGGATGACAAGTAGCACCAGGGCCCCTGACTCTTCACTCAGTCATGGGGTGGATCCACTTCAGTCCCAAAGTCATCCAACCCAGGACCAGCATGTTCCTCAAAGGTTTCCATTCCACACAAGGTGCCCCCTTGGGCTCCTACAGTTTTGGTCCCTTTGTTCACTTCTTCGCAGTTACAGACTATTCCTGTGTCTTCATGGTGCAGAGTCCTCAGGTAAGACAAATGGAAATTGGGGGAAGGACAGAAATCTGTGTTACTGCTAGAAGCAGAGTCCATTGAGAATAAGGACCAGGCCCTGGGACACTGGCAGGGCCACTAGAATCTGCACAAGAGAGGAAAGAAAAACACAGGAGGGGTCAGGAGGGGCAGTTGATCTGCTTAAATGAATGAACTGTTACCTGTTTTTAGATAACCTGGTCTAAATGTAGGGGAGTCCTTTAAAGAAATTTAAGAGTCTTGGGGTTTAATCTGGAGATTTGCAACATTTAGTTGGAAAAACATCCTAGAAAACTTTAACCTCTTATAGCAACATAGTATGATTCCTTTAAGATGTCAGTGAGCTAGGAAGAGGGATTAGTACATCCAACAAGTGACCATGGAAATAAATGTGACTTGACCTAGGTCACACAGCTACTCCCTGATGAGTCTAGAGTGGTTCCCAGGGCTTCTGTTCCTCCTTTCTGTCTTGCCTCAATGCATTCAACCCGCCCCCCACCATGTTCAAACACTCTCCTAGGAGAGGACCACAGTACTAAACATGAGAAATGGAGACATTTCTTCCTTGCGGCTTTCATTTTACAAGGAGAAACACACACACACACACACACACACACACACACACACACACACCTACACACACTGAACTGCAAGTTGTAGTAGGTGACATGTGGTAGATTAATATAGATCCAAGTTAGAAAATCATAGTGTGGAGTAGAGGTGCTCTAGGTAGTCCAGTTAGGACATGCTCCTCTTTCCCTTCCCTTCCCTTCCCTTCCCTTCCCTTCCCTTCCCTTCCCTTCCCTTCCCTTCCCTTCCCTTCCCTTCCCTTCCCTTCCCTTTCCTCTTTCTTTCCTTTCCTCCCTCTTTCTTTCTTTCTTTCTTTCTTTCTTTCTTTCTTTCTTTCTTTCTTTCTTTCTTTCTTTCTTTCTTTCTTTCTTTCTTTCTTTCTTTCTTTCTTTCTTTCTTTCTTTCTTTCTTTCGTCAGATACATTCCCCCATCTTGCTCTTCCAAAGGAGGGAGAGAAGAAAAGAACAATGTCAAAAACGCAGTTGCAGTAAATCAACACCAAGAGCTGGCCTCACCCTCAGGAGGGAACTCTGGGTCTCTTTTTCATGGTTTCTGGTACTCTACAAAGTCAGATTACTTCTCCAGAAATGAGTTCTAGAAATGATCCCTGACGGTGTAGTCTTAGGGCATGTTCCTCTATATAGCAGCCATACAAGCCCATCAAGTGGATCCTGGGCAGGGGTGAGGGGAGCAGAGACTTCTGGGAAATGGCAGGTTCTGGGATCCCAAAGCAGGAGGGTCAGGAAGCAGACAGAGTCGAGATGCAGCTGAGAGGTTGGACTGCCAAGGCTGAGGGAAGAGAAGGAGCAGGGTGAGTGGGCTGAGTGTCAGGTTGTGGGAGGAGCAGCTGGTGGGATGGTGGTGTGATGGCAGAGCTGGGGAAGCCTGGGCGATGCAGGGGCAGCAGAGGATCCAGAGCCTAGTTTGCCATGTTAAGTCTCAGAGGCCCATTGGATACCCACAAGGAGGTGTCACTGGGCAGTTGAGTGACAGCAAGTCTGACAATAGGGGGAGAGGCCTAGGATGGAGATAAGGATTTGGGAATCATTAGCTTATAGGAAGTGTATAAAATTACCTCAAAGAGGAAGAGTGAAGAGATGGAGGACTCATTCCTGGATGCTCCAACTTTTAGAAGGAGGTGGTTGAAAAGGACACCACAAAGAATTGCCCAGTGTCGGGGAAGAAAAATCAAGTAAGGGTAGTTTCACTGGAGGCAACAAAATGGACCAGGACAACTATGCTGAATGCTGCTTGGGGTGTATGGACAGTGAGGACCTAGTCATATCCAGCAAACCTGACAAGTTTTCGACCTTGTTAACAGGAGTTTCGATCTGCTAGTCTGGGCTGAAGCCTCAATGAAGGATGAATGTTGGGCATTTGGGTTTCAAAATGGTAGAAAAGAGTATTTCCTGGGGTTAGGGAAGAGAGAATCCTTGGGAGAAGTCAGTCTTAAGAGGAGAGACCTGAGTGAAGGAGCCATGGCTGGGTGCAGGGTCACTAGAGTGGCTCAGAGTGGACCAAGTTGCTGGGCAAAGTGGAAGGGACAGAAAAAGCTCTTGGACATTGACCCTATCCAGACAGGGGATACAGAAAAATGAGAGAGGGTTTTCCAGTAACTGGGCTTGAGGCTGGATCAGGGAGAATGGATGAGTATGCTTCTACTGTGCCTATGGGGTCCTGTCACTGCACTGCTTGGAAAAGTTTCTGACTTTGCCCTACCAGTGAGTTCTGAGTCTTGTGAGAGTGGGACTTGGTGTGGTGCCCCCAGCCTGTGCCCTAAGGAAGGTACGCACTTGGGGCGGGCATATGGGCAGGTCCCACATAAAAGATGTGATCCCAGAACTGTGACACATTCAATCCTTCCTGCAGATAAGTGCATTAGTGACCTGCCTACTGCCACACCTTTCACCACAGTGTAGAAGTCAACAGCAGAGGCCATGCCCTACAGCTGGAGGACCCCACTGGGGACCTGCTGCTCTGGTTGCTGCAGCTGACTCGTGCACTGTGGCTGGCCCATCACCACGAAGCAGCTCAGTCCTCCACTGAACAATCCCAGTACTTCTGCACCAGCCCATTAAGAGAAAATAAACTTTTTGTAAAAGCACCCCAGTGTCTGTCTAGGCCTCTGGGATGGGGATGGGAGTGGATGTGGTTGGAACCCCCAAGACAACCGGTCCATTCCTGCACTGGAAGTCTGGGGCATATTCATCCTAGAACAGGACATATCTTGTCATGGAAAGAATCTTGGGCACAACAGAGAGGGATAGATCCTGTAGGGAAAACTATCGTGGGAACACATAGCTGTGTATAAAGCCAAGGACTGGGCAGAGTGTGGAGGGGAAAAGGCCAGAGAGGATGAGTGACCCTTATAGGGTGGGTAGGGAACTCTCCCTGGGAGAGAAAGAAGTAAAGGTGGGGAGGGAGTGGGAAGAGAGAGAAGGCAGAGCAGGAGATAGAAGGAGACCTAGGGTCTTTGGGAGTGACAGAAGAGTGAGAAAGGCCAAAGGGGACAGACAAGTCAAGGGTGACTCTTGTGTCCTCACTTTCATCCCAGGAGACGGAGACACAAAACAGCTTGGGGAACACACCCAGGTCCTGGGATTCCAGTTTTTCATCCAAGGCTGTGGGTGCCTGGGGAGGGGCAGGGGATGTGTGGGCAGCGTCACCTCAGCCCACCATGGAGAGGGCCACCAGCACTTCAGGCTCTATTGCAGTCTCCTCAGAGATCCCTCTGCTTTCACTCCTCCCCTGGCTGTGGCAGCCTTTGCAGTGGCCCTGCCCAGTACTGCTCCACCTGCCTGGTTGGGTCAGGTGGTGCTATTGCTAATCCCAGCTCCTTGGGAGGTTGAGGAAGGAGGATGGAGAATTGAAGGCCAGTCTAGGCAATTTGGCAGGACTCTGTGTTAAACCTGGACAAAGGATTGTTTTTCGTTTTTATATTTTTATGTAAATAACTTTTCAATAGCTTTTCATTTCAAAAGCTTCCACTTTTGGTTTTCGTGGTGGTTCACTTTGCTTTTTCTATTTTTCTGTTTGCGTGTGTGTGTGTGTGTGTGTGTGTGTGCATATTTATAAATGATTAAAGTCAATGGCTTTTACCACTGTGCCATACTCCAGCACTTTTCTGTTTTTTATTTTGAGCCAGGTTCTCACTAGGTTGCTTACAGCATCGCTATGATGCTGAGGCTGGTGTTGAACCTGCCATCCTCTTGCCTCTGGAGCTGCTGGAATTAGAGGCATGCAGCACCGTGCCCAACTCTAAAAAATTTCTTTGAGACAGAATCCCACTATTCTGTCCAGGTTGGTCTTGAATTAATGTGCTCAATAATGCTCCCACCTCAGCCTCCTCTGTAGCCAGCTCTGCAGGAAGGGGCCACTGCATTGCCCTTCCTAGTTTTAAGGTATAATTTGCATCAGGTGAAATTTACTGTTTTTGGTGTGGAGTTCTGTGCATTTTGATGAACATGCTCATTTTAGGAACTTTCCAACCACAATTGACATGTAGACAGTGTCATCCCTCCCCCACCCCAAGCTCCTAGCTACACTTTATTCTCAGTGCCCAAGTGCTAGAGGCTGAGTCCCAGCACTGGCACACTAGGGGAGGGGTGGAAACTTGAAGAGGTGGGGCCTGGTGGGAGTTCATCCTTTCATGGGGACCCTTCCTTGGAGGGGCCACTGGGACCCAGCCCCCAGCCCCTCTTCTTCCTCTCACTGTTCCTGGTCATGAGGGGAATGACTCCCTCTTCTCCTCCTCCCCACCATGATGCCTTCCTGGCCACAGGCCCAAGAGTCATTGGGCAACTGACCATGGACTGAAACCAGTGAAAACTGAACCCAAATAAACTGTGTCTCTGGAAGTTGATGATCTGGGGAAACTTGTCACAGTAAGTGAAAGCTGACTGATACACTCCTGGTTTCCAGGGCATAATTTGACTTTTATGCCTTTTTCTTTATTACCTTTGTTAGGTGTTTATCGATATGATTAATTTCTTCAAAGAACCAACTCTTTCTTTCATTGATTTTTAAAATTATTTTTTATTGTGTTAATTTCATTGATTTTAGCTCTAATTTTAATTATTTCCTGTCTTTTAGTGCATTTGGTGTTGATTTTTTCTTTTTCTAGGGCTTTGAGATGCAATGTTGGGTTATGTATTTGTTGACTTTCTTTTCTTTTACTGAATGAGCTCAAGGCAATGAACTTTCCTCCTAGCACTGCCTTCCTCGTGTCCCAGAGATTTTGATATTTTGTATCAGTTTTCTCATTAAACTCTAAGTGCTTTTTGTTTTCATTCCTGATTTCTTCTGCTATCCATTGTTCACTCAGTAGCATGCTATTTAGTCTCCAAGTGTTAGAGTAGCTTCTATTTTATTGTTGATTTCTAATTTCATTCCATTAGGATCTGATAGAATGCAAGGGATAATCTCTATTTTTTGTATTTGCTGAGAGTTGTTTTGTGGTTTAAGATATCATCTATTTTAGAGAAGGATCCACGTGCTGCTTAGAAAAAAAGTGCATTTATTTATTGATGGATGAAATATTTTGTCCATGTTAGTTAAGTCTAAATTATTAATTGTATTTTTAAGTCTATAGCTTCTTTATTTAGTTTTTGTTTGGAGGATCTTACCATTGGTGAGAGAGGTGTATGAAAGTCACCCAGTATTATTGTGTTGTGGTCTATTTGATTGTTGAAACTGAGAAGGGTTTGTTTGATGTATATAGATGCTGTATTGTTTGGGGTATGAATATTTATGATTGTTATGTCTTGTTGGTGTATAAGTCCCTTAAGCAGTAAGAAATGTCCTTCTTTGTCCCTTCTGGTTAACTTTGGCTTCAAGTCCACTTTATGAGATGCGTATAGATGAGTATAGATGAGATCCATGGGAATGATATGTTTTTTCCCATTCTTTTGCCTTCAGTCTGTGGATATCTTTTCCTATGAGGTGAGTCTCATGGAGACAGCATATTGATTCTACTTTTTATTCCAATCTACAAATCTGTGTCTTTTGATTGATAGTTTGGGCCACTCACATTCAATATTATTATTGAGAAATTATTTTTATTCCCTGCCATTTTGATTTATTTCTGGTGCTTAATTTGAAATAGTTTCCCCTTTGATTGACTCTTTTTCTAGTGGAGTTGCTCCCTTTTCTGGTTTCCAGTTTTATTTTATTTTTTTACTTTAAGCCATGAGTGAGCTGAGCTTACGAGCACCTGGACGACTCCTACTTTTATTATGATAGTTATCAGCATTACATGTTAGCAAGCAGGAACTTAGACTATAAAAATACGAGATATTTTTCTCTTGTTTATGCCCAATTTCCCCTTCTCAATGGTGTCATGATGTTCTTGGAAATGTTCTGTTTGCAGAAGTGAGATAATAGTCTGTGGTGTGCAACATGTTGTTTTGAACCTCCCTTCACCCTATTTTCTCACGAAAGCTATCATTAGAAAAACATTCACAAGTGCAAGATGGAACCATAAAACAAAATGGCATCACTCATGGCAATTAATTTCCTTCACTGTGCACTCCACAGTTGGTAATCATGGATAAACATTTTATTTTCTTGAACCATTATAATAAAAATACTATGAAGTAGAAATTATAGAAATAAGTTAAAGTCAATTATACTAGTGTTTTGAAAAATCTCCTTTCTTCTTAGGTTCAGGTCAAAAGGCACGTAAGCAAAGATCTGCAGAGTTAATATTCGTATGAACAAATTGAACATATTGCCAATATCTCCTAAGCTAGTACTTCTCTTTTTAATCTCTATGCCAGATATTTTTGAAAATGAAAACCTGCCAAAATCCATCTTGGCAAGTCTTGTTGAGGTCTGTGAATTAATACTAAAGGAATTTTAGAAAGAAAATGCTCTGAAAGGTAAATATATCCCCACATGGAAAATGATAGGTAACCCAGACTTTGGCTAAGAAATTTTATTCATAATTCATAACATTTTTTAAAAATCTGATTTAGCTAATGCAGAATCATAAGGAAGACAATCTGGTCTACTTTGTTGAAGAAAGTGCAATATAAGCCTACACTTATAAATCAGAATTTATTAACAGAGAATCTACATTATATACCACAAATCTTTCTTGAATTGCATATTGTTCTAAAAGTCTCCTTTTATCACTTTGATAGAAGAGATTCTTCAATCTTACACTTTCTAAAGTTTTAAATCCTGGTTCTTTTGTATTTCAAACATCAAAATACATTTTCAGAATGTCAGCCTTTATGAAGTCCTGCAGAGAGCTAAAAGAGAAACAGAATCCTGGAGTTGAAGAGTACCTACCCTGTGAATCTATTCTTGTGATAGCATCTGCCTTAAAGGCAAGGAAAGTTCACCCTTTATATACCACATCACAGAAATACAGAGTGAGATACATGCTTTTTTTCATTTTGAACATTATTCCTGTCTGCAAAAAGTCATAGCAGCTCTAGAATCTAGAAAGTTTGCCACAGTAAAGGTAAAGTTTGTTACAGTAAACTGTAACAAAAAATTGAATTGCTGAGATCACTGTGAATTCTGCTTATTTCTATTACAAAGCCTAAAAATGCTTTCTACTTTAAGAATGTAATGGAAATGTCTCCATAATTGTTATCTTATTTTACCCTTAACACAATTGGTGTTCTTTATGGTTCTAAATCCTTGTTTAATTAAATCAGATCCATAGTTGTAGAGGTAGAGTGCCCTGAAATGTTTTGTTCCACAAACTCTTGGAAATGTCTTACATTATTTTGAAACCTCACTTTGGAACTAAGTGAGGTTAGTTCCAAATTTGAGATTTTAATTCCAACAAGGATTTCTTCAGTCCTGCTTCAGGCTTCCATCTCCAACAGGGTTGGTGTGTTTGGATCCAGGGGTAGAGAAGGGTCCCCAGTGCATCCCAAGACCAAAGTAATATCATTCTTGTGGTGGGATTGTTATCTCTGCAGAAATGCATTTATCATAACAGACAGCATAGAGTTCATACACATTGATAATTGGATCTTTAAACTCAAACATCTTTAAAAGTTAGTAGCAGTTTCTTTTCTGTTAATTCATATTCTAGGTCTGGACTGGTGGAATTAGGATACCAAAGAATGCTTGGAGCAGAACACATTAGTAAAACATATACAGCCATCTGATTGGATGATAAGTGTTCTTTAATGCCCCAGATACTTTAGGAGAACATCACTGGCTTTTGGAAGCTGGTCTTATAGCTTGAAGACTTTGAATCATATTTATTTTCTTCTCATCATTTCCTTGATTTATTGCACAGATCCAATGACCATGCAGAGCTGATAAAAAATACTTTCTGGAATATTTCATGGAAATTCCTTTTTGTTGGTGACAAAATGTATTCTCAAGTTTACAAAGTAAATCCATATCTTCATACTTATTTTGATTTACTTATATCCAGAAAGTGTTTTCAGTCAATTCATGAGGCCTGATCTTTAATCAATTAGATCTTCTCATGCTGATTTCAGGTTTAAATGTTTTCTTTGGTTTCAACCCAAATGGCAGTGTTGTTGGAGGAGGAGTGATTTATCCACCAAAAAGTCCAGAGGAGGAGGTGGAGGTACAGGGCCACCCAAGGGCACTCTTAGGAGTGGAGGAGGTGGTGGAGGGGGCAGTAGAGGAGGCAGGCCTTCATAATAGTATGTGGAGGGTGAGCAAGAAGTGCTGGGTGACACTTCATCATCTTTTGAAGGTGGCAAAAGAATAGTCACATCAGCTGGCAAGGTACCAAACTGTTCTCACTGCTACTGAATGCTGGGACTCTGGAGGATGCAATCCATGGTGGCCACTAGGAGGGCAGTGGTGCAAGTCTGGTGGCTATGGTGGGCAATCCCTTGTGTCCTCACTGTGCACCAAGAAGAGGCAGAGAGGAGGCAGCTCTGCCTTCTGGGAGGGTGACAAAGGTGCATGGACAGAAACAGTGTAGCCACAGGCCTGCCTGAGTTCCTGTGCTGTGACCTGCCAGCTGACCACAGGATTTAGGGGAGCATGAAGTTCCATCATTCTCCACTTCTTAGGGCTTCTACTTCAGTTCTATTTTTCATTTCTACCTCATCAAATATTTCATTGTGTATGTTTTGTAGTGCAGGCTGTCTAGATGTGAATTCTTTTAACTTTTGTTTATCAAGGAAGGTTTTTATTTCATTGCCAATTCTGAAGCTTAATTTTGCTGGATTTAGTATTCTTGACTGGCATTCATTTTCTTTCTGAGTTTTGTATATATTATTCTAAGACCTCCTAGATTTGAGGGACTGGGATGAGAAATCAGCTGTGTTTCAGATGGGTTTCCCTCAAAATATCACCTGTGTTTGTTCTATGGCAGCCTTTAAAATTCTATCATCAGTCTCTATGATAGGCATTTTTATCATAATGTACCTTGATGGAGGTCTGTTGTAATTTTGCATATTGGGGGACCTGTAAGCCCCCTGTATTTAATTTTCAATTTCCACTTTAGGTTTGGAAATTTTTCTGATATTATTTCATTGGAACGATTGTGCATTCCTTTTGTTTGTAACTCTGAGCCTTCATCTATCCCAATAAATCTTAAATTTTGTCTTTTCAGGTTATCCTGTATTTCATAGAATTTCTGTTCGTAGTCTTTTAAAGTCTTTTCTCCATGATCAACTTTATTTCAAAGTTATGTATTTTGTCTTCATACTGCCTGAACTGTGTTCTCCAAGTGGTCTAGTCTGTTGGTGATGCTATCCATTGAATTTTTACTTTCAGGACTATATATTTTGTCTTCATTGACTGAAACTGTCTTCCAAATGGTCTAGTCTTTTGGTGATGCTTTCCATTGAATTTTTAATTTGGTTTACTGTTCCTTCATTTTGAGGATTTCTACCTGATATTTTTTTCAGAATCTCTATCTCTCTATTAGTGATCTTCCACTTCCTGTATTTTCTCCATAATTTCACTCCTTACATCATCCTTTAACTTGAAGATCAGCTTAACTATGTACATTCCAAACTCCTCTCTGACATTTCTTCCATTGTGTTTTTGATGGATTGCTATTGGAGTATCTTGATTTATTTGGAACCATTTGTTCCCTTGCTTTTTTCATGTTGTTCATGTGCCTATCCATCTAGCAGTATGAACCAGAGGCAGTGAAGTTTCTATACTGTGGACTTATAGTGTCCCTGAAGTTTCCCAGTACCTCACTGATTAGGGGGAGACATAAAGAACAACAACCAATGCAAACAATATACAGCATTAAACCAAATAGTTCCTGCTATGACATCTACAATGTTCATTGTCACAATGAGCAGAAATGATATGATCGGTTATTGCCTACACTAAAAGCAGTAAGTTTGCAAAAAGAATTTACAATTTTGAATGATGGAGAAGCAGAGAACAGAAGTAAGGTAGGATGTTATGATTATTAAGGAGGAGAGAAGTTAGAAGTAAAAAATTAATGGAAAATTGAAAGAGGTAACAATACAGATAGGCTGTTCACAGAAGAAAGACAATCCACAGGGTCTGGTAATTTAGAGAATTTATATATAAAGTATAAATTTAAATAAATTAAAATGATACAATAAAATGGATAAAAAACAGAACTGAAATATACTAATCAACAATCCTGGTTCTCATAAAACAGATCCATGAAAAATAACTAGCTTCAAAAATGCTAGAAATGAGAAAAAAAGTATGAATAAGTATAAATGTCCATAAACCATCAAGGTAACAATAAACAAAGAAAAGAAAGTGGAGGAAATAGATCTTGATGGAAAGTTAAAGAATTGTTTCCATTGGAGTTCAAAAGAGTCTCACCTTCCCTTTTCAGCAATGTTTGGTGGGGTGGTCTATAGTGTATGATGCTTTCTCCACACTGGCTGGGGTTCCTCAAGTGAGAGAAGTAATCCCATAGGCAGAATTCCTTTAGGTGAAGATTAGACTTAGTTTAGTTCCAAGTTCTTCACTGAATGTCAATTGGTCTGGAGATTTTAAATCAGCAAACTTCCAGAGCCCAGCAATTGCCAGTCCATGCTCGAAGTTGCACCACAGGGATATCCCCCAGGGTTCTGCTCATGTGGTGAAGGAGTCAATTCTTAGTCCAATCCGTCACCTGCAGAACCCATGTTTCCTGGCCTCAGGATCAGTCTCCAAACTCAATCTCTCCCTTCCCCACCCTTTTGAATTCCCTACCAGGTGTATCTCTCCCAGCTGGTCCTGCAAGCAGTTATATTGGAGGGAGAGAGGAGAGCCCAGGGTGTTTCCACTACCAGTGTGAACTTCTCTCCACATTAAGTATTTTCCTGGTATCTTAGGCACACTCAAGGTTGTGCAGTATGTGTTTGCCAGGCCTGTATATTGGACCTAACTCGGGTTTGCCTAGAATTGCATCCCTTAGCTTCTGTCTCCCATGCACAACTGCAAAAAGGTTCCTTCCTCTGTCCACCACAGGAAGCCAGGTGTGATGTGACTTCTTTTCCTCACCAGGTTATTGTGCAGGCTGTCTGTCAGATTAGTTGGGCAGAGTGTTTGATCTGTAAGCTTTCTGTACCCAGAAACACCACAGACCTTATAAAAATGCAGGTTTCTTCAATTCCCTTATTCCTTCACTTTGCTTGTGGAGGGGCCACTCTGACTGGTGACTCGACATGGCCACAGCCGTGGCACTGGGGATTTCTTATTTATATTATTATCTCCAACCTCCTGAGTCCCTGATCTGCTTTGAATGTCCAGCAATAAATTCCAGTAAAGTCCCTCACTTGTTTTTGTTTCCCCACCTTGCTGATATTCTGCCTATCTGATTTCTTGGTTTCCTGCCACTGAGCAGCCAGGAAAGCAACCTTCTCTAGTCCACCATCTTGAAAACCCTTACATTTTATTTTGTGTCAGGTTCTCACTAACTTATTGAGGGTTTCACTAAGTTACTAAGGAGGGATTGAAACTTTTGACCCTCCTGTCTCACGTTTTGAATACTGTGATTATAGGTGAATACCAATGGACCTTAGCAAAATGTTATATTTTTAACAAACAATAAATAATCTATTCTTGTTTTCAGAATGGAGTGTGGGCATGGACCATCTGAGGTTGTGGCTAGTCTCCTGGGCAGGTGAATGAGGCACATTCTTGGAGAGAGGGATTTGCTTTAATCTGATCCCACAAAGGATCCTTGACCTGGGAATAGGTGGGCAGTATAGATGGAAGGCTTCTGTCAGTTTGCTCCTCCCCTCTGTACTTGGTGGTCATCTCTATGGCTGTGGGCACTGAGGACCACAGGTCTTCTGGGTGGGTGCCCATCTTCTGACAAGTTCTGATACTACACAGGCAGGAGTCAGGTCATAGGGTTGAGACCCAGTTGTGTGGCAAAAGCAGGGGAGTGTCTTGTGGGTGCCCCAGCCCAGCCTCCTCAGCTAGGCACATCAATGGCCTCCTTGGTGTGTGAGAGTCCAGCTGTTTGAAACATGGTGGCCTTTTCCTACCACCGAAGGGCCCTCCCTCCGCTAGGCCAGCTCTACTCCTTCAATCTCCAAGGTGTGGCCCAAGCCTCTCTCCAGTTGTCAGGGAGTCATTGGATCCCCACTGTCCATTTTCTTTCCCCTGTACTCCTGTCACACACTGTCTCTCTGTGCAGCTGGACCCTGTCCTTTTGGACTTCCTCAAGTGTGCTCTGTTCCAGACCCAGCCCCTGCTGGGAGTGGGAAGCTGAGCTGTTTCCACCTCAGTGGAGCTGGCCTTTTTGGGGTCCTCCCTCCTACTGTCTCCTCAGGATGTTGGCAGTTGTTTGAGACCCTTATGAGCTCAGTTGGACCAGACCAGCTGAAATGCAGGCCCAGTAGAGAGCAGTCATCCATTCCCCAATGTCTCCCCTCATTTCTGACATTCAGACCAGAGAAGACTGGGAGAGGAAAGATCTACTTTACTTCATTTCATTTTATTTATTTTTGCAGCACAGGGAATTGAAGCCAGGACTTCTCTATCACTGAGCTACATCTCCAGCCCCATTCATTTTTCACCTGAGGCAGGGTCTCATCATGTTGTGGGTAATGTCCTTAAATGTGGGATCCTCCTGCCCAGACACCACAGGCACTGAGGATACTGGCAAGTGCCACTCAGTGGTTTTGTTCAATTTTCATTACTTTTAAGCGTGCCTTGAGGAGTAGCAGACTATGTCCAGAGTCATCTGAACTCATCATTCAAAAAAGGTGGTCATGGGTTTCCAGGCAGATATGGTGCTGCAGCCATCTGCAAAGAGAGGTGTAGTTGGTGTTTGTCTTGCCCAGTCCCACCCTTCCCAGGTCCCTTAGCTGGCCTCTCCATGCCACTAGCTGCTCATTGGCTCCAGTTTTTGTGGACTTCTGGCCCACTGGTAGGATGGAGGCAGGTAGTTTTCCTTCTGGCAGCATAGCACCTTAGCTGTGCCCAGAAATCATCCTAGTTTTTCCCAGAAGCAGATGCTGGCCACAAAGCAGCACTGTTGATCTCCAGGGCGAGCAGAAAGGGAAGAAAAAACAGGTAAAGGTAGCTTCCCTTGATTCAAACAAAGTGTGTTTTAGAAAAAAGAACCAAGGAAATGATGTTGAATGATGCTAGGAGAGTATGCATAATGAGGACATAGACATGCCCACCAAATCAGGAAATATGGAGGTAGTTTTTGACCTTGCTAAAACGAGGTTCGGTGGACTGGTGTGGGCAGATACTTCAGTGGAGGAAATTGAAGAATGAATGTTTATTTGTGGAACAACATGGCAGATGAACACCAAATGAAAAACAAAACCAATTACTAACTCCAGGGAACACAAAGGCCGTTCTGGGATAGAAGGGTCATCATACTAACCACATGGCTTAGCTCAGTAAGGTGTGATTGCAAACAAACTGGTAATGCTGCTCTGCCCTTCATGACATCATTGTATGAAGAAGATAGTGGATGGAGGGTGCATGGGGTGGGGAGGGGTTAAAGAGCTAAGTCTTCCCTTCTTAAAAGATGTTGACTCAACATCAGGGTTGAGGCACAGGGAATGCAAGGTTGCGGAGAGTGTGGAAAAGTCATTTTGGAAGGGTAGTTACAAGGGAAGGGTGGAAGAAATATGGGTTGTCCGGGGGTCCATGTGACATGTGAGATGCTGCATGTGAAAGGGAACCAGTCAACAGTAAAGAGATTTTCCCAGCCACTGCAGGCTCTGAGTAGCAGGTAATGGGGGAAGCAGGCTCTCTGGCGTCTGTGCCCAAGTAGATTTTGGGGTCTACAACAGGGTCTGGTGTGGGAGGCAGGTCTTAGAATGAAGACAATGGCAGGTGTGGCTGATGGACACAGGGATGGCCTGGCCAGTTACAAGACTTGTGTCCCTCAGTCAGTCTGGCTCCAAGTGTTTTCAGATGGTACCTGGGACCTACAGTGCAGAGAGGGTAAGGTGTGGGTGACTCACACCTGCTCTTGGCCTGTCTTACAACCCACAGAGCCTTGGATGATGGCTTGCAACCCAGCTTGTTTCCAGCCACAGGTGGATGAAAGAGTTCTTCCTTGCCTGACTCAGGAAGCTGCTACATCTGGAAAATTTCTCAGCATTTAGCATTGACCCGAATAATACAAAACTCCTTTTAACAAACTGCACAACGGCACATTTTCCTCAGGCTTTAGCTTGTGAAATATTCAGTGTCCACAACAACACTGCAGTGGCTACTGCTCGTCCTTACTGTATGCTGGGGGAAAGTGAGGCATAGAGATCAGTGACCTGCACAACCAGGAAGCTCCAGGCACTGCAGGCCAGGTTGTTTCCCTGGCCACTGGTCTCCAGTGTCCCTAATATGACCTGCCCATGACTTCCTCTTGAAGGCTCCTTAGTCCCTAAGAGGTCATTCCTGAAAGGCTTGTTGTCAGGTCCTCAGTGTGGGAAGCTCCCACCTTGTCCACCACACTCTTAATGTACTTGGTATGGGGAGTCCACCTAGTCCCCTGGAGTTTCCTCAAAGTGCCCTCATGCTGGATCCAAGCACCTGCAGGCACTGGGAGAAGTGGGGAGTGTGCACAGCCTGAGAAGCATGGATTTCCAGCCTGGGTCCAAGACCAGGGTGTCACTCCAGTGGCCTGTGGGAAGGAGGCTGCAGCCTGAGATCAGGAACACATAGCAGCTTTCCTGGGCTGGATCCATTTGACTGGACCCTCCTCCTCCCACCCTTGGCCCAGAGCTCCCTAAGAGCCCATTTCATCCTGGCCTGACATGACACTGCTTAGGGTCCAGGAGTGGAAAATTTTGGGGCAGGTGACTTTCAGGACCCATGAAGCAGTCCTTGAACCTGTGAACTTACTGGCCCTGGAGTTCTTGCACCACAGTATCTCCCAACCCATGTTTCTGACTGACAGTGCTGTGATAGGGGACATGCCACAAAATTGTCCCCAGGACTCCAAGTCTCAGGGCCTGAGTCCCTGAGCCCTGCCCTGTAGTGGCATGGGAGTGGGAGGAGTGTCCTCAGCTTTCCCCTAACGTCAACCACAACCCTGACCCCATGAGAACAATCCCCAATGCTTCTGTCACCTTACTCTGACTCCATGACAGTGGCTACCTTGCCCGTGAGGCTGCAGAAAGGGATTTTCCCAAAGCCTTTGAACTGGGCACACTGGATGTGTCTTTTGTTGTCACTTGTCCTGCTATAGGGCTTACTGGATGGGACCCCACAGGCCTGGCTGTCCCCTGCATCACCACCTCTGGGCTGGAGCCTGCCCCTGTCCCTAACACAGCAGCCCTTGATACTCTGCCCCTAGGAATTGTGTCTTAGGGACCTGGCCCTATGACCTTCAGCAGCCTCATGACAGCCAGAGTGCTCAGAGATGGCCTCCAAGTGACACACAGTCTGTCCCTCTCCTGAATCCTGAGTCATACCTATAGAAGTCTCTGACCTACTGTGGTCAATACTGTTCTGGTCACCTGAGACCTTGCTTTAATGTATTCCACATGGATGCACCCACACATGTCCCCAGATGCCTGAAGCACTGTGATGGTTTGGGACCTGGCAACTGTGCAAGCCTTGGGGAAAGGGGTTGGTTATATCCCATCCCAGTTGTGCTGGGAGGTGGATGCTTTTCTTGCACCCCAAGGAACACTCCCTGAGATGGACTGTGATGCACGGGTTGTTGGAAACTGCTTTCAGGAAAGGTTCCTCTTTGATAGGTAAGTCTCACAGCACCTCCGTCTTTCATAGTGCATTGCCCAGTGATGGCAGTGTGGAAGAGCACCGTGCTGGATTCTTCTCCAAGTATGGGCTGCACAGGGTTTACCCATTAGGTCAGAAGCAGGGACACCACTAGCTTATTGGACCACTTATGTGGCCAGCCTCCCAAGCAGCTCAGTGAATGTCTGAGAAAGTTTTCTCCAGATATCATGAGTTATTGAAAACTACTTTTGGAAAATGTCCCTTTGGTGACAGGCAGCATCATATCACCTCTGTCTTTCATCGTGCATTGCCCAGTGATGGTGGCTTGGAAGAGCACAGTGCTGGATTCCACACCAGGCAGGGCCAGGGTGCTATTAGGAGAGGAAAAAGTGACAGCATAGCTTTCTTTGTCCCATAATAGGACCAGCTTCCCAAGCACCTTTGTGAATGTCTAAGAAAGCAGTTTATACAGATAGCAGTAATTTGCAATAGTTCCCAGTGGTAGACAGACGGGGGTGGGGCAGAGATTTTCAAGATAATACGTATATAGATATTCAGTTCCCAGACTGCTTTTATTGGTTCATTGACTTGGCCAGGTACTCGGGAATGAAAAGGGGTGTTTCTGGGACATGGTGTTCTAATATCTTCCTTTATTTTTTCTTTTTAAAGGCTGACCCAGGTGGCTGCCATGTTGCCTCTGAAGGAATGTGGGACGTAAATAGACAGCCCACCAGCAGCAGCACATAGCCTGCTATGAAGCACTGTTCCCTAGCTTCACCTGGAGCACCAGAATGCCTGGCATTATACTTCCTGCCTGCTTCCTTGGCTTGCTGGCCTTCACCTCTGCCCACCTCATCATGAACTACCCAAAGGATGTCAAAAGGGCAATGACTATGAATACATACTAGTTAGGTAGCACTGTGGCCCATCTTGGGGCTGCCTGTAGTGATCAGTGCCTAAGCACTGGCAGGGGCTAGGAAAGAGAGAATGCTTGAGGGGCAGAAGGGGCTGCTGGACATTGACCCCATCCACACAGGAATGGAGGTAAGTGAAAGATGCTCCCCCAGTAACTGGGCTGGGGCCTGAATCAGAGAAAATGCAGTGGGAGGCCTGTGCTGGGTCTGCTGGGCTCTCTCCTCTGGACTAGCTAGGGCTTTCGAGGCTCTGACCCACCTGCAATCCCAGGCCTTGCCCACCCAGCACCAGCTGCTCTTAGCCACAGGTGGCTGACCCAGACACAGACACAGATGGTTACTGATCTAAGCTGGTCTGAGCAGAAGGACCACACAGGTAACCTGTAAGGAAGTGCTGCTGGGTACCTAACCCAATGCTCTTGTGCTGTGCATCCAGCTGATTCCTATTTATGCCAGGTGTGGCAGAGCTGAAGGAAATCTGATCACCATGCTCAGTTCTGCCCAGGCCATGGGTGGCTCCATGAGGGCTGTTGGATATGTGAGAGTGGGCATGTGGGCAACCCCACAGCCTCCCTGCTTGTGCTTGGCTCCTCTGATGGTCTCAGAGCCCAGAAGTGCCTGTCCTCCCCAGGGCTCAGGGCCCTGGAACCCATTTGAGGAACCTAGTAGAGTGAGCATTGGATCACGGATCCAAGTGAGGCCCAGCAGGTTGGTGGTGGGTTGCAAGGGCAAGGCCAGACATGGGAGGAAAGCTCCTGTGAGCTCTGCATGTGGTCAGGGGCCCTGTGCAAGGGCCTAGGGATGAAGTTTGCATAATGTGGCTGTGGATTAGGGTCTGGTGGGCAGATGACAGAGGGGGGCACACCCATGATGGTCCCAGTGTTTTAGAGGAAGGTGTCCTCCTGCCGTAGCCCATGGGAGACCATTCCACAAGTGAAGATGAGGATGCTGAGGGCTGTTACAGAGAGCTGGTCATCAATCCCCTGAAATCGGAAGTGTTTATTCCATTTTGCATCCGCCCTTGATTGCTCCAGATCCGCTGGCCCAAACCCCTGTTCCTTGGGTATGACCTGCACTCCTGTGTCTGGATCCCCACAGTATGCCCCTTGTAGGCACCCACACTTTCCCCACCCCTCCCTGATCATGCTCACTTGCATCCATCCCCACAGGGCCTGTTCCAGAACAAGTAAAAGATAAGGCACTTCTTCAGGACTATGGTCTGACTCTCAGAGACAGTGGTCTGCATCTCTTGCACCAAGGAATAGCTGCACTGCGTCAACAAAAGAGATCTTTTTGAATCTGACCTGCCATCATGACTTGAAGTCATGGGGGAGTTGGAGCAACTGGACAAACCCAAATCTCTGCTGCAACAAAGGTATAATACTGGGAGGGCCAGCAGGGTGGGTGCCTCAGGGACACAGAGGTGGCGGTCTGGGGGCTCTGTCCACCCCCAGCATGCCCACACTCTTATGGTCCTTCCCACAGATAAGTGTGCCAGGGACCCCGCGTGCCACCGTGACTTTGAGGCTCTGGAGCCCACGACAGGAGCAAAGCCACACAGCTAGAAGAGCCCACCCGCTGCAGCTACCTGGGGATGGAGCCAGCCCAGCCCAGAAGGCCCCGCAGGGTTTGTGTCGCCTTCCCCTGCCACCCCAAGTTCTCTGCCTGCCCATTTGCAAGGAAATAAAGCTTTGTAAATGCACCCCAGCCTCAGTCTCTGGGTTGAGAGAGGAGGTGGTACCAGGTAGGACACAGACCCCCAAACTCCCCAGCCAGCTCATGCACCGATATGTTTGCGAAAAGAAAGAGCCATATGGGCTCCATGGAAGGGGTGCTCTCCAATCCTGAGAAAAGGAAAGGAGAGACACTCCTTGGACTCCTTTTTACCAATGTGCTTGCCATCCAGCAGTTAGGAATGTGTTCAGCAGGTGACCTAAAAGGCAAAGCAACCCTGGTTCATGGTCACTCTCTTCCTAGTGACCATATCCAATGGCTGATCCATTTGGACCCAAATGTAAGATGCCTCTGCTCTGAAGCAGCATTTCAGCTTCTGAGTTCCCTGTCAGGTAGGCTGAGTTCTCCAAGGCAGGGCCCCCACTGTCTGTGACTGTCCCCAGTCCTCCCCAGGACCACTGGAGCAAACACCCTGGCTCTAAAGTCCCTCTCAGGCTGCTCCCTAGGGCACACACATGCAGTAATAAGGAAGAAATAAGAATGTTTGTCAGAGAGACCAGCCCCCTCCACTCTTTAAGAGCAGAATTGGACAGCCCTGGGCTTCCCTGTCCTCATGTCATTTTCTTTTAGGAGGTTCTGAAGCCCCACTCTGGCAAACAGGTGCCAGAGACTGTCTGTCCTAGCATTGGTAACCCTGAGCTGTGAGTGTGAACTGCACAACCCTGAGGAGCTGGTCAGGTTGAACCTGGGTTGTACATGCAGGTCTTGGCCTTCCTGGCCTATAAGGAATGGCCCCATCAATGTCACCAGTAAGTCCTTCCACCCATCCATATAGTCAAAATGACCTCACTCAACCTAACCTGTGCACACAAATTACTATTGTATAATGTCCCCATATGACTGACATATCTTCCTCTGTTCCCCAGCTCCCCATTACAGATTATCAGATGCTGATGCACCCAATTACAGATGATCAGAAACATCAGTGTCCAAAGCAGATGGAAATCCTGTCCTCTGGAGGGGAATTCAAAAGGATGGGAGTGAGAGATTGAGTTTGAAGTCTAAACCTGAGAAGAAGAAATGTGGGATCTGCAGAAGATGAACTGGAATAGGAACTGGCTCCTCTACCACACGAGTGGAACCAAGATGAGATCCTTTGTGTGAAGTCTTCCAGTGTGGACTGGAAATTGCTGGGTCCTGGAAGTGTTCTGATTTAAAATCTCAAGACCAACTGGCATGCATTGAAGAACCTATAGCCCGCCCAAACCTAAACCCTGCCTCCAGGATTTTCATCTATGAGATTACATTTCTGACCTTAGCAACCCCACCATGAAGGTGGAGCAAGCATCCCATTCCAGACCACCCATCCTGACCCTGCTGAGAAGTGAAGCTGAAAATGTTTTGAACTCCAATGGAAACAATTCTTAAATTTTTCATCAAGATTTTTTTTTTATATATTTTTTTCTCTGTTTTATTGTGACCATATGAGCCATATCCCTAACCCTATTTTGTATTTTATTAAGAAAGTGTCTCACTGAGTTGCTTAGTGCCTTGCTTTTGCTGTGACTGGCTTTGAACTCATGATCCTCCTGCCTCAGTCTCCTGAGTCACTGCGATTACAGGCATGTGCCACCATGCCTGGCGTATTTTTAAAATTTTTACTTTAAATATGTTTTTATCTCACTAATCTGCTTCCTGTAATTATCCTTCTCTATTTTCTTCTGCTAATAGCAAATCAATATTGTTCTCTTTCAATCTTTCATTAATTTTTTACTTCTATCTTCTCTCCTCATAATCATCACAGCCTGCATCACTTTTGTTCTCCCTCTGTCCAAGATTCCAAATTGTAAACCCTTTTGCAAACTTACTGTTTTTACTGTAGGCAATAACTGATCATATTATTCTGTTTATTGTGACTATTAACATTGTAGATGTCATAGCAGGAATTATTTGGTTACTGCTGTTCATTGTTTGCATTGGTTGTTGTTATTATATGTGTCCCCCTAAATGGTGAGGTACTGGGAAATTTCAGGAACATAACTCAACAGGATAGAAACTCCATGGCCTCAGATTCATACTGCTAGATGGGAAGGCACACAAAAAACTTGAAAAAGCAAAAAGCAAGGAAACAAATCACCTCACCCCACCACCAAAAAAAAAAAAAAAAAAAAAAAAAAACCAACAAGATACTTGAATAACAAAATCCATTGACACCACAATGGAAGAAATGTCAGAGAAAGTTTAGAATATACAATCTTAAACTGATCTATGATCTAAATGATAATGTAAGAAATGAAACCAGACATAAAATACAGGAAGTGAAAGATCACTTCAATAAAGAGATAGAGATTCAGAAAGAAAAATCAAGCAGATATACTCAGAATGAAGGAATCAATAAATCACATTGAAAATTCCATGGAAAGCATCACCAACAGGCTAGACCACTTGGAAGCCAGAGTTTCAGGAAATGGAGAAAAAATATATAATCTTGGAAATAAAGTTGATCATGGAGAAAAGATGTTAAGAGAACATGAATAGGACCTCCAGGAAATATGGGATAATGGGAAAAGACCAAATTTAAGATTTACTGGGATAGTTGAAGGTTCTGAGTTGCAAACCAAAGGAATACACAATCTTTTTGATGAAATAATATCACAGAAACTTCCAACCAAAATCAGGAATTGAAAATTTTAAAACAGGAGGCTCAGATGACCCCAAATGTACAAAATTACTATGGACCCACAAAAAGGGACATTATGATGTGAATGCCTAAGAAAATAGAAAAAAAGAACTAATTTTAAAAGCTTCAAAGAATAATGGCAGTCATTGTGTAGAGGGAAACCAATCTAGATCTCAGCTGACTTCTCATTCCAGACCCTCAAGTCTAGGAGGTCATGGAATAATATATACCAAGCTCTGAAAGAATATGGATGCCAACCAAGAATACATATGTTGTAGAAAACAGTTTTTGGGAATGGTTCCTTGGTGAGAATATAGGCCGATAGCACCTCCATCCTTCAGAATACATTTATTGCCCAGTGATGCTGGCCTGGCAGAGCACTGCACTAGATGCTTTGCCAAGTATGTCCAGCATAGGGGGTTTACCCATTAGGTCAGAAGCAGTGACAACATTATCTTACGTTGCCAAATTACATGGCCAGCATCCCAAGCAGCTTAGGGAATGTCTGAGAAAGCAGTTTCTCCAGATACCATGAGTCTGCTGTTGTTTCCAGGGTGCATATGCTGAGAGATACAGGAAGAGGGAGAGACAGTGTTCTTCAAGACAATACATAGATGGTATTCAGCTTTGAGATGGCTCTCAGTGTTGCATCGCCATGGCTAGGTTCATGGGAACGGAAAGGGGCATTTCAGGGGCACAGTGTTTTACTGTCCTTTTTTCTTTTTAAGGAGGGCAAAGGTGGACATCAGTCTTCTCTGAGGAAATACCTGTACACATAAACAAGCAGTCCACCAGGGCAGCAGCACACAGCCAGTCCAGCAGCAATGTACCCAGGGTCTCATATGAGGACCTGGATGCCCAATACAATGCTGCCTGCCTGCTTCCTTGGCCTTTCCCATGCTACATCCTGACCTGCTGAAAGAGTGACCAAAGGGGCATGCCTGGGAATGCAGAGGAGTCAGGTACTTCTTTGGTTCATCTCGGGGCTGCCAGGCTTGGGCAGTGCCCCAGACTGGCAGGGGTTAGAGAGAGAGGATGCTTGGGAGAAGTCAATGTGGGGAGAGATCTGAATGAAGGAACCATGGTTGGGTGGAAGGCTCACCAGATTAGCTCAGTGTAGACCAAGCTTCTGGGCAAGGTTGTAGGGGCAGAAGATGTTAGACATTGACTTATCCAGATACGGGATATAGAAAAATGAGAGGCTTTTTCAGTAACTGGGTTTGAGGCTGGATTCGGGAGAAATAATGGGTATGCTTCTGCTGTGCCTATGGGGTCCTGTCATCCGGACTAGCTGGAGGATCAAAGGCTCTCTCCCACCTGTAATTCCAGGCCTTCCCCACCCAGCACCAGCTTCTCCCAGACACAGGTGGCTGACCCTCATACAGATGGTCATCGTGAGTTGGCCTGAGAAGAAGGTCCACCCAAGGATCCTGTGAGGAAGTTCTGCTGGGTACCTAGTCCAACTCTCTTGTGCTGCATGTTGAGGCTATCCTTTTCATTCTAGCTATGGCAGAGCCGTTGGAAATCTGATCACCATGTTGTAGTGTGTCTGGGTCACAGGTGGCCCTATGGGAGCTGTAAAATTAGTAAGACCGGGCAGGTGGGCAACACTATATCCTCCCTACTCTGTGCTGGGAGAGTCTCAGGGCCTCTCTAGCAAGGGCAGGAAGAAGTTCTGGATTGGGAATGGAGTGGACAGATGACAGAGAGTGACCCCCTAGAGTTGGCCCCAGAGTCGAAGAGGCAGGTCTCCTTCTGCTGGAGTCCAGGGAGACTCATCCCACAACTGAAGGTGACAATGCTGAGGCCTGTTACTGGGAGCTGCTCATCAATCACATGAGAACCAGAGTGATGTACTTAATGCCACACACAACCCTCGCCCACTGTCCAGATCCCCATTACCCAAGGATCTACAATCTCATGGGTATCATTGGTGCTCCTGAGTCCTGAACCCCCGTATGTGCCCCAATCTCTCGGAGGCCCCTACTTACTCACCTCTTCTGGCTCAGTTGTGTTCATCCTCATGGTGTATCCTCTGCAGCCCAGAGAACATGGGCATAGTATGGGCCCTACATCTGTTGCTGTAACCAAGTGGGGAACTTGGTGCACAAGTCGAGACACTGAATGGCTTGGAAAAGTTTCTGACTTTGCCCTGCCAGTGGGTTCTGAAGTCTCGCAGGAGTGGGGCTTGGTATGCTGTCCCTAGCCTGTTCTGAAGGAAAAGTGTACGCTTGGGATTGACAGGTGGGTGGGTCCCACATAGAAGATGAGATCCCAGTGGGGACACCCCCAGGGCGCACATGGTCAAACCGTCCTTCCCGTGAATAAGTGCACGAGTGACTTCCCTCCCTCATGCTTTGAACCAGAGAGGGAGTCAATAGCCAAAGCCATGTCCCGCAGCTCAGGAGCCCATGGGGGTCTTGCTGCTCTAGGTGCTGCACTGGCTAGTGCACTGTTGCTGGCCCATCCCACAAAGCAGCTCAGTCCCCCACTGAACAACCCCAGCACTTCTGTACCAGCCCATTATAAGAAAATATGTCTTTGTAAATTCACCTGATGTCTGTGTAGGTCTCTGGGATGGGGATGAGAAAAGAAACTGGGTGTGGCCCAGAACCTTTAACCCCAACTGGCCAGTTCCTGCACCCGAAGTCCTGGCATATCCACCAGGGAGGGATCTTGTGTCTGACAGAGAGGGATGGATTCTGTTGGAGAAACAATCTTGGGAAAGAAGAGCTGTACATAAAGGTAAAGACTGAGCGTAGTGTGCAGGGGAAAGGCCAGAGAGAATGAGTGGCCTTCTAGGGAGTGAGTTGGGGACTCTCCTGAGAGAGACAGAAGCAAAGGTAGGGAGCTAGCAGAGAAGAGAGATAAGATAGGGATAACAGGAGAAAGAGGGAGACCTAGAGTCTTTTAGAGCAACAGAAGAGTGAGAAAGGCAAAAGGGGACAAAGTCCAGGGTGACCCTGGTGTCCCCACTTTGACCCAACAGACTGAGACACGAAGCACCTTGAGATACCCAGGTTCTGGGATTCCAATTGCAAGCTCTTTTTCATTTAAGGCTGTGCCTCCTTGGGGAAGGGGCAAGCAGTTTGGGGCAACATCACCCCGACCTGGCAAGGCATGGGTCACTGCCACTGCAGGCTCTCTTGCAGTCACCTCAGAGATCTCTGTGGGGTGACTCCTGACCTGGCTCTGGCAGCCTGTGCCATGGCAGTGCCAAGTTGACTTCCAGCTGGGTGGAGCAGGGCAGAGATGGGCTCCTATCCATGCCCTGGCTTCCTGCTCCTTCCCCCTAAGGCCCACTCAGGGCCTTCACCCAGATAGGGGAAGGCCTGGGCAGGGATACAACTCACAGGAATATATGAACTTCCAGACAGAAGAGAATGGAAGAACAGGTGGCTTGGGTGAACTGGATCCACTGCCTAGTGCTGGTGTCTGCACCAGGGACAGTCTTGCAATGACATTTGGATCCCTCCTCTTCCCAGGTGCAGTCTCAGAGATGCTTCCTCCTCTACCTGTCTTCAGAAGAGTCATGGACTTACCGCTGAGAAGGAGTCACCTCTGCCCACTGCCAACTTCTGTTGCCTGCATACCTTCTACTCTTTCTCAGATTCCTGAGACCCAGCTGCAGACCCAGTCAGGCAGAAAATCCTGACGTTTCAGAAAATCCTGAACTTCCTGAGTTTCAGGAAGAGATGAAAAACAAAGAAGCAAATCAGCAAAGGGAGGAATTATCCTAAAGGAATTGTCAAATAAAGGAGGAAACAAGTTGTGTCAAACAAATAAATAAACAAAATTTTAAAAATGAACCAAATGACCGGGAAACCAAATCATTTCTCTATAATAACCCTGAATGTTAATGGCCTGAATTCATCAATCAAAAGACATAGACTGGCAGACTGGATTAAAAAGAAAGATCCAACAATAAGTTGCCTGCAAGAGACTCACCTCATAGAAAAAGATACCCATAGATTAAAGGTGAAAGGATGGGGAAAAACATACCATGCACATGGACTCAGCAAAAAAGCTGGAGTATCCATCCTCATTTCCGATAATGTGGACTTCAAGCCAAAGTTAGTCAGAAGGGATAAAGAAGGTCATTTCATACTGCTTAAGGGAAGCATAAATCAGTAAAAGAGTTCCCTGTTTGGGTGAGGTGGTGCTACTGCTAATCTCAGGTCCATGGGAGGTTGAGGAAAGAGGATGGAGAGTTCATGGCCCGTCTAGGCAGTTTGGTAGGACACTGTGTTCAGTCTGGACAGAAGTTACGTTATGGTTTTTATATTTTTATATAAATAGTTTTCCAATAGCTTTACATTTCATCAGCCTCCACTTTTGTTTGTGCATGTGTAGTTCACTTGGCTTTTGCCATTTTTCTGTTTTGTGTGTTTGTGTGTGTGTGTGTGTTTCATAGCAGGAATTGAAGCCAAAGGCACTTATCCACTGCCACACTCCAGCTACTATTTAAATTTTTTATTTTGAGCCAGGGTCCCACTATGTTGCTTACAGCATTGTGAAGTTGCTGAGGCTAACTTCAAACCTGCTATCCTCCTGCCTCAGCCTCCAGAGGTGTTTGAAATAGAGGCATGCAGCACCGTGCCTAACTCTAAAAAATTTCTTTGAGACAGAATCCCACTATTCTGTCCAGGCTGGTCTTGAATTAATGTGCTCAATAATGCTACCACCTCAGCCTCCTCTGTAGCCAGCTCTGCAGGAAGGGGCCACTGCATTGCCCTTCCTAGTTTTAAGGTACAATTTGCATGAGGTGAAATTTACTCTTTTTGGTGTAGAGTTCTGTGTGTTTGGATGAACATGCTCATTTTAGGAACTTCCCAACCACAATTGACATGTAGACAGTGTCAACCCTCCCCCACCCCAAGCTCCCAGCTACACTTTGTTCCCAGTGCCCATGTGCTAGAGGCTGAGTCCCAGGACTGGCACACCAGGGGAGGGGTGGAAACTTGAAGAGGTGGGGCCTAGAGGGAGCTCGTCCTTTCATTGGAACCCATCATAGGAGGAGACACTGGGACCCAGCCCCTCGTCTTCCTCACATTGGTTCCTGGTCATGAGATGACTTTGCCCCTTCTCCTCCTCCCCACCATGATGCCTTCCTGGCCACAGACCCAGAGCCATTGGGCAACTGACCATGGGCTGAAACCAGTGAAAACTGAACCCAAATAAACTGTGTCTCTGGAAGTTGATGATCTGGGGAAACTTGTCACAGTAAGTGAAAGCTGACTGATACACTCCTGGTTTCCAGGGGCCTTGGAACTTTGACAGCTTTCCTCAAACGCCATTTGTGTGAGTCACAGGCATCTCTATGGCTCATTGAATAGGCCCCCCTTTTCTCCTGTGAGTCACCTCTAGTTCCTTTGCATGACACATCCTTCCTGCTGCCCTCCACAGACATGGTGTGAGGAGAGGAAAAGCTTTCATAGCCCAGTAGCCACCGTGGTCTGGTTCCTGTTGACCACAGGTTTTCACATCCCTATCTCTGAACTTTTTCAGACCTCTTATTAATAACGATCACCTTTTCATTATAAGAAAATTTCATTCAAGTACACAAGAGTGAACAAATTACATGACCATAGAGGAACAAATTTTATTTGTTAAAACCTTATTCTCATTTTTTATATATAGTATATTATTATATATTTTATGTTTATGTATTATTTGTTACATTTTATAATTTTATGCATTTTATGATATGAAATATAATAATATTTTAGTTATACATAAATAGAAAGTGAGCAAATCATTTGAACACACTTTAGTCATTTTTGAAAAAATGCACACATCTGTTTTATCAGCTTCCAGTCTGAGAAAGAGAACATGAGCAAACTCCAGAAGCCCCCGACATCCCTTCTAGTCATGGTGCCATGACCTCTAGCACCATGGAGCCATTTTCCCCATTTTTGTAACTGATACAAAGAAAATCTTCATTCCCCAGCAATAAAGATGGAGTTGACTAATTAATAACCTGACAGTACTGTTTGGTCTGTTATTCTGTCTCTCCCTGCTTGTGAGACCCACAAACTGCTGATGGGGAGGGGTTCATTCTCCCTGCTTACCTCAGTTGCTCTGGTGTGTGAGGAAACTACAGAAATGGGTTTGTGGTGTTTGTTTGCTTGGAGAGCTGGAGATGGAATCAGGACCTCCCACATGTTAGCCAAGCTCTACGGCAGTGATTAAAACCCAGCCTAGCAAGTATTATATTCTTATGTATTTATTTACGGTACTGGGGATTGATCCAGTGGTGAACCCAGGTAGTCTCTCTCCAGGAGTCAGGGAGTCATTGGATCTAAACTGAAATACATCCCACTCCAACTTATGTTTTATTTTAAGACAGGGTTTCACTAAGTTGCCCAGGGTCTCATTAAGTTGCAAAGGAAAGATTACCACTTCTGTTCCTTCTGTCTCAGTCTGCAAATACTGCAATTATAGGTGGGCATAACTGGACCTTGCCAACATGTTTTATGTTTAATAATCAATGAATGATCTGCTCTTCTTGTTTTTGGAATTGGCTGTGAGCATGGACCTTCTGAGGTTGTGGTCAGCCTCATGGACAGGCGAATGAGGCATGTTCTGGGAGAGAGGGATTGGCTTTTATCTGATCCCACAAAGGATCCTTGACCTGGAATAGATGGGCAGTATAGATGGAATGGTTCTGTCCTTTTGCCCCTCCACTCTGTGCTTGGTAGTTTTTTCTGTGGCTGTGGGCCCTATGGTCCACAGGACCTGTGGGTGGGTGCCCACCTCTGACAAGGTCTGATACTACACAGGCAGAAGTCAGGCCACTGGGTCTAAAGACCCAGCTGTGTGCTCAAAACATGAGAGTGTCTTGTGGGTGCCCCAGCCCACCTCCCCAATTCAGCACATCAGTGGCCACCGTGGGGTCTGAGGGTTCAGATCCTTGAAACATGGTGGTCCTGTAGCTGGCAGGGTGACAGTAAGTAGTTCTCCACCTTGTTTGTGCATAGGAAGCAACCCAACTCCTCCACAGCAAATACTGGGCACAATGCAGCACTCTTGGCCCCAGAGTAAAGGAGTGGAAAGAAAAACCAGGTAAGAGTAGCTTAATAGGATCCAAACAAAGTGTGATTCATGAAAAGGACCAGTGGAAAGCTTTCAAGATGGCAGAATAAAGGTCACTTTCCTGGCTTCTCTGTGGCAGAAATAAAAGGATAAAGGCTGCTTCTAACAAAGGTGGGTGAAAAAAAAGGAGGTTGGGACTTTGGTGGGATTTAATACTGGACTTTTAAAAGCATATTGGGGACTCAGGAGTATGGAGATAGTAAAATAATGAAGAAATCCCCAGTGAAACCACTGCTGCTACTAGAGGCACCAGCCAGACCAGTCTCTCTGTAAGCAAAATGGAGGGATAAGGGGATGAAAGGAATTCACATTTTAGGGGGCCAGAGATGTGTCTGGGTACAGAGATTTTAGAGATCAAAGACACTGCCCAACTAAGCTGGAAGGTATTCTACTCAATATCCTTGTGCAGGAAAGAAGCCACATCTCTCCCAGTTGTGAGTGGAGGATAGAGGAAGAAACCATTTTGCAGCCACAGTGCAGGGGAAGGCAGCTGGGTGAGCCAATTCTGGAAAATTAAAGTTTGGCCTGAAATACAGGCTTGGGAAACACACTATATGACATAGAGTGTGCCTAATTGAGCAGTGGAAAGCCAAACATGGAGAGGGGGCTTCACAGGGGAATACTGGTGGTGGAAACCCAACCAGATCTCCCCCTCTTCCTTCAATTTGTCTGCATGCAGGACCAGCTGGGAGAGACAAGCCTGGGTGGGAATTGGAAAGGGCATGGGAAGGACACCTTGAGTTTGGAGAGCAAACCTGAGACATGGAAATGTGGGGTCTGCAGGTAAGAGATTGGACTAAGAATTGGTTCCTCCATGCACAAATGGAAACCAGGGAAGACTGTCATTGACCAGCAATTGCTTGACCTGGAGGTGTGCTAATTTAAAACCTCAAGACCAATTGGCATTCAGAGAAGAAACAGGAACCTACCTAAGACTCCAGGACTTGTCTTAATTCTAGGATTTTCAAAGTCAGTTGTTTTACATGGATCAGTTTTTTGAGGAGTGGGATGTTTGATTAATATATTTTAGTTTTGTTTTGTATTCTTTTATTTTTATTTATAATTTTTTTAAAAAAAATTTATAAATATATATATATTCTCACATGTGTTTCTCTTGATTATCTTTCTCCCCTTTCTTCTCTCACAGCAAATCTCTTTTCAATCTTCCATTTCTTTTACTTCTTTCTTCTCTCCTCCTTCATAATCATCACAACCTACATCAATTCTTTTCTCTCCCTGTTTACCATTCAAAATTGTAAAACCTTTATCAAACACACTGTTTTTACTGTAAGCAATAACTGCTCAAATCATTTCTGTTTATTGTGAAAATGAACATTGTAGATATCATAGCAGGAACTATTTGGTTTAAAGCTGTATATTGTTTGCATTGGTTGTGTTATTATTTGTCTTCCCTTAAAAGGCCATGTACTGTGAACTTTCAGGGACACTATAAATCCACAGGGTAGAAACTCCACTGCCTTAGATTCATACTGTTAGATTGGCAGACATACAAACAACATGAAATAGCAAGGAAACAAATTACCCCAAACAAACCAAGGTACTTCAGTAACAGAATCAATTGACACCTCAGTGGAAGAAATGTCCAAGAATGAGTTTAAAATGTATAGTTAAACTGATCTGCAAGGTAAAGGAGTGAAATCAGAAAGAAAGTACAGGAAATGAAGGATCACCTTCAAAAAAAGATATTCTAAAAGAAAAATCAAGCAGAAATCCTCAAATTGAAGTAATCAATAAACCAAATTAAAAATTCAATGGAAAGCATCACTAACAGACTAGACCTCTTGGAAGACAGAGATTCAGGCAATGAGGACAAAGTGTATTATTTGGAAATAAAGTTGACCATTGAGAAAAGGTCTTAAGAGAACATGAACAGAACTTCCAGTACATATGGAATAACAAGATAAAATCTAATTTAAGATTTATTGGAATAGATAAAGTCTTGGCATTACAAACCAAAGAAACACATTATCTTCTCAATGTAATAATACCTAGAAATTTCCAAACTTAAAAGAGGAAATGGGGCAGCAAAGTCAGGAATCTCATAAGACTAAACATTACAAAAAAATCATAACAGACCTACAACAATGCACATTATGATGAAAGTGCCTAACATAGAGAATGAGTACAGAATTTTAAAGGCTGCCAGAGAACAAAGACAGGTCAAATTAAGAGGGAAACCAATCCAGAACTCAGCTGATTTCTCTTCCCAGTCCCTCAAAGCTAGGAAGTCTTGGAATACTATAAACCAAGCTCTGAAAGAAAATGGATGCCAGCCAAAATACTATACCCAGCAAATGAAGCTTCAGAATTGATGATGAAATAAAAATATTCCATGATAAACAAAAGTTAAAAGAATTCAGATCGGTCTGCACATCAAAACATTCTCAGTAAAATATTTCACAATGAAGAAATGAAAAAAAACTGAAAATCAGAAAAGGGAAGAACTACACTAGAAGAAGAGTCAATCAAAGGAGAAACTATTTCAAATTAAAAACCAGAAATAAATCAAAATGACAGGGGATAAAAATCTTTTCTCAATTATAACACTGAATGTGAAGGGCCTAAACTCATCAATAAAAAGACAAAGATTGATAGATTAGATTAAAAAAACAAGACCCACAATATCCTGTCTCCAAGAGACTCAACTCATAAGCAAAGACACCCACAGACTGAAGGCATGAGAATGGGAAAAAACATATCATTTACATGGATCTCATAAATAAGTGGGGGTTTCTATCCTCATATCATATTCAGTGGACATCAAGTCAAATTAATCAGAAGGCATAAAAAAGGATATTTCTTACTGCTTAAGAGAATTACACATCAACAAGATATAACAGTAGTAAGTATTTATGCCTCAAACAATGCAGCATCTATGCACATCAAACAGTTCCTTTGAAATTTCAAGAATCAAGTAGACCACTACACAATAATACTGGGTGACTTTAACACACCCCTCTTACCAATGGATAGATCCTCCAAATAAAAACTAAATAAAGACTATATAGAACTGAAAAATACAATTAGTAATTTAGACTTAACAGGCATACATAGACTATTTCATACATCATTGACTGAATGCACTTTCTTCTCAGCAGTACATGGATCCTTCTTTAAAATAGACCATATCTTAGGTGACAAAACAACTCTTGACAAACACAAAAAGTAGAGATAACACCTTGCATTCTATTAGATTATAATGGAATAAAATTAGAACTCAATGATAAAATAGAAAATAGAAGATACCCCAAAACCTGGAGACTAAATAATATGCTATTGAGTGACCAAGGGTAGTAGAAGAAATCAGGAATGAAAATAGAAAATACTTAGATGTAAATGAGAACACTAATGCAACATATCAAAATCTCTGGGACACTAGGAAGGCAGTGCTAAGAGGGAAAGTTCATTGCACTGAGCTCATTCAGTAATAGAATAGAACATCAACAAATATGTAACCTAACATTAAATTTCAAAGCCCTAGAAAATGAACAAATCAATACCAAATGCAATAAAAGACAGGAAATAATTAAAATCAGAGCTGAAGTCAATGAAATTGAAACAACAATAAAAAACAATTCAAAAAAATCAATGAAACAAAAGGTTGGCCCTTTGAAAAGCTAAGTCAAACTGATAAGGCCTTAAGCAAAGTAATGAAGAAAAAAGAGAAAACTCAAATTACTAAAATTCATGACAATAAAGGAAATATCACAGTGGACACTACTGATATACAGATGATAATCAGAAGCTATTTTGAAAATTTATACTCTAATAAAAGAGAAAATCTTGAAGACATTGACAAATTACCAGAGACAAATGACCTATCCAATTTGAATAAAGAAGACATAAAAATTGAAACAGATCAATTTCAAGCAATAAAATTGAAGATGCTACCAAAGGCCCACCAACAAAGAAAAGACCAGGATCAGACAGATTTTCAGTCAAGTTCTACTAGACCTTCAAAGAACTACATAATCCTCCTCAAATAATTCTATAAAATAGAAAAGGAGGGAACCCTTCCAAATTCATTCTATGAAGCTAGTGTCACCCTGATACCAAAACCAGACAAAGACATATCTAGGAAAAAACACATCAGATAAATATCTCTATTGAACATAGACACAAAAATTCTTAATAAAATGCTGGAAAATCACATACAAAAACATACTGAACAGATAGTATACCACAATCAAGTGGGGTTCCTCCCAGAGATATAAGGCTGATTCAACATATGGAAGTCAATAAATGTAATATATCACATCAATAAAGACAAGAATCAAATGATTATCTCAATAGATTCAGAAAAAGCATTTGACAAAATGCAGGATCCATTCCTGTTCAAAACAGTAGAAAAATTGTGGGTAGTAGGAACTTACCTTGACATTGTAAAAACTAACTATGCTAAGCCTGAGGTCAACATAATTCTCAATGGAGAAAAATTGAAAGCATTCCCTCTAAAAACTGGAACAATACAGGAATACCCTCTTTCACCACTTCTATTCAACATAGTCCTTGAAACTCTAGCCAGAGCAGTTAGACAGAAGAAATAAATTAAAGGGATATGAATAGGAAATGAAGAACTCAAACTCTTCCTATTTGCTGATGACATAATTCTATATTTAGAAGACCCAAAAACTGAATAAAACCCATAAAGAAATTCAGCAAAGTAGCAGAATATAAAATTAACATCCATAAAGCAATTGCAATCCTACATATCAGTGATGAATTTGATAGGAAATTTCCCATTCAAAATAGCCTCAAAAAATTTTGGGAATCAATCTAATAAAAGACATGAAATTCCTCTACAATGAAAACTACAGAACACTAAGGAAAGAAATTGAGAAAGATCTTAGAAGATGTTTCTTGGACAGGCAAAATTAACACTACCAAAATACAGATTTTTTTTTTTTTTTTTTTTTAGGTTTCCTCTATTTCAACTTTTTTTTATTTATTTTTTTATTTTTATTTTTATTTTTTTTATTGTAAACAAATGGGATACATGTTGTTTCTCTGTTTGTACATGGCGTAAAGGCATACCATTTGTGTAATCATAAATTTACATAGAGAAATGTTGTTTGATTCATTCTGTTATTTTTTCCCTTCCCCCCACCCCTCCCACCCCTCTTTACCCTCTGTACAGTAGTTCCTTCCTCCATACTTGCCCCCCTCCCTAACCCTAACTCTAACCCTAACACTAACCCTTCCCTCCCCCCCCATTATGTGTCATCCTCCACTTATTAGTGATATCATTCGTCCTTTGGCTTTTTGAGATTGGCTTATCTCACTTAGCATGATATTCTCCAATTTCATCCATTTGCCTGCAAATGCCATAATTTTATCATTCTTTATGGCTGAGTAATATTCCATTGTATATATATATACCACAGTTTCTTTATCCACTCATCAATTGAAGGGCATCTAGGTTGGTTCCACAGTCTGGCTATTGTGAATTGAGCAGCTATGAACATTGATGTGGCTGTATCTCTGTAGTATGCTGATTTTAAGTCCTTTGGGTATAGGCCAAGGAGTGGGATAGCTGGGTCAAATGGAGGGTCCATTCCAAGTTTTCTAAGGAATCTCCACACTGCTTTCCAGAGTGGCTGCACTAATTTGCAGCCCCACCAGCAATGTATGAGTGTACCTTTCTCCTCACATCCGAGCCAACACCTGTTCTTGCTCGTATTCTTGATAATCGCCATTCTAATTGGGGTGAGATGGAATCTTAGGGTGGTTTTGATTTGCATTTCTCTTATTACTAGAGATGTTGAGCATTTTTCCGTATGTTTGTTGATTGCTTGTAGATCTTCTTCTGTGAAGTGTCTATTCATTTCCTTAGCCCATTTGTTGACTGGATTATTTGAATTCTTGGAGTAGAGTTTTTTGAGTTCTTTATAGATTCTGGAGATTAGTGCTCTATCTGAAGTATGATTGGCAAAGATATTCTCCCACTCTGTAGGCTCTTTCTTCGCATTGCTGATAGTTTCCTTTGCTGAGAGAAAGCTTTTTAGTTTGAATCTATCCCAGTGGTTGATTCTAGCTTTTATTTCTTGTGCTATGGGAGTCCTGTTAAGGAAGTCTGGTCCTAGACCAACAAGGTGAAGATTTGGACCTACTTTTTCTTCTATAATCTGCAGGGTCTCTGGTCTGATTCCGAGGTCCTTAATCCATTTTGAGTTTAGTTTCGTGCATGGTGAGAGATATGGGTTTAGTTTCATTCTGTTGCATATGGATTTCCAATTCTCCCAGCACCATTTGTTGAAGAGGCTATCTTTTCTCCATTGCATATTTTTGGCCCCTTTGTCTAGTATGAGAAAATTGTATTTATTTGGGTTTGTGTCCGTGTCCTCTATTCTGTACCATTGATCTACCTTTCTATTTTGGTACCAATACCATGCCGTTTTTGTTACTATTGCTTTGTAGTAGAGTTGAAGATGTGGTATTGCAATACCCCCTGTTTCACTCTTCCTGCTAAGGATTGCTTTAGCTATTCTGGGTTTCTTATTCTTCCAGATGAATTTCATAATTGCTTGCTCTATTTCTGTAAGGTACACAATTGGGATTTTAATTGGAATTGCATTGAATTTGTATAGCACTTTAGGTAGTATGGCCATTTTGACAATATTAATTCTTCCTATCCAAGAACATGGAAGATCTTTCCATCTTCTAAGGTGTTCTTTAATTTCTTTCTTTAGTGTTGTATAGTTCTCATTGTAGAGGTCTTTCACCTCTTTTGTGAGATTGATTCCCAAGTATTTTATTTTTCTCGAGGCTATTGTGAATGGGGTAGTTTTCCTAAATTCTCTTTCTGAAGATTCATCACTTATGTATAAAAATGTGTTGGATTTATGGGCATTGATCTTGTAACCTGCTACTTTACTGAATTCACTTATGAGTTCTAAGAGTTTTCTGGTGGAATTTCCAGGTTCCTCTAAATATATAATCATGTCATCAGCGAACAGGGATAGTTTGAGTTCTTCTTTTCCAATTCGTATCCCTTTAATTTCTTTGGTTTGTCTAATTGCTCTGGCCAGAGTCTCAAGAACGATGTTGAATAGAAGTGGTGAAAGAGGGCATCCCTGCCTTGTTCCAGTTTTTAGGGGGAATGCTTTCAGTTTTTCACCATTTAGAATGATATTAGCCATGGGCTTAGCATAAATGGCCTTTACAATGTTAAGGAATGTTCCCACTATCCCTATTTTTTCTAGTGTTTTGAGCATGAAGGGGTGCTGTATTTTATCAAATGCTTTTTCTGCATCTATTGAAATAATCATGTCATTCTTGACTTTAAGTCTATTAATATGGTGAATTACGTTTATTGATTTCCTGATGTTGAACCAACCTTGCATCCCTGGGCTGAAACCCACTTGATCATGGTGCACTATCTTTTTAATATGTTTTTGTATGCGATTTGCTAAAATTTTGTTGAGAATTTTTGCGTCGATGTTCATTAAGGATATTGGTCTGAAATTTTCTTTCCTCGATGAGTCTCTGTCTGGTTTAGGTATCAGTGTGATATTGGCTTCATAGAATGAGTTTGGGAGGGTTCCCTCCTCTTCTATTTTATGGAATACTTTGAGAAGTATTGGAATGAGCTCTTCTTTAAAGGTTTTGTAGAACTTGGCTGAGAACCCATCTGGTCCCAGACTTTTCTTTGTTGGTAGGCTTTTGATGACTTCTTCTATTTCAGTACTTGAAATTGGTCTATTTAAATTGTTTATGTCCTCCTCGTTCAGTTTAGGCAATTCATATGTCTCTAGAAACCTGTTGATGTCTTCGAAATTTTCTATTTTGTTGGATTATAGATTTTCAAAATAGCTTCTAATTATGTTTTGTATTTCAATCCTGTCTGTTGTGATATTTCCTTGTTCATTCCGAATTTTAGTGATTTGGGTTTTCTCTCGTCTTCTCTTTGTTAGTGTGGCTAAAGGTTTATCAATTTTGTTTATTTTTTCGAAGAACCAACTATCTATTTTGTCAATTTTTTGTATTGTTTCTTTTGTTTCAATTTCATTGATTTCAGCTCTGAGTTTAACTATTTCCTGTCTTCTACTACTTTTGGTGCTGTTCTGTTCTTCTTTTTCTAGGGCTTTGAGCTGTAGTGTTAGGTCGTTTATTTGTTGAGTTTTACTTCTTTTATTAAATGCGCTCCATGAAATAAATTTCCCTCTAAGTACTGCTTTCATAGTGTCCCAGAGATTTTGATATGATGTTTCTTTGTTCTCATTTACCTCTAAGAATTTTTTAATTTCCTTCCTAATATCTTCTGTTATCCATTCATCATATAATAGCATATTGTTTAATTTCCAGATGTTGGAATAGTTTCTGTGTTTTACTCTTTCATTTATTTCTAACTTCAATCGATTATGATCTGATAGAATACATGGTAGTGTCTTTATCTTCTTGTATTTGCTAACATTAGCTTTGTGGCATAATATATGGTCTATTTTAGAGAAGGATCCATGTGCTGCTGAGAAGAAAGTGTATTCGCTCTTGGTTGGATGGTATATTCTATAAATGTCCGTTAAGTCTAAATTATTGATTGTGTTATTGAGATCTATGGTTTCTTTGTTCATTTTTTGTCTGGAAGATCTGTCCAGTGGTGAGAGAGGCGTGTTAAAATCACCTAGTATTATTGTGTTGTGGTCTATTTGGTTTCTGAAATTGAGAAGGATTTGTTTGACATACATAGATGAGCCACTGTTTGGGGCATAGATGTTTATGATTGTTATATCTTGCTGATTTATGCTGCCCTTAAGCAGTATGAAATGACCTTCTTTATCCCTTCTGACTAACTTTGGCTTGAAGTCCACATTATCGGAAATGAGGATGGATACTCCAGCTTTTTTGCTGAGTCCATGTGCATGGTATGTTTTTCCCCATCCTTTCACCTTTAGTCTATGGGTATCTTTTTCTATGAGGTGAGTCTCTTGCAGGCAACATATTGTTGGATCTTTCTTTTTAATCCAGTCTGCCAGTCTATGTCTTTTGATTGATGAATTCAGGCCATTAATATTCAGGGTTATTATAGAGAAATGATTTGGTTTCCCGGTCATTTGGTTCATTTTTAAAATTTTGTTTATTTATTTGTTTGACACAACTTGTTTCCTCCTTTATTTGACAATTCCTTTAGGATAATTCCTCCCTTTGCTGATTTGCTTCTTTGTTTTTCATCTCTTCCTCATGGAATATTTTGTTGAGAATGTTCTGTAATGCTGGTTTTCTTTTTGTAAATTCTTTTAGCTTTTGTTTATCATGGAAGGATTTTATTTCATCGTCAAATTTGAAGGTAAGTTTTGCTGGGTATAGGATTCTTGTTTGGCATCCATTTTCTTTCAGGGCTTGAAAAGTGTTGTTCCAGGCCCTTCTAGCTTTTAGGGTCTGGATTGAAAAATCTGCTGATATGCGTATTGGTTTCCCCCTGAATGTAATTTGGTTCTTTTCTCTCACAGCCTTTAAAATTCTGTCTTTATTTTGTATGTTAGGTATTTTCATTATAATGTGCCTTGGTGTGGGTCTGTTGTAATTTTGTGTATTTGGAGTCCTATAAGCCTCTTGAACTTGATTTTCCATTTCATTCTTCAGATTTGGGAAATTTTCTGATATTATTTCATTGAATAAATTGTTCATTCCTTTGGCTTGTTTCTCTAGGCCTTCCTCAATCCCAATAATTCTTAAATTTGGCCTTTTCATGATATCCCATAGTTCTTGTAGATTCTGTTCATGATTTCTTACCATCTTCTCTGTTTGTTCAACTTTGTTTCAAGGTTAAATATTTTGTCTTCAATGTCTGAAGTTCTGTCTTCCAGGTGTTCTATCCTACTGGATATGCTTTCTATGGAGTTCTTAATTTGGTTTATTGTTTCCTTCATGTCAAGGATTTCTGTTTGGTTTTTTTTCAATATCTCTAACTCTTTATTGAAATGATCTTTTGCTTCCTGTATTTGCTCTTTTAACTGTCGATTGGTGCGATCGTTCAATGCTTGCATTTGCTCTTTCATCTCATCGTTTGCTTCTCTGATCATTTTAATTATGTACATTCTGAACTCCTTTTCTGTCATTTCTTCTGCCATGCTGTCATTGGGTTTTATTGATGTAACATCTAGATTTGTTTGCAGCATTTTCTTTCCTTGTTTTCTCATATTGTTCAGGTATCAGTGGACCGCTGAGATATTGCAGATTTCCTCTGTTGACTTACAATGTCCCTGAAGATTTCTATATATATCCCCCCTTAGCCTTCAGTAGGCTGAAGTCTTGGAGGAAGTTGATAATGCGGAGCTCCACAAGGAAGCTGCCTCTCTAGGAGTGGTGGCCTTCAGGTGGGGTATAATCCCTGCTAGTGGGCAGAGGTGCCTCCACTTGTTAACCAATGGTCATCCAAAGGGGACCTAGGCTGCGGGCTGAGGCAAGGCCTGTTTGGGCCTGAGTCTCTGGTTTTACCGTCCTTGTGGGGAAACCTCACCCAGCAGGGAAGACTCACCCGGTGGGGAGGTCTCGCTGGTCAGTTCCCTCCTAGAGGTTCCCCTCAATTTACAGCTACCGCCTGGGCTGGGCTGCCTTCCTCTGCAAAGTTCCCAGGGGCCCGGCCCTACCTCCTGGGCCTGGGAGCCTCACCCTTCGCAGATAAATCTCCTTAGGCTGCCCCTCCTCAGAGAATCTGCCCGCAGGCCTGGAACCTTCGCTCCACCCTAAGCCTGTCTCTGTGCGGCTCTTCCACCAAGAAGCCTCCTAGATCCTGGGACCCTGCTCTGCACCTAATCGCCTGGCTGTGCGGCCCCTCCTCTGAGCAGCCACCTGGGGCCCCGAACAATCGCTCTGAGTCCCAGAGACCCGCCACAGGCCTCTTCCTCCAGACAGCCGCCCAGTATTCCGGTGCGGTCACTAGGAGTCCAAGAAACTCACTTCGTGCCTGCTCCTCCCACCAACCACCCGTAGCCCGGGGCAATCAATCACTCTGAGTCGAAGTGACCCTCCCCGTTCCTCCTCCTTCTCCAGATAACCCCCCGGGTGTTCATGAGCAGTCGCTCTGAGTGGCTCTGAATCCACGTGACCCGCTGCACGGGTCCTCTGGGCAACCGCCCGGAGCTCTGGTGCGGCCACTCAAGACCAAGCGACCCACCACGCTTCTCCTCCAGGCAACCCCCCTGTGTTCAGGAGCTGTCACTTTAAGTCCAAACAACTCACCACTCGCCTTCTCCTCTGAGCAGCCGCCTGGAGCGCTAATCACTGCGAGTCCACACGACCCGCCGTGCTCCTCCTCCTCCTCCTCCTACTCCTCCGGGCAGGCCCCAGGGTTCAGAAGTGGTCTGAGTACAAACAGCTCGCCACGCAGCCCCTTCTCTGGCAACCGCCTGCAGCTCTGGTGTAGTCACCCGAATCCAAGCGGCCGCGCTCCTCTTCCTCCTCCTCGTCCTCAGGGCAGGCCCCGGAGTTCAGAAGCGTCGTTCTGAGTCCAAACAGCTCGCCGCGCGGCTTCTCCTCTGGCAACCGCCTGTAGCTCTGGTGCAGTCACTTCAAATCCAAGTGGCCACGCTCCTCCTCCTCCTCCTCAGGGCAGGCCCCGGTGTTCTGAGTCCACACAGCTCTCCTCGCCACTCCTCCCTGGGCAGCCGCCGGAGCCCCAGTGGTGGCTCCAAGTCCCAGCGCTGTGCCGAGCGGCCTCCTTTACGGCGCTCCCAGCTGTCCGAGTTCACTGCTCAAGCGGGGGGAGGGGCGTCTCGCCGGCAGCTCAACTTCACAAGTTCCCTGCGTTCCGGGACCACCATCCCATCCGGGACGCCTTCCCAATGGGTGAGAGTCACCCGGCTGCTTTGAGTTGGTCCCAAGTGTCTTAATATCTCCTCTTTTGAATCCTGAGTCCTGGAGCAACATGAAATGCAGCCACCCTCTAGGCCGCCATCTTGAAACCCTCCCCAAAATACAGATTTAATGCAATCCTGTTACAATTCCAATGATGTTCTTCATAGAAATAGAGAAAGCAGTCATAAAATTCATTTGGAGAAATAAGAGGCCCAAAATAGACAAAGCAATCCTCAGTGACAAAAGTGAAGTAGGAGACATCACAATACCAGACCTTAAATTATACTACAGAGCTGTAATAACAAAAATGGTAGAGTATTGGCACCAAAACAGACAAGAAGACTAATGGTATGGAACACAAGACACAGAGACAAACTCGTAAATATAGTTATCTCATACTAGACAAACCTACCCTGAACATACATGAGAGAAAAGATAGCCACTTCAACAAATGTTGCTGGGAAAACTGGAAATCCATATGTAGCAAAATGAAATTAGACTCCTATCTTTTACCCTGCACAAAACCCCACTCAAGGAGAATCAAGGACCTAGGCATTAGACCAGAGATCCCACACCTACTAGAAGAAAAAGTAGGCCCAACTCTCCATCATTTTGGCTTAGGAACTGAATTCCTCAACAAGACTCCTAGAGCACAAGAAGTAAAATGAAGAATCAAAAGTGGATTGCATCAAACTCGAAACCTTCTTCACGGCAAAGGAAACAATCAAGACTGGGAAAGAGAATCTACAAAATGGGACAAAAACCTTTGTCACCTGCAGCTCAGATAGAACATTAATTTCCAGGCTATATAGAGAACTCAAAAAACTTAACACCCAAGAAACAACCCAATCAATAAATGAGCAAAGGAATGGACCAGGCACTTTACAGAAGAAGAAATATGATCAGTCAACAAATATGTATAAAAACCATCAACATCATTAGCAATAAAAGAAATATTAATTAAAACTACACTGAGATCTCATCTCACTCCCTTCAGAATGGCAATCATCAAGAATTCCAGTAACAATAAATGTTGGCAAAGATGTGAGCAAAAAGGTTTACTCATACATTGTTGGTGGGACTGCAAATTGGTGTAACCACTCTGGAAAGCTGTTTGGCAATTCCTCGGAAAACTTGGAATGGAACCACCATTTGACCCAGTTATTCCACTCCTTGGCTTATAAAACGGATATAAAATCAGCATACTATAGTAATGCAGCCACATCAATGTTTATAACAGCTCCATTCGCAATAGCTAGATTGTGGAACCATCCTAGGTACCTTTCAACAGATAAATGTATAAAGAGAATACACATAAACAATAGATTATTAGTCAAAGAGAAGAATAAAATTATGGCATTTGCTGGTAAATGGATGGAACTAGTACTATTGGGCTAAGTGAAATAAGCCAATTCCAAAAACCCAAAGGCCAAATATTCTCTCTCATATTCAGATTGTAACATACAATAAGGAGGGCGGGGAGGGAAGAATAGATGTCAGCGGATAGACAAAGGAGAACGAAGGGAAGTGAGTGTTTGGGGAATAGGAGAGACAACAGAATGAATTGGAGTTAACTTTCCTGTGTTCATAGATGAATACACAATCAGTGAGACTCCACAGTATGTATAAGTACAAGAATGGGAAGTTATACTCAAGGTATATATAATATGTTAAAATACATTCTACTGTCATGTATACATAACTAAAAAGTGAATAAAAATAAATAAATAAATAAAATATAAGTTGAACTGGGATGTATTTCAGTTTGTATCTAACTACTCCGTGTCACTTGGAGAAAGTTACCTGGGTTCATCACTGGATCCATCCCCGGTAACCTAAATGAATAAATAAGTACATAAAAAATGCTAGGCTGGGTTTAGGTCACTGCCATAGAGCTTGGCTAACATGTGGGAGGTCCTGATTCCATCTCCAGCTCTCCAAGCAAACAAACACCACAAACCCATTTCTGTGGTTTCCTCACACACCAGAGCAACTGAGGTAAGCAGGGAGAATGAACCCCTCCCCATCAGCAGTTTGTGGGTCTCACAAGCAGGGAGAGACAGAATAACAGACCAAACAGTACTGTCAGGTTATTAATTAGTCAACTCCATCTTTATTGCTGGGGAATGAAGATTTTCTTTGTATCAGTTACAAAAATGGGGAAAATGGCTCCATGGTGCTAGAGGTCATGGCACCATGACTAGAAGGGATGTCGGGGGCTTCTGGAGTTTGCTCATGTTCTCTTTCTCAGACTGGAAGCTGATAAAACAGATGTGTGCATTTTTTCAAAAATGACTAAAGTGTGTTCAAATGATTTGCTCACTTTCTATTTATGTATAACTAAAATATTATTATATTTCATATCATAAAATGCATAAAATTATAAAATGTAACAAATAATACATAAACATAAAATATATAATAATATACTATATATAAAAAATGAGAATAAGGTTTTAACAAATAAAATTTGTTCCTCTATGGTCATGTAATTTGTTCACTCTTGTGTACTTGAATGAAATTTTCTTATAATGAAAAGGTGATCGTTATTAATAAGAGGTCTGAAAAAGTTCAGAGATAGGGATGTGAAAACCTGTGGTCAACAGGAACCAGACCACGGTGGCTACTGGGCTATGAAAGCTTTTCCTCTCCTCACACCATGTCTGTGGAGGGCAGCAGGAAGGATGTGTCATGCAAAGGAACTAGAGGTGACTCACAGGAGAAAAGGGGGGCCTATTCAATGAGCCATGGGGATGCCTGTGACTCACACAAATGGCGTTTGAGGAAAGCTGTCAAAGTTCCAAGGCCCCTGGAAACCAGGAGTGTATCAGTCAGCTTTCACTTACTGTGACAAGTTTCCCCAGATCATCAACTTCCAGAGACACAGTTTATTTGGGTTCAGTTTTCACTGGTTTCAGCCCATGGTCAGTTGCCCAATGGCTCTGGGTCTGTGGCCAGGAAGGCATCATGGTGGGGAGGAGGAGAAGGGGCAAAGTCATCTCATGACCAGGAACCAATGTGAGGAAGACGAGGGGCTGGGTCCCAGTGTCCCTTCCTATGATGGGTTCCAATGAAAGGACGAGCTCCCTCTAGGCCCCACCTCTTCAAGTTTCCACCCCTCCCCTGGTGTGCCAGTCCTGGGACTCAGCCTCTAGCACATGGGCACTGGGAACAAAGTGTAGCTGGGAGCTTGGGGTGGGGGAGGGTTGACACTGTCTACATGTCAATTGTGGTTGGGAAGTTCCTAAAATGAGCATGTTCATCCAAACACACAGAACTCTACACCAAAAAGAGTAAATTTCACCTCATGCAAATTGTACCTTAAAACTAGGAGGGGCAATGCAGTGGCCCCTTCCTGCAGAGCTGGCTACAGAGGAGGCTGAGGTGGTAGCATTATTGAGCACATTAATTCAAGACCAGCCTGGACAGAATAGTGGGATTCTGTCTCAAAGAAATTTTTTAGGGTTGGGCACGGTGCTGCATGCCTCTATTTCAAACACCTCTGGAGGCTGAGGCAGGAGGATAGCAGGTTTGAAGTTAGCCTCAGCAACTTCACAATGCTGTAAGCAACATAGTGGGACCCTGGCTCAAAATAAAAAAATTAAATAGTAGCTGGAGTGTGGCAGTGGATAAATGCCTTTGGCTTCAATTCCTGCTATGAAACACACACACACACACACAAACACACAAAACAGAAAAATGGCAAAAGCCAAGTGAACTACACATGCACAAACAAAAGTGGAGGCTGATGTAATGTAAAGCTATTGGAAAACTATTTATATAAAAATATAAAAACCATAACGTAACTTCTGTCCAGACTGAACACAGTGTCCTACCAAACTGCCTAGACGGGCCATGAACTCTCCATCCTCTTTCCTCAACCTCCCATGGACCTGAGATTAGCAGTAGCACCACCTCACCCAAACAGGGAACTCTTTTACAGATTAAAAAAAAAAAAAAAAAGGCCACCTATCCCCTGCTCCACCCTGCTGGAGTAGCCAACTGAGCACTGCCACTGCACAGGCTGCCAGGGTCAAGTCAGGAGTGAGCAGAGGGGTCTCTGAGGAGACTGCAGGGGCCTGAAGTGGCAGTGCCCTCTCCATGATGGGTGTGGGCGATGTTACCCCTCCGTCAGCTGCACCTTCCCCAAGCAAGACAGCCTTGGATGAAAAGGCCTTGCAAGTGGAATCTCAGGACCTGGGTGCATCCCCAATCCCATGATTCCATTTTATGAAACTACAGGTCTGGAGGCCTGGACACTTCTCCTTGACTCCTGTTACCTACTTGAGGCAGCCCCTCTGTTCCTGAGGAGACAGAGCCAGAACTTCCTGAAACTCAGGAAGTTCAGGATTTTCTGAAACGTCAGGATTTTCTGCCTGACTGGGTCTGCAGCTGGGTCTCAGGACTCTGAGAAAGAGTAGAAGGTATGCAGGCAACAGAAGTTGGCAGTGGGCAGAGGTGACTCCTTCTCAGCGGTAAGTCCATGACTCTTCTGAAGACAGGTAGAGGAGGAAGCATCTCTGAGACTGCACCTGGGAAGAGGAGGGATCGAATCTCTGCTTGGGATGCTGGCCATATAATTTGGCACAGTAAGCTAATGTTGTCACTGCTTCTGACCTAATGGGTAAACCCTCTATGCTGGCCATACTTGGCAAAGCATCTAGCGCAGTGCTCTGCCAGGCCAGCATCACTGGGCAATAAATGTATTCTGAAGGATGGAGGTGCTATCGGCCTATATTCTCACCAAGGAACCATTCCCGAAAACTGTTTTCTACAACATATGTATTCTTGGTTGGCATCCATATTCTTTCAGAGCTTGTATATATTATTCCATGACCCAAGACTTGAGGGTCTGGGATGAAAAGTCAGCTGTGATCCGGATTGGTTTCCCTCTACACATGGACTGCCATTATTCTCTGGCAGCCTTTAAAATTAGTTCTTCCCTGTTTTTTGTTAGGCATTCACATCATAATGTCCCTCTGTTTGAGTCTGTAAGAATTTTGTATATTTGGGGTTGTCAGGACCTTCTGTCTTTGAATTTTCAATTCCTGATTTCAGTTTGGAAGTTTTTGTGATATTATTTCATCAAAAAGATTGTGTATTCCTTTGGTTTGTAACTCAGAGTCTTCAGCTATCCCAGTTAATCTTAAATTTGGTCTTTTCACGTTATCCCATATTTCCTGGAAGTCCTATTCATGGTCTCTTAACATCTTTTCTCCATGATCAACTTTATTTCCAAGATTATATATTTTGTCTTCGTTGCCTGAAACTCCGTCCTCTGTTGGTCCAGTCTGTTGGTGATGTGTTCCATTGAATTTTCAATGTGGTTTATTGATTCCTTCATTTTTGGATTTCTGCTTGAATTTTTTGTTTTAGAATCTCTATTTCTTATTGAAGTGATCCTTCACTTCCTGTATTTTCTCCCTGATTTCATTCCTTATGTCATCCTTTACCTTGCAGGCCAGTTTAACTATGTATATTCCAAACTCTTTCTCTGACATTTTTTCCACTGTGATGTTGGATTCTGTCATTGCAGTACCTTGGTTTGTTTGGGGAGATTTGTTTCCTGCTATTTCATGTTGTTTGTGTGTCTGCCCATCTAACAGTATGGATGTGAGGCCCTGGATTTTCTACCCTGTGGACTTATAACAACACTGAATATTCCCAGTACTTCACTGTTTAGGAGGAGACACATAATAACAACCAATGCAAACAATGTACAGCTTATACCAAATATTTCCTGCTATTACACCTATGATGTTAACAGTCACAATAAACAGAAATGATGTGAATGGTTATTGCCTACAGTAAAAACAGTAAGTTTACAAAAGCATTTACAATTTTGAGTGGTGGACAGGAAAAGAATAGAAGTGATGTAGAATGTGATGATTATGAGGGAGGAGGAGAAAAGATATAAGTAATAAATTAATGAAAGATTGAATAGAGATTGACTGTTAGAAGAAGAAAATAGAGAAAGGTAATCATGGGAAAAAGATAAGGGAGAGAAAAAATATATTCACAACAAGAAAGCCTGCATTACAGAACATTCTCAGCAAAATATTCCATGGGGAGAAAATGAGAGAAAAAAAAAAAAAAAGAAAGAAAACCATGAAAGGTAGGAACTGCATTAAAGGAAAAGTCAATCAAAAGAAAAACTAAGTCAAGTTAAAAAACAAAAATAAACCAAAATGAGCTAGGAATACAAATCATATGTCAATAACAACCCTGAATATTAATAGCCTAAACTCACCAATCAAAAGACATAAACTGGCAGATTAGGGTTTTTTTTTTTTTTTTTTAAAAAGACCCTACAATGTGCTGTGTTCAAGAGACTCACCTCCTAGGAAAAGACATCCACATACTGAAGGTGAAAGGTTGAGAAAAAACATATTACTCACATGGACTGCATAAACAGGCAGGGGTTTCCATCCTTATATCAGATAAAGTGGACTTCAAACCATAGTTAATCAGAAGAGACAAAGAAGGACATTTCATACTGCTTAAGGGAATCATAGCAACAGAACATATCAATCACAAATATTTAAGTCCCAAACAATGGAGCATCCATGTACATCAGGCAAATCAGTCTTAATTTCCAGAATCACATAGACCACAACACAATAATACTGGGTGACTTCAACAGACCTGTCTTACCACTGAATAGCTCTCTTCCAAACAAAAACTAAACAAAGAAACTATAGAACTAAATAATACAATCAATCATTTAGACTTAATGGACATATATATAGAATATTTCATCTATCGATGAGTGAATATACTTTCTTCTCAGCAGCACATGGATCCTTCTCTAAAATAGACCATATGCTATTCCACAAAGGAACTCTTAGCAATTACAAAAAAAAAAATAGAAATATTACCCTGAATTCTATCAGATCATAATGGGATGAAACTTGAAATCAAAGATAAAATAAAAAATAGAAGCTACTCCAACACCTGGAGACTAAATAACACACTATTGAATGATGCATGGACAGCAGAAGAAATCAGGGAGGAAATCATACTTAGAGGTAAATGAGAACACTGATACAACATACCAAAATCCCTGGGACACCATAAGGCAGTGCTAAGAGGAAAGTTCATTGCACTGAGCTCATTCAGTAAAAGAATACAAAGTCAACATATAAATGACCTAACATTACATCTTAAAGTCCTAGAAAAAGAAGAACGAATCAACACCAAAAGTAATAGACAGGAAGTAATTAAAATCAGTTGAAATCAATGAAATTGAAACAAAAGAAACAATTGAAAATTTTGACAAAACAAAAAATAGCTTCTCTGAAGTAATAAATAAAATTGATAAACCCTCAGCTACACTAATGAAGAGAAAGGGAGAGAAAGTCAAATTACTAAAATTTGTGATGAAAAAGGAAATATCACAACAGACACTACTGAAATACAGAAGATAATAAGAAACTATTTTGAAATTTTATACTCATAAAATAGAAAAATCTCAGACATCAACAATTTTCTAGAGACTTATGTTCCACTCAAATTGAATCAGAAGGACATAAATAATTTAAACAGTCCAATTTCAAGCAATAAAATTGAAGATGCCATCAAAGGCCTACCAATCAAAAAAAGCCCAGGACTACAACTGAGTTCTACTAGACCTTCAAAGAAGAATTAATATTAATACTCCTTAAATTATTCTATGAAATTGAAAAGGAGGGAACCCTTCCAAACTCATTCTATGAGACTAGTACTGCCTTGATACCAAAACCAGACAAAGACACATCAAGGAAAGAAAACTTCAGACCAATATCCCTGATGAACACAGACACAAAAATTCTCAATAAAATCTGGCAAATCATATAAAAAACATATTAAAAAGATAGTGCACCATGATCAACTGGGGTTCATCCCTGAAATTCAAGGCTGTTTCAACATACAGAAATCAGTAAATGTAATACATCACATCAACAGATTAAAGACAGGAATTATACAATCATCTCAATAGATGCAGAAAAAGCATTTGACAAAATTTAGCACCCCTATATGTTCAAAACACTAGAAAAACTAAGGATAGTAGGAACACACCTTGACATTATAAAAGCTATCTATGCTAAGCCCAAGGCCAATATCATTCTCAGTGGAGAAAAATTGAAAGTGTTCCCTCTGAAAACTGCAACAACACACGGATACCCTCTTTCACCACTTCTATTGAAACTCTAGCCAGAGCAATTAGACAGAAGAAATAAATTAAAGGGCTACAAATAGGAAATGAAGAATTCAAACCGTCCCTATTTGCAAATGACATGATTATATATTTAGAAGATCCAAAAAAATCCACCAGAAAAATTCTAGAACTAGTAAATGAATTCAGCAAATTAGCAGGATATAAAACCAATACCCATAAATCAAACGCATTTCTATACATCAGGATGAATTTACTGAAAGAGAAATTGGGAAAACTATCCCATTCACAATAGCCTCAAAAAAAAAAAAAAAAAAAAAAAAACCCCTTGGGAATCAATCTAACAAAAGACATGAAAGACCTCTACAATGAAAACTGCAGAACACTAAAGAAAGAAATTGAAGAAGACCTTAGAAGATGGAAAGATCACCCATGCTCTTGGATAGGCAGAATTAATATTGTCCAAATGGCCATATTACCAAAAGTGTTATACAGATTTAATGCAATTCCTATTAAAATTCCAATGACATTCTTCATAGAACTAGAAAAGGCAATCATAAGATTCATTTGGAAAAATAAGAGACCCAGAATAGCCAAAGCAATTCTTAGCAAGAAGAGCAAAGCAGGAGGCATCCCATTACCAGACTTCAAACTATACTACAGAACAATAGTAACAAAAATGGCATGGTATTGGCACCAAAATAGACATGTAGACCAATGGTACAAAATAGAAGACACAGAGGAACCCACATAAACATCCCATACTAGAAAAAGGCACCAAAAACATCCATTGGAGAAAAGATAGCCTATTCAAGAAATGGTGAGGGGAAACTGGAAATCCACATGTACTCCCTTACCCTTAGAACAGGTTATCTGAGAACATTTCAATAGATCATCTGGCCCTCCCAAACCTTTCTGTGTCTTTCTCTCCTCTCATGTGCAGCATCTAGTGGCTCTGCCAGTGTCCCAGGGGCTGGGCCTCATTCTCAGATGAACTGTGCTGCTAGCAACAGCACAGCTTTCTCTCTTTCCCGCATTTTCCATTTGTTTTACCTGAGGACTCTACACCATGAAGACCCAAGAATGGTCTGTAACTGTAAAGAGGTGAAGAAAAAGTACCAAAATTGTAGGAGCTCAAGAGGGCACCTTGTGTGGGATAGATTCATTTGAGGAACATGCTGGTCCTGAGTCCGACAGGTGCAGAACTGAAGTGGATCCACCTCATGACTGAATGAAGAGTCAGGGGGCCTGGTGCTACCTGTCATCCAGCTATTGGAAGGTCGAGGCAGGAGGATTTCAACTTCCAAGCCAGCCTTGGCAACTTAGCAAAACCCAGACTCAAAGAAAATATAAACATTCAGCCTGGGAATTTCACTCAACGGTAGAGCCCTTACTCATCATGTCAAGTCCTTGGATTCAATTCCCACCACTGTGAGACAAAAAAAGAAACTCTCCTTCTCCTTCTCCTTCTTCTTCTCCTCCTTCTCCTCTTCCTCCTCCTCCTTCTTTTTTTTTTTTTTTTTTTTTTTTGGTACTGATCTTTGAACCCAGGGACACTTAAACATTGAGTAACATCCCAAGCCCTTCCTGTTTATTATTCATTTTGAGATAAGTCTCAATAAGTGACTTGGGGCCTCACTAAATTGTTGAGGCTGGTCTTGAATTTACATTACTCCTGATCAACCTCCCAGGTCACTAGGGATTACATCTGCCACCATGCCTGGCTACTTCACTATGGCTTGAACCCAGGGTCACTTAATGACTGAGTCACATCCCAAGCCCCTTTTTATATTTTTTAGAGACAGGGTCTTTCTAAGTTACTTAGGGTCTCACAAAGTTGCTGAGGCTGGCTTTGAACTCCTGACCCTCCTGCCTCAGCCTCCCTAGCCACTAGGATTACAGTCATGCATAATAGAACCCAGTTCCTTTTTGATGTCTTGATGTACATGTCATCACTCATCAACATTGTCCAGGGCTCTGAGGTCATCCTCAGGAAAAAGTCTATACTGATAGTTCCTATAAACATTAAGTATGTTCCTCCCTTAATCATCACAGCATTTACTAATCTACAGAAGTTGCTTTTTCTTTTGAAAGACTGTTCTGGGGATCAAGCCCAGAGCCCTGCACATGCTCAGCACCTGCTCAACCACTGAATGGCTCCTCTAATACAATGCATCATTACCACTAAAATGTACAATCCTTAGCAAGAAAAGTGAAGCAGGAGGCATCACAATACCAGACCTCAAACCATAATGCAGAGCTATAATAATAAAAACAGTATTGTATTGGCACCAAAGCAGACAAGTAGACCAATGGCACAGAATAGAGGACAGAAACAAACCCACATAAATACAGGTACTAGACAAAGGTGCCAAAAAATTCACTGGAGAAAAGATAGTCTATTCAACAAATGAAACTGGGAAAAATGGAAAGCCACATGTAACAAAATGAAATTAAACCTTTATCTCTTACCCTACACAAAACTCAACGCACAATGGATCAAAGACTTAGGCACTAGAACAGAGACCCTGTGACTACTAGAAGAAAAAGTAGACCCAAGTATTCACCATGTGGGCCTAGGATCTGACTTCCTTAGCAAGACCCCTAAAGCACAAGAAGTAAAATCAACAACCAATAAATGGAATGAGCTCAAACTAAAAAGCTTCTTCTAAGCAAAAGAAACAATCAATAATGTGAAGAAAGAGCCCACAGATTGGGGAAAATCTTTACCATATGCACCTCAGATAGAGGACTAATCTCTAGGATATGTAAAGAACTCAAACTTAACACCAAGAAGACAAATAACCCAAAGAAAAATGGGCTAAGAACAGACACTTCACAGGAGGAGATATTCAAATGATCAACAAATATATAAACAAATGTTCAGCATCTCTAGCAATTAGAGAAATGCAAATCAAACTAAGATTTCATCTCACTGCAATCAGAATGGCAATTATCAAGAATACCAGCAACAATAAATGTTGGTGATGGTGTGGGGGAAAAGGTACACTTACATATTGCTGGTCGGAATGCAAAATGGCGCAACCACTATGGAAAGCAATATGGAGATTCCTAAGAAAACTTGGAATGGAACCACTATTTGACCCTGTCATCCCACTCCTTGGTTTATACCCAAAGGACTTAAAATTAACATACTATAGTGACACAGCCACATTAATGTTTATAGCAGCTCAATTCACCATAGCTAAAATATGGAACTAACCTGGATGCCCTTCAACAGACGAATGGATAAAGAAAATGTGGTATATATGTATAGGATGGAATATTACTCATCTTTAAAGAGGAATGAAATTATGGCATTTGCTGATAAATGGATGAATATTATGCTAAGCAAAATAAGTCAAACCCAAAAAACCAAAGGTTGAATGATTTCTCAGATATGTAGAAGTTAATTCACAATAAGAAGGGGAATAGGGAAAAATAGAGTTACTTTATATTAGGTAGAGGGGAGTGAAGGGAGGGGAAGGGTTATGGGGGTAGGAAAGATAGTAGAGTGAAACAGACATGATTACCTCATGTACTCATGTACTGATATGACTGCATGACAAATGTGATTCTATAATTCGTATAATCAGAAAAATGAGAGATTACACTTCATTTATGTATGATCTATCAAAATGTATAAATGCATTCTACTATCATGTTTAACTAATTAGAAAAAAATAAAATTTTAAAAAAATACTACAGTTTATCTTTGTTTCCCAGTGCTGGGTTTCCACACTATAGCAAACTACCTGAGATAATTAGCTTTTGGAGAATTTAGGTTGATTTTGACAATGGCTTCAGAGATTCCAGACCATCATCAGTTGGCCTCATTGCTTCAGTGTCCAAGGAGAGGCACATATACTGGGGGATCACAATGTGGAACAAAACCACTCACCTCGCGGCGGGGAAGTAAGTGAAAGAGCAAGGACAGGCCAGGGTCCCACTGTCCCCTTCAAGGACATGCTCCCCACAACCACAAGTCCTCCCACTAGGCACCACCTCTCAAGATTGAAGCACATCCTAAAAACACCTCTCTGAGGACCAATTTAACACGGGGGCTTTGATGACACTCAGTATCCACACTGTAGCACAGCCCTCTGCAACATGTCACTCTTTTTCCTCCACCTGAATATAAGTCCCACGAAGGCAGGAGACCCTTCCCTCCTACCCTAGGCCCACCTCCTGGAGCACTAGGCAAGCATTGCAGCACTGAGCTGCAACCCCAGCCTACGGACAGGATTTCTGTCTTGTTTGGACACTGGAGTTTCTAAGTATCTGTAATGCGGTGCATCTGTAATGGGGTGCATCTGTAATGGGGTGCATCTTCAGATGAGGAGCTGGGGAACAGAGGAAGTTAGGTCGATCACACGGGAACATTATGCTATGGTAATTTGTGTGTGCACGTTAGGTGGAGCGAGATCATTTTGACCACATGGGTGGGTGGGAGACCTCCCTGGGGGCCATTGCTTAGGTCAAGCCCTTGGCCTTATAGGCCAGGGAGGCCAATGACCTGTATGTACAACCCAGGTCAGCCTGACCAGCTCCTCAGGGCTAGACAGCTCACACTAATGACTCAGGCTCAGCAACTCCAGTTCAGACAGGCTCTGGGACTGCCTAATCATGTTGGCCTCAGCTTCTGAGACAGTTACATAGGGCAGGAAGCCCAGGGCGGTACCATTCTCCTATCAAAGAGGGAGGGGCTGGTCTCTCTGACAAACGCTCTTATTTCTTCCTTATTACTGCATGTGTGTACCCCAAAGAGCAGCCTGAGAGGGACTTTAGAGACAGAGTGTTTGCTTCAGTGGTCCTTGGGAGGACTGGGGACAGTCACAGAGAATGGGGGCCCTGCCTTGGAGAATTTAGCCTACCCGAAAGGGAACTAAGAAGCTGAAATGCTTCTTCAGAGCAGAGGCGTCTTACATTTGGGCCCTAATGCATCAGCCATTGGTGTGGTCACTAGGAAGGGTGTGACCCTGAACCAGGTTGCTCTGCCCTTTAGGTCACCTGCTGAACACATTCCTAACTGCTGGAGGGAAGCACATTGATAAAAAGGAGTCCACATAGTGCCCTTCCTTTCCTATTCTCATGATTGGACAGCACTTCTTTCATGGAGCCCATCTGAATATAAATTTCCCTTTTCTTTTTGAGATATTTGCCTCAAGTAAATTTTGTGCATGAACTGGTTGGGGTGTTTGGGGGTCTGTGCCCTACCTGGTACCATCTCCTCTCACTACCCAGAGACTAAGACTGAGGCTAGGGTGCATTTACAAAGCTTTATTTCCCTGCAAATAGGCAGGCAGAGAACTTGGGGTGGCAGGGGAAGGTGGCTCAGACCCCGCTGGGCCTTCTGGGCTGGGCTGGCTCCATCCCCAGCTAGCTGCAGCGGGTGGGCTCTTCTAGCTGTGTGGCTTTGCTCCTGTCGCGGGCTCCAGAGCTTCAGTCAAAGTCCATTGGCACACGGGGTCGCTGGCACACTTATCTGTGGGAAGGACCATAAGAGTGTGGGCATGCTGGGGGTGGGCAGAGCTCCCAGACCTCCCCCTCTGTGTCCCCTGAGGCACCCGCCCCACTGACCCTCCCAGTAGCACACCTCTGTTACTGCACAGGCCTCATGCGCTGCAGCGGCTCCCCTTGCCCCAAGGCCTCAGGCCCTGCTGGCAGGGCATAGTCAGAGAGTTCTTGTCGCCGACGCAGTTCAGCCAGTCGACGGCCCAGGAAAGGATTCCCCCCGAATCCTCCTCCTCCTCCTAGTCCTAAAAGTTGCGCGATGGGCCCAAACAGATCATTTTCTTTTCCATCCGAAGAACCTGCTGGAATGGATGTGGATAACTACATTCAGAGAGGGTGTGGTAAAGTGGGGGCATGCACAGGGGTGACAGTATGGGGATCCAGACACAGGAGTGCAGGTCATACCCAAGGAACAGGGGTTTGGGCCAGGCGGATCTGGAGCAATCAAGGGCAGATGCAAAATGGACTAAATACTTCCGTTTTCAGGGGATTGATGCTGTAACAGCCCTCAGCATCCTCACCTTCACTTGTGGGACGTTCTCCTACGGGCTACGGCATGAGGACACCTTCCTCTAAAACACTGGGGCCATCATGGGTGTGCCCTCCTCTGTCATCTGCCCACCAGACCCTAATCCACAGCCACATTATGCAAACTTCATCCCAGGGCCTTGCACAGGGCCCCCGACCACATGCAGAGCCAACAGGAGCTTTCCTCCCATGTCTGGCCTTGCCCTTGCAACCCACCACCAACCTGCTGGGCCTCACTTGGGTCCGTGATCCAATGCTCACTCTACTACGTTCCCCAAATGGGTTCCAGGGCCCTGAGCCCTGGGGAGGACAGGCACTTCTGAGCTCTGAGACCATCAGAGGAGCCAAGCACAAGCAGGGAGGCTGTGGGGTTGCCCACATGCCCACTCTCACATATCCAACAGCCCTCATGGAGCCACCGTGGCCTGGGCAGAACTGAACATGGTGATCAGATTTCCTTCAGCTCTGCCACAGCTGGCATTAATAGGAATCAGCTGGATGCACAGCACAAGAGCATTGGGTTAGGTACCCAGCAGCACTTCCTTACAGGTTACCTGTGTGGTCCTCCTGCTCAGACCAACTTAGATCAGTAACCGTCTGTGTCTGTGTCTGGGTCAGCCACCTATGGCTAAGAGCAGCTGGTGCTGGGTGGGGAAGGCCTGGGATTGCAGGTGGGTCATAGCCTCCAAGGCCCTAGCTAGTCCAGAGGAGACAGCCCAGCAGACCCAGCACAGGCCTCCCCACTGCATTCTCTCTGATTCAGGTCCCAGCCCAGTTACTGGGGAGCATCTCTCACTTCCCTTCATCCCTGTGTGGATGGGGTCAGTGTCCAGCAACCCCTTCTGCCCCTCACCACTGGCTCCTCCCAAGTATTCTCTCTTTCCTAGCCCCTGCCAGTGCTTGGGCACTGACCACTACAGGCAGCCCCAAGATGGGTCATGGTGGTACCTGAGTCCTCTGAATTGTCAGACGTTTCCCTTTGACCACCCATTTGGCAGTTGCTCATCCGGCATGCAGAGGTGAAGGCCAGCAGGCCAAGGAAGCAGGCAGGAAGCATATTGCCAGGCATCCTGGTGCTCTGGGTGAGGCCAGGGAACAGTGCTCCTGCGCTGTGGGTGTGCTGCTGCCTTGGTGGGCTATTTATATGCCATGTGTTCTGTAAGAGGTAACTTCGTGGCCACCTGTGTAGTCCTCTTAAAAAATATTAGGAACATAGAACACCATGTCCCAGAAACACCCCTTTTGATTCCCAAGAACCTGTCCAAGTCAATGGAACAATAAAAGCAGTCCTGGACCTGAATGTCAATATGTCAACACGTATTATCTTGAAGATCTCTCTCCCGCTCTCTCCCTCCCTCTCTCTCTTTCTCCTCTCTCTCTCCTCTATCTCTTCCTCTCTCTGACTCCTCTATTTCTCTATCTCTCCTCTCTCTCTGTCTTCTCTCTCTCTCTCTCTTCTATCTCTCTCTCTCTCTCTCTCTGTCTTCTCTCTCTCTCTCTCTCTCTCTCTCTTCTATCTCTCTCTCTCTCTCTCTCTCTCTCTCTGTCTCTTTCTCTCTCTCTCTCTCTCTATCTCTAGAAACTGTTTTCTTGGATATTCATGAAGGTTCTTGTGATGCTCGCCCTGCTATGGGACAAAGGGAGTCATGCTGTCACCACATCTGTTGTAACCTATAGCCCCTCTCCCTGCCTGGGCAACGCACTGTGAAAGACAGAGGTGCTATGAACACTGTCTGTCACCAAAGGATCTTTCCCAAAAGTAGTTTCCAATAACCTATAGCAAACTCGTGCTCTCTGAAGAAATTGCTTCCTCAGACATTCACTAGGCTGCTTGGGAGGCTGGCTATATAAGTGGTCCAATAAGCTAGTGGTGTCCCTGCTTCTGACCTAATGGGTAAACCCTGTGCAGGCCATACTTGGAGGAGAATCCAGCACGGTGCTCTTCCACACTGCCATCACTGGGCAATGCACTATGAAAGACGGAGGTGCTATGAGACTTACCTATCAAAGAGGAACCTTTCAAAAAAAAAGAAAAGAAAAAAAAAGGAACCTTTCCTGAAAGCAGTTTCCAACAACCCGTGCATCACAGTCCATCTCAGGGAGTGTTCCTTGGGGTGTAAGAAAAGCATCCACCTCCCAGCACAACTGGGATGGGATATAACCAAGCCCATTCCCAAGGCTTGCACAGCCGCCAGGTCCCAAACCATCGGTGGTGTTTCAAGTGTCTGGGGACACATGTGGGTATGTCAGTGCCACATATGCTGAAGCAGGGCTCTGGTGACTGGAATGTTATTGACCACAGTGAGTCAGAGACTTCTATAGGTATGACTCAGGATTCAGGAGAGGGACAGACTGTGTGTCACTTGGAGGCCATCTCTGAGCACTCTGGCTGTCATGAGGCTGCTGAAGGTCATCGGGCCAGGTCCCTAAGATACAATTCCTAGGGGCAGAGTATCAAAGGCTGCTGTGTTAGGGACAGGGGCAGGCTCCAGCCCAGAGGTGGTGATGCAGGGGACAGCCAGGCCTGTGGGGTCCCATCCAGTAAGCCCTATAGCAGGACAAGTGACAACAAAAGACACATCCAGTGTGCCCAGTTCAAAGGCTTTGGGAAAATCCCTTTCTGCAGCCTCACGGGCAAGGTAGCCACTGTCATGGAGTCAGAGTAAGGTGACAGAAGCATTGGGGATTGTTCTCATAGGGTCAGGGTTGTGGTTGATGTTAGGGGAAAGCTGAGGAAACTCCTCCCACTCCCATGCCACTACAGGGCAGGGCTCAGGGACTCAGGCCCTGAGACTTGGAGTCCTGGGGACAATTTTGTGGCATGTCCCCTATCACAGCACTGTCAGTCAGAAACATGGGTTGGGAGATACTGTGGTGCAAGAACTCCAGGGCCAGTAAGTTCACAGGTTCAAGGACTTCTTCATGGGTCCTGAAAGTCACCTGCCCCAAAATTTACCACTCCTGGACCCTAAGCAGTGTCATGTCAGACCAGGATGAAATGGGCTCTTAGGGAGCTCTGGGCCAAGGGTGGGAGGAGGAGGGTCCAGTCAAATGGATCCAGCCCAGGAAAGCTGCTATGTGTTCCTGATCTCAGGCTGCAGCCTCCTTCCCACAGGCCACTGGAGTGACACCCTGGTCTTGGACCCAGGCTGGAAATCCATGCTTCTCAGGCTGTGCACACTCCCCACTTCTCCCAGTGCCTGCAGGTGCTTGGATCCAGCATGAGGGCACTTTGAGGAAACTCCAGGGGACTAGGTGGACTCTCCACACCAAGTACGTTAAGAGTGTGGTGGACAAGGTGGGACCTTCCCACACTGAGGACCTGACAACAAGCCTTTCAGGAATGACCTCTTAGGGACTAAGGAGCCTTCAAGAGGAAGTCATGGGCAGGTCATATTAGGGACACTGGAGACCAGTGGCCAGGGAAACAACCTGGCCTGCAGTGCCTGGAGCTTCCTGGTTGTGCAGGTCACTGATCTCTATGCCTCACTTTCCCCCAGCATACAGTAAGGACGAGCAGTAGCCACTGCAGTGTTGTTGTGGACACTGAATATTTCACAAGCTAAAGCCTGAGGAAAATGTGCCATTGTGCAGTTTGTTAAAAGGAGTTTTGTATTATTCGGGTCAATGCTAAATGCTGAGAAATTTTCCAGATGTAGCAGCTTCCTGAGTCAGGCAAGGAAGAACCCTTTCATCCACCTGTGGCTGGAAACAAGCTGGGTTGCAAGCCATCATCCAAGGCTCTGTGGGTTGTAAGACAGGCCAAGAGCAGGTGTGAGTCACCCACACCTTACCCTCTCTGCACTGTAGGTCCCAGGTACCATCTGAAAACACTTGGAGCCAGACTGACTGAGGGGCACAAGTCTTGTAACTGGCCAGGATATTCCTGTGTCCATCAGCCACACCTGCCAGGGTCATCATTCTAAGACCTGCCTCCCACACCAGACCCTGTTGTAGACCCCAAAGTCCACTCTGGCTCAAGAGGCCAGAGAGCCTGCTTCCCCCAATACCTGCTACTCAGAGCCTGCAGTGGCTGGGAAAGTCTCTTTACTGTTGACTGGTTCCCTTTCAAATGCAGCATCTCACATGTCACATGGACCCCCGGACAACCCACATTCCTTCCACACTTCCCTTGTAACTACCCTTCCAAAATGACTTTTCCACACTCTTTGCAACCTTACATTCCCTGTGCCTCAACCCCTGATGTAGATTCACACATCTTTTAAGAAGGGAAGACTTAGCTCTTTAACCCCTCCCCATCCCATGCACCCTCCTCCATCCACTGTCTTCTTCATACAATGATGCCATAAAGGGCAGAGCAGCATTACCAGTTTGTGTGCAATCACACCCTACTGAGCTAAGCCATGTGGTTAGTATGATGACCCTTCTATCCCAGAATAGCCTTTGTGTTCCCTGGAGTTAGTAATTGGTTTTGTTTTTCCTTTGTGATTCACCTGCTATGTTATCCCACAAACCAAAGTTCATTCTTCAACTTCCTCCACTGAGGCTTCTGCCTACACCAGCCCACAGAAACTCCTATTACAAGGCCAAAAACTGACACCACGTTTCCTGATTTGGTGGGCATGTCTAGGTCCTCTTATGCCTACTCCCCTAGTCTTGTCTTTTCCTTCCTTCCTTCCTTCCTTCCTTCCTTCCTTCCTTCCTTCCTTCCTTCCTTCATTCCTTCCTTCCTTCCTTCTTTCCTTCCTTCCTTCCTTTCTTCCTTTCTTTCTTTCATTCTTCTCTCATTTTTCACTTGACTTATTTTTAACATTTATTTTTTGACTGAATTTACATTTTTAATTTTTTAAATTTTTTCTTTGCAGTTATACTGAGTAGAATGTATCTTAGATTTTATATATACGTGGAGTGTAACTTCTCATTCTTGTGGTTGTAAGTGATATGGAGTTACACTGGTTATATATTCATATGTGAACATTGGAGTATTATGTGCGATTCATTCTACTGTATTTTCTGTATTAATCCCTCTCCCTTCCCTTCATTCCCCTTTTTCTAATCCAATAGACTTCATTCTTCCCACTCCTACCTTATCGTGTGTTTGTATCTGAATATCAGACAGAACATTCATTTGGCCTTTGGTTTTGGGGGATTGGCTTATTTACTTTGCATGATGGTCTCCAGTTCCATCCATTTGCCAACAAATGCCATAATTTCATTCTTCATTATGGCTGAGTAATATTTCGTTGTGTATCTACACCACATTTTCCTTATCCATTCATCTGTTGAAGGGCCCCTGGTTGATTCCATAGCTTAGCTATTGTGAATGGAGTTGCTCTAACCTTTGAGGTGGTCCTTTGGGTATATACCCAGGGTTGGGAAACTGGGTCAAACAGTGGTTCCATTACAAGTTTTTGAGGAATCTCCATACTGCTTTCTAGAGTGGTTGCACCACATTACAGTCCCACCAACAATGTAGGGGTGAACGTTTTTCCTCACATCCTAATCAACTTTTATTGTTACATGTATTCTTGATATTTGCTATTTAGACAGAAGTGAGATGAGATCTCAGTGTAGTTTTAATTAACATTTCTCTTATTGCTAATGATGTTGATCATTTTTCATATATTTTTTTGACTGATTTTATTTCTTCTTCTGAGAAATACCCATTCAGTTCCTTTGCCCATTTATTGTTGGGTTATTGATTTTCTGGTTTTAAGTTTTTTGAGTTCTCTATATAGCCTGGAAATTAATGTTCTATCTGAGCTGTCCCATTTTGTAGGTTCTCTTTCCCATTCTTGATTGTTTCCTTTGCCGTGAAGAAGGTTTCGAGTTTGATGCAATCCACTTTTGATTCTTCATTTTACTTCTTGTGCTCTAGGAGTCTTGTTGAGGAATTCAGTTCCTAAGCCAAAATGATGGAGAGTTGGGCCTACTTTTTCTTCTAGTGGGTGTGGGATCTCTGGTCTAATGCCTAGGTCCTTGATTCTCCTTGAGTGGGGTTTTGTGCAGGGTAAAAGATAGGAGTCTAATTTCATTTTGCTGCATATGGATTTCCAGTTTTCCCAGCACCATTTGTTGAAGAGGCTATCTTTTCTCTCATGTATGTTTAGGGTGGGTTTGTCTAGTATGAGATAACTGTATTTATGTGAGTTTGTCTCTGTTTCTTCTGTTTTGTACCATTAGTCTTCTTGTCTGTTTTGGTGCCAATACTCTACCATTTTTGTTATTACAGCTCTGTAGTATAATTTAAGGTCTGGTATTGTGATGTCTCCTACTTCACTTTTGTCAGGATTGCTTTGTCTATTTTGGGCTTCTTATTTTTCCAAATGAATTTTATGACTGCTTTTTCTATTTCTATGAAGAACATCATCAGAATTGTAATAGGAATTACATTAAGTCTGTATAGCACTTTTGTTGTATGTCCATTTTGACAATATTAATTCTGCCTATCCAAGAACCTGAGAGATCTTTCCATTTTCTAAGGCCTTTCTCAATTTCTTTCTTTAGTGTTCTATAGTTTTCCCTGTAGAGGTCTTCATGTCTTTTGCTAGATTGATTCCCAAGTTTTGTTGAGGTTTTCATGAATGGGAAATCTCCTTATTTCTCTTTCCGTTGATTCATCACTGAAATATAGAATTGCAATTGCTTTTTGGGTGTTAATTTTATATTCTGCTACTTTGATGTATTCATTTATGAATTTCAGAAGTTTTCTAGTGACTTTTTGGTCTTCTAAAAAGAAGACCATGTCATCAGCAAATATGGATGGTTTGAGTTTTTTCTATTCATATCCCTTTAATTTCTTTCTTCTGTCTAATGGCTCTGGCTAGAGTTTCAAGGATTATGTTAAATAGAAGTGGTGAAAGAGGGTATCCCTGTCTCATTCCAGTTTTTAGAGGGAATGCTTTCAATTTTTCTCCATTTAGGATGATGATGGCCATGAGCTTACCATATATAACTTTTACGATGATGAGGTATTTTCCTACTATCCATAGTTTTTCTAGTGTTTTGAACATGAATGAATGCTGTATTTTGTCAATGCTTTTTCTTCATCTATTGAGTAATCATGTGATACTTGTCTTTAAGTCTATTGATGTATTTAATTACATTTATTGATTTCCCTGTATTGAACCAACTTTACATCCCTGGGATGAACCCCACTTGATTGTGGTACACTATCTTTTCAATATGTTTTTATGTGATTTGTCAGTATTTTATTAAGAATTTTGTTCTTAATATAATTAAGATGAATTAAGAATATATTCATCAGGGATATTGGTCTAAAGTGTTCTTTTCCTGATGTGTCTTTGTCTGGTTTTGGTATCAGGGTGATACTAGCTTCATAGAATGAGTTTGGAAGGGTTCCCTCCTTTTCTATTTCATGGAATAATTTGAGGAGAATTGGTGTTAGTTCTTCTTTGAAGGTCTAGTAGAACTTGGCTGAGTCCTGGGCTTTTCTTTGTTGGAAGGCCTTTGATGGTGTCTTCAATTTCATTGCTTGAAATTGATTTATTTCAATTATTTATGTCCTTCTGATTCAATTTGGGTAGGTCATATATCTCTAGAAATTTCACAATGTCTTCATGACTTTCTATTTTATTAGAGTATAATTTTTCAAACTACTTTCTGATTATTGTCTGCATTCCAGTAGTGTCTGTTGTGATATTTCCTTTTTCATCATGAATTTTAGTAATTTGAGTTTTCTGTCTTTTTCTTTATTACCTTGGTTAGGGCTCATCAATTTGATTTGTTTTCAAAGAACCAACTTTTTGTTTTATTAATTTTTTGAATTTGTTGTTGTTGCTGTTATTTCTATATCATTGATTTTGGCATGGATATTAGTTATTTACTGTCTTCTACTGCATTTGGTGTTGATTTGTTCTTTTTCTAGAACAAATTTGAGACTTTCAGATGTAGTGTTAGGTTACATATTTGTTGACTTTCTTTTAATGAATGAGCTCAGTGCAATGAACTTTCCTCTTAGCACTGCCTTCCTAGTGTCCCAGAGATCTTGATATTTTGTATCAGTGTTCTCATTTACCTCTAAGTATTTGTTGAATTTCATTCCTGATTTCTTCTAGTATCCATTGGTCACTCAGTAGCATATTATTTAGTCTCCAGGGGTTAGAGTACCTTCTATTTTCTAATTTATCATTGATTTCTAGTTTCATTCCATTATGATCTGATAGAATGCAAAGTATTAGCTCTAATTTTTTGTATTTGCTAAGAGTTGCTTTGTTGTCTAAGAGATGGTCTATTTAGAGAAGGATTCCTGTACTGTACTGCTGAGGAGAAAGTGTATTCAGTCATTGATGGATGAAATATTCCATATATCTGTTAAGTCTAAATTACTAATTGCATTTTTAGTTCTATAGATTCTTTATTTAATTTTTGTTTGGAGGATCTATCCATTGGTGAGAGGAGTGTGTTAAAGTCACCCCATATTATTGTGTTGATTTGATTATTGAAATTGAGAAGGGTTAGTTTGATGTACATAGATGCTGCATTGTTTGAGGCATAGATATTTATGATTGTCATGTTGTATTGATATATAATTCCCTTAGGCAGTGTGAAATGTCCTTCTTTGTTCCTTCTGATTAACTTAGGCTTCAAATCCACTTTAATTGATATGAGTACAGAAACCCCTTCTTGTTTATCAGAGCCATGTGAATGATGAGTTTTTTCCCCTATTCTTCTACCTTCAGTCTGTGATGTTTCTGAGTATGAGATGAGTCTCTAGGAGATAGCATGTTGTTGGGTCTTGTTTTTTAATCCAAACTACCAAACCATGTCTTTTGATTGATGAGTTTAGGCCATTTACATTCAATTTTAGTATTGAGAAATGATTTTTATTCCCTGTTATTTTGATTTATTTCTGATTTTTAATTTGAAATCATTTCTCCTTTGATTGACTCTTCTTCTAGTGGAGCTGCTCCCTTTTCTGGTTTCCAGTGTAATTTTTCTATTTCTTCCTCAAGAAGTATTTTATTGAGTATGTTTCATAGTGTAGGTTGTTGAGTTGTGAATTCTTTTAACTTTTTATCACGGAAGGTTTATTGATCCCTTCATTTTGAGGACTTCTGTTTTTTTTTTTTTTTTTTTTTTTTTCCCAGAATCTCTCTCTTTTTATGGAAGTGATCTTTCACTTCCTGTATTTTCTCTCTGATTTTACTTCTTATATCATCATTTACCTTGCAGATCAATTTAACTATGTACATTTCAAACTCCTCTGACATTTCTTCCACTGTGGTATCAATGGATTCTGTTATTTAAGTATTTTGGTTTGTTTGGAGCAATTTGTTTCCTTGCTTTTTTATGTTGTTTGTGTGAATACCAATTTAGCAGTGTGGATCTGAGGCAGTGGAGTTTCTACCCTGTGGACTTAGTGTCCCTGAAGTTTCCCAGGACCTGACCTTTTAGGGGGAGACAAATAATAACAACCAATGCAAACAAGATACAGCATTAAACCAAATAGTTCCTGCTATAACATCTACAATGTTCATTGTCATAATAAACAGAAATGATATGATCAGTTATTGCCTACAGTATAAACAGTGAGTTTGCAAAAGGGTTTTCAATTTTGAATCGCAGACAGGCAGAGAACAGAAGTGATGTAGAATGTGATGAGTATGAGGGAGGAGGAGAGAAGTTAGAAGTAAAAAAATTAAAGGGAGATTAAAAGACGGCAGATTGTAAAAAAAATAGAGATTGTTAAAGAAAGAAGAGAGAAAACCAATCCATGGAAGCAGGAAGCAGATCAGTAAAAGAAAATATATATGTAAAGTATAAATTTAAATAAACAAGAATGAGAAGATAAATGTACACAAAACAGAACTGAAGAATACTAATCAATCATTCTAGTCCTCAAAAAATAGATCCATGAAAAATAACTGGCTTCAAAAATGCTAGAAATGAGAAAAAAACAAATATGAATAAGTATAAATGTCCATGAACTGTTAAATAATTAAACAGAGAAGAGAAAGAGGGAGGAAAATATCTTGATGAAAAGTTGAAGAATTGTTTCCATTAGAGTTCAAAAGAGTCTCACCTTCCCTTTTCAGCAGTGTTTGGTGGGGTGGTCTAGTGTATGATGCTTGCTCCACACTCAGAGTGGGGTTTCTGGAGTGAGAGAGGTAATCCTGTAGATGGAATTCCTAGAGGTGAGGATTAGACTTAGGTAGGTTCCAGGTTCTTTGCTGAATGCCAATTTGTCTGGAGATTTTTTGTTTTTAAACATTTTTAGCTGTAGACGGACACAATACCTTTATTTTTATTTATTTTTATGTGGTGCAGAGGATCAAACCCAGTGCCTCATAGGTGCTAGGCAAGTGCTCTACCACTGAACTACAACCCCAGCACTGGTCTGGAGATTCTAATCAGCACACCTCCAGGGCCCAGCAATTGCCAGTCCATGCTGGAAGACTGCACCACAGGGATATCCCCCAGGGTTCCACTCATGTGGTGAAGGAGCCAATTCTTAGTCCAATCTGTCACCTGCAGAACCTATGTTTCCTAGCCTCACGATCAGTCTCCAAACTCAATCTCTCCCTTCCCCACCCTTTTGAATTCCCTGCCAGGTGTATCTCTCCCAGCTGGTCCTGCAAGCAGTCATATTGGAGGGAGAGGGGAGAGCCCAGGGTGTTTCCACTACCAGGGTAAACTCTTCACATTCAGTTTTCTCCTGGTCACTTAGGCACACTCAAGGTTGTGCAGTATGTGTTTGCCAGGCCTGTATATTGGGCCTAACTTGGGTTTACTTAGAATTGCATGCATTAGCTGCTGTCTGCCGTGCACAACTGCAAAATGGTTCCTTCCTCTGTCCTCCACAGGAAGCCAGGTGTGATGTGACTTCTTTCCTTCACCAGGTTATTGTGCAGGCTGCCTGTCAGTTTACTCAGGCCATGGGTTTGATCTCTAAGCTCTCTGTACCCAGACACACACAGTTCTCATAAAAATGCAGGTTCCTTCAATTTCCTTATCCCTCCATTTTGCTTGTGGAAGGAGTGCTCTCTATGGTGACTCTAGCTATAGCAGCAACCAAGGCACTGGGAATTTCTTTCTTATTTTATTATCTCCAACCTCCTGAGTCCCTGATCTGCTTCGAATGTCCAGCAATAAATTCCAGTAAAGTCCCTCACTTGTTTTTATTTCCCCAACTTGCTGATATTCTGCCTATCTGATTTCTTGGTTTCCTGCCACTGAGCAGCCAGGAAAGCAACCTTCTCTAGTCCACCATCTTGAAAACCCTTACATTTTATTTTGTGTCAGGTTCTCACTAACATATTGAGGGTTTCACTAAGTTACTAAGGAGGGATTGAAACTTTTGACCCTCCTGTCTCACGTTTTGAGTACTGTGATTATAAGTGAGTACCAATGGACCTTACCAAAATGTTATATTTTTAACAAACAATAAATAATCTATTCTTGTTTTCAGAATGGGGTGTTGACATGGACCATCTGAGGTTGTGGCTAGTCTCCTGGGCAGGTGAATGAGGCACATTCTGGGAGAGAGGGATTTGCTTTTATCTGATCCCACAAAAGATGCTTGACCTGGGAATAGGTGGGCAGTATAGATGGAAGGGTTCTGTCAGTTTGCTCCTCCCCTCTGTACTTTGGTGGTCATCTCTATGGCTGTGGGCACTGAGGACCACAGGTCTTCTGGGTGGGTGCCCATCTCTGACAAGTTCTGATACTACACAGGCAGGAGTCAGGTCATAGGGTTGAGACCCAGTTGTGTGGCAAAAGCAGGGGAGTGTCTTGTGGGTGCCCCAGCCCAGCCTCCTCAGCTAGGCACATCAATGGCCTCCTTGGTGTGTGAGAGTCTAGTTGTTTGAAACATGGTGGCCTTTTCCTACCCCCGAAGGGCCCTCCCTCCGCTAGGCCAGCTCTATTCCTTCAATCTCTAAGGTGTGGCCCAAGCCTCTCTCCAGTTGTCAGGGAGTCATTGGATCCCACTGTCCATTTCCCTTCCCCTGTATCCCTGTCACACACTGTCTCTCTGTGCAGCTGGACCCTGTCCTTTTGGACTTCCTCAAGTGTGCCCTGCTCCAGGCCCAGCCCCTGCTGGGAATGGGAAGCTGGGCTGTTTCCACCTCAGTGGAGCTGGCTCTGTTGGGGTCCTCCCTCCTTCTGTCTCCTCAGGATGATGGCGGCTTTTGAGACCCTCATGAGCTCAGTTAGACCAGCCCAGCTGAAATGCAGGCACAGTAGGGAACAGTCATCCATTCTCCAATGCCTCTCCTCCTTTCTGACCCTCAGACCAGAAAAGAATAGGAGAGGAAAGATCTACTTTATTTCATTTCATTTTATTTATTTTTGCAGCACAGGGAATTGAAGCCAGGCTGCTCTGCCACTGAGCTACATCCCCAGCCCCATTAATTTTTCTGTTTGAGGCAGGGTCTCAGGATTTGTGTAGAATGTCCTCAAATTTGGGATCCTCCTACCCAGACACCACAGTTACTGGGTATACAGGCGAATGCTACCTTGGTGGTTTTGCTCAATTTTCATTACTTTGGGGAGCGAGAGAATATTCCTGATGCATCTGAACTTATCATTCAGAAAAAGTGGTTTTGGGGTCGCAGGCAGGGTTGGTGAGGCAGCCACAAAAGCTAGGGTCAGTGTCCATCTTTCCCATCTCACCACTCCATGGTCTCTGAGCTGGCTTATCCATACACACTTTAGCTGCAACAGATACTGGTGACTGGGCATTGGCCCCCAGTCCCACAGGGCTTCTGGCCTGACTGGCAGGCTTAGGCAGGTAGTTTTCCTCCTGGCAGCAGAACACCTCAGCTGTACCCACAAAGCATCTACTGCAGATGCCAACAGAGCCAACAGTGAGGGCTAACACAGAGGGAAGAAAAAACAGGTAAAGTTATCTTCACTTGATTCAAAGTGTATCTTAGAAAAAGAACCAAGGCAACAATGTTGAATGATGCTAGAGGAGTAGGCATAAGAGGACCTAGACATGCCCACCAAATCAGGAAACGTGGTGTCAGTTTTTGGCCTTGTAATAGGAGTTTCTGTGGGCTGGTGTAGGCAGAAGCCTCAGTGGAGGAAGTTGAAGAATGAACTTTGGTTTGTGGGATAACATAGCAGGTGAATCACAAAGGAAAAACAAAACCAATTACTAACTCCAGGGAACACAAAGGCTATTCTGGGATAGAAGGGTCATCATACTAACCACATGGCTTAGCTCAGTAGGGTGTGATTGCACACAAACTGGTAATGCTGCTCTGCCCTTTATGGCATCATTGTATGAAGAAGACAGTGGATGGAGGAGGGTGCATGGGATGGGGAGGGGTTAAAGAGCTAAGTCTTCCCTTCTTAAAAGATGTGTGAATCTACATCAGGGGTTGAGGCACAGGGAATGTAAGGTTGCAAAGAGTGTGGAAAAGTCATTTTGGAAGGGTAGTTACAAGGGAAGTGTGGAAGGAATGTGGGTTGTCCGGGGGTCCATGTGACATGTGAGATGCTGCATTTGAAAGGGAACCAGTCAACAGTAAAGAGACTTTCCCAGCCACTGCAGGCTCTGAGTAGCAGGTATTGGGGGAAGCAGGCTCTCTGGCCTCTTGAGCCAGAGTGGACTTTGGGGTCTACAACAGGGTCTGGTGTGGGAGGCAGGTCTTAGAATGATGACCCTGGCAGGTGTGGCTGATGGACACAGGAATATCCTGGCCAGTTACAAGACTTGTGCCCCTCAGTCAGTCTGGCTCCAAGTGTTTTCAGATGGTACCTGGGACCTACAGTGCAGAGAGGGTAAGGTGTGGGTGACTCACACCTGCTCTTGGCCTGTCTTACAACCCACAGAGCCTTGGATGATGGCTTGCAACCCAGCTTGTTTCCAGCCACAGGTGGATGAAAGGGTTCTTCCCTGCCTGACTCAGGAAGCTGCTACATCTGGAAAATTTCTCAGCATTTAGCATTGACCCGAATAATACAAAACTCCTTTTAACAAACTGCACAATGGCACATTTTCCTCAGGCTTTAGCTTGTGAAATATTCAGTGTCCACAACAACACTGCAGTGGCTACTGCTCGTCCTTACTGTATGCTGGGGGAAAGTGAGGCATAGAGATCAGTGACCTGCACAACCAGGAAGCTCCAGGCACTGCAGGCCAGGTTGTTTCCCTGGCCACTGATCTCCAGTGTCCCTAATATGACCTGCCCATGACTTCCTCTTGAAGGCTCCTTAGTCCCTAAGAGGTCATTCCTGAAAGGCTTGTTGTCAGGTCCTCAGTGTGGGAAGGTCCCACCTTGTCCACCACACTCTTAACGTACTTGGTGTGGAGAGTCCACCTAGTCCCCTGGAGTTTCCTCAAAGTGCCCTCATGCTGGATCCAAGCACCTGCAGGCACTGGGAGAAGTGGGGAGTGTGCACAGCCTGAGAAGCATGGATTTCCAGCCTGGGTCCAAGACCAGGGTGTCACTCCAGTGGCCTGTGGGAAGGAGGCTGCAGCCTGAGATCAGGAACACATAGCAGCTTTCCTGGGCTGGATCCATTTGACTGGACCCTCCTCCTCCTATTTTTGGCCCAGATTTGCCCTATCATGGTGACCTGAAAGAGCACAGTGCCTGAATCCTCACCAGGCAGGGAGAGTTTACATCAGAAGTAGTGACAGCACTGCTTACTTGTCCCATCATAGGGCCAGCATTCCAAGCAGCTTCATGAATGTCCAAGAAAACAGTTTCTACAGATAGCACTACTTTGCTAAAGTTTCCAGTGACAGGTAGAGATAGAGACAGAGAGAGAGCAAGAACGAGAGAGAGAGAGAGAGACAGAGACAGACAACAGAGACAGAGATCTTCAAGATAATACATATATTGACATTCATGTCCGGGACTGCTTTTATTGTTTCATTGACTTGGACAGGTTCTTGGAATTGGAAAGGGGTGTTTCTGAGACATGGTGTTCTACTGTCCTCCTATATTTTTTCTTTTTAAAGGCTGACACAGGCAGCCGCCATGTTGTCTCTAAAGGAACCGGGACATAAATAGACAGCCCACCAAGCAGCAGCACAAAGCCTGCTCCGAAGCACTGTTCCCTGTCCTCACCCGGAGCACCAGGATGCCTGGCACTCTGCTTCCTGCCTGCTTCCTTGGCATGCTGGCCTTCACCTCTTCATGCTCCTTCGGCAACTGCCTAAATGGTGGCAAAAGGGCAATGACTGAGAATACATACGAGTCAGGTACCACTGAGGCCCATCCTGGGGCTGCCTGTAGTGATCAGTGCCTAAGCACTGGCAGGGGCTAGGAAAGAGAGAATGCTTGGGAGGAGCCAGTCTTGAGGGGCAGGATAGGCTGCTGGACACTGACCCCATCCACACAGGGATGGAGGGAAGTGAGAGACACTCCCCCAGTAACTGGGCTGGGGCCTGAATCAGAGAGAATGCAGTGGGGAGGCCTGTGCTGGGTCTGCTGGGCTCTCTCCTCTGGACTAGCTAGGGCTTTGGAGGCTCTGTCCATCTGCCATCCCAGGCCTTCCTCACCCAGCACCAGCTACTCTTAGCCACAGGTGGCTGACCCAGACACAGACACAGATGGTTACTGATCTAAGCTGGTCTGAGCAGAAGGACCACACAGGTAACCTGTAAGGAAGTGCTGCTGGGTACCTAACCCAATGCTCTTGTGCTGTGCATCCAGCTGATTCCTATTAATGCCAGCTGTGGCAGAGCTGAAGGAAATCTGATCACCATGCTCAGTTCTGCCCAGGCCACAGGTGGCTCCATGAGGGCTGTTGGATATGTGAGAGTGGGCATGTGGGCAACCCCACAGCCTCCCTGCTTGTGCTTGGCTCCTCTGATGGTCTCAGAGCCCAGAAGTGCCTGTCCTCCCCAGGGCTCAGGGCCCTGGAACCCATTTGGGGAACGTAGTAGAGTGAGCATTGGATCACGGACCCAAGTGAGGCCCAGCAGGTTGGTGGTGGGTTGCAAGGGCAAGGCCAGACATGGGAGGAAAGCTCCTGTGAGCTCTGCATGTGGTCAGGGGCCCTGTGCAAGAGCCTAGGGATGAAGTTTGCATAATGTGGCTGTGGATTAGGGTCTGGTGGGCAGATGACAGAGGAGGGCACACCCATGATGGCCCCAGTGTTTTAGAGGAAGGTGTCCTCCTGCCGTAGCACGTAGGAGAACGTCCCACAAGTGAAGGTGAGGATGCTGAGGGCTGTTACAGAGAGCTGGTCGTCAATCCCCTGAAAACGGAAGTGTTTAGTCCATTTTGCATCCGCCCTTGACCGCTCTCCAGATCCGCCTGGCCCAAGGACCCCAGTCCCATGGGTATGACCTGCACTCCTGTGTCTGGATCCCCATACTGTGCCCCTCGTGGGTGCCCCCACTTTCTCCACACCCTCCCTGATCGCGGTCACCTGCATCCATCCCCGCAGATCTTGTCGAAAATGAAGATAATGAGGTGGGTATTATGGGCTTTGATGACCTTTTAAGAGCAGGAGCAGAAGCAGACCTGAGGTCTCTCCTGGGCCGTCGACTGGCTGCACTGCGTCGGCGACAAGAACTCTCTGACTATGCCCTGCCAGCAGGGCCTGAGGTCTTGGGACAAGGGGAGCCGCTGCAGCGCATGAGGCCTATGCAGTAACAGAGGTGTGCTACTGGGAGGGTCAGTGGGGCGGGTGCCTCAGGGGACACAGAGGGAGAAGTCCGGGAGCTCTGCCCACCCCCAGCACGCCCACACTCTTATGGTCCTTCCCACAGATAAGTGTGCCAGCGACCCCGCGTGCCAATGTGACTTTGACTGAGGCTCTGGAGCCCGCGACAGGAGTAAAGCCACAAAGCCACACAGCTAGAAGAGCCCACCCACTGCAGCTAGCCGGAGATGGAGCCAGCCCAGCCCAGAAGGCCCAGCAGGGTCTGAGTCACCTTCCCCATGCCACCAGAGCTTCTCCGCCTGCCTCTTTGCAAGGAAATAAACTTTTATAAAAGCACCCAGCCTCAGTCTCAGTCTCTCAGGTAGAGACTGGAGATGGTACTAGGTGGAGTGCAGACAACCATACATCCTAGCCTGTTCATGCCCCAAAGTTACCTGAGGAAATATCTCAAAACAAAAGAGAAATTTTACATCCAGGTGTACTCCATGGAAGGGGTGCTGTCTAATCCTGAGAACAGGAATGAAGAGGCACTCCCTAGACTCCCTTTTCTCAAGAGCTTGCCACCCAGCAGCTAGGAATATGGTCGGCAGGAGGCCTGAGGAGCACAGAGCAACCTGGTTGAGGCTCATACCCTTCCCCGTGACCACATCCAGTGACTGGTCAATTTGGTCCCAAATGTAAGACACCTCTGCTCTGGAGGAGCATTTTAGTTCCCTGTGGGGTCAGCAGAGGTCTGCAAGGCAGTGGTCCCTCTGCATGTGTCTCTCCCAGGATGCCTCCAGGCCCACTGGAGCAAACACCCTGTCTCCAAAGTCCCTTTCAGGCTGCTCCCTGGGGCACACACATGAGTAATGAGGAAGAAATAAGAGCCATTGTCAGAGAGACCAGCCTCCCCAACTCTTGGAGAGGAGAATGGGACTGCCCTGGGCTCTCCTGCCCTCGGGTCACCTTTCTTGAGGAAGTGGAGAGACCATTGCAGTCAAGCAGTTCCAGAGCCTGTCTGCCCTGGAGTCGCTGAGCCTGAGTCACTAGTGTGAGCTGTCCAGCCCTGAGGAGCTGGTCAGGCTGACCTGGGTAACACATGTAGGTCATTGCATTCTTGGCCTACAAGGCCAAGGGCTTGACCGCAGTAATGGCCCCAGAGAGGCCACCCACACACCCTGTGGCCACAATGACCTCACTCAAGCCAACGTGTGCACATGAATTACCATAGGATCATGTCCCTGTATGACTGACCTAACTTCCTCTGTTCCCCAGCTCTTCATCTGAAGATGCACCCCATTACATATGCACCCCATTACAGATGCTTAGAAACACCAGTGTCCAAAGCAGATAGACATCCCATGCTCAGGCTGGGGTGCAGCTCAGTGCTGCATGCTTGCCTAGCATGCAGGAGTCTCTGGGTCATGCTCCAGGAGGTGGGGCTAGGGTAAGTGGGGAGGGCCTCCTGCCTTTGTGGGCCTTATATTCAGGTGGAGGAGGGGAGGTAGGAAACAGTGACCATGTTGGGGACAGCTGTGCTACAGTGTGGATACTGAGTGTCACCAAAGCCCCTGTGTTAAAACCTTGGTCCTCAGAGAGGTGTTTTTAGGATGTGCTTCAATCTTGAGAGGCGGCACATAGTGGGAGGACTTGTAGTTGTGGAGCATGTCCTTGAAGGGGACAGTGGGACCCTGGCCTGTCCTTGCTCTCTCTTTTACTTCCCAGCCATGGCTGATTTTCTCCACATTGTGACCCTGCCAGTATATGCGCCTCTCCAGGGACCCAGAAGTAACAAGGTCAACCGTTGATGGTCTGGAACCCCTGAAGCCATTGTCAAAACCAACCTGAATCCTCCACAAGCTAATTATGTCAGGTATGTTGCCATAGTGGGGAATCCCAGCACTGGGGCACAAAGGTAAAGCCTAATACATTTCAGTGGCAATGACATGTGTGTAAGAGGAGCTGGGGTGTGGCTCAATGGTGGAGTAGGTGCTGAGCACACACAGAGTTTTGGGCTCCATCCCCAGCACAGCCCTGCAAACAGAAAAAACAACTTCTCTAGATCAGTAAAGTCTAGGGAGAAGGAAGGAGGGGCCTGTGTTCACATTTCTAAGGTGGTCAGTGTGGACTTCCTCCTGAGCTTGACCTCAGAGCCCTGGGCAGTGGTGAGGAGAGGTGCTATGTGCTTCAAGGCAGGAGCGGTGGGTCTTTTTGCACTTCAGGGGATCCACTCCAGGGCCCCCCACATGCTGGGCAAGGGTTTTTCCTTAGATGTAACTCATCAGAACTTTTATTTTCCTTTGAGTCTGGGTCTTGCTCAGTTGCTGAGGCTGGCCTGGAAGGTGCAGTCCTCCTGCCTTAGCCTCAAAGTAGCTGGATGACAGGTAGCACCAGGGCCCCTGGCTCTTCACTCAGTCATGAGGTGGATCCACTTCAGTTCTGCACCCGTCGGACTCAGGACCAGCATGTTCCTCAAATGTATCTATCCCACACAAGGTGCCCTCTTGGGCTCCTGTAATTTTGGTCCCTTTTCATCACCTCTTCACAGTTACAGATCATTCCTGGGTCTTCATGGTGCACAGTCCTCAGGTAAGACAAATGGAAAATGGGGGAAAGAGAAATCTGTGCTGTTGCTAGCAGCAGAGTCCATCTGAGAATGAGGCCCAGCCCCTGGGACACTGGCAGGGCCACTAGATGGTGCACATGAGAGGAGAGAAAGACACAGGAGGGCTGGGGAGGGGCAGATGGTCTGCTGAGATGAATGAAATGTTACCTGTTCTCAGATAACCTGGTCTAGGGGAGTACTCGAAAGAAAGGTAAGAGGCTCGGGTATTAATCTGGAGATTTGCAACATTTATTTAAGAAAGTATCCTAGAAAACCTTAAACTTCTATAGCATCATCGTAAGATTTCTTTAACATGTCAGTAAGCCAGGAAGAGGGATTAGTACATCCAACAAATAACCATAGAAACAAGTGTGTCTTGCCCTAGTCCACACAGCTGCTCCCTGGTGATGCTAGGCTGGTTCCCAGGGCTTCCCTCCCTCCCTTCCTTCTTGCCATAAATGCATTGGAAACCCCCCCGTGTTCAAGCCCTCTACCAGCAGAGGGGCCACAGTACCTAACATGGGAGATGGCTTTCATTTTACAGGGACACACACACACACACACACACACACACACACTGAACTGCAAGTTGTAGCAGGTGCCATGTGATATATTAATATATCCCCAAGGTAGACAATCATAGTGGTAGGAGTGAGGGGTGCTCTAGATGAGAGAGTCAGGACTTCCTCCTCTCCCTTCTTCCCTCCCTCCTTTCTTTTCTTCCTTCCTTCCTTCCTTCCTTCCTTCCTTCCTTCCTTCCTTCCTTCCTTCCTTTCTTCCTTCCTTCCTTTCTTCTTCCTTCCTTCCTTCCTTTCTTTCTTTCTTTCTTTCTTTCTTTCTTTCTTTCTTTCTTTCTTTCTTTCTTTCTTTCTTTCTTTCTTTCTTTCTTTCCTATTTTTAATGGAAAGCTCTCAGACTGCATTTCCCTCCTCTCACCCTCCCAAAGTAGGAAAGAGAAGAACAATCATCAATGGTAAAAGGCAGTTGCAGTAAAGCAACACCAAGAGCTGGTTTCACTCTCAGGAGGAAACTCTGAGCCCCTTCCTTGGGGTTTCCAGTACGCTTCAAGATCGGAGAAACTTCTCCAGGAATGAAGTCCAGAAATGATCCCTGACAACGTAGTCTTAGGGCAGGTTCCTCTAAATAGCATCAGTATAAACCTGTCAAGTGGATCCTGGGCAGGGGTGAGGGGGGCAGGGCCTTCTGGGACAAGGAAATGGCAGGTTCTGGGATCCCAAAGCAGGAGGGGCAGGAAGCAGACAGAGTCGAGATGCAGCTGAGAGGTAGGACTGCCAAGGCTGAGGGAAGAGAAGGAGCAGGGTGAGTGGGCTGAGTGTCAGGTTGTAGGAGGAGCAACTGGTGGGATGGCGGTGTGCTGGCAGAGCTGGGGAAGCCTGGGCGATGCAGGGGCAGAAGAGGATCCAGAGCCCAGTTTGCCATGTTAAGTCTCAGAGGTCCATTGGATACCCACAGGGAGGTGTCACTGGGCAGTTGAGTGACTGTGAGTCTGACACTAGGGGTAGAGGCCAAGCACGGAGATAAGGATTTGGGAACCATTAGTGTGGGGGTCCTCTCTGCCACGTCCCATGTGCAGAAGAAAGGGTTAACAGCCAGGATGTTGGTGGTTTTTCTATCTATTATCCAAAAAACTTGTCTACTCAATGAACACACAAGAGTCAATACACTTTTTTATGAGAGGGGGTGTGACGGGTCAGCCATACTAGCTCTGGCCTCCTACAACAACATGGAGTTGCCCAACTCTCCTTTATTTATAATATACAGGTAAAGGGGACCAGGACCTGGAGGAGCTTCTTTCGTGATGGACAGGATAGGGTGGAGTTAGGGAAGCCATCCTCTTAGGGGGAAAATTCCAGAAGGAGACAGGAAACCACTTCCATGCAGCATCACATACTTCCTGGCAGTTGCTAAAAGCCAGACCTCTGTGTCACATGGCTCAACCTAATCTAATTCTGCTAAATATGGATAGTTTCCTACACATTACCTTATAGGAAGTGCATAAAATCACTATAAAGAGAAGGAAAGGGACTGAAGGAATAAATTCTGGGATGTTCCAACATTTAGAAGAGGGAGGCAGGAAAGGACACTGGGAAGAAGTACACAGTGTTAGGGAAGAAAAATCTGGTAAGGATAGTTTCACTGGAGTCAAACAAAATGTGTTTTAGAAAGGGACCAGTGTAACCATGTTGAATGCTCCATGGGGAGTATGGCCAGTGAGGTCCTAGTCTGTCCGCCAAATCTGTCAGCAAGTTTATGACCTTGCTAAGAGGGGTTTCAGTGGGCAGAGGCCTCAGTGGAGGAAGTTCAAGAATATGTTGGTTTGTGGGTTAGCATGGCAGATGACCACAGATGAAAAACAAATCCAATCACTAACTCCAGGGAACACAAAAAGCTGTTCTGTGAGATAGAAGAATCATCATATTAACCACATGGCTTAGCCTAGCAGGGTGTAATTGCAACCAAACCAGTAATGCTGTTCTAACCTACATGATATCGTTGTGTGAAGAAGACAATGGATGAAGGTTACATGTGATGGGGAAGGTTTAAAAAGCTAAGTCTTCTCTTCTTAAAAGATGTTGACTCAACATTAGGGGTTGAGGCACAGGGAATGTAAGGTTGCAGAAAGTGTGGAAAACTCATTTTGGAAGGGTAATTACAAAGGAAGTGTGGAAGGAATGTGGGTTGTCTGGGGGTCCATGTGACATGTGAGATGCTGTATTTCAAATGTAACCAGTCAACAGTAAAGAGACTTTTCCCAGCCACTGAAGGCTCTGTCACAATACTTGACTAGAATCTGGATACCATTGGGGTAAATGGCTGTCAGTTCCCATGGGCTTTCTCTGCACCTTTGAATCTTACTGGTTCTAGAGATTTTGCTCCTCAGAGTAGCTCCTCAACCCATGTTTATGGTTGTGAGGGCTATGATGGGGGACATGTCACAACTGTTCCCCAAGGTCCCCAGTCTCAGGGCCTGAGTCCCTGAACCCTGCCCTGTAGTGGCATGGGTGTGGTGGTAGCATCCTCAGCTTCCCCCTGAATTGGCCACAGCCCTGTCCCCATGGCAACAATCCTCTGTGCTTCTGTCACCTTACTCTGACTACATAGCAGTGGCTACCTTGCCCATGAGGCTGCAGAAAGGGATTTCTTTTCCAACCCTTTGAACTGGCCACCTGTCTTTCTTGATCATTTGTCCTGCTACAGGTATAACTGGATGGGACTCCCAAGCCTGGCTGACCCCTGCATTATCACTCCTGCTGGAACCTGACTCTCCTGCTAACATCAGACCCTAGAACCTCTACCCCTATTCTAGGGATTGTGTCAGGTACAAGGGGCCCTTTGACCCTCAGTAGTCTCAGAACAGCCAGAGTGCTCAGAGATGGTCTCCAGAGACACACAGTCTGTTTCTCTCCCTGAGTCCTGAGTCACAATCACAGCAGTTTCTGTAACCCTGAGGTCAATAACACTCTGGTCACCTGAGCCCTTCCTTTACCATATTTGGCACAGACAGACCCACGTATGTCCCCAGATGCCTGTAACACTGCAGATGGCTTGGGACCTGGAGGCTGTGCAAACCTTGGGAAAAGGGCTTGGTTATATCCCATCCCAGTTGTGCCAGGCTGTGTATACTTTTCTAAAACCCCAAGGAACATGCCCTGAGATGGACTGTGATGCACAGGTTGTTGGCAACTGCTTTTGGGAAAGGTCCCTTAGGACAGACAAAGCTCATAGCCCCTCCATCTTTCATGGTTCATTGTCCAGTGATGGCGGCCTAGAAGGGCACGGTGCTGGGTTCCACATCAATTACAACCAGCCTGGGGGTTTACTCATTAGGTCAGAAGCAGTGACATCACTAGCTTACTTTGCCCAATTTTATGGCCAGCATCCCCAACAGCTTAGCAAATGTCTGAGAAGGCAGTTTCTCCAGATACCACGAGTCTGCTGTTGTTTCCAGGGTGCACATGCTGAGAGATACAGGAAGAGGGAGAGACAGTGTTCTTCAAGATAATACATAGATGATATTCAGCTTTGAGATGGCTCTCAGTGCTGCATTGCCATGGCGAGTTTCATGGCAATGGAAAGGGGCATGTCAGGAACATGGTGTTTTACTGTCCTTTTATTCTTTTAAGGAGGACACAGGTGGACACCAATCTCTGAGGCAATACCTGTGCACATAAACAGGCAGCTCACCAAGGCAGGAGCACACTGCCAGTCTAGCAGTGCTATGCCCAGGGCCCCACAAGAGGACCTGGATGTCCAATATAATACTGCCTACCTGCTTACATGGCCTTCCCCTTGCTACATCCAGAACTTCCCACAGGGTGGCCAAAGGGCTATAACTGAGAATGTGGAGGAGTCAGGTACTATTGTGCCCCACTTGGGCAATGCCCCAGGAGTGGCAGAGTTTAGGGAAGAGGAGTCCTTGGGAAGTCAGATCTGTCTTGAGGGGACAGATCTGAGTGAAAGAGCCATGGCTAGGTAGAAGGGTCACCAGGCTGGGTCAGAGTGGACCAAGTTGCTGGGCAAGGTGGGAGGGGCAAAAGAAGCTCTTAGACATTGACCTATCCAGATAGGAGATACAGGAAAATGAGAGAGGCTTTTTCAGTAACTGGGTTTGAGGCTGGATCTGGGAGAATGGGTGTGGGTGGAGACTAGCTGGAGGATAGGAAGCTCTGTCCCACCTGTAATTCCAGGCCTTCCCCACCCAACACCAGCTTCTCCTAGGTACAGGTGGCTGATTCCCCACACAGATGGCCAAGTTCTTAGAGTCTGGTGATGTCCCGATGATTACCCTGCTCACCCAAGGGCTCTTAATAGGTGTTTAGAGTGCGGCCACGTGAGCATTTTCTTTAGCCCTCTTTTGTTGTCCTTAATTGTAAGCATTGAGGTCAGAGAACATCGCCTGCACAGTGTTGATTCTGTAACAGTTGGCTTCTTTGGTGGCAAGTCCGTGGTTGAATTTTTGTGAGTGTTTCATGTGTGCTCCCCAAAATCACACAATCTCTGGCTGTTGGGCATGGTGTTTTCTAGATTACTGCTGAGGCTCTTCTAGAAATTCCACTTGAGGGAGATGTAGAAGGACTTAGGCAGCCAGGACAAGATGGCGAGTGAGGAGGTTGGGGGCAGGATCAGAACAAAGAGCATGGAGAGGGTCTTCTGGTGGGGTCAACTTCCTGGTTGTTGAAAGCACTGGTTGACCCAAGCTGGGAACCCAACAGAAACACTAAAACAGATGCGTGGACAGAGGGGGCAATAATCGGTAAGATTGAGGAGAGCATAGACAAGGGAGAAGATAAGGAGAGGAAGAAATTCCAGAGACCATAAAAAGAGCTGAATTCCCTCCACTGGATTTCCAACTCTGGGACCACTTCTCTTCGGAGAAACCCATCTCTGTTGCTTTTGCAATAAACCTGCCCCTTACTTGCTATCTACCTCTGTGTCCTATTCTTTAGTTCTTTGCTGAACAGAGACAATGAACCCAGCATCCCTAGACGATAACAGAATTTGGGGCTCATCTGGGACAGAAACCATTGACTCAAAGGTTAGTAAAAGTCATGTTAAACGGCTGATGAGACCTGGAAAGTGACCGTTGATTGACTGGTACTTTTGTGGCTCTCTGTGGCTGGGAAATAACACAGCTGTATTTTCACGCTGACTGTTGTTGTTGTTGTTGTTTTTCTCTTTCTCTCCTCTTGGGCAGACACATGAGTAATAGGACCCATAATCCAAGACAGAATCAGCAACATTTCTTCTCCTCCTTATGGAAACACAGTTTGTCAGTTAACACTAGGTTCCTCCTAATTCGTCTTTACAGAAACCTTGTCCTTTTTGTTGGGATAGTTACCCCTGATCAAAAGGCCTTATAATAGAGCAACTCCCTATCTTTTTGAGAGATTGAGAAACCATCTATTTCCCTCTGTTGTGGCTTTAAGGATCCTCCAAAAGCAAGGAAAAAGAAAAAAAAAAAAAAAAACAAGTGGATATCATTATGACCATCACAGAACTTTTCCCAGGCTAATTTATTGCAGCTACTGGAAACCTCCTTGTTCAGGAAAAAGACCCATAAATGTGGGCTGAGAGGCCATGTTCCTAGCTCAGGGAGAGTTCCTTATCTCAGAGACTTCAGCCTAAGTCTCGTCATAGGCAGCTGCCGCCCCTCCAGATTCTTGTTCTCCTGAGAATTTTGGATCCCTCTGACAGGAATAAGTGAGAATTACATACTTTCCAGGAATGGAAGCAACAGAAATATGTGGATTACCAAAAGAAACGTCAGGGACCTGGACCACAGGCCATGGGTAACCTTGGTTAGTCCCTACCTGGACATGGTTCCTTCGGATAGATTCTGGATCAAACCAGTCTACTTGATTCACAGGCCAGAGTCTGCCCCTCCAAATCTGTAAGAGTGAGATGGAGATTGGGTGACCCCCCCATCAAGACCTCTTCTTTCTTTTTGTTTCTGGATGAGATCCAGTTCTTCCAAAATCTCACAAGGCTCACCTCTCTCTGGTGTGCTCAAAAAACGTGATAATTTGAACCCCCAATTAAAGAAAAAATCTTTGACCTTTTACACTGAGGCCTGGCCTCAGTACCTGTTAGGAGTTGGAGAGCAATGGCCACCTAAGGGACCCTAAGCTACAGTACTATTCAGCAATTAGACCTTTTCTGTAAACAGGAGGGTAAATGGAGTGAAGTTCGTATGGTACAATTGTTCTTTTATCTTAGAGATCATCCTGAACTAGCAAAGAATTGCAAGCCTGACATTCAGACCCTAGCAGCAATCTCCTGCTCTAAGTCAGACACCAAATCCCCAGAACAGAAAAACTCGTCACCTGAGGAAAAGGGACCTTTACCACTTAAACAGGAAATTCCTTCATCCCCATCTGAAAAAGTAAGTCCTAAGACTGCTTCTTCTGTATATCCCAGATTAAAAGGACTGGCTGAGTCCTCCTTATCCAGGGACAAACGTCACCTACGATCCCAGAGTTGCTAGGAAATCTGCTGCTTAGAGTACATTTCCTCTCAGGCAATGCCGGGAGGGAGAGGGGTTGGGGGGATTTGGACCTGAAATGGTCCATGTCCCTTTTGTATTAACTGAATTAAAGGACGTAAAAAAGACCTAGAGAACTATATCAAAAACCCAGAGCAATATCTTGAAACCTTTCAGTGGTTATCAAATATTTATGACTTAGCACAGAAGGATGTTATGTTGCTTTTGAGTCAAACTTTAACTTCCTTGGAAAAGCAAAGGGTTCCAAGAAGTTTCCTGAAACAGGAGACAACTGCTCTACAGCAGGGGGAGGAAAGTAAGCACGGCTGGCAAGAGTGGGACACCCCCATGGGAGTCAGACAGCTCCCTCGCTGAACCAAGCCGGGATGCTGACAGAGCTAAAGATGAACGGGACAGACGTCACTTTATATACTGTATGTTAGAAGGACTGAGGAGGGCCCAAGTTAAGCCTTTCGATTATGCCCAACAGGCCACTGTAGTTCAAGGGGAAAAAGAGCCACTGCTAACCTTTCTACAGAGGCTCCAGGAGGCCAATATTGAGGCCAGGGTCACAGACAGAGGAAATAATTCTTAAAGATAAATTATTGACCCAATTCTCTCCAAACACGGAGGAAGCTCCAAAAACCTTGGACCAATTAGTCCAGGCTGCTACAATAGTCTTTTATAATAGAGACCTAGAAAGGAGAAAAAGAAGGACAAATGACATGGGGAATTGATGGCAGACATGTGAGCAGGCACCCAGGGGTACTTCTCCAGCTCCTGTTTCTCTTGCGGGAAAGAAGGCCATTTCAAAAAGGATTGGCCCCGGAGGTGTCGACCACCTATTAGACTGCCTCCCTGACCTTGTCCTCTGTGTCAGGGGAACCACCGGAAGGCTAGGTGTCCTCAGAAGCCATTGCCTACCAGTTCCCAAGGGCGGGTCCCCGGGTCTTCCTTTATGGCTCCTGTGACTGAAGTTCTACTGGAGGAACCCTGGGGAAACTTGCTCATGGACAGACACCAGGTAAACTTCCTTCTTGACATGGAAGCTCCGTTCTCAGTTCTGTCCTTCTTTCCTGGACCTAGGTCCCAAGATAAATTAAACTTTTGGGGCATTTTGGGCTGGCTCCTTGAATGATGTTTCACTAGACCTCTTGTTCGTTCCTAGGGTGAGTTCTTCCACTCTGTCACTTCTTTGTCATTATGCCAGAAACCCCAACCCCTATAGGAAGAGACCTATTATCTCATTTAAGGGTCAAGTTGTCGCTGCCTGGGGAACACAGCTGCCTACCTTTAATAGAGACTGAGGTGGAACCCACAGTTTGGTCAGATAACAATACAGTGGGAGGAGCACAGACTGAAACCCCTGTTGAAATTCATCTTAAGGATCCTTCCTACTTTCTTTGCAAAAACAATAAAACCTGAAGCTAGGAAAGGATTAATACCTATTATATTAAGTTTGAAACAACAGGGACTTTTGGTAGAGTATCTTGCCCTTATAATACTCCTATATTGGGGATCCCAAAGGACCCCAGTAACTGGAGATTAGTTTGAGACCTTCATATAATCAATGGAGGAGGAGTCCCTTTGCATCAAGTTGTTCCACTCTCCTTACCCAGATACCCCAGGGAACTGCTCATACTGTGCTAGATTTGAAGGAAGTCTTTTTCCGCATTTCTTTATATCCAAAATGCCAACCTCTATTTGCCTCTGAGGATCCTACTCTAAGGCAGGACAAGTTACCTGGACAGTCCTTCCCCAGAGATTTAGAGACAGTGCCTGTCTGTTTGGACAAGCACTGTCACAAGACCTCATGGACGGGTCATACTCTAAAACAGTGTTACTTTAGTATGTAGATGACCTTCTTTGGAGTGAGCCTTCTGAAAAACTAATTTCTGAGGGCACTGGCTCTCTTTTCAATTTCCTGACCACTGGGGGTATAAAGTCCCCTGAGAGAAGGCTCAGCCGTGTCTACCCCAGGTTACTGACTTGGGTGTGATACGGAAAAGTGAAACTCAAAAGCTTGGCCCAGAAAGAATTCAACTCACATTCTCATATTCCCTTCCTCAGACAGTGAAACAACTCAGGGCCTTTCTGGGAATAACTGGATATTGTAGAATTTGGATCCCTGAATATGCTGAGAAGGTAGGACCCCTCTATGAGTGCCTTAAGGAAGCACAGGGACATTCACAGGCAATTATTAACTGGACTCTAGAGGCGAGGAAAGCCTTCCATACATTAAAAACAGCTCTTATCCAGGTCCCTGCTCTGGGCTTGCCCACTCAACTGACTTTTCAATTATATGTTAAGGAAGGGAATGAAGTGACACTAGAAAGATGACTCAATTGTGAGGGGCCACTCCCCAGTCAGTGAGATACCTAAGTAAAGAATTAGACCAGGCTGCCAAGGGGTGGCCTGGAGGTCTTAGAACAGTGTCTGCAGTGGGACTATTGGACCCTGAGGCAAATCAACTTACTCTGGGAAGGACCCTCTTGTTCTTACCTCCCACGAACTAGGAGAAATTCTAAGTTCTAAAGGTAGTCTCTGGTTAAGAGACAGACATTTTGTTGGAAGGACCTGAAATTACCTTAAAGACTTGTCAGAACCTCAATCCAACCTCTTTCTTACTCGAGATAGAGGAAAAACCTCTTCACTCCTGAGAGGAAGTTTTAATGGAAACTTGTGCTGCCAGACCAGATTTATCTGAGCATCCTATAAATAATCCCCATCTCACTCTAGACACCGACAGGAGTTCATCAGTGATGGATGGGACTCAGAGACCTGGATATGCAGTAGTGACAGATTTTGAGGTTCTTGAATCGGGGCCACTTCCTAGTAATACCAGCGCTCAGATGGCAGAATCATTTGTCCTCACCCAGGCACTAGAGCTTTCTAAGATAAAAGAGTGATATATATGCTGATTCTGAATATGCCTTTCTTATATCTCATGCTCACACGGCTATCTGGAAAAAGAGGATTGCTTAACTGCTACAGGCATTCCTGTTAAGCAGGTCAGGAAGATTCTTTGCCTCCTAGAGGTGATCTTTCTGCCTTCTTGGGTAGCAGTAATCCATGTTCCTGGACATCACAAGGGAGAGGACGTAGTAGCTAAAGAAACCAGGGCTGCAGATGTAGCAGCCAAGGCAGCTGCTCTGTAAGGTTCCACAGTTGCCCCACTCCCATGGGAAAATTCTTTTCTGTCCTCTGAAGGCCCCCACTGCTCTATGGAAGAGACTCAATAGGCTGTAACGCAAGGATACCAACTAGATTATAGAGGGTGGTGGGTTTCTTCTGAGAGAATCCTGTTACTTCCCCCCAAGCATCCCCATGGAAGGTTTTAGAGTCTATTCATCACCTCTACCGTTTGGGAAGAGATAACACTCTTACCCTAATACAGAAAATGTTTTCAGGAAAAGGCTTGAAGGACACAGTCCAACAGCTTATCCCAACCTATAAAATCTACCTCATGGATTTTTCCTCTCCTTGAGCCTCTGTCAGCCCTGTTGCTTATTCCTTTCTGTCCTTACATTATCAGTTTGCTTTTTTTTGCTTCGTTTCCTCTTGTATAGAGACAATAAAACTTCAGACGGTGTAACAAATAAAGCTCCCTCCAGACTTCCATCATGGACCCATCGACAGACCCACTGATGTCTATCATCAGGGTTGGCCTCTGGACCCGCCTGATGCTTCCCACTTACCTTAGACCTTCCTCAGGAGGATGTCCTGGTTACTCCAGTTGTGCCCCTTGTAGGCTTGAAGTAGCTGGAGCAGTCATTGCCCCAACTCCCGACAGTAGTCAGGGTGTCCTCTGAGAGGGGGCCTGAGGGAGATGTAGAAGGGTTTAGGCAGCCAGGGCAAGATGGCGAGTGAGGAGGTTGGGGGCAGGGTCAGAACAAAGAGCATGGAGAGGGTCTTCTGGTGGGCTCAACTTCCTGGTTGACGAAAGTGCTCGTGGAGAGAAGCAGGGGACCCAATCAGAGAGACACTCCATCCTCCTGCTTCAAAGTGGAGGACTGAATAGAAAAACTGAAACTGACGTGTGGACAGAAGGAGCACCAATCAATAACAGTGAGGTGAGTGTAGACAGGGGAGAAGATAAGGAATGGAAGAAATTCCAGAGACCATAAAGAGAAAAGGCCAAAATCTCCCCCACTGGATTCCCAACTCTGGGTCCCCTTCTCTTTGGAGAAGTATATCTCTGTTGCTTTTGCAATAAATGTGTTGCTTGCTTGCTATTTCTGTGTCCTGTTCTTCGATTCTTTGCTGAACCGAGACAATGAACCCCCACACCCCAGACGGTAATACACTCCTCCTGCCTTAGCATAACTGGTAGCTGGAATTACAAGTGTGCACCACCATGCCCAGCAGTTCAGTTTGATTTTATAAACGGAACACATCTGTTTCACCAGCTTCCAGTCCAAGAAACAGGATGTGACCAGCAATCTAGAAGCCCCCAACATCCCTTTGTGTCATTGTGTCATCCTAGAAATCCAGTACCATACATTAGTTTTGCCTATGTTTATAATTGATATAGACAATCTTCAGTCCCCATCATCAAAAAAATTGATTAATTTCAAAACTTGTAGTCCTCACAATATATATTTTGTGTCTCCACCCTGTGATTGAGCCTCACTAATTATTGGTGGGGCTTTAGGGTTTATTCTTGATGATCTTCCACTCTCTCTAGTATGGGAGGAAACTACAGAAATGAGATGTTTAACTTAATTAATTAATTTATTATTTACTTATTTATACTTCATTAGTTTACTTATATATATATATATATATATATATATATATTTTTTTTTTTTTTTTTTTTTTTTTTTACAGTGTCAGGGACAGAACCCAGGGCCTCCCACACATAGGCAAGCTCTCTACCAGTGAGATACGTTCACCCAGCACTTTTTATTTTTAATAGACAATGAATTAACTGCTCCTCTTGTTTTTGGAGTAGGGTAGATCATCTGAGGTTGTGGCCAGCCTCCTGGGCAGGTGAATGAGGCATGTTCTGGGAGAGAGGGATTTGCTTTTATCTGATCCCACAAAGGATCCTTGACCTGGGAATAGGCGGGCAGTATAGGTGGAAGGGTTCTGTCAGTTTGCTCTCCCCTCTGTGCTTAGTGGTCATTTCTGTGGCTGTGGGTGCTGAGGACCACAGGTCCTGTGGCTGGGTGCCCATCTCTGACAAGTTCTGATACTATACAGGCAGGAGTCAGGTCATTAGGTTGAGACCCAGTTGTGTGGTGAAGGCAGGGGAGTGTCTTGTGGGTGCCCCAGCCCAGCCTCCTCAGCTAGGCACATCAATGGCCTCCTTGGTGTCTAAGAGTCCAGTTGTTTGAAACATGGTGGCCTTTTCCTGCCCCTGAAGGGCCCTCCCCTAGGCCAGCTCTACTCCTTCAATCACCAAGGTGTTACCCAAGCCTCTCTCCAGGAGTCAGAGAGTCACTGGATCCCCACTGTCCCTTCCCCTTCCCCTGTACCCCTGTCACACACTGCCTCTCTGTGCAGATGATGGACCCTGTCCTTTTGGACTTCCTCAAGTGTGCCCTGCTCCAGGCCCAGCCCCTGCTGGGAGTGGGAAACTGGGCTGTTTCCACCTCAGTGGAGCTGGCCCTGTTGGGGTCCTCCCTCCTTCTGTCTCCTCAGAATGGTGGCAGCTGTTTGAGACCCTCATGAGCTCAGTTGGACCAGCCCAGCTGAAATGCAGGCCAAGTAGGGAGCAGTCATCCATTCCCCAATGCCTCCCCTCCTTTCTCACCCTCAGACCAGAAAAGAATAGGAGAGGAAGATCTGCTTTATTTCATTTCATTTTATTTATTTTTGTAGCACAGGGATTGAAGCCAGGCTGCTCTGCCACTGAGCTACATCCCCAGCCCCATTCATTTTCCATTTGGAGATAGGATTGCCATGTCGTGGAGAATGTCCTCGATTTTGGAAACCTCCTGCCCAGACATCACAGTCTTTGGGTATACAGGCAAGTGCCACAGTGGGGGTTTCGCTTGATTTTCATTACTTTCAGGGGTGTCTTTGGGGGAATGACGGGTGCTGTGGGAATATGTCCGAAGGCATCCAAAGTCATCATTCAGAAAAGGTGGTCCCGGGGTCGCAGGCGGGGTCGGTGCGGCAGCCATCTGCAAAGAGAGCTGGGGTCAGGGGCGTCTCATCGTGTCTCACTCTGCCCGCGTCCCCGTGCTGGGCTCTCCCCGCTCACCTGGGCTGCAGCAGATGCCAGCGGCCGCGCACCGGCCCCCGCTCCCGCAGGGCTTCTGGCCCGACTGGCAGGGCGACGGCAGGTAGTTCTCCTCCTGGCAGCGCAGCGCCTCGGCTGTGCCCACGAAGCAGCCCAGCTCGTCCCCGCAGCAGATGCTGGGCCCGAAGCAGCGCCCTTGGCCCCCGGGGCCGCAGGGGAGGCACTGGGGGACCGAGAGAGTGAGCGGGAGGGAGGGAGTGAGCGGGAGGGAGGGAGAGGCGGAAGGTGGGGACCCCCTGGAGTCCCGGCTGGGTATGCAGTATTGGGATGGTGGGATTGGAGCTCGGGAGTCTTGGGCTCGCATTGCTGACCCGACCCAGGGGCTACAGGTCCTGGGACGCAGACTGGGGTCAAAGGGCAGAAGTGGAAATCTGCCAAACTGCTTGGGTCCCAGATGAAGAAGGGATGGGATCCAGGGACGGGTGCTGCATGGTTGTGGTCCCTGCGGGTCCTTGTGCTGGGTGACTCACCTTGCGTACGTCCAGTTCCAGCGTGGCCCTTTTGCCACCAAGGGGACAGTTCTGGATGTAGCAGGCAGAGGTCAGAGCCAGGAGGCCCAGCAGGCAGCAGGCAAGGCTGGGGCTGGCCATGGTGTTGTCGCACTGGGTCCCGGGGATCCGTTGCTGCTGGAAGTCTCTCAGGCCTGGCTTTTTTATGCCTGGGCACTGGACCTGCCTAGTAGTGTCTAAGAAGGCTCTCGCATTACTGGTCACAGCAGGTCATTTAGGTCAGACCATGTCAGCCAGGTCAGCCCCTCATTACCACACCAGAGTCGGAGTCAGTGTTTTGCTAATGGACTGAAACATGGTTGGTGGGTGCCCTGGAGAAGGGAGCAGACTGGGTCACCTGGGCCATGAGGGTAGGAAAAGGAGAATTGAGTGATGGGCTGCGGGGAGGGGAGTCCAACCAAGGGATATTTTTCCAGACATCCTATACCTAAAGGAGGGTGTGAGGGAAGGGATGGTGGACCCTAGGGCCTCTCCAGGCAGGAACAGCCCCTGACTGGAACCCCCACCCATACTCCCTGTTCCATACACATACCCTGACCCCCTAGTAGCAAGGTCTCTTCTTCCTAAGCTTAAATAACCAGAAAACCTCCCCACCCCCACACATAGTGACAGCCACTTCCCTGGCACCAGCACCTGCACAGAAAAGATCCTGCTTTCTCCCACCTCTGACGAAAAGTCACCTTTCTTCCAGCTAGGAGCTGGGCTACAGTCCACCGGTATTGGAATTGGCAATACCTGTGACTGTCACCAACACAGATAATAGACAACCTCCCATCATGTACCATTACTGCAAATGTCTCTAAGGATTGTTTAGACTCATGGTCACTTGGAGATCAGAGCATTCTTCACGCTGCCCCTAAGAGCTTGTAATCTAATGGTTTATTAAAGAATCATATTTAGGACAAAATCAAAATGTGTTGCATCATATTGACACCTGAATAGAAATGTAATTGGTTTCTTTTGTAACCCATGATCTTTGTGTGTATGTGTGCTGGTGATTGAAATCATCTTTTGTTTTATGCATTTAAAAACTTCTGGAGGCTGAGATGGTGGGGCACAACTCTAACCCCAGCGACTTGGGAGGCAGAGGCAGGAGGACCCCAAGTTTGAGGCCAGACTCAGCAAATTAGTGAGGCCCTAAGCAACTTAGTGAGACCCTTATCTCAAAATAAAAAATAAAAAGGGCTGGGACAGTGACTCAATGTAAAGCACCCCTGAGTTCAAAATCTCTAGTACCAGAAAACAAAGAAACAAATTTTTGGGGAACTGGGATATGGCTGAGTTCTAGAAAACTTGCATCACACGCGAGAGGCCCTGGTTTCAATCGCTAGCACAGGGGCGGGTCGGTGGTTGTGTGTTGCGGGAGTCATTTCCTCCTCCATGGGTTTCATCTAGTGGAGCAGGTGGGGTGTGGAATAGTGAAATACCCCAGTGGACTAATGTCATAGTTTGGATCTAGTCCTTTCCCAAAAGCTCATGTGTTAAAGGCTTGGTCCTCAGGATGCTGTTATTAGGACGTGGTTCAATCTTTTTCTAGGGGGAGCACTTTTGGTTGCTGGATGCAAGCCCTTGACGTGGCTAATGGGACCTGGCTCCTCATGTCTGTCTCTTGCTTCTCGGCCATGCGGTGAGTGGCTTTGCTCCACCACGTACTCCTGCTGGTATCTGCTGCTTCCTCACAGACCCATAAGCAACAGGCCCAAGGGATCATGGACTGGAACCTCTGAAAGCAGAAGCCAAAACAAACCATTTCCCTTTATAAGTTAATTATCTCTGGTATTTTGGTCTAGTGATGAAAACCTAACAACACAGTTAGGAAACAAAGATCAGCCATAAATTATTTTTCTAGCAATAAACACATGCGTTAGAGGCACTGGGGTGTGGCTCAGGGGCAGTGTGTGCCTAACATGCACAAAACCCTGGGCTCGATGCCCGCACCCCCTCTCCCCAAAGCTGGTAGATTTGTACATGCTATGGGGAAAAAGGGAGGGGCCTGCTGTAATTTCTTTTAGGGTGACCAGTGTGGACTTCTCTATGAAGACAACCTCTGAGCACCGGGAAAAGGAGAGGAGAGAAGCGATTGTGTGAAGAGGGAACCGTGGTTTTCTCTTTTTTCTTTAACGTCTTTGTTTTCTTCCAGTGCTGGAGATCCAGCCCAAGGCCTGCCTGTGCTGGGCATGTGTTCCGCCATGAAGCCATGCTCCCAGCACAACCCTTCTATTATGCCACGGCTTCCACGGGGCAGAGCTCAGGGGGTGGCCTGGGGCGGGAGCTGGCTGGCTCCTGTGCAGTGCTTGGGGTCTCTCAGGGTCAAGGGGTCAGTGGGCTGCATTCCTTTCTGGAGCTCAGGTGATGTGGGCAGAACTTATTTCCCTACAGACATAGACCTCACAGATGCTTGAGAGAGAGAGAGAGAGAGAGAGAGAGAGAGAGAGAGAGAGAGAGAGAGAGAGAGAGAGACTGAGCATGGGGAAGGTGGAAGCCCTCTTGAAAGGGGTCAGGCCCACCAGGACCACTACTCTTTTTTAACTCAAAGTCACACAGGGCAGTGGCCTTCCTTATCTGCAAAACTCCTCTACCTTTGATATAGAATGTAGTGTATTCATGGGAGTCAGATCTCCGTCACTTTTGCCATATTTTTTCCACTGGTTAGAAGAAAGTTGTTGGGTCCCATCTCCATGCAGCAAGAGGAGAATGCACAAAAGTGTGGATACCAGCAGGTGGGAAACGCGGGTCATTTTAACATTCTGCCTCCCATGAAGGGTGAGCATTCTGGGTACAGGAAATAGCAAGTGCAAAGGTCCTGGGGCAGGAATATGTGTGGCATGTTCAAGGAAGAGCAAGGAGGCCAGTGAGCTGGCCAAAGCTGAGTCATCAAAGTTCTGAGGTCAGAAAGGTCTTTAGGGGCTGGGTTCCTAGGTTTGTACTCCAGATGAAACAGGGTACCAAAGAAATTCCAAGCCCTTGCAGGATATCTTTGGATAAAAGACTATGATGCAAAGACACCATACCTGGAGCCAGGTATGGTGGTGTATGCCTATAATCCAGTGACTTGGGAGGATTACAAGTTTGAGCCCAGGCAACTTAGCAAGACCCTGTCTCAAAATAAAATAAAAAAGGGCTGGGGACATATCTCAGTGGTACAACCCCACTGGGTTCAATCCCTAGAACTGAAAACAAAACAAAACAAAAACAAAAACAAACAAACAAACAAAAAACCAGCAAAACAGAAGCTGGGAAAGTGCAGAGAGATTATCCCAGTGTCTCGTGGGTAACGGTGGTAAGGCACGAGTGTCCAGACGTCATCAGGTTACTGTGTACATTTTGAAGGAAGCCCCGACTTGGCCTTGCTGATGGATTGGATGTGGGCTGGAGAGAAAAGGAAGAGTCAAAGACAACTCCAAGGTTTCAGGCCTGAGCAATGGAAGAATGGAGCTGCTTCGACTGGCACGGTTACCCCGAGGTGGCACAGATTAGGCTGGGGATGTCTAGAGGCTCAGCATGAACATGGTTTGAGCTGGCCAGCCCATACCCGAGGAGAACTTGGACAGGCATTGGATACAAGAGTCTGGAGTTCAGGAGACAGGCCTAGGCTGTCTACTGAAGACGCGTGAAGTTGGAAATACAAATGAGTGAGTGACAATACTTTTATTTATTTATCATTATTTTGCAGTGCTGGGGTTGGAACTTGATCATGCTAGGAAAGTGCTCCACCACTGAACTACACCCTAGCCTGAATTTTTAAAAATTCTAATTTAAAAAAAACATTGTATTATAGTTTACATAATGTAAAATTTGCCATCTGAACTACTTTTTTCCCATCCTGAGGATTGAACTCAGTGTTTTGTGCCTGCTAAGCAAACACTGTACCACTGAGCAACATCCCCACACCCTTTGAACTTTATTTTGAGGCTGAGTCTTGCTAAGTTGTCCAGGCTGGTCTTGAACTTGCCATCCTTTTGCCTCAGCCTCCCAGGTAGCTGGGATAACAAATGTTTGACATTATACCTCACCTGGTATAATTTCTTTATTTTTTTTTTTTAAGAGACAGGGTCTTGCTATATTGCCCAGGCTGGTCTCAATTCTCTGAGATCAAGGGTTCCTTCTTTCTCCGTCTTCTGAGATTTCAGGCATATGCCACTGCACTATTTTAGTAAATTTAAGCAGAAATGCAACTATTCCTATGATCCAGTTTTAAGATACTTCCACCCCCACAAAAACTTCCCTCATGCCTCAATCCTGCTCCCATTTCCAGCCCCAGGAAACCACTGACATAGATTTGCCATTTCTAAAAATTCTCCATCAATGAGATCATGAAGTACATAATTATTTGTGGTTTGTTTTGCCAGTACTTTTGAGGCTCATCCTAGTTATTTTCTCTATCAGTAGTTCATTCCTTTTTATTATTTTTCATTCCATTGTGCAGATGAGCCATAATTTATTTATCTACTCACTGGTAGATGGACAGTTCACTGTTTCCAGCTTGGGGCTGTTAGGGGTACTCTATGAATAGTTATGAACATGTCTTTGGTCATTTGTTTTCATTTCTCTTGGGTAGTTAACTAGGAGTAGGGTTGCTGGGTCTTATGGTAAGTGCTTTTTAAGAGGTGGGGGTGTGACTCATTGAAGAGCACTTGCCTAGCATGTGCGAGGCCCTGAGTTAAACCCCAGCATGGCACTGTTAAAAAAAAAAAAAAAAAAAAAGTGCGAAAGATTCCCCCCATCTAAGGGGCAGTGCTGCTGCCTGGTGGCCCCTGAGCATGGACTGGCCCCCTACAAGATCCTGGAGGGAGGTAAGGCTGAGGGGACTGAGATGGTAAGGCTCAAGTGTCCCTTAGAGCCTTGGTCTTTGGTCACATGTGCTGGGCCTGTTTAAGGTAGATGCTGAGGCTGCCGCCTGTATTTTCACACCCCTGTGGCAGCACTGCCACCAGAAATCTCACAGAGGTGGAGTGACGCAGCACTGGCTCTGGGGTTCCAGTTTCAACAAGGCTCTGAGTACTGCTCATGTGTATGTACATCGAGTCCCACGTTGCACACCTTGAATATATACGATTTTTATTTGCCAAGTATACCTCAGTAGAGTTGGGGAAAATAAACTGGAAAAAAAAAAAAAAAAGCTTCTCATTAATTCTTTTTCTCCGTTGAGTTATCATCCCCATCCATGCCGTTGTTGATGGGACAGAGACCCATGTTAGTTGTCAATGCAGAACACAGTTCCTCCCCCAGATGTCTGTGGGCCAAGTGCACAACTGGACTTCCAATAGGCTATCCTGCTGTTCTCCATGGCCAGCTGCTTTTGGTGGATGGGTACATGGTTAGACCAGAGAATCCATTGCCTGCCCTCTTTTTCTGTAAGTGGAGTTTCTGAGTCAAAAAATGTGTCAGCCTGAGGATGCAGCTCGGTGGTGGAGTGCTTGCCTACCGTGTACAAGGTCAATACCTAGCACTGAGGGAAAACAACAAAAGCATCTTTGAATGTTGGTGCTGGAAGTAGCTTGCTGGTCCCTGGAGAATAGTGCCTGACTTTGATGGTCCAGGCGCTTCACAATGGAAAGTGTCAGGTTGGCTTTGATGAGAAGCCAGTGTGGTTGAGCCTATGAACAGCCTCCAATCCTTGCCACCTTGACCACTTTGTAAGGATTTAGGTGGACAGGGACAGAGGACGTCTAACAGGCAAAGTCATCTTGTTTACTGATTAGTGATAGCCACTTTTGCAGTGATCTTTTCTAAGAGGGACATAAATGTTCTCCAACTTTAGGTCCATTCTAAGAGATCCATCCAAGCACTCTTCCACAGACCTCTATGTTATCATCCTCCAACCAAATTTGTACTAAGTTCCAAGTCCTTTATCATCCGGCCCAATCAATAGCTACTTATCCGTCCCCAAGCCTTCTCTAGTTCCAGGCAAAGTGGGTGTAATATTATTTGGAGAAGTAGATTCCCTTTATTGTCCTTCAGAACCATCCATGAGCACGACAGCAACACCATAGCTGTCTGCCATCTGCATATGAACCATCTGAAAACTGAGCTCCATATTTTTCTCTTTGGTTAACTGTTCCCCTGAGGTTTAAAGTCTGAGTGAAAGAGGACCCCTGCATATAAGGATCATCAACACCTGCCTTCAGGAGCAGAGTGGGCCCACACATACCACTTCCACCTAATTTTGTGGCTCATTGTTAGAAGACAATTCTCCATGGATTTCTCCATGAATTTTTCACATTCCTATGTAATTCATGAGTTCCTGGAAGTGGAGATGATGAGCAAAGGGTCTTGGGAATTAGAGATGGTGTATCCTCCAGAGGTGTTTAGAGACGTATCTTTTTGGAGATACCCCAGAATAAGAAAGATAAGGTTGCCTCCTTTTATTTTTCCTCCTTTAGGAGATTTGCTTAAATTCCAGAAAATGAATAACCTCTCTTTCCAGTGGTAGAATATATGTTGAACATGTAGAAGGTCCTGCGTTCAATTTCCAGCACTAAAAAAAAAATTAATTTTCCATATAAGGCAGCAATTCCATCTCTGGGTATATACCCAAAACAATCAAAAGCCAGGTCTTGAAGAAACATTTGTGCTTCCATATTTATAGCACTATTCACAATAGCCAAAAGGTGGAAGCAACCCAAGTTTCCATTAGTGGATGAATAGAAAAGCATAATGTACTGTGTACATATGATGGGATTCAGCCTCAGCTAGGAAGGAAATTCTGGCACATGCTACAACATGGTTGAACACTGAGATCATGCTAAGTGAAATAAGCCAGTCACAAAACTTTGTGATTCCATTTACATGAGATTCATGAACTAGTTAAATTCACAGAGACAAAAGTAGAGTGTTGACTTCTCAGGACTCTGGGGAGGAGAAAATGGAACTTGAAATGTTGGGATCAAAAGTTTGAGGGGTTGGGGTTGTAGTTCAGTGGTACAGCACTTGCCTAGCATGGATGAGGCACTGGGTTTGATCCTCAGCACCACATTAAAAAAGTAAAAAAAGTAAAAATTAATTAATTAATTAATTAATTAAAGGTAAAATTCTTTTAAAAAAAAACTTTGATGTATTGGGTAGATAGTGGCATTCTGGTTATTTGGAGGGTCCTTGCTCTGAAAAGGTATATACTTAAGTATTTACAGCTGAAGTATCACGATGTCTGCCATTTACTTTCAAATGAGAAAAAGACGATGCATAGAGAAGCAGATTAAAGTCAGTGCAGTTTCAGAGGCAACAGAGATAACAACTAGCTAGGATCCTTTTTGGGGATGCAGTACTGGGGATTGAACCCAGGGGTGCTTTACCACTGAGTTACATTCCCAGCCCTTTATTATTGTTATTATTATTTTTATTTTGAGACAGGGTCTCACTAAATTCCTTAGGGCCTGGCTAAATTGCTGAGGTTGCTTCTAACTTGCAATCCTCCTGTCTCGAATTACAGATGTGAACTACAGCACTGGATCCAGTTAAGTTTCTAATACCCTTCCTTCATTATTTCGTTTGTTTAAAAAAAAAAAAAAAATGCAGTCAAATTTACCAACTTTAACGGTCAGAATTTTAAGGGTCCTGTCACTATCTTGATGAGACTTCCCTCTGCAGGAGATAAGGGGAACTGCAGGCAGATCTTGGCCTCTCAGGAATTCATTGCCAATTTGACCACATTTGTTAGTCCATAGTATGAGATTGTGACCATGCTCAAAAAAGGGGGGCGGGGCATGTCTAGGGGTGTAGCCCAGGGGTATAGTGTGTGCGAGGCCCTGGGTTCAATCCCCAGTACCAAAACAACCAAAAATGTGCATGTAACATATATTGAACATGTATGTCCCTGTCACTGAGCTTAGAGCTTAGCTTTACATAAACTCTAATTTAATCACCACAATAATCTTACAGGTAGATATCAGTATTATCTCTCTTTTACTCTTGAGGAAACTAAGGCACAGGACAACTAAGAAATGTTCCCAAAGACACACCAGTGGTAAGTGGAGGAACTGGGATTCAAACCCGAGGGATGCACCAGTCTTGTAATTACAAAGCTATGTAGCCCTTCCTGGAGATTTCTCTAGTTTTTATTCTGTATGGATTTCCAGGTAGAAGTGAATAGGGCATCATACAAACATTCTCTCATCTCTCTTGGACTTCCTTCCTTCCTTCCTTCCTTCATTCTTTCCTTCCTTCTTTCCTTCCTTCTTTCCTTCCTTCCTTCCTTCCTTCCTTCCTTCCTTCCTTCCTTCCTTCCTTCCTTCCTTCCTTCCTTCTTTCTTTCCTTCCCTCTTTCCTTTTCTCCTGTTTCTTCTGCTTCTCTTCTTTCTGTCCTTCTTTTTTTCTTTTTGGCAAAGTCTTGTCAAAGCATGTAGTCTAAAATTTCATTTCAATGTGTTTGAAAATGCCTGGGGTTATAGCTCAGTAGTAGAGCACTTGCCTAGCATGCCCAAAGCTCTGGGCTTGATTCCCAGCACTGAACAAAAAATTCCCTATAAAACAATTCCACTTTTCCCACTGTTAATTCTACAAGTTGTGAGAAACATTTCTTCTAAAAAATCAGTCTGATGCTAGTACTTTTTATGTAGTTCTCAACTCCCAGGGAAGCTGCAAGCTGGCAAACCACATTTCCCAGATTTCCTTGTTAGCTGGCTGCCGTTTGGTAGGGACAATAATCTAGGAGATACTGGCAAAAGATGTTTTTTTAATAACTTGCATGTGATTGTACATGTTTATGGGGTACGATGTATATGTGAAAACTAGTATATCCATTACTTTAAACATTTATCATTTCCTTGTTGTGAGAACATGCCAAGTCCTACTTCTTTAAAACTGGGCATTATGTTAGCTTGTCACCCTGCTGTGCAAGAGTACTAGCATTTATTTCTGCCATCTACCTGTACTATTGTTCTGGTAGACCATCATTTCCCCTTAAAAGATTTGTGTTTAGGTCAGAGGAAGGCAAGCAAATCCATCTTCTCCATGTCTGGGGCATCTCTGGTAGTTACAACAGATGAGGGCAGGCTGGGTTCCTGCCCAATGACTATGGTCCAACAACAGCAGCAGCTGGTAGCAGCAATAACACCTACAGGCTCTGGCTCTGGCAGTAACAGGCAAAGCCATGGTTGACATTTATACCTCAAGTTTCAAATTTCCCAGACACAAAATTTATCTTCCAGACCATTTCTTTCCCTCAGTAGCCAACATTTAAAAAAAAAAAAAAAAAGTGTGAAATACAACATAACTTTCCTAGGACCTTGAATCATGGGCCAATTATTTTACCCCCAATAAGAGGAAATGCCCAAACACATGGGGAGATGACTGGGTGTCTGTGATCCACAGGCCACTGCACAGTACTGGTAAGGACTCATGTTGCTATGAAGCTCTGAACTTCTATTGTTTTCCCAGGCCCTTTTATGGCACTACAGTGGGATTCTTCCTTACAGGTTTTTTACTTCAAGAGCTTATAACCTCAGAGGTTGACTCAGGCAGCATTTAGTTCTTTGACATGGATGTTCACTTTATAATAATTCATTACACTTCATGTTTATTGTTTATGCATTTACCTGCACTGAGAATATATTTGTTAAAGTACCCAACCAGGGAAGTAAGTGGTCACCATCATCACTAGACTGGCCTGTCTCATGTTTTTTGGATTCCAATATTGCCTTTTTTTTTTTCTCCTTCCCACTGTTGATCAAATCCAGGACCTCCTGAATGGTAGGCATGCACTCTACCACTGAGCTCTACTCCCAGTCCTGCAATATTACTTTGAATGGAAGGAAGTCCTGCATTTGGGAAGGAAAAACGAATTCCAAGCTTGACTCTTTCTGCCAGAATCAGTCTATTTCAGCAGTCAGCTGGGTTTATTTCCTATGTGTCTGTTTCAACTCCATACTTAAAAGTACAGGGGGAGTTTTCCCACAGATTTCAGAGACTCTTGGACACCTCTGTTTTCCATGCAGAAAATTTGGAGTACTTTGGAAAAATGTGAGGAGTAACTTTAGGTTGAATTAGACCCAGCGGGGTCTCCTTGACAGAAGAGATTAACAAGGCACCTAGTGCCTATTAGCCTGGCAAGCCAATTCTTCTTTTCCTATCCACTTGAACCACTGCAAGCTGTTTCCCGTCATTTGGCAGCAGTCTGGCACCCTCACTATTCAGCCTAAGAGATGACCAACTCTGCAATTTTGCATAGTCTTATCTTCAAGACCTTGACCACCCATCCATCCCCAGGACTTCATAGCAGTCCACCTCATTGATATCATGCTGCTTAGCTTGGAGGATTAGGAGTGAGAGTCAAGTGTTGTAGTAAGACACTTATGTGTGACTGGGGAGATAAATCCTGGAAGGGGTGAGGGGCTGCTCATTCATCAGTTTCTGGGGGAACAGAAAACCTTCCCTCCCCAAAGTGGAAATACAAATTGCACTTGTACCCTGACCCATCCTGTCTACTCCCTGGGCACAAAGCAGGGTGTCTCCCCTCCTCAAATCTTAAGAAAGCACTCACATTTGGGTGTTCTGCTCCAGATGCATTTACTGGGTAGCCCTCAAATTTATCACTTATCTCTGAGACCTGGAACAAGAGAATCTTCTCTAGGTGGTCCAGGCTGCAGCAAGTATGATTCTGGCAACCCTATCCCTTACAACCCAGCAGAGCATGTATCGTAAATAGGAGACCCAACCGTTTGGAACTTGAGGCAAGAATGAGAAGAGCCCCTGGTATTTGAGCAAGACCATGGCTATCAGATTAACCATCCAGGGTTCTGCTAGAAGTTAAGACATTCTACAGTGGGATACCACAAAACTGTAGCCTGGACTGGTGGGAACTAATAGCCTACCCATGCCCCATATAGCACTGATCCATTAGAAACAGTACAGATGAGACTGGACTCGAGTTACCCTTAAAGGTAAAAGCTGCCTATATTTGGGCCCATATGAGGAAGATGGCTGTGGGTGGAGAGTGAAATGCTGAAGCTTGGTTGATAGGTAGTTCTGCATGACACACTGACTTCAGCAGGTGAATGCCAAGGTGATATAGCCCCATACAGGACGTTAGATAGCACTAGTGAAAGGATCAACCCAAAGAGCTTCAAGAAGGTATTATACTGGGTCCCATCTGAAGAGACAGATCGTTTGTGTCTGGATCTTGGTGCAAACTTGGGAAAGAATGAAACTGGAAGATGGTGACAAGGAGGTTCAGAAAGGAGTACGTACATAAAAATGGGTTTCCTAACATGGGCTATGTTCCATGTCAAAGTTACCACAGGCGTCCACTGCAGGGAATCAGATGGTCCACTTCTCCCCACGATGAAGCCTGAAGTTGTGGACTAAGTTGTCAAATCACAGCCCACGACATTTGCTCATTGGCTCCCATCACCCTGGAAGCTATTTTGGGTACCTGAAAGCAGAGACCCCACTGTGCTCTGTCCAGAATCAGTGCCACGGGAGAGAACTATTACCAGCTAAGAAGGGGGCCATGGCTCTCAGGGTTGGGGCACCGCCTCTGCTTGCCTCTTGACAGCTGTTTCCTCACCTTGGAACATGAGGGGCTGCCCATATTCCCTAATCTCTATGGATTCTTGGGAATCCCCAAGCCATCTACAAGAGTCATGTAAAAATCTGGGTTCAGTTCTTTTTCCTCTGGTGGTATCTAAAGTTCATGTAAATGGCAGCAAAGGGGAAACAGCTGTCTGGGGCAAACATCTTTGTCCTCATCTCACGGCTTGCTTGAGGGCCTGAATGGATCTACCTGCTCAACTTATTCAATTTTGAGTGCCCATATCCCTGGCACCCATAAGGTTTGGTCCAAGGGCTTGACAAGCCACATGATGTCAAAAAGACTTAGTCAACTAGGCCTCCCCTGCCAGCACTAATTTTGAGTGGTCTAAGAATGCTGGGCATGCCAGGGCAGATGTAGGTCACTAAAATCACAGGTGGAGAGCTACTAGAAGTAGGGTCATGAACATGCCACACCCTGGCCAGCAAAGTCCAGGATTAAGCAAAAGCAGACCTGTGGCCAATGGTTAGCCAGGTCAGATAACAGGTGTATGATACCAGTGCTTAGCCAGTAGTCTAAAGCTCCAAATCAGGGACAATAAACTTTTTCTGTAAAAAGTTAATAACAAATATTTTACATTTTGTGAGTCACTCAGTATCTACTCCAACTCATCTGTCATTGTAGTAGCACAAAAGTAGTAAGAGAATAGACAAGGTTGTGTTCCAATAAAACTTTATTTACAAAAACAGGCAGCAGGTCACATTTGGTTTAAGGACTGAAACCAACCACTGCCCTTGATGACAGGAGAGAGCCTGACTGCCCGAGAGGACTGTCACCCAGTTCAATTCTCTGTGAGATGGAAAACACTCTACGGTCTGGTGCAGTCCTGAGGTTGTACTTGAGGAAGAACAGGTCACTGTGTTTGAGAGTTTCTGACCAAGTGGTGGGTGCAGAGGCCAGAACATGAAGGCAGCCTTGGAAAAGTCTGAGCTTTTCTCCTTAGAAACACAACTACTTCATTCCAGATCAGGCCCAGCCTTCCTACCCCCATATACACTCTGTCCCTGGTGGGACCTGTCCTTACTGGGCCCCTAGGAGCCCCTGTGCTGAGGCTTGACCACCAGACCCTCTTTGGTGATGGCCCAGTTGTAGTCCTTCGGATTGTCCAAAGCTTCTTCCACCCGCGCCTCCAGATTCTCTCGGGTGATGAAGTTTTTAGCCTCCTCCTATTGGAAGAGAAAAGGCCAGCTGCATGGGAGCCCTGCACATGCTGGGAGCCTGCTGGCCTCAAGCCCACCTAGGGAGAGGCTCCAAGCTCTCCCTGGGAAACTAGCTGGAGTCCAGGGCCTCTTTGAGTTCCCTACTGTCCTTCCAGTGGAATAATTTCAGCCTCGGTCATATTCCTCTTTATTAGACAACCATCCTGGGAACACAGCCAGAGCCCCAAGCCCCAGCTGTGATAAGCTCTGTGTCTCACCGGGTGGATTCAGTCCCTCAAGCTACCTAGTTACTTCTCAAACTCGTCTGTTTTGCTCTTATAACTTTAATTCAAGCCTCATCCACTGCCTCTGGATTATTCCTCACTGGTATCACGCGCCAATCTCAGCAAGGCATATTCAACCTTTCAATGACTTTATCACCTGCAAGGTCAAACACGCGCTCCTTGTGCGCACCCGGGCTTACCACCTGCCAGGAACTTGAACGCTTTCCCAATTCCACTCCCACGTCCACTCTCGGTGCTTCACAGGCATTCCCCTCGGGCCCCTTCCCTCAGATCCTTTTGCTGAGTCTGCATGCCCCCAATCCCCAACGTCTCCGGGGCTGCGGCCCACCTGCAGACGCAGCACTTCTTGCTCCTTGAGCTGCATCCTGGCTTGCTCCTCCCGGGCGCGGCGGACCCGTTCCTCGGCCTGCCGCTGCTCCTGCTCCTGCGCCTCCAGCCGAAGTCTCGCTAGCCTGCAAGAGGGAGGAGGCCGAAGCTGACCGGGGCCCCCGCTTCTCCCGGGCAGGCCACAGGGCTGCGCCCCGCCTCGCGCTCCACTCACCGCAGCTCCTGCAGCCGCCGGTTCTCCGCCTGATTCCAGGCCATCAGCTCCCGGTGCTCGGCGGCATCCTCCTGCGCTCTGCGTTCTGCCAGGACCCCGGCTCGGGCCTCATGCACCTTCTTCCGCACCTCGGACACGAACTCGAGCCTGGGCGGGGATGCGCTCCAAGTCGGCACCCTCTCTGCCCGCCCGCTTGCCCCAACACTCCCGAGGACGCCTACGGTCACCTGCCCCTGCGTCACACACACCTGAGGGCGCGCACAGTCTGGCGGTACTGCCGGTACCGCTCCGCCAGGACGAAGAACTCCGCAGGATCCACCGCGGGCGGTGTCTTCACGAGCCCGACCTTGGACTTGGCGGGCGGGTCGTGGCGGGTCTTGCGGCCGCGCGCGGGCAGCAGTAGCAGGGCCGGAGCCCGGCATGGGGGGAGCGCGCCCAGGCCGCCCAGGGTACGCAGCATGGCCGCGCCGCTTCCCGGTCGCCCGCCACCGCTGGGCCCGGAAGCGGCCGCGGGGAACCACGGAACCTGCAGTCCTCCGGGCCCCCGCCCCTCCCCAGGGGGCGGAGCTCGCGCGCTGCTACCCGGCCCGCCACCCCCGCCCCCGGGCTCGGCCCCGCCCTCCCTCCGGGCCGCCCCTCCCTCCCCCTTAGGGGTCTCAGGGGAGGGGAATAGGAAGGGGACAAAGGAAGGGCTCGAGGCAACAGCTTGGCCGACTTCACACTTTTATTGAAGGATGGAGGGACGCGGCGCTCGAGCTGCGTTCTGTGGAGGGAGGGGGCGTCATACTTTGGGCAGAGCTGCTCGGTCCCCTTCCCTCCTGCCATCTGGCCGGTTGGCCTGCTTTCACGTTGCTAGGATGCATCCCTACCCTATAGAAGCCTAAGAACCCAGCGTGGGGATTTCCAGTCCCCTGGGCAGGTGGCCCTGTGCACCCCAAACAAACCTGATGTGTAAAAATATGAGCTCACATCGCAGAAATTAGGCGATAAGGTTGTAGCTCCTAGGAACTTAGCACTTCCTCCTTTAATGTGCTCCTCTGGTGCACTTTAAATGTGTTCCATTTGCGAACTAGTAATAAGTCATTTTCTTACATCTGTCTTCTTCTATGGTCTTGGGGAGGTCTATAGTCACTGAGTTGTTCTGAGTGCAAGTCAGTGACAACCTGGCTCTTCGAGCACTGCTATCTGTGAGGTGCACCTCTTCCCTCTGACCAGGGGGCTCGCCCACCTTGAGACACGCTGACTTAGCTGTCAAGAAGTCCGGCGGTACTGCCGGTACCGCTCTGTCAGGATGAAGCTACCACTGTCTTATATATGGGCCCTATAAGTACAGTTGTTCTACTGGGGATACTGGGGCAAGGGGCATCCCAGTGGTGTCTCATACGCCCCAGTCCCCAGCCAAGATGGCCAAAGGGGACCCATGGCAGTTCTTGAATGATGGGGCCCTCTCACCACACTCACCATTAGGGTCTACATCAGATGCTGGTTCCTGTGGAGGGACCACCGGGCCATGGTCCTGCCCTCCCAGGGCATTGGATCCTCAGGGGCAGCCAGCGCATCATTTGGTAGGCTATGGGCAGCCTGGTTTGGGTTGCCTGCTGCAGTGCCCATGACCCTTCCTCAGAAGGGAACAAAGGCTGAGGCCTGCCCCCACCTCCCTAACCCAGGAACCAGGTAAGTGGAGAAGCCTGAGCCAACACTGTCTTCTTCCCACTCAAGCTGGGAAAACCTCTGACCAACCTGAGGGCCTAAGAGCACTTGGGAGGTCCTGGAGTGAGCTGGAGGCTCGCTTTCCTCCCGGGTACCAGCCATAGGACCAGTGCTGAGCCTTCGAGGGTCCAGGGTGGGCAGTCAGCAGCAGCAGCAGCAGCAGGAGGCCTAATCTAGAGCTAGCCATGGCAGGGCTGCTCTGTACAACAGTAGAGAGCACTCAAAAAGTCTGACACTCCCAGACATACCCTTTCTTTCTCAAGGGTTACCCTGGATAAATGGCATCTCAGGCCAGCTCATTATTTTCCAAAGCCTTTCCCCCTCTGCTAATGCTCCTCACCCCAGGTCTACAGGGGTATAGACCCTGAGTGACCCCAGTGTGAGCCAGTGGGGAATGCCCCAGGAACCAGTCTTCCCCCAGAGTTCTGGAGCAGAGCCCCGCTCCCCAGCTCGCCAGCTCAAAAGGAACTTCTAGTCACTCAGGCCCATCCCTCCTTCCTTCGAGAAGTTCTTAAAGTGGAAGGTTGAGAGAACAAACTTCAGTTCAATAAATGGGAAGGATGGTCATGGGAATTCTCCATGAGTCAGTGGCAGAGTGGGGCATCTCTAGCACCCGAGTGTCTGCTCCTTTTCTTTGTGGCCTGTCCTCTTTTCCACGGGAGCTGGGAATGTGGGATGGATGTGTGGTAAGTGGAGTAAGTGCTTCCAACCCTTGTCCCTCACGCCAGGAGTGATAAGCTCAAGAAGAGATTAATAGAGTTGGGGTGAGAAGAAAGGAAGGGGGGTCTTACTGGGCATGATTGAAGGGTGGAGGGGCTTGGGAGAGAGACAGTGTGCCATGCACCCACAGAGCGCTACAGTTAGGAGGATAGCATTCTTACTCACCAAGGGAGAGCTGTGGATGAGGTGGCTCCTTCAGGCAGCTGCAGACCCTAATCAGACAGCCCTGGGATTTATTGACCAGGAGGTGGCTTCCCCTGCAACTGGCCCACCCGATCCCAGTGACGTCTTGAAAAGGGGGTGGAGTCGTGAAGTGCTGGGCACCCAAACCCCTCCCGCTGTACCCAAAGCATGAATACTAGGCTGCTGCTGGCTCTAAGGCCACCAGACAGATGCTTCCTCCCCTCCCTCATCTTCCCAGGAGACTGAAGTCATACAAAAAATCAAAATGGCTGCAGAGTGGTCAAAAGAAGAACAACAATCTTTTCCTGAGTCTTAAAGTTTTACTGACCGTGGTAAATTGCCACACTGGTTTCATGTTGGGAAATGAACCTGACAAGAGGGAACAAATTTCTGTAATTAAATACCTTTTAAGGTTTGAAAAATACCAGCATGACCAGTTTTGTCTCCTGACGTAGATATTCCAGTTTCCACTGGACTTCAATTCTATTTATCTCCCCCAAAGTTGCATGGGGTCACTTCTAATTCTACAAGCCCAGCCCACACCTTCCCTTCCAGACACGCCTAACTTGTTTCCCAATTTGCAAATCTACTTCACACCTGGATAAGACTGGCTTTGCTTTTATCTTAACCTCCTTTATGATTTCTTGGTTTATAGAAGTCACAGGAATTCTACTCCAGGCTGGTCCACGTCCCAGTCTCATCTTCAACTTCCTATGCTGCGTCAAACTCTTGCCCTGGAGCTCTACATAGCTCTCCCTGACCCGAAGGAAACTGTCTTAGAGAAGGGCAACACATTGGGATTCCCTGACCCAGCTCAGGGCTCTGCCCAGTGGAAAAGTGGGTAATGAGTGGGGTGCTCAGCAACCTGATCAGATATCTGGTGGAGGTTGTGACCACTCTCCCAGAGGGCTTGTTTGCTCACCTATAAAATGGTATGGATGGAAGTGTTCACATCCATACACCTGGCACCAGGGATGGGTCACTCCAGTTTTGGGTGGGTTTTTTGTGGGGTATTACCAACCTCTGCTTGCCCCCACCAGCATGTCCATGGGCTTCACTGTGACGCATGCCAGTAACATCTGACCATTCCCTCCCCTGCCCCACCTACACCCCTCCTCTTCTCCAGCAGTGTCCCTTCATCTTTGTTTCCCCTGCTCCAATGATCTTTCATTTTGGTCATTGTACTTTTCAACACTAAAAGCAGTCTCCTTTTAGTTGTCAACCGGCGGTAATTTTATCCCCCAAGGTTTGAACCCCTCTTCATCCTGTGCTTACCCAGAACCATTTGTGAATTGGACATCGCGCACCGGCGATCCTGGAAACCAGCCTGTGTCTCCAAGCCTGTGTCAGTGGCTCAGCTTTCCACTGCTAACCATCAGCCTCGAGGGGGTCAGAGCTCTGTTCACAGGGTTAATAGCCAATCTCCACATCTGAACTCAGCAGCAGATGCCAGTGCCAGGGTCAGGATTGGCACTGTAGTGACCAGAGTCATTGGGCAAGAAGGTGCGTCATATCCGTGACAAAGATGGGAAAGGGTCACAACAGACACCGGGGGCAGTCCTGGCACCTGGGCTTCGGGATGGGCACATATGTGACTTTCCAAATTGACTTATTAGCAGAGACCTGAAATGAATGTGGGGACTGTATGTTCAGTTCAATTGTTTTGGGAAATACACAGACTTCGTTAGCTGGATGATTCTTAGGAAAACATTTACTTTATGGTTTAGTGAAAATAACTCTGAATTCAATCAACTAGCCTTGTTCTCTGGTTAGGGTTTCAGAATATTTCATTCAAAGGTTCTGATGGTGTATGAATGTACAAATATAAAACAACATATGTTCAACTATAATGCAACCATTATGTTCAAACATAATGCACCAATAAAAAAATTACAGGGAAAAAAAAACAAACCCACAGTCACTGGAGGCACCAAGTGTGGTGATGTACACCCTGTAATCCCAGCAACTTGCGAGGCTAAGGCAGGAGGATCATGAGTTCAAGGCCAGATTCAGCAACATGGCTAGGCCCTGTGTCAAAAATTAAAAACAAACAAAAAAGTCAAAGTTCCTGGTAGTTTGCCCCGCCCCAGTGGAGGGGGCTGTGGGAATCAAACCCAGGACCTCGCATATGCTAGGCAAGCACTCTACGACTAGGCTATATCCCTATGTCCTGTGTTTATTTTAAAAGAGGAAAGAGGTGCCTTTTTACAGTTTTGTGTGGGGTTGGGATTAAACCCAGGGCCTCACACATGCTGCATGCTAGATGAGAGCTGTGCCCCTGAATTAACTCCCCAAATTCCCCTCCGCCCTGCCACTGAAAATTCCAAACCAGAACAATAAGCTTTCCAGGACAAGTTCTGGTCCCTTTCTTTCTGGCCACATAATTAGCTTTTCAGGACTGTTAGAAGTCCCTTCCAGACCACCAACTCTGGAATTCATCCTTGTATTCCTTCTGGCAGAATAGGAAAGCCACTTGCTCACTACTGAGTTCCAACTATAGCCTGGTTCTGAGGGTATGAAATCACTCACTGTAGCTAGCAGTCAGTTGGGAGAGCACAGGGTGAAAGCTGAATGCTTAGGTGCTGTGGGAAGACAGGCACAAACCTTGGGCAGTGGCCCAGGGCCAAGAATAAAGATGGGTTCACTAGCCTGGTGCAATGGCACGTGCCTGTAATCTACTGGACTTGGGAGGTTGAGGCAGGAGGATCACAAGTTCAAGGCCAGCCTCAGCAACTTAGCAAGGTCCTAAGCAACTTAGTGAGACCTTGTCTGAAAATTAGAAATTAAAAAAGAGCCCAAGGATATAGCTTAGTGGTAAAGTTCAATCCCCAGCACCCCCACTGCCACCCAAAATTTAAAATTAAAAGCGAATGCTGTTAGCAGAGTTGTGGAAACAGAATGGCACTCTGGGATAATCTAGCAAAGGGATGAAGTGGAGAAGGGCTAACAGAGGAACTGCTGGTGGTGTGTGGGCTCTAACATGGCAGGGTGGAGTATGCTGGAAGACTGTGGAGACTGGGAGGAACCCAAAGGACTTGGGGAAGCCTGGGGTGGGGTTGGGGAGCAGAGGGCAGGTGGAGGAGAGCTGAGGGTCCACACACACACAGTACAGGACCTCTAAGCAAGGAGACTGGAGTAGCAGTTAATGAGGTCTGAAAAGAATCACTAACGCCAGTGGGGCACTAGTGGACAAGAGGCAAGGGACCTTCGAGTTTAGCACCCAGGCTGCCCTGGCAAGAACCAGTGAAAAAGGTGAGTGTGGGGACAAAGTGATGAAGAGGGAGGAGTCAGAGGACTTTTAAGCAAAAAGGGGCTTATGACAGCATCAAGGGGGAAGAACTTAGGCCTAGGGAAATTGATTTTTTTTCCTCTTTTTCTTCAAGGAAAGAAACTTGAGTATTTGGGGGTGGTGGTGAAAGAAAATGAAACCTAGAAGGGAGCTGACTCAATGAAGTAAGGTCTTAGAGAGTGGCAGGACCCAGAATTTGGGGCATACAGTGGGTGCTGGCTACTCCTCTTCCCTTCAGGGATATACACCTACCCACACTAATCCCCTGGGGCCACAGCTGATGATGTGGGATAGGCACTGGATAAGCAGTCACCCCAGCCTCTCACACAATTGTACTGTTTGAGCCCCAGGACATTTGAGCCTACACCAGTTCCTGTCAGGTTCATGTCTCTTGCACTCTGAATAAGAAAGTAAGAAAGGAGTTAAGAGGGGAGATGAAAGGATAAGGATTACTTCTATGGAAAGGAAGCAATGAGGTGAGGTAATTCCTGCTGGAAAGTAACTGCTTAGTAGTTAGGTGATATTTAAAAAATTGGCCAGCCACTGACCACGTCAGCATGGACTCCAGCAGAAACCCTGGCCAGGACACATTGGTGTGCTCTGCCCAAAGCCAGGGCTACCGACAGGAGGTAAGCAACTTGCTGGGAGAGGAAAGGCAGCACAGGGACACAGGGAGAGATTCACCTGCATGTTCACTGATGGCTTGCCAACCCCACCACTGTACTCCTATATGTGCTGGATCTGGTCACACAGGTCTCCTTATAAACACAGCATCCCTCATTGGAAATCCCACAGATTCTGTTTTGTTTATCACACTTCTTTGGAAACTACTGAGTTTTGAGTTAATTGCCTCTTGTAGTTCCTACAGAAGGACTGAATACCTCTAATGACTTGCACTCACCTCTTGAAACTTCCAGAAGTAGTCTGTAGTAGTGCTCTTGTCTCCTATAGGCCTCTGGGCTTCCTTCCACACACACCACATCCTTCACACAAACATCATGAATATGTGGTGTACCACTGGGCTCCCTCTTTGAAACCGCTGAGTTACTATCTCACCTGGATTCAGGCCTTCTGTAATGCAGCTCCACTTGACCTTTTCTCCTTTGTACTGAACTCAATTTCCAGCATCCCTTGGATCCGGTTCAAGTTGCCTTGCCTCCAGCAAGCCATGGAACACTGACCTGAGTGTGCCTCCACAGATGAAACTGGGATGCCATCTCTCACTCTTGAAGACCTTGAGCTCAGAGCCTGTCCCAACTCTTTAAGGGAGGCCAGAAGCTGCAGGCTTTCCTCAGCCCTGCCTTGCCAGCCTGGGCAATTGGCTAATCTTCTGCTCCCATCAGGAGATACTCCTGAGGCTAGGAGGCAGTAGGCAGACCTACCCTCCCAGCTGTATCACTTCTCAGTACCCCTTGTAATGAGTATAGCCATAGGATTAAGGTTTTAGCTAATGGACTATGAGTGGAAGCCAAAAGTGCAATTTCTGAGCTGGGAGCAGTGGAGCACGCCTGCAATCCCAGCTACTGAGAGGCTGCGGCAGGACCGCAAGTTTGAGGACAGTCTCAGCAACTTAGTGAGACCCTGCCTCAAATGAAAAATTTAAAGGGTTGGGGATGTAGCTTAGTGGTAGAGCACCACTGAGTGGGTTCAATTCCCAGTACTGTAAAAACAAAAAACAAAACAAAACAAAAAAAAAATGACTTTTGCTAAAAATGAAATTGTCTGTGTTACTCTCCATACTCTTTCCCCCTGCCTGATTGAGACACAGATGTGGAAATGACTTAATTCCCACCATGAGGATGAGAATTACATTTTGAGGAACTTAGGTCTGGAAGGTAGAAGGATACTGGGTCTCTGGGTAGGGCACACATATATATAAGGAATAAATAAACATCTATGTTATTTAAGATACAAAAGTTGAACAGGTCACACATGTCAGATTTGACACCAAGATGAGATCCAAGAATCTCATCATCTTGGCTTCTGGATCTGAGACTTTTCCACATCAAGTTCTGGAAATGAGGACACATATGAAAGGAAGTGGAAGTCATTTAACAAAATCTGTATGGACACAAAGACTCTTCTGGATAGTGACATAATCCAGATGACTTTGGAGCAAAGCAGGAGGGACTGGAGAGGTCAGAGACCAAACTCAGGTCCAGGTTGAGTCAGTTCCTCTCCTCCTGGTGGCCCTACCCTTTGCCATCTTTTCCAGGGTGTGAGGCTGGCTGAGACCACTGCACCAAACATGTGCTGGCAAAGAAAGGAGTGTCTTAGGGATCACATCAGAGATGGAAGAGCTTGAATGATGGAAAGGGAGGGTTGGGAAACTGAGAGACAGCAGCAACAGCAGGGCCAGGAGAGACCCAGCCCTGTCTGGCTGCCCCGCCCCAGACAAAGGGAGAAGACATTTCCTCAGGGAGTCAAAGCTTTTATTACCTGATAATCCCTAGTGTGGTGCCAGAGATACCGACCTGGTCCCATTATTCCCCCCAGGGGGCTGCTGGGATATGGGGTGGGGTGAAGGAGGTGGGCTAGAGAGGGAGGGGTATTTACAGTGTAGGGAGGGAATAGGGATGTGCATGGGGGTCCTGGGACAACCATTTCCTCAAGAGTTCTGAGAACTTTGTGCTTTTTTCTTAGCTGGTGCCAAGCTACCTGGAATGGGTTTTATCTTCCTTAGGAAAAGATGTTTGAACCAAAGAATGAACCAGCCCAATTTCCAGGCTGAGGATTACACGATATCAATCAAACATCACACTATTTAATTCCCCAATAAAACATTGGAAAAAGGACTATCAGTGCTAACACATTTACATATAAAATCTCCACCTAATAGGTAATAGAAGCCTATGTACCAATTTCTAAAACAGTTATAAGATATATACACAATTTTGGGTATATTAACAAAACAGAATATTACAAAATATTAAAGGCAATTCTCCTGTCCAAGGAGCCTCGTCGCCTGTTACTTGAAGTTGGCATAATCTGAGAACGCATCAATGTATTCCTGCACCACCTTGTAGCAGAACTCATACTGCTCCTGGAAAGTGAGAGTGGGAAGAAAGCCAGGGTTACTGAAGAGTACGTGGAACTGCAGTTCCTAACAGAACTGTTTTTAGAATGGAAATTGGAGAGGAAATGAATGTTTGTGAACTTCCACATGCATCTTGACCTGTCTGCCCAAGTTCCGATAGCTCTGCCCTCTGGGTTAGCAGAATGGATCTTTTACAAACAGAGCTGATGGAAGTGGCAAGGACAAATATGAGTGTGCTGGGCTGGGAAATGGGGCATCTGGAGAATGGTCCACCCCCAAACATAGTTGCCAGGCTGACATGTGCCCTGTTCTGAATGTCTCATCTCCTCGCAAACCTACTAAAATTCATTTTCCTTTTCCTCAAACATTTCTTACTCCAGGACTTTCAGGAAAACCTTTGTGGATGTCCAGACTGTCTTTAACAGGAAGCCCAAGCAGAACAAAGGCAAGTAGTCCTGCTCTCCCACCCCCAATCCATGGAGAAGCACAAACAAGCCCTGAGGGGCACCCAAGTACCCCCTGTCTAACCGGTCACATTCCCTCTGGTGATAGAGGGTATATTCCCACTGTAATCCTGCCTCTCAAGGCACTTCCTGTCTGCTGGGGCACCTTGGGGAAGGGTGGGTCTGTAGTCAGTCTTCTGACAGGGTGGCCCCTGGGTGGGCCTCTAAAGGCCTTCTCCCTGATGGGGAAGGACTACAGGTGGTGGTGGCACAGACAAAGAACATGAGCAGCATACCAGTGTCTGGACCATGTGTGGCCTCTGCAGTCGCAGGCTCTTGACGGTCTGGAAGACATCCAAAATCCCCTCTGCTTTCACTCGTTCCAGGACTGTGCTCAGGGCACAGAAAGTCCCTGTCCGTCCTGCCCCAGCGCTGAAACAGAGCAGACAAGCTTACCATGTCTCCAAGCAGAGAAGGTGAGTGTGAGCGACAAGGAGGGAACTGAGGCTGAGTCTGGAGCCTGGGAAGGTACATGATCCATGGGAGGGCCTGAGTGGGGCAGGAGGCCCACACTCACCACTGACAGCCTGGAGGAACCCAGTACACCTTTGGGGAGGCAATGTACCCCTGCTGTACTTCCTACATGACACAGGTATACCCTTGCTGAGGGCTTGCCTGTGGGACCACGCTGATACCCCTCATTTACACCCACCAGTACTAGCTCTTGCTGTTCACCTATAAACATGCCCAGGTTGACCTGACCCTACCACTGGATCAGCTTGCAGTTCTATTCCTCTCTTCCCTTTCCCTGACAAACCATTTGCACTGGGGTGTACCTGCTGGTTCTTTCCTGTGTCTTTTACCTTCTTTGTAAATCCAAGGAATTCAAACTCTTACCTCGACACTATCTACCCCATTCAATGTCATCGGCTGATTCCCTCACCAGACACTGAGTACCTGCTCTGTGGCAGGGACAGTGGGGCTTAGCAGTCTCTCCAGACAAAAAGACATGCAGTCAGGGAAGGAGAAGGAGGAGCAGAATTCCAGGCAGGGTGCTCAGGGAAGGCTCTCTGAAAGGGTGCTGTGTGAACAGACACACCAAGAAGGTGAGGGTGAAGTTCTATGGCTATCTGGAAGAGAGTCTCTCAGGCCAAAGGCAGGAGTGTGCTGAGGATGCTGAAGCCTGTGGAGCTGGATCTGATGTAGGCAGGAAAGAGAGTGGTGAGGGTTAGGTCAGAGCCTGGCAGGAAGCCCTCAAATCATACCGGGCCCTTGTTGTTGGAGTTCTAAATAAAGGAGAGATGCAGTGTGATTTATATTTGTTTATATATATCTGGTGGTGCAGGGCATAGAACCCAGGGCCTTGAGCCTGTTAGGCAAGCACTCTACCACTGGGTTATATCCCCAGACCATGACTTACATTTGAAATGCTCTTGGGGGAGGGAAAAGGGAAAAAATAAGTAAAATAAAAGGCTCTTTGAGGCTGCTGTGCTGAGAACAGACTGCAGGTGAAGGTGAAAGCAGAGAGACCAGCTGGGAGGCTGGCACAATTACTGGGGAGGGACGTTAGCTCGGACAGAGGGCCCTGGAGGAGGCAGTGACACATACTTGGGATTCTCAGATTATATGCAGGTAGAACACAATTTGATGATGGATTAGATATGAAATCTGAGAAAAAGCAGAGAAGAGAATAGTTCCAAGGCTTCTCACTCAACTTATTTGGGAATTGGCAAGCTACTTACTGATGTGGTAACAGCGGACTTTGGAAGAAAAACCAGCAGTTGTCACTTGAACCCTAAGCTAAGAATGTCCATTAGATATCCATTGGAAATGACGAGTAGATAACTGCATAAACCTAGAGTTTGGGGGAGAGGATGAACCAGTGATAAAGACTTGAGAGTTGCTAATAAAGCCAGGAGACTGAGTGAGCTCTCCTAGGGGTATTGTCTATTGACAGAGAAGAGGTTCAAGGACTGGGTCGTGGGCCACAGATGGGGAGCAATCAGCACAGGACACAGAAGGAACAGCACATGAGGATGAAAACCAGAACAGAAGCCACTTGGGGAGTACTCTGAAGAGAGATGAGTGATCAACTGTGCCCAACACTGATGAAAAGTCAAGTATGATGAGACTGAAAATGACCACTGGCTTCAGCAATCTGGAGGCTACAGGTAGCCCCAGTGGCAGAGCTGCAATGGAGTGTGTGTGTGGGTAGGTGGTATAACTGGAATGGGCTTGAGAGGATGGTAGAATGGAGGAAAGGAACTGGAGAGTCAGTATAGACAAATCTGTTGAGAAACTTTACTATTAAGGAAACTCAGGGTAAACATTTCTTTTTCCTAAAATGCAATCTCAAATAACATGCTCCATGTAAAATTCATCTTTTCTCCCCAAATAGGTCTCCTTATCATCTTTTCTCAGTTGCTTACATCAGCTGTTACCAGTAACCCAGGCTCAAACCTGGGAGGCACCCTTGACTCTTCTGCTCTTTCACTGTATAGTCTTAGTCTTGTTCATTTTTCCTTGAACTGTTTTCAGAACATTTGCCATTTTCTTTCCCTGTGTTTAAGGAGGGCAGGCCCTCATCCCCACATTGCCCAGCTGGTCTCTCTGCTATCTGTCTTCCTTGATGCTCTCCTGGACCCCATCACCATCCCACATGCTCCTCTGCCTGATACCCCATGTCGTTTGTGTTGTTCAGTTCCCTAGCACAGTCTTCAAAGTTCAAACTCCAAGACTCTCTCCAATCACCAGCCCTGTTATGACTGTCAAACTTGCTCATTAACAACCTGCTCCTTTCCTCAGCTTTCCTCACGGTCTGACACATGCTCACCACTGCACCTGCTTCTGCCTCCCATCTGAGGGCTGGGGCCAGTGGTACCTGCAGTGCACAGTGATGGGGTGGTTCCCGGACTGCTGCTGCTGCTTTTGCACGGCTGCAATGATGCTGATCATGCCCTTCCCATCACTGGGGATGCCCACTTCAGGCCAGCCATGGAAGTGGAACTGTCGGATCTGCCGGCTCTTGTTCTCCTTTGAAGGAAAGAGGGTCAGGGAGGCAGGAGCAGCCCTGCTTTCCCTGTGAGAGGAGCCCCACCCACCACACATCTTACCCTGGTGTTGGTAACCAAGAGGTCTCGGACGGTATAGCTCTCACATTCCTCTTCCTTCTTCAGCTCCACTGTTATGTCTCCATAGGACACCAGGCCATCAGATGGCCAGTACTGGGCACACTTCTCCTGGAGGAACAAATGATAGAAGCGGGGGCTAGTACTAAGTGTGGCAAAGGCAGCACTGCCCAAGAACAGCTTGACCTCTCACAGCACAGTCACCTTTTACTCTGACACACTTTATCACCAAGGTGTTGAAAACGCAAAGGAGCACATTACTTCATAGCATTCTAATTAAACAGAAACAATTAGTTAACCATTTGGTGTCACTTACTGACATTCTAGTTCACAACATGACAGGGTCTATGAAGAACTGTGCTGCTCAGAGCTATGCAACACTCAAATGGCTGTGGAGGGATGAAGAGAGATGAGTGTTTTTGTTCTGCTTGACTCCACCATTCCATATTTTAGAGCTGCTTACGTATGCCACCCTGCTAATCCAGAAAAGTGGAACCCATTTATACCCTCATCCAGCCTTGCTGCTTCACCACAGCCCAGGCCATAGCATCCCTTTTTTCCTCTGATCTTGATCTCTTCACTCTGCAACAGTACCTTAAGGTTGCTAGCACTAACATTTCTGTCCTTGCTGGTGAGCAGGAGATGGTTTATTGTCTTTGCTTGTACCTGGCTCCATTCCCTCTGCAGCTCCTTGTGTGGGGGATTGTGGGGGCTGTCTCTTTTCATCTTTGTATACTCAGCACCCTACAACATGCCTGGCATTCTGTAGGCTCTCAGTAAGTACCTGGTAAATGAATGTGTCTACAGATTAAGTCAAGGCATAAATATGTAGGTAAACCATAGTTATATGGTCCATTTCTTTAGAGTATTGCAGGGTAGGGGTCTGAGATTCTTCACTATTGGGTTTTTGTTAGTTTGTTTGTTTTGGTGGTACTAGGGATTTAACCCAGGGCTGTGCTACCTCTGAGCTACATTATCCAACTGTTCTCTCTGCTATGGTCTCCCATGCTGCTGTCCTACACACTATCACATCCTTCATGCTCCTCTGCCCAATACCTCATGTTGTTCATGTGAAGTTCCCCAGCACTTAATGTGCCAGGTTCAAATCAGCCCTGTTTTTTATTTATTTGAGACAGGGTCTCTAAGTTGTTGAGGTTGGCCTCCTGCCTTAGCCTCCCAAGTTTCTGGGACAACAGGTATGCAACACCACATCCAATAATAGTGATAATGCAAAACTTCTCAGTCACACATGTTCACAAAAAATACTTGAAAAAATTAAGTAAAAAAGAAAAATCATTGATAGTCTCACAGTTCAAATAAAACCACTATTAAAATCCATTTTATTTATGTGAGTCAGGATCTCACTAAGGTACCCAGGCTGGCCTTTAACTCTTGGCTAAAGTGTTCCTCCAGCCTTAGCTTCAGTTTCCTGAACAGCTGAGACTACAGGAGTGTCACCTAATTCAGCTTAAAAATCCATTTTACTGAATTTTATTGCTTTTCCTAAGTGTGATCATTCAGTAACTCCTTTTTAAATGGCAGTGAATTCATTCTAACAGAAAGGATTATTAAGTAATGGAGCAAGGAAATGCCATAGACCAGCACTTTTCCACCTGTGTTTACCAGGAACCCTGAGGATGCCTGAAGATGGGGTGCTGGACCTCTCTTCAATCACAATTGTTTAAAAAATCTTAACTAAGGGGCAGTTCAACCTGTTATTAATCATTGGTCTCCAGGGCACTGGTGGATGGAATGATTTGGCTGCCATAGTTCCCTTGCATTCATACAATTTCTTAACCAGGACTGAAGACAGACTTCAAAGTCACTGGAACCACTAGGTTCCAGATGGAAGTGAGGTCAGCAGACTGAGCTAGAGGGAAGAGAGCAAGATCACACTTTACAAGAGAAAGAAATACTGTGGCCCTGCACCTAACAGCTTTTAGTACTTTAGATCTTCTTAGGCATGCATAGCAGAGAAAAGGGGCAGAGGGGAGGAAGGCCCCAGGAAGGTAGAGCTGGGAATTATAGGAGAGAAGCCTTCCTAAAGTTGGGGATAGGGAGCTTATCCACAGGCACAGCAAATGGGAATCCTGCCTTGGTTAGCTTATAGGGACAGTCACTTGAGGTGCTTCATATGATCCTGACTGACCTCAGGGGGCAGACTGGTGCTGTACAGTGAGTTTCAAGGTGACACAGCTCTTATACGGAGGAAGGCAAGGTGTGCTGAAAGAAAACAAGTCTGGTAAATTTATGGGGTTAGGATTTTAGGTGACATGAAGTAAAGAAAAGCTACACAAGAAGCTTTTATAGGTTGAAGGCAGGGGTATCACTTAAATCCAGGGCAATGTGGCTAGTCCCCATCTCAAACCAAGTCAAACCATCTAAGAGGGAAAAGGGGGAAAATGGAGGGAAATGATCCCCAGAGGTCTCTCTCTTGGCTGTGGGAGGGCAGAGGTGACAGCTGTACAACAGAAGCATCAGTTCATAGGCTGTGGTAAGTTGTTGGAAGGCACAGAGCAGTTTCAATCAGAGATTTATTGGGGTAACAGTCCTCTGGGCTAAGGGACCCCTTCCTTAGGAGGCAGAATGTGGGTTTAAGGAAACTGGAAAGCAAGAGCAGCACTGGCTATCCCAGGCTAAAAATGCCCAGATTCTGCTGGGAAGGAGAGGGGAGGGCAGGGCAGGAAAGCAGGTCAGTAGGGAATGCAAGGCCATGAGGAATATAGGAGACCTTTCTGAAGGACAGAGGCTATAACCCATCATAGAAACCATGTACCACCTAACCCATTGAGGGTAGAGAGGATAGGAGAAAATAGGAACTAGGGGATTTAAAATAAGCAAGTGAAACTAAAAGGAAGGGCCCAATTCAAGTCTGGGAACTAAATAACCAAAAAAAGTTTCTAAATTTCATATGCATGGGCAGATTTTTCCTTAAGGTCTCTAAGACAAAGAGTGACATGACTACATTTATATTTTTCAAAAGGACTGCTGGCTGTCATGTGAAGAACTGACTTAATGGGACTGGAAGCAGGAAAGCGGGTTGCCAGGCCACTCCAGGTGGGCCCAGTGCTGGCAGGGTTTGTCCCTTAGCTGGTGAGAGGTGATGGTGGCTTATGTATGTGGCAGTGGTTAAGCTAGAGTGAAGTGGATATGCTCAGCAGGTATCAGGACTCACTGATAAACTGCACGTGGTGGTGAGGAGTAAGGAAGGGAAATCCTAGACCTGTAGCAGGAGCAATGGGGTGGAAGGTGGTCCTGTTCACTGAAGTGGTTCGGTGTGGGGAGAAAAATCAAGTTTTGTTTGGGCCATATGAATGAAACCTGAGATTCTTAATAATCATTCCATATGCAGATATCAAGTAGGTACTTGGATACATTAGTTCATGATTGGGAAGGGGAGTAGGTAACTGTGCTGGGGGCACAGATTTAATCATTTGATATATGGATTGTATTTAAGGCCACAGGCATGGCTGAGATCCTCAAGGACAGCCATAAGAGAACAGAGTGGGTTAATAAGGCCTGAGTTTAGAATCCTCCAGAGAGTGTTTAGAGGTCATGCAGAGGAGAAGGAGGTCACACACACACACACACACACACACACACAAAAATGACAACGGAGTTAGCAAGGCTAATGATAGGGGAAATCAAAGAGGAAGGTACTGCCTGAAATGCTGTTATAAGGACAACAACAAGAACAAAGAAAAAGAAAATGAAAAAGAAAAAAGTGAAGAAAAAAAAAGAAAAGAGAAATGATCTTTGGATTTGGCAAGATGACAGTCACTGGTGATCTTTAACTAAAGCAGTCCCACTGGAGTCAAGAATGGAAGGAACAAAGTGAGGTGAGAACCTAAGGGGGAAAGCAGACTCTTTAAAGGTACTTTTCTGGGACGAAGTGCATAAAAATAGTACCGAGATGGAAGGGGATGTGGGATTAGGGGAGATAATTTTGTTTTTTAAAGACAGGAAATGAAATAGTGTAGGCTGCTAAGTAGAGAGGGGAGCTGTTGATGGAGACAAGAGATCCTTGAGGTGGAGAATGGGACAAGAGCAGAGTGGATGGCTGAATCAAGATGTAGGATCCCTTTCCCACAGGAGAGCAGGGGAGAGAACTGTTACAGATGCGAATGGTCTGACTGCTTGAGGGTGAGAAGAGTGTTCTTGTCCAATTTTTTGAAAAATGAGGCCAAGCCATAGCTAAGATGTATGGTGGGATAGACAAGGGAATTTTGCAGATTTGAGGAAGAGAAGAAAAAAGAGCAGAATTGCTAGGTAGTGCTAATTACTCACATTAGATTTGTGGTCATGAATTCAATGTGAGAACAGTCAGCGGAGTTTTGGTTTTTTCCCAGTGATATAGACAGGTAACTGAATTTAATAGAGTAGAGGCCTTCCCATGAGAGTAAGACACTATGGAAGTAAGAAAGCACAAGGCAATAATGGGTGTTAGCAAGGGAAGGATAGTAACGACAGGTCACACAAACTCTACCTATGGAACATACAGGAAGGTGAGAACATGATCTGGGTGACTGACATTGAGAAAGTGGAGGAGTCAATGGCTCCAAGATTTGATGAAGATAAACAATTACTAGAGTAGAAGTAAGAAGTACCATGTTGTACTGGAGGTGATAAACCGGGTGGGATGCCCTATAAAGATTCTAAAGACCATGCACATGTGGGAACAAAAAAGTGATGATTTGACCATGGGAACTGGTGGCTAAGGAAGCCAAGAATCAGAAAGATTAAGGGTAGATGGATCACCTCATGAATACTGAAGCCTCCAAAACCAGAGAGAAAAAAACCAGCGCAGGGGCATATGCCTATAGTTCCAGCTGAACTGAGGCAAGAAGTTCACTTGAGTCCAGGAATTCAAGATCAGTCTAGCAACATAGTAAGTCTCCATTTCAAAACAAACAACACCCGCCCCCCCCCAAAATAAACAAACACCAAATTGACAAAAGAACAGAAACAGGAATAAAGACCCCAAAAGGGGTAGTACAGGTGAAGTCATTAAATGGATGAAAAGAGCTTGGGAGCCAAGGTTTAATCTCCAACTTAATTTTCAGGTTATGGACTCTGCATGATGGCATCCTAAAAGTTGAAACCCAGCTTTTCTGTCTTTTCTCCTGCAGTCTTTGTTCACCCTCCTTGCCCCAGACAGCACTAAGTCTCTTCTATGGTCTAAGGCTGACAACAGTAATAGGAACATACAGCTTTGTGGGCATCATGTTCTACTGATGCCTTAGAGAAGCAGAATGAGACCTGAGTTGGGGTGGCACAGTGTGGGAGCTGCTGGCACTGCCCAGTTCACACTGATGCCTGGTCTAAGCTGTGGCCACTGAGGGAACCCAGGCCTTCCCAAGCATCTTGAAGCATCCCTTTGGTTAAAATGGAGGAGGAAGAGGAGAAAACTCAGAGAAATTGAAGTTTTAATTCCTTTGAGATTTTAATTTATATGGTAGAAAATTTATATTTGGGGTTCAGACTTTTCCCTGAAGACTATAATAGTGAGGTAAGGAGTGGCTGTGGTGTCACTTTGTATAAACATACACACCCTTCGCTGTGTCATTTAGGCTTCCTGTGTTTGTATCTCTGGGAGTATACCTGACATGAATAAGAGATGGAACAGAAAGTGAAATTTTGTCTTGGGGGCCAGTGAGTCCTTGTGAAAAATCCACTAAGAAGTTTCTGAGGGCAAAAGCTACTGGCCATTTTGCTGACCCTAGGAAGACAGGCTAATGCATAGTGTCAGAAGGAAAGGGGATTCACCCAACTGACAGCAGGCTTGGCTAATGGATAGGAGGACTATGTTTCTATGGCCCTTCCCCTCACTGCTATCCATGAGAAATGCTTCCTGCCCTTCTGCCCTTTACTCTCATTAAGTTTTCTTCAAGAATGAAAGAGCTTGAGAGCTAGGGATGTATCTCAGTGACAGAATGTTTGCTCAGCATGAGCCAAGCCCTGGGTTCATTCCCAATACCAAGGGGGGAAAAAGAAGCCTGATAATCAGACTGGACAGAGTCAGAGATGTTCACTGTGCCACATTTTATTATAGGGCAGGGGATCTGTTCTAGCTTTTCTGCCTATTCTTTGGGCCTGCCCATCATTCACCTGCTGATGGGATGGGGAAACACACGTAGAACCCTAGTCTTGTGGCTTATCAGAGAGGGCTAATAGACACGCACTAGCCCCTGTTAACACAGCTACTGCTATCCCTGTTGGCCTTTGTTACTCAGTTCATGCTTCCTTTGAGTGCAAAGTCAAGGAGCCTGACCAAACCTCCCACTTGGTCTTGTTACTAATGATAGACAAAGACCTACAGAGGATGTCTGTCAAGTAACATAATACAAGCCTGGGAAGACTAGCTACTGAGTGAAATGACTGATTTAAAAAACAACAACAACAAACCACAAATCTGACATAATCAAATGCTGGGGTGAGAAAATGTGTGAAGTCTTGTATCAAAGTTAAATAAACTGCAGAATCACAGAATGGGAACTAATGGCTTGGAACCAATGTAAAACACACTTAAGTGTTTTAAATTTTCAATTGATAACAAACTCAGTGATTCCTAAGTGGGGCCATCCTTAACTCTTCTCCTACTAGGCCCACCGCACATCTCCACCTTCTCTGACCAGCTCAGCAGAGTCCAAGACATCAACAAAACTGCCAGTTCCCCTCTGCTTCTGGCTTGCTCATTTCTCATTTGTTCTTCTCATGTCACCAGAGGGATTCAAAACAAAACAAACAAAACAAAACAAAAAACCACCAAGTGGATTTGTCAAAGGCTCTTAAATTGCTTTAAAAAGTTTCAACTCTTCATTATAGCTTAGGAGGAACTTTCTTACCAGGCCTTGCTAGCTTCTCCAGGCTCGTTTAATTGATTTTGATCCTTGTTATGTAACATCCCAGGTCTGAGGAAGCACTCATTTACTGCATTGTCCAACCTCAGTGTTTTTGAGGGATTTTTTTTTTTTTTTTTTAAAGACTCCTTGTTAAGCCTGTGAAGCATGGCTGGTCTGGCACTGGGTTACTTCGTCCTCTGGCTTTACCCCTTCAAATCACCTAATCAGCAAAAATGGGCACATGTTTCTAGGGGGAAAACACCAATTCCTTACTAATTACATTTAAGCTATAAATTTCTTGCTTTTATCATTTCTCAAATTCTATTGTTTTCTTTCATGTAGCCAGAAGAGGTGACCCCTTCTTAGAGACACTCACCATACCCTGGGCTGGCTCTGTAACCCTTCTCTTGCTGGTTCTGCCCTGCCTGCAGGGTTGGGTACAGAGAATATGTGCCAAGACTAGGCTGGGTGCTATAGACAAAAGAAAAGTGAAAGTGTGGGAACTGTCTGGGAATGGAATGGCGGTTCAGGCACTCTATCTCCAGTCCTGGGAGAAGTTGACGACTACTCAGACACCAACAGCCTGAATAATTAGCCTGGAAATGACTTTGTGGACAGTGTAAGTCAAAGTAAAGACTCAAACCTACCTTCTAACCTACTCCCAACCCCAAACACACACTTGTTCATGCTGAATCTCTCCCACAACCCAGGACCTTTTTGAGCTCACCTGGCCTCTCTCCTCCAGTTCTGTCAGCATCACGATGGAACATGATTTCCACTCCCAGATCATTCGCCAGAAGTCTTCAATTGTGTGGAGGAGAGGGCCCTGGCTGGCAATATAGGAGTCCTTCTGCCGGTAGCCCTAGACAGACCAGGTCAATTACAGGAATGAGGTGGTGTAATCAGGAAGGGGTGAGTGGAATTGCCTGTCTAGGAAGCAATGAGACAAGACCCTAGGGTCGAATGGGGCTGCTGGAGGCAAACCCACCCCAGGCAGAGATCCTTTGTGGTCAAAGATCAAACTCTGGGGAAAGGGAGTGGGTGCTGGAGCTAGGATAAGGAAAACAGGAATGGGAAAGGTCAGGTAGTTGTTTAAGCCTAGATGAGTGCACTGTGAGGTTTTACTAGGTATCATACTGGTGCGCACCATCTATTTCTCCCACCTTCTGTTTTTTGGGGCTGGATACACCTAGAAAGCAGGGTGGGTGGGAAGGTATCACAATTTAGTAATTGCTGACTAATTCAAATATGATCCTCCCAAGGAGGTTTGTGAGGGAAGCACTACAAGTCCCAGGGAATTTCTATGGGGTGCTGGGGCTCAGGCAAATAGCCACCACTTACATCAATGAAGGATGCATTCACATAGTCTGTATTCTCTTCACCCCGCTTAACTGGAATGATCACTCTGTTGAATTCATCTGCAGGAAGAACAGTGGCTTGTAGCTCACCAACATGCTCCCTTTCTCTCTTTCCATTGCTCCTGCCCTAGGCCCTTGGCAGATAAAATCCCAGTGGGGCAAGGACAAGCTTATTTTTTGCCCAGGAGAGAGAAAGGCTTTGGCTTTTTATATTCTTTTATTTACACAAGAGCCACTAAAGAACTGGGAGCAATAAGAGGCAATGCCCTGATTCTTGTCTCTAAACCAATCATTAATTACTCCCTGAGAAGTAGAAGGGGTAGAGGGAATTGGGAGATAGGGCAATGAGGATCTCACACGGGGAAAAGTACTCTTACATGGAATGATCTGTAAAACCCTGTTCTTCTTCATGTTGGCTGGAAGGTTTCCAGTCCGCATCTTGTCATTCTGGATTTTGATTGATGTTAACTTCTAAATGAGGAAGGGGAGGGGAACATTATTGAACCAAATAACTAACCCTGAAAAGACTGCATGTCACAGGGCCTGCATCTCCAGGGTGGCCCCTTGTCAGCATCCTGTTCTTCCCACCCAGGGCCCTGACTTCTATGTCTACACGTCAAAAGCAGAATGTCAGGCTCTAACTCAGACTTGCTGAATCAGAACCTATGTCTGTCAGGATCCCCAGTGTATAAACTACACTGTGAGAAGAGCTACTTTAAGGAAAGGTGTCATCCTCACCCCAACCTACAATCACTTGCTTCTGGGAGCACTTTTCATTGATGAGAACATGACACAGGATGACTTTTTTGGTGCTGAGGATTAAATTCAGGGCCTTATCATGCTAAGCACATGCTCAACCAGTGAGCTACACACTGTGTTGTACACAGGCCTTATGTGTTGAGAGCCATTATCTAATGGCATTCAGTAGCAGTCAGCAATCTAAGGTCCACAGGCTAAAACCACACTGCTGCCTGTAAATAAAGTTGCACAGAAACAGCCCTACTCATTTGTTCACACACTGTCTATGCCTGCTTTTGTGCTACAACAGCAGTGCTAAGTAGTTGGGACAGAGACTGTATGGCCTAAAAAGTCTAAAATATTTATTATCAGGCCCTTACAGAAAATATTTGTTCTTGCTGTACACTATCACTTGGGAGTGCTGAGGACTTTAAAAAAAATATTGTTACCTGTTTTTCTTCCCCCTAAACAAAACTGAAGTGACACTGACATGCAAAATAAGGTGAGAATAACTGAGTAAAGGGCCACTTTCTCAACTAGTGGCATGTCTCACCAGGGGACTTACCGTTTGCTGATAAATGCGAAAGGAGCCAAGCATTTACCCATACTCACAATTCGCAGATCACATGGCCCCTTCAATCTGGAGTTGGTCATGCAGCACCAACTCACCTTAAACTCTTCCTCCAATCCATTGTTGCTGGTCCCTGGAATTTTGTTGTAAATTTTCTGCAGATGGGTTTCTAGAGAGGTCACTTCCAGTTCTGTATCCCCATAGAGATAATGCTCTAGAAGGGCTTGGTATATAAAAACATACTGCATCTGAAACGCAGATGATGCCAAGTTCTCAGTTACACACAACACAGTCCTTATGATGCCACATCACCCCTCCCCCACAAGTGTCTACTTTTCTTTTGATCCTACCAAGAATAAAATGATTCACTTTTATTGCCCTGACTCAGAGAAGTAGACTTGAAATGCATGAGTCCCTCTGGTGATGGTTAGCTTGGGAGGCAGCATCCCTTATATGCCTTGGGGATGGTGGAAGCTTAGAGAGAAGGATATATGCAACCCTGCTCATTCTGAGGGGGCAGACTCAAAGTCTGAAGGGATGGTCAGAAAGTAGAGATGCATAAAGCTTGCAATCATCTATGATGCTCCAGCCTTCAGGCAGCTTCCCTCTTCATGCTGTGCCCTGCCACAAAGCCCATCTCACTGGTGCTTCTGGGTGTGGCTGATGCATCATGACTCACTTGCTTTCCTCAAGGATTGTTCCCTTATCTTTAAAGTCCAGTGAAAATGGCAGCTGCCTTCCTTGACACGCCCATACACAAAGTCAAAACCTCCTCTGTGCTTGCTTGCTTTCTCTTTCTTTCTGATACTAGGGATAGAACACAGGGGTGAGGAATGCTCTACAACTGAGTTACATCCCAATCCTTTTTTATTTTGAGATGGGGTCTTGCAAAATTACCATACTGGCCTCAAACTTGTGATCCTGCTGCCTCAGCCTCCTCGATAGCTAGAATTACAGGCATATGTCACTGCACCCAGCTGGTACTCTGTTTAAGTATTTTATTTATTTATTTACTTATTTATTTTGGTAGCTGGGATTGAAACCAGGGGTGCATAATCACTGAGCAACATCCCCAGTCCTTTTTATTTTTTTGAGACAGGGTCTTACTAAATTGCTGAGATAGAATTTGAACTTGTGATCCTCCCGCCTCCGCCTCCTGAGCAGCTAGGATTATAGGTGTGCACCATTGAGCCTGGATGAGTACTTAATTTATAAGGGTTCTTCATCACACTTTATGATGATGATCATTTACAATAACCTAGGATAGTAAGTGAACCTTTGAGGTAGGCAGATATTTTGGCACTGGAATACCTATCCCCCGCCTTCACCCACAGATCACTCACATCTGTTTGCACCATCTGGCAGCGCTGGGCCCGGATTCGGCTCACAAAGCCATACACATCCACCTTCCGCTCTGTATGCATCATGTCCAGCATGGCATCAATGACGACAAAGGTACCAGTGCGCCCTACACCTGCACTGTAGCCAAAGGGCAGAGGATGGTTACTGGGATGACCAGCATGCCTTGTTGGAGGAGGCAGGGAAGAACAGCAAAGGCTGGGGCTCTTTTTCCAAGCCTCTAAATTTTAATTCTGAAGGGGAAAGAGTTGGGACTCTCTTGGAACCAGAAACCCCCCTCTTCCCTGAACTTCTCATCTCCAGCTATCAGCATTGGGTACCTTGACACTTAGAAGAATCTGAAGGCTGCAAGGATACATGGTCAACACTTGATCCAGCTCTATAGCAGGGTCTCCCGACTCCTAACCTTGGAAGATTGTCCTTCCTTCCCTCTTTTCTCAAGTCATAGTCTCTACCTGCAGTTGAACTTGAAGAGTCTCTCTTGGTGCTCCCCTGGGGCTCCCACTGCTCATTTGCTCCATGCCAACTTCCTCAGGCAGGGCCCCTATGCTGCTTCCTGTTCTGGCCAAAGGGGCAGAATGTGGGGAGCCAAGGGTCAGGTCATACTGACCTGCAGTGGACCACAATAGCCCCTGCATACTGAGGGTTACAGGCCTTCACTTTCTTGAGGAACTTGAGCATGCCGATTGGAGTGAAAGGCACCCCAAAGTCTGGCCAGCTGGTAAAGTGGAACTGAGTGATGAGGCGCTGTGGTTTTCTATTGGTCACGTCACCCACCTGTGAAGTGAGGAAATTCTTTAGTTGGCCTTGAAAACCAGGAATGGGCATCTCAGGAGAGGGAAGGTACAACAATGACCATCAGTTAACATGGGAAAGTGAGAGTGTTTCCAAGAAAGTTCTGGTCATGGCCAGAGAATCTTTCCAGTAACCCTATGAGTTAGGCAGAGCTGTTAATATTATTCTCAACCTACAGATGTGGAAGGTAAAACTCAAGAGAACTTAAATGACCTATCAAGGCTGCAGAATAAGTAAATGTCAGGGTTAGAGCCAAAGTGCAGGACTCCTGACTCTTGGTAAGGCCCTTTCCAGAGCAAAACATGCCCTTCAGCTAAAGGCAACCTTGGCTCAGGCTTCCAGGGTTGCTCTGGAGTGCTAGGCAAAGCCACTTGGTCCTTGCCATCAGGAGCCTTTGGAGTAGGAAAGGAAAGGTGAATCCAGTACCTGGGAGACTGTGCCACCTCCCAATCCCCCACTCCACAGTGCTTGGTCACATCTTGATCAAACTCCACATCAGCTGGTACTTCATGCCTAATCATGAAAGCACTGCCCTCTTCAGGATTGACAGAAGTTTCCTGAAGGCCAGATCTCTAATTTCAGACTCAAAACATATCACATACTTAGCGATTCTTGACCACCTCGGGTAAGAGTGGGGATAATCCAGCCTGTTCCCATCCTCTCAGTGGTTAGCCAATCTTAAACAAGAACTGGGAAAGGAGGGGGAGACAGTACCTGCTGAATACAGAACTTTCGTACTGTGTAGTCCACCAGGACGGTTACATCCTCTACAGACACACGGATATTCCCATAGGTCCAGCAGCCTTGGTCTGGCCAGTACTGAGCACATTTACACTGGAAAGAAACAGACACATATCCCCTCATCTCAGACTGCCCCTGGCAGATGCAAAATGCCATAATCAAGTCCCCAGAAAGCCCTAGGGCCTCTATTTTCACTTCAGCCAGCTGTAGCTGTAGGCTTATTTATTCCAACTTCCTTCCATCAAATTCCTTAGCTTCCATCACCACTTCACAGAGCATCAGTCCCATACTTATCTTTACCACCCTCACCCCTTCAATTCAGAGCAAATCTGAAATTATTTTACTAATAAAATCTGTACTTCCACAATATCCCAGGTCAGGCTTTAGGGGAAAGCCAGGAATACACTTGGCAGTCACACAAGGAAAAGAAGCAATCAGAAATCTGACTACAGGCCCTGGCCCAAGCCTCAGGTTGCTCTGCATTCCTTCAGAGTGTCAGTTCACACAGCTCCCTTTGTCAACTTTAGGATATACCAAAGGCTGCACGAGATGGGAAAGGAAACCAGGGGAATAAGGGACTTGAGAAGTTAGGGGAGAAAAGCCTTTCTGTGGTTTCCCCTTAACTAATGGCCCATGTCTTCCTTCCAAGTTGTTTTAGAACCAGAGCAAGCTGTTTGACTACCAGATGTGGGAATGTGCCTTTGGTCCCCCTAAGGTTCATCTGAGGCTTCCAGGCCATAGAAAAGTCTAGTACACACATCGGCTTGTGTTTGCCTGAATGATCCATGGCACACAAGATGTGGATAGCTGGGCTCAAACTCAGCACTCCAGAGAGTAGCCCCTCTATTGGCCATGCCTATATCAAAGGCCCCTCCTATCTAATTTCTCCGCCTACCTCCTTTCGCTCTTTTAGGTTGGTCACCATGACGATGGTGGCTGTGTTTTGTTCCCAGATCATCCTCCAGAAATCATTCACTGTTTCTTCTTTTGGTCCTAAAGTAGCCAATAACAAAGACGAAACACATACACTAAGGAGAAGAAAAGTGCTAAGACATTGGGAAGACCCATTCCTGGCTTTTGAAAGCCTATGTCCATGTTTTCAACTAAATATCAAATCCATCTACCTAAAAGTTGAATGTTTCCCATGTATTCACTATGTATGTGCTAGACTCTTGACTATGATTAGAGGCAAGAAGCTGTCAAAATACAACAGAACACTTGTTTCCCAAGGATATTACTGTCAAGGATTAGAAATTATGAGTGCTTACTGAATACCTACATTATGGTCTAGACAATAAGCTAGGTGCTTCATGTAACATTTACTCCTTCCTATGATGCATTGAGGTGAACGTCTTCGGGCCCAGAAAAGATGAGTGCCTTGTCTAGGCTGGAATTCAAATTTATAAGAAGTTTCTAAACAAGTATGAGGCAACGAACAGAAAGAAATGGAACCTAACAGAGACTAACAAATTCCCAGAGTATTTGAAAAGGGAAGCCTTAGAAGGCTCACAGACCTCTGAAAACCAATCCAACATGGAACCAAGGAAGGCTCTAGAAGGATCTCAGGACATACAAAATTAATTTTTTAATTAAAAAAAAAATTAAACCTTGTGTATCTGAAAGTGCTGAGAGGAAATATATATAAACTTCTAATAAAAATTTTAGGGGATTGCCTAGTGTGTGCAAGGCCTTGGAACTGATCACCAGCACTGCAAAAAAGTTTAGGGGAAAAAATCAGAAGTAGGCATATTAAAAAGGTAAATGACTGTGAAAATGTGCCATCATTAATTCCCAGAAAAGAAGCAGGGAAGTGTACAAAACAACATAGATTACACATTTCAGTTGTGAATATTTATGTATACTCATGATAATGGAAATAACAAATATTACCTTAACTCAAAATTAGGATCCAATTTTACTGGGAGGATGGGGAGAAGGGCACATTTGTGCCTGGCTATCTGACTGAGGGAGAGGAGCTGTGTAAGTGAATTAGAGGACCTATCAGGAGTCAACAGATAAAAACAGGTGCCTCAGTAGCATTAGTCCACAACACTGAAGAGGAAAGGGGGTAAATTTGTTTTTGTTTAGAATTTTTTTTTAAGATAGAGCCCTGCTATGTTGTCTAGGCTAGTCTGAAACTGGTGAAGTGATTCTACCACCTCAGTATTCCCAGTCCTGAGACTGCAAGCATGAGCATAAATTTGTTTACAAGTTTAGTAGTCCCATTGATTTTCTTAAACTCTTCTTCATTATTTCTTGACAATCTAGTTTTCTTGATTCTTCTCACTTTTCTAATTTTTTCTTCTTTGGTTTTTATTATTCCAAGTAATCCCTTTGGTAAAAATAGAAATAATTCTTTTTTGGGGGGCTGCTAGGGATTGAACCCAGGGCCTCGCATATGCTCTACCACTGAGCAACATCCCTACCCAAAATGAAATAGTCTGAACTTTCCGGTGGCTGTAAACAGAGGGAGAGAAAGCAAGGCCTTGTCAGGTAATAGGTAGGCCCCATGGGAGGCTGCAGCAACAAGGAGTTTCTGTGGCTTTTCCTGATAACCTTGTTTCATTGCTATATCTGTTTTAGTTTATATCTTTTTATCATCCACTAGAACTTTCAGCAATTATGGAAATGTTTTACATCTGCACTAACAGTATCCTCTAGCAACATGTAGCTATTGAATCTTAAAACAAAAGATCGATCAATAAGTCTTATTTAGTATACAATCAAGAAACAAACTTTAAATTTTACTAATTAAAATTTAAATGTAATTTTTTTTTTTTTTTGAGGTGCTGAGAATGGAACTCAGAACCTCACACATGACAGGCAAGCCCTCTACCACTGAGATATATCTCCAAACTTAAAAATTTAATTTAATTTTTTTTTTTTTTTTGGGTGCTGGGGATCGAACCCAGGGCCTTGTGCTTGCAAGGCAAGCACTCTACCAACTGAGCTATCTCCCTAGCCCCAAAAATTTAATTTTAAAATGGCCACATGCAGCTAAGTGGCCATCACAACGAATAACATAGTCACTTATTAACATTTCTGTTAATATGTTTACTTACTTGTAAACTTTATCAACTAAATGCTCCAAAAAAGGCAGAGACCTTATATTGTTTCATTTTCTGCCATATTCCCATCATTTATGCCAGTGTCTAGTACATATGATATGGTCAATAAACATTTGTTAAAAACTTTAAGTCAGTGGACCACACTAACATCAATTACTTACTTACCTTCTTACCTTTTTTTTTTCACCTTTGGTACTGTGGATAAACTTAGGGGCACTTTACCATTGAGCTACATCCCCAGTCCTTTTTATTGTATTTTATTTTATTTTATTTTACTTTATTTTGAGATACGGTCTTACTAAGTTGCTGAGGCTGGTCTTAAAATTGTGATCCTCCTACTTCAGCCTTCCAAGTCATCCCTCTCAATTATTTTTTAATTCTGCAATCATCAAGATATTTTTGCTAGGTTCCCAAGAGTGAAACCCTCATTAGAACAGCAGGGGAAACGGAAAATGTATGCAGATCACCTAGAGGACTGTGGTACCAGACCCTACTCTGAGGGTTCCTAGATCACTTACTTACCTGTGAAGCTCAGGTCCATGAGTTGAGTAACAAGAACCCAACTGGATCTGTAAGGTGGTTGATCCTCTGTGGAGACTGACTGCAAACTCAAACTAAAATTACCTGAGGCTAAATGGCCCCAAGGTCAGAGAGCCTCATCCAACTTTACTGTGTATTATAGTTTTCTCTAGTCTTTTTAATACACATAAACAAAAGAACTACTCTATCCATCTGTCTGTCTGTCTATCTATCCATTCATCCATCAATCCTGGAAATTGAACCAGGGCACTTTACCACCGAGCTACATTCCTAGTTCCCTTTAAATTCTTGACACAGGGTCTCACTAAGTTGCTGAGGGCCTCACTAGGTTGCCCATGCTGGCCCTGAACTTGTGATCCTCTTGCCTCAGCCTCCCAAGTTGCTGGGATTACAGGCATGCATCACAGTACCTGAGCAAAAGGACCTCTTTTAAAGATCCCTGAATACTATAAGTCATCAAGATGAAAGCCCTTAGTTGTAAACCTGTGAGGTGGATTTCATTTCTTTTAGATAGTAATAAAATTACGAGAAAAGCTATTACATTCTTGCTATTCCATTTAGTATTTGGGGTAGGGAAACCCCAAATCCACTATGGGATCACTGTTAAGACCAAGAACAAAATGTTGTCATTACTTTACCTTGTGCAGCAATGAATTTGTTCTTTTCTTGGTAGCCCTGGGGAGGTGGAGGGAGAATAAAGTGAGAACAGAAAGTTGATAGGAATGAAATTCTCCAGTCTAACTCTGATCCAGTTAACAAGGCCTTCCTTGTGAAAAGGTCCAGGCAATTAACGAGAATTTCCATTAGAGAAATTCCCAAGAGATTAGCTTTGGGGATTTAAAAAAAAAAAAAAAAAGATTATAAACTGCAAATAGTCTAAGCAGTCTTCAAAGAATTATTAGTGAATACTGGCATAAGAATGTTCAAACAACAATTCCTAGACTCGACTATATTTCTGATGTTTGATCAGCAGCCTATAATGTATGTTTTAATGTTACTGGTTAAGAACCCTCTAAGACAGAAGCATATGAGGTAATTGCAGGGATAAACCTGGGCTTACCCTGAGAAGGACAAAGGGTTATTTATTTCTTTAGATTCCACTACATTGCTCAGGCTAGTCTCAAACTCCTGGGCTCAAGTAAAGCTTTCACCTCAGCCTTCCAAGTAGCTGGGACTAGATTCATGCCACCACACCTAGCTTATTATTATTTTTTTAGGATGTTTTACTCAAATGCAAAAACTTTCTAGGAATATCCTGTGGGTATGGTGGAACAGCTTCAAGTGTTTTGAGAGTAAGTTTCCTAACAATAGGCAGTGGGAGACAAGAAGCAAATGAGACTTGGAGGTCACTCAACAGATAAGGAACCTCTGAAAAACTAAAACTGGCATTAACTTTCTTTCTTTCTTTCTTTCCTTCTCTCTCTCTTTTTTTTTTTTTTTTTTTTTTTTTGTGTGTGTGTGTGTGTGTGGTGCTGGGGATTGAACCCAGGGCCTTGTGCATGTGAGGAAGCACTCTACCAACTGAGCTATATCCCCAGCCCCTAATTTTCTTTTTTCAGTCTTTATTGTTCCAGTTATACAACTTTTCAACCTAATAACTTACATACATGTGGCATTCACTTGAGAAGTCACTGGAAAGTAAAAAAATCATTCAAGGACTGTGAATCACCCTCTTCCCCATTCAGAAAGCAATACAATGGGCAGTGAATGAGGAAGTTCTGATGGGATGCCAGGTCACACCAAAGTAATGATATGAAGTACAAGTCTACGAGACAGTGGCCAAATAGAAGAGGCCTAAATCTGAGAAGCCATTTCCTAATCCAGTTCAAACAAGGGCAGCACAGAGCTGCTTCTGAACACAGAAGGAGAAAGCATGAGAACTCAGAGATGGACATGTTTAGAGTCAGCAAAAAGAAACCTGTTAAAATTTTTACTGAGAAAAATTTAAGTTTTGGCAAATCTTTCTAATCATTGGAAGATGGAAACTGAGACATATTTTAAACTATTCAATCTTTTTAAAAAAATCAGACTTGGGAAAAACTTGAAATGGCACATATAGCTGGGAAAGAACCAACAGATGGTAAACAAAGTCTTTCAGGAAGATAAATGAGAAAAACACAAGTTTCTTACATTGATGAACGAAGCATTGATGTAATCAGAATCCGGAACCCCTTCAACAGGTGTCAGGTGGACTCTAGAGTGGTCATCTAGGAAGAATCCAATAATTACTAGTCCAGTAAATTCAATTTTATTTCTTACTGTTCCTGATGCAATTGTTTAGGTCAGCTGAGACAGCTGCAGTCCTATGTGCACTGAAATACTGATGTATAAAGATGTCTGTCATTCTAACACTATTTTTAATATCCCAAATTTGGAAAAACAATTATCATCAGTGGAATTTATATGCACACATACCCACAGTATGAAATATTAACCAATTGATAAAAGGGAAATTGTTTAACAGATTAACTGATAATATATAACATTTAAAAAAAAAAAAAAAAAAAGAAAGGCAGTTGGGGATGTGGCTCAGTGGTAGAGCATTTGCCTAGTATACAGGAAGCCCTGAGTTTAATCTCCAGCACTGTCCAAAAACAAACAAACAAACAAACAAACCCCTCAATGTGTACAATATTTTAAAAATACATAATAAATACACTTCTGTTTATATACAAATAAGTAGACAAATAAAATGTAAGTGGCTGTAAACGTCTAGTAGATGGTCTTAATTTTTTTGGTCCCATATGTTAACAATAAAAATTTGAGCATGCATTTCTAACATATGTTCATTTATTGATAAATCATGCATAAAAGTTAATATAATTATGTACCCTAAAATTTAAAAATTTTAAAAGCATGCTAAAATTTTTTAAGAGCATGCTAAAATTTAAAGATTTTTAAAGTATGAAATTTAACAAAGGAAATATAAAATGAAGTTCAAACATCTTCCACTTACACATGCCTAGATTATGCATGTTCCATTCTAGAGACCACTGGCCTACAAAAATATCTGTTGGATGGTAGATCATGATGAGCAAAGGCTAACTCTGAGACAGGGTTATAAAGAACTCTGTATTGGAATTTCTTTCAATGAGCATTACAATAAAACAACACCCCAATAACCCACTTTCTATCTAGTCCTATTAAACTGCTCTTTCTGGCCTCCTAAAACTTTAAGTCTGCAACAAAAATCTTGACCAACCAGTCTAAGTGACCCTGTGGGGTGGCAAGAGAAGCCATGTAATGGATCTTTCAGCCCAAAGTCTTGACCCTAGTCTTGACCCTCCTGTGATTGTTTCCATTCTCAGAAAACATGGTCAGAGATGTAATTTCAGGTTATAATCCCCGCACCAAACCCTACAAACACTCACAAGGCAAGATGTTTACATATCGATTTTTTTCCTTGTTTTCCTCTTTGGAGGCAGCCTCACAGGTGGCCTGGATAGGACAAGCAGGGAGAGCCTGAAAGGTTGAGAGAAATTAAAGGAGTAATTAACAGGGATAAACACCAAACATGCAGGCTCTCACCAAACCCTGACCTGGCAGCAAGTTTTACCTTTACTTTGGGGATGAGGCATAGACACAGGTGAATACTTGCAGTCTAACAGAGAGAATGTACCTCTCCCCTAAATAACTGCAAGCCCCTTAGAAATTAAAACCAAGAATCCCCAGGAGGCTAAGTGCCATTCCTACTACTATAAGCACAGCATACTCTTTCTGTGATACTATTTGATTAGGGCCTGATACAATGCTGAGTCAAAATAAACCACCCTTATAATAGTAGTGGGGTACATAACAGAAAAAATGGGCCATTCATCCTCATGGTAAACATGCAGAGATGACATGCATCTCAGTGAACCCAAATAGGAAGGCTGATTTAGGCATTCTCTAGGGTTCTCATAGATGGACATAGCACCCCATCCTGTAGCATCATGAAGCAAGAAAGCAAGGACTAGCTGGTGAGAGGGTGGGCATTCACATGGATGCAGCAGCTGGGAAGTAAGAGTTGGGCAGAGTGACTTTGAATGTTGCAGCAGTTTTAGAGCAAATGTAAATTAGCTAGCACAGGTATGTGGGCAAGCATAAAATGTTTTGATGTGAGACAGCTTAGGTTGTATCAGCTTAAGCAAGCCAGTTAACCTTTCTAGCCCAAGTTTCTTCATTTGTGACCCTGGGATAATTATCCTGCCACAGGAATAAATGAGATAATCTTACATGTGGCATAAAATAAGCATTCAATGAAAGAGTTTTATGAGAGCAGGAAGCTAAATTTTATTCAAAAAGTTCTCTTCTTGTGTTCTATATATTTAAAACTAAGGAAACAAAAAGGAAAAATAGTTTAAAATTCCAATATAAATTCCAACTTTTCTGATAAGTGATTTGAAAGTATGTTTTATGTGCCTTGGAGAGTCATAACCTTTTGACCTAGTAACTTTACTTCTAAGAATCTATTCTAAGGAAATAAAAATCTCTATGTTCAAATCATTTACTTCATCATTATTCAGAATAACCCAAAACTGAGAACAACCTTAGTATTCAGCAGTAGGGGAACAGTTTAGTAAATTATGGTTCACATATTGTTTTCTTTCATTCTTTTAACAAATACATACTGTGTACCTATTAGGCTAGGTACAGAGCAACCAGTGGTGGATCAAACATATACACAGTTCTTACCCTCATGGACAATACAAACTTGTGGGTAAAAGACAGACATTAAACAGATAAAACAAATAAATATATAATTATATATCATGATAAATCCTATGAAAGAACAGAACACTATTAGAGATAAAGTATCAGAAAGGGCCAAATTTAGGTTAAGGGTAGGTAGGTGTTCATGAGAAAGGATGAGTGTGGAAGATAGTATTTCAGGCACAGAGAACAGTACTTGTGAGGACCCAGAGGTAGGAGAAGCCTTGCCTGAGTGAGGAACTGAAAGGTCAGCGAAAGAGGCAGATAGAGGTGAGGTTGGTGGGGAGGAAGTGGGAGATGAGCTTAAGGTCAGATTATTCATTTACATGTAGATCTGTGAATAGAGTTTGGATTTTAAGTGTGTGAGGAAACTACTGAATGTTTAAAAAATGTGATTCAATTTACATTAAAGACACTCAGCTACATGGAAAATAACTGTGTAGAGGGACAAGAATTGAAGCATGAAGTGGAGGCAGGGAGAGAGAACAGGGAGACGGAATCATTTAAGGTATACTCTAGAGGTAGAATTACTAGATTTGGTGATGGAAGGAAGGTTGCCTGGGTAGAGAAAGCCAGGAATGAAAAATGACTCTCAGATTTCTGGCTTTATTTAAAAAATAAAATAAAATAAAGGAAATTTCAGCCCAATGGGAACCAATTTTGCCAGATGAAAGCAAGTGCTTTAAGAAGGAACAAATATAACCACCATGAGAACAGCAGAAAAAATTAAACTGAAAGACCCCAAAATAAGGGGAATTAGGGTCTCATAATCCATCTGCCTTCAACTATTCAAGGGATTTTCTTTTCAGAGTTAAAACTCTGGAAATTATGCATGTCATTTTACTAAAGGAGCAATTCCCTTTGACCCAATTCTGTCAATACATGAAAGAATTTCCTGGGCTGGGCTCTTGCACATGGAACAGAGACCATACTTTAGACTGGAATTTCCTAATTCACCCCCAGTTTGCCTTCTCTTCCTTTTTATAGAAGAGATTTCTATCCTGGTTCAAAGCAGGATGAAACACCATTTTTTTAAGCCCTCAGTACCAGTATGGAGGCATACTCTCTAAAATTCCTGTATAGCCCTTCTCTGAAGTGATGTAATACAGAGACAGTAAGAGCAAGACTCTCTAAAATAGTCTTGGATACAGAAGGGTCAGGATAACAATGACCATCATCTCACAGTCCTATTGGAATCCCTTGCTCCACCAGTCACGATGAAGAAAAACTAGGTCTCCAGGTGGGTTAAGGTTCCTAAAAGGAGAGTTAGGAAGAAACAGGAACCATTGTTTAGCAAGAGAAAAGACAGGGCTTGCCTTGGAGAACACGATGTTAGCTGCAAAGATTCAGGCTGAAGAGACTAAGCTGGGAATGAAAATAAGGGGAAACCTACTGGCTTTTAGTTTCTACTTTTAAAAACCTAGCCCACACAGGTAGGGAAGGAGCAGCTGAACCACAAGCCTACAAGATGTTACATTCTCTGAACAGTAGGTGGCCATCAAGCACCATTTCATCTCTTACTCAAGCCTTAACTAGAACCAAGTCCTCATTTTTTAAAAACAGGCCAGTTTTTTAAAAATCGCTTTTCTAATTTACTTATTTTTAAAAAGCGTGCCTATCATTCAGTTTAACTTAGAAGTTATCTTTGGGTTCCTCCTATGTCCTCTTCCTTCCCTGCCTTAAGGGAAACTTGGAATTATGTGTTTATCATTACACTGTCTCAACATCTGTGTACCCCATATATTCTGCCTCCTTAAATAATACATTACTATTGTTGTCTATTTTCTTATAAAAATAGAATAATAATTAAGTAGTGACTTGCTTTTTTTCCCTTTGCTCAACGTCATGTTAAGATTTGTCCAGGTTGTTATGTGCAGTTGAATTTCATTCCCTTTACTTTGTAGTACTCCATTTTGAAACCATACCAAAATTTATTATTCTGTCCTACTGATGAATATTTGGTTTGTTAACAGTTAACAAACAGTCCTGCTCTAAGCATGAATATTTATGTTTCTTGTGCAAGGATTTAAGAATTTTGGGTATAAGTTATCTTAACCTTAACAGATAAGGCCAGATTGTTTCTCACTGTAGTTGTACCAATGTATACTCCCACCAGCAATGTGAAGTGGTCCTGTTGTTATATGTCTTCATCAATATTTGCTATGGTCAGAAATTTATTAAACAGCTTTAATTCATATTTCTCTGATTATTAAGGGTCATCATCTTTCCTTGATTTACTGGTCAACCAAGTACCTAGTCCAGAGTTTTCCCCACCATTCTACTGGATTATTTTCTTAATAATTTGTAGGAATTTTTTATATATTCTGGATACTTACTTATCCTTTTACCAAGTTTGTGGCTTGCCCTCTCATTTTCTTTATGGTATCTATTTATCAACAGAATTTTTGAAACCTCATATAGACAGATGCATCAAATTTTCCCTTTATCAACATTTTTGGGTAGTGTGGGGAACAAACCCAGAGTCTCGAAGATGCTAGGCAAGTGCTCTACCTGATATGTACCTCTCAACCTCCTTTATCCACATTTTAAGGCTTAAGAAATTGTTTCCTATTGTAAGGTCATATTTTCCTAAATTATGGTCTCTATATTTTCTAATCCTGCCCTTTAAATCTCAGTGTTTATACAAACTGGGATCAGTGTGTCTAGTATGAGACAAACATTCCATTTCATATACTCCCAGAGGACTGCCCAATTGTCCCAGCACTATTTACTGTAAAGTCCATCCTTTCCCCGACCAAGACAGCAGCAGCATTTCTTTAGTCATAAATAGGTTTCCAATTACACATGGATCTGCTTCTGGGCTCTCTATTTTATTCCACTGGCCAATCAGGTCTATCCCAGCGCCAATATAAAACTGTCTTACTTATTAAAATTTTATAATAACTCTTTATATCTGGTAAGGCAGGTCTCCTCACCTTGTTCTTCTTCTTCGGGAATGTCTTGGCTATTCTTGGATCTTTTCTCCTCCATATAAATTTTAGAATCAGCTTGTCAAGTTCCACAAAAAACCTGTTGGGATTTTTATTGGAATTGCATTGAATCTATGCATCAGTTGGGGAGAATTGACATCTTTACAATATTGAGCCTTCTAATCCATTTATCCTATCTCTTCACTAACTTAAGTCATTTTCCTTTAATGTCTTCAAACATTTTTATAATTTTCTCTAAAGCTTTTATAAATATTTCATTAAATTTATGTCTAGGCACTTTACATTTCAGATGCTATTGCAAATGGTATATTTTTAAAGATTATTAGACTTTTTTCTTTTTGTAGTCTAAGCATAGAAATGCATTAATTTTTTCATGCTGCTTCTGTATCCAGAACCTTGCTAAAATAATTCTAATAATTTATCTGATGAGTCTTTAGACTTTTCTGAATAGTCTCTGAGTGAAAAAGTCCTATTTTGTCTCTATCTTTGCAATTAAAACACCTTTCATTTCTTTTCTTCCTTTGCTGTGCTACCTAGAATCTCCAGAACATAATGACTCTTGTTCAGTTTTAGGTTTGAATCCACTTTCACATACTCTTCCCTAATCAAACACTCTGCAGTGATGGGAAATTTACTATCTTTCAAGGTAGTTCTTAAAACAGTTCTATTTAAAAGAACACAACATCCAGACACACAAATGCTTTTGAATTTTTCTTTTTGAATTTTGCACTAAGTAGTGTAAACTTAGATATCAGCTGGTGATTTCTCTGCCCCTTGCAAAGTTGGAACCCACAACCTTCCTGGAACATTGAGTTCCAAAGCCCTTGTCACAGTTGCTGCTAGTTCCCATGGGACTTTAGCTCTGATTCATTTATTTCCAGACAACTTATCAAGGTAGAGGCTCTTCTGTTCCCATCTAAACTTAAACATCCCCCTCAGTCCCATTAGTAGATGACACACACAGGCCTTCTTCACCTGGTAACCAACAAACGAAACTGTCTAACTCCAGATATGGGTCCTGAGGAAGGAAGTCAGGCTCACCACACACAGATACTGGTTCCACCTCTTTCCTCTCTTTTCTCTCCCCTAGTTCTTTCCTCTCAGGAGTTACCCACATTTTATCTTTTTTTCCTTTTCTTCTTAAATCCTGAGCATACTTTAGAAACCTCAGTAAGTGACTTTTCAAAGTGTTTTTATTAAACAAATTCAGTGCTTTCTCCTAAGACAAATGCTGGTGAACAAAACAGTTCCAGCTTACAACTAAAATGAAAGCCATAGCCTGGAACTTCCAACCATGGTGGGCATTCACGGAAATGCTACAGTCTCCTTTCAGCCTGTCAGATATCTGAAAACAGTTGTCATATGGTATTCAGACTGTTCCTTTCAGCTGTTCGCCCCTGTGCTACCGTTTCACTCCAGAACAAAAAACCATTTGGTGATATGACTTTTCATAGTGACTTGATCTTAAGTCTTATGGCACAGTTCAAATGAAGGACAGCAACTTCTTCATTCAACAGGCTATATGTTCACCAATGCATATTACAGTTATTTAGCTTTATTTCTTATATTAAAAAAAAAAAAAAAAGAGTGGGAATGGGTCAATACAGGCTTGAAATCCCAAAGACTCGGTAGGCTGAGGCAGGAGGATCACAAATTCAAGGTCTGCCTGGGCAACTTAGCAAGACCCTGTCTCAAATTTAAAAACATAACAAAAAGAGCTGGGGATATAGCTCAGTGATTTGAGTATTTGCCTAGTACATGTGATGACCTGGGTTCCATCCCAAATACTGGGGAAAAAAAATTAAATAAATCTACCTTATGAAAGGTAGCCACTGGTTAACAGTTCATAATTTCTTCCATACTTTAAAAAAAATGCATTAATATACCTGAGTACCCACAGGTATTCATAGACAGTTTTAAAAACAAAACTGGGAATACACTATCATATTCATCTATCATGTGTTTTCTCACATAATGTCTTTCTATGACAACACATTTCATGACAGTGTAGAATTTCATAATGGACATATGAGAACATTTTGCCATTTGGTTATTTGGTAAGTATTTCTTCTGTAAACAATGCTGTAATGAACACCCTTTTACAAATACATATTTGAGCACGTGAAAGTTTTTCTCTAGATAACATAAGATTTAAATTTTGATTGACAGTGCCAAATCAAACTCCCAATTCTATACCAATTTAAACTGTCTCCCCCACCCATGTAGAATATCTGCAATCCCCTTCTTTTGCCTATACTTGATATCAATCTTTTCAAAATTTCAAATCTGATAGGCCCAAAATGTTTAGCTTTAATCTCTACTTCCCTGATTACTAGATATAGTTGGTGTTCCTTCTGTATGTTTACAGACCGTTTATATTTCTTCTGTGAACTGCACATTTTCCAATAAATTATTTACCTTTTTCTCACAGGTTGCAGAAACTCTTTACATATTAAAGAAAGTTCTATGTCTACCTCTGGCAAACAGATTCTCTCAGCTGGCTCTTTTAGGGAATCATTTGTCATAGAGATGTTCACAATCATTCATTCATTTCACAGTACTATGGAATGAAACTAGGGGCACTCTACCACTAAGCTTCATTTTCAGTCCTTTTATTTTGAGTCAGGGTCTCACAAAGTTCCCCAGGCTGGCCTATAGACACTGGGTTCCATCTCCAAGGTGACACAACACACACACACACACACACACACACACACTAATTGGTGCATTTGCCCTGTGGGCTGTTTTTCCTCTTCCCTCCCTTGACTGACTGATCCAAATAGTCTCATCTGACCCAATTAGATTCTCCTTCCCAGGTTCTGCAAACTAGAAAGAAGCAGGGGCTTTGCTGGAAGGGTCTCAGAGCCATCATGATAGGGTGTACTCTGACAAAGGCTTGGTACTTTAACTCATCTTTTGATTCTGCCAACTCCCCCAGTGTCTTTCCAAGTAGATAGCTATTTGTTTTTTTATAGTTCTGGGGACTGAACCTGGGAACTCATATGTAGTAGGCAAGTGCTCTACTGCTGAACTATATCTCCAGTGCTTTTTATTTTGAGACAAGGTCTCATTAAGTTGCCCAGGATGGTCTTGAACTTGTAATTCTTCTGCTTCAGCATCCCAAGTAGTTGAGATTACAGACATGCACCACCATACAGGTAACTTGTTTTTTAAGCCAGAAAATGCCTGGCACAAAGTAGAGGAGATCAGGGTGTTATATGGACTCCAATGGGCTCAACCTTTCTACCGACACCTTCACTATGTCCCTGATGGGATTATAGACTAGTGAGGAAATCACTGGAATCTTCTGTAATGATGAAAATGGGAGGCAGATGGCCTAGCTTATTTGAGAAGTCTACTAGACTACCATTCTAGAGAAAGAGTCCCCCTCGTCTGACTCCTTGGCCTAGGCCATTTCATAGACCCAGACGCCTCAAATAAGGGGTAGAGATCAGAAACGCATGAGAAAGAACTCTGCCAGAGCATATCCAACATTCATATACTATGAACCTCCCTATTCACCCTCCCCTCAGAAATTAGTTATTTACGATTGTGGTAATGGTACATTGAGTAAAGGGAAATGTATGCTTTGGAGTTTACTGGGCCCTGGCCTTGAGCTATTTATTTCTGGGAATTCAGAACACCACTATGATATGATATGATGATTAGAATGGAGCCTTAGCAGGCCAGGTGATAGAATGAGTTTTAACTTGAATTGGTCTCACCATCAGGAGCTACCAATTAGGCAGCAAAACACCCACTACAATCCCCTAATCCATTGGATAAAGACCATTATAGAAAGAGCAAATGCAAACTCCTAGAGCAGAGATTTCTCTTTACCAAAAGGCTAAGTTCCTAGATGCAAGGCAGAGATCTTAAGTGCTACAGAAGACTTAAAAGCTTCAGTGGTGTGCACCCATAGTTTCAAGTACTCAGGAGCCTGAGGTGGAAGAGTTTGTTTGAGGCCAGGAGTTCAAAGCCAGCCAAGGCAACACAGTGAGACCCTGCCTCAAATTAAAACAAAACCAAAAATCTGCAGGACAATGACAAGATAATCCACTGTTATCTCTGAGTTTAGTGATGGCATGGAGTGAATGCTCAGTAATTACCATTGCTGTTGTTTCCTGTAAGCCACCAAACACACTAACACAAAAGAAACTCAACAGATTATGGTAAATTGAATCAGCTGGAACTACAGACTTGTAGTTGCTTCTACAGATCAACATATAGCTCATAGTACCTGGAAAATCCTTACTGATGGGGCAAGTGTATGTTCTTTTTAAGTTGCACAGACTACTTGAAGCAGTCTCCCTCTCATTAAAGGAGCTGCCTCAGTGATAAATCATCCTGACCTCTCTGTGCTGTGATCTGGTTCATCAGGATTTTTTCTCACTGCTTCACAGGACATCACCCTGACATCCATACTGATGATATCAAGCTGACAAAACTTGAAGAACAGGAAATTACACATCTTAGATATACATGCTAGACATAAGAAAACATTGGCTTGACAACTTGAGCTGAGTTTTCTGAAGGTCAAAGGCCTGTAGCTTGTTAGGATTTTCTCGTCTAACACAAAGAAAAAGTTGCTATTTCTTGCCCCACCATATCTTCCCCATTAAAAAAGAGCAATGCCTGCTGGGCTACTTTGGGTCTGAAGATAGTATATACTACATTCTGATATATTGCTCTGGACCAATTACTGAATTATCTGAAAGGAAGAGGCTCTTCAGCTGATCTAGGCCAGGGAAAAATTGACTGATAGATTCTGTGGAACTCTAAAATGTCCACGGTAAGGCTGGAACAGAAGAATCACAATGAGAAAAAGTCTGATGATATGAGAATAAGACTATGATCCTGCTAGCAAGACCACGCTCCCAGCTTAGAATTGGGTTAGAGTGGAGAATGTAAGCCTGACTATGAGACACCAGGTATCCAAATGATTTCAATTTCCCATCATATACGAGGTAGTATTATATGAACAATAAGCAGAATACATGCCACATAACCCACTCCTTTGAAAGACACTTCTGACTTCCTGTTGATGTCAATAGCTGACCAAGGAAGAAAAAAGTCCAGCCTATATACTGATGACTCTATATACATACTGGTCCACGCTGGAAGTAGACTGCTATAGGACAGTGTACTTAAGTGATAGCTCTGAATGAGTATGAAGAGAAATGCTAGGAACAATACCATCCTCCAGGGATTTACTAAAATGCTTTATCATAGGTTCTCAGGGAATACTACCTCTGAAAAGGAACTCATTTCACAGAAATGTATGGCAATATATCCCATCATCAAGAAGTAGTTGGTATTACAGATTACAACAAAGTATAAAGCCTAGCACAGACCCAGCTGTGGTGCTGAGGCTACAGTGCTATCTTGTAAGATGTGGTAAATGTTCTCAATCAATAATGAATATTCAATGGTACTCATTTTTTCCAATTGGAAAGAAAAGGGTTCAAGCTATTCCATTAACTCTTGCCTGGTAAATGGTCTCCAACTTCAAGTCTTGCTTCCCTTTCATCTATTGTTTATATTGAAGCTAGTAATTTTCTCAAGATGTAAATCTTGATCCTTCAGTGGTAGAAAAGATGAGTGGTGACTCATCCACCCAATAATCATCCCTCTTTTCCTCCCTGCTACAAGGGTTCCCATTCTGTAGGGGTTGCCCACTTAGGCTCATGAATAATCTGGACTGGTCTTAGCTGCAGTAACCCTACTTTTCCCTTGCTTGTGATTCATTTAAGAAGGTGCAAGTAATAGGTAAAGCCTCCAGATGTTTCAGGGAAAATGTTCCTCATTGATAAAAGGAAAAAACAGTTATTATTTTCCCACTGGAACCTGATTATATCTCCATGTAACACCTAGAACTGGAGCAGCTGTTTTGGCATCATGAAAGGAGCCAGACTACAAGACAAAGCTGACATATGGATCAGTGGAAAGATGTGAAGAAAGCCATTGGTTTAGCAATGCCCTAGTTGACAAACTGGCCAACTATGGAACTGCTCCTCTATGTCAAGTCCATTCCTCTCTGCTTAATCATTACCACTTGAGGTCCATCCAGCTCTTTTGGTCTTAACAATTGCTGTAGCCCCTAGTTGTATTCCCTGTAACTATTCTTATCTCTCATGGGCTATTATTCTCCATAGATAAACTAGAATTTTTTCGAAATACAAATCTGGTTGGTCTTGGCTTTCCACTTCTCTCATGGCAATCTAGGAAAGCAATTGTCTGGTCAACTTTTCTTACCACTCCCTGGAGTCTATGTCTGCCCTTTGGTCAGACACAGTCCTTCTTTAGTTTTCTGAATATATCCTTCCCTCACTCCTGACAATTTTCTTCTGCTATTTCTAGTTACTAGAACCCCGCTCCCATTTCCTATACTCTTGCTTCTTCAAGGAAGTTCTTGACCTGTGATCAGAGCTGGTGGGATGGAATCCCCAACTGGTGGATAATACACATATTATTTCCTTTAGGGAGTTATTAAAAAAAAAAAAAAATATATATATATATATATGAGTTTCAGTACTCGAGATGAGGCCTGTCTACTGCAGTCTGCCATGCTTCCCATTTTCCACACTGCTCTATTCCTGTTATCTACTCTAGACATTCTGGCCTACAGATCTAGACTCTAAAAGGTCACCTCTTAATATGGGCTCCTACAACTATGCACCAGTTCTTCGTGTCCCATTTTGTTGTTTAAATTATTCATTATTTTTGTTGTAGGGTTTCCCTACTGGGCAGTAAGTTCCTTGAAAGTGGGGACTAGATCTGGTTTTACTCCCTGTTATATTCCTGGCACCCAGAATACTGCCTAACACATATGAGATACTTGATAAGTATTTATTAAACAATGAAATAACAAATGCAATAATGAATGGATGAATAGATGGATGGGTAGATGAGGGAGGCAAAGCAAATCTTTTTTCACTTCTTATCCATGATCACACAGGGAGTCAGCTGAACTTAGCAAACAATTTCTCACCTCTCAACCATCAGAAACCTGTTTTTCACCCATGACTCAAAAGGCCTTCCGCCCTGCTGACACACCACTCACAACAGAGAACTCACGTTAAATTCTTCCCTGAAGAGCTTATTGTCATCAGCCATTCTCCGGTTAATCTCCTCTTCCAGCTTGTCCACAGGCAGGGGTGGGTACTTCCTGTTGGTGCTTGGGGACCTGGCCAGAAGTGGTACACTCTGGGGCTCTGAAGGGCAGAAAAGGAGAAGGTCATTCAGGTGCTCTGAGGACACAGTTCCTTTTTTGGAGATTAACTTAGGGATTTTACCTCATTGATCAAGCCTCCAAGAACCAGAGATGGTTTCTTCAACAATCCTTTTTTTAAATAGTCTTACTATTTTAAAAGGATGGGGAAACCCCTAATTTTTTGATTTTCTTCTCTGCCTAGGCTCCCCATGCCTTACCCACATCCTCAGCGCGCCCATTTGATAAGCGGAAAGAATTGGAGTGGCTCCCAGCTTGCTTGTATTTCTTAAACCTGAGAAGAAAATGTTCTTAATGAAAAACCAAGCACAGAGGTAAGAGAGGCTAACCACTGGTTTTATATTCCTGCTCAGACTCAAGTCTTTCTAACTCTCCTCTATCAAATACTCAGGCTCGTTTAGAAACCAGTAATTCACATCCTGCAGCAGCTCCATACCGTGGTGACTGAGCACCTCAGGGTGTTCCTTCTTACCCTTGGCACACTAGACTCCAACCCAAGTAACACCACCAATATATTCTGGCTTGTTTGGCTCCTCTGTACAGCTCTAGTTCTAGAACCCACTACAGCATAGCCATACCAGGTAGAAGGGTGAGTGGAATTCAGTGAGGATACGGGATAAGAGGAAAACCTTATATGCAACAAGATTCCTGGTATTTCCCTAGTATAGCCTGGGAGTTGCAGGGATCAGAGCTCCAGATTAGGTGGACACAAATCTGGCCACATTTCTTCTACAGAATGACAGAGACAGGCCAAATTGCGGTTGGGTGGGGAGGGGTGGAGGCAGGGGCGAGCACACAATTCCTCCCTGACTTTATTCCTGAAGAACGGAGGGAAAACAGAACAGGTTAAGCCAAAGATAAGGCAGAGTTAAACCCAGGTGGTCAGGGCAATAGCTTTAGCAGGAAGAGAACCAATGCACCTCCCTCTTCTATCCCTTGGGTTCCTTTTCCTTTCTCTACTCACAGTTTGAGGGGGTAATGTCTAGAGGCCCTTGAAAGAAGGCCAGAAAGAGGAATCCTGTAACTCCCATAGTTCATGTCACCACCAGAGGTCCCAGAGGAGTTTAGAGACAAAGTCCCAATTATAATCGAAGTAAGCTTTTTTTATTTTTTTGGTTTTGTAATGCTGGGGATTGAACCCAGGGCCCTGTGCATGCTACCAGTGTTCTACCATTGAGCTACATCCCCGGTCCTAAAGTAAGCTTTTGTTGTGCACGTAATTTCATTGGGGCCCTTTCAGGGGTTGCTTGAGCAGGGCTATAGCACTGTCATGAATCATTCCCCTTCCATTCTATTCAGTTCTTATCCTATTATCTTCTGGACTGTGTGGGCTTACTGAGACTCTGCAGTATTGAAACGAAATGCAGACAAACATTAGCATACTCACCTTAACATATACAGAACTATGATAATGAACACAATCACCAGCAGAGAGGACAGAGCCACCATCACTGCAATAATTGGAGTCTCATCTAAAACCAAGAGAAAAGAACAAGTCATTACTGTTTCCCTAAGCAGCTGACCCTGATGAGGAAGAAGGGCTCATGCCATGCTTTTGTAGATGATAGGATATGGAACAGAGAGAGAGCAAGGGCAAGACAGTGCTCTCCTTCTGCCACCATAGGGCTACTGGGCGGGGGTAAGTGGGGAGGCACACAGGACCCAGGGTGACATGCCTATCCCATTTCTGTATTTGTTTACTCTGTCTTCCTGCATTAGAATAGAAACTCTATGAAGAAGGCAGAGACTCTTTGATTCACCACTATATCCCTTGAGCATAAAACAATATTTAGCACACAGAAAGCACTCAAATATTTGGAGGTATAAACACAGCCAATTGTGATGGCATGTGGGGTATGCAGGGACAACTCTATATTCTCTCCCAGCCTCAATGGGTTCCATCTAAAGGAAGATGCCAGAGAGGAAGGAAAAAGAAATGATTTTTTCTATCACATAAACCCAAATAATTTTCCAACACAGAGAATATCATTCCTGATTAAACAAAGAGATACATAGATCAAAAACTGCTGGATGCTACCTTCTACCTCTTCCCATATCCTGCTTCCCCAACCACCATGTGCCAGGACTGCTCACTGGGAGGAAATATCTAGAGGCCTCTGAAAAAACATCAGAAAGAGGAATCTTGCAATGCCCTAGGACCTCCAACTATAACTTCTGGCTTGGCAAAGACAGGCAAGCCTCCACAGTGCCTGTTCCCTTTCTACCTGGTCCCATTTCTCTTGTAGCTAAGTCCCACCCCCTCCATAAACTACACAAGTCTACATGTATAGCTATCTTTGCCATTTACATTTTTCTCCCATATAAAGGTCAATCCTATCATCTGGGATCTGGATTACATCCATTACTGTCACCTCAAAGATTGATCTTCCTGATCTCACTCCCTCCTCCAGATACCACCAGTTCTTTTTTTTTTTTTTTTTTTTTTTTTGGAAAGATTGGCATGACTTCATTATATACAAAATGTTGCTCCATTCTCTACCATCCGAAGCAATACAACTTAAACAAGGAAATTCTAATGCAATTACATTAAAAGAGAACATATTACATAAAAGAGACATAAGTCAATAGAAAGGATCCAATTGTAGGATTTTTAAAAAGATGCTTGGTAAATTTCTGGGTGTCTGAGGATGAACTTATATCTCAGAACTTCAGATACCACCAGTTCTATGTCTGTCTTCTCAGTTAACTTCTTAAAACAGTTGTCTAATTTCTTTTCTTTAATTACTTCCAGGTTCTCCTTAATCTGTTTGTTCTGACTCCCACCCTCAGTGCTCCATTTAAACTGTTCAGCAAGCACATTGAAAAATGGCATAATGCCAAATCCAATAGAAATATTCCTGTCCTCACCTGATACAACCTCTTAGCAGCATTCATTCAAAAAACATTTATGGACCAGCAAATGTATGCCAGGCACTGTTTTGAACAGTGGGAATAGAGAAGTGCTTAAGTAGACAAGTGACAGAAAGTTTACATTCTGTGGGGAAGAAGGACATTGATCATAAATAAGTAAACACGACTTCAGACAGGGATATGAAGAAAAAAACAATAGGGTAAAGGGATAGAAAGTGATAGGGAAGCAGTGATAGAGTGGTTTGGGAAGGTCTGTCTGAGGAGGTTATATCTGAGCAGAGCTCTAAATGATAAGAAGTGAGCCATGCAAATTTGGGTGAAGAGCTTTCTAGACACAGGAAGTAACAAGCATAATAGCCCTTATGAGCTTGGTGGGATCAAGAAATAGCACAAAGGCCAGTGTGGTATAAGATGCAGCTGAAGAATGGGCAGAAGTCAGCTGACTTCTATTTTGTAGGCCATGGCAATGAGTGTGGATTTAATTCTGAATGAGACGAGATACATTATGTGATTTGAACAAAGGAGAGAGAAATAACTAATATATACATATATATTAGAGATAACTAATATATATATTATTTATTTATATATTTAATATATAAACATTAATTTATATATTTAATATATAAATATATTATATTATAATATATAAATATATCATATTTATAATATATAAATACAATTTAAATATTTAATATATAATTATTTATTTATATATATATATATATAAAATATCCCCAGTGCTGGGGATTGAACTCAGGTGCATTTATACTCATTAAAAGATCAGTTAAACTGACTCACACACAGCAGCCAGTTGGTGGGCAGTTTCTAGTGGAAAGTGGTGTTAGGGAAACCTAGAGCAGTTTTTCAAGGACAGAGAGTAATCAATCCAACCTTCTTGAGGGGTTTCAGTTGACCATAGGGGGAAAAAACCTAAATGGAGTGAAACGTGGATAGAGGATGGAGTCAACCACTCCTTTTATGAAGACTTTTACATAAAGGGATGCAGAGAAAAGCAGCAGCTGTTGGAGGGAGGTATGGGGTAAAATTTTTCCCCCTAAGAGATGGGAGATATACTATGCTTCTTCTTTTTCTTTTTCCATTCTCTTCTCTTCGTGTTCTGGGGATTAAACCCAGGAGTGTTTTACCCCTGAGCTACATCTCTACTCTTTTTTTTTTTTTTTTTTTTGAGACAGGGTCTCCCTCAGTTCTCTCAGTTGGGCTCAAACTTTCAATCTTCCTGTCTCAGCCTCCTGAGTCATGAGGATTATAAGCATGGGCCACCATGGCTGGACCATGCTTCCCTGGCAATCTGCAAACACACTGTGGCTCTCATCTTAAAATGAGCATTCATACTGATTGACCACTACCTACTCCTTTAAGTACTTTCTTGCTTTCTAGGACAAAGCACTCTTCTCATTTTCTTTCTATCTCTTGGTTGCTCCATCTGTTTCCTTTGCTAGCTGTACCTCTTCCAACATAGGCTCTCTCACTGTGAGAACTCCTCAGGGCCCTACCCTTTACACTCTATCTAGCTGATCTGATCAGGTAGATGAACGTAAGTACAAATGATATGCTAGCAATTCCCACATCTGCAATGCTTGACCTGACTTCTCTTCTGAGCCTCAGGCTCTCAACTGTCCATCTGCCACCTTCACTGTAAATTTCACAGGCATCACAAACTTTCTGCATCTACACCTTTCCCTAGGATGGGAGTGGGCTAGCACTCCCATCCTTCCTGTGGGAGAAATATGGAAATTCCCTTGATTTCTTCCTCATGCCTTACCGTCTATGTCTAACCCAGCTGCAAGTAATGTATTTAAGAGATAGAACCAATACCTCAAATCTGTCCACCTTTTTGCCATTTCTCTATTGTCACTGTCCACTGTGGTCCCAACCTCCATCCTCTTTTGCCTGTCTAGTAAGAACCATAGTAAGTTCTGACACCTGCCAATCCATTCTCCAAAAAAACATTCAGAAAGCAAACTAAATCATGTTGCTCCCTTTCAATGATTTCCTGAGCCTAGAATAAAGTCTAGTTTCTTACTCTGACCCATAACAACCTCCCTAACTTGGGCCCTACCTATTCTATCTCCTGACACTCTTTGCTTCACTAAACTTTAGCTCCTAGCATCCTATCATAGAATGCTCAGTTTATCCACCCTTACATCTCTGAACATGTTATTCCTCTGCTTCACATGGCCTCCCTCCATTCTTTGTCTGACTAACTTCTCCTCAACCAGTTCTTATTTTAAGTGCACTTTTCCATCTTCTCTGACTTCCTCATACTAAATTTACCACCTCTAAAGTAAGGTATCCTGAAGATTAAATCAGATCATCTATGTGAAGTTTTTGGCACAGTAAAACTAACTAGTACACATTATGAATCTGGTCAGTATTTGGTTTTTATTTTTGTACTATTCTCATACAGTACTCTTATTTACCTTGAAAATACTTCTCACTTTGTAATTATGTATCTATTTGACTGTAGCGGATCAACGAGTGTCCGTCCTTTATGCCACAAACTCCACAAAGGCAAGAATTATATATCTGTTTTTATGCTCATTGAATGAATACCTTAAAACCTAGCACAGGATCTCATACATAGTAGGAACTAACACTACTGGATTATGTTGAATGAATAAACAAAAGAACTAGTGATTTATCACTAAATATGCCTTTGTTAAATTCCAAGCACAAAGAGCAGTATACCAGGAATTGTAAGACGGTAACCAGAAACATCTGGCTGATGTGAAAGGAAAAGACTGGATTTGGCATCCAGAAGTCTGCACACTAGGAGTGTGTGTCAGCCTGACTTCACAGGTTCTGGCAGGTCTTTATCTAGAACAGTGATCAGCAAACTACTGCCCAAATCTAGTCCACTACCTGTTTCTGTGAGTACAGTTTTATCAGACACAGCCATGTTCATTCATTACATACCATGTACGGCTGCTTTTGCACTACAGAATGAGAGATGAGTTGATGTGATGGAGACTGAATGATTGCAAACTGAAACTATTTATTGCCTGGCTGGCTCTTGATAGAAAAAGTTTGTTAACCCCTGATCTAGAACTTTATTAACTCCTCTCCTCTTGTACAATTCTAGCTTGAATGTCATTGTTTCTAAGTAAATACTTCTCTAAGCAGTACCTTTGACAAAATTAACCGCCCCTTTCTTGTACTCTAGTAACACTGTGTACCTACTCTGCTACACTACTTACCACATTGGATTAAGGTCATGGATTATATATTCATTAAATAATAAACTTCTTGAGGACAGATATCCCTAAATTCAAAATTTATTCTTTAGGCCTGAGTCAGTGGTAGAGAGCTTGCCTAGCATGTGTGAGGCCCTGGGTTTGAGCCCTAGCACTGGGGGAAAAGACTCATTTAGTAAATACATAGTGAGTAATGGTGTCACTGATAAGTGGTGAGTCCTGAGGACACGGCAGTGAATAAATAAAATTTTTTTGCTCTTATGAAGCTTATGTTTTAGTGCAAAGACAGGACAATAGATAGGTAAGGAAATGTATATTACAGGTATCATATGTGCTATAAAGAAAAGTAAGGTAGAGTAAAAGAAGGAATGCGGTGGGAAGTGTACTGTTATTTAAGAAGACATGGTCAGGAAAAACCCCAAATGAATGAGTGAATGTAATAAGTGTCAGAAAGGCATGTTATTTATGATTACTAAGAGAACTGACAATTACAAGCAATACGGAAATAAGGGAGGCCCCTAGCTAATTTAGAAATTAATAAAAATTACTACGAATTAATATTGAAACATATACGTTGCTGGCACAAAGCAGAGCACAATCCCATGTTGTAGTACTTCATGATCCTTAAAACTCTTAAATACCTATCATTTATAGTCTTATTTTACAGATGAGGAAACTGAGCTGAGAAATTAAATAACTTGCTTATGATTATATGGCTGCAAATCTAAAGCAAGAAAACAAATTTACACTATCTTCCAAATGCTTGATAAATTATATGATCAAGAGCACTTTAACTCTCTTGAGCTTACAGGCCACAACAGTCCACCCTCAATAAAAATCAGATTTTATTAGAATTATTCTCATGTTTCTGGTATGCTTAGAAGATAATATAGAGAACACAGAAGTCTCCAGGTTGCTATGAGGGAAGGAGACCCAGATCAATTAGCTGGACTAGCACAAGGCAGACTGGTATAGTTAAGGTCTGTTCCATGCTGTCCAACCACTTTGTCCCCAACTCCCATTCAAATTAAGTTTCACTCTCTAGACGCAGGCCAGGGTAGGGGGCAAGCATTTCAAAACCCTAACAAGGCATCATGAGACAACAGATGTCTGCTTGCTATATCCCCTCTCCAAGAAAACAAAGGGTCATATAAAACTAACAGCTCACATGTAGATAAGCGAATTATCTAAGTTCTTAAAACATACATGGGTCAACTACAAAAACAGCGAAGTAAGTCATACTCCTGTAGCCCCAGTTCCTAAAGCCCGTTTTATTTGTCTTGTGTCCAAATATTTTGGGAGAAGTATTTATTGAGTCTCAAATGCAGAGCTGTAATATTGTTTTAAGTACCACTCAGAAACCTTGATATCCATTGCTCTTCTGTCTTCCCTAAGGTCTCTGGAATTATCTTTCTAGAACAAAACTCTGACCATGTCACTTCATTCCTCACTACCACCTACAGGCGATACCTTGACTCCTGGGCTCAATGTACCACCAGGCCAATTCTGTCGAGGCCACCTCTGATCACTCCTTACCTCATGTACATTAACTATGCAGAGTTCCTCAAACATATGATTTGCTCTTTCACATTTCCCTGCTTTTCTCCTACCTGAAAATGAAGTGTGTCCTCATTTTTCCCATTTACTGTTTTCATTTAAACTGCTCAAAGCTCATCTCCGTGCCTCCTTCCCATTTCCCAGGTACAAAGAGTCTTGAGTTCTCTGAGCACTCTGTGCAGTACATCCAATAGCATGTAATTGAATGGACTTTGATTTCTGGTGTTCACATATTTCCTCCAAGACAGGAGCCATTTTCTTTTTCTTTGCTGGACTCCTCAGCATCTAACAGGTACTGAATGAATACTGAATGTATCATTAGGTGCTTAGGGAAAATCATCACAAACGGAGTTCACAATAATAATGCTTCTTACTATGATAAACCAAAAACTTGTCTTTAAAGAAGAACATCAACCCCATTATAGACTCTGGCTCTTTAAAATACTAAAAAGAGAAAGTCAAGGGAAGGATCCAGATGATCTGAAATGAGAGCTGAGAAAATTTCAGGAATCTGTGTGTTTCAGTAGAATGCTTATCCTTACTGGTTCTAGAACTCTGGAGGTCAAGGACTCCTTCTTTATAAAAATTAGGATGGTACTATTTTCTTATTTTAAAAGGCAGCTAAGTAAATGATTACATGTAAGGTAATTCAGAGTATATTTGGAACCAGCTTTATCTTTTATTTGATATTTAATAAATACCACTTGTAAGGTCTTCACAAGGCTGCCCCCCCAAACAATCAAATTATTAAAGTTAAAAAGTAGGATATGACAGATTTAAGCACATTTTTGTTTAAAAGACACAAGGCAGCAGGATGGTGTGGTACACCTGTAGTCCCAGCTACTTGGGAGGCTGACTGTAAGATCAAGGCCAGACTGGACAACTTAGCAAGAAGTTGTCTCAAAAAATTTACAAGGACCAAGAATGTAGCTTAGTGAATATAGCTTAGTAGTAGAGCACTTGCCTTGCATGTGTGAGGCCCTGGGTTCAATTCCCAATACTGCAATCAACAGGCAGAGAACTGGCTCATGTTTGTACTTGTGGTAGTATGGTTACACTATGACCCTGCCTTGGGAGCTGCCTTATACAACAGGATCCAAGTGGTTTGTGAGAATGGTTGAAATTCTCAGATCTAATAGCAATGGTAACAGAAAGTTGGTGGTAGCACAGTGATAATAATAGTGACAGCCAACACTTGCTGAGCAACTATTATGTGCTGATCCAAGCACTTCATTTGCAATATTTCATTTTTCACAACCCTGTGAAAGAGATAATGTGCCTATCCCATTTTGAAAATGGCAAAATGAGGCACATGGAAGTTATACATCTACTCATTCTGCTGGTAAGCAGTAGGGTTAAGATGCCAACCCAAGAGGTCTGGCTTCAGAGCCCATGCTTTTAAGTACTTTACTACATAGCCTCCCCATATATTCTACTATGTGCTCATCCTCTAGCCTCAATACATATATCAAAATCATTCAATACCATTTTCTTAGATGGGAAAATCTTTATTTGTAAGTGGCATCCCTATTTTGTTCAGACTTCATGGGAACTGTAACGGATGTTTTGTAAAACCCTCTTTCAAGACTAAAGAACCTACTCCCCCAGCTGCTGGGAGGGTTAGTGACTAGTGGCTCTGAGTCTTTCCCCAGGAACTGTTCTTGGCTTAAGAGAGCCTGGCCCAGGGGATTGCAGCTCCAGGCTTCCTATGGGATTGGCCTTAGCTCGGACCACATGGTGTCTCATTTCCTTCATCTACCCAATACTTCTGCCTTCACTGCCTCACAGGTGCTACAGGAAGAAAATACTTCCACAAAAAACTTGTTGCATGCAAATCTCTATCCCAGTTAATAGCTAATAATTGAGCTATAAAACCAGTGAAGGCTAAGTACAACTGGAAAGCACAGTCATCAGTGACTTTATGCTATACAGTTACTTGCTAGTTAATGCCAGACTAATTTTAACGCATATTACACAGATCATCCAAACTGACACCAGTAAAAATGCTTGAACAAAGGAAGCTAATTCCAGAAGGACAATGTACAATGGCATTTAAATGAGACATCTAGAATAGACAAATTCATAAAGAAAGGAGAATAACGGTTACCAGGGACTGGGAGAAGGTGGAAAAGGAAGTTATTATTTCATTTGGGATGATAAAGAAAAGTTCTGGAGATGTGTGGTTCACAATGATGTAAATGTATCTAATGCCACTGTACACTTAAAAATGATTGAAAAGGTCAATTTAATGTTAGACATATCTTACATAATTTTTCTTTTTTCTTTTTTGGTGGTGCTAATTTTACTGAAAAAGTAAAATATTCTTTTATTAAGAAAATACAATTAGAAATTAACAAAGAAATGAACAAGTAGATTATAAGATTAGTATGAAAACAAGGGAAAGTAAACAAAAAATAGACACAGAGGTACAAGGTTACCAGACTGAGCAGAGGGAACACTGATGAATACTGTACACTGTGTAAAAGGGACAACAGATACAAGGTGAGTAGCTCACCTCTTCTGTCCTTGGAGTCAGAATTACCTGTGTAATAAGTGACAAATAAAAACATTCACTCAGGTTAAAGAAAAACATTACTATTCAATTTAAGGTAAAACAAAACAAGCTCCGGGAATATAGATAATCTTCTCCATGTACAGTGTTGACCTAGAATGAGGTATTCTCCACCAACTGAGAAACAAAATTGCCCAGATTCACTAAACTTTAGTCAGTAGTACTTCTTCCTGAGTACACAAATAATGCAGCATCAATATTCATAAAAAGTATAAGAATGCAAGAAGAAATACAAATTACAGAACTTTACAATTCAAGACTTCATATCTTTGGATCATTAAAATTCAAGAGAACAAAATGAAGCAAGCATATAAAAGACGTAAAAGATAAGAGGTAAAACTTAACTGGTATATACCCATCTCTATCTAATTACAGAGAAAATCTTTTCAAAGACCTGTGGAATATCTACAAGTCCTTACAAATTCCCAGGAATAAAACAACAGTATAACAACAGTATAATATTCTTTTATCACCATACAATAAAATTAGAAATTAACAAAGTATTAAAAAAAAACTTGAAAATTAAAAATCAAAATCCACATCAAAATAAAAAACACCTAAAAATAACAATAATGAACTCGCGATAGAGCTTAGTGGTAGAGAACTTGCCTAATACATTCAAAGCCCTGGATTTGGTCCCCAGCAGAGCAAAACCAAGCAAAATACAATGATGAAAACACCTCTTCTTGCCTTTGGTACAGACCTCTTATTTTTTAGCTGAGCACAAAGTTGTCTAGCTAGAGACTATATTTCTAAGACTCCTTTGTGCTAGAGTCATGTGATAAAATCCAGCTAATGGGATGTGAGCAAAAGCAATGTGGGCAATTTCCAGGTCACATCTTTTTGAAAAGAAATTGTTTGTCTCCACTCCCTCTGTTCTCAGGGGCTGGAATTAAGGTCCAATGATGAGAGCAGATAATCAAGCAGATAAAAGCAATACTGTAGGGATGGCAGGGCCACAGGCAAAAAGAGACTTAGGCCCTGATAAGTCAAAGACCTCTGTCCACCCCTAGGGAGAGAAAGATACTGTGGTCTTACTTGAGTCACTGGATTTTGGTGTATCTTTGCTACAGCAGTTTAGATTGAATCCTAATTAACACGACTATGTACAGGAATACCTATGGAGCATGAATGTCTAAACCTGTGCTTATACAAAATTCACAGCATTAAATATGTTAATTAACCCAAAGAATGAAAATAAATTAAGCAGTCAATTCAAGATAACAGTCCCCACAAAATAAATCTGAAGAAGGCAGAAAGAAAGAATGGGAATTAAAAAGTAATCAAAGAAATTAAAACTGAAAAGTGACAGAACTAATAAACAGTAGGTTCTGTGGAAGGAAAAAAGCAAAGAACCATGAACTTAAACAAGGAAAAAAAAGGAAATTAAAATATGTGCAGGGGCTGGGGATATAGCTCAGTTGGTAGAGTGCTTGCCTCACAAGCACAAGACCCTGGGTTCAAATCCCTAGCACTGCCAAAAAAAAAAAAAGGAACTAAAATATGTGCAAAGTGAGAACTATTCACAGCTATGTAGGAAATTAAACAATTTTAAGAAACAACTTTTCCTCAAATTCATTCAAATAAACTAAAATGTGAGTAGAATGGATGGCTTTCTATGTAAATTTTGATTCTTTTCATGAAACAAAATACTGATGAATAAAATTTATCAAAAACCACAGATCAAGTTCATTTAGAAATTACTTGCCAATATCAACGGAAAAAATCCTATATAAAATAAACAGATTGCAACAGTTTGTTACAAAAATGATACATTACCAAGATGAGTTGTTTTTGCATGAATGTAGACAGTTTAAGAATTTTAAAAAGTTAGTAATAAAATGTAGCAATAGAGCAAAAGAGAAGAAAACAAACAGATCTTGCTGACACCAAACAAGCCTCTGGGTTGGATTTTCAGTAGTGAAAAAAAATCTATAGAAAACACAATGAACATCCCCAAATACTCAAATACATATGGGAAACTGAATATATATATATATCAATTCAATATACAATAAAGTTGACATTTCAAATCACTGGTTTCTTTTTTTTTTTTTTTTTCAGGAAGATTCTGGTTTTTTTTTTAATCACTTCATAACTGGGGGGAAAATACAGATTATTCATTAAGGGGCATTGGGATAAATAGCCATTTGGAGGAAAAAAACATCTATAGCTCACACTTAACATAGAATAAATTACAGAAAAATCAAAGACAAGCAGTTATCTGTTGTCACACATATGCAACCACCCTCCCAATGCACCCTGCAAAGAGATAAAAAGAAACGAACGAAAGAAAAGAAAAAAAAGAAAGAAAGAAAGAAAGAAAGAAAGAAAGAAAGAAAGAAAGAAAGAAAGAAAGAAAGAAAGAAAGAAAGAAAGAGAAAGAAAGGCCGGCCATAAAAGTCCAAATTAAAACATTAGGAAAATTTTTTTAGAATTTTGGAGTAAAGGAGGCCTTCTTAAATATGGCCCATTACCTAGAGAACATTTAAACAAACTCATATTTATATTTAAAAATTCCTAATGCCATCTTCTGCAATATAGAAAAGCTAAAAGATCAACTAGGTGTGTGTGGGTAACATGTGCCTATAGTCCCAGGTACTTGGGAGGCCTGAGGATCACTTGAGATCAAGAAGTTCAAGACCAGCTTGGGCAACATAGTGAGACCTCATCTTTAAAAAAAAAAAAAAAAAAAAAAAAAAAAACCTTTTGTAATATCACTGTAGGCACAGGGATCATTCCCCAAATTTATAAAGAACAGCTATAAATGGCTTCAAAAATCCTGACATCCTAATAAGAAAAATGGGTAAAGAATATCAACAAAGATATGCTCAAATATATATATAAATGCTCAAAAATATATAATATAAAAATGCTCAAAAAATATATATACAAATTTAAAATATGGAAAGGGGGTGGGGATGTCACTCAGTGGTAGACTGTTTGCCTAGCATGTGCAAGGTACTGTTTGAGCCCTAGTTTTATAATACTACTAATAATAAATTTTTAAAAAGAGGAAAAGTCCTTGATCTCATTCAGAGAAATGTAAATTAAAGCTACAGAGATGTTATTTTTATCTACAAATTGGCAGAGACCCAGAAGTTTGATAATTCACTGTACTGAAGAGTGTAGAAAAGCAGGAACTTTGATATAATGCTTATAGGAATACATTTCCCAGTAAAGGAAATTTGGCAATATCTATCAATTTATAAATGCACACTTAAAATAACTTATCCTAGTAATATTCTCATGCATGTTTGAAATGACAAGCTGTACTGTTAATAAAAATGCTCTGAAAACAACCTGAAAGTCTTACTGATAGGGAAACCAAATAAATATATTAACATAAAACCACATGACAAGGGAATGTAGATCAGTGGTAGAACACATGCCTGACATGTTTTAGACCCTGGGTTTGATCTCTAACAACATCATTTTAAAAAAACACATACATACATACATACATATATTCTCTCTCTCTCTCTCTCTCTCTCTCTCTCTCTCTCACACACACACACACACACAACACACACACATAGATAAGCTAACTGAAAAAAAAGCAATGTGTAGAAATGAACACAATGTATTGTTTATGTCACATATGGGAGAAAAAAGGAATATATATATATATATATATATATATATATATATATATATATATACCTTTGTTTATTTTTTCTTTTCTTAAGATACTGGGGATTGAACCTGGGCCTTGCCTGTGCTAAGCAAGTGCTCTACTAATGAGCTACGTATATTATTTTGAGACAAGGTCTCACTAAGTTACCCAGGTTGACTGCCAACTTGTGATCCTTCTTGCCTCGGACTCCCAAGTAGCTGGGATTACAAGAATGAGCTACTGCCCCTGGCTGCTTAGTTTCAAAAGGAAAAAAAGAGACTCAAAGAAAAGGTTAATGTGAAAGAAAAATTAAGAAGATTAAAGAATTAATCCAAGAATAATCCAATATCTAAATAATAGGAGTTTTAAAAGAACATAAAAATGGGAAGAAGAAAGTTTTCAGAATAGAAGGACCAAGGCTCCAAAGGCCCTATAAAGTAATAAAAATATGGATGAAAAAGACCTACATCATGACACAACTGTGAAATTTCAGGACACTGATCATAACACAGGAAGAATTAGGAATTAGAACAACAACAGAATCCTTCAAGCTGACTCCAAATTAGGAGCCAGGGCAGCACTTCAAATTTGCCAGGGAAAAATTACTTTCTCAAATTCTATACACAGCCCTGAATATGCTTAGACATATCAGTTCTCATGCAGTTTGCCTCCAATGGACCCCTTTCTCAAGAAGAATGTGTTCTACCAAATGAAAGAAGACAAGAAAGAAAACAATATGGAAGCCAGGAAGAGCAAGGGGAATTCCCAGAATGGCAGAGAAGGAAAATTCTAGGCTGATACCTGTGTACAGCCCTACAGATCAATAAGTCTAGAGTGGAATAAGACAATAGAAGCCTCAGAGGGAATTGCTCTAGGCAAAAAAAGAAATATCAGATTATCTAACAGGCCTGACTTTATAGAAAACTGTACTGCAGGGCTCTGGGGAATGTGGGAATTGGCTAGTAATAACTAAACAAAAAGTTAGGCAATTACCAAATCCAGGAAAAAAGTGCACAAGGAAAAATTATTAAATTGTACTTACATAATTTGGCAATAAACTATATTCTAAATCCATAAAGATTTAAAACATCAGGGGCTGCGGTTTGTAACTCAGTGGTAGAGCGCTTGCCTAGCATCTATGAGGCACTGGATTCGATCCTCAGCACCACATATAAATAAATAAATAAATAAATAAATAATAAAGGCCTATCAACATCTAAAAATAAATTTTAAAAAAAGATATAAAACATCAAATACTGATCTAATCAAAGAGTGTATCATGGGAATACTGGTAAGATGGTGATGATGAATAGGATGTGGGGTTTAAGACCGTGAAATAGTTGTGTACCATAACAGTTTTCTTGTTTTACTGATCCTGAATAAAAGTCACCAATGGTAGTCTCCTCTGACATGAAATGTGCTAAATATACAATGGCTAGATTCTTAGCTACAACAATATTCAGATCTACATCAGTGTGTGGAAAACTAAGTTTCTTACCTGCAGTAAGGAAAGCCTACAAAAGTAAGAAATATGCTTAATTTTCTACTCACAAGCACTGATATCTAAAGCAAATCATTTGTCCTCTATATATAACCTTAAATTAAGCATGTAATAAAAGGAGCTAGTTATTCATGGTCACCTCACAAAACTGTCAAATAAAGGACAGTACAGAATAGAACATGGGCCATGAAATCAGTTACCTGAGTAGTCTTACCTCATCCACTTACTCCATTAGTTTGTACAAGTTACTCTACCTTTCCTCCCTAAGCAATTACCTAACTCACAGCAAGAAATACATTTTACGTTGTTACTCAGGATAAATATCTAGATTGTGTTCGTGTACAACAAAAGTTTCACAAAATTAAATGTGTAAGATGAAAAAAAACCAGAAATGGAATAGACCATTCAGTAAAACAAACAGCAGTGGTGGACCATTAAACTGATTTCATGAATGGGTCATAAACTGCACTTTGAAAACTACTCCACAAATTACGGTTTCATCATTAGAAAACTCCTTGACCTGTAAAACATAAAACTTCCCTCATCAGATTATTCTATAAAACTCTTACTATGTGCAAAGCACTGTAAAAAATATGATAAAATTATAATTTATGTTAAAGCCCAAAGTAAATACCAGACATTGTTTGTTTGCAGCTATCTCATCAAGAATAGTGGAATGCCATCACATTCATATATTTTATTAGTAACTATCAGAGCATTAATTGTAACAATAATAGCAGCTAACACTTCAAAAGAGTGCTTACCATGCCCGAACTTCAACTTTATTACAAAGCAATAGTAACAAAGACGGCATGGTACTGGTACCAAAATAGACAGGTAGATCAATGGTACAGAATAGAGGACACGGACACAAACCCAAACAAATACAACTTTCTAATACTAGACAAAGGCGCCAAAAATATGCAATGGAGAAAAGATAGCTTCTTCAACAAATGGTGCTGGGAGAATTGGAAATTCATATGCAACAGAATGAAACTAAACCCATATCTCTCACCCTGCACAAAACTCAACTCAAAATGGATTAAGGACCTTGGAATCAGACCAGAGACTGCAGATTATAGAAGAAAAAGTAGGTCCCAATCTTCAACATGTTGGCCTAGGACCAGACTTCCTCAACAGGACTCCCATAGCACAAGAAATAAAAGCAATAATCAATAACTGGGATAGATTCAAACTAAAAAGCTTTCTCTCAGCAAAGGAAACTATCAGTAATGTGAAGAAAGAGCCTACAGAGTGGGAGAATATCTTTGCCAATCATACTTCAGATAGAGCACTCATCTCCAGAATCTATAAAGAACTCAAAAAACTCTACACCAACAATACAAATAATCCGATCGACAAATGGGCTAAGGAAATGAACAGACACTTCACAGAAGAAGATGTACAAGCAATCAATAAACATATGAAAAAATGTTCAACATCTCTAGTAATAAGAGAAATGCAAATCAAAACCACCCTAAGATTCCATCTCACCCCAATTAGAATGGCGATTATCAAAAATACAAGCAACAGGTGTTGGCGAGGATGTGGGGAGAAAGGTACACTCATACATTGCTGGTGGGGCTGCAAAATTAGTGCAGCCACTCTGGAAAGCAGTGTGGAGATTCCTTAGAAAACTTGGAATGGACCCTCCATTTGACCCAGCTATCCCACTCCTTGGCCTATACCCAAAGGATCTAAAATCAGCATACTACAGAGATACAGCCACATCAATGTTCATAGCTGTTCAATTCACAATAGCCAGACTATGGAACCAACCTAGATGCCCTTCAATTGACGAGTGGATAAAGAAACTGTGGTATATATACACAATGGAATATTACTCAGCCATAAAGAATGACAAAATTATGGCATTTGCAGGCAAATGGATGAAATTGGAGAATATCATGCTAAGTGAGATAAGTCAATCACAAAAAGACAAGGGACGAATGATATCGCTAATAAGTGGAGGATGACACATAATGGGGGGGAGGGAAGGGTTAGTGTTAGGGTTAGAGTTAGGGTTAGGGAGGGGGGCAAGTATGGAGGAAGAAAGTACTGTATAGAGGGTAAAGAGGGGTGGGAGGGGTGGGGGGAAGGGGAAAAAATAACAGAATGAATCAAACAACATTACTGTATGTGGATTTATGATTACACAAATGGTATGCCTTTGCGCCATGTACAAACAGAGAGGCAACATGTATCCCATTTGTTTACAATAAAATTAAAAAAAATAAAAAAAAAAGCATCAAGATTTTAATGTAAGAGGTTTTTCCTCTTATGGGGATTTCAATAGTATATTCCTTATTGTTCTAAGGATATTTTTAATATTATAAGCAAAAGAATAAATTTAAAACAGGCAAAACCAAAAAAAAAAAAAAAAAAAAAAAGAGTGCTTACCATGCACAGGCACGATAATATGTAATTTACCTATATTAGTTCATTTAATCTGAATAGATCCTCTGTGAGGTAACAACTAGTACTATCATTCACCACTATCATTCACCCCTATTTTGCAGATGAAGACACTGAGGTATAGGATTAAGTAAATTTGCCTATGGTCACACAACAAGCTTCTGTCAGAGTTGGGATTCAAACAGGTAAAATGGCTCTGTAGACTATGCTCTTAACTACAAACGCTACACTGTCTTTATTGTAGAAAAATGAGATTAACATAGGCAGACGAGGGTCTGGGCTTTAAAGTTTAGATCAAAGTCATCATCTGGAATAACCAAATTAGATGTGACTAGGCAAGTACTTTCTGAATGCTTCCTCATGCACCAGACATGAGTCCACCTAGGGGAATTCATATAATAGAAAAAAAATTTGAGCCAGAAGAATGGAATCATAGAAGAGGAAACAGTGAATTTGCTAGAAAAAGGAATGACAGTTACATGGCAATCAGAAAACAATTATTAAATCCTCAGAGAAGCTCTTAGTCCAGGAATCTGAGGTTCGAAGAAGACAGAAACTTGACCTACCCTACTTGGTCTCAAACACAGGGCTCTAATTCTATCCCTGGAGTCACTTCTGCTTTAATCCACTGATGTTGATTCAAGGAGAACGGGGACTGGGCCAATGTCCTGAATAGCCAAAGTCCTGAATAACTGTCATTGTGATGTAACAGTTTCCCTGAGCCCCTTTTCTAATTCCACACCTTAACACTGGTCTTCCACTCTGCAGCTAATTATTATGGGACATTTGTTTTCATTTTCCTTCTCATGATCTCCACGATCCTCTTCTTTTCAAGGCTAATCTTGTTACTCAGTCTCTCTGTATCCTTTTATCTTCAGTCTCTTGCATCATCAATTAGCTCTCATTGATTTTGCTTGTATTTACAACCTCCTCCTTCCTTTTAAACACACTTAAGCCTCCCCAATCTACCTAGAATATCACGGAGCAAAAAGATATCCTCTAGAACCTTCCTTTTTTTTTTTTTGGTACCAGGGATTGAGCCCAGAGGCACTTAACCACTGAGCCACATCCCCAACCCTTTTTTATATTTTATTTTGAGACAGGGTCTCACTAAGTTGCTGAGGCTGACTGAACTTGTGATCCTCCTGCCTCAGTGTCCAGAGCCACTGGGGCTATAGGAGTGTGCCATCGCAGCTCCTTCCTTCCTCTTAACTCTATGCTCAGCAGACATTCTTAAGAAGTCCTTACATCAAAAATAAATCAATAAAAAAGAAGAAAAATCTTTTTAGCTCAGTTTTATTACTTTGCTTGGGCAATTTTACTTATTTCAAGAAATTTTATGGCCAGAAAACACAAATATGATAAAAGGGTGAAAACACTCAAAGAGTGAAAGACAGAAGAAGCAAAAATCATCTCTGGTACCTGAAGGAGGGAAGGTTTCTGGAGTGGTTGCTGCAGTACTGGAATTCCCTTCCCAGGGTTCTGTTCTGGCATCTGTGAACTGGTGATCTGGAAACCACGTTCCATTTGGTGAAACAGTAGGGCCTACAGAATCGGTGCTTACAGTTCGTGTGGTCCCATTGTCAGAGTATGAAGAATTGACAGTGGTTATATAGGTAGGTCCCAGAGTTATATTTGGGCTGAATGTTGGTGACACAGAAAGAGAAGTTACTGATGAGGTTGGATTTGAAGTTTTGTTCTCTTCTTTAACTGATTCTGCTGTTGATGCTTTAATTGATCTTGTAATTTCCAAGGAAGGTGAAACTACAAACAGCAAAAAATAAGGAAACATTACACAAAGAACGTGAAACTCAAAAGTTAAAACATAAGGCATAAACCTTAATAAACTTCTCAAACATGTGGAGATTAGACAAAGACCAGACACACACACATCTTTACCTAAAGCTGAACCCTTCCTATTTCCTCCAAAGGGCTATCTATCGGACAAAGAAATGAAATTCTTCACTCAGTTCTTCAGAATCAATATATGGAGTCTTACATATCAACGTTTTTTTTCCAAGAAAGATCATATCTCTGATCTGTTTAAAACAGTAATATGCAGAAGAATGCTAAGCATTCAACGCAATTCAGAGATTTCCAAATGCATTTATTTTGCCATCATTTTTAAAGAAAACTTTAATATTCTTTTCTTTAATACCACTTAGGTCCTCAAATCTGGATCATTATATGTGAAAGTAAAATTATATTTCAAATTATCAGTTTTTCTCAAATGACAATTTACCTGTGGTAGCATTGCTGGCACTGACACATATCAGTCCACTGCCAAGCAGAACAAGAAGGAACCAGGAATCCATGCTGACCTGGAAATGAGAAGTCATGTTAGATGAGGTCCTATATTATTATAATTATGTCCAAATTATTCAAAATAAAAGTATTTGGGGCAGCATCTCCCAGTCATTAAAATATGTATTCAGGACCAATGATCTTTATGGGAGTCACATATATACATTTCTTCAGGAGTTCAACTATCAATTGAGTCTTTATACATATACAAGTAGGTCTAAATCAGAACACATTTTTTTAAAGCAATCTTGGTTGCAATTTAGAATCACCTGAAAAACTGTTTAAAATTCCCAAGCTGGAATGCATTTCTATGGGTCAAAGCTAGGTAGTAGTCCTTTTCCCAAGTTGATGACTATGTATATTCTTTATAGTCTTCAGAGAAGTATTGAGAATGTAGTCTGAATGCATTTAGGTTCAGATTTTTGAAGTAGACATTATACAGCTACTCTTAAACTATCCCACCTCACACCATGTAAAACAGTAGCACATTGTCACCAGTAATAGTGACTCATTCATCCATTCAGGTTCTTTGCCCTTCGCTGGGTTAGATATTAGAGAAACAACAGGGGAGCAATTTGCTTATAAATCCCACTTTGTAAGACTTCCAATCTAGATGTAATTCAATATTGTAGTCACTCTCCAAGGGAAAGAGTACATGCCTTCTTAAGGGGCAACTGAAAATCTTGGGAGAGGGGCAGAGTTAAGAAATGAGGGAGATGTAGATGGTTCATATACACACTGTAAGTTTGCCATGGATAGCATGGCAATGCCTAGCAGGGCAACGGTTCAGACAGTGGCCTTCCCCGGGTATAGCCACACAAAATTTTGACCACTTCTTCATCCTTCTTGGGTTGTGATTATTAAACCAGTGATACATTATTAAATTTGTATAAGTCTGAAAGATCTGGACAGTAAACAAATACTGATCTCTAACAGAAATCAGCTCAATTCCTAACTTGTCACATTCCGAAATTGGCAATGCACATTAATTCTCTCCACAAGGATCAGGAAAACTGGAAGGATGACTACTGTATATGCATACACATCTTTGATCGATAAATCAACAGTAAATTGGGAAAAACAAATATGTAGTTGAAGGGAGGGAGTTAGGGCATCACCCTATTCCACATACCAAAACAAGTTCCAGCCAGGTTAAAGAATTAAATGCTTGTCAGGCCTAGTGGCACACACCTCTAATCCCAGAAGCTCGTGAGGTTGAAGCCCTAAGCCACTTAGACCCTGCCTCAAAATAAAAAATAAAAAGGCTGGGGATGTGCCTCAGTGGTTAAGCGCCCTGGGTTCAATCCCTGTTAACAAACAAACAAAAAAAAAAAAAAAAAAAAATCAAATTCTTAAAAGTCACATTTAAATAGAGTTATAATATTTACGTGAGCTCAGGATGAGGAGGACTTTCTAAGCGTAAAGACAATGCAAGAAATTGTGAAGGTAAAAATGGAATAAAAATAAATAAATAAAAGTCACTAAATGTAAAAGAAATCAATCATGAACAGATAGGAAAACTCAATATTAAGATATCAGTTCTTCCCAAGCTGGTCTGTAGATTAATGCCATCTTGATCAATATCCCAGCTAGTTATTTTGTGGCTATCAATAAATGGCCTTTAAAGTTCATATGGAGAGGCAAAAGACTCAAGAGAGCCAACTCAATATTGAAGTAGAAGAAAACAGTCAAAACTAACATTACCTGCCATCAAGACTGACTACAAAACTGCAGAGATTAAGAAAGTGTGGTGCTGGCAAAAAAAAAAAAAAAAAAAAAAAAAAAAAAAAAAAAGCACAAATAAATCAACAGAATAGGCAGACTAGAAATAAACTACATAAATTTGGCAAAGGAGCAAACGTAATGCAATGAAGCAAAAATAGTCATTTCATCAAATAGTGCTGGAACAGCTCACCTACAATCTACCTACAAAAGAATTCTAGATCAGACATTACACTTTTCATAAAAATTAACTCAAACTGGATCATAGACCTACATGTAAAACACTAAGGTATAAAATTCTTAAGAAGATAAACTAAGAAAAAATCTAGATGTCTTTGGGTACAGCAATACCTTCCAAATAATTTTTCCCCTAGCCTGGCAATGACTTTTTAGATATAACATCAACCAAAGGCAAAATCCAAGAAGGAAGAAAGCAAGAAAAAAATTACAAGCTGGACTTCATTAAAATAAAACTTCTACTCTGCAAAAGATGGCAAAATAATAAGAGTGCAAGCCATAGACTAGAAGAAAATATTTGTAAAAGACATGATAAAGTGCTATTCTCCAAATATACAAAGAGTTCTTCAAACTCAGAAAATTTAACTACATTGAAAAACAGACAAAAGACCTGAAGACACCTTATCAAAAAAGAAACATTTATAGCAAATAAGCATGTGAAAAGATGTTGAACATTACACATCATTGAGAATATAAAAAATTAAAACAAGAATAATAGAACTTTATATATCTACAGAAATGGCCAAAATCCAACACTGACAAAATCAAATATTTATGAGAATATGGAGCAACAGGAATTCTCTTTCACTCCTGGTGGGAATGCAAAATGATAAAGTCACTCTGAAAAACAATTTGGCAATTTCTTATAAAACTAAATATACTCTTACCATATGTGATCCAGCAACTGTATTCCTTGGTATTTACCCAAATGAGTTGAAAACTTATGCCCACACAGAAACCTGAACAGATGTTCATAGCAACTTTATTCATAACTGTCAAAACTTGGAAGTATAACAGAGCCCCTTTGAAATTAAAAGTTTCAAAGTGCTTCTTCCTTCCCAACTTCCTGGTAACTGCTTTTCAGCATCTGGAGTTTGCTTGTACTAAGTAAGTGAAAACTGAGAAGTTGCCCTCTGTCCCAGGCAGGTTCCAAGCAAAAGTGAAATTATAACTTGTTCCTGCTAGCACAGTCTAGCTAAAGCCACATATGTATATTGGCTTTTTAAAAATATTTTTTAGTTGTTGATGGACCTTTATTTTATTTATTTATATGTGGTGCTGAGAATTGAACCCAGTGCCTCACACATGCACTCTTCCACTGAGCTACAACCCCAGTCCTATATATTGGCTCCTCCTCTATAAATTATAGCCACTTCTATAGGACCCGTGGAAACAGCAAATTGTAATTAAATTCATTTCTCCTTTTTGCATTATTTGCTTATTTCTTAGGCAGGCAAATGACCCAAGTGCACTCAGACAGGATCTAGGTAGGTTCCCTGGCTTGGCTGCCTGTAACAGAAGGCAACCAAGATATCCTTCAGTAGGTGAAAGTATAAACTGGTATGGGAATTTTATTCACCACTAAAAAGCAAAGGGTTAAAGTCATAAAAAGAATTTTAAAAAAACTTAAATATTACCAAGTGAAAGAAGACAATCTGAAATGGTTGCAAACTATATGATTCCAATTATAGTAGTTCCTTTTCTTAAAAAAATTTTTTTGGGTTGTAGGTGGACACAATACCTTTATTTTATTTATTTATATGTGGTACTAAGAATCAAACCCTTTGACTCACACATGCTAGGTGAGCACTCTACCACTGAGCCACAACCCCAGCCCACAGTAGTTCCTTTTTACTGATGCTTTTGCTTTCCAGAGTTTCAGTTACAAGCATCTAACTGAGGTTGGAAAATATCATTTATCTTGACTCTTTCGAGAGAGAGAGATCATATTCACATAACTTTTATTACAGTACATGGTTATAATTGCTTTATTTTATTTAGTTACTCTGCCTGACTTATAAATTAAACTTCATCATATATATGTGTGCATACAGAATAAAATAGTATATGTAGGGCTCAGTACTATCTATGATTCAGGCATCCACCAAGGGTCTTGGGATGTGTCTGTGGGTAAGAGGGGACTACTGTGTATGACATTCTGTAAAAGATGAAACCATGGAGAAATTTAAAGATCAGTGATTGAAGGATGAGAAGGAAAAGAAGGATCAATAGGTGGCACACAGGATTTTTAGGGCAGTGAAACTCTTCTGTATGATACAATGATGGCTACATATCATTGTATATTTGTAAAAATCCAAAGAATGTTCATTGCCAAGAGTGAACTCTAATGCAAACTATGGAGCTTGAAAGATTATGATGAGTCAAGGTAGGTTCGTCAACTGCAATGTACATATTACCCATGGTGAAGACAGTTGATAATGGAAGAGGTAGTGCATATGTGGGAGCAAGAGTTACTAAGCAGTTTATCTTTTTTCTCAAATTTTCTGTGATCCCTAAAACACTCAATAATTAACAAAACAGAAATTAATTGGGTAAATTGTCATAAAAAAGAAAACAAGAAGTCATGTGTCCATGTTGAAAAGTCCCTGTTGGAGACTGAACCAGGGTCTTATACATGCTAATAAGCACATGCTCTACCACTGAGCTACACTCACAAGACCTCAATTTTGTAAAATATGAAAGGCATAAACAGAAAACCTAGAGCAGAGAAAAACTGATAAGAAAACATTTTTAAAGGGTTGACTAGCTCCACTAATTAAAGGAATATGATGATGTAACATTTTTACTTTTCAAATCAGGAAAATTCAATCATGAAATAGTCAATGCTGGCAAGAATCATGTGGAAAGGACTCAAATTTTGGTAGGAATGCCAATTAGTCCCAATAATAAACTCCTTTCTAGAAATATTATACAAAAACCTTTAATTTATCCATACTGTTTTCTGTTCTATTTTCAAGGATCTTTTTTTTTTTTTTTTTTTTTTTTTTAAAGGATCTTTTTTTAGGGAGTGGATGGGTAGGTAATAGAGATTGAACCTGGGGTCTTGTGCATGCTAGGCAAGTACTCTACCCCAACCCTTTTTATTGTGAGATAGGGTGCAGCTATATCACCAAGGTTGACCTTGAACTTGCCATCCTGCTGCTTCAGTCTCTGCTGTAGCTATGACTACAGACATGTATATGTGGCTTCTAAAATTCTATTCTTAAATGTAAATAAACTGAAACAACTAAAATGATGCATAGAAATTTCATAATACTGGGAAGATGGCAATAATTCAAATATTCAACAATAGAGAAGATAGGAGAAAGCTGAAATAAACATTATGTTGCTGTTCAAGAGGATATATGGCTGCTATTCAAGATGCTATATTCTAGTAATTTAAGAAAAAGGAACAAGCCCTTAATTTTTTAAGCTTAAGAAAAAGTATAGCAGGAAGAGGAGATGCATGCCTGTAATACCAGTTACTAGAAAGGGAAGCTAAGGCAGGAGGATTGCAAATTTGAGGCTACCTTCAGCAACCTAGCAAGAACTTGTCTCAAAAAAACCTAAAAGTGACGGGGGTATAATTTAGTGGTAGAGTGCCCCTGGACCTAGTACTGTGGGTGAGAGGGAGGGTGAAATATACGTGTGTGTGTGCGCGCGTGTGTACATATAAAATTATAATGCACCAATAAAATATAAATTTAAAAATCTAGATATAGCATATGGCCTCAACTAAATTTATATATATATATATATATATATATATACATACACACACACACATGAACATATGTGCATGAAAATAAGAATGGAAGGGAAAAATGTGGTACACATTTGGCATTGCACTTTACCATTTTTTATTTTCTTTTATACTGTTCCTTATTTTAGAGATTATTAAATAAAGAGCATGATAATTTTATAAAGATACTGCAGAAGAAAGAATGCAAAGGAAAAGAACAAATGCATAGTGATAGAAGTTGAAAAGGATTTGTGTATAGAGTGTGTGAGACATTTCAGAAGGTCCATGTTACTAACAAGGTATATTTATAGGTCCAAACCCAGAAAACCACAGCAAAAGCCTCACATTCCCCAGAAGAATAAAAACCATCAGGCGAATTCCTGTAACATTCTTACCTCTTACACACAACCCATCTGCAACTACATCAATCCTGACTTCCTCCTGCAGTCTATTCCAAGCATCCTGGAGCTCCACATCAAGAAGCAGGGGTTAGATCTCCTCCTGCCTCAAAGATGCCATGCAAACCATTTCTCCTGGAATCTGCTCTGATAGTGCCTGTTCCTGAAGACTTTTGCTGTAATTTCCTAGCACTGGATACGTTGTAATGTGATCCACCATTTTTCCTGCATTCTCCAGTCCTCACATTCTCCTGGAAGACTTCCACATCTTCACAGATAACAACCACAATCCACATCTGGGACAGCCTCTCAGTTCCTTGATTTCCTCAATTCCACTAATCTTGTACCTCTATTTCATTTGGGCCATGCATGACAATGGCTGTACTCAAGAGTTTGTCCTCACTCAGAAAACTCTCATACATGTAACCTTACCTTTCCATTCTCCAACCACACTTCCTATCCATCCTTACAGATTCCTCTTGGTTATGTCTACCATAACTGCTCTCTGACCTCACTCAGGCCTTCAGTGCCCTGAATGCTCTCCAATTTTCCTTCTAAGCTCTCTGCCATGCCTTTATTTCCTTCTCTACCAAGCCAAGAAAGGTTGGTGTCAGTTCAATCACTCTCATTAATATCCTAAATATCTTTGCTATACTGTTCTAATATACCAACGTGAAAATAAATCTAGAACTTTCAACCCTATACTTGTTATTACCAAATGCTCCTTAAAAAAGCTGAACAAGTCATATGATTTTTCTGGTCAGAATTTCCAATTCTTCATAGCAATGATTTCAAATCTCCTCTCCCTCTGTCTCTTCCTACACTCTAGACTTGCTGACTATTTATACTTCCAAGAAAACAATCCATCAAATTGGGACACCCTTAACTCCCAGTCACCAAGTCTACAAATTTCTCTGCAAAAACTCCCCCAAATCTCAGTGCCTTAGAAACCTGACCCTGTTAATCCTCTACCTGGATGTTAATGGTACAGCAGTGATATTTGCCTGGGTGTTAATGGTACAGTAATGATGCCCCAGCCTTACCTCCTTTCATACCAATATTTAAACACTGTTAAGAATTTCTCAGAAGATGAAAAACCTTTGTACCTACATCAATCCTACAGCTATCATCCTCTCTACCCTGCTTCAGAGCCAAATTTCTAGAAAGAGGTTGCCTTCATAGCAATCTGGCTTCTTTCCCTACTATGCCATTAAAAAACAACTGCTTCCATATTAAAGAATGACCTCCCTAAAAATATGTGCAACTCATTCACAAAGGTCAATTTCCCTAACATAAAAAGAAAATATACACTATCAGTACCAGAAGAAAATCAGCCATCTCAGCTATGGAAACATTTGTACACACTATAACACTGGGAATGGTTCTGCCTTGTCACGTGACAATTTGAAAATATTTGTGATATTTCAATATTATTTAAAAAATGAGTTTGGTAGCTACTTATAAAACTAAATATATACCTACTCTATGATCCAGTAATTTCCATTTTCATGAATTTACAAGAGACCTGTAATATATTTACAAAAACACTTATATAAGAACAATGATAGCAAAACACTAAAAACCCAGGTGACCATTAATAAGAGAATACGTAACAAACAGTGGTAAATTAACAATAAAAAGGAAAGAATTACTGACATACAATATCATGAGTGAATCTAAAAAACACTATGCTAAGATAATAAAGTCTTTCCCAAAAAAGTATGTAACATACGATTTGATACGTACGAAGTACCAGAACAAGAAAAACTAACATACACTGGAAAAAATTAGAATGATAGTTGCCTAAAAAAAGAGATCAAAAATTCACTGGAAAGGAACACTGAGTTTTCCTCCCAGACAATGGTAGCACAGGTTGATTAGCCCTTATTTGAAATATTTAGAACCAGAAGTACTTCATATTTCAGAGTTGTTCAGCTTTTGGAACTTTTGCCTGGATGTTAATGGTACAGCAATGATGCTTAACAAATTCAAGATTTCATAGAATTTTGGATTTCAGATTAGGAATACTCAATCCACATTCTGTATCTTGACAGGTAAGTGGGTTGCATGGGTAACATGCATTTTTCAGAACACACTAAATTAAATGATAATCTAAGATTTGTGTGCTTTACTGTATATATATTGTACCTCCAAAAATAACCCACCCATAAACAAATACTATAGTAAATGATACACATTCTTAACAATTAAGGAAGAATTATACTGTTGTTTACTATAAAAATACATTAAAAATAATAGGTGAATAGACAGATGGACAGATACCTGGTAAAGTATGTATAGTAAATTACTAATTGTAAAATCTGGGTTGTAGATACAAAACTATTTCAATTTTTCTCTATATTTGAAATTTTTATAGTAAATGACTGATAAAATAATCTGTTCAGGGAGAATAGAGAGTTTTAAAGAATTAAATCTTTTTTATTTTTTATTTGTTCTTTCTAGTTATACATGACAGCAGAATGTATTTTGACACGTTATACATACATGGAGTATAACTTCCCATTCTTGTGGTTGTACACAATGTGGTTGGTCACGTATTCATATATGAACATAGGAAAGTAAAAGTCAGATTCATTCTATTGCCTTTCCTATTCCCATCCCTGTTCCCTTCCCTTCATTCTCATTTGTCTAATTCAATGAACTTCTATTCTTCCCTCCTCCTCCCTTACTGTGTGTTAGCATTCACATATAAAAGAGAATATTTGGCCTTTGGTTTTCTAGGATTGGCTATTTCACTTAGCATGATATTCTCCAGTTCCATTCATTTAACTGCAAATGCCACAATTTCATTCCTCTTTATGGCTGCATAATATTTCACTGTGTATAAAGAACACATTTTTTTTATCCACTAATCTGTTGAAGGACACCTAGGCTGGTTTCATAGCTTAGCTATTGTGAATTGAGCTACTATAAACACTGATGTGATCACAGCACTATAGTATGCTGATTTTAAATCCTTTGGGTATATTCAGAGTGAGATAACTGGGTCAAATGGTGGTTCTTCCATTCCAAGTTTTTTAAGGAATCTCCATACTGCATTCCAAAGTGGTTGCAAATCAATCTGCAGTTCCATCAACAATATAGAAGTGTACCTTTCCCCCGACATCCTCACCAACATTTATTGTTACTTGTATTCTTGATAACTGCCATTCTGACAGGAGTGAGATAAAGTCTAGTGTAGTTTTAATTTGCAATTCTCTAATTGCTAGTGATATTCAACATTTTTTTCATATATTTGTTGAGTGGTGGTATTCTTCTTCTGTGAAGTGTTTGTTCAGTTCCTTTTCCCATTCATTGATTTTTTTTTTCTTTTTTTTTTTTGGCATTAAGTGTTCTTTATATGTATCCTGGAGATTAATGTTCTATTTGAGGTGCAGGTGGCAAAGATTTTATCCCATTCTATAGGCTCTCTCTTCACATTCTTGATTGTTTCCTTTGTTGTGATGAAGTTTTTAGTTTGATACCATCCCATTTATTGAGTCTTCATTTTACTTCTTGTACTTTAGGAGTCTTGTTGAGGAAGTCAGGTCTTAAATTCACATGATGGAGAGGTTGGGCCTACCTTTTCTTCTAGTAGGCAGAGGGTCTCTGGTCTAATGCCTAGGTCCTTGATCCTCTTGAGTTGAGTTTTGTGCAAGGTTAGAGATAGGAGTTTAATTTCATTTTGCTACATATGGATTTCCAGTTTTCCCAGCACCACTGGTTAAAAAGGCTATCTTTTCTCCAATGTATGTTTCTGACACCTTTGTCTAATATGAGATAGTTGTATTTATGTGGGTTTGTTTCTATATATCTTCTATTCTGTTCCATTGGTCTTCATGTCTGTTTTTGTACCAATATCATGCCATTTTTGTTACTATCACTCTGTAGTATAATTTAAGGTCTGATATTGTGATGCCTCCTGCTTCACTTTTCTTGTTGAGGATTGCTTTGGCTATTCTGGACCCCTTATTTTTCCAAATGAATTTCATGACTGCTTTTTCTATTCGGATGAAGAACATCATTGGAATTTTCATAAGATTTGCATTAAATCTGTATAGCACTTTTGGTAGTATGGATATTTTGGCAATATTAAAGAATTAAATCTTGCCATCCTAGAACATAATATTTTCTTCACTTATTCAAGTTTTTACGTTCCTTGAAATGTTCTTTTTCGCCTAACAGATTTCTTCCTGTATTTATTCTGAAGTATTTTATACTATATTATCATTGTGAATGGAATCTTTTAATGTTACTTAGGGGCTTTTTTTAATTTTATTTTTTGTAGTTGTAGATAGCATGCCTTTATTTTATATGTTTATTTTTATGCGGTGCTAAGGATTGAACCCACATTCTAGGTAAGCCCTCCCTAGGGCCTCAGTCCTAGGGAAATTTTTTAAAAATAGTAGTCATTGGTTTTCCTATTTCACCATTACACATTATAAACTATGGGGGGAAAAAAAAAAAAAAAAGGTAAGGCATATTCATTACAAGAAATATGCAAACTGAACAGAGGGATGTAAAACATTCATTCACCACCTGCCAGTCCCATTTCCCAAAAAGGATCACTAAATACTTCCTTCTATATCCTTCAGAAGTTTTCTCTACTACACCAGTGCATAACCACGCTTAAAATATAAACAGGATCCTATTATACATATCTACAACTTGTATTTTTACTTATATAATAAATCCTAAACATTTTCTATATCAATATATACAGCTACCTTTCTTGTCAATGGCTGCATAGTGTTTAATCATATGGATATGCCAGTTATTTTAACCAGTCCTTTCTATAGCTTTTGTTAAAAGTGATTTATACAATTTCCTCTCCTGTCTTACGTATCATTTTCTATTAGGCAACAATGCCCTGAGTAAAGACAGAACTACACATTCCAGGGAAGACAAAATAATGGGAGAAACTCAAGTTTAAAACTGTTCATTTTACAAAAACACACATTGTGAATCATAAGCTTTTGGTTAACTGAGGACAGACAACTGAGCAAGGAGATTTGGGGAGATGAGTCATGACGTCTGGGCATTTCCCTAATATACTGGACACAATGGCACACACATTGTATTCTCTTTCCTGCTCCACCCATACAAAAGGCCAATATATAGTTCTTTTCATTATAAAAAGATTTCTTACTAACTTAAAACAATATTTCCACTGCATATATAGTAGGTTACTCAATTTGCAAAGTTCAACATTCAAATAACAAAGAAAAACCAAGATGCCATTAGCAATAATTAAAAGCCCTGGGATAAAAGACAAAGTTCTGAAAATTACTGAATGTCTAAGAAGATTTCCTAAATATACTTAAAATTCAAATTCAGCATTGTAGACTTGAGACATTTTCTATGGATATATGTGGAAGCTCTGGACTCCCCAATGGTCTATTAAATCATTCCCAATCTCCCACTGGCTGTTAAGTCATTCACACCTGCTCTCCCATCACAAAGGCCAGCTTGCTCTGAGCACTTCCTATGCCTCCTTTCATTTAATTCTCATTAACTCTGCTACACTAATATTGGTGTTATTGTAATTTACTGTGCTGTGTACCTGGAGGCGTATCCCGCTTGAATTATAGAAACCTTGAATGTTTAGTTCACAATCAACTAAACATGCTTATGTGCATTTCAGAAGTAAATTATTTGAAATATATATCCTGCACCCAAGATGAGGGGACCAATCACGGGCATACCCAGTACCTGCTGGAGAAAGGCTCCTTTGCCTTCAGGTCAAAGAGTAACACTCCTTGCCCAGACACACATACCCTCCCTGTCAATGGATGCTAAGGCCCTGAGAGCAGTGCATTCCCACCTGAGGACAAGGAGAGGAAGAAGAAAGAAAACTGGATGCTAGTACTAGGGAGAATATACCCATTCCTCAGATAGGTGTGGACAAGTTATTAAACTCTCAGCTAAGGAAAGAGGAAACCAAAATGTGTTATGAGATCTCTACCAAGGTGGTTTAAAGGGCAGGAACTGAGTCTTTTTCCTTTCTTCCCTCCTGTAATCTGGAATGTGGATGTGGTAATTAGATCCCCAGCAGCTATTTTGGACACTTATATCAGAACAGAGAAAAAAGAAAAAAGACTAGTTTCTCTGATGACACTGTCAAACTGCCATGCCAGCACATCTTACTTTCATATTTTGTGCACCCGAGAAAGAAATGAACACATTTTACTTTCTGATATCTGCAACCCACCCCAATCCTATTACAGCTGGTAGAAGGAATAAGACCAGCTCCGACCATCCTGTGATGCTCATGGGATGGGAATTACAAGGGGGCTTCTGAATATATTTACTAAAGAAAAAAGGTTATAAAGAACATATGAAGTCCTCACTAACAAAAGAGAACTAATCTGCACATTTTCCAGAGTTTAGACTTTGGATGTGACAGCTTTCATTAAGAGTCTTGCTACTCAAAGTTAATATTCCATATTTAATATATTTTTACTGATAAAATATGATCAATGTCAGATATGTATTATCTCAACACTCATGTTCTCAGATCTCACAGCAACTCTTCAAATTATATACTCTTCTTACTTCCATTTTGCAGATGAAAATGAATGAGAGATGGTTTCACAGTTTGTATATTGCAGAGATTGAATTCAAACCCAAGATTACCTGGCTTTTTTTTCACCTATCACTATTTTGATCCTTTAAAGGTTCAAAGACTAATGAAGAAATAGATAAGTCTTCCCAACGCCAACTAAAATCAATTGTGATTATTTCCATTTTATACATCTCTCAATAGAGGGGCAGTGATTTTTTTAAAACGTCATCAGGTTAATCAAGCACTGATGTTTAAGATATCCAATATCTACAATCAAATACCAGTCTTGATTTTTAAGTAAACTCACTTTTTGGGGGGGAATTAAAACTCTTTGTGGGAAAGACACATGCTCACCTCAATCTTATGAAGGATGCCTCCCAGGTGTGGAATAAACAAAGCAGCAGCTGGGAGCAATAAACTCTGTCCTAGAGTTGTTCAGGTTCTCTGACTTAAGGAAAAGGTGTCTAGAAGGGTTCAGCATTGTTCGCCATTAGGAACAAAACACATTTTCACAACTATCTGCTATGTGCTAGGCACTGGTAATATGCATTTTATGTACCTTTAGCCCATTTAATCCTCACAACCCCATAAGCCAAATACTAATATTTTCCATTCTACAGGTAAACAGAAGAGCACAGTGGTTGTACAGGACACACATTTAATAAATGTCTACTGTATTCAAACTCAGGGCTTTTGAAACTTCAAAGTTCATGTTCTTCCCTTCATGATTCACCAAATACTGGAGAACACCTAGATGGAGTAGTTATGGACATTGTCATCAAGGAGTTTGCTAACTAGTAGTAAGCACAGATAAACTATTTATTCAATTCCTGCCATAAAAAACTTCAGCCAATTAGCTCTAAGGTATGGAGGGAAAACTGCATACCAGAGAAGCTATTTTCAGGGGAGAGGATGCTAAACATGGAAGGATATGAGTAGTTAGCCAAGAGAAGGGTCATAGTCTTTCAAGCAAAGAATAACTGGAAACTTGAAAAAGCCCATCTCATCCCAGGAACAACAAAGAGTTGGGTAAGGGCATCAAGCAAGACTTCAACAAACTTCTGTTAAATGAATATAAAAGTGACAGACATGAAATACTAATGCCTGTGAAATGCAGACAGGAGGTTAAATGAACATCACGAGGCTAGAAGAGGAAGACTTTCTCAATAATGAAGTGGCCTGAAGCACAATAAAAAGTATCCCCCCCCCCAAAAAAAAAAAAAACCAAAGTAATGATTTACCACTTAACACAAAGGGGAACCACCAAAGATCTTAGGTAGCTGGCTGGAACAATTTGGATTTTAAAAATAATAAACATCTGCAAAATGGAGGTTCAACTGGTAGTGTTTGTGGTAAGGTGGGTCACTGTCAAAAGTCTTCAGAAATAATCTACCCAATAAAATAGGAGGGCCTCAGAGCAAGGCAGGAATTTCTAGAGGAGACTGATTTATTTATGGGAGTAGAATTAAAGACTTCATGAGATACTGAGGTAAGGAAGGTCCAGGTGTCTGAACAGCAGTGCTATATGCTAGAGGATGACTGGTTTGGGGGCATACAGTGGGGAAGATGGTGAGGGTACTTCTGAATGTGGAGAATGTGCAGTACTGCAATAGGTGTCGTAACTGCAGGAGGTGATGGGAGAAGGGGCAGGAGAGCAGACAGGCAATGACAGAGCAGCTGCCATGGAAGACAGGCAGAAAGCCAAAGTAGGGAAGAGGACAGCTGTACAAGTGACAAAGGCAGCAATGAGCAAGTCAGGCAGGAGACATCTGACAAGCAGGAGTAGGTGGGTGTTGATGAGTAGAAAACTGATACTTGCCACCGGGAAGGGTGGGGTAGGAACAGCACACTGAAGAGCTGCTAGTGAGAAAAAACAGCCTGAAAAAATGCTGAAGAGCTGAAGAAGAAACTCCAGGACATCAGAACCCAGCTCTCTCCATAGGTTTTCTCTTGAGAAAGGCAATATAATAGAGAAGTCCAAATCAAAGGGAAGAGGACCTCCTGCTACAAGTGGCCCTGGAAAGCAGCTCCCTTCCACAGATGAAATTCCATAGAACAAATCTGGACCACTAAGGCTATGAATCAAAATTCTTAAGTTCTCCTGCCTTTAAGTTATGCCTCAGGCAAAACTCAGTTGGGGGGAGGAGGCATGGCAGAGATGACCCTGGAGACAGGAATGTCTGTCAGATTACTACAATGAACAAACATAAAATAAAGTTTGATATACATTTATGTTGCAAATTAATTAAGACAAATAACATTATGGAAAAGTATTTGTTTTTAAAGCATACCCTTAGATATATAAAAACCATACATAGTATAGCTTATCTATGTAAAATTTTAAAATGAAATAATCTAGGACAGTAGGTAACCCAATGTTAAGGTTTACTATGTAGCTACCATGGTTAAGGCAGTGCAGTATTAGCACAGGATAAACACAAAGTAAAATGGGATAAAATACTGAACCATGGCTGGGTGCCTTGGCACACACCTGTAATTCCAGTGGCTCAGGAGACTGAGGTAGGAGGATCCTGAGTTCAAATCCAGCCTCAGCAAAAGCGATGTGCCAAGCAACTCGGTGAGACCCTGTCTCTACATAAAATACAAAATAGGGCTGGAGATGTGGTTCAATGGTTGAGTGCCCCTAGTTCCCCCACCAAAAAATACTGAACCATGAATGGACTCACACAAATATGCCCAAATATTTTTTGGCAAAGGGACAAAAGCAATTCAATGGACAGTCTTTTCAAAAAAATGTTGCCTAGAAAATTGGATATTCACATACAAAAAAATGAAGTTGGATCATTGCCTTCAACTGTATACACAAATTAACACAAAAATGAGTCAAAGACCTAAACATAAGAACTAAAACTTAGAAGAAACATGGGCAAAAAGTTCATAGCACTGAATTTGGCAATGATTTCTTGGATACGACACCAAAAGCACAGGCAACAAAAGATAAATTTGTACTTCATTGTTTTAGTCAGTTATTTTGCTGCTGTGACTAAAAGACCCAACCAGAACAAAAATAAAGGAGGAAAAGGTTTACTTAAGGGCTCACAGTTTCAGAGGTCTCAGTCCAGTGGCTGTCTCCATTCCTTGGGGCTCAAGGCAGGGCAGGACATCATGGTAGAAGTGTGTGGCAGAAGGAAGCAGCTCACATGATGATCCCTAAGCAAGGAGAGAGACTCCACTCTCCAGACACAAAATACATACCCCATAGCCACGCCCCCAATGAGCAGTTCCGCCAGTCACACCCCGCCTGCCTCCAGTTACCATTTAGTTAACCCCATCAGGAATTAATTTAGATTAGGTTAAGGCTATAATCCAATCATTTCTCCTCCAAACCTTCTTGCATTGTCTCACATGCGAGCTTTTGGGGAACACCACATCTGCACCGTAACATTCATCAAAATTAAAAACTTTTGTGAATCAAAGAACACTATCAACAAATGAAAAGGAAACACAAAGATGGAAGAAACTGTATATAAATCACATATCTAATAAGAAATCGGAATCCAGAATACATAAAGAGCTCCTACGATCAACAACAAAAAAACAATCTGATTAAGAAATAGGGAAAGGACATGAACAGACACTTCTCCAAAGAAAAGATACAAATGGCCAAAAAACACATTAAAAGATGTTCAATATCACTATTAGGGAAATACAAATCAAACCATAATGAGAGACCACTTCATACCCATTAGGATGGTTACTACTAAAAAAAAAAAAAAAAAAACCAAACAAATAAAACCAGAAAATAACAAACACTGGTAAGGATGTAAGGAAATTGGAACCCTGTGCATTGCTGATGGGAATGTAAAATGTTACAACTGCTTTAGAAATCAGTATAGCAATTCCTCATAAAATTAAATATAGTATAACCATATGATCCAGGAATTTTACTTTTGATAATACATCCAAAAGAATTGAAAGCAAGGACTTGAAAAGATATTTGCACACCAATGTTCATGTAACAGCACTATTCACAATAGCCAAAAGGTGGAAGCATCCATCAGCAGATGATAAATAAAATGTGGTATATACATACAATGGAACATGATACAGCCTTGAAAAGGAAAAAAATTCTGACACATGTTACCACATGGATGAACCCACTTAGTTACATTATACTAAGTGAAATAAGTCAGGCACAAAATGACAAATATTGTATGACTCCAGAAGTAGTCAAATCTAAGAGTTAGAAAATAGAATGATGGTAGTCACAGGTTACAGGGGAAGAAGGAATGGGAGGTTAGATTTGAACAGATACTTTCTTTTCTTTTGTTCAGTACCAGGGATTGAACCCAGGAGCTTTCTACCAAAAAGCCATACCACCAGTTCTTTTTATTATATTTTGAGACAAGGTCTTACTAAGTTGCTAAGGCTGACCTCAAAACTTGTGATCCTCCTGCCTCAGTGACCCAATTTGCTGAGATTACAGGTGCACATACCACCACATCCAGCTGAACAGATATTTTCATTGAAGAAAATACATAGAAGACAATAAGACACATGGAAGATGATAGAAATTATTATTTAGGTACAGTGAGACCAAAGACCAGTGCAGGATGACTGTGACTGAAAAGATGGTTCGAGTTTTGAGGAAGGTGCATGTCATGCCACACAGAGACCACAGGAGGAAATACTAGAATCAGTTAGGAGGCAGAGGGAACAAGGTGAAAACAACATAGGCAAGAGTCTTTATTGTGGTCTCAGAGTGAAGAAATGGGTCAGGAGGGTAAGCAGGCTCAGAATTGGCAAATTTGAATAATTTCACTAGGTTCTGGAGTATAGGGGCTGTTCCTAGTTGCCTGGCACCTGGTGCTGAAGCAAACAGGGTAGGCAGAGAGTGGTCCAGAGGAGGAGAGTCCCTTGAGAGTCTGATAACTCAGACTGATCTGGGGGCTCTGGATTAGTTGATTTGCATTAAAAAAGGACCTTAAAGCAAGTGAATATTTTGGTACTGGGAATTGAAACCAGAGGGGATTCACCACTGAGCAGCCATATCCCCAGTCCTTTTTATTTTATATATTTTTATATATTATATATATATATATATTTTTTTTTTTTTTTTTTTGAGACAGGGTCTCATTAAGTTGCTTAGCACCTTTCTTAGTTGCTGAGGCTGAGCTCATACTTGTGATCTTCCTGCCTCAGCCTCCCTAGACCCTGGGATTACAGGTATGAGCCACCATGACTGGCCCATCTTAAGGTTTCTATGGGAAGTATACAACAGATTAAAGCAGAGAGCCAGGGAAGATAGTGGGATAAAGTTTTTGTAAGTGATTAGTCTAATAATAATGCAGAAAATGACAGGAGAGGCTGACTTTGAGCAGCCCAGATGAGATAAGGCCCATTTTTCTAGGATTCTTCTCTAGAAAACTGCTCTACACACTAAAAATTTAGAGACCATCTGTATTAAGGTTTTGCTGGGTAAAATGTAACAAAATTTTAATGCAAAGGGGTTGAGTACTGGCAAAAGAACAGCTGAACTGCTGAATCACCAAGCACAGTAATGACAGGAAAAGAAGGCAGACAGCAGCAATGATTGATAAAATGAAGGATTTAAGAGGCTAACAACCCAGAAGATGTTAGAGAATACTTTTCAGTGGGAACAATTGCAGCAGGTAAACTGGCAGACCCAAGACTTATTTCATAAGAATTGTTTGGAACCTATTATAACTGCAGTCCTTCAAAAATCAAAAAATATGGCTAGCTAACCCCATAGAGTTGTAAATTTCTTGAGATACATGGATCTCAATAGAATGTGACTGCAGTAAATGTAAATCCTTTATTACCCCTAACTATCCCTTGCTAAGGACAAGTTGCTAGACATTCCTTCAAAATCCCATGTTTCCTTTTCTTCCACTCCTGTAGTCAAAACTTGAAAAATCTATTTCAATGCTAACCAGATTCTTTTGAAAATTTAATTGTGAGTACATTAACTAGATTATTTGAATCATTCATCAACCTCCGATCCAACTCAACTGACAGAAATTATAAGTAAATTTCAGATAGAAGCAACTTTAATATAAACACTTCATAAACTGTGGCCTCATAATCTGGCCAAAATAAGGCTGCAAGTCACCATACCTATTAGATTCTGTCAGATACTAACTTTCTGTGGCTATAAAACTAATCAATACTGAATCTCTTATCTAGAAGGAAAACTGTTCATGGATTCAGTGTTTGCAAAAAGATCCTGCTGAGCTAAACATAGTCTAGTGTATAGTCTAGGAAAGAGTCCATGAGACCAGCATGGGGGAGGGTGGGTAGTTTAATTCTTTCACAATGCCTGCGGAGAGTCTGGCAGTGATGAAAGCCTAGAAAACTCATGAAAGGCTCTTTTATAACCAGGGTGAATGTGAAGCACAAAAGCAAAGTCAGATGACCTACTTAAAGCTTTGCTTTTACTGATGGGAATTCATTCTCATTCCAGATTAGTCTCTTTCTAGAAAAAGGAAACCCTACATAAGAATTGGAGAACTAAGATACAAGAAGTATAACTACCAAGTTATGATCTTTCCCTCTCAAATATCACCTCAAGTCCTGGGGTCCTTGACCAAAGGCAAAAAAAGACTCAGAAGGCTCTAAGAGGTATGCTTGTTTACCTCAGAATAACAAGTTCTCTGACTGCTGGGCTTCGGGGGCATTTATATCCTACAATCCAAGGTCCAGACCACAAGTGTGGGCTAGTAATATCAGAAGAAATAGTTTCTTAATCTTTTTCTGGAATGCATATAAAACAAATGGATGGTAAACCCGACTTGGATGGTAATGACAGTCCAAGTTCCATTAAAGCAGGGAAACACTCACTGACTTGTTAATTACATTCCTTGTCTTGTGCCAGGCTGTGGAGGCAAAGAAGAAAACAGCTCCTGCCCTTGAGACATTTTCTCACCTCCCTTTCTCATGTTGCCCAAAACATTTCGAGTTAGTCATCAACTTTTCATCCAGGAAGCAAAAATCAATGTGGCTTTTCTTCATTTTAATTCATTTACTCTTTCATTTAAATAGAGAAAGGATGAAGAAATTCTTATCTTTTCTTTAGAGATAAAAAAAAATTAGGGGTTATAGCTCAGTGGTAGAGCACTTGCCTAGCATGTGTGAGGCACTGAGTTTGATTCTCAGCACCACATATAAAACAAATAAAGGTCCATGGACAACTAAAACAAAAATTATCTGATCTGCTCTCATTCTGCTGAATCAATAGATACTTCTAGAATGCCTACTATAAGTGTCAAACTGAAAACACTTGTGAGTAACATAAATTTTTCAGTCTTCATGTGCTTCCTTCCATGCTTTGTATCCTACATTCATATTGGCCACCTTCTTCCCTCCTTTTGCTTGCTTTGAATGAAGAATTAGGTAACTAGGCCAAGATCACAAGGCTAAATCCAGAGTCCAGATTCATCAATACCTAATTCACCAATTTTTCTGAAAGGAAATAGGAGAAAAATGGCAGGTAGGAAATGACCCAGAGCTCATCAACATAGTTCTAAATCAATCTCACATTCCTTTCCTCATTGTCCTCTTCCCTTTTATCTCTCATATGCCTTTTGGTTGTTATCTAGTCTTCACTATGGCAACAGCTTCTGACTAGCAGTTCTTCTAGTTCTTTCTCATGAAACAGGTTGCAACTTAAACAGAACCTGCCCCAGTTAGTTACAGTACAACCATTCTGTTCCCTTTCTACTCCAAATACACACTACTGTAATACAAAGCCAATACCCCGCCCTTTCAGGTGCAGCCATTTTTCCCCGCCTACCTACCACTTGTCAATCAGTGATAAAGTTGCTCTGCCCGCCTCTTATATTACAGGAATTTCCGGCCTAGGATACAGCCATTTCCTGCTTCCCATGTTACATCCTAGCTTGTCAGTCTGAACATGATAGCTAGCTACTGGTTCATTAGTTAGCTTGCAAGTATTCTCCTCCGCTATTGGTTTCTTCCAGCCCGGGAGATTCCAATATCTGGGAGAAGCATCCATGCCATCTTTCCCTTTTCCCTTCTTTTCAACCCCTCAGCAGGCGCGCTAGTCGTCCACATAACAAAGTCTCTTGTGTGAGGCCCTGTGTCCGTCGTGGATTTTCTGGGAACTATTGTTGAGCCGCAACTGAGACGGGTACACGGAGCGCCAGTTCCGTCGGAAGGGCTGGAGCTACTGCGGGTCCGAGCTGAGCTGCATTTTTCCTTACAACTACCACAGCCACTTGCTGTGTAAAGCATTCACTGCTTTCACAAAACTTAACATATTAATCGTATACATTTTTACCTGTCAATCAATCATGACTCTGATTCATGTAGACCAAAGACCTGGTCTGCTTTGCTCACAGGACTTATACAGCATCTAGCAAAAGATAGTAGACTAAAGTTGATCAGCCCCTGTAAGGATGATGATCCTGCAATCTCTGAAACTGCATTAAGATGATTTAAGGCCCCTAGGAAAGACTAGAAATGAATGTAAATCCTCTCTAGAAAAAGATAGCATCCTAAGTCTCAATTATTTCTATAAATAATTTTTAAAATACAGTGTATAATTTGTAAAAAGACAACATGAGAATCAACAGAAAGCAGACAAGAACAGTCTCACAACAAAGAATTTCAGCCAAGAATTAGTGCTATTAAAAGAATGTTAAAATAAGGGTCAAATAGAAACTCTAGAATTGAAAAAATACAATAACTGATACAAAGATCTCAATGAATGGATTTAAGAACAAATAAAATACAACTTAAGAGAGGATTAATAAACTGAAAGATAGGGCTGGGGAGATAGCTCAGCTGGTAGAGTGCTTGCCTCGGAAGCACAAGGCCCTGAGTTCGATCCCCAGTACCGCAAAAAAAAAAAAAAAAAAAAAAAAAAAAAAAAAAAAAAAAACTGAAAGATAAATCAGAAAGATGTATCTAAAGTGATGCAGGGAGACACAAAAGGATAAGAAATAAGGAAGATAAGGTAAAAGGTATAGAAGATAGTGAGATGATCTAACCTACATGTAATTTGAGCCTTAGATGAAAGAGAAGAGAGAAATGGAACTGAAGAAATATTTAGAGACCAGGGGAGAAAATTCTCCAAATCTGACAAAAGATATCAAACCACAGATTTAAGAAGTCCTAAGAGCCTTCAAGTAGATAAATAAAAAGGAAACCGTGTCTAGATACACCTCAGTAAAGACTTTTGAAAACCAGAAGAACTACTTAAAAAAATCTTCAGGCAGCCACAAGGAAAACAGGACATAGTAGTAGATTGTTAGCAAAGATGGATACAAAAACTCCCATCCCGGTCCATATACCATTTACAGTGAGATACTGCCATTTTTCCTATAGAGAGGTGAAGTTTATTTCCCATTCCTATAATTAGAGCTGGCTCCATGATTTGCTTGAACCAATAAAATGCAGAAGTGATGATGTGATTTCCATGTTGACACCATGAAATCTTGCAGTTGTGAAAATGCTGTTATCATAATGTGAGAAGCCTTGGCTTACCTCCTGACATGGACAGACCATACCAACTGCCAGACATGTGCTCAAGACAATCTCGGCCCCAGATGAACCAATAGCTAACTACAGCAACCTGAGTGACGCCAATCAAGACCAGCAGGAGACCCAACAGACTGCTGACTCACAGAACTTTGAGTTCATTCGGGGATGTTTTGCCATACAGAAGAAAATGGATACAGAAATCATTTCTTCAAGGAAAATGATCAGATTAACAATTAATCATAATATTTAAGCATTTCTAACTTCACATAATAGTGTTTAAGTTGCAGAAGACCAGAGAAGATAAACATCATCTAAGAACTTTGCATTCTCTTCTGAGGAAAGAGTGTGTGTTTACAGTTGTATGTAAGATAGCTCTATCTCGTGAGGTAGAAAGAGGACCTTTTTATTGTCTTTATTTAGAGATTACGTGTAATTTATGCTGTGCCACGGCTGAAATCCAAACGGCTCCAGAAGCCGAGGCGGGAGAATTGCAAGTTTGAAGCCAGCCTCCACAATTTAGCAAGACTCTAAGCAACCCAGTGAGACGTAGAAGAAGAAGAAGGAAGAAGGAAGAAGAAGGAAGAAGAAGAAGAAGAAGAACTGGGGATGTGGCACAGTACCCAGGGTTCAACCTCTGGTACCAAAAAAAAAGCATAATGTATGTTGCTTCTTGTTTTTGGTACCAGAGATTGAACCCAGGGCACCACCACTGAGCTACATCACCAGTCCTTCTTACTTTTTATTTTGAAACAGGGTCTCACTAAATTGCCAAGACTGGCCTCCTATCTGTAATCCTTTTGTCTTAGCCTCTGGAGTTGCTGGGATTACAGGTGTGCATCACCACACCTAGCAAGATTAAACAGTATTTAAGGACATGCGTACTGGTGCCAAGCTGAGAAGAGGTAGACTTGTGATGGTTAATTTTATGTGTCAACTTGGCTAGGCTACAATAACTGCATTAGTTGGTCTAATTACAAACTGTCTTGGATGTTTCTGTGAGGGTGTTTTTGGATGAGGTTTACATTTAAATTGATGGACTTTGAGTACAATAGAATGCACTACAATCAGCTGAACATCTGAATAGAAGAAAAGGATAACCTCTCCCAAGCAAGAGGGAATTTTATGGCAGAGTATCTTGGACTCCTGCTTCAACTCCTTCCTGAGTTTCCTATCTGCAGGCCTCCCCATCAAGTCAATTCCTTAAAATAAATCTATATATAAATATATACAGATGGTTCCCAAGTTATAATGGTTTGACCTAAGTTTGTTGTTTTTTTTTTTTAACTTTTCAATACTGGACACTGAGAAAGTATTCCCATATAACCACTGTTTTTCACTTTCTGTACAGATTGAATAGATTTTGTATTTCATTAAAAATTAGGCTTTGTGTTGGGTGCACTGGCACTCACCTGTAATCCCAGCTATTCACCTATAATTCCAGTTACTTGAGAGACTGAGGATGGAGGACTACAAGTTAGAGAAGCTTAGTAAGACTCTATCTCAACATAAAAAAGGGCTTGGAAATGTAGCTCAGTGGTAGAGCAACCCTGGGTTCAATTCCTACCACCACTGAAAAAGGCTTTGTGTAACAGGATTTTGCCCAACTGTAGGTTGATGTATGTATTCTGAGTACATTTAAGGTATATATCTATGCTAAACTATGATGTTAGATGGTTAGGTATAGTGAATGCATTTTTGACTTACAATATTTTCAACTTATAGAAGTTTTTAGGATGTAACCCTATTCTAAATCAAGGAGTATCTACAGATATGTATGGTATATATTTAATGTAATATACAATATGACTAATATTTAATTAGTAATATGGTATATAATTATGAATAGTACGTATAATAAATATACACACACACACTCACACCTTTTCATTGTGTTCTCTGATGAGCCCTAACAAATAATAGAAGTCAGAGGCAGTGGAATGATCACCTTTGAAGGTCAGGAAAGAAACTGTCAACCTAGAATTCTATACCCAGCAAAAATATCTCCTGAGAATCTAAAGGTGAAATAAAAAACCATGGACCAAGAAATCTCAATAAAATTAATTACCAGCAAAACTATACTAAGAAATTACTAAAGAATGTTTTTCAAACAGTGGAAAATAATCTCATAAAGGAGTGGAAGAAAATAAATGTGGTAATATGTGAATAGATCTAAATGATCTATATACATGATGTGTTATGAGGGTTACAACATATATAACTAAAATACACAATAAAAATAGATATGAAGGGACAAAATGAGTCAAAAATGTACCAAGATCTTTGTATTGTCTAAGATGAACCAATGCTTTAAAAAAATAATTATAGGGCTGAACCTGTGGCTCAGTGGCAGAGCAAATGCCTAGCATGAGTGAGCACCATATACAAATAAATAAAATAAAGGTCCATCAACAACTAAAAAAAATTTTTGTTTGATTTTAGAAAAAAATTATATTAATGTGATAAATCTAGGCCACATGGGTAACAACTAAAAGAATAATCTATTGATAACCACTAAAATAAGAGTCTATAATTTCCAAGATGGGGGTGGTGATAAGAATAGTAAAAAAGTTCATCAAATCAAAAAAGGAAGAAGAGAAAAAAGAACATAGGAAAAAATGGGGCAAATAAAAAGAAGATCATAGATTTATATTCAAATATATTAATTAAATAAACTAACAAAAACCCAACTACCCCTATGTGCATACATGATTACACGACCTATGTAACTCTACATTATGTACACTGAGAAGTTATGCTCCATTTATGTATGATGTGTCAAAATGCATTCCACTGTCATGTGTAACTAATTAGAAAAAATTAAATAAATATATAAAGAAAACAAACAAACAAACAAAAAAAAAAACCCCAACTACGTGCTACTTATAGGAACTATTTTAAAATATAGGAACATAGAAAAGTTGAAAATAAAGATAGTTTAACAAAATCAACCATGAAAACACTACTATAATTCTGATGTCAAAATCTGACTAAGCATAACAAAAAAGAAAACTGTAATTTAAAAATCAGAATCCTGATTCTGAAAAGAAAATGCAACATATAATTATACTACTAAATGACCAAGTAAGGTTTACTTCAGAAATTTAGCCACAGTCTATTAATAGGAAACATATTAATAAAGATCCTCACAAAAACAATTCAAAATATGCCAGGCTGAGGCAAGAGGATTTTAAGTTCAAGGTCATCCTTGGCAAATTAATGAGATCCTTTGTCAAAAAGAAAGGGTTGGGGATATAGCTCAGTGGTAAAGCACCTCTGGGTTCAACTGCCAATATTACTTAATAAAAAAATTTTTTAAAAACTACATGATTACCCTAACAAATGTATAAAAACTGCTTGTAAAACTCCAATTTTTTTGTTTAAAATGCATTCATGGGGGCTGGGGATACATTTACTGAGCATTTACTATGTACTAAGCCCTGTTCCTGGTACTAGAAATGAAATAATAAATTAACTTACTGAATCCCTAACTTCATGAAACTTACATCCTAATAGCATTAAACAAATCACCTCACAAATGTGAGAAGTGATAGGAAAGAGAGGACTCTAAGAGTCTATATAAGAATTTTCTTTTTTCAACCTGTCAGGGAGCTCAGTCAAGGCTACCCTTAGGCACCAACCCTTGAGTTAAGATGTGAAGGATGAATAGGACTCAGGGAGACAGGGAGGACAGGGAACTTCATTTCAGTCAGGGGCCACAGAGAGGTTGGAAGCCATTGAAAGAAGGCATTGTGTCTGGAGCACAAAGAGCGAAGGGGAACATGGTGCCAGGAGAGGCTGGAGATGTATACAGGGCAAGACCACACTGGGGTTTTTCTTATTTTCCAAGGATTAAGAAGTCTTTGAAGAATACAAACATGAAGAATATAAACCCCTGTATTTTGGAATGAACACTTAAGCTGGGTAGAGAGGGCAGAGTAGCAGATGTGGACAGCAAAATTAGAAGATTAGGTTATTGGTGGATGCCAAGTAGGGAGATATTTATGAGATAAACTGCAAGGACTTGATAGTGGACTTGCTCTTGTGGTGAAAGAAGAAGATGTTAGATCTACTCTTCCTGCGTTTCTGGTTTACCAAGGAGGTGCCATTGAATGAGTGAGGGAACAAAGGAAAAGAAAGAGGTTTGTGAAGGAAAGCTCTCAGAGGGAAAAAGTACATAGGTAAAAAACTAATGAAACGGAGCATAAAGTTCATAATTTAAAATTTCAAGGGAGATTCACCATTCAGGACAAGATGGATTAAGAATATTCTACTTTATTACTCCCAGTAATTACAACCAAAATCCATGGATAATATTCATGAAACAACTCAAGGATTCTGAAAAGTGGAAAAAAGAAAGAATCGACTAGGAGCCACGGATACAAAGATCAATCCAGCAAGTTCTTTATCTTTTGTTTTATCTCATTTGACTTCTAATATGTCCTAGCCTGAGTTTTAAAAGAGTCCACAATCTGAAAACACAAATAAGCACAGACAAGAAAGTGCCAAAAATCATCTGATTTTTCTCTAGATAAAAGACCAGGAAAGGGGCAGCACAGAAGGGCAAAAACATTTTGACCATTCTTGCCCTACTTCAGGCACACACAAAGAGAGTGCTCCCCCCACCACCACCATCAGGCACTGTGGCCCAGAATGGTTGTGAGCATGTTGCATCTGTGGAGAACGTGGGTGGAGCTGTCGTCCACCTCCACCCTGGAAAAACAAAAGAGAGCCAGCTCCAGCACAACCAGAGTTAGGAGAGAATTATGGTGAGGAGGGAGCTAGAGAAATGAATTTTAAAAATCTGTGTACTAAATCCTCCTTCAGAGAAAGAAAAGGCAGGGATGAATAGATGGAGCACGGGGGATTTTTACTGCAGTGAAATTATTCTGTAAGATACTACAATGGTGGATATATGTAATTATACATTTGTCAAAACTGGTAGAATGTAGAACACAAATAATAAAATCTGACATAACTGTGGCCTTTAGTTAGTAATTATCTAACAACACTGGCTGACTAATGGGGAAAAAAAAATCATCTACCACATGAGCTGGGTGTCGTTGCATGCACCTGTAATCCCAGCAGCTTGGGAGGCTGAGGCAGGAGGATCGCAAATTCAAAGCCAGCCTCAGCAACTTAGTGAGACACTCTCTCTCAAAAAAAGAGGACTGGGGACATGGCTCAGTGGTTGAACCCCTCTTGGTTCAATACCCCATACCAAAAAAAAAAATCTACCATACAAATGCAAGCGGGGTAAGGGTATGGGACAGAAGTGAGGGTGTACACAGGAACTCTCTGTACTTTCCAAATTTTCTACATATCTAAAACTGCTTTTTTAAAAGTCTATTAATTTTCAAAGAATGGATGAAGATATACCATTCAAACATTAATCAAAGATCAGCTGACATAGCTATATTAGTATGTGATATTCTTTAAAGCAAGGAAAATTATCAAGAGCAAGGACAAAGAGAAACAATATACAATGAGAAAAGAGTCAACTCACTAAGAAGACATAAAAAAAATTCCAAATTTGTAAGCATGAAAGAACAGAGCTACAAAACATGTGAAGCAAAAACTGACAGAATTAAAAAAAGAAAGAGACAAATCAACAATTATAGTTATGAGTTCAATAACTCTCTTTTAGTAATGGACAAAACCACTAGAAAATCAACAAGGATACAGAAGAAATGAACACCATCAACCATCAAGACCTAACCAACCAGCAGGCTATACATTTTTTTCATGTGCCCATGGAACATCCACCAAGATAGACAACATACTGGCTAATAAAATAAATCTTTACAATTTGAAAAGAAGATATTTCAGGGCTGGGATATACCTCAGGGGTGAGGCATTTGCCTTGCATGCACAAGGCACTGGGTTCAATCCCTAATATTGGAAAAAAGAAAAAAATAAATAAAAAAAAGAAAGAAAGAAAAGAAAAAGAAAAACATGTATTTCAATAGTAATATGATAGGCATTAAAAGAATAAGGGGATATTATAAATAACTCTTGGGCTGGGCATAGTAGCACACACCTGAAGTCCTGACTACTGGGGAGGCTGAAGGAGACTAACAAGTTCAAGGCCAGTCTGCACAACTTAAGGAGATCCTGTCTCAAAGTAAAAATAAGAAGAGCTGGGAATGTAGATCAGTGGTAGAACATCCCTGGTATTGAATGGGGATTGCCCCAGAACTGCAAAACCAACAAAAACAAAAACCTCTTATACAGAAATCCAACAACCTAGAAAAAATAGATTAATTCTTTGAAAATCACAAAATCCAAAATCCAAAATCCAAAATTCCTATAACTTTTTAAAGAAATGTTTCAACTCCTGTAAAATAAGTCATCAGGCCCAGATGGCTTCACTGGCAAATTCTACCAAACATTAAAGAAAAAATAATGCCAACTCTACACAATCTCTTCCAAAAACACAGAAAAGAAGGAAACATTTCCCAATTATTAAAAAAAAAAAAAACCTATTCTAATATCAAAACCAAACAATAAACAGAAAACTACAGACCAATTTCCCCCTTAAAACAGACACAAAAATCCCCAACAGATCACCAAAGTAAATACTAGAATAGGTAAAAGGACAACATAGCATGCCAAGTGGGATTTATCTCAAGAATGCAAAACTGGTTCAATTTAAAAAAAATCAATACAAACAAATAAAAAAAGCCCCACATAATCATATTAATCTATTCAAAAATGCATTTGGTGCAAACATCCATTCAAAAAATAAAACACAACAAACCCCCAAAATCCTCAGGAAAGCAGGAATAGAAAAAAAAAAAAAAATCTGCAATAAAAGGCATCTACAAGACCCGTAAAGTCTCAACACTTCACCCTTAAAATCATGAACATGACCATGTTCACTCTCACCACTCATATATGACATAGTATCAGAAGCCCTCACTAGTGCAATATGGAAAGAAAAGGGAATAAAGTTTCTACAGATTACAAGTATTTTTCAAGTAATAGCAATGACCAATCAAAAACAAAGCTTAAGAACACTATCATTTATATTCACCCCCCGAAAATAGGAAATACAGATGTATAAATCTAATAAAACATAGTAACAAATAAAATTAGACCTAAATAAGTAGAAAGATATACTATGTTCACATTTTAGCTAACTCAACACTGTATAGATATCAATTCTCCCCAGAATGATATTTAGGGTTAACACAATTGATTTTTTAAATATATTGTTATAACTATTTTGTTTATCTGTTTTATGAGGTATTGAGGATCTAACCCATTGCCTCACATGTGCTAGGCAAGTGCTCTACTACTGAGCCATAACCCCAGACCCCACAATTGATTTTTATTGAGACACAATTAATTCTAAGTTATATTGGGAAAAAAAGGAACTAGAATAGCTAAAATGGTACTAAAAAATAACAGCATTGGAAGAAACACACTAACCAATTTTAAGACTTACTATATAGTTATAGTCATCAAAACTGTGGTACTGGAGAAGACACACAGAGATCTATAGAACAAGACAGAGTTAAGAAACAAACCCTTACAAGTTTGCCTGATTTATGGCAAAGATGCAAAATCAATTCGATAGAGAAAGGATGGTTTTTTCAAAAAATGGGGCTGGAACAAGTGGACTTCCATAGGCAAAGAAAAATAAAGAACCTTAACAAAAGTCTTTTAAGTTGTATAAGAAATAACTCAAAATGGATCCTTGACATAAATATAAGTTAGAATTATACATTTGCAAATAATATATAAAACTTTAAATTAAATTTTGAAGAAAACATAAGGGAAAATCTTTGTGACCCAGGGGATTAGTCAGTTTTTAGACACCACACTAAACCAAGATGCACAAAAGTTCACAAATTCACAAATTAAACTTTTATCACTTTTTAAAATCAGGTATGTGAAAGATCTTCTTAAGGGGATGAAAAAGACATGACACAGACTGGGAGGAAATATCAGCAGAACATATTTAATGATGAACTTTACCAATAAAGCATAAAAAGGTGGGATTGTAAATTAGTATAATCATGGAAAACAGTGCAAAGGTTCTTCAAAAACCTGAAAATGTAACCACCATATGATCCAGTAATCCCTATTTGATATACATGCAAAGGATATGAAATCATTATTTCAAAAAGATACTGGTATCCTGTATTCACTGCAGCATTCTTTACAACAGTCAAAATATGGAATCAACTAAGTGTCCACTAATGGATGAAGGAATAAAGAAAATGTAGTATACATATACAATGGGACATTATTCAGCCTTAAAAAAGAATATCCTGTCATTTATGGCAACATAGCTAAACCTGGAGGGCATTACATTAAGTAAAAGATAGATACTGTACAATATTACTTATAGTTGGAATATAAAAACGTCAAACTCAGAAACAGAGAGTAAAACAGTGATTACCGGAGGCTGCGGGATATGTGGATTGGGGAGATATTGATCAAAGCACACAAAATTCTAGTTAAGCAGGAGGAATAAGTTCAAGAGATGTATTGTACATCATAGTGACAGCAGTTAATAACAATATTCTTCACATTTTAAAACTGTTGGGAAAATTTTAAGTGTTCTCATCAAAAACAAAAAAAATCTATAAGTGCTGTTAAATAGCTTGATTTAGCCGTTTCACAATATATAAAACCCACATGTTGTATATCATAAAAATAGTAACTAAAAAGAAAGCACAATTGACTCTAAATTGAATCATTAAAAAAAAAAAAAAAAAAAAAAAAAACCTCATTAGAAAATGGGCAAAAGACCTAAAGGGAAGTAAAAAGAGTGAAGACCTGCAGGGCACAACCTTATTTCTGTGGAAAAATTCCATCTCTATCTCAGTCTCTTAGATACCAAACTATGTACTACTTCTTTGAAATGTCTCTTTTTCCTAGCTTCCCTCTCTTCTTTCTGCTCATATAACCACCAACCCATTTCGTGTGTTTATCATCTCACACCCAGTGTTATCTAAAGTAAGGTAATCATCAGGATCAGAGTAGAAAAGAAAGAAGCTTTAGTTAGAGTCCTGGGTCTCTGGTCTGAAGATTATGGTTTCAGGTTTCTTGAAAGGGGACTTCAGAATCTGTATTTTCTGCAGCACTGAACTGGTTTAGGCCTTCTACTGCATTCCAAGTCAGCTAACATTCCTCCAGTCCCATTCCCAGGAGTCTACTTAAAATATCACATTCATCCTGCTCAATGGTTTCACACTAAATAAACAATATATTTCAAAATATCTGAAATGAACAGGAAACCTTTCATAATTTGGTCCATGTTATAGACTGAACTATATGTATACATCCTAAAAAAAAGTCCAGATTGGCCTAGAACTACAGCATATGACTAGATTACACTTGAGCTACAGTGGGTGGTATGGACAAGTCTTAGAAGACTAGGATGTGTGATTGTGAACTTGGGGGAAAGTAAGATCTTAGTGGGCAAACGGACAAAACAAAAGAAACTCCAGGGGTAAAAACTGCATGAGAAAGTGATGGTCAAAATATAAAATATACAGTATGACTAAAAGCAACTGACAGTTTCAAGAAGAGAATTCACTTTTTAATTTTCTCCTTTGAACAGCCAAGGGTCCATAACATTAAACCTACATAGAAAGAAATAAAAAACCCAGAAAACACTGTTTGGCCTCATAGGACAATACTGGCTAGCTACAATGTGAATACTGCTTAATAGCTTTCAATTTTGAGAGAACTTACAGACAGACCATGGGTTTGTCTGTTTTCAGACAACAGGATGCAGAGGTTAACAATTTTAACAGGTTAAATGGAAAAGTGTACATGAAAGGTACTAATAAACTGCAGAAGTACAAAAAATTATGCAAAATCAAATGGACGCATAATCCTCATCTTTCATAATGGACAAAACTGTGTCAAAAGGTAAATCGCCATCTTCCATATTAGAGAGGCAAAATTGTTAAACTAATTTTTCAAAAAGGTTCACAAAATAGCAAATATAAACACATAATCTAGCACTACAAAGGCCATTAAAAATTAATAATACTGGGAAGAATATAAAATGCTAAGGCACCGTGGAAAAGAGCACAGTGGTCCCTCCAAAAACTGCTGGATCACAGAATTGCCACATGATACAGCAATTCTACTTCTAAATGTATACTCAGAAGGGCTGAAAGTGGGGAATTGAACAGTTGTTTATACATCCATGTTCAGAGAAACATTAGTCAAACAGCCAAAATGTGGAAGCAACCCAAATTCCGTCAACAGATACACAGATAAAGAAAATGTGATATCTGCATATAAAGGAATATTCAGCCTTAAAAATCAATAAATTCTTACATATGCTACAACATGGGTGACCCTTAAAAACACTATGATGCTGTTATGGGATGATTTGGAAATTAGGTCAGGTTGACCCCATTTTGCTCAGACATCTCGACCTGTGTGAAATTGGTCCCCCTTTCCTCACGAGCCCACTAACATGGAATCTAACTCCTCCACTCTCACCCACTTGCACCCTGCTCCCTCGGCCCTGGCCAGAATAAATCCTTTGTCTTTGCTTCTAAAGGACCCAGAGTTTTTATTTGGGATATTGGAATAGTGCCTTAACAGTGCCAGGTATAGTGGTGCACACCTGTAATCAATCCCAGGGACTCGGGAGGCTGAGGCATGAGGATCACAAGTTTGAGGTCAGCCTCAGCAACTTAGCAAGACCCTGTCTCAAAATAAAAATAAATAAATAAACAAGAAGGGCTAGGGTTGTAGTTCAGTGGCTCAATCCCTAGTACCAAAAAAAAAAAGAAAAAAAGAGAGAGAGAGAGAGAGAGAGAGAGAGAGAGAGAGAGAGAGAGAGAGAGAGGGGGAGGGAGGGGGGGGGAGGGGAGAGAGAAGGAAAGCCAGCCAGCCCTATGGTAAGAAGGACAAATTTTCTGTGACTACATTTATATGCGGTACCCAGAATAGTCAAATTCATAAAGATAGGGAATAGACTGTTTCCAGGGGCTGGGGGAAAGGAGGAATTAGGAGTTGTAGTTTAAAGGGTACAGAATTTCAGTTGGGAAAATGAAAAAGTTCTAGAGCTGGATGGTAGTAAATGGTCCATTATAACGTGAATGTACTTAATTCCAGTAAATAGTACACTTAAAATTTAATGCTTAAAATGATAAATTTTATGTTAGTATATTTTACTACAAGAAAATAAGAAATATGTAAATGCACACATTAACATAGAAAACACTCTCAGTGCAGCAGGGGCTCTCTCATACATACCTCCTTCCACTCCCAACCTCTGGCTAGAGAAGCCACTAACCTATAGTTCAATTTTACCTGATAATTAAACAACATCTACTTGTGTGTGGTTTTCTGACTTCTTTCACTCAACATTAGAACTACGAGATTCAACTATGTTATATATTGTTAGTTTTGTTCCTTTTCTAAGTAAAATTCTATTGTATAAATATATTAAAATTTATGACCTATTCACGTTTTTGGACATTTATTGCCACTGTTCACAGCTATTACAAATAAAGCTGCAGTGACTATTGAATATCTTTGTGTGGACATGTTTTCATTTCTCAAGGGCAAATACCTGGGAGTAGAACTTCTGGGTTACTGAATACATGTATCTAATTATATTAACTTCAATATTGCCCAACAGTTCTCCAAAGCTATAGTATTGGTTGACACTCCCAGGAAAACCTGGAGTTAATCTGTGACCTAGACATAGAAGCTTTAATTCAATAAGGGCAGGACGGCAGGATATTTACTTCAGTCTTTTTTCTTTTTTAAGGTCATAATTCTTATACATGACCACATTGAGAACCATCATCTTAAAGGATAACAATTGTTTTTAATCATGAAAAATAAGCTATTTTTACAAATTGGAAACAAAATGGAATGGGAAAGAGCCTAGTTTTAGCTTTATTTTGTGAGAACATTAACTTGTCTGACAAGGTTTTCCCAGTTTTGGTTTTATTTCTCTTACCTTTGTTATTTGAACTACATCATCCATGACCACTCATTGGAATTCCATAAATACCTTTTTTAAAGTACTGCCACCTGCAACCAAATTGAAAAAAAAACAAACAAATAAACAACAACAAAAATACTTTAGAAATATAAAATAGTCTCTAAGCAACCTAGCAAGACTCTGTCTCAAAATAAAAATTTTAAAAAGGGCTGGGGGATGTTGCTCAGTGGTTAAGTATCTCTGGGTTCAAAATCCCTGATACCAAAAGAGTTGGTGAGGGGGATATAAAATAGCCCTATTTAGACACCATGGACTGTTCTAGGGAAAGGTGTATACCCTTACAAGATGTCTCACAGAAGTGTGCTTAAAATTCCAGGAGCCACAGAACAAAGCTTCATCTTAAATAGTTCAGATCACTGAAGAGTTCATGGGAATAGGCCTTTTCATAGGGACAGGATGGAACACCGCTCCCTTATCCCAAAACTTAGTACTATGTCCTAAAACGTCATTAGCTACTCCACCCCCACCTCCCACCCCAACCCAGGAGGGGACTTCTGGCTATGCCTGAAGTTAGTTTTGATTATCATAACAGAAGACAGGGGGTTTATCCTCTGGTATCTAGCAATAGAGGTCTATGGTGCTAAACACCTTACAAATTACAGGACAGCCTTCTGTAACAATGAATTTTCTACCCACCCCCGCCTGCCAAAATGTAAATAGGCTGAAAGACTCTGCACTGGATAAAGACCCACTTTCAGGTCTGAGCTCTGCAATTTATTTAGCTGAATGACCCAAGCAAAATCTCTTATCCTTTATAAGTCTCAGGTTTTATTTTTCTTTCTTAAAGTTTGAATTACATGTTCTTTCCTAATTCATGAGATAGTAAAATAACTAATTTTCTAATAAAACCTATTATTTGAGCATATGCAATGGGCCATAGCTCATACTAAGTGTTTTTACATGTTCTACCTTCTTGAATCCTCAAAACAGCCCTTTAAGACAGAGACTATTATTCCCCTCAGTATTCAGATGAATAGGTTGATGTACCAAGACTTGCCCAAGGTCACAAAGTGGCAAACAGGAGACAGAAAATGAACCCAGTCAATCTGATTTCCAGTGCTCTCATTGTTATCCTTAACTTTCCCCATCTTTTTGGACAGAGGACAGAGTCAAGATATCCCTCAATTCACAGCCACTAAACACCATATGAGACCACAGGTCAGAAATGGAGATGATATGCCATTTTCAGTTATAAATTAGCCAAGATTAAGAAAACAAGATCCAAGGCTACTGAGGACCTAATGCTATAGGTTACTCATACCTGGTACTAACACTATAAATACCATCCTTTTCAACATGAAAGGTCTTAAGAATGTACACTCTTTTTATCTATTTTGTTTCTGAGACTATTCTGATAAAATAATTCTAAATAACTTGTAAAAAGCCTTATATAAAGATACTCACCACTGTTATTTTTATTAATATGAAAAATTTATCAACCTACGGAACATATATATAAACCAAGTACCGATGTTGGAATATTGTGCATACATTTTAAAAGTTTATATTGACCACAGAATAACCCACATGTTAAAGAGAAAAAGCAGGACACAAAATTTTATTTCATGGCAGACACAAAGATAAAATAAGCAAATCCCTCTTCAAGAAAGGACATGCTGTCCAGCTGTAAGGCATGGGGTTAGCCTACAGCTTCCGGCTGTTAGCTTCTTTAGAATCTGCCCCAGCTTTTAGCAGAGGGCACCCTTTCCTCAGGACTGCCCCCAGTCAGTGACTGGGCAATGTGGTGGTACAAGGGTCCATTCACTTTGTCCCAGTGGCCCTTATCTGTCAAGCAATCTGGGAAGGCAAGAGACTTTGAAAAGTGTGAATTACAGTTTGGTGGCTTGCTCCACCCAAACCTGCTTTCTTCCTTTTCATTACTTCCCAATGAATTCCTTCCCCTCTAGCTCCACCTCAATGATGCTCTTCCTGGGGAACTCGACCAGCGTATCATTTTTTTGGGGGGGGGGGGTGGGCGGGTACTGGGATTTTAACCCAGTAGCACTTTACCACTGAGTTATGTCCCCAGGCCTTTTTATTTTTTATTTTGGGACAGGTCTCTCTAAGTTACTTAGGGTCTTCTAATTTGCTGGGTCTGGCTTCAAACTTGTGCTCCTCCTGCCTCAGCTTCAGGATGGCTGAGATTACAGTCATGCACCACTATGCCCGGATTTAGCACATCAATTAAGAAAATGTGGGTTGGGGTTGTAGCTCAGTGGTAGAGCACCTGCCTGGCATGTGTGAGGCACTGGGTTCAATCCTCAGCACACATAAAAATAAACAAAATAAAAGCATTGTGTTCATCTACAACTAAAGAAAAAAATAAAGAATATGTACATGGATAAAGAAACAATACTCTCTCCTAGGGAGAGGGGAACGCCCAAAAAATAAACCAAAATGTTACCAATTACAGTTAGACTTATGTACTAAGGATACCACAATGACCATCGGTTACTTACACTTAAAAAAAATGAAAGTTAAGACTTTATACTAGATTTTTCTTCCACAGAAATGTTCTAATGGCAAGCTAAATTGGAATACTTTGTATACAATGTACACAAATTCACAAAATGAATCAACCAATCTGCTAATGTTCTTAAAAAAAAAAAAAAAGCAAATGCCCAGGTACTAATGAAATTATAGGCTTCACAAACATTTCCTCATTTGTTTAATTACAAGTTTTACTAGTTTAAATAAAAGGCTTTTGGAAAAGACTATGAGCCCATTCAGTTAACGCTCCTGTTTTCATAGATGAGACCAATGCCCCAAAGTGACTGACTGGGTCAGCAAAGAACAGTTGTTGGCTGTGTTTCTCACTGCCTGGGTTCAGTTCTCTGTTCAGGTACACTGGTAAACTACCCAAATGCAAAAAGAATATTAAGCATACAATTGCAAAGAGGCTATAATATTAAGATTATTCCAAGAATAATTCAAAATCTAGCTCCTTTATTCTATGAAAACTGAATGGTAGCATCTAGTACTTCAGGTTCCCTTTCTGAGTGCTGACTCCCTGAGCACATAAACAGGCTCAAGTTATATCAAATTAAGTCTTCTCTTTTGAACAAACTATATCCCTAATTGTTCCCCATTCCAGCTATCACTTTCTCTTTCTTTTCCTGTCACTCTTCTCTACAGTTTACACTTAGTGCCCTTCTACCTCCTCCTCAAACTGCTGCCCTTTGACATACAACCTCACGTGGCCTCTACAAAAACTGCTCTTGATTGATACAAACTATGATCTGCAAGAGAGATTCTTTTCTTACTTGCCCAAACTGTAGGATCTGACCACTCCAACCAGCACTTCATCAGCAATTTTTCTTCTCTGTAGAAGTACCTAGAACTGCCTTTTAAATGTTAAGTGTTTCCTAGATTTCCACCTTCAACCTTCTCTATACCAGCAGTTCTCAAAGCTGACTGCACAAAGGTATTGGCAGGAAAAATAAATAAATAAAAATCTGGTGCCCAAGTCACACACTTCCTCCCCCTAGTCTTGGGGCAGGGGTTCATTGCCAATGTCAGTTCCCTTTTGTTTTTAGGTACCTCAGCAATGTGCAGCCAGGATAAGAATCACTTTTCCATTCAGGCTTGACTTCATTCTTTCTTCTCACCTCTATCTCTAGTCTCAAGCTCTTCAGTATCAGATATATACCCTTGCCTTCTACACCTGCATATCTCACAAATTCCTCCGATTCAAATAATCCACACTCACAGAATGTTTTCTTCTACAACTGTTCCTCCTTAACTGCTTATCTCAGTGAACAAATATCACAATCTATCCAAGGAGTCAGCAAACCTTTTCTGTAACATATGAAATGTTTGGCTTTGCAGGTCTGGCCTCTGTTATGATCACTCAGCTCTACTATTGTAGCACAAAAGCATACACAGACAATATGTAAAATTTCAGCACTGCTATATTCCAGTAAAACGTTTTTTAGGAACACTGAAATGTGAATTTTATATAACCTCCACAGCACAAAATATTACTCTTCTTTTGATGTTTCCCACAACCATTTAAAGATGTAAAAACAACTGAGTTTATGGGCTATGCAAAAACTAGCGGGGGGGGGGGGGCAGGGGGGGCGCAGGGTAGAAAAACAAAAACAAAACCTAGGGGCAGGTCCTAGTTTGCCAACCCTGGTCTATACCCTTGCCTAAGCCAGAACTCCAGCTATTTCAATTACTTTCTTTCCCTTAGCCACCCAAGTAAATCACTGCCTACAGTAAAGTACTTGGCACAAATTGCTTTACAGCATCTCCCACCTAATAGTAAGAGCCTTGAGGTAAAGGTCTATACCTTAATACTCACACAGTGTACTAGAACATCAAGAACACTATATGTATTCTTTAAAAAGGCTCTTTAAGTGATTCCCTGGTTGAAAACACCAATCAATACCACCACCAAGAAAGGGAATCACATATACTATTAATTTGAATCTTTCTTTATGCTAAGACATATATTTCTTTTTCATTTATTATTGAAATTGACAAAAGGTTTAAAGGGAGAAACAAAAAATTTTAAAATGTATTAAATAAAGGCTGAGACAAAGATGGAGCTCCCATTTAAAAATTTAAGCACAAGTAATAACAGTCACCACTATTCAATGCTTTGATAACTGCTTAATTTCTGCTTTCTAGGTGCTGCTGTTTCTTGGATCTCCAACACTTGGTCAAATCTTGGAAGATGCAATACAGTATGAGATTAACCAGAACACATCAAAAGCAGCAGCTCACTGATGATCAGAAAAATAATAACTAGTACATTATTTAACCTTGTCTTTGAAACAGCAAAAGAAATAGATACTTCAATATGCAGATCTTACAGATGAAGAAACTGTGGCATACAACAGTTAACTGGTCCACAAACAACTAGCAGATGGTTAAGACTGACTTAAATCCAAGTATTACCAACTCCAAAATCTATGTTCTCACTCACTGGCTGAATAAAGACTATGACCTGTGCATGTCAGGAGCCACACGAGGAAAAGAGCTTTCTCCAAAAGAAGCTGAATGGAAATTTTCAAAGTTCTCTTTGAAAGTATAACTGTCATATAATTACAATGTCCAAAGTATACAGTTAATGAGGCTTTCCAATCACAGTTTGACTAAACATAAGAATGAAACAAATGGGGAAAACCAATTTGTTGACATGGCAGAGCCTCCTATCTCAGAGATGGAAAACAAAAGCAAATTAGAGACAGGGCTATGGTTCCATTTCCTCCTGTTAACAACTTGATTTGACAGGAAGCCCCAGGCTTACTATAGCAATTACTGGTCTCCTATTCAACAAATTTCTGCATTTTTGCTTCCTCAGGAAGCAGACAGGAAAATCAGGCTCTTGATCTATTTTTTAAAGAGAAGTTATTATTTAAAAATAGAATTTAATAAATAAATATGTATGAAGTGATTTTATACTTTGGCTGACACCCAGTATTCTGTATATTAAATTCAATCTTTAAAAAGCACATGGTATACTTTTTAAATCTAGTAACACTGCAGCCTAGAAAATCTATTAAAATTCTTCAGTTACTAAAATCTAGAAATGCTAGGTAAATGCTAATATACTTTGAAAACCACTGGCAGTACAAAAAAAAAAAAAAAAAGTGAGTCAAAAGTCAGAGCTAGAAGTATGAGCTAATCTCTGTATTGTTCCAGCAGCATTAGGTATGACATCTGAGTGACCAAGGGAGGAGGAGGAGAAGAAGGAGAAGGAGGAGGAGGAGGAGGAGGAGGAGGAGGAGGAGGAGGAGGAGGAGGAGGAGGGGGGGAGGAGGAGGGGAGGAGGAGGAGGAGGAGAGAAGAGAGGAAGGAGGAGGAGGAGGAGGAGGAGGGGGGAGGAGGGGGAGGGGGGGAGGAGGAGGAGGAGGAGGAGGAGGAGGAGGAGGAGGAGGAGGAGGAAAGAAGACAGGAAGGAGGAGGAGGAGGAGGAGGAGGAGGAAAGAAGACAGGAAGCAGGAGAAAAGTGGAGGAGGAGGAGGAGGAGGAGGAGGAGGAGGAGGAGGAGGAGGAGGAGGAGGAGGAGGAGGAGGAGGAGGAAAGAAGAGAGGAAGCAGGAGAAAAGTTGAAAAGGCTCCTGAGAAGCTCCTGGTGATTTTGACCCAAGACCCCTCAAAGGCCTGTGCTCTCAATGAAAATGAATTAGAAAAAATCCACCTACAAGAACAAGGAGATCAAAAGTTTATCTGCCTCAGTTTGAACTGTGGGTAAGAGGAAGAAAATGTTCTTCTTGAGAATCTAAACACCATAGATGTTTTATAAGAATTTAAGGACTAAATGTATTCTATCATATGATTCAGAAACATCCAGAAGGGAAATGAGCAAAACTGGTTCATGCTTGTAATGCCGCTGGACATCTAGTAAAATAAAGAGTAAAACAAATATTGAAAGACAAGCCCCCAAACACAAAATGCACAGAATCCAGAAAAATCAGTATCATAAAGACTACAAAATAAGTATGATTATCAATGATTAAAAGACAAAAACAACAACACCATAAGGAATAAAATATTTTTAAAAAGAAAAAAGCAAAACAAAAATGGAACTTCAAAAAAAAAGACCCTGAAATATAAAACTCCATAGATGAGTTAACCACTAGCGATGACACAGCTGAAGAAAGAATTAATAAACTGGAAAATATGTCTAAAAAACTTATCAAAAATGCTACACAGAGAAAGAAATGCCCTGATCTAGAAAATAACTCAACAGAGTTAAAACAAACAGCTGAGTTCAAAATGCAAGGTCACTTTGTACTCTCTGACCCTATAACCCAAAAAATCTAAATAAACTCCTCTCAGCAAACTAGGAATTATAATACAGTTTGTTGACCTGAAAAAAGTCATCTATGAAAAATTCAAAGCAATATCATATTTAGTGGTGAAATATTGAATCTCCCTCCTAAAATCAGATAAAAGGCAAGAAATTTTTTAAAAAGAAAGAGATACATAAAGCTAGGAAAAGAAGTACTAAAACTATCTTTACTAGAGAACATGATTTTATAGACAGAAAAAATCTTAAGAAATCTATAGCTGGGCAGGATGGCACATGTCTATAATCCCAACCACTTCGAAAGCTGAGATAGGAGGACCACAAGTTCAAGGACAGCCTAGGCAACTCCGTGGCTGAAGATAATAGCTCAGTGGTCCAGTGCTTGCCTAGCATGTATGAGGTCCTGGATTCAATATTTTTTTCTTTTTATGCATAAGAGAAAATCTTTACAAGCTTGAGATAGTGTATTAATTTTATACTATTGCATAACAAATCACCTTAAGTTTAAAAGTCAGAAGTCTAGGCCCAGCAAGACTGGATTCTCTGCTTAGGGTCTCTCAAGGATAAACTAAAGGTGTCTGCCAGACTGTTCACATCACCATCTTGGGAAATTCTTCCAAATTCAACCAGGGGACCATTCTCAGCACTAGAGCCACCTGCAATCCTCTTAAAACTTCAAAGTCAGCAATGAAAAAATCTTGCTTTTGTCAAATCTTTCTTATGCTTCAAATTCTTTGACTTGTCTAACTCTGACATCTGAACCCATATTTTAAAGGGCTCATGTGATTAGGTCAGGACCCTCATCATAATCTTCCTTTTGATCAACTCAAAGTCAATTGATTAGTAAATTATTCAATAAAATGTTTTGTGTCAGATAACATATCATTGCAGCAAAATTCTATCATACTCACAGGTCTTACCAACACTTATGGAAATTAGTCAAGCAGTGGGCCATCATAGTCACCTTAGTATTGTGCCTGCCAAAGAGACAAAAACTTTGGATACAAAAAGCATGAACTATTAATATGTGCAATATGGACTGCACCAAAATTACAAACTTCTGTTGGGTGCAGAGGTACACATCTATGATCGCAGCAACTCCAAAGGCTGAGGAAGAGGATCATAAGTTCAAGGCCAACTTGGGCAACTTAGTGAGATCCTGTTTCAAAAAATAAAAGAAAAAAGGACTGGGGATATAGCTCAGTGGTAGAGCATCTGCCTAGCATGTGCAAAGCACTGAATTCAATTCTTAGTACCTAGAGAAAAAGAAAAAGAAAAAAGAAGAAGAACAACAACCTTTTTCTCTTAGAGAGATACCATTAAAAAAAAAAAAAAAATGTAACAAAGAAAAGGAGCTGGGGAAATGGCCGAATGGTACAGTGCTTGCCTTGCTTGTACAAGGCCCTATATTTAATCCCCAGCAGAACAAAAAAAAAAGGCTATCCACAGTCTGGATTTGTATTTGTAATACATACACATGATTAATGAATTACAACCCTAATACATAAATAACTGTTAATGAGCTAATACTGACAAAATAACAAAAACAACCCAAAAGCCAGGTGTGGTGACCCACACCTATAATCCCAGCAATTTGAGAGACAGATCACAAGTTCAATGTCAGCTTCAGTAACTTAGTGAGGCCCAAAGCAACTCAGTGAAACCCAGTCTCAAAATAAAAAATAAAAAGGGCTAAGGAGGGATAGAGCTCAGTGGTAAAAGTGCACCCCTGGGTTAAATCCCTGATACCCAAAACAAACAAACAAACAAACAAACAAACAAACGTCAACACTCTCAAGAAGAATGGGCAAATGTTTAAAAAGACACTTAAGAAAGTAAATACACAAATGCCAATAAATATCATTACTATTAAGAAAATGCAAATCAGGGTTGGGGTGTGGCTCAGTGGTAGAACCCTTGCCTAGCATCTGCAAGGCCCTGGGTCTGCTCCCCAGTGCTGCAAAAAAAAAAAAAAAAAAGAAAGAGAGAGAGAGAGAAAGAAAGAAAGAGAAGGATATGCAAATTAAAACCAGAATGAGATACCACTACACACTCTTTATATTGGCTAAAAATTAAAAGGCTGGCAATACCAAGTGTTGATGAGTATGTGGTAGAACTGGAACGTGTGTGTGCGCGCGCGTGTGTGTGTACACACGCATATGCGCATTGTGTATGTGTTAATGGAGATGGAATACAGGGTCCTAGGCAAGTAATAGTTCTACTATCGAGCTACATCCCAGCCCTTGGAATACTTGCAATGTAAATTACAAAACTCTGGAAAACAGTCTGGCAGATAACTGTAAAGTAAAACCTAGAAATCCCACTCCCAAGATTTATCCAAAAGAAATAAAAACATGTTCACATAAAGACTTGTACAAATACATTCCTAGAAATTTTATTTATAAAAGAACCAAAGTAGAAATAACTATCAACAGAAAGGATAAACAAATCCTAAGATATCCATACAACAGAAGAAAAAAATGGAATTAACTACTAACATATCTAACATGAACTAATGATAGAAACATTATGCTGACAGATTCTATACCATATTATTCTAGTCATATAACAATCTACAAAAGACAAATCTAATCTACAGTGACCCAAAGCAGATAAACCCAAAGCAGATAAAAAGCATGGGTCCCAGAAAGTAGAGGGAAATGACAGAAAGGTGTAAGGGAACTTTTTAGGGTTAAGGAAATAGATATCTTGATTGTGGTGATGGTCAGTTAACGTATATAAATTTGGCAAACTCATTCAACTGTATGTAGGAAAGGTTCCTTTTTTTGTAAGATGATATGTCTTAATAAATCTCATTTTTAGAAATATAATCTCATTTTATATTTGATTAGGTATCTTGAAGACGTGTGCAATTAATTTTATCATGCTTAAACAATACTTCGTGACAATCCCTACATACAGTGCAAAAGATGGAATAAAACAGAAGCTGATAGCTAATTATTTACTATTTAAAAATCTATGTATTGCCAAGCATGGTGGTACATGCCTATAATCCCAGATACTCAGGAGGCTGAGGCAAGAGGATCATCAAAAGCTGGATGCTAGCTCCTCAACTTAGGGAGAGCCAGTCTCAAAATAAAAAATAAAAAGGGGTTGTAGCTCAGCACTAGATTGTCCCCTGAGTTCAATCTTGTGTGGGGGGGGGTGCCTATAATAATACAACACATTAATAAAGGGGGGAAAAGCACACTATCATTTCAATGCAGAAAATGCACATGACAAAATCAAATGTTCTTTTGTGATAGAAGCACTCAACAAACTAGGATTAGAAGGAACTTCCTCAACATGATAAAAGGCATTATCAAAAAAACATACCTATGTTCAGTGGGGAAAGACTCCTTCTGTCCCCCACCAGTAAAGATCAGGAAAAAGACAAGTAAGTCTGTTTTTGCCACTTCTATTCAACAATGAAAGGTTTTTTCAGCCTAAATATAAAAGCATCTCCTCTTTCCTTTTGGGACTGGTAAAAACCTACCCAACACAAATAAGACTTAGGGCTGATCTGTTACATTAAAAGTACAGTAAATTAGCTAATTATATACATGTATATTACATACATATATAAAATTTAAAATATACATTCATCTGCCAATATTTAAGTGAAAAGTCAAAGCCTCTTCTATGAGTACAGATCAACTAAAGTTTCACATGTTTTTTCCTGCATAAATCATATCCATTATATACATTAGTGATTTCAAATTTCAATTTCTTTAAAGTGAAACAACTTGGATAATTGTGAGACAATTAAGTGGAGAACCTTTTATCATTTTGTTACATTTGTGTGGCAATGGGAATTGAACCCAGGACTTCTGCATGCTGAGCACATGCTCTAACACTGAGCTGCCCTAAGTGTAGAACCATTAATAAGAATTTTATATTTTTTTCCCTTAATCTTTTAAAGCGTACTAAGAGGAAAATTATGAAGCATACTAAGAGGAAAATTAGGACACTATGAAAGCAGTACTAAGAGGAAAATTCACTGCATGGAGCGCATTCCAGAAAAGAATGAAAAGTCAACAACTAAATGGCCTAACATTACAGCTCAAAGCCCTAGAAAAAGAAGAACACAATAACAGCAAAAGTAGTAGAAGACAGGAAATCATTAAAATCAGAGCTGAAATCAATGAAATTGAAACAAAAGAAACTATTCAAAACATTGACAAAACAAAAAGCTGGTTCTTTGAGAAAGTAAACAAAATAGACAAACCCTTAGCCACACTAACAAAGAGGAGAGAGAAGACTCAAATTACTAAAATACATAATGCAAAAGGAAATATTACGACAGACACCACTGAGATACAGAACATAATGAGAAGCTACTTTGAAAATCTGTATTCCAACAAAATAGAAAGTACTGAAGACACTGACAAATTTCTAGAGACATATGCTCCTCCCAAACTGAACCAGGAGGACATATACGATTTAAACAGATCAATATCAAGCAATGAAATAGAAGAAGCCATTAAAAACCTACCATCCAAGAAAAGCCCAGGACATATACGATTTAAACAGATCAATATCAAGCAATGAAATAGAAGAAGCCATTAAAAACCTACCATCCAAGAAAAGCCCAGGACCAGACGGATTCTCAGCCGAGTTCTACAAGACCTTCAAAGAAGAACTCATTCCAATACTTCTCAAAGTATTCCAGGAAACAGAAAAGGAGGGTACCCTACCAAACTCATTCTATGAAGCTAATATCACCCTCATACCCAAACCAGGAAAAGACACATCAAGGAAAGAAAATTTTAGACCAATATCCTTGATGAATATAGATGCAAAGATCCTTAACAAAATATTGGCAAACCGTATCCAAAAACATATTAAGAAAATTGTGCACCACGATCAAGTGGGGTTCATCCCTGGAACGCAAGGATGGTTCAACATTTGTAAATCAATAAACGTAATCCATCATGTCAATAGACTTAAGGATAAGAATCATATGGTTATTTCAATTGACGCAGAAAAAGCGTTCGACAAAATAAAATACCCTTTCATGCTCAAAACACAAGAAAAAATAGGGACAGTAGGAACATACCTGAACATTGTAAAGGTTATTTATGCTAAGCCCATGGCCAACATCATTCTTAATGGAGAAAAACTGAAACCATTCCCTTTAAAAACGGGAACAAGACAGGGATGTCCTCTTTCACCACTTCTATTCGACATTGTCCTCAAAACTCTAGCCAGAGCAATTAGGCAGACTAAAGAAATTAAAGGGATACAAATAGGAAAAGAGGAACTTAAGCTGTCACTATTTGCGGATGACATGATTCTATATTTAGAGGATCCAAAAACCTCCTCCAGAAAACTTCTAGACCTCATCAACGAATTCAGCAAAATAGCAGGCTATAAAACCAACATGCATAAATCTAAAGCATTTTTATATGCAAGCGACGAAACAGCTGAAAGGGAAATGAGGAAAACAACTCCATTTGCAATAGCCTCAAAAAAAATAAAATACTTGGGAATCAATCTAACCAAAGAGGTAAAAGATCTCTATGATGAAAACTACAAAACATTGAACAAAGAAATTAAGGAAGACCTTAGAAAATGGAAAGACCTCCCATGTTCTTGGATAGGCAGAATTAATATTGTCAAAAAGGCCATACTACCAAAAGTGCTATACAGATTCAATGCAATTCCAATTAAAATCCCAATGACGTACCTTACGGAAATAGAGCAAGCAATTATGAAATTCATCTGGAAGAATAAGAAACCCAGAATAGCTAAAGCAATCCTTAGCAGGAAGAGTGAAACAGGGGGTATCGCAATACCAGAACTTCAACTATACTACAAAGCAATAGTAACAAAAACAGCATGGTATTGGCACCAAAATAGACAGGTAGATCAATGGTACAGAATAGAGGACACGGACACAAACCCAAACAAATACAATTTTCTCATACTAGACAAAGGTGCCAAAAATATGCAATGGAGAAAAGATAGCCTCTTCAACAAATGGTGCTGGGAAAACTGGAAATCCATATGCAACAGAATGAAACTAAACCCCTATCTCTCACCCTGCACAAAACTCAACTCACAATGGATCAAGGACCTTGAAATCAGACCAGAGACCCTGCAGATTATAGAAGAAAAAGTAGGTCCAAATCTTCACCTTGTTGGCTTAGGTTCAGACTTCCTTAACAGGACTCCCATAGCACAAGAAATAAAAGCAATAATCAATAACTGGGATAGATTCAAACTAAATAGCTTTCTCTCAGCAAAGGAAACTATCAGCAATGCGAAGAGAGAGCCTACAGAGTGGGAGAATATCTTTGCCACTCATACTTCAGATAGAGCACTAATTTCCTGAATATATAAAGAACTCAAAAAACTCTACACCAAGAATACAAATAACCCAATCAACAAATGGTCTAAGGAAATGAACAGACACTTCACAGAAGAAGATTTACAATCAACAAACATATGAAAAAATGTTCACCATCTTTAGTAATAAGAGAAATGCAAATCAAAACTACACTAAGATTCCATCTCACCCCAACTAGAATGGCGATTATCAAGAATACAAGCAACAACAGGTGATGGCGAGGATATGGGGAAAAAGGTACACTCATACATTGCTGGTGGGGCTGCAAATTAGTGCAGCCACTCTGGAAAGCAGTGTGGAGATTCCTTAGAAAACTTGGAATGGACCTACCATTTGACACAGCTATCCCACTCCTCGGCCTATACCCAAAGGCCTTAAAATCAGCATACTACAGAGATACAGCCACATCAATGTTCATAGCTGCTCAATTCACAATAGCCAGACTGTGGAACCAACCTAGATGCCCTTCAATTGATGAATGGATATAGAAACTGTGGTGTATATATATACAATGGAATATTACTCAGCCATAAAGAATAATAAAATTATGGCATTTGCAGGCAAATGGATGAAATTGGAGAATATCATGCTAAGTGAGATAAGCCAATCTAAAAAATCCAAAAGACGAATGATCTCACTGATAAGGGATGATGACACGTAATGGGGGTGGGAGGGGGGCAAGAATGGAGGAAGGAGGGACTGTATAGAGGGAAAAGAGAGGTGGGAGGGGTGGGGGGAAGGGGAAAAAATAACGGAATGAATCAAACATCATTACTCTATGTAAATGTATGAATATGCAAATGGTATGCTGTTACCCCATGTACAAACAGAAACAACATGTATCCCATTTGTTTACAATAAAAAATAAAAAATAAATAAATGAATGAATTCAGTACAAACCACAGAATTTATTTTTTTAGCCTTTATAACCTCATTAATAATTTCACTTCTCATGTGTGAATGGCAATCAACACTCACTGAGTGCTCCCTGTAAGTTAGGTTAGATGCTTTACATAATTCAGTTTGTACTCCATACCACAAACCAATGTGAATATTATACCCTTTACAGATGAGGAAACTAAGGCACAGAGAGATTAAGTAACTTGCCCAAGGTTACAGTCTGCACTAGTATCAGAGATGAGATTGAAACCTAAGCATTTCAGCTTTAGAATCCACAAAATAATCTCATACTCCATCTCAATAGTGGATTGGCTTTAACCAGCCAGTTAAAAATCTTCATTGTCCTCATTGTGTTAAATAAAGCTCAGCACATCTACAACTTAACATCACATTTTTAAAAAATAAAATCCTCAAATTATAACTAGGAGTGTTTTTAAATATTAAAATAGACTAAATATTAATTGTTCTAATACAGGTCCTTCCATTTCGACAAACAACTCTAGTTAAATCATTAAAGTCTTATTTAGCAACCTGTTAACACTTGCCTGATTCATTTAAAATCAATTCAACAACATTCCCAACCCCCCTCTAGGATGATTTGGAATCATTTGGCAGCAACCTTCCCAAAATGTATTATTAAAGAATCTCATGCTTTTAAAAGAAAGGATCAGACCAGGGCTGGCAGATGCCAAGAATGAGTTTACTGCCTTGTTTCCATGACTGCATCAATCCAAGACCAACTAAGAGAGAAGGCGTATCCTTGGAAACGAATTCATTGCTTCCCTCAACTAAGAAAGGAAGTAGAAAAAAAGAGAGATTCCAGAATAATTTAACTTGTGTTTAATGTGCCCATTGCACATGATAAACATGGGCAAAAGTCCTGTCCCAATCAAAGTTGTGACAAAATTCTTTGTGCTTAGTGGAAAATCTCAAATTGAGTATCCTATGACTGAGAGTATCCTATGATTCATATACACTGTATTTTGGTTTCAATCTTTAAAAGAATCACAACAGAAGCAGTACTAATAAGAGTTTTATGAATATTATCTAACTGGACACAAAATTTAGTATTCCTCAATATCTTTGGTGTTCAAGTGCATGCTAGGACACACCTGAATTTTTCACATACATCCTTATTTGCACTACAGGGCCCTTTGTTACAGGTGTTGGAGACTATGAAATTTCAAAATAAAAAAGTTTTCCAAATACAATGTTACCATTAATTTTGATTACATTGCTAAGGTAAGAAATTACAGTAAAGTGCAAATTAATTTTAATGAAATGAAGTACAGCCGCCCAGGTTTTTTTTTAAACCAGGACTTTTTCCACCCCTCCTTCCCTTCCTTAGAGCTATAAATATACTTCCTGCCATCAATACCAATGGCTGAAGCAACCCCTCTATTCAAAAGAACTAAAAATACATTATTGTACATATCCTTCCTTCTGCTACCCACCCACCATTCCAAGAGGAACTGACACAGGGAAATGCAGAGCTATGTAAAGTTCAGCTGACAGCAGTGCAGAGACAGTAATTTTTCTTTAAAAAAATTTTTTTAAAAAGCTAGCTCTAATAGAACAGTGTTCAAGTAGTGTTTAAGGAGGTATTAAATAGCTACTATAGGATAACAGTAATTTTTTTTAATTTGGGAGAAACTGTTCCTGATCAAAAGCTATATTTTACATTTTACTAACATCGTTTGGGGACTAGTGCTATTTAATTAAAGCATGGTAATGGAAATTTCTGTATATTGGAACCATGCAAAGTGAACACTGAAGATAAAAACAGCTCATGGAACTTTAGTGGGTGTTCAACCAATACATTCAGTGGGGCTAAGGGCAAGGAAATGGTTCTTATAGTCAGGAGATTGTTAACTACAGAGGGATGGAGTAAATAGGATAATGAGAGCAGATTTTTCAGTGTCAGAAAAGGGAGGTACAAAAACAGAAAAAGACTTTCTAAAAAATTCCATTGTATTGGAAAAATCATTGCTTTCAATATTTATAGGCATATGGATTGATGAATGTTTTGCAGATGTTTAAAACAAGTCTTTTAAATAAAATGTTAACATTAAAAATGTTTAGACAGATAAAGATATTTGTATATGTTTATATGAACATGAATATACAAACATGCATATATACCTATAATAATTACTATTGATATTCTGTAATTGATGATTTGGCATCTTGAAAGCATGGGTTAAAATAACAGCCAAAGTTGTTGACATTTATAACATCCCTGTGTTTCTGAGGGTATGCTAAAATCTTATCACAAAGCTCCAACCACAGACCCCCAACATCTGTGTTTGTTTTCTGCCTGATAAGGGATAGATGTCACCACCTAACAACATACCACCATTATAGTAAAAAAAAGTTCTCATGTCTTCCTCTGGCTCCTTCTCCCTCCTGAAACACCATGGTGCTTCTCCCAGTGGCCTATACAGCATGGTATGCCTCCTGTTTCTTGGAAACTGAGAAATAAACTTTCAATGGTACTGGCTTCTTTGTGTTATCACTCAGTCACACCTACAAATTAAATCCCAGGTACATTTTAAACAATATCCTAGTTCTGTGCTCAGCAGAAAATCAATGACACCCCAGTAGCAAGGAACACACCTAGTAATCAGATCTTACTTTCTAAACACATTCTCTAATAAAAGGAATGAGAGTTCTTTGATAAAAATGGTTGATTCCAGGGCTTTCTCTCTCCTACTCACTTTCTTTCTCTCTCCTCCTTGCTTTTCCACTCTGTCTAGCGTGCACCCTTTCTCTTTTCCTCTCATTTTCTCTTACCCTGCAGGGAGACACTTTGTTTGCTTAATAAACTCCCTTATGTGAAAAAAAAAAAGAAAAAGAAAAAGAAAAAAGGTTGATTCTAGGACTAAGACAGCTAAGGTATGAAATAAGCACAGAAAATTTTATTGTGCCAAAAAGTATGGGAAAAAAGAGTGCTCAAAGAATGATGAGGCTGGGCGCAGTGGCACGCATCTGTAATCCCAGTAGCTCGGGAGACTGAGGCAGGAGGATCACAAGTTCGAAGGCAGCCTCAGCAAAAGTGAGGCTCTAAGCAATTCAGTGAGACCCTGCCTCTAAATAAAATACAAAATAGGGCTGGGATGTGGTTCAGTGGCCAAAGAGCCCTGAGTTGAATCCCCAGTACAAAAAAAAAAAAAAAAAAAAGAATGATGAGGACATGAAAAAGAGGACATGAAAAAAAGGACACAAGAGCTAGTTTGAAAGGGCTCCCACTAGCCAGATCCGGGACAATTTGAACATCAAAATAAGTGAAAAATGAATAAAACAAGAATTCATGAGCCCATGCTGACATTTTTTAAGATTTAAAAACAGCAAGGAGAGAAAGCTTTTCCTTATAATGAAATGTCAAGCAATGAATGCAAAAAGAATGATGAAATTTTTCAAATTCACCATCTGGCAACAAGCATAGTAATAAATGATTCAGAGACAAATCATCAATGGATACCAAAACTTGTTGGTGGAAATTTGAAGACAAATGGGCTATTTACATAGTTTTAAAGTATGACCTCAACAAAATGCAAAATGCACAGTATTTACTTCTTAATTAGTAAGCACAAAACACTTCCAAACTAACTTTACCGAAATTTGTCAGACATCTTAACCAAGTGATAAGACTGAACTAACCTCTCATAGGACAAACTGATGTGCCTCCTGATACAATGCAATGAGAACACAACCTTAGGTTTGCAATATTCCTGCCAAAAATGCATTTACTCAAGAGGAAACCTCAGACTAATCCAAAATGGGAGATATTCTGCAAAGTATCTGGCTTACTCTTCAAAAATATCAAGATCACTGAAAAGAAAGACAGACTGAAAACCCATTACAGATTGAAGGAGACTGAAGAGACATGATAATTAAATACAAGGCATGACCCTGAATGGTTCTTGAATCAGAAATAAAAGTGAGTAGCCACCAGGCGTGGTAGTGGTTCATGCCTGTAATCCCAGAGACTGAGGAGGCTGAGGCAGGGTGATCTCAAGTTTGAGGCCAGCCTCAGCAACTTAATGAGGCCCCTAAGCAACTTAGAGAGACCCTGTCTAAAACTAAAAAGGAGTAGGTATGTGGTTCAGTGGTTAAACACCTCTGGGTTCAATTCTTTGTATGCCCCCCCCCCCCCCAAAAAAAAGTGAGTAGCTAAGAGGTTTTTCTCTTTGTTTTCATGGGGGTGGGGAGTTGTTTTTGTTACAAAGGATATAAATAGGAGATCAGTGAGATGAGTGGGAGCTTTGAATTAAAAGCCTTTTATTTATATTTATTTTCTGATTTTAAAAGGGTGCTATGGATATGCAAGAAAGTGCCCTTGTCTTTACCCTAAATCATTTAGTACACAATGATTTAGGTGAATTTAGCATTATGTCTGCAACTTTTTTGTCAAATGATTCAGAATTGTCATAAATGGATAAATAAGAGAAGGTAATAGGTAAAACGTTAACTGTGGAATCTGGGTGAAGGGTATTAGTAAGCCAAATGGTAGATAAATATTAACAATTTTAAAGATTTGAATGTGTATAGGTCATATAATTTAACCACAATGCTAATAATCATGCCCAATACAAAAAGATAGCTAGAAAAAAAATCCATATTTGAAAGCTAAAAGACACATAAATTAAATAGCCAAGGATCAAAGCAGAAAATCACAATGAAATTATGAAAATAGTCTATCATTGGAAAAAAAACACTAACCAAGATATCAATAATCTGACTCCACTAATAGATAACATACACCATGACCAAACTGTATTCAAGTTTAAAAACTGATTAATGATAGGTTAGTTAGGCCAGGGAAAAATAAGGAGTTAAGGTTTAATGGATATAGAGTTTTAGTTTGGATGATGAAGTTCTGGAAATGGATGATGCTAATGATGGCACATCAATGTGAACATACACTAAAATGTACACTTAAAAATTATTAAAACAGTAAATTTTATGTGTATGTATATGTCACCACAATAAAAAAAATGATGAGTTTTAAAGAAAAGAAATACCATTCTTTCATAAAAACTGATTGATGGTATTGCCAATTTAAAGGAAAACAGGAATATCACTAGCTACAGAAAAAGCATGGGGTATAATTCAACATCCATTCATTAAAAACTTCTTCACAGACAGGAATGGAGGGGAACTTCCTTAATCTGATAAGTGTTATCTATAATCAAACTGCCCTAAGATTACAGGGATGGATTCAACACACTTCTGCCAGATGGATTATATTACATGAAATATAAATCCTTACATCCTTCTTTTAAAGTTCTATTGCAATTATTTGAAATGTAAAAGAAATTATCCTCACAGTTGATAAATATTGTTTTGATGCAAAAAATGATTGTTGAAAAAGAAAAATGGCTCATTTGTTATTATCAGAAAAAATGTCTTAGGATCAACAACTTTAAAATGAAAATTAGGTATCATTGTGAGCAGGAAGTTGAAATTAATATCTAACAGTTTTCTTTAGTACCTTAAAACTCCATTTGCTAGAGTTGTCTTTTTCAAAAGAATTGTCCTGTTGGACTTACCAGAAAATTACATTATTTGAAACTAGGTGTTTCATAGGGAAGTTATAGACATCTTTCATTAGTCATGCAAGTAAGTAAGTAGGTTCTTGAACTCTGATGTTTTTCAGATTAAACTCACTAGAGTCATGTTCTATCAGTCAAAGAGGAAGATAGAGGACTGGGCTAGTCAGTCATTTGTGGGTTGAAGCAGTCAGACTCCCTTGTACTGGAGACTTAACCCAGGGACACTTTACCACTGGGATATGGCTATATTTCATATATATGAAATATCCCAGTCCTTTTTACTTTCTTTTTTGAGACAGGGTCTCACTGAGTTGTTTAGAGCCTCACAAAATTGCTGAATCTTACCTCCAACATGCAATCCTCCTGTCTCAGCTTCCCGAGACACTGGGATTACAGGCATTAGCCACTGCACCTGGTATTCAGGCTCCTCCTCTCTGATAACCATCTGGTCCTGGCTACAGTTGCTTCATGTAGAGATGAAATGGCCACCTATTCAAGGGTGTGTTGCCTTTAGACTACTCTCATTTCCAAAGCAAGTTAACAATTGTTCTTAACCAGTATCTTTACTAATAGTTTCAAAGTTTCTTTTTCTAACTCTCAACAACATCAGTTATGAGAAATGGGGTACATGTACAAAACAACCTTTTATTTGGGCATTGTGAACTCTGCTTAGAATGAGAGATGCTGTGACAAGATCTACAACCAAATCACTATAGCGGAGTTTCTCAAATGAGAAAGATATAGAACCTTTTTAAAATTCTTATACACCCCCAATACTAAATAAAATATTTTTATAAGAAACACACATAAACATAAAAATATGCTGTCATACAGCTTCAGAACCTGTTGGTTTCTATGTTGGATGAATTTGTTCTTTTATCAGAAATCTACTCCTCTGCATTTCTCCTGATGCTCACCAGTTTGGGCCCTGCGGTAGCTGCTCAGTCACGAGGCACACACTGCAGCTGGGTTAGTGGTAGGTAGCCTGCAGCATGCACTCTATTCGCAATGAGTTTACCCCTCAATCCCAAACCTTTCCTCAATAGATTAACAGGAACACCAGTGATGGTGAAACTTATGTAGGGAATGGAGTACAAGGGCCACCTGGGATCTGTAGATGGCTATATAAACATGCAACTTGCAATTACAGAAGAATACATAGATGGAGCATTGTCTGGACATCTGGGTGAAGTTTTAATAAGGTGTAATAATGTCCTTTACATCAGAAATGTTGAAGAAGAGGATGGGGAAATGAGAGAACAGCACCTTTTGTGGGGGGATTTCATTCATATATATATATATATATATATATTTCTAGACAATAAAGATTTGTTTTTATTTTTCAACGTGTGAACTATTCATAGGCAGATATTTACATGCAAAGTTCAAATGTGAAACAATTTAAAAGCCACTCAACTTCAATCAAATCGGTTTTCTTTTGTAAGCTCAATAAGGATTTTTTTTATAAGGGATAATAATTTATATGCTTTAGAAATTTTTATGAAGGTAAATTCCAGCCCTTTTCTTGTTAATATATATTAACTGAGACCTTTTTAAAGCAACTGTTTCTTTTTAAAGTTTTTGAGCCATTTTAACATGTATAAACACTTTCTCAATTTTTATTTAATTTAATCAATTAATTTATTTAGGTACTGAGTACTGAACCCAGGGGCACTTTACCACTGAGCTATATTCCCAGTCATTTTCATTTTTTTTAATTTTAAGACAGGGTCTCACTAAGTTGCATAGAGCCTCGCAAAGTTGCTAAGGCTGGCCTTGAACTTGAAATCCTTCTGCCCCAGACTCCCAAGCACCAGCAACATTTTCTCAATATTAACATCTCTATTATTTTAGTAAAATAGCAGTGTATTAGTAAAATAATGTCAACCCTGTATTAACATAAACTAAATAATGTACATATCATAGCAAAAATTGAAATATCTGAAAATTAAAATGACTGTGGAGATAGGGAACAACACAAAGAGTGAACTGACATTTAGGCAGAAGGCATATGCTTTGTTCATTTAAGAGAATAAAGTCTGCATGGCACACACCTCTAATCCCAGCAGTTTGGGAGGCTAAAGCAAGTGGATCACAAATTGGAGGCCAGCCTCAGCAACTTAGCAGGGTTCTAAGCAACTTAGTGAGACCCTGTTTCAAAATAAAAAATAGATGGGACTGGGAATGTAGCTAAGTGGTTAAGCACCCCTGGGTTAAATCCCCAATGCCACACACACACAAAAAAGAGAATAAAGTTTTCTGAACAGAACTGCATGTGAACCAAAAACCAGTCTCATGACCATGGTTATGGTCTCATGAGACCATAATTTAGTGGTTTTCTCTAAAGTTTTAAATCCCTCAAACTTCTCTGTATTTTAGAGTTGTACACTATCAAAAAGTATATTCCATAGTGACAACGGTATGCTATGAACTTCCTTTCCTATGAAGCTGTTGAGAAAATATATCGTTTTAATTCTCATGTTGTCAGAAACAGGTCATTATTACACATTAATGATCCTTCCCCATATAGTTTTAACAATAAATAACTTTGGATATGCATCCCCAACTGAGACAACTTAAAAATATAGACATAAATGTTTAGTTATTTAGAACAACATGAATACTAAAAAGCTTCAACAAGAGAAAATAACTCTCATTCCCAAACCCTAGCCTACAGAATAAGTCCCTGCCTTCCAGGCATTGGTTAGGACAGAATGTGGGGTAGAATATTGCCATTACTGAAAGTCAAAATCTACACAATACATGTAAAACATTCTGGTAATAAGATATCTTACTGCTCCTATAAAATTAAGGGGGAAAAAATCTACTTCTGCAATATAACTCAACTCCTGAGGTAATGGCACAAATTCATTCTGCTCTCATGTCCTAATCACCTCTTAAAGGTCCCATCTCTTAGGACCAAAGATGTAGCTCAGTGGCACAGCATTTGTCTAGTATGTGTAAGACCCTGAGTTCAATCCCCAGGATGGGGGTGGGTTGAGGATGGGGTGGTCAGGTCCCATTTCTTAACACTGTTACACAGGGAATTAAGTTTCCAGCACATCCATTTTAGAGGACAGTTCAACCAGAGTAGAATTAAAACATACATATAAATTAATATAAAAATATGAAATTACTAAAACTCAAATAACATTAATGATAACAATAGATTTAATGTCAAAATTAAATCATCTCTTACAATAAGAACAGTAATGATTACTATAACAGATTTTAAAAAATTTAAAAAAAAAAGCTTTGCATGCCTAATGTCACTACCTTTCCATTTTAAACAACAGCAAAGCCTTTATTCACACAATGTGCCCAGCACTACTAACAAAGTTGAGGCTGGAAATGTAGCTCTGTGGTAAAGCACGTGCTCACAAGCCCTGGGTTCAATCTCCAGCACCAAAGTAAAACAAAAAAGAAAGGGAGAGAAGTATATAACCATATAACCAAGATCCTCAAAAGACAAGCAAGCATGGTCACTGAAATTGTATGGTAATAATCAGTAGTTATTGGGTGGGCAGTCTTTTATATGCTTGCATATCAGACTATAAGAATTTAAAAAGGGTCTACTTAGAAACTTCCCTCCAAAATATCAAAGAACCTCCATTTAAGGACACTGCAATATGGCTGTAGTTATTGAAAACATTTTCCACAATATCACATAATACCTCTTTTAAGATAAAAAATGCCTCAAATCTTAGTGCCAGAAAAAGCTGCTTTTCACAATTTTATCTTGTCAAGTGAATTTCTTGGCATCTCTTTGCTTTGGCTACTACGACTTGAAAGCTCAATATACAGTCTTCTTTAAATAGTTGCATAGGGGACTGAGGATGTAGCTCTGTGGTAGAATGCCTGCTTTAGCATGCACAAGGTCTTAGGTTCAATCCCCGCCACAAAATAAATAAATAGATAACTGCACAGGATCTAATGAATTGTATTCTCCATACTAATAGTCTTGGACTGGTTCTCATCAATATACCCTTACTTTCCCTTTACTCTGACTTTTTCATGTACACATTTATATTCAGTTATGTGTCACAATAACAATATTTTGGTCAACAGTAAACTACATATGAAATGATGGTCCCATATATTATAATGGAGCCGAAAAATTACTATCATCTAGTAATGAGTTGTATAGCTATCATAATGTCAAAGCACAACGCACTACTCACATGTTTATGGTAATGCTGATATCAACAAACCTATTGTGCTATTAGTCATACAAAAGTATAGCATAAAAATTATGTAGAGGATGTAAGATTTAATAATAACTATATTACTGGTTTATGTATTTACTATACTTTTATTGTTATTTTAGAGTGTACTCCTTTTTTGCAAAAAAAATAAATAAATAAATTAGCTGGGTGTGGTGTCACACACCTGTAATTCCCGAAACTGGAGAGGCTGAGGCAGGAGAATCACAAGTTGGAAGCCAGCCCCAACAACTTAGCAAGGTCCTAAGCAACTCGAAATCAAACATAAATAAAAGGCCTGGGGATGTGGCTCAATGGTTAAGTGCCCTTGGGTACCAAAACAAAAAAACGAAACAAAAAAAAAAAAACCTGTAAAACCACCTCACACAGGTCCTTCAGGATTTCTAGGAGAAGGCATTGTTATCATAAGGGATGTCAACTCCAGCTCCATGTCTGTTACCTCCCTGAAGACCTTCCAGTGGGATAACATGTGGAAGTAGAAGAGCCTAATATTAATGATTCTGACCCTGTATGGACCTGGGCTAACAATGTGTGTGTCTTAGCTTGTAACAAAAAAAAAAAAAAAGAAAAGAAAATTCTAAATTTAAAAATAGGCTATATCATTTACCCTATGATATTTATGCAACAAATAAATCTTGTGTCTCACTGTTGATACATGACTATATTTAAATTGTCTTTATTGAATGGATAATCAAATACATGTTATAAAATTCAAAAACACAAGGAAAGTACTCTAAATAAAAGGTTTCTTCCCACCAGCCATCCAGTTCCCCTCCTGCCAGACCTAATTATTAGTACCTGTTTCTTCTATATCTTTCTAGACAATTCTTAAACACACATGCATGCGTGTGTGCACACACACATACACACATAACACAGTATTATATATTTTAATAAACTATCAAACTCTCCTTAGAATGAGGTAAGATCATTCAGTGAATCTTAATATTTCATTTAGAAATTATGACATTTTAGTATTAGATCATTTAAGGGGCAGAACAATCTTAGATGATCAAGTCCTTAATCACTTTACAGATGAAAAACCTCTGCCCCCAACTAGAAGTGGTAGTGCACATCTGTAATCCCAGCTACTTGGAAGCTGAGGCAGGAGGATTACAGTTCCAGGCCTGGGCAGTTTAACAAAACCCTCTCTCAAAATAACACATAAAATAACACTGGGATGTAACTCAGTGGTAGAGTGTTTGCCTAACATGCATGAGGTCCTGGGTTCAATTCCCAGTACCACAAAAAAAAAAAAAAAAAAAGAAATACTCACCCAAAGAGATCTGTGACTAATTAGCAATATTGCTAGAAACATCACTGCTAACAAACTGAGGTGTGCTAACTCTAAATCCCTTCTTCATTCAAGGTATACTCAAATTTCTTTTTTTTTTTTTTTTTTTTGCGGTGCTGGGGATTGAACCCAGGGCCTTGTGCTTGTGAGGCAACTGAGCTATCTCCACAGCTATCTCCTCAAATTTCTTTAGATTTTTCAAAACCAGTTGTTTAATTATCTTAACTGTATGAAGTAGTAAGCAGAAAATTTTCCTTTGTAATGGACCTTTTCTTGTATGAATAAATCATTAGCTATTTGTGATGGACTTATTTGGTCACCGTTTGTAGAGATTTGTCAAAATCAAATCCAGCATGGATAAATCATCATTAACATTCTTAGTTATTTCCAATAAACACAGGTAAAATTTAGTGTAGACACAGTTTTCCAAATCATCATAAAAAAAGAAAGAAATGTTATCATAGACTATCCTCACATTTTAGTTTTAAGCATATCTCTCTCTTTACTGTGTGCCTGCTACTTTATGCAATATTTAACAGAAACACTTTAGTTCCCACTAGAACTAATAAACATGCTCTTTGCTCTCAATAAACTATCAGGAAACTAGACATGAAAATGGATAATTAAAATATATAATGATCAGTGGGACAGAACCCAGGGGTGCCCCACCCCTAAGCTACACCTCCACACCTTTTTATTTTGAGACAGATTCTTTCAAAGTTGCCCAATCCAGCCTCAAACTTGCAAACCTCCTGCCTTGGCCTCCCAAGCTGCTAGGATTTCAGAAGTGTGTCACCAAACCCAATTATTACGCCAATCTTAAAGGGAAAAAAAAAATACCAGAATTAAGGAGCTATCATTATGTAAATATTATTTCAGCTGGGTATAAAAGAGTAAGTAATAGTATAATTACTTAATGAATTCAGTTTCAAAGAGAAACAAACCATACCTTTTACAATCTTTAATAGTCCTTTCACAGTTAAAGTGAAAGTTAAAACTGGTTACATAGTGTGTTAAAAATTTACAAGAAGCAAAACAACAAACTCCTTTAGATAGACCATGGAACCCCCAATGTAACACAGAACGCAATAAATCAAATTTTCTCATTCACACTGCCTGCCTCGCCTCCAAGATATATTTGAGTTACCAATGCATGACTGACTTAATGTCAAAATAAGGGGGATGGGGAAGAGGTGAGGAGAACACAAAAACATCTTAAAACATTATGAAGGGTTCAGGGATATAGTTCAGCACTTGCCTAGCATTTGCAAGGACCTGGGTTCAATCCCCAAAACTGCAAAAAAAAAAAAAAAAAGAAAATTATGAGTTTTGAGAGCATTACAGAGACTTCAAGTTTTTTGTTTAAATGTATTTTCTAGTTTAGAAATTAGAATATAAAACTTATAAAACTAGATGAACAATGAACAAAATATTTGTTATCAATAAAGCTCATAAAAAATTACTCCGTTTTTCCAGGAATGGTAGTGCACACCTGTTATCCAAGCTACTCGAGAGGCTGAGGCAGGAGGATCCACCAAGTTCAAGGTCAACATGGACAACTTAGCAAGACCCTATCGCAAAATTAAAAAATAAGTAGGACTGGGAATGTAGCTTAGAGGTAGGATGCAAAGCCCTGAGTTTAATCCCCAATATTGGGAGAAAAAAATTACTTTTCTTTTTTATTATATAATCATCATGTTCTAATGACAACCTACAAGTAAGATTGGGTAATACCAAAAATAATTAACTTCTTTCTTTGGCCATATTATCTTCACCATATTATGGGGGGAAAAAAGAAGTTTGAAAGAAGTACCACTGTTATTTTAATTACTTACATGAGACTACTTCAAATCCTTGTTAACTTTTGTTCTAAAATTCACTATATGTTGTAAATATTAATCATGATAAATATAGTATACCATGTACTATATATCTAAATAAGCTCCTGTAGTAAATGCATCTGTGACAAGACATCCAGAGTAGAGAAAAACAACTTTCAAAAGCAATGTTCATTGGGTTTGAAGGTCAAGAGGTAAGGAGAAAAAGGTTCTCAATTATGCTTCAAAAGGAGAGGTAAAAGAGTTCACAAACAAAATGCAGATTTTCATAAGCCATGGATGAGCAACAATAACTAACGATCTGACAAAAAAAGAAAAAAGAAAAAATTAAAAAGTCCCCATATCAGCTGGGGAATGAAAAACAGTTGAATAAATATGGTTAAATGATAATTAAATATGATATACAACAAATATTTCTAACCTAAACTATCATTAAAATTTAAAAAATCTCTAGTTCCTCAAAACATCAGTTAGCGCTGGGAGATGTGGCTCAGTGATAGAGTACTTGCCTACCATGCAGAAGGCCCTGGATTCTAACCCCAGCATGTGGGGCTGGGGTTGGTCAATTTCCAGTTAGTGTGCATAAACTCCATCTCACAGTAATGCTACCTGGCTCCTTGAAAAACACACAGCACTCTAGCCAGAGCCAGGTACCTGGACTATGCCTAATGATTAGGTTGTATTTTTTCATTTTGAAGGAATATCCATTTGTTTCATAAGGCTAGCAATTTGCAATCTGAAATCAGAGGGTCTTTGATATGGTTCTACTGCAGTCAATTCTTCATTCCCACTATAAACCAGATACTACATTAGAACTGGAGATGAAGAAAACTATAAAATGAAAAGTCCCACAGTCCCTGTCTTCAAAGAGCAACCAGTGTAGTAAAAAAACAAACTAATAAAACTCTGACATTCAAAGAATCACACACACACACACAAAAATTCAAGTACCATTGAATATCGTTATGATATATTCTACAGAAAACAATAAAACATAATTGATGACAAGATTCCTGTAAATCTTGATGACTGGATAAAAAACAATTTTTCCTTCTGAGTATAATACTTTTCAAAAATATTAATGCTTTTATTAAAGTTGTGGCCTGCCTAAAACGGAAATAATAAAAAGAATTTGATGCTGAAGTAAGTTCACTTCACTATTCAATGAACTTAGTTCTTGCTGCCACCAAATTCAATGGGCAAGTAAAGTGAACCCATACCTCAGTAAATTTACGTACTAGTGAACATTTTGGGCGTAAGGATTCATCTAAGAGTATAAAATATTTAATCTTCACAGGATGATGTAAAGGTTATATAATATAAGCATATGGATTATACACAATCTAATAAATGTCTTGATAGAAATAAGCACAGGATCAATACAGAAGTCAGTCTGTGGCTGTCAGTGAGGGAATGCTCATTGAAGGAGATGCTTTCTAAGAAATTTTAATACTACTTAGGAAAGAGGAAGATGGGCAGTCCATCCAAGGGCAGAGAGCCTAAGCACACAGCAGGCAAGGGTCAGTGGGCTCAGGGAAAAGGTTATAAGGGGTTAGATCCCAAAAGTTTGCTCTGTTAAGGAGTATGGATTTTTTTTGAAGGATTTTTAACTGGTGAGTGCTGTAATTAGATCAGAAAGTCAAAAAGATTCTTGTGACAGCCACTTGATCAACAAATTTGGAGGAAGTAGTAGTGATTAGTTTACTAGAGACTGTATAGCAATTATTTACATGAGAAGCAGCCTAAACTCATAGACAGATGAGATGGGCAAAAGTATGCTAATTTGAGAAATATTAAAGATATAAGATGGATAAGAATGTGTCACCAACCAGATGAACATCATCTGGTTTCTCATGTAAGTTTCTGGGTTGTGCCATTCTTCAAGACTTAACAATATAAAAAGAGCACATTTAAAGAGAAGATGAAGTCAGTTCTGAGTCTGTCATAGGAGCCTGAGAAACAGCCCAGTGGAGGACACAAGAGGTTGCTGGCTACCAACTATATCTATTCTGTGGTCCAACTTTCTCCTGATTAGCAAGGAAAATGAAACCATGGCCATAGTCATATGATTCCAATAAAAAAATGTGTACAGTGAAACATGAAGCTGAAAATGAGTATCTCTGGTAAGTCAAGGAGTAGCTAAAGAAGATGGGTCCGAGGGACTGAGGAAAAACAAGAGGTAGAAAAAAATGAGGACAGTGTGTCATACAGCTCAGGGGACAGTTCAGAAAGTAAATACTGTAGAGTTCATTACATTCACTCAATTATTTTCCCTTTCCTCCCTTCCCACATGACATTTTCCTGTCAAAACCAGGAAGGAGCTGAGGATGATGGTGCACACCTTTAATCCTAGTAATTCTAGAGGCTGAGGCAGGAGGATCACAAGTCAAAGGCCTGCCTCAACAACGTGGTGAGGCCCTCAACAGTTTAATGAGACCCTGTTTCAAAATAAAATGAAAAAGGGCTGGGGATGTGGTTCAGTAGTACAGTACCCTGTCACCACAAAGGGGGAAAAAAGGAGGAAGGAAAAATGTTACTGTGTTAATTCAAATAGCTACACTGTGTCCTGATCCAGCCACAAGGGAGGAAAAACAGATATAATCAAAATAATAACTTCTAACATTTATTGAGTAATGTTGTTGAACCCAATTACCAGGTGAGGAAATGGAGACTCAGAAGGGTTAAGTATCTTGTCCAAGTTTATAAAACCTGGCATGCAGAATTTATGAACCCTAATCAATCCAACTCCCAAAATTAAAATAGGCCTCACAAAAAATATATGAAAAAAAAAAAAAAAAAAACAAAATCCAATTTGATTTGGGGGGCTGATTTAAAGGTTAATTTGAAAAAAAAAAAAAAAAGTACAAAGGGTGGCAAAACATACTCTGGACATGGATTCTGCCACTGATGCCTCATTTAGGATTCTGCTACAAAGAAGGGTACCTCTTAAGTAGGACTATCCTAGAAACAAGGAGCCTTTAGTTCCCTTTCCCCAGTCTCAAATCTCTTGACCAAAAACTGTACCATAGTCCTGGCTCTCACACAGTGAATCTGTCCTCCACATTTGAGTGAGTGATACTACAACTGTGAGAAGAAAAGATGTGAGCAATAAAATGAAGTATATCAAAGCCATAGTACTAATACTTTAAGTTTAGGATTCTTTTTGGCTAGGAGGAGGTACTAGGGATTGAACCCAAGGGTGCTTTACTACTAAGCCACATCCCCAGACCTTTTTATTTTTGAGACAAGGTCTCACTAAATTGCTGAGGCTGACCTCAAACTTGGAATCCTTCTGCCTTGGTCTACTGAGTCACTGGGATTACTGGCATGTGCTGCCACACTGAGCTAGGATAAATATTTTTTACATGTTGGTAATTCATATTTAGCTAATGAAAAGCACTGGTCTTAAGAGAATCTGCTTCAGTAGATTTGCAAGTTTAATTTCTTAGTATCACAGACTGTTAAAGCATAAGGAAATTCTATATGTTAATGTAGTGCCTTTGACCTGTCAAGGACTGGGTTCCATCCTCACCACCACACAAAAATAAATTAAATAAATAAAAGTGTTGTGCCTATCTACAACTAAAAAAATTAAAAATTAAAAATAAAGATAGGAAGGGCATGTTGGAGCACCTGTCCAGCATGTACAAAGCCCTGGGTTTGATCCCTAGCACTGCAAATAACAAACAAGAAGGAGAAGAGGAGGAGCATATCTTAATCTGCTAAATCTGTTTATCAACGTTGTTGATAAACATAAAACATACCCTCCTTTACTGGTAATTGAAATATCAAACTTAAGTAACTATTACATTGCACAGCCATGTAATATATGTGGAAGATTTCACAAGTACTATTCACAGTACCTGTAGAAAGGGATGTCTTTGAAAAGGGAAGATGGAAGGAAGAGAATTAACTTTTATTATATATTTTTGGTATTACTGATACGTTTTTAACATGTATACATATTAATTATTCAAATACACAATTTTAAGTTAAACGCAATTTTAAAAATATAAGAACTAAAAACATCAAAACCATGTTTATCTTCTTTCTTTTTTAGAATCTTTTTTTTTTTTTAAGAATCTCTGCCTTAGAGGTTCAGAACACCTGCAGAGGTACTATTGCTAACTGGGCATGAACTATAGAAGGAAAAGAATTTTCCCTGCCCCATGCTAACAGCAAGACCCTGGGCAAGGCAGAATCTCCCTGGACTGCTTCTGCTTCTCATCTGTGAGGTTTGGACTCAAGGACTTGCGAGGCCCATTTAGCTAACACACCAAACTGAAGAAAGAAAGAACCAACAGCTGCAAGTCACTTTGAACTCAGTAGAGGGTAAGGGCTAACAAAATGGGCAGGCCCAGCTAGGAAGTAGGGAACACCGGAGGGTCTTGCAGAGTGCAGGCAGAGGCACTGACTTATGGACTGGTCTCACTCACTGAAAGGTGGGAGATGCATTCACATCACTGGAGACCAGAAAAGGCAACCAGAACAGAAACATCAGGGTAAAAGACTGGACCCCTCAGTTTCTTTTAGAACAGCAGAAATCCTGGAACTATTCCACAATGTTCTGCTAACAGTACTGCTGACACATCAATGGAAGGCATTCTCTTTATTAATGAGTAGTATCAATGCATTTACAATATGGTATTAAGCCGCCTGTCAACCAATATTTGAAAAGTAATTGTGGGTTAAGTTATTTGTCAATCAATATTTGAAAACTGCCTGCACAATTTACAGCAGCAGGATTTCAACTTCTTCCTACATACTGAAGCTCCATTCACCAACTAACAATCATGTCTTCCAAAAACCCCAAATCCGGAATTCTACAAATGCTTCTTCTTAAATCATGCTTGTCCACATATCTCCACATCTCTCATCACCACTCCAGAAGGCCATCATCACCGGCCAAACCTGCTCAATCACCAAATAAATCTCTCTGATCTGCCCAGTCCATTTTCTACAGTAGTGACAATCAAAACTTTCTGACTGCCAACCCACTAATAAGAACATCCCCAACATATCTTCACCTATAAATACTGCATATGTACTAATATATGTAAATAAAACAAAAAAAAATGTTTCAAGTGAAACAATAATGATCACATTAATGGTACTGATACCACTAAAATATTGATATAAAACTCATTTTTTGTGTGACCCATATTATTAAATATTTCCAAATAGGTTTGACAAAAAATTTCATTTTAACACTTTGTGGCAAAATAGTTTGAAAGTCTGATATCAAGTCGATATTTGTTTTTAATGGCTAACAGAACCAAAAGAGAATGGGTCCAAAAGGAATGCGCACTGTGGCTATGTTTGTTAACTGTGATGTTTATCTTTCTACCACCCAATAACAAAAACATTTTCATTTACATTTGGCTAAAAAATGTACATCTTCCTTTCTTTCTCTTTTGGCTAAAAAATGTACATCTTCCTTTCTTTCTCTTTTTTCTGATGGTGCTGGGGATCAAACCCAGGGCCTTGGGCTTGTTAGGCAAGCTCCCTGTCACTGAGCCATACCCTAGCATTTCAAATGTTCATCTTCTCAGACACAATTACTCTTAAACACTAATCAGAATATGTTACATTTTTATATTTCTAACAAATGGGTTTGAAATCACTACAATTCATCACTTGGGAGTATTTTTAAACTTTTTACTACAGAAATTCTGAAATACAATAAAGAGAACACAATAAACAAACCCTTTTATACCTATTATTTGTCTTTAATAATTATGAATATGTGTCCATTCTTGTCTCACCTATAACCCTCCAAACACACTGAATAATTGTTAAGCAACTTCCAGATATTATATCATTTCATCCATAAATATTTCAGTATTTGTCTCTAAGTCTTCCTTTTTAAATACTCTCACACACACACACACATAATCACAATGCTACTATCATAACTTAAAAAAATAAAATTATTTAACAATATTCTGATATTCCCAATGGTAGATATCATAAATATCTTCCAACAGTGGTTTGTTGAAAGCACATGTAATATGTAATCTACACATTACATTTAATAATATGTCTTGAGTCTTTCTTAAGCTGTAATAATTCTTTTACTCTTTTTTCTTAACATTTATTTGAAGTGACAGGATTCATTTTTTCTGCAGTAGTTCTCACATTCTGAGTTTGCATTCTATAAACTGTTAGATCCAGAAGCTTAATCTGAGTTAGTTTTGATTTGCTTTATGGAGAGGGGAGTAACATGAATGATGTCATGTTTTTCCTACTGCATCACACAGAAGGGACAAAAGGTTTGGTTGTCCCAATTTCAGATGTGTTATGATTCATCAGAATAATGTCAGCTTGACCCCCTCTCTATTATAAAGTTCCATAATGTTTTTTTTTTTTGTTTTGGGGGGGTTATTTATTTTTTTTTACAGACTGCATTTTGATTCATTGTACACAAATGGGGTACGACTTTTCATTTCTATGGTTGTGCATGAAGAAGATTCATATCATTCATGTTATCATACATGTACATAGGGTAATGATTTCTGTCTCATTCCACCATCTTTCATACCCCCGCTCCTCCCCTCCTCATTTCCCTCTACATAATCTAAAGTTCCTCCACTCTTCTCTTACCCCCCCACCCCCATTATGTATCATCATCCACTTGCCAGGGAAAATATCCAGCCTTTGGTTTTTTGGGCTTGGCTTATTTCACTTTGCATGATATTCTCCAATTTCATTCATTTATCTGCAAATATTATTCTTTATGGGTGAATAATATTCCATTGTGTATATATACCACAGTTTCTTTTTTTTTATTTATTTATTTTTTATTGTAAACAAATGGGATACATGTTGTTTCTTTGTTTGTACATGGCGTAAAGGCATACCATTTGTGTAATCATAAACTTACATACAGTAATGTTGTTTGATTTATTCTGTTATTTTTTCCCTTCCCCCCACCCCTCCCACCCCTCTTTACCCTCTATACAGTACTTTCTTCCTCCATACTTGCCCCCCTCCCTAACCCTAACTCTAACCCTAACACTGACCCTTCCCTCCCCCCCATTATGTGTCATCCTCCACTTATTAGTGATATCATTCGTCCTTTGGCTTTTTGAGATTGGCTTATCTCACTTAGCATGATATTCTCCAATTTCATCCATTTGCCTGCAAATGCCATAATTTTGTCATTCTTTATGGCTGAGTAATATTCCATTGTATATATATACCACAGTTTCTTTATCCACTCATCAATTGAAGGGCATCTAGGTTGGTTCCATAGTCTGGCTATTGTGAACTGAGCAGCTATGAACATTGATGTGGCTGTATCTCTGTAGTATGCTGATTTTAAGTCCTTTGGGTATAGGCCAAGGAGTGGGATAGCTGGGTCAAATGGAGGGTCCATTCCAAGTTTTCTAAGGAATCTCCACACTGCTTTCCAGAGTGGCTGCACTAATTTTGCAGCCCCACCAGCAATGTATGAGTGTACCTTTCTCCCCACATCCTCGCCAACACCTGTTGCTTGTATTTTTGATAATCGCCATTCTAATTGGGGTGAGATGGAATCTTAGGGTGGTTTTGATTTGCATTTCTCTTATTACTAGAGATGTTGAACATTTTTTCATATGTTTATTGATTGCTTGTACATCTTCTTCTGTGAAGTGTTCATTTCCTTAGCCCATTTGTCGATCGGATTATTTGTATTGTTGGTGTAGAGTTTTTTGAGTTCTTTATAGATTCTGGAGATTAGTGCTCTATCTGAAGTATGATTGGCAAAGATATTCTCCCACTCTGTAGGCTCTTTCTTCACATTACTGATAGTTTCCTTTGCTGAGAGAAAGCTTTTTAGTTTGAATCTATCCCAGTTATTGATTCTTGCTTTTATTTCTTGTGCTATGGGAGTCCTGTTGAGGAAGTCTGGTCCTAGGCCGACATGTTGAAGATCGGGACCTACCTTTTCTTCTATAATCTGCAGTCTCTGGTCTGATTCCAAGGTCCTTAATCCATTTTGAGTTGAGTTTTGTGCAGGGTGAGAGATATGGGTTTAGTTTCATTCTGTTGCATATGGATTTCCAATTCTCCCAGCACCATTTGTTGAAGAAGCTATCTTTTCTCCATTGCATATTTTTGGCGCCTTTGTCTAGTATTAGAAAGTTGTATTTGTTTGGGTTTGTGTCCGTGTCCTCTATTCTGTACCATTGATCTACCTGTCTATTTTGGTACCAGTACCATGCCGTCTTTGTTACTATTGCTTTGTAATAAAGTTGAAGTTTGGGTATTGCGATACCCCCTGCTTCATTTTTCCTGCGAAGGATTGCTTTAGCTATTCTGGGTTTCTTATTCTTCCAGATGAATTTCATGATTGTTTATATACCACAGTTTCTTTATCCATTCATCTGATGAAGGGCATCTAGGTTGATTCCACAATCTAGCTATTGTGATTTGAGTTGCTATAAACATTGATATGGCTGCCTTACTACAGATAATGGTTTTAACAGCTGCTAATAATAAATGCCTAGGTTCTTTATTTCATTAGAGTATCTGGAAATTAGAAATATATTTGGAGATTTTTATCAGGTTACAAAATTACATTTCCAAGTTTTTCATGTGGGAAATTATAAGAATTTTTATAGATACAACAAAATCACAGTGAAATCATAAATCATTTGGGAAATGCAAATCCAAACCGCAAGGCAATTCCACTTCAAACCCACTTGGGATGACTGAAGTTAAAAAGATAATAACAAGTGCCAATAAGGATGTGGAGAAATGGATACTATTATAGAATTACTGACAGGATTATAAAATGGTACAGATGCTCTAGAAAGCACTTAGCAATTCCTCAAAAAATTAAACACAGATCAAGGCATAGAGGTACATGCTTGCAGGAGGCTGAGAGAGGAGGATCACAAGTTTGAGGCCAGCCTCAGAAATTCAGTGAGACATTCAGCAACTTGAGACCCTGTCTCAAAATAAAAAATCAAAAGGACTGGGGAATGTAACTCAGTAGTAAAACACCCCTTGGTTCAATCCCTAGTGCCAATAAATAAATAAATGCACAAACAGATCCAGGTGCAGTGGTGCACACCTATAATCCCAGTGACTCTGGAGACTGAGGCAGGAGGACTTCAGGTTGGAGGTCAGCCTAGGGAACTTAACAGAACCCTGTCTCAAATAAAAATACAAATGGCTGGGGATGTAGTTTAACAGTAGAGAGCCCTAACTAAGGCCACAGATTATGCAATTTTATTTTTATGAAATACTCAGAATAGACAAATCCACAGGGACAGAAATATTAGTATATACCAGGGGCTGGAGAGAACAGAATGGGGAGTGAAGCTAATGGGTACATGGTTTCTTTTTGGAGTGATAAAAATGCCCTTAAATAAGAATGGTGATAGTTGCACAACTCTATAAATGCACTAAAAAACCACAGAATTTCATGATATGTAAATTATCTCAATAAAGCTTGTTTTTAAGTATCAAGAGGAAAGTGTTCTCCCAAAGCATTTTCTAAGAAGAAATAAATTACTTTCATGTTCATTATTAAAATAATACCTTTACTTGAAGAGACAGATTAAGGATATTACTTTTTCAAATGATATTTGCTTTGTAGCACACTTATCATAAAAAGTTGACTGGGGGTGGGAGCAGTGGGGGCAATGCCGGGATCAAAACCAACGCCTTGCCAGGCACAGTGGCACACGCCTGTAATCCAAGTGGCTCAGGAGGCTGAGGCAGGAGGATCACCAGTTCAAAGTCAGCCTCAGCAAAAGCGAGGTGCTAAGCAACTCAGTGAGACCCTGTCTCTTAAAGGGCTGAGGATGTGGCTCAGTGCCCCTAAATTCAATCCCCAGTACCCCAAAAAATAAATAAATAAAACCAGGGCCTCGCCCATGCTAGGCAAATGCTCTAATACTGAACTACACCCCCAGTCCCAAACAGTTGGCATTTTTTAAGTCAATTAGTTTATTTATCTGTTGTTATCATTGTTATTTGTGTGTGTGTGTGTGTGTGTAGTACCTGGGTTGAACCCAGGGGTACACTACCACTGAGCTACACCCCCAGCCCTTTATTTTTTAGTTTGACACAGGGTCTTGATAAATTGCTGAGACTGGTCTCAAACTTGCAATCCTCTTGTCTCAGTATCCTGAGTCACTGGGATTACAGGCATGCACCATTGTGCCTGGCTTTATTTTTCATTTTGAGACAGGGTCTCATTAAATTGCCCAGGCTGGCCTCAAACCTGTGATCTTCCTTGTGAGCCTCCCAAATAGGTGGGATTATACATGTGTGCCACTGCACCTGGCAACAGTTGGCCTTTTTTTTTAAATTTTTTTAACAGTAGGCTTTTTAATTGATGCATTAATCATTAAATATAATAGTGGGATACATAAATGCATATAACATAATTTGGTCAATCTCATTCCCCAGTACTTTCCCTTTCCCTCCTCCTAATCTGCTTCCTCTACTCTACTGATCTCCTTTCTATCATTAGCATTATTACTTTAATTACATTATAATTGTAGATAAGTGAGACTCATTATAGTATATTTGCACATGGACATAGCATATTTGATAGATTCCATTCTTAGTACCTCCTCATTCTCTTCCCTCCTTCCTCCCTCTAGATACCCTCAAGAAATAAAACTGGGACTGGTTTTATTTCTACTGGCTCAGTCGGTAGAATGCTTGCTTTGTAAGCACAAGGCCCTGGGTTCGATTCCCAGCACCCAAAAAAAAAAGAAAGAAAGAAAACCAAGAGCCAGCACAGTAGTGCCTTCCTGTAATCCCAGTGGCTCCAGAGGTTGAAGCAGGAGGATTTCAAGTTCAAAGCCAGCCTCAGCAACTTAGTAAGGCCCTAAGCAACTTAGCAAGACCCTGTCTCAAAATAAAATGGACTGGGGATGTTGCTCAGTGGTTAAGTGCCCCTGGCTTCAATCCCTAGTTTAAAAAAAAAAACAAAAGAAAGAAAGAAAAGAAAAAGAAAACCAAAAATCATTAAGGGGGATGGCATCAAAAAGCTTCTGCAGAGCAAAGGAAAAAATTAAGAATGTGAAGAAAGAACAGATTGGGAGAAAATCTTTGCCAGCTACACTTCCAAGAGACAATTAGCATCTAGAATATATAAAAAACTGAAAAAAAAAAACCTCAAAAACAAATAACCCAGTCAACAAATGGGTAAATGATTAAAAAAATTTTTTTTTCTCAAAAGAAGAAATATGAATGGGCAACAAATATGTGAAAAAATGTTCAACATCATTAGTAATCAGGGAAATGCATATCAAAAACTACAGTGAGATTTCATCTCACACCAGTTGGAATGGAAATCATCAAGAATGCAATAAAAGCCAGGCGTGGTGGCACACACCTGTAAACCCAGCAACACTGGAGGCTGAGGCTCTAAGCAACTTAGCAAGACCCTGCCTCAAAATAAAATATAAAAAAGGCTGGGGATGTGGCTCAGTGGTTAAGTGTCCCTGGGTTCAATCCCTCATACTGAAATGGGGAAAAAAGAATCCAAATAATAATAATAAATGCTGGCAAAGATGTGAGGGAAAAGGTACATGGTTGGTGGGAGTGCAAATTAGTACAACCACTTTGGCAAGCAGTATTGAGATTACTCAAAAGTCTAAGAATGGAATCACCCTGTGACCCAGCTATTCCACTCCTTGACATTTATTCAAAAGAACTAACATCAGCATACTATACTGATACATGCATACCAGCGTTTGGAGTAGCACAATTCAGAAAGGCAAGCTAATGGAACCAGCCTAAGCAAATGTCAACAGATAAAAGAATAAATAAAATGTGGTATATATACACAACGGAGTTTTATTCAGTTATAAAGAAGAATGAAATTATGTCATTTGCTGATAAATGGATGAAATTGGAGAACATTATGAAATGAGCCAGACTCCGGAAGTTTTCCCTCATATGTGGAAGTTGGAAAAAGAGAAGGAATTTTAAATGGAGGCAAGGGAGGGGTGGTCAGGAAAACAGAAAGGTGACCAACAGCTGACTGACTATTTTTCCCCCTTCTTTTTTTCTTTTTTGCAGTACTTTGAGTAGAACCTAGGGGTGCTCCACTCCCTTTTATATTTTTTTTTATTTTAAGACAAGGTCTCACTAAATTACCAAGGCTGGCCTCAAACTTGTAATCCTCCTACCTTGGCCTCCCAAGTGGCTGAGATTACAGGTTATGTGCCACCATACCTGGCCAACTGGCATTTTTAAAAAGAAAATAAGTCATCAACAACTCTATCACAACATAACTAATGAAGGACACCTGACTCGACAGCTTCTCCATTACAAGGCAATGAACCAGTTTCTCTTTTAATCAAAACAGTTTTGTCAGTAGTTTATATTTAGACAATTACTCCAAATAACAATGTTCTTAAGGCAATTATTTACTATTAAGAGTATGTTTTCCAATAGCTCACAAAAGAAGTGGTTCTTTCTGAATTCAATTATTAAAAAGACTCTAGTAATATATGCTAAAAGCTGCTTAACTCTTTTTAATTTTTTTTTTTTTTTTTAGTGCTGGGGATCAAACCCGGGGTTTGGCATATACCAGACAAGCACTCTACCACTGAGTTATACCTCCAGCCTTGGACTCACTGTACAGCAAACCTCCCATACTGCAAAATTTGTTCAAATAGTTACTTCTTTAGAGATGAGGTCTTGTTAGATTGCCCAGGCTGGTCTTAAACTCAGGATCCTCCTGCCATAGCCTCCCAAATCTGGGATTAAAGGTACATGCCATGCCACAGGAATCAGGTTTATTCTAATATTATTTGATCACAAATTCAGCACTGTTTTCTATGCATTCTCTAACATTATCTACTGACAAAGGAATGCATTTTGGCTGCTTGACATATTATTTTCCATGTATTAAATCAATTTTGTTTATTTAAGTGAACCGGGCAGGTAAGGGAAGAACCTGCTAATGGTATGTGCCTTTATGTCTTTTATAAGAACCAGAAATTTGGTGAAGCATTTGACTGAATCACCTATAACTGTAAACATCATTTTAAAAAAAAAAAGAGAGAGAGAGAGAGAGAGACAGGCGCATTGGTGCATGAGTCGAGTAGCCCAGGATCCTGGATTAGGCAGGAGGATTGTTAAATTCAAAGCCAGCCTTAACAACTTAATGAGACCCTGTCTCAAAACACAAAAATGGGGCTCAGTGGTTAAGTGCATCTGGGTTCAATCTCTGGCACCAAAAAAAAAAAGGGGGGGGGGGGCTAAGGTATGGCTCAGTGATACAGTAATTCCTTAGCATCCCCAACACTGGAAGTAGGGGGCAGACTATATTCCAGATGCTTAGTTTTCAAATGTCTTGGTATTGATGATAGCCCCCTATTTTATTATTTGCCATCTCAAGGTTCTACATACTTTTAATGAAGGATTTCTATTAATAACAGAGGCTATAAATCCACATTTCATAAAAGTTTCTTGATATTCTTCATACGAATGAGTTCATTTCTTTAATATAATTTAATAGTTCACCAAGAATTCTTAATAGAAGACTAGTATCAGCTCTGCCATCTTATTTGTTTGTTTGTGCTTGTATTAACAGTTTATTCTTCAATCACTGGCTTCTTTGCAGATTCATTTTATAACCTTTGCAGATTAATGAAAAGTTAATAAAGTAAACTATTAACAATATGTTGTAATTGGGTGTCATAGAGTATATCTGTAATCCCAACTACTAGGGAGGCTGAGGGAGGAAGATCACAAGTTTAAAGTCAACCTAAGGTGGGGGAATAGAGGAGGTCACATTCCTGGCTCTCCCATGGTATGAAACCAAGAAAGGAGACAGGCAGCTTCTCTACAAGTGAGGTATTGGAAACCTTCAGAAACCCTCTAAGTCTACAGGGTAGAAACTCTACTGCCTCAGATCCATACTGTTAGATGGGTAGACACACAACATGAGAAAGCAAGGGAACAAATTGCCCCCAAACAAACTAAGATACTCCAATAACAGAATTAATTGACACTAAAGTGGAAGAAATGTCAGAGAAGGAGTTTAGAATGTGCATAGTTAAACTGATTCGCAAAGTATAGGATGGTATAAGAATGAAGTCAGAGAGAAAATACAGAACTGAAAGATCACTTCAACGAAGAGGTAGAGATTCTTAAAAAAAAAAAAAAAAAAAAACCAGAAATGAAGGAAAACATTAAACCAAATTTAAAATTCAATAGAAAGCATCACCAACAGACTAGACCACTTGCAAGACAGAACCTCAGGCAATGAAGATAAAATATATAATATTGAAAATAGAGTTGACCACGGAGAGATGTTAAGAAACCATGAACAGAACTTCCAAGAATTGTGGGATAACATGAAAAGACCAAATTTAAGGTTTACAGGGATAGATAAAGGCACAGAGATACAAACCAAAGGAATGCACAATCTTTTCAAAGCCAGCCTGGGCAACCTCATGAAACCCTGTCTCAAAATAAAGCTCAGTATGTGAAGCCCTGGGTTCAATCTGTAGTATGACAAAAATAAATAATAAAATAAAAAGGGTTGGGGATGTTGGTCAATGGTGGAGTGTGTGCCTAGTATGTATGAGGCCAGGGGCCCAAATCCCACTACTACCAAAAAATAAATAAATAAATAAAGTTGCAATCCACTGAATGAACCAGTATATCTCTGCTCACTGCAGAACTCCCTCTCTTCCTTCAGGACACCCAAAATTCTGTACTTGACACATTAACACCAACACTATGTGATCTACACACTCAAAAGTATGCCAATGACGATCCCTGAATTAGTTTTCTTATTTTTTAAAAAATTATTTTCAGTTGTAGACAGACAGACACAATACCTTTGTTTTATTTATTAATGTGGTGCTGAGGATCGAACCCAGTGCCTCACGTGTGCTAGGCAAGTGCTCTACCCCTGAGCTACAACCCCAGCCCAGTTTTCTTCTTTTTTAAGGCAAAATAAAAATTCAAAATTTCTTCCAGCATCTCAGTGAACTGTCATATCCACATCTCTGAAAACTACCACTCTAGAATGCAGCACTGTGAATGTCTACAACTGCAGATCAAATTGGCTCAATCTCCTGCTTAAAATCCTTCAGTGGCTTAGCTCTGCCTTCATAAAGTCCAAAATCCATGTATGCACACGGAGCCCTCAACTCTGGCTTCTGTCTCTCAAGTCCAATGGTTCTCAACCCTGACTACACATTAGAATCACCTGGAAAAGCCGAGAAATGGGGGCACATGCCTATAATTCCAGTGGCTCAGGAGGCTGAGGCAAGAGCATCGCAAGTTCAAAGCCAGCCTCAGCAAAAGTGAGGTGCTAAGCAATTCAGTGAGACCCTGTCTCTAAATAAAACACAAAATAGGGCAATCTCTGATACGCAAAAAAAAAAAAAAAAAAAATATCACCCGGAAAATTAAACTATATACACACATTCTCAGGCTATACCTACAGCAAATTAAATTAAAATGATCAGGGGTGTGGCATTTGCATCCCTAATTTTTTTTTAATTCTCCAGGTTAATTTAAAGCACAGCCAGGGCAGAGAATTATGACTCTAATGTCACAGCAAGCCACCTGCCATTTCCTGCTCATCATGATCAGTCAGTTTCAGGTGCTCACCAACCTTTCAATTAGGCCTTGTTCCACCAAGTGTGATCCACCCACCAGCAGCATCCGTCTCACCCAGGAGGTGGTTAGCAATGTAGAATCTCAAGTCCCACCCGGACCTACTGAATCAGGTCTTGGCATTTTAACAAGATTCCCAGATGGTTCATGTGCATATTCAAGTAAGAGAAGCGCTGCCCTGAGCTACCAAATCCCTTCCCAGCTCAGGGCTTTTGCAAATGTTGCTTAACTGTTGAACTTCTCTGGCATTCCCTGGACACCTTATTCTTCTCTTCTGATTACATCCACCACATCTATAATTACCATAAAGTGATTAATTTCTGTCTAAGTGCCACAAGGACAGAAATCATATCCATGTTACTCTGGGGTATGCCCTGCTCCTCACACAATGCCTGGTATATTCAACAGAACAGCATCTAGTCTTATATTTCATGCCAATATGATCCCATTCTATACTTTTCTAATGTTTGTCTCATTAAGTAAATGTAAGTTACACCTATAATCTCCTAGCTACAGGCTGAGGTAGAAGGACCATAAGTTCAAGGCCAGCCTGCACAACTTAGCAAGACCCTATCTCAAAATCAAATTAAAAAGGGCTAGGGATGTAGCCCAGTAGTAGAGCGCTTGCCTAGGATGTACAAGGTCCTAGGTCTCATCTCCAGTACTGCGGGGAAAAAAGAAAAAAAAAAAAAAAGAAAAGAAAGAAAAAGAAACATGAATTAAACTTTTCTCAAGATATCATTACATTTCTTTAAAATTAATTAAATATTAGGTTTTGATTATGATAGCACTGGCTGTGTTGTCAGGAATCAGGGCCATATAAAATTGCTGACAGTGTTGTAAAGTAGTTCAACCTTTAAAGATAACAATTCAGCAATAAAATATTATTCTGATACAGTGAGCATACTGGAGGGGTAAGGATCCAAGAAAATAATCCAAAACAAAACAAAGAAGTATTTGAACAAGGGTGTTCAGTTTATAAAAGTACCAATTATAACAATAAAAAAGGGAAAACTTAACAGAATGTACAAACCACAGCTGTCGATGCATGCAATATTATACTGATTTAAAACAACAAAGATATATGAGTAAATATAAAATATTTTATGCTATTCAACAATTCAAAAAATATCATCTCTGTGTACTGACTACAAATAAAAAATCAATGTCTATACTGGGCTATTTTTGAGTTTCTGCTGAGCTTTATTAAGTTTGTATTATATTATTGCTAGCTTTGTTACAGTTACTTAAGGCTAAACAATTTTTTTTCTTACCTTTGGCATTTGAAAATGCTTATTAGTTACTATGCTGGAAGTTAAAAAGATTCTATATCTGGCCAATTTCCTGGCTTATAACACAAACTTAACCTGCATCTCATTTTTTCCACATGAAGATGGAGCAAAATAATGCAACAATGTTTACAAATTTGCTAAGTGCCTCCAGAAAGGTACTAGTCAAATACAAATATCAGAGCTGCAAAACACAAGCCATCACCACCCAACACTGCTCTTCTTGCACAAGTCACTTTGATCTTTCTGAGCCTCAATGTGTCGTAAATTAAAAGAAATAAGCTAGAATGGCATGAGGGTGGGTGGCTGATAAGAGAAAGGTAGGTATGTGGTAGTTGAAAAAGCATGCCAGGTAATCCTGCTAGCTATTCTGATGACAATCCACTAAGATACACTCATATTTTGGGGCAGAGAATAAATTGGCTGAACTACCTGAAAGGGGTGGTAATTCGGTTACATGTCTAAAAATTTAAAAATGTACACATATTTTCACAAAGTAGTTCCACTTCTAAAAGCATTCTGTTCAGATAATTTTACACATGCACTCATAACAAAGTATGTACTTTGTATTGCACTGTTATAGAAAAATATGGAAACAAATGTTTAATATGAAGACTAGTTACAAATACATATGGCCACATGTGCAAATACATAGTCACACAGTTAAATAAGATAATGTCAGTACAAAGAATGAACAATTCTACAGGTACTAATTTGGAATAATTTCCTAAATATGTTGTTTTGTTCTTTATTTTTCCGGTGCTGAGGATCAAAGAAGGCCTCAAGCATCCAACATTGAGCCACATTCCCAACCCTAAATATGTTAATTTTTTAAAAGTAAGGTGTGACTGGTCTGTATCACTGTGGAAGTAGATGTAGGTTGACAGTGTTTATAAAGGAACAATGTGGACAGAAGGGTAACAGAACTGGACACTTCAGCCATCCCTGGAGAAAGACCTTAGGAAACAGGAGACTTGGGGTCTGAATAGAAAAGTAATTTGTTTTCTCTACATGCCCTTTTGTATTGCTGGAATTTTTCTCTCATTTCTCTATCTTTTCCCAAAACCGAACAGAATTCTCTTCATACCCTCCTTTGGGTCTAAGAGGATATGATTCTACCTGTGTCAGGCCTGGCCACTGTCTTCTAAATTGCACAGGTATCAGCATTAGCCACAAATGCCCTCAAATGACCTTTCCAAAGCCCACTCAGTCCAAGTCCCTGACCTCCTTTAAATCCTTCCTCCAGTGGCTCTCCAAAGCTCAAACTTAAACATAGTATCTATAACCTTTCAAGCTGACCCTAATCTCATCTCCCAACCCTCTTACCTTTACCCAGTTCCACTGTTTAACCTCTTCCCAGTTCCTGAGGGCAGTAGGTCCTTCTCAATACAAACCTGTTGGTGCTGTGCTATTTCCTATGTGCACTGTCCACTATGTGCAAACTTCTATGCATCCTTCAGAACACAAAGGCCCATTCCAAGAAAGCTTTCCTAGATCACCTAGGGATGGAGGGAATGTCCCCTGCACAATCTGGCAGAGGTTCTGGAAATAGACTACCAAGACTCAAAACCTGACTATACCTTCATCTGCCCACTGTATGGCCTCAGCTTCCACCCCTATACAACTACTGAAAGGATTAAATGAGATAATTCACATCAAGCACTTCTTACACAATCTGTCACAGGCAAGTAAAAAAACAACAGAGAATATTATTACATTCTAGTACTACCTGTAATATCACTATTTATAGCTACCAGTCCTGCATTAAACTGTGAGCTCCTTCAAGGTAAGAGCATGACTTCATTACTTTCATTTTGCATCCCAAGCAATAAGCCTTGCAAATATAAAGCACATGAATATACTTAGGTAAGTGGGTTCCCTTTTCTGGTTCAGTATTCCATTCACATGCTAAATAAGTAGCTACAAAGTATCCACATCAGTAAGATCAATTTGGGCAGACAGATGAAAAGTGAGCAGCTTTTGGCCTTTCCTTCAAGCAGACTGGAAGTTGGTGGAATGTGGAAAGTGCTGGTTCTTGACTCCCAAATACTTATGGGGGCTGGGTAGGATGGATATGGGGAGATAGGAAATCTGATGTAGTAAAAGTCCTGGGCATGCACTCTAAGCAGGCCTTCAGGAAACACAGTGAAAAATTATCTTGGGTATTGGGAAAGGATCTAGGAGACAACAGAAAAGAATTTTTCCACCAAGAAAAGGTGAACAAGGGCTGGGGATATAGCTCAGTTGGTAGAGGGCTTGCCTCACACGCACAAGGCCCTGGGTTCTAATTCCTAGCACCAAAAAAAAAAAAAAAAAAAAAAACTGAACAAGACACAGCTCCTGCCCCTAAGAAGTTTCTCAAATGAGAAGACCTAGCTAGTAGGATGGAGCATGCCTGTAATCCTAGCGTTTTAGAAGGCTGAGGCAGGAGGATTCCAAGTTTCAGCCTTAGCAATTTAGCAAAACACTATTTCAAAACAAAAACATAAAGGGCTGGGGATGCAACTCAATGGCAAAGCTCCCAGAGATTTGAGACAGAGAGGGAGAGAGGAGCTTTAAAGGAATATATGGAGCTTGGTAGGTAAAGGTGAAAGAGGATCACAGAAAATAAAAACCTTCTAAAATTGAAAGTGGTCAAAAAGCTCCGAATAGCCAGGGTGGGGATGAAGGAAAAGAGAACTGAGGGATTAGCCTAAAGTAAAAAAGTAAGTTGAGGCAAGAGTATCAAGGGCCTTGGATGACCTGATAAGGCATTCTGGGCTTCATTCACCCCCATGGGAAAAAGAAAGCGAAGGAGTTTTTAAGTAAACAAGTGACAGCATCAGATCTGTGTTTTTGAAAGGAGTGGCCAGGCAGGAAGATGCTCGCCTTTTCCTACCCAGTCGTCCTCTCACCCATCTTCTGGTTCTCTGGCTGCCTCAACAGCTAGCAGGTGGCACGTGAAACGATCTCCGGGGAGATATGACTGGTTCAGGGCAGGAATCCCTATTCTGAGCACAGGCTTCTGAAGGCATTCACCCTGCCTAGAACGATCTGAATATTCCTCTTTCCTGCCTCACAATATCATCACTGACAAAACACACACACACACACACACACACACACAAACATACTCGACATTCGATTCAATTTTTATTTCCAGGAAACAAGATTTTTTAAAGATTTTCTTTTTAATTTACCGGAATTAAAAAGGGAGGGGACGTGTATTCTCAAGTGGCTCACTTTGAACTCTGGGCAGCTGTAAGCCCCTATTTTTCTTCTTAAGCATCCTCAACAGTTGGGAGTAGGCAGCAGAGAAGGGAGCCTGGGAGACCGGCGGCGGCGGCCGGGCAGGGCGGGGAGGGGCTGGGGGTTTTAAGGGAAAGAAAAGTTGGTCACTGCAAGAGCAAATTTCCTCCTGTCCGGAGTTTTCCTCTTTCTTCCTATTAAATGAACCTGAGCACAAGCTGTTCTCGCTGTTCCAAGTTTCCTTTCAGAACAAACCACGGCAGTGCCTTGGCCTGGCGCTAGAAGGTCGCACGCAAAGTTCCTGGGCAGTCGAGAGGGGTCGGTGCCCTGTCCGGCACGTTTCCGGGGACCCCCTCCCCCTCCCCACCGCGCAGGGACCTGGGATCCGACTGCAGAAGCGGGAGGGATTCTACTGGGAAAAGGAGGATCCGGGGACCCCTCCCACCCGCACCCGGAGCCGCCCCCGCTTCCGGAGCCCACCCGGGCGGCGGCGACACCACACTCACCGAGTCGGGCGTTGGGCGGGACCGCTGGGGACGAGGACGGCGCCTCCGCCTGGGTTCTGCGGCTGCGTCTCGGCCCGCCACTCGCCCTCAGGGCCGCCGCCCGGCCCGCGGCCTGGAGCCCCGCGGCGGCGGCGGCGGCCTCGCCTCCATGGCGAGGGGAAGTGGCGGAGGGGGCGACTGGGCGGGCAGCGGTGATGGCGGGTTTGGCCCGGGGTCCGAGCTGGATCGCGCGCGCGTCCCTGTCAGCGCCGCACTCGCTGCAGCCTCGCTCCCGACCCGGCCTTAGCTGTAAGGCGCGTCCCCATTGGCCGTTCAGAGACGGGCGCTGGTTGGTTGACACCGAACGGGCGTCTCCGGCCCTCGTGGGCCCCGCCCTCGCGCGCTTCCGAGAGCTCGCGGGTCCGCCGGGGGCGGGGAGTCGGGTATCACAATCTCACAGCACCGGGGAGGCTCGCCCCACCACGGCGCAACCTTTCGGGAAGCTGGGCTTCAGAAGTACCGGCTGCCAAGTGCACCTCCGTCTTCCGTTTCTTGACAGACCTGACCCCTGGACGTGATGCAGAAAATGAGGCTAGGGATCAGCCACACCAATACCTAGTGAAAGCCCTCTTTCCAGCTCTCTTCGAAAGTGATTCATTCGTCCTCCTTCCCACCCCGCCCCCACCACCGTCCTTAATTGCTGCAAGGCTAAGGACTGAGGATTTTATGGGGTGGGGGTGGGGGGAGGAACCTGCTAAGTCCTAGAACGTGCCTGGCTCGTGGGTACCGCCTTACATCAAGCCGGCCCACACCATTTCCACACGAGCCCCAGGGAACCCCCCCCCCCCCCCATTTTCGAGATGCTCGTACTGGTCCTGGGCCTCCACGGAGCTGGGTGAAAGTACGACACGTGGTGCTCTGCGGGGCGAGTGTTACCTTTAGCCACAGGCCTGGCGGGGAAGGAAAGGATCAAAGTGCGGAGAGGACTAGGATGGGCATCCCCCAGGGGCGGGGTGCGGACACCCTTCCCGGAGTCCTGGGCCCCGGGTTCCTCGCGTGGTGCCCGGAAACCTTCTGTCTGTATGTTTGGCGGGAGCGGTTTTCCAGGCGCGGTACTGTGGGTGCTGGAGGACCTGGTCATCTGTGGCTTCAAGTTAATTTACATCTAATCGTATGAGGTGGCAAGTAAAACGCTTTTGGGTGTGGTCCCCAGCGGGTTCCTTTAGACGCTCAGTGATCTGCGCAGCGCGAGTGGCTGGGTGTATGCGGGCTGGAAGCAGATTACACAGCAGGGCACAAGAGGAGTTGTGGTGGAGCCTTCATCTTAGACCCGGAGTCTGCGGTGCCCGGGGTAAGTTGCGACAGGCCTCTGCTCTAGGCCGGCCAACCCCAAGCTCCCCTCACACACAACCGCCTGGCAGAGTCCCACATTCGGAGCGCTGCGGGGAAAGGGCCTGTGGCCAGCCGTGACTCTTTATGGCGGAGAGGGTACCGTGAGAACGTACTGCAGCCGGAGGAGGAGCCCACATCAGCTACTATTTCCAACAACTTGATGCTCTACCACCCCTTGGCTCTGCTGTTGGAGCACTTCCCGGCTCCTGGTTATTTGCGAGTGAGTTAGTGTGTGCTAACCTGAGCAACAGTCTGGGAATACTAGGTTTCGGTGGGTCTCTCTCAGACGATCCCCTCTCTAGCAGGATCTAGCATTGAATTATGACTCTTGCTCCCTTTCAGCAGGGCCAAAGTCCAGAGGTTATCAATGAGCTAGCGGAACCCAAGGCACCTGTACCCGATAAACTCCAACCTCAGACCCAGAAGCCACTGTTCTATCTCCTAAATGTCAGACCCCTGGGGCAACCAATGAGGGTGCCTCCCACACACTCAACAGCCATGTTTCCTGGGAAGTCCAAACTCGGAATGGAAATGCACACCAAATGGAAAAGTGTGAGGCCAGAACTTGCACTGGAACTCAGAGTATGAAAGAAAAAAAAAAATCCTGAAAGATTCTGTAAGTGCAAGAAGTACCTTGGTAGCTTGGAGCACAGCAATCACACCAGCATGGTTTTATCTAATCCACATCTAACCCACACTTATTTCTTAATGTTTATTTTTATTTGAATTTACTTGTATTACCATAAAAGGGCTTGGATATTATATATAAACAGTATATGTATATATACAGTTTATATTGGCTTAATCCATGTCAAGTGTAATTTACAAAGGGGTAGAATGGTTTAGAATATACAGACTCAGCATCACACCATGGGACCCACAGGAAGGGCAGGGGAACAACTTGTATTTACTAATATAATTAGAATAGCTATTGCCAGGTGTGGTGGCATGACTGTATACCAGTGACTCAGGAGGATAAGGCAGGAAGATGGCAAGTTCAAGGTCAGCCTCAGCAAACATTTTGGGCTTGAGACTGTCTCAAAATAAAAAATTAAAAGGCTGGGGATGCAGCTCCATGTGTGAGGACATGATTCAATTCCCAGCACTGAAGAAGACAAAAACTATTATCATCCTTGAGACCATATAAAGAACTCCTACCCCATCTGAACACACCTGGGAAAATGTTAGTTGTGTGTGACTGTCAGAGAGCCCCTGATTTCCAGCCTGCCCCTCTCTGGGTGACCTAAGCCTTCCTCTGCTGCTCTTCCTGGAACCTTCCAGAGCTGTACTGAGAATTATAGGCACATACAGCTTGGCAAGCAACCCATTCTCAGGAAAGGCAAGCTTTTTCTCACCCCCATGAGACAGGCACACTCTGATCAGAGCATTTGTGATGTGTGTGCAAAAGCGGCACAGAACTTCAGGCCAGGAGAGGCAGGGTCTTGAGTGACCCACCCCTGAGACCCTGGAAAGGAAGGTTCAGCACAGTAACTGCACAGACTGTTTCTAACGGAAGAGAACAGTGTCCCATCCTCTCAGCTGCCTACCTGTGGAGACTTGCCTAGCCCTCCATCCTACCTTATTCCTGGAGTGTCCAGAGGCCACCCCCAACGTCCCCTCAGCAATTATAGGTTGTCTTGGGAAAGGACAGGAAAAGAGAAAAACTAAGAGAGGGAGGGGAGGGGAGACAGGCTTCCAAGACCCAGGCCCACTCTAGCAGGAAGCTACAGCCTTCTTGCTTCCAGTTCTGCTTTAGACCCAGCCCATGGGGTACACCTAGGGGTAGGCACTTGTCAGTCAGCCCCCAGGTGTCTCAACAGTCACAGGTTCATGAGCAAAGGACTGAACTAGAAGGAGAGCTGGAGGACAGGAGTAAAGGACTCTTTTTCCTTTAGGCAAGTCAATTCCCCTCTTTGGGGCCTCCTTTCCTCATCTAGAGAGTAGAACAATGAGTCATTCTCTCAACAAATCCTTATTGAGTACAGACCATGTGCTTGGACACTGCAGGGAAAAAGACAGAAGAGGCCTCTGCTCTCAGGAGCTTACATTCTGGAAACAGACAATAAACAAACAAATGAACAAGAAAATTTCCTAAGTGCTGTAATGAAAATAAAGCAAGGCAATACGATAGAAAGCTGAAGTAAATGAAAACCTTTGGGCCACACTGTCTAACTCCTAAAGGTCATTTGCTATGTTTTTATACCTAAAGGACAGGACAGGCAGCCTCCTTGCCCTGACATGTCTTATAAGAGCCTTTGTCCTGACTTTCACTATACAGCTACCACTGATATCCTAATATAAGATGAGAAATATTTCAAGATTCTCTGCCCCAAACCCCATCCACTGAACAAGACTTGGCCCAGGCCAACATCATAATAGGCACAGGCCAGCTACACACTTGCTCACAGCAGAAGACAATTCACACTAATATCAATTGAGCAATCAGATTTGGAAAAAGGGGCTGGGATGTAGCTCAGTGGTAGAACATTTGCCTTGCTTGTGTGAGGTTCTGGGTTTTATCTACAAAATAAATAAATATACAAACAAAAATAAGAACAAGAACTTTCTTTTTTTCAGATTTCTTTCTTTCTTTTGCAGTACTGTGGATCAAACCCATAGTCTCATGCATTGTAGTCAAGCACTATACCACTGAGCTTAAGTCCACCCTCCAGTTCTGATTTCTAAATATCACTACAGGTGTGTGCACTGGTCAAAAACTAGCAAATGTACACAATATCTGTGTACTTCATTGTGTAATATTTTGCCTAAAAGAAAAAAAGGTATAAATAATGAATTCTAGTTAATGAAATGCATTCTGAAGTATTTAGGAAGAGATACTGATCTGAAATACATCAGAAATAGGATGGATTAATGAATGGACAGATGTGTGATCAATTGAGTATAGCAAAATGTCAATGCAGAATGCAAGCAGCAGTTATACAGGAGGTGTTTGCTGTAAAAATTCTTTTTATTAGCTGGGCATGGTGGTCCACACCTGTAATCCCAGCAACTTGGGAGGCTGAAGCAGGAGGACCAGGAGCTCGAGGCCAGCCTGGGCAAACTTAGCAAGACTCTGTCTCAAAATAAAAAATTTGAAACAGGGGCTGGAGATGTAGCTGAGTATAACATTCCTGGGTTCAACCACCAGTACTGAAAAAAAAAAATTTTTTTTAAGTTGAAAGTTTTGTTTTGTTTTGTTTGTTTTGCAGTGCTGGGGATTGAACCCAGGGTCTTGTACTTCCAAGGCAAGCACTCCACCAACTGAGCTATACCCCCAGACCAAAAGTTGGAAGTTTTTACAATAAAAACCTGGGAAGAAAATTAGAGATTAACTTTACCCAAAAAGTTTAAAAACTGCCTTTAATTTTCAAACAACTCTCCCCATAGACAATTCCACTGTTTCTCCACATTAACACACTTTTCATTTACAACTTAACAGGTGGTAATCACTGTTTGTATACATTTGTTGTTAAAAAGTATTTCCCACGTATTTTTAAAACTTCATGTGTACAGTGACAGCCATACAGTGTTAAATGTTTGCATTGCACTTGAAGAAATAGGTGGTATGTTGCTTTGGGATGCAGATTTTTTATCATGTACATTCTAAAAGCACTGGCCAAATCTCCCCTTCCAATTTGTGCTGTTTGGTAGCAATTTTCTTTCACTGAGAACTAGAAAACCTGGAGAAAAACATTATTTTTTTTCTGCACTGGGGATGGAACTCAGGGGCACTTAACCACTGAGTCACATCTCCAGCATGTTTTTGTTTTTGTTTTGTATTTTATTTAGAGATGGGGTCTCACTGAGTTACTTAGGGCCTAAGTTGCTGAGGCTGACTTTGAACTCAAAATCCTTCTGCTTCAGCTTCCCGAGCCTATGGGATTACAGGAGTATGCCACCTTTCCGGGCAAGAAAAACATTTCAAAAGGCAGTGAGGAATTGTGGAGGGAAGACTGGGGAGGAAAACAGCCTAGAATGAGCCCAGTATTGGGATACTTTCCTTTCCTGGGAGGTGTCTACTTGTTTCAAAGGGAAGAATGATAGGCTGTGCCAGACTGTGATTCCAAAACCTGGCCATATTTCCAGTACCTAACTACTCCCCTATCAAGAGGTGGAGGCTATTTCACCTTGAAATAGGTAAGTATATGAGACTGCCTTGACAAACAAAATGTGGCAGGTATGACACCATGGGATTTCTAAAGCAGGTCAGGAAAGGCTGAACAGATTCCATCTGGCTCCTTCTTGGGATGCCTGCTCTTGGACCCAGCTAGTCCTATGATCAACATCATGATGTCATGAGGTACCCTGGTTGTAGAATGTTCTGGTTTACAACCCTAAGGTCCTGGTTAACAACCAGCTTCAACCAGACATGTGGGAAAGCAAGCCTCTGGGTGATTTCAACACCTAGCTGTCAAGTTACCCCCTGCCTTTTGAGTCTTCCAGTTGATGCCCAGACACTGGGCAGCAGATACAAAATGTTCTGTTGCATCCTGTCAAAAAATTTTCACAAATTTACACTTATAAATCAGATGGGAAAAAAGAAAAGGACATACCTTACCAGGCCCCAAGTCTCTCACGCTTTTTTGAAGTATGGTTATGCCTAGGAATGTTAAGTGGGGGTAGGGGGTGCCGAAGCTCTAGTGAGGCACTGGGCTTTGGTTTCCTCCTTTGTCCTCCTTCTAAATAAGAGGGCAACACAAGGAAAATGGAATGCCCTGGGTAATGGGAGGAAGAGTCACAGTGTATTGGAGTGGCAAACTGAAGGCTGGAGACAAAGAGCAGAGGGCCAAGACTGGAGGTGAGGCCTCCACTGGCAGTCAGGTGGGGCCAAGGAGTCTCTAGTTCACAGTTCTTAGGCAGAATTGAGATGTTTTATCTTCCTTTTCTCTTCAACCAAACACCACTCAAGAATTGCCCTCCACTGCTCAGTAGGCAGGGTTCTCAGAAGCCCCCTTCAACCCCCACCACTGGATGGTCACATGCCTCTCCTAAGTCCTGGGGCCTTTCCTCAGGTTCTCCTGCTCACAGACAGCCTGATTCCTGTTCCAGCTTACAGTCAACCTGGGTGTCAAATCCTTGTTTTGCCACATATTTGCTGTTACCAACCGCCCTGGTCCTCAATTTCCTCTTATGTTAGAGGGGTGATGTTATCTATCTCACTAGACTGTTGTGGGCAACAAATGAAATAATGCAAAATGTTTAACGTGGTTCTCCCGAGTGTGTGCACAAGCACATAGTGTTTTTCAGTGTGATTCTTGCTAAGTTTTGCATCTTTTCTCCCCATAATCTTTCTCAGGGCTGTGAGCCCAAGAGAACTTTCCTTGATAACTACAAGGAGTCACATAGGACCCTCTTATAAAGCCCTACCTTCAGTGCCAACACCAAATACATGGAGTTCTGCTGCAGTGTCTAGATGGTTCTGCCTCAGGTTTGCTTTTCTTAGACTGGGCTGTGTAAGACAAGCATTCTAAAGTGTCCCAACTTTATTTACAACAAGAGCCCCATCCTGCCCCATCCCTTCCTCAGCTTTGCTCTGGGGAAGGAACTGGATGAAGTAATCCTCTGCCATGTCCAGTGTCTAGGGGAAGAACCCCCTCAAAGGAGCACTCCTCACTTCTTCTGGGCTTGTGCTCTAGCTCGTTGAATCTTGTCAGCTGTGGCTCCATCTGTGGCTCCAGTGCAGTGGGACAATACAAGGCTCAGCTCCGCCTCATTCCGGTGCTCAATGGCCACATCTGCAGCCTGAGCCACATCCCTGTGGTTGAAGCAGAAAGGGAGATGGTACTGGGACTGCCCAAGGGCACCAACCCTGCCTCTTCTCAAGCCACGGTCCAGCCACCTCACACCCACAGGGCCCTCTTTCAACGCACCCAACAAGAAGCAAAGCCTTGACCTTTTGCTCAGGACCCACACGGGAAGCATACTTCTTGGCCTCATATTTGTTGTGTTGTTTCATGCAGATTTCCACAAAGGGCTTCACAGGAGAGGAAAGGGGTGGAGAGAGAAGACAAAGCATAGCCTCTGTCCTCTTCTGAGCAAAGCCCAATGGATACATCGTCCACATGTATTTTATATACCAGTCCAACAATGCAAGACAGTTGTGGTCTCCACATACTTAGGGCAGAAAAAACCTAAACCAAAGACCTGTTAGGATTTTTTTTTTTTTTTTTTTTTTTTTTTTGCAGTGCTGGGAATTGAACCCAGGCCCTTGTGCTTGCAAGGCAAGCACTCTACCAACTGAGCTATATCCCCAGTCCCCTGTTAGGATCTTGAAATCTATTATTTTCATGCTCCTCCTTCACCATCCACCACTACTACCCACTTGACAACAAGTATTTGCTGCCACCTGCCCTCTCAGGTCTTGTTTTCTCTCATGGCTGCCATTATCAAACCTGGTCTTCACACATTTGAACCACCTGCCACAGAAAATGAAACCCCATGATATCTTCCCCTACCTCATAGGTGCACCCTCCCAGACACCCTTATTTCCCCCAACTCAAGCAGGACTTTCCTTCAGGCACATGTTGTCCCCACTGGCTCTCCCTGGGGAAAGCAGCTCATTTTTCTGCCTCCCTTTGCAGGCAGCCTCCAGCCCATCCTGCAGTACACTCAACACTGTGGATGCTATCTGCCCACAAACGGGCTAATGCATGGGGCAGCCGAACAGGTGCCTGAACAAGTCATCCTACCAGTGTCCCTGCCCAGATGATCCTCGGTAGTTGGGAGCTGGAGGGAGTACCCCTGACTCACCAGGTAACCAATGGGTGATTTCTTGCTCTTAGAAAATTTTTCCAGTTCCTCCCAGTCTTCCAAATCTGCCAGGGCAGTCAGCTTTAGCCACCAAAGCCTGTGGAAAGCTGGGCTTAGAGGTGTTGCAGAACAGGCAGGTCGTCCTGGTACCACATGCAGCCCAGGTCCCCACCTACCTCTTGTCAGGAATGCGGAAGTCACGGGCCAGTTGCTCTGCACGTTTGTTATGGCCACTGAGGATGAGGGTGGTGACTGTGTCATGTAGAGACAGGTCTAGAAACTGGCCCCCCAGCTCATCTTCTAGGCGCCGCTGCAGCCGTAAGAGCCGCATTTGATCCTCTGTAGCCTGGGGACCAGAATGAGGCAGGTCAGGGATGAGTGAGACAAGAAGGAAAGAGCAGGAGGTGTGGCCAGGAGAACCTTGGAAAAGGGCACGCCAAACCTTGGCTGCAAACTCATTCTTGGCCTTGTAGAAGGCATCAGCTGCTGTCTGCAGAGCTGCTACACGTCCCTCAATACGCTACAAAGACAAAAGGAGATTAAGTTCACAGTGCACAGGACCCTGGCCCTCCCAATCCAGGTGACAGCTTCCCAGTCCCTGTACTCAGAGTTGCCAAGTTCAGCCTTACCCACTAGGGGCACTGCTCTGGTGTCTGAGAGGGATAGCTAACTCCTCTGGAACCAGTCCCCATTCTGATCTCACATTTTCTCAAATTCTCCCACAACAGTGAGGACCAGATGGAGTATGAACCAAATGCAGAAGCCTAGGTTCCCAGAGAAGGAACCAGACTAATAGCCCCAGTTCATGGGCTCCACCCACCCCATTGACCTCAGACCTCTCCTGGGGCATAGCTGGCTTGGATGTGGAAGCTGCCCAGCTCCTGGTGATTGTCATCTTGATTGTAAAGGTCCTTCAGCGTCTCTAGCTCCTGATGCTTACAGAACTGGGCAAAGGGCAGACCATCAGTCATTAATGCCAACTCAAGGGCTCAGGCAGCTCCATCCTGCTCCCTGCCCACCACACACACCTGTCGGTACAAACTCAGGGCCATGGGCTGGTTCCGGAGGGTCATGAAAAAGTCTCCTCGGTTCAGCTCATTCTTCAGGTGCAGCAACACTGTGAACACTGTGCGACAATAGGGTAGACTGGGGACTCTACCGTGGGCCCTCCTCAGCCTAGGTGCCCCAGCCTGCTTCTCACCCAAACTCTGCTCACCAAGGTCAGTGTCCCCACTCTCAATGGCCTTGCTCAATGCTAGTTTGCTTCTCTTCATCTTTAGGAGAAGGGGCACTTGCTCCCCCGAGCGTGGCTCATATTCCAGCAGCTGTAGGGTGGGGAGGAAGGCAGAGAAGAGCTGGCATGGGGGCCTTGAACATTCATATTACAGACTCTGGGGAGGGCTGGGCACCCACACCTTGATGGCCAGCTCTGTGCGGCCACAGCCATAGGCCCGCGCAGCAATGTCAGAATAAGAGACACCAGGTGTGTCCCCCAGCTTCTGATTAATGGCCCGTGCAACATCCTCGTCTGACACATCTTTCTGCTGCACCTGCAAGGTGTGTGGGGGAGGGTGTGATACACATCTGCATGTCATTCCTCACCCCCAACCCCCACAGGGCCTTCATCAGATCCCCACCCCCTCACTCCACATTTTTTACCAGGACCTGAAATCACCTAAATGCCCTTGGGTCTCATCCCACATCCTTGCCTTGTAGCAGGCCCAGTGGGCCAGGATCCTGCTGACGCCCTGCACTTCCGGAAGGCGCAGGTACTCACATATCTGGATGGCCAGGGGATAAAGCCTCCGCAATACAAGCCTGGCAGACAAGGGTGGGTGAGAAAACACAAGGGACAAGGTAGGGCAGAGAGAGGGGGAAAAGTAGCCCCAGCTGTGCCTCAGGCCTCCAAAATCTTAAAAAGATGTGTCAGGTACAATGACCATAAGACCCTCCCCAAGGCCACAATGCCCACCCACGTACAGCCCTCCTATAGCACCCCCAGGCTTGCTATACCTGTCCAGCAGCACCTGGATGGTAAGCTGCTTATATCTGTATTTTTCTTGGTTAAGGATTCAGATGGGTAAGTCCTGTTTGCCAAGGACCTGCAGACCACATCTCCAGCCCCCTCCCCTGTCACCACCAGCTATAAACACCCTCCCTGCAAGCATGGGGATACTGGCTATAGGTGAGGGGAATCCCAATGTGGTAGTCCCGGACAGCATTGAGCACACGCAGGTCCTGACACATGTGCACGAAGCTATCGGGTGGAAATCTGTCGAGGAAACACTTTCCAAACGAGGCCGCCTGAGAAGAGCCAGAGAGCATTGAAAGAGAGCTTCCCTCCCTGACCACCCACCCAAACTAGTTCACCCCCTTCCCAGTATCCCCTTTCCAAAACCCTCTTCAGCCCAACCCTGAGCAGACTCTTCTGCATGTCTGGCCGGTGTTCATGTCCTGCAGCCTCAATGCACTGCTGCACAGCCTGAGTCAGCTGCCCCAGCTCCTGGATCTCTCGCAGGTATTCGTCTGCCTTCTGGCTTTCTTTCTGTAGGGAGAGGTTCAGTGATGGAGCAAAATGACAGAGGACACCCCACATGAGCCCCTAGTCCCTCTGGGCTGAAGTTCGAATGGACTGGTTTGGAGGGCCTACATAGGCTGGAGCCCAAACCCTCTCACTCCACTCAATAGACCTGAAATCATCCCATGTTGACTCATAGTTGCCTCTGGGAGGCCTTAACAACTTCTCACAGTTGTGCTGACTTGTGCCTGGCTGGGGATAGTGGGGGTGCCCTACCCTTCCCCATCACCATGTGGAGAACACCCATGTCACTTCAGTTCACCTGAAACCTTTTTATTTTTCTTCAGTACCGGGGATTGAACCCAGGGGTGTTTAACCACTGAGCCACATTCCCAGCCCTTTTTTAAAAATATTTTATTTAGACAGAGGGTCTCACTGAGTTGCTTAGGGCCTCACCAAATTGCTGAGACTGGCTTTATACTTGTGATCCTCCTGCCTCAGCCTCCCAAGCTGCTGGGAGTATAGGCGTCTAGAACCCTCTCTTGACAGGTGGCACCTGGCTGTACCCACACATGCCCAGACAGGGGCTGAGGGCTGGACCAGTCAGTAGGTGGAAAGAAAGGACTTCTTCCCATCTTAGGGTCTGGGAAGAAGTCCATGGATTTACCTCATACTCCTTCTGGGCCTCCAACAGTAGCGCTCCAGGGGCCATCGAGGCAATTTTGAAGATCTCCTCACTGGCCACTGGGGGAGGAAGTCGGTGAGTGGAGATGGGGCAAGAAAACCCTCAGTCTTGCCTTGATACCTAGATTCTGCTTTGGGTCACTGGCCCAGAGCAGCTGGGGTGCTGAGGAGCCTCTGCCCTAGGTTACATGGTGCCCTTGTGGGGCCTCACCTGGAACCTCATGTAGGAACTCATGGGTGCTGCGGGAGAAGATGCGGACCCCATCAAGCTCAGGCACCAGGTAGGAATCCTCATCGAGCACGAACCTGAGCTTGGTCAAGGTTTCCAAGACTGTCCAAAGTTAGAGCAAGGCCGGTGACCTCCCTTACCCCTCCCACCCCACAAGGGCAGCCCTTCAAGGATACTGGATGCTCTCAGGGGCATCGCCCACCACCATCATCAGCCTCTCCCAGGCCACCACAACAGCCCTCTCCTTGCTGCGAGGACGACTGCACCTGTGGGCAGTACCATACACACGACTCTGGGACACTCCCAGAACAGCAGACCCACAGCAGAGTCTCCCACAGCCCTGCGCAGGACTGTACCCTTATTCCATTCCTCTGGCACAGGCTGACCTGTCTGCTTCCCTCTCACCCCTGTATCAACAGCTCCCCATGGCAGCTGAGGCCCATAAAGGACAATGGTTCCTTCAAGTGTTTACTGGCAAAATAGAAGATTCAAGCTCTACATAGTTTGGCCAGTAGACAGGATGATTCAAGGTGTCCCCAGAAACATGTTTCACTCCCATCCCCAAATAATACCCCTGTCCTTACCAGACCATCTGCTTCGGGGGTGCCCGGATGTTGCAGTTGAATTCACACAGCTTCTCCTGAGAGAGAGCAGGGATGTCATGGCCCTGTTCCAGCAGTTACTGGTCTGGTTGAAAAGTCACTCCCCTACCCCCAACAGAGCTTCACTGGACAGGCATAGTATTCCCTGTTATTCTAGAATCATACCTTGAGTGATGCTGTCCCCATCCAGATATAGCCTGTGTCTGTGAAGAGCGCCAGGTGTCGGTACGTAAAGGAGACAGCCATCTGCAGGAAGCTGCTCACTCCGGGGGCCAGGCCAGGGGGCGTCTGGGGCAGGGCAGGGTAGGACACCAGATGGTCACTTCTCAGAGCCTTCTCACTGCCTCCCTCATGCCTTCAGATTTCATTCTCACTCAGGCACTCACCACTGCAGAGCACGTTGCATGGTCCAGGAGGTAAAGATCAGGCCCCACGGCCAGGAGAATGTGTGCTACTCGGTCCTGGCACAGAGTGGTCCAGCATGACGGTGCACTCTGCAGACCTGCAACCAGGGAAGGGGACAACCTCATAATGAACAGAGTCCCTGACTGCTCCCATAGTCTGGAGCACATCTATGGCACCAAATGGTTGTCTCGGGTACAGGGCTTACCTGGTACCTCTGGCATCCGACGCAGTTTGAGATCGCCCACATTGGCACTGAGGGTAAAACGATGGGCCCCAGTGAGGATGGCCACTCCAGAACCAAATTCGGTGTGAAAGATCCGGGCATCCAGAACCCGGTTCTGGAGCACCTCCTGGGGAAAAGGACCATGGGTTGAGGAAACCACAGGGTCATAAACCCCATCCTCCTTCCAAGCCCCCGTGGCCCCTACATTGCCCATGCTGAAGTGTCTTCGGAAGTCACCATGAAGCCCATAAACCAGCACTGCACCGTCTTCCTGTACACAAAGCAGCTCCTCTTCAGCTGACCAGCCCAGGGATACCACAGGTCCACTCTTCCACTGCAGAGAGAGACTCCTGAGTCTGTCCTTGGAATAAGGAAGCTCCACCCAGCCCAGAGACCCAGGAACAGTCTGGAGAGCTCACCAGTAGGCTGGCCAGAGGCATACCGGAAGCAGAGTAGATCTCAAGCACTGGTCGCACACTGGCAGCTTTCTCCTTCCTCCAGGGGTTCCTCAGCAGTGCTGTGGTTTAAGAAGAGATTTCTGTCCTAGACCCTCAGGCCCCACGCAGGCCTCTGGACCAGGGTCTCAGGCCTACCCACCATAAGGCAGATGTTAGGAGAACCAAAACTAAAAACATCTTAATGAAGTGAGTTGGCAGAGAATGGTCAAGTTAGACAGCAAGATCCTCAGGAACCAAGTTAATTTCAGGGTCCCAGAGCATGCAATGGGTGAGGGGCAACATACCTATGGGGCCCCCATAGGGTGCAGCAGCTACCAGGCAGTCCCTGAGTTCCTCCTTCAGGTCCCAGTCCATGCTGTACAGTTCATATTTCCTGTCCACACAGAGACGAGCAGATATTAACTTCCTCACAACCCTACATCTGGATAGAATAAGCCCCAGAGGAATTGCTAAAGACTCCATTTGTTCTTCATAGGGCAATGGAGGAGAGTCTCCCCACAAATTACAGGCAAAGAGGGGGATGATGACTAGAAACTGACCATATGCCTGCCTAGGGATAGCAGGGGAGGGAGCAGAGAGTATTAGCAAGGAAGGAAGTGACTTTTGGGGCAAGTATCCATGACTGGCAGGAGCTCCTGAGAGGCAGGTTGTGTGGCCAATATCCAAGGCACAAACTGAGACAAGACTAGGATGAGTTGGCTGGCCCAGTGGAAAATAAGACCCTCGGAGACAGTCTCTCAGGGGAAGGGGTCTTTATTCTATTTCTGGTTCTTAACAATGAATCAGGTTGTGGGCTTTATACTGATGGGTCCAGCTATGCTTAGCAATGATGAACTGTTTTAGAGGTACTAAGTTAGCAGCACCTAAAAGAAAGCCAAGGGGAGCTCTTCAGTGAGACAGAGCTGGAGAGAGGGTTCTGGGTTGATTTCAAATTGTGAATGCCTGGCTTACGGGAGGTAATAAAATCATGAGCAGGCATGAGATGACTGCAATCTGAGATGAGGATGGATCACTGAGTGTGTGTCCTGTAAACTGGAGTAGGTGGCTTGAAACATGCCATTATTTGCTGCTTAGAGGTAGGGAAAAGGGGACAGCAAAAAGACAAAAAAAGAATGGGCACTATTCCAGGATGTCAAGAGAAGACAGGATTTAAGAAGGAGGGCATTTTGGCTAGAATCATTTCAGCAGCCTTCCCATTAATGATCAGGAAGATGCTCACCATTACCTACCATTTGACATACATCTTGGAGTTCTAGCCAAAATAATTTGAGGAAAAAAAAAAAAGAGGGGGGAGCAAGACTGTTACTATAGGTTGAATACCCATAATCCCAAAATATTTTGAAATCTGAAGCACTATTTCAGATTTTGGAGCATTTTGGATTTCTGGATTTCCAAATTAGGGATGCTCAACTGATAAAGCCTATGCAAATATGCTAAAATCCAAAGAACTCTGAAATATGAAACACTTCTTGTCCCAAATATTTTGTATAAGAATACTCAACCTGTATTTGCATAATCTACCTTAAAAGTCCAAAGCAGCCTATGGAACAATGAATAAGAAAGCTCAACAGGGTGATCAACAAAAATCAATCTATTTTCTAGAGACAGAAATTTTTTTTATACCATAGTAAGACTCATTGAAAATGTAACGGTGGGAATGTGGCTCAGTGGTGGAGTGCTTGCCTCACATGTGCGAGGCCCTGGGTTCTCTCTCACACAATAGAAGATAAAGAGAAAGACAGAGAAATATAACTTTAAAAAATCCTAATCATCATAGAAATAAAACTTCAAGATACCCAAGAATAATACCTAATGATTTTACAAAATTACACCAAAGTTTCCTCAAGGGTATAAAAGACATGCAGAAATTTTCCAAAATGTTTTATAAAGGCACAGGAATTCTGATAAAATCCTTCCTCCCAATTTTTTTTTTTGGTAGGGATACATAAACTGATTCTAAAGTTCATGGTGAGGAGGATCATCTAAAGGAGAAAATACTGGAAAATATTTTAAAACATTTTGAAAATATGAGAACAGATATACACCAGATATCAAGTACACTATATAAACTAAAATTAATTAAGACTATTGTTTAGGATCCTTTCCAGTTCATAAACATGGGTGTTTACACCACTGGGTGAGATAGGACTCCCTCTAAACTTCTTGTAACATAGCACATTTCCCACCTGATGTGAAAAAAAAAAAAAAAGCTATTGTTTTGGTGTATAAATAAACAAACGGATTAATATAAGAGAGCAGAATCCAGAAAAGAACCTGGGAATCGAGCATATAATAAAGATAGCATTTCAAAATGGTACAAATTGATACTTGAAATGAAACCAAATGGGAAGATCCTCAATAAATGTTATTTCGTTACCTAATCTTTACGTTAAATATCTTCCAGATGAATTTCAAGATTTAAATGTTAGAAAAAATGCCATATCAGAAAAAAAAGATCTTCAGTATTTTAATCTCAAAGTAGCAATAATTTCGTTTTTCTTTAATACTGGAGATTGAACCGGGGGTACTTTACCACTAAACTACATCCCCAATTCTTTTCTATTTTTTTATTTTTGAGACAGTGTCTCACTAAGTTATCCAGGCTGGTCTCAAACTTGCCATTGTCCTCGGTCAGCCTTCAGAGTTGCTGGGGTTGCAGGCATGTGCCACCATATCAGGCTGCAGAAACAATTTCTAAGCATGGTATAAAATCTAGAAGTCACAAAGAAAAGCCAAATAATAGGTCAAATTAAAATTTAAAAAATAAAAATAATATACATTCATTTGCTTCCATTTTTAAAAAGTTGTGGAAAGACAAGAATGTCTTAACAATGGTTACTTGTAGCTGAGGGGTAGAATTGTTAAATAGGATCAGGGATGAGAATGGGACTTTGATTTTTTTAAAACAATACAATAACAAGGAACTAGAGGTATAGTTCAGTGGTAGAGTGCTTGCCTAGCATGCTCAAGGTTCCCGGTTCCCTAACCAAGAGCCACATTAACATTTATTAAAATAATTAATGTTAGGAAACTTTTATACATTGTTTAAAACCACCAAAAACAAAGTAGGAAAACATATGTCAAGAAGGAAAAAAAAATGTTTATGATATATGAAAAAAGGGACAATTTTCTCAAAAGGCTTCAGTTAATTTTTAAAAATAAAAATTATAGGGTTGGGGTTATGGCTCAGTAGTAGAACACTTGCATGAGGCACTGGGTTCGATCCCCAGTACCACATAAAAAAACTAAATAAAAAAAATTAAGGTATTGTGTCCATCTACAACTAAAAAAAAATTTTTTTTAAATTAAAAAATAAAAATTATTCTAAAAAATGGTCAGGGGCTCTATCATACTGCATTATGTGAAAATATTTAAAAACTAAACATAAAAGGTTTGGGGATGTAGCTCAGTGATGGAGTACTTACCTAGTAATGCATGAGGTCAAGTTTGACCCCCAACACCACAAAATCAACACACAAATAATTTAACTAAAAATAAAAACCGAACATAAGAAACTTGAAAAAATATATGCATTTTATAATGTTGAGCTATGCAAAGGTCTTTCAGAACAAGACACAACCCAGAAACTATCAAGAAAAAGACTGACAGATTTATGACATAAAAATTTAAAATCTGTACATTAAAACTTAATACATAAAATAAAAGCCTAGTGACAACTATGAAAAAAAAATACATTTAAGTTTTATAACAAAGCATTAGTATGGAGAACAAAGGGCTCCTGTAAAAGCCAATAGAAAAAAAAAAACACACCCTAGAGAAAGTCAAAGGATATAAAGACATATCTAATTACTAGGTAAATAAGAATTTTTAACTTTTTATTTTATTTTATTCACTCATTAAATTTTTTTTTCCAGTACTGGGGATTGGACCTAGGAGTGTTTTACCAATGAGCTACATCCCCAGTTTTTTATTCTGAGATAGGGTTTCACTAAATTTCCCAGGCTAAGCTCAAACCTGCTGTCCTCCTGCTTCAGCCTCCCAAGTAGCTGGGATTACAGGTGAGTACCACATCATTTTTGTTTTGATCATCTGACTGGGGGTGGGGGGAAGAAACAAATAAAATCCAATACTGTTGAAGATGTGGGGAATGAACACTCAAGTACAAAAGGGTTGGATCTTATGGAAGAAAATGAAGTGCTATCTACTTGATATTTAAAACGCACATATCCTTTGCGTTTAGCCCAAACCCTGCAAACCCTCTTTAAAAGTCCATCAAAATGGGACTAGTTAAATAAACAATTGTATGTCCACTCATTCTGGGGAATGCTATGTGGCCATCACCAAGGGGACTCTGTGTTTAGTGACATGAAATGATCTCTAAGATACAGTGTTAAGTAAAATGAGTAAGCTGCAGCTCAACATTGACCATAGAAGCCCATTGATGGAATAAAAAACTGAGCACCTTTTTTTTTTGGGAGGGGGGTAACCAGGGATTGAACTAAGGGGTGCTCAATCACTAAGCCATGTTCCCAACCCTATTTCATATTTTATTTAGAGACAAGGTCTCACTGAGTTGCTTAGCACTTTGTTTTTGCTGAGGCTGGCTTTGAACTCACAATCCTCCCGCCTCAGCCTCCCCAGTCGCTGGGATTACAGGCTTGCACCATTGCACCTCGCTGAGCTTGTTTTTGACACGTTTATATTTAAATATAAACATTTTGTGTACAAATATAAAGAAAAATGCTCAGAGGCTTCCAAACGAAGCCAGAAAAGCAGTTATCTCTGGGAAAGGTGGTGGATAGTGTGACATGTAGAGGAAATGTTTATTTTTGTACAGATTTTACTTTGTTAATTTCTGAAATTCTGAATTTTTATAATCATATGCATTTCTTTTGACATTCTGTTACTAAAATCGATGGGTGAAAAGTGTTATAAAATATAGATATTCACACAGAGCTATCATGCCAGTTATCACTTGACTGCCTTTCAGTTCCAATTCCCCCTTCGTAGTGTGCTGTGGTAACGGTCAGCACTCCTTCACTCAACCACACAGCGAGTACACTGCGAAGCTTTCTCAGTAGAGGGGGCTGGAGGGCCGTGTAAGAGGCCCACAGCCAGGGTATGAGGACACCTGCTGGTGCTAGGCCCCACTCATGCATCTGGAAAACCATGCCTAGACCACCTTCTCATGGCTCTCTGAAGACACCACACTCTGGCTTCCTGCCCATGCTAAGCAACATATTCCACCGCACATCAAGATGCCTGGTCACTAGCTGTGCCCCACTTGCACCCTACCACATTTTCCACTGCCCCCTTTGCACACTTGTACATCTTTACCCATAGACACTGTGAAGTCTAGGCACATGCACTCCTCTGGCTGCATGTGCACATTCTGGGGCTACCAGCTATGGTTTACCTGCATCCCCTGCCTCTTGTTTGCCTGATATTGTAAGTCAGCTCTTGTCTGGGATAACCAGCAAGGTTCTCTGACATCCAGTGGGCTGTAACTACATTTTCTAAAAAAGGTCTGAACCCTAGTCTGGAGGGAGGCTTCCCCTCCCAAGTCTGCAATTCTTGGGATACTCTCCCTCATTCCTAGGCTAAGATATAAGGTTTTCTTATATCTTATACTACTTTTTTTTTTTTTTTTTTTTTTTTTTTTTTTGCTTTTTGTTTTTTGGGTGCTGGGGATTGAACCTAGGGCCTTGTGCATGTGAGGCAAGCACTATACCAACTGAGCTATATCCCCAGCCCCGTCTTATACTTCTTCATCATAGTTCACAAATTCTTTATATTTACTTTCCCCATTTAAATCTCCCGTCTGGATCCAGATGGATACAGACCTGGTATAGGGAATGGCCCCAGCAGATAGACACCTAAAGATAGAATTTAGGGACTGGTTTGGTGTTGAGCTCTTTGCCAGTAGGAAATGGATAGGAACCTGTCATATGCTATGGCATCACAATTAACCAAGTCTGCAGTTTACTGTGATGAAGTGACAACTTATGCACATGCTTTGGGAATGGCTTCCATATTTGAATGTGTGGAAGTAATGATGACTACAAGGACTCTGGTATGGAATGGATTATTCTCAGTGCACATGAACGTTTACAAAGAAAAAATGATGATGGCACATATGGTGTGCCAATCTGGAGAGAGGTTTCCTCTTCCAAGTTTGCCATTCTTGAGGTACTCTCCCTCGTTTTTAGGCTACCATATGAGATTTTCTTATATCTTATACTTCTTTATCATAGTTTACTAATTCTTTATATTCACTTTCGAAATTTAAGTCTCTTGACTAGATCCAGGTATGTGTCAAATGGTGGCACATGCCTATAATCCCAGCTACTTGGGAGGTTATGACAGGAGGATTGCCAACTTCAGGGTCAGCTTTGGCAACTTAGCAAGACCCTTTTCAAAAATAAAACAAATAAATGAAAAAGGGCTGGGGCATAGCTCAGTGGTAGCACACTTGTGCAGCATGCATGAGGTCCTGGACTCAATCCCAGTACCCAAAAAAATAAAAAAGTGACAGAGGAAGTGACAAGATCAGGTCCATTAGCTCTCACCTCAAGTCATGCACTCAAAAGCAGAAAGTTTCTATCATAGCCCTAAAATAATCTCTTATTTCTGGTAGCTACACAGCTACTGTTGCTAAAAATCAAACACAAAATTTAATTGTGTGGGTTGCTGAATTTCAACAGTGGAATTCACCAAGACGACATTTTTCAAGTGTAGGTTAGGGTACTGATCAAAACAATGGGATCCTGAAACCTGAGTGGGGACATTCAGTTAGACCCAGATGAAACTGACAATCTTGGACCCACAGTCACTCCAAGCCCCCCCTACCAGTAAGTAGCTTGCCTTTCCAACTCTGTAGAGACTAGCTTTCCTTGGCTTCAAAAACCTATAACCTCACTTGTGGTAGAGATCTTGGAAGCTCCCCTATCTAAGGTTGACCAGGTTACCCTTCCTGAGTGCCTAATATAGGGTCCCAGTATGGCACATTCCTAGGAGAACCAACCTGCAAGTTGATTACATTGGGTCTCTTCATTACGGAGAAACAAAAATTTGTCCTCATTGGAACAGATACATACTCTGGACGTGGATTTGCCTTTCCTGCCTCTAACTGCTTGCCATCACCCACCACCTGTAGATTCACAGAATGCTTTACTCGTCATTATGGCATTCTGCAAAGCATTGCATCTAATCAAGAGCTTCAGTCCACAGCAGGAAAGTGCTGTAGTGGACTTAGGGCCATGGAACCAACAGGTTTTACCATATACCCCATTGCCCACAAATGGCTGGCCTAAATTTTTTGACTCAGTTACAACCCCAATTGGGAGCCAGCACCCTTAAAAGGATGAGATTCTATCTTTTAGGATGCAGCTTATGCTCTGAATCAGAGACCATTAGGTATTATCTTTTCCATAGTCAAAATATATGGGACCTGGGCTGGGGAGATAGCTCAGTGGGGAAAGTGCTTGCCTTGCAAGCACAAGGCCGTGGGTTCAATTCCCAGCACCACAAAAAAAAAAAAAAAAAAAAAAAAAAATTATATATATGGGACCTGGAATCCAGGGGTAGAAGTGGGAGTATTTCCACTCAACATTACACCTAACAACCATCTAATAAAACTATTGCCTCCAGTCCCAGGAACTTTGAGATCTGATGGCTTGAAGAGCTGAGTCTCCAAGGGATTTGGATTCAACAATGGATTTGCTGAATTAGAAGATAAAGAGTGCTACCTTGTCTTTTTGGGATCCTATGCCACTGACTCAACAGTGACATAAAATATGAGGTTAATTTACCAGTTAAAGTGATTGTTCTGATAACAGAGGAAAATCAAGTTGCTGCCACATACCAGAGGCAAGAAGGACTGCCTGAAATCCAGGGAGTCCTTTGGGGGACCTCCTAAGTGTTTCTATATCCAACACTAAAGGTCAATGAAAAATGTCAGTAACAAAAACCAAAAACAGAATGGCTGAGGAATGAAGGCTTGGATCACTCCGTGAGGTAAACAACCTACAGCAACGGAGGTCTGGCTGAGGACAAGGGAAGTATGGGGTGGACAGTTGAAGAAGGAAGCTATAGATATCAACTATGACCTTGTGACCAATTGTAGAAATGAAGACTAGAGTCGTTTTCCCTGTTTTCTCTATGCTTGTTACATCAATTTGTTACAATCAAATGTGCTTACATTTATATACTACCTATCATCTATTTCCCATTTTTATTTTATATACAAAATATGTAATATATACAGGAGGTTAATATTACAATTTAGTAATATTTGGGGGGACTTTTTTTTTTTTTTGTACCAGGGATTGAACCCAGGGGCACTTAACCATGGAGCCATATCCTCAACCTTTTCTATTTCTTATTTTTGAGATCTATTTTTTTTTTGAGATTTTTTATTTTGAGCAAGCTTAGGGACTTGCTAAGTTGCTAAGGCTGGCCTCGAACTTGTGATCCTCCTGACTCAGTCTCCAAAGTCGCAGGGATTACAGGTATACACCACCATGCCCAGAACAATTTAATTTTTAAGTAACAGAATATTCAGTGGGACAGTAACTCAATGTGAGGAGTAATGAATATAGTAATGGACAGTAACTTAAGATTGTTATGTCTTCTCATTTTGGGCAAGAATAGTTATTTTCTTGTAAGGATAGGAATACCTTGTTAAGCCAGAAATAATTGTTTTGTTGTTATAAAGGAGTTCAAAGGTGTGCAGAAGACACCTTTGAAAAGCTGAGAAGTCAAAGGGTAGACTGGGCCAGTTATCAAGTTACTGCCTCTCTGCTCCAAATTCACCCTTTAACACATGCTCTGAAGTGAGCTGAAGGTTAAGCTTTATCAGTAGAGGGTGCCAAAGGGACACCACAGGAGGAAGAGGCTCTCCTGCTGCTTCCAGCAGTGCTGTGGTCTGTGGGCACTGTGGGTTTGTGGACACCTGGTGGTGCTCCACCCCAATAATGTGTCTAGAACACACAATCCCTTGACGACCTCACAGCGTTGGTCTGCATTGGCGGCAGGGGGCACCTTCCAGCAGCTCTCCACCTAGTCACTGCATGCTTCCAGTGTCCTGCTTAAAATGTTTCTCCCACTTGGTGGCTGGCCACCAGCTATGGCTTGCCAGTGACTCATCTGTGCCCAAAAAGTCTCTTCCTACTTCCCACTGATTAGTCTGGCTGATGCTCTAGATTCAAGCTCAGCTGAAGACTGGGGTACGTCCACTGCGGTGAAGGATGTCACTGAGAACACGGTGGTCAGACCAGAGTAAGTGGTCAGTGAGAAGAGAGAAAAGGGAAGTAAGTACAGATAGGGGTCTTCATGCCTTTGGTTGGAGGCAGGGAGATAAAGAGGCATGAGGAAGGACCTACAAGACAGGAAAGTTTATTCAAAATGTTAGGATGGGAGATATAAGTATACTTTAACAGGGAACACTGGGGCAGGGATGGTGGAAAACAACACAGAGCCATGGTCTTGAAATTTTCATGCAGCAAGAAAACACCTAGATGCTTGTTAAAATATAGATCAAATTCCTAAGAATCACCCCAGTTATGATGGAGATCTGCACTAGGAACCTGCATGTAGCCAGCATCTCAGGTGATTTTGATGCAGGGGGCCCTGGACAATATCTGGAGAAACACTGTGGCTGAGGGAGGGTAGCAAGTTGGCACATAATGCCTGAGAAGACAAGGAGACAGGGACATGGCTGAACAGGGGCAACTTTCCTCAATGGGTTAGGAAAGAGCAGGTCTGGTAGGGGAAGCCTAGGCTTCCATAACATAACTTCTCTGGGAAGCATTAGATGAAGTCAGCTATTAGGAGGAGAGGGCAAGGAGATTTCAATTTTTAATATTCCCCGAGTGTTTTAATTGTTCACAAGGATTTCATAGTATAATCATTTACAAGCAGAGCCCCTGAGGTGAGCGAGTGTAGGATGACTCCATCGAGCTAAAGCTGTGGCAGTGGATCTGTAGTAGTCCCAACCTAGCTGCTGTGTGACCCTGCAGTCATGTTCAGGTGGAGATATTGAGGCTGGTGCACAGGGAGGTGGTCCTGTGCCAACCAGGTGCAACCAAAGGACAAAGGAACTAAATTGACAAGGAAAAGGCAAGAAAATGAAGTGACTGACCAGCGAGCTGGACAGAGAAGGAAACATCTATTAGAAGGGGGTCTGCCTGTGAACACCAAGAAAACAAGAGGACTCCCTGGATAGGGACCTACTCATGTTAAAGGGCAGGTGAATCAGGAGGTTTCAGAGTATAAGTGCAGACAGGAGCCTGTGGTCCAAGAGGCGGCTCTCTGAATTTAACACTTCTGAGGTAGAGCACTTCTGATGAACACCAGGGTTGGGTGAGACTCAGGGAGAAAGTGGCTAAAGTGGATAAAGTCAGTGTGAAGCCAGGTGGCCTCTTCAGTCACCCTGAAGTTGGCACGAGCTTGGATCTCTAGGCTATGGGCCAAAACCTCCAATCAGATGTGGTCTAAGAAGTAGGCAATGACAGAACCAGTATAAAAGAGGCAGAGCCAGGCATAAAGGAGCCCTGATAGAGGTATGGGGACAAGGGTCAGGGAGCAAAGAGCAACGCTGCAAATCACCTCCCAAAGTCTTCAAGCTGCAGTAGGCTTCTCAGTGAGATAACTCAAGCTGTACTGCAAGGTGCCATGAATGTGGAAGGGCAAAGGGAAGGGCAGCTTCTCAGAAAAGCCTAAGGGTGAAGACAGGCTATACCCTCAAACGGGAAGGTCAGCTACATCTTTCTCCTCCACTTCCAGGTCTCAGAAATGGAAATATCCTGAGCAGCAGTAAATGGACCCTGGACTCTTAGGCTTTGAAACCATTACAACCACTGTCCTGGCAGCCTCAATTCTAGCCCCTGCAAGTAACAGTGAAAAAAAAAATCCCTGAAGCAATGCAGCTGAACTGCTGGAGAGGCATGGTCCACATGTGTGACAAGAGCCCCTGTGTGAAATGGGCTGGAGTATCGAAGCCCTGGGGAAGAAGCACATCAGATCTTGACATAGGGAAAACCCCAAAGTCCCCAAATCCCCAGTCCCTAAAGAGAACCCACTGTCAACCTTGAAGCCCCATGCCTTCAATCTATCTCAAAAAGGTTTTGTTGTTGTTAGGTACTAGGGACCCAACCCAGGGCCTTATGCATGCTAAGCATGCACTCTACCACTGAGTTACAACTTTAGCCCTTTTAAAAAGATATTTGGCCAGGCACGGTGGCCCACACCTGTAATACCAGTGGCTCAGAAGGTTGAGACAGGAGGATCTCAATTTCAAACTCAGCCTCACCAAAAGTGAGGTTCTAAGCAACTCGGTGAGATCCTGTTTCTAAATAAAATACAAAATAGGTCTGGGGATGTGGCTTTGTAGCTGAGGGCCCAAGTTTATTCCCCGGTAACCCCCACCCAAAAAAAGATATTTGTATACCATATTTATGCTAGCATTATTCTTAATAGCCAAGAGGTGAGAGCAACCCAAGTATCTCTTGACTGAAAAAGTGATAAGCAAAATATGGTATATATACATATGATAGGATAGTATTTAACCTTAAAATATTGTTAATGAGAAGGGTGGTAGCACATACCTGTAACCCTAGCAACCTGGGAGACTGAGGTAAGATGATCATAAATTGAAACCCAGCCTCAGCAACTTAGCACAACCCTGTCTCAAAATAAAAATAAAAAGAGCTTTGGATGTAGCTCAGTGGTAAAGCACCCCTGGGTTCAATCCCCAATAGGAAGAAAAAAAAAAAAAAAAAGGAAATTGTGACATGCTATAATGTGAATAAACCTTGAAGATATTATGTAACCTGTCACAAAAAGACAAATGCCATATGATTCCACTTGTATTAGGTACATAGAGCAGTCAAATTCACAGAGACAGAAAATAGAATGGTTGCCACTGGCTGCGGGGAGGGGGAAATGGGGAGTTGCCATTGATGGGTACAGAATTTCAGTTCTGAGAGGTGAAAAGGTTTTGAAATCTGGTTGTGCAACACTGAATATAATACTACTGAACTATAGTCAAAAATAGGATGACAAATTTTATATTTATGTGTATTTTACACAATTTTTAAAACATTTGTTTATATTAGCAAAAGAACAAAACAAAAACACAACACAAGTACAGTATTAAAATAGTCTCCTTCTATTCTAAGAACATCAGGGAGACAAAATTTATCTTCACTCCTTTCTTTTACAATAAGGATGTTTCTGAAGTGCTTGGAAGTCAATGTGCTCACCCTCTTCTCTGCCAAACTCACTTTTCCTTTTTCATATTTTATGCCAAAACTCAAGTCATCCTTGATTCCTTGTTGTTCCTCCTCCTTACCAAGTACAGTCATTACAACCTCCTTCTGTTTCACCAACTAAATCTCTCAGGCCCCTTCCACGCCCACCATCACTAACCCAGTGCTCACCACCCACAACTTCTCCCTAGGCTCCTTACCCAGACTCCTTTGCTTCTGTTTTGCTTGGCCCTTCCAATTAGTTCCCTCTTCTGCCTCCAGAAGGAACTTAAACATATAACAATCCCCACACCCTGCAAATCCATTCACATCAATCTTTTCCTTAATTTGAATTTTCCATGTTTTTCAAATAAAGGTGGTCTACAAGTTCCTGCAGGGTGTGACCCCTAAGAGAAGGGAATCAGCCTCAGCTTGTGTCTTGCCCATTGCCTGTAACACTCCAACTCCACTGGCTCCACTGGGAGTATTTCAGTCCTTCCTGCCTCAGGACATTTGTACATGCTCTTCTTTATCCTTCCCCCTGCACCTGAGTCTACTTATCTCTTGGATGGGGCATTATTCTTTCTCTTAAAAAAAAGTCTTTATCTTCCCCCACCCCCAATCTGTTATGCATGCACACTCTTTCTCCATCTCTTTCTCTTTTTTGGTACTGGAATTAAATCCAGGGGCACTCTACCACTGTGCTACATCCCCAGACCTTTTTATTTTAAGACAGGGTCTTACTAAGTTGCTGAGACTGGCCTCAAACTTGCAATCCTTCTGCCTCCATCTCCCAAGCAGTTGGGATTACAGATGTGTACCACCATGCCCAGTTTATATGCTCTCTTAGGTTATGCGCTCCTACACCTCAGTGATTATCCTTCCTAGTGACTAAAATCAAACAAATACCTAGTGGTTATCAACGGCCTTGCCCAGCAACTATTAGCCCTACGAGGACAGGCAGAGTATATGTCTGTGTTATTGGTCAATACAAGCTCAAACTGGCAAAGGCTGGGTCAAATTAATCAATGGCAACAGCTCAAGTTGTATTTTTAGGATAAAAATGGCTAGACATCTGCCGGGTGTGGTGGTGCATGCCTGTAATCCCACCAACTCAGGAGGCTGAGCAGGAGGATTACAAGTTCAAGGCCAGCCTCAGCAATTTAGCAAGGCTCTATGCAACTTAGCGAGACCCTATCTCAAAATAAAACATAAAAAAAGGAGTGGGGATATGGTTCAGTGACCCCTGGATTCAATCCCTAGAACTAAACAAAGTCTAGATTTATAGAGTCCCATAAGGCCTGGTCACCATTTCCTCTCCTTGCGATCCCAAATTCAGTGAGTTTTCCAGAATATTACCTTTAGTGCAGAAGAATCCTGTACTGCCAACAGGACTCAAAATATAATGTCTCCCACCTGCTTATTATTCATTCACTCACTAGAACACAAGTAAGTCCTAGCAATGTACAAATATCAAGAAAATGAAGTCACGCTTAAAGCATTTTCACTCTGCTGAAGCTAGAACATGCTCTTATAGTTTCCTGTTTAAAAACAAACAAACAAACAAAAAAGCAATTCTTATGCTTTAGCACACAGTCGAGAACTAGATCGTCTGGATCTAAATCCTGTTTCCAGGGCTGGGGAGACAGCTCAGCCGGTAGAGTGGTTGCCTCGCAAGCACCCAGTACCAAAAAAAAAAAAAAAAAAAAAAAAAAAGAAAAAGAAAATCCTGTTTCCATCACTTACCAGCTATATGACATAGTCTGTTGTAACCTGACCTCTCTGACCCTCAGCTTCTGTATCAGTAAGATGAGGCTAATCACGATGCCTACATTATGGAGTTGTGAAGGTTAAACAAATTAACACACAAGAAGTACTTAGGATAGTGTCTAGAAGATAAGAAAATTTCAATATCTGTTAGCAACTTAGAACATAGATATTTTCCACTGCAAGGCTAAGACCCCTAATCCTTTCTGGCAGTGCAGCACAGGTAAGGGTAGATTGACCAACCAGCTCCAGGTCTACAGTGTGCACTCAACACTTAAATTTTTAAAAAACCTTAATGGTCTATTTATAAAGGTAAGGCTTGATATGATAAACAGGTTGGTGGTAATGAGAACATTGTTTTTAGTCTTTGATTTAAAAGGCATAGGCAGGCAGTATGTATTTTCAAGAGTACTACAAATTAATATTTTTAAAAGTGAATGCTGTGTTAACTGGGTATCATGTGAACACTAAGTGATATGCTAACTTTATCACTGATATCTCTACTAAAACGGCTGAAATCAGTATTTCCTACTAATTTTAACAAAATTTTTGCAATTTTTTCATATTGTATATTCTGAGAATTATTATGAATAAATAAATTCAACAGATCTCTAAAAATTGTCACAAGGTATTTAACTAGGAAGTGTATCATGTTGCAAATCGAAAATCAAAAGTTTGAATCCATGAATGAGAATAGTATTTTCATCAGCAGAAATAAACATCTTCTACTGAAATAAGACTCTGATACAATGTCTTTGCCATCATTAGTTGTAATCAATATAATATCCTTTTTCGCCCCCAGTGCTGGGGATCAAATCCAGGGTCTCCCCCTATAGGCAAGGGCTCTACCACTGACCTACATTCCCAGCTCTAAAATTATTCTTTAAAAATTTAATTGGACAACTATTACACAGAAGACACTTCTAAACATGCACCTGAGATAAACAAATGCAAGAAACATGATCTCAGCCTCAAAGGGTTTGGTTTAGCAGAAGAAACCCATACAAATATTGCCCTACTGTGTCACACATAACAGACCTTACTTAGCGCTGGGCCCTGTAAGGCCTAAAGTATTCTACTGGGGGGAAGATGAAAGAAGGTTGAACTAAGTCCTGAAAGATGAGCAAGAATTCTTCAGTGAGTTAAAAAGGGAAATGGCAATGCCCACAGAAAGAACTGCAGGCTGATGCAAACATAGAAAGCCACGAAATATCACTTTGTGTTGAGGTCCTGTGCATCTGTAACACAAGCTTTGGGTAAAAGAGCAGTAGGTGAGGTGGAAGTGATAAACGGGATGACATACACATAGTCTATATTTTAGTTTACAAAGGGAAGTTACTGAAAAATCCTAATCAAGATAACGATGTAATAGGTTTACAAGTTAACGAAAATCCACGGTTTAGGATTCTATGACTCCCACAGGAAAGCTACCCCGGGCCAGGGGTCCTCACTCGCGCTGTTCCAGGATTCGCTGACAACTCGCCCCCTTCTCCCTGCCTTGGTCAGCATAGTCACCCCGCCCGCCGTGCGATCCCGCCCCCCTCCGAGCGCCCCTGTGGTCTGACTTCAGCAGCACTTTCCGGCAGGAGACTGGGTACTCGCTGTCACCGCGGGCAGCCTCCTTCAACGTGATCTGAGCATCCTTCCGGAGGCTGACAGACCTAAACTTGGGAGTGGCAACCGCTCGTCTCGGTTTCTTTCTCCGGAGCAGGAAAAAGCCCGGCTCCCATAGGCGGCAGTGCATCAAGTGGCTGATACTCAGGAAAAGGCCAGCGTTGGGCAGACACCAGCGCCCACAGTGACAGGGGCGAACGCCACCGGCTCTGCCTGGATACCCGAGCCAGTGGGTGAGCGAGGTAAGCCGGGCTGTAGGCGGGAGGGCAGGGTGGCTCACCGGTAAAAGGCAGAGTCCCCGAGCGGGTTCCAGTTCGCGGTGTAGCAGTCCATAGCTGGTGCAAGCAGCGGCTGGGCAACGCCAGGAGGACTCCCACCTAGCGCGGGCTCCAGGCCGGCACTTCCGCTTCCGCCCGTCCGGGTCACGTGACGAAGCCGCCTCTGCGGCCATCACCACTGTGGGCAGCTGATCTCTTCCGTGGCCGTGCCCCCCCCCTCCCTCCGCACCCGGGCTTCGCGCCCGCCCGGGTCGGCCTGGCCCTGGCTCCTGGGCTCCGTAGCAGCCGGCCCTGCGGCTTTTCTGCCTCCTCGGGCGTTGGGGGTCGCGTAGGGCGGGACATGGGTGACCGGAAGTGGGAGCTGTGAGCGACGCCGCCTGGGGCGCCGAGGCCCGAGGCGCCGTCGGGGCCACTGCGACGCACGCATGGAGAGCGCTGGGCGTCGGCTTGCGCACCGACGGCTAACCGGGGCGCAGGGGCTCTGCAGGGCGGGGGCTTTGCAGAACCGACTGGCCTCCCGGGGCGCGGGAACATGAGGCTCGACTTGGAGCCCGCTGCGGGCCAGGCGCACAGTGCGCGGTCTCGCACTACTCGCCGGTGAACTGCGCGGAGCGCCGGGATTCGGTAATTGGCGCGAGCGGGCGCGCGCGCATGCGCGGGGCAGCGGGCACGTGGCGGGGCGCAGGGCGGCGCCGCCGCGCGGGAAGCGCCACAGTGCCCTGGAGGCCTGCAGGCCAGGCGTCCGCCGCCTCCCGCACGGAGTGTAACCAAGCCCGGCGCTGCCATGGGCACCCTTCTGCCGCCGCAGCCGCCTCTCTGTAGCTCTGAGCAGCCTGGGAGGGGCTGGCGCAGGCCTTATTTATCCCAGGGCGGGCCCTGGGGCCGACCTGCTCCGAGTCCCCGCCCTCGAGCGGCTTAGTGGCCTCTCCCTGCAGCCCGTCGTTGTCAGTGGCGGCATGGTCTTCTGTCTGGAAAACGAGGTGCCGCACCGCCCGCTGCGAAGCGCCATGGTCCACTTCCAGGCCTCGGAAGTCCAGCAGCTGCTACACAACAAGTTCGTGGTCATCTTGGGGGACTCCAGTGAGTGCCCCCTCTAGGATGACATGTCCCAAACCCGCACCTGCAACCTGTTTCTATGTTTGCACCTTTTTTCTCCATCTCAGGTCTCTCTGCCCCTTAGTCTCTTCTAGTTAAATAGATTCCCCCCGCTTCTTTTTTATTTAATTCCCCGCACATCTTCCACAGGTGTCCTGACATGTAACCTGTGCATTTTTTGCCCATCCTTGCTTAGAATTTTTTTCTCTCTCACAGTCCTCCATAATTTCCCTAAAAGGAGCTATGGGCTGTGTCATGTGTCTCCTGGGGGACTTGACCAACTTGATTTTGCCAGGTGATCTAGGATCAAAGTATACTACTTTGGCAGAGCGGGACACAACTAGAAAGAACAGGCAGTGCCAGGGCTTTTAAATCTTCCCTTTTCTTCTGCACCTAAGTGAATACTCCATGGAGTTGGTGTTGGGCAGTCCAACCCTGGGAAGATGGGAGGCCTAGACTTGGGAAGAGCTGGGGTGGGGCAAGGTCTGCCTCAGCCTTTGGGAATCACTGTCTCCCTGCAGTCCAGAGAGCTGTGTATAAGGACCTGGTGCTTCTGCTCCAGAAAGACTCACTGCTTACAGCTGCCCAGTTGAAAGCCAAGGTGAGGGAGGCTTGGCAGCTATGCCAGTGGTGGGCGGGTGCAGACCCTGGCCTGGCAGGGTCCACCTCCCTGGCATGGGTCTGACCAGTGGGGTTGGGGGGTGGGTAGGGGGAGCTGAGCTTTGAACAGGACCAACTGGTGGCTGGGGGCCAGCTGGGTGAGCTGCACAACGGGACACAGTATCGTGAGGTCCGCCAGTTCTGCTCGGGTTCTGGCCACCACCTTGTACGCTTCTACTTCCTCACCCGCGTTTACTCCGAGTACCTTGAGGACGTCCTGGAGGAGCTGACATATGGGCCTGCCCCCGACTTGGTGATCATCAACTCCTGCCTCTGGGATCTCTCCAGGTTGGGGCAGGGGAGAGGTAAATACAGGTTGGAGGTGGAGGTATGGCTCTGCCCCTGTGCTCCTTGCCCACCGTATATGTTACCTAACAGGTATGGCCGTTGCTCAATGGAGAGCTACCGAGAGAACCTGGAACGAGTGTTTGTGCGCATGGACCAAGTGTTACCAGATTCCTGTTTGCTGGTGTGGAACATGGCAATGCCCCTAGGGGAGCGCGTCACTGGGGGTTTTCTTTTGCCAGAGGCAAGTAACTGGGGCCCTCCTGGACAGGGGATGAAAACCTTGCTGGTAGATAGGGGACCCTCTTAGAGGCTGCACTTTCTCCCTCAGCTTCAGCCACTCGCAGGCTCTCTACGGCGGGATGTGGTTGAGGGGAACTTCTACAGTGCTACACTGGCAGGGGACCATTGCTTTGATGTCCTGGACCTCCACTTCCACTTCCGGCACGCAGTACAGCACCGCCATCGAGATGGTGTCCACTGGGACCAGCATGCACATCGCCACCTCTCACATCTACTTCTGACCCATGTGGCTGATGCCTGGGGCGTGGAACTGCCCAAGCGTGACCGTCCCCCTGGTGAGCCCTCCTACAGGGGGACCGGGTAGGGATACAGATAGGGCTGCCAGAGCACAGGACTCGGGAAGGGAGTGGAACAGAGGTACTTATGGAGAATTGGGGTCCCTTGAAGGATTGTCATGGATACTGAGTGTGCCTTTGTCATTCTTTGGGGAGCATTAGCTCATAGGAACAACATTTTAGGCTGAGTCCAGTTCTTTACAGTCTAACCGTGTAGTCCCTCTGTTTACATGAATGAGTTTGTGCAAGCATTGATTATTGCATAAGGCCAGGTATCAAAAGATCCTGTTCACAGATAAATAGGGAAAAAATGGTGGTACTTTTAGCTAGGCACAGGTGTGGGGCATCAGAAGACAGAAATGAAGGAAGGGTAGTCCAGGCAGTGTGGCAGAGGCAAGGAAACTCATTGGACAGGAGTAGCTGTCAGCTGTAAGGTTACTGAGCAGAAACATAATGCACAAGGTCGGTCTCAACGGTAATGGGCTTAGTGGAAAACATCCTATAAGCTCATCTCAGCCTCAGGGTCCCTGTGTCACTGGTTGCAGCTTAGTACGGCTGTCCTTTGGCCCCTATCACTGGTTATCAGCACAGGCTTCTGAGGGTTCCGACCCTCCTGCTGTTATGGGGCACAGTTCCCATCATGTCTGAGTTATAACTTTTCTGCACAGCAAAATGTTTCCTTGTTAGACTCTCAGTTCCTGCCTCCTCACACCCCGGCATCATGGTTGATTGTTTCCATGTCTGCTTCTCTCCATCCTATTCCCAAAAGACTGGTTTCCTGCCTCACTTGCTCACAATTCACCCCTTCAGCCCAGGTCTAGCAAAGTTGCTCTGTACACAGTGCCAATAGGACAGTATTTGTTGAGTAGGAGGCGTAAGTTATGTTAGAAACTGTCTCAGCACCACAGGGTTGGGGCAGAGGCTGGAAATATCATAGAGACAAACTTCTGGAACTTAGTAGCCAGAAATTGGAGCATCAGGGAGGTGAATTAAGACCTGAATTGGGTAATGTCCCATTTCCCTGTTTTAGATGACAGTGTTTATCCCTAGCAAAGGACAGGTTTGTGGTGAAGCTAGTTTGTGGTGTCTCAGGTCTCCTGAATCCAATTTGAAGCTACAGAAATTAAGGACATCCAATACAAGAGTTGATATGAGGTGGGAGGATGAGTTGTGAGTTTGATTAGGGCAGTTCTGTCGGAGGTACTGTGGAAATACAGTAGACTTGTAGCCAGGTACCAGGCAAAGATAGAGGTCGAGAGCGTGAATATGAACTTCAGATTGGCAGGAAAGGAACTGATGGCAGAAACAAGGAGGTGAGGATAGAGAGGCACTTTCAGGGAAGACAGGCTGTTGATGACATGTGACTGTTGAGAAGACAAGACTTGGTTAAATTTGTCCCTGAGTGGTTGCATTTAGGAGGAAATGCATTGAAGGCATGGAGTAGCATGGAGAAGAGTGAGTGAGCAGTTGATGAGGGCATGGAAATGGGACAAAATGTTCCTTGTGGAACTTTGGAAGGAACGGGGGGCTAATGGCAGAAGGGAGAGCAGGGTCTTTATATTTGGCTTATTTATTGGTCTATGGGAAAGAGTTGGGGAGAGGAGAAAGATAAAGATAACAGGAATTGAGCAAGCACAGGAAATAGGGAGGAAAGGAAGAGGCCACAAGAGTGGGAGATGTGAGGCAAGAAAAAAGGAGCATACCTTGAAATGGGCCTAAAAAGTGAGGATATGAGGAAAACTGGGTAGAAGGCACACGGTACTCCAGCTTGGTGGCCCTATTCTCTGAGAGAATAGAGAACTCTGGTCGTGAGGATAATCAGAGTTCAGGGCAGCCTGGCTTCCCAGGCCTTTCTAAAACAATCGTCCCATTCCTAGACCCGTGGATTGAGGACTGGCCAGAGATGGATCATCCATTCCAGGGAAGCCATAGGCAGTCCCCAGACTTCGGGGAGCAGCTGGCCTTGCCTCCGCCCCCACCCTCTCCTTTACCCCCTCCCATGTCTTTTCCCTACCCTCTTCCTCAGCCCTCGCCACCTCCCTTGTTCCCACCCCTGCCCCAGGATGCCCCTTTTTTCCCAGGCCAGCCCTTCCCACCCCATGAATTCTTCAATTACAATCCAATGGAGGACTTCTCGATGCCACCCAACCTAGGTACGTGCCTCCGTGGCCTCCCTTCACACCTCTCCCAATCTCCCCTTGTACCTCCCCCAGCCCAGCCTGCTGTATCCCGGAAAGCAGAGAGGAGTTGGGTACCCCTTGTGCTCCCAGGATTGAGTTTGGTGACAATATTTCCTTCTTTTGGAACAGCATCTATAGACTAATTAGTCAGTTCATTGATTATCAGAATTTACTCACCTGGAGGTAGGGGAAGTGGTATCCCCATTTTGCAGATGAGGAAACCAAAGCCAAGAGAAACTCACACTAGAGGACCAGAGCTGCCTGGAAGCAGAGCTTTGCTCACTCTAGTTAGAAGCCCACTCTGACAACTGGTTCTTTTATAGGATGTGGCCCTGGAGTGAACTTTGTGCCTGGCCCCCTGCCACCTCCAGTCCCTGGCCCTGTCTCCCATGGTCAGCACCGAGGCCCAGTGGTCCACCGGGGAATGCCACGCTGTGTTCCCAACAGCCCCTACCATGTGCCGAGGATGGTAGGACCCTGTAGACAACGGCTCAGGCACTCAGACAGACTGATCCACACATACAAACTGGACAGACGGGGACATACCCATTCGGGAACATGGCCTGGTTAGATTGGATCTGGGCTGGGGGCTGGATGTGCCAGTGGCCCTGCAGGGCCTGCCTGGCACCCCAGGTATTGGGCCTGGCGTTGTTCTTGTCCATTGCTGTCACCAATAAAGGCATGGAAGGACAGAGTGACATATTCTGTATAAAGAAAGTGGGTCTCCCAAACCTTGGTCTTTAGAGTTGGTGAGGTTGCCTTTCACTTTTTCCAATATTGGACATTTGACCCCACACTATTTAGAAGTCATTGAATGCGCTCTCTGCTGTTAACACATTCATGTCTACCTTCACCAGAACACATACTTAGCAAAGATTATGGAGGGGTCTCTTGTGGTCAGCAGCTCTTTGGGCCTGGGAAAAATCAAGGGCTAAAATTTTGGATCTGGCTAATTCTTACCTATATGTCCCAGTTGCATGTAATCATATATGTATTCAATATTCATCGATTCCTGGAGGTAGATACTTTATCTGGCATAATTCTTAGCACATAGGTGGCACTCATTGCTTAGAACTAAACCAGAAGCTCGCAAATCCAAATGCGAAACCAATTAGAAACTCACTGTTTACCTGATGTAATGTGCGGTGGAAAAAAATTAAACAATGACCAGCTTTTGGTTGTGGGAAACAGAGAATTGAAAAAGGAATCCAAGGTGGTTGCAGGGCCAGGGTATTAGTATAGAGAGTTGGCTAAAACTCAATGTGGAAATTAAGAAAAGCAGAGGAATTCAGCTTTGACAAGTGGTCCTGACTCTTGGGTTCTGATCCTACAAAGGTCTTCAGTGGTGGAATGTGGGCTAAAATGGTGGGAGGCATCCAGGATGGATCATGGCACTGGGCTGATGAGTGATGTAGAGGCAGAAAAAAAATGAAGACCACTTAAATAATCATGAAGTAGAATGAATGGAGGGCATGATACATGATTCTTTCACTTACTTCCTGTTCTGATTAATGAATCCTTTGAAAAGGACATTAATATCTAACACAAAAGGAGACAAATAGCAGATCAGAAAAATTGTTGATTCTGGCTAGCAGTCTACTAGACTAAGTGCAAGTAAAAGGAAATGATTAACACATTGGTGCTGAGGAAACAGGTACAGGCATCCGGAATTGATAAAACCCTTTTGAAGTGCCAAACGAGGCAGTCTTGCAAAGACACCAGCATGATGCCTGAAACAAATACTTTTGAATTTCATTGGTATAAACAAAAAAGGGGACATAACAAAAATGAAGTTTTATTTTTTTTTATGGAGATACAAATACATAATTTTCTTGACAAAAAAAAAATTTTTTTTTTCCTTAGTAAACCCCATCTTGGAGCAGCTCTCCAACTGCATCCACTTTGCCCAGTCCCTTGCCACTGCTTTGTGTCTTTCCTTCTCAAAACCCTTTCCTCTGTCCAGATGCTTTTGCATCTCTAATTCTGGAGGCTCTGACTGTTGTTGGAGAGTACTTTGCACCTGGATTGATTTGCAGGATGAAAACAATGTGAGCTACCCAGTCTTGCTGGGCCTTCTCTGTTGCATGCCATCTTATTCTCCAAGAATTCTGTCACCTTTCCGACTTAAGTCATTCCAAGGTTTTCCCACTGGCTTCTGGAACTCCATCCTGACTCTGGAACTCTCTATGAGCAACCTTGGGACTGTTTAATGTGCTCAACATCCCCTGCATTCTACCTCTGTTTTTTATTTCCACCCCATTTTGCTCTGTGGCTTACCTCACCCATGGTGAAGTTTCATAACCTTTATATCTATGTCCTGACCCTTTTTACCCTGAATTTTTCAGCTTTAAAATGTGCTGAAATATCTTATTCTCTTTTTGAAATTTGAATTTTATCATAAGAATAGAATAAAGACATTATTTTCAATTTGTCATATAAGCATGTGTAGTACAAATCACTTGTGAAAACTTGACTCCTGTATTACAGATTTTATTCAGTCATGACTGGGAAACAAGAAACTTAAAAATAGCTTTTTACAAGCCATCATTTGCATTTAAATTATTTCCTGGCTTTTGTTTTGAGATGCAAAAATAATGAAAATCTTATGTTCCCCCGTATGTAGGCCCACTGTTGGCTCAGAACAGAACTCAAACTGTGTTGTCTCAGAAACCATAATTGACCATTAACAAGGCATTCAGTAAGACAGTCTTGCTTTGTCTCCTTCTCATGGAATCTTGGTTTTGTTTTTTGAATCTTGGTTTTCAAAGAATATATCCAGTATTCATTCCTTTGCCATACCAAGATATTCCTAAAAGGAGCAAAAGATGCATGAGCACTTTATTCTCATTTCAGCCTTTCCTCTCCAGGGGGGAAATTTTTTTTTAAAGGAAAGTTAAAACTAGTGGGATTGCTTTTTTCAGAATATTTGATCTAAACTGGAAGTTTTCCAACAAAAGTGGAAACTTGCCTTCTGTAAATTATTCAGTTCTTGGCATAGATTGTATGTCCAATTAGGTGTCAGAGTACATCTGAGACATGTAATAGTGAAAGATAAACTCTGATTGCAAGTAAATGCATCTATTCTTCCTTTTTAAGTTAGCTTTATTGACATGTAATTTATATACAATAAACTGCATATATTTAAAGTGTGCAATTTGATAATACATCTGTAAAACCGTCATCACAATCAAGTAATCCCCCCCCCTTTTTTTTTGTACTGGGGACTGAACCCCAGGATACATTACCCCTGAGCCACAGCCCCAGATCTTTTTATTTTTCATTTTGAGACAGGGGCTTGCTAAGATGCTGAGGCTGGCCTCAAACTTTTTTTTTTAAGTTTTTTCTTAATATCTATTTTTTAGTTGTAAGTGGACACAATATATTTATCTCTAGGTGATGCTGAGGATTGAACCCAGTGCCTCACACATGCTAGGCAAGTGCTCCACCACTGAGCCACAGCCCATGAACTCAAACTTTTGATCCTCCTGCCTCAGCCTCCCCCTAGCTGCTGAGAATGCAGGTGTGTACCACCACACCCGCCTAAGATAATCAAATGTATCCTTCTAGGGACTGGAGTTATGGCTCAGTGGTAGAGCACTTGCCTGGCATATGTGGGGCACTGGGTCAATTCTCAGAACCACATATAAATAAATAAGATAAAGGTCCATCAACAACTAAAAAATACATTTAAAAAATATATTCTTCTACTTCTTTATAATTTCTCCCTCTTACCCATCCCACAATTTCCTTGCATTCTCTTATTCCTGTCCCCAAGCAACCATCATACTGATCTGCTTTCTGTTACAGTAGATCAATTTGCATTTTCTAGAATTTTTAAGTAGAATCATTCAATAGGTACTCTCTTTTAATCTAGCATCTTTCATCTTAATGGGATCTAAAAATTGTTCATTTTAAAAATTGATGTGTAATATTTATTGTGTACTTATAAAATATTTGTAACATGAAAGTTATGAACCTAAATTGGAAACCACGTGAATCTAAAAGACAGATGTTATCAGAATGGGGCTTCTTCCTGTGTATTCCTCATCTTACTCTGTAAACTCAGATTCCCAGACAAGAGTATATGGAATTGCTGTTCTTAATCATTTTCAACTGGATCCTGATTTAAAAGGAATTGTTTCTAAATTTCCACTCTAAAAATTATGTATATTATTGTAGATTTTTTTTATAGCTAACCTTTATCCAGTTAAGAAAATTCCTCTCCAATGGCTGGGAATACAGCTCAGTGGTAGAGTTCTTGCTTAACATGCATGAGGTCCTGGGTTTGATCCCCAGTACTGGAAAAAGGAAAAAAATTCCATACTTTGTTTACTAACAGTTTTGATCACGAATGGGTGTCAGATGATAAAGTTGCTTTTTTCTATTTTAAGGACTAATTGGTTATTCTGCTCTGTTTTGTTTATGGTGAATTATGTTTCTGTTTCTTTTATTAAATCATTTTTATGTTTCCATATTAGACTACTCATATTTCTTGGGGAAAAAACTACCCTGATTCCTTGTTAATTGGCATAATTCACATACATATATTTTGCATAAATCTTTTTAATGTATTTTTTTTTACTTGTAGATGGATACAATATCTTTATTTTTATGTGGTGCTGACGATTGAACCCAGTGGCTCACGTGTGCTAGGCAAGCACTTTAACACTGAGCCAGCCCAGTTGCACAAATCTTGCGAGTATGGCTCAATTAATTATTTACAAGTGTGTGTCCACGTAACCACAAACAAGGTCAAGATGCAGAACTTTTCCACAATCCCAGAAATTCCTATTGTGCCCCTTCTCAATAAATACCTCCCCCAAAATGTAACCAGTATACTGGTATCGATCACCATAGATTAGTCTACTCTTTTTGTCTGTGCAAACGTGTGTGGTATGGGGGATCGAACCCTGGGCCTCAGATGTGCTGGCAAGCACAATACCACTGAGCTACATCCCCAGCCCTTTTCAAACTTTATTTTGAGACAAGGTCTCACTAAATTGCCCAGGCTGGCTTTGAACTTGAAATCTACCTGCCTTACCCTCCCAAGTAGATGGAATTACATGCCTGTCTTATTGATTAGCCTGTTCTTGAAATCATATAGAACAAAATCATGCAAAATGCACTTTTGTGTCTGGATTCTCCCCATTTTATATCTGTGAGATTTGTTCATGTTATAAGTAATTTTGATACTTTTTATTAGTGTATAGTATTCCGTTAGCTGGAAAGACAACAATTTATCCATTATTCTGTGGATAGACACTTGGGTTCTTTCCAGATTTGGGCCATCATGAATAAAGCATCTATGGACGTTTTTGTTTAAGTCTTTTGGTGAACAGATGCACTTGTTTCTTAGGTGGAACTGTTGTGTCATAAAGTATGTGAATATTCAACTTCAGTAAGTGCTACCCGATAATCTCCAAAGTGGTTGTACCCATTTCAACTCCACATACATTTTTTTCACCCTGTCCACCTAATTTGTTTGTAGTTTCTATTCTCTCCTGGTTTCATCAGACATGATATTTGAATTTTTGTTTTTCATTTTCATTTTTACTTGGGTGATTTCCAAGAGGAAAAACTATCATCTTTACTCTATCACCTTCAAACTGCATAACTTCTCTTTTAAAACCAGGAATGCAAGTTTGGTTTAACATTAAAAAAAAAAAAAAAAACTAATGTAATTCACATTAATCTAAAAATTTTTAAAACCTGGTAATTCCAATAGATGTAGAAAAGGCATTTTATAAAATTCAGTATCCATTCCTGATAAAAATTCTCAGTAAACTAGGAGTAGAAGGAATTATTCTCAACTTGATAGAAGGCATCCACAAAAAACTTATAGTTAACATCATACCTAATGGTGAAAAAAAGGAGTGCCTCCCCTGAGATCAGAAACAAGCTTGTCCACCTCCACCATTTCTATTCAGCGTATACTGGGTGCCCCAGCCTCTACAATAACACAGGAAATAAAAGGCGTATAGAGGGGGACACAAAGTAAAATTCATTGGCAGACAACAGGATTGTCTGTGTAGACCTTGTATTCATGTGGTCATGGTCATGGTTGTGATACAGGGTCAGTGTACAATAATCAGTCATATTTCTCTGTACTAGCCCTGAACAATCAGGCACAGAATTTTTTAAAATACCATTTACAATGACAAAAATAAGCATTTTGGGTAAATGTGATTAAAGATGATACCTTAAAAATATTGCTGAGAGAAATTCAAGATCTGAATAAATGGAGAAATGTACCTTGCCCAAGGGGGTCAGATAGGAACCAAACATTAAAATATTGATTTTCTCAAAGTGTGTGTGTGTGGGGGGGTGTATGCGCACACACGCACACATACACGCATGCACACTCAAAATACGAACAAAATTCCAACAGTTTTGTAGAAACTAAGCTGATTCTAAAACTTACAGAAACAAAGGATCGAGAACAGCCAACGTAATCTAGGTAAGAACAAGTTGGACCGACACTACCTGATTTCAAAGCTTATTATAAAGCAATGGGCAGAGGTTGTGGTACTGGCATAAAGATAAGCAAACAGCAATGGCACAGAATCCAGAAATAGATCCACACACAGATGGACAAATCAGTTTTAATGAAGGTGCAAAGGCAACTTAGTGGAGAAAGGATAGTCTTCAATAAGTGGGTTGCAACCACTGCAAATCCATGTGAAGAAAAAACTAATCTCAATTCATAGCTCACACCATATACAAAAATTAACTCAAAATAGACCACAGATCTAAATGTAAAACTAAAACCATAAACCTAGAAGAAAGAATAAGGGAAAACTGCTGTGACCTTGAGTGAGGCAGTTTTCCTGGACACCAAAAATGCAATCCATAAAGGAAAAAATTGGTATGCTGTACATCACTAAAAATTTCTGTTCTTCGAAAGATGCCATTAAGATAAAGACAAGACAAACTGAAGAGTGGGAGAAGGTATTCTCAAGTTGTGTCTAATAAAGAATTTGTATCCAGAAAAAAATCCCAAAGCCCAATAAAAGGTTAAGGGGGAAGGGCAAACTATTTGAACTGACACGTAAGGAAAGAGAATAAGTGGATTGCAAATACGCACATTAAAACATGTTCAACATCTTTAGCCATTAGAGAAATGCAAATTAAGGCCATGATGAGATACTACCCACCTGTTGGAATGCCTGATTTTTTTTTTTTTTTTTTTTTTGGGGTGCTGGGAATCGAACCCAGGGCCTTGTGCTTATAAGGCAAGCACTCTACCGACTGAGCTATCTCCCCGGCCCCGGAATGCCTGATATTTAAAAGACTAATCACACCAAGTGTTGGCCAAGGTATGGAGGAACTGCCGGTGTGAAGGTGAACCGGTCCAATCACTTTGGAAAACCATTTGGCAGTGTCTTAAAAAGTTAAACCTACCTCTACCATATGATCCAGCCATTTCATTCTTAGGTTTTTACCCAAGAAAAATGAAAATGTTTACAAAAAGATACAATAGTGTATCTTTTTTCATTGTACATGAATGTTCGTGGGAGTTTTTTTAATGTCATAGCCAAAAGCTGAAAAAAAAAATTCAATGTTTATCAACAGAGGAACAGATAAATAAATGTTGGTATACCATACAGAGGAATACTACTATGCTATAAAAAAGTGAACTATTGATACATAGAAGAACATGGATGAATTTCTCATTTTATACTTTGGTTTAGACATCTGAAGGTAGTACAGGCCAGAAAATATAGTAGAAACAACAGATGGTAAATCAAGTTTTTATTTTTTTATTTTTTTGATTGAATCCAGAGCATTACACGTTAAGCAAGCTCTGTATCACTGACCTCAGCTGCAGCTCTCAAGTTGTTTTTATTGTGAAGATGGAAAATATTCGAAAGGCAAGGAATCAGTATAAAGAAAGCAAGGAATTTTCCAGAATATAAATGGAAATTTTTGCTTAGCAGGAAAAAGTGATTCGTCCCAAATTAGGTGCCTCCAGACCCTGACAGAATCTTACAAAAACAGCCCTTTACCCCAGGAGCAATGGGATCATATCAGAACTGGGACAAGAGAAAGAGTTGGAGACAAGTCGAACGGGTTACATTGGTGCCACTCCTTCCCCAGATTCTCATGAGCTCTGGCTTCAGTGCTTCTGGTTGTCTGACCGGGGGACCCAAGCTGGAGATTTGGGGCAAGAGATAAGGCGGCATCGAAGCTGCCACTCTGATGGCAGTGGGTCCACGCCCTGCCTCCTCTCTCCCAGAGGTGGTGTCCAAGTCTCTGGGACCAGCACCTCTTCCTCCTCCCACCCCAGCCAAGCCCGATCTTGCACTACCAACGCCAGAGATTTCCGCCAGGGGGCGCATCTTGCCGGTCAGTCATCGGGTAATTCTGGGGGACTTCATGCTCCAGGCGCACTAGCACCTTCCTGGACACCTACGGCCCTCCCGTCCGGGACGGGTCTTGGGACTTCCTTCCCAGTCTCAGGCCCTCGCCATCCCGGCTCTGTCCCACAGCCAACGTTCCAGCCTGGACGCCCGCCTGTCGTCGCGCACCTGAGCCTTGGGAAGAGAGCAGTGCCCTCGGAGCCCCGCACCTCGCGGCTGGCCTCAGGTGTTCCCGGAGCCACGCAGGGATTCCCCACCACGACTTCCCTCCAGCCTCAAGTTAGCAACTGTTAGCAACTGCTGCCTCCGTGCCGCCCGACCAAGCCCCGCTCCCGGGGCAGCGGGAGGCGACCCTTTCACTCCCCCGCACAGCCCTGCGGGCGCGCCCCGCCCCCGATCCTGGGGCATCCTCCAGGGCTGTGCAGGCCGCCTCCCCTCCCGGAAGACGCCATCTCCTTCTTCCTTCCCGGAGGCCTCTGACTGCTGGGTCTGATGAGCCGCTCATCCCACCCCCAGCGTCGCTCAGCCCTAGCCACCCACGGGTCTGAGGGAAAGCGCTCGCTTCCCGGCTTCCCGCGCCCGTCCCTGGAAGTTCCCCGGGGCTGCACGGTTTCCTCTTTCCAAGGGCCCCTTTCCTTCCCCCAGGTTGGCCACTGATGATCCAGCTCAAGGAGTGCACCTCAGCAGCAAGCGACCCCTGACAAAGACCTTCTAGCTGCTCCTTCTCCTTGCAGCCAGTTCCTTAGGGCGGGAGGAAGCTCTACTGGGAGCCCCCATTCCTTGGTTTCCCCAGGGGTATGTGCGTCCAGCCAGGGGTCCGCTCTTACTTGGATGCCAGTTCCCTCGCGGATGACCCCTCCTCCACCCGGTTCCTTAAGTCTGGTCTGGCCTGGCCAAAAGGTTGCCGGATCCCGGCCTCACTCCACCCCCATCGGAGCAGGCTGCGGGGGAGGGCGCGGGGGCGGGCGGTGAAGCGGAGAGGACCGCGAGCAAAGGTACCCGCCCAGCCGCCTAGGTCACACGAGCCAGTGGGACCGTTCTTCCTTGACCCAAGCCGGAAAAGCTTAGAACTTTTTCATTCCAGCGTGCCTATTCTTGCATTTTTAAGACTTTTGACTCTAACGGGATGACTATGTCTACATTAAAAGGAATTTCAGGAATTGTGTTGACCATCATTTTTCTTCTCTGCAGGGTCTTTCATTTTATTCCCTTTTACCTCTACACCCCACTCCCATCTGCCTACCCCTGGTGGTCTATACCATTTTGGTTATCTTTTGTTTCTACGTATTGCCAAAATAATAATATATTGTTTCACTGGCACGTGTTCTGGGTTTGTGCAAAAGGAATCGTATTATTTCTCATTCAGTTTCTTTTGATGAGTCCTAAGATTTTAATACTAATCGGTGTTGCCACCTCTCTTTGGTTCATGCTTTACCTTTCTATCTTCCTGCTCCCACCAATAGCCGTGCAGGAGTATATCCTCAAACAAATCCCCTTATACAGCATTTCTCAAACGTTAGTGCACATAAGTATCACCTGGGAATCTCATTAAAAAGCAGGCTCCGATTCAATAGGTCAGAGGTGGGGCCTGAGATTCTGCATTTCTTAATAGCTTCAAGGGAATGCTTATACTGCTGATCCTGAGCCACAATTTGAAAATCAAGGCCCTTGTGGACTTCTGTAAGAATTTATTTGGGGTTGCTGGGTCACAGGGTATGTGTTGGTCTAATTTAGTAAGTAGGATTGCCCTTCCGCTCTTTCCAGTCTGGCTGCACCATGACAGGAGGGGGAAAGGTATACATCTATGTGGGGAAAAGAAAGCCTTTTTTCTTGCTCCTACCCACATCCTGCCCCCATGCATCGGGTGTGGGCCCAGACCTCCTTTTTCTTTTAATTGGAATGGCCCCAAGTCTCCAGAGAGATGATGTTCCTGGATAGTAATACATAGCAAGACAGAGACAGACCCAGGCCAGGCATCCTAGGGTCCAACCCCACCACATAGACACTGAAGAGTCAGGCCCATCAGACAACAACTGGCTTGACTTAGACCTCCTCAGACTTGGGCTTTATCTCTGACAGGAAATTTGGAGAACAAGGGAAGCTGCAGAGTCTTCAGTTAGGTTTTTGTGTTCTCTCTACCCTGTATGGCCTTTCCCTTCCATAGTGTTAGTGGGGTTTGAGACTCAAATGTCTTGACTTTCCCACGGGTGACTGACCATCCTGAGTCTGACTGCTCATCACTGAAGTGGGATAGTCATGATTGATAGAGCTCTAGTGGGTGATGCTAGGAGTTGGTCCAAGGACTTTCCCTTCATCCCAGGAGCCCCAGGAGCCCTCAGTCAGGTGTCCTTGCCTTTGTTTTACCCTTAAAATGAAGTTCAGGAAGACTTAGTAATTGCCACCAATGCTACAGAGCTTAAAAGTGACAGTGCTCAGATTTAAGTCTAGTCCCAGAAAAATACATCATGCTAACCATAAAGCTAAGCCACTTTTATATCCCACCTTGCCCTTGCTACCAGAGGCCATGTTTTAGGGAAAACTATAGAGAAACTGAAAGGACTTGTCTTTGGGTTTCAGAAACTGAAGCTGAAGGCATTTGCACAAAAATATAGTAAGTGGATTTTGGGGAAATGATCCAGGGTTGTTCCCCAGGACCTGAGTATGGTCTTGGGTCTAGGGCTTCAGGAGCAAGGATTTTAGGGTTAAATATAAAGTAGGAGCCAGGACTGGTCAGGAGTTGGGGAGGGTGAGGGACTGAGTGGGAGTTAGGTGGGCAGGTCCCAGCTGTGGGTAAATTTTCTTTCATATACTTTATTTGGAAATAACTGATCACCCAGGATTTGTTTGGAAGAGTCAACAGATGTGCAAAGGGCCAGAATCTGGAGCATCAAGTGACACCATTTTGCAAAGTCTTTCTGGGCTATGAGCAGCTTGCTGGGTCAGTTTGGGAAATGCCTAAACTGTTTTCTCCCCCTTCACACAGCCACGTGAGCATCTCCTGGCACCAAGCCCCAGTCCCAAGCATTTCACAATCAAAGAGTTCAACATCTGCACATTTTGAGATTTCACGGCACACAACGTTTTTACATCTCTCTACACCATCCATCCTCCGTTTCCCGTCTCAGGGCCAAAATTTTATACATGACCAAGCATTTCTCTGAAAGCCTAGGAAGGCTTCCTGCTTTTTCATCAGTCTTCTGGGTCAAAAGACCTACAGAATTTTTTTTTTTTTTTGACTTTACAAAGTATTTTGCAAGCAGGTATTGCCTTTGTCAACCTTGTGACAGGCTTGAGTCAACCCTCAGGCTCAAAAGAATGAATTGACCAAGGCCACACATTGTGTAAGTGACTGCAATGGGACTTGCTTGTTTTTCCATAACAGTCACGAGGACTCTTAAAAGAATGCATACGTAGGAGCTGGGGTGTAGCTTGGTGTTGGAGTGCATGTGGGTCCAACCTCCAGCACCACAAAAAAAAGGGGGTGGGGGGAGGAAGGAAGGAACAAAGGAAGGAAGAAAAAGAGTAAGACTCACTATCCTGGTTAGCCCATTTTCCAGATTTGGTGGTATAAACTGAGGCAGAAAGTAGGAAGAACAGGAAGGAAGAATGCCTGGGCAAAAAGTTCTGGAAGGTGAGTGGGGCTTCTGATCAGCCCTCTCCTGTGTAGGTTTCTGTCAGTGGGGCCCTTTCTAGGGCCTGCGATCCTTCTGAAAGTGGAAAGGGGACTGAGGGGAGGAATGGCAAGGGAACCCCAGTGGCGTTACCACATCCACATGGGTGCTCTAGAGACTTGACCAAGCTCTGCCCTTGGTCAAACCATCTGTCCTGTCTCCTCGAAGCCTGGCCCTTCACACCAGGTACCTGAGGAAGGTGCAAGAGGCCAGGCCAGTCTACCTGTTGGCTCCTGCAACACCACAAGGCTTTGACTTGGGTTGAGACTGGGAGCCTGGGGCCTGCTGAGGTCCCACTGCCCTCCCTCTCCCCAGGGCTCATGCCCTAGGTCAGGGCTCAACAGACACAGGCAGCAGAATGGGGATGCCCTTCTATTGGTCCAAGTCCTGAGCATGGCCTGGGTGAGTCATGGAGGTGAGGAGGCCCACGAGGCTCAGCAGTGTGGAGAAGAGCAGCAGGAAGGAGGCCGTGAAGAGCAAGGCGGGCAGGGCACTTAGCACCAGCAGCAGGATGGCTGGCAGCAGGTGGCGCCAGGCGGCAGCCACCACAGGCCACAGGGAGCTCAGCAGGTGGGAGCCGGTGGTGAAGAGTGCATGGCAGAGCATCAGAGCCAGCAGCAGGTAGAGTATCCCCTCCAGACCCCACAGCACGCGCTGCAGGGGTTGCCGCCAACCTGATGTGGTCCACCACTGGGCCCAGCTCTGGGGCATGTGGCACACCCACCAGCGCACCCAGCCCTGCCGGGTGACCCAGACCGACCAGGGTACCGCCCGTCGCGGCCCCTCACCGGCCCCGATGGGATCCGTCTCCACTCGTGGCTGCTGCATCACGGCTGGTGCACCTGTGGATAGGGTCAGGCCAGCTGCAGGAGCAGCCCTGGGGATGCTTGGGACCTCAGGGTGGGTGGGAGTGCATGGGACGGGAGGGCATCCGTGTGGGCAGGGTAGGGCTTTTGAACTGGACCCAGGACTTACCTGGATAGAGCCACCTAAGTCATGTTGCTTCCTGCTGCACCCAGGACAGGCTGGCCGCCAGGTCCGAGCCCCGACTCTTACCCTCCCCCACCTCCCCAAAGGAGCCCCATTGTGACCCGGGCTGGGGTGGGGTCTGGCCAAGAGAGGAGTCATTGTAGACTCCCTCTCCATGGACTCTCCAGGCTAGCAGGGACCCTGGCGAGTCCAGCAGAGGTAGTTTCTCATACTCTCTTGTGGGAAACCCTCCCTTTTCCTGCCCCTTCCCGTATAACTGATAACCAGCTCCACCCTACTCTCTTGCAAGTCTTTCTCTCTGAACCCTCATTTTTCTAGAACCACAGAGGAGGCCAGAATGGCTGTCCCCAACCTGCAGGTCCTGAGAAGGTTGCCACATCCTACCTGAAGGGCTCCCTGCTTCATATCCTGCCTTCTCTTGCTGGTCCCAGGCCCCAGATCCAGTCATCCTCTGTCCATATTATGGAACCACAGGTTCTCTGAGATTCAGGCTAGGAATAAAGCAGTGTTCTCTCCCATGCCTAGCCTAGGATGCAGGAAAGGAGGCCTCAAGAAGCAGGATGACCAGTGTATTTTTTGAAGGGCACTCAGTATTTGGGGAGGGCCCTCAGGCCCAAGGATGGAGGCAGAAAGCTACACCCAGCAGGGCCAAGGACATGCCACGGGCTCCCAGGAGCAGCCCCAGGCCCAGGAGCAGCAGGAGTAGTGCGTCCTGGAGGCTGAGTTGTCCCGGGATTGCCCCCGTTGGGAGGAGAGGAGCCACTTGCTGTCCTGGACCCTCGCCGGCTCCCTGACTCTGGTCCCTTGTGAGAAGTCTGTGCTGTGTTACAGTGGGATCTGAGGGCCTGTGGAGAGAAAAGCAAGCAGCAGAGGGAGATCAGGGAAGTCAGCCACTGGCCCACCTGTTTACAATGCCCATCTACCAGGCTGCTTACCTGTGGAGCAGGTCAAAGGTGAGGAAGCTGATCAGTAGAAGCAGCAGCAGCAGGGCTGGGCCAGCCGAGCAAAAGATTGCTCGAAATGTCAGCCCTAGCGCCCCCAGCCCCAGGACACTGTCCAGGAGCTGGGCCTGGCTAGGGTTCCAGGGGGACACACATGGATGGGCTGGCTCTCCCAATCCCTCCCCAGCACCTAGGCCCTTGGAAGGGAGTGGGGTCAGATCTACAAGGGCTTTGGTCCTGGGTAAGCAGAGCCGGGTCATGGAGGAGCTGGAGGTGATGGGAAGAGCTAGTGCTGGAAGGGAGGAGAGGGAGGAGAGAGTAGGAGGGGGTAGGACCCTAGCAGACCCTCAAGGGTGAGCTCAGAGTGTAGGAACTGGGCTCCTGGGTATCTTCCCCTCCCACCCTGCCCACCCACTAAACCCTTCTCACCTCCTCCCACTTTGATCAGCCATTCTGGCACTGAACAGCTGGGGCATTGTGACCTGTTGCCAGGCAGGGTCCTGGGATAGGGAGGGGGCTACAGTTGGTCTCGCCTCATAAGCGCTGGTAGCCTAGGTGGGCTTTGGCCAGCAAGCCAGTCAGTCGTGAGAACTAAGACTCATCCTCTTGCCTTTACTAACTCTTGGTCCTAGGGCCCTCCATGGGATCTGGGTGGTCAGGAAGGCATCCTAATTCTAACACTGATTGGGCAGCTGTCCAAGGGAGGAGGGGCTTTCTTCTTCCTGTAAGTTCCCAGAACTGTTTGTCCAGGCATGAGTGGGCAAGCCGTTCAATCTCTGTCCCCAGCTCTCTTCCCTGAGAGTAGGGTGATGCTTGTGGGATGTGGGTGGGATTTTTCAGATCTGCATTCCTGGGATGCAGGATGCAACTTGAGGTTTTCTGGGGCTGTGTTCTCAGGTGACCTGCTAAATGGGGATGGGGCAGGAGGGGGGCTGTTTTGGTGTTCTAGGCACAATAGTTTGGGGGATGTTATGGACGCTGGGGTTCCAGAAACGGGGTTTTGTATACCTAAGAGGACTACAGACTGCAGACCCCAAATTGAGGGTTAATTTACCCTCTGAGAATTAAATTAAGAAAAATGATCATGTAATGATAGGCCTGGTCACCTAGAAGAGAAACCAATCTCCACTGATAATCTGTAAATGGATAATCTGTAAATGTAAATCTGTGTGTATTTCAGCAAGAGTAGCGACTTGAAAGGCAAGAGTAGAAATGAGTCATAATTAAGAAAACTTAATCATTGTCCCCATATCTTACTTCAAAGGAAAACTGATGGGAGTAGGGGCAAAGAAGACAGTGACCATACAGCCTCTACGAGAAGAGGAAATAGATAAAAAGAATCTGGCCCAAAGACTCAAGCTTAAAGCTTTGACTTCTTTGGGAGTGACAGGCTTGACAGACCATAGAGTCAAGGTCACTAGCCCTTGGGACCATCCACCAATTGCTCTTGCTCTGGCTCTCCTTATCTAGAAACTGGATTTTGGAATAGATTTGTCTCTAAAGGGATTAGGTATAACAGGGGATAGGTTATGTATAGCAGGGGATGAGGTTTAATAGAGTATACTACCTTTTTTCCCCTGTAAATTCCAATTGTTTTTGTAAATGAGCAAATTAATATTAAGGTTTAAGATTGTCCCAAGCCAAATCAATTCTCGATGCATGCATGAGATTTCTTTCCTGGACATACATGTCTGAGGGTCATATCCCAAAGATTCCACCAAGATGAGGAAACTATAATGCAAGGGGTTGGTGAACAGGGGGTGACTAATCCTCCTTAAAGATTTGCTATGTGCATAGCTAAGCTATGGAACCAACCTAGGTGCCTTCAACAGATGAATAAAGAAAATGTAGCATATATACATAATGGAATATTACTCAGCCACAAAGAAGAATGAAATTATAGGGGACTATTAAGCTAAGTGAAATAAGCCAATCCCCAAAAAACCAAAGGCCAAATATTCTCTCTGATATGCAGATACTGACACACATTTGGGGGGAGGCAAGGGAAGAATAGAAGTTCATTGGATTAGACAAAAGGGACTGAAGGGAAGGAAAGAGGGATGAGAATAGGAAAGACAGTAGAATGAATCAGACATAACTTTCCCATGTTAATATATGAATACAGGGCCAGTGTAATTACGACCACGAGAATGGGAAGTTATATGCCATGTATGTATGAAATGTCAAAATAAATCATACTGTCACATATTTCTAAAATAAGCAAATAAGAAAATATATAATTAACAAATAAAAATTGTATATACTTTTTAAAAAAATATTTGCTATGTGCCAGGAGCTCTGCATATATTTCTTGGAGCGTTCCATTTGAGATTTACTCAGTTTATTTTTATTTTTGTTACAAGGATTGAATCCAGGTACATTTTACCACCGAGCTGCATCCCCAGCCCTTTTTATTTTTTATTTTGAGACAGGTTCTCACTTAAGTCACTTAGAGCCTCATGAATTTGCAAAGGCTGGCCTCAAACTTGTGATCCTCCTGAGTCACTCACTGGAATTACAGGCATGCACCACTGGTGGGATTACAGGCATGCACCACCACATGGGGCCAGAGTTTATTTCATTCAACAATCATTAAGTGCTTCCTATGTGCCAGCTACTGTGTCTGACATTGGGTCATAATCCCTAGAAGTAGAGTGTACACATGATTTACAGAGGGAGTGCTCTCAGAAGGAAAATTTTAGGGGAATGAGGAAAGGAAAGTAGGACCAGGCAGGGATAAAAGCTAAACGAGGATGTGGTCTTGGCTAGACTCTAACCTGAGCCAGACTGCAAGTGGCTCTGGAAGGTGCGCTCCACTGTTGAGTTTGTCCCATCATGTTTCTGTGTCAGTCAGCTAGTGGCTGTGGCTCCTTCCAGGAGAAAAGAGGAGAGAGGTGGTGGCTAGGAGGTGGGTGAGGCAGTACCGATCAGCTGCAGGCATTTGTCTGGAGGAGAGAGAGAGACAGCTGTGCCCTAAGAGCAGCAAACACCCCAGTGGGGTGGAGCAGAGTTGGTAAAGGAGGCTGAGCGGGAAACCAATAGCATATGTCAGTGGGTATTATGCAGTAAAGAATTAACTCAGCAAGTCTGGATTATCTAATTCCTGCTTATTCTAAAGAATGGTTTGTCTCTTTTCTGGGTAACCTCTAAATCCTTGGAATATTTTGCCTAATGCGAGTGTCTTCATTGACAGGGGAGTCAAGGACCAAATCAGATAGTTTCTGCCAACAAATGTGATTTATTCTGGGGACTTTGGACCATGTACTCTCACCTTGGTCTCTGGAGGGGCTAAATTAAGGTCAGCCACATGGGCAGCCAACTATATGTACACAATCAACCCCCAGAAAAATTCTGGGATGCCGAGGCTCCCGTGAGCTTTCTTTTTGGCAATACTCTCTGTATGTTGTCACACATTGTGCAGAAAGAATTAATGGAACTAATTCCGTTTCCAAATGACAACCAGAAACTTGTGCCTGACATTTTTTGGACCCTGCCCTATGCACCTTTTCCATTGCAGGTTTTCATCTGTACCCTTTTTCTGTAATAAACTATTACCATGTGTATGACCACTTTACTGAGTTCTTTGAATACTTCAACTGAGCCACTGAACACAAGGGTGGTTTTAGAGCCCCAGGAAAGCACTGGTGTCAAAGTGGGATTCACTAGATCGATCCTGACTCACTGAAATATGGTGAAAGTATGATTTGAGAAAAGGAAGGATGAGGTGATAGGGTTGGCAAGTCTTTGATTCCTGCATGATCACTTTGATTCCTGGACTACACCCACAGTATGAAGTGCATCTGGGCTGCGATCAGTTACCAGAGGAAGAAGTTACCGAGGGAATTCACTAATGCTAGAGCATACTTCAGATGAGTTTAGGAAATCTTCAGTTTAGGCAATCTTCCAGAAAACAGAATAATAACTAAAGTCCATAAAGAAAAGATAAAGGTCAATAAAATCAGAGGACCAATATTTGAATAATGTTAGTTTTAGAAAATTACAATAAAAAAGAATTTTTTCAAAAACTAAGAAACTTTTCAGAACTGAAGGACATGAGTCTTTAGGCCATATGGTCCCACCAATTGATAGCACATGATAAAATTCAAATCATTGGGGCTTTCTACAGGGAACTGCCTATCAGTATAAAGATTACATACGTAGGACCAGAATATCAGACTTTCAAATACCGACACTATAGCCAGAAGACAAAAAGAAATGTCCTCAAAATTCTGATGGGGAGAGACTGTGATTGTGGCTCAGTAGTATGACACTTGCTTAGCATGCGTGAGGTACTGGGTTCGATCCTCAGCACCACATAAAAATAAAATAAGGTGCCCATCTACACATCTACAACTAATTTTTTTTAAATTCCAAGGGGGAAAACTTAGAATATAGAAGTATATATCTGTCCAAATGATTGTCCATTATGAGAAGAGAATATTTTTAGTCATACAACTTCTCAAAATTCTGACCTTGCATACATGCTTTCTGAGAAGGCTACTGGAGGATGTGCTTCAGCAAAACAAGGAGCCAAACTAATACAAAGGATAATGTGGCATTTGAGAAATGAGTCTAAAAATAGTATAGGGATGACGACAAAAAATCTGGGATGTGACTCCTACCTCATGTGAAGAGAGCAACCAACCTAACCTGGACCAGAAGATAGGTGCTCTAGGAAAGATGTCTTATATATTCAGAGTAAATGATCAGTTCAAATGGAAATTGTGGGATTAAATTAACAGTTGTTACCCAGAAAACCAAACAAATAATAAAACAATTTCTAATCTACAGAGCACGAAAAATTGAACAATATTCACATGATCATAATAAAAGTATTGACTATTGACTCCAAATGGTCATTTAGCTTTATTGGGAAGATAGAAGGAAGGGAATCTGGTGTGTGTGTGTGTGTGTGTGTGTGTGTGTGTGTGTGTGTGTGTGTTTTGTGTGTAGATAGGTAGGAAAGTTACGTCTTTAAATTCTTAGTAGGAAATCCAGGGGTAACATCTAAACAGAAGAATCAAAAAATAGCAACAGAAGCAAAGAAATAAAAACAAGAATAGCGAAGAATGAAAGGTAACTGATTTGGAAAAATGGAAAGGCATAGGGAAGAGTCTCCCGTTATAAACCTAAATGTGACTTACCTTGAAAATTATATTGTCTAGTATTTTGAGAAAGATAATTTAGTTTAAAAAGTAAGTCATGGCTAGATACAAGATGGCGGAATAGGGGGAGGCTGCATTCCTTGTCGCTCCATAACTCCGATTTCAAGCAGAGGACACCTGTTTCTTGGTGAGGCAGTTTTTGCTGCTTATTGATCCCCTGCTGTTTACCCCATTTGTCTGCTGTGATCACCTACAGTCTACCAGCATATCGACGCCTTTTCTGAGTGCAGATTGCTCACTGTCAGGCGTCTATCATCCACCATTTGCCTGCCTCTCACCTGTCCATCACCTGCCTTATTCCTATCCATCACCCAACACACGAGGATCACCTCCCGATCGTCCAACAACAGTCATCAAACTGATCGCTGACTGCCAGTGGAGCACCACCTGCCTGCTATTGCCTGGAAGTTCACTGTGACAGTACCTGCAGGTTTGATTACACGTGGCTGCCACCATTTTGAGACAACATCCAGGCCCCAGAGGACCCCTGGCCAAACTGACTGAGCCCTGTCTCCAGGATCCCTCAGGCCGACCAATCACTCCCTGCCTCTGGAGCCCTCACATCGACTGACTGCTCCCTGCCGCCAGGACCCCCAGACCAACTGACTGTGCCCTATCACCAGGAACCCAGACCAACTAATTGCACCCGGCCTCCAGGATCCCACAACCACACCAAACACACCTGACCTCCAGGAACCCTGCCTGACCAACCGCATCCCACCTCCAGGACCTCCAGCTGACCATGTCCACATTCTGAGCTGCAGCTCCCCATTTGCCAACACATTTCGAAGCCAGAGCAGCCATCTTGGATAATCCTGGAAGCCGTAGCTCCGATCTTTAGGTGGGGCAAATCCCATCCTGAGACGCCTGCTGGAGGCTTGAAGCTCGTTGTCAGGTACCTCTCATGCATCAGGCTACTGAAGACTGGGAGCTTTCATTACTATATGACTGTTACACTGTAGATTTTCTTTTTTCTCCTTATTGAAAAAAATTAAGTTTTTATTTCTTTACTTTTCTTGCTCTCTTTTCCTTTTGTTTACCTGTTCCCTCAGAGTCTCTTTCTCCCTTTTTTTGCATGCTAACATCCAATTTCTTTTGATTACACTCTCAGCCTTTCTATTATCTAGAACTTCTGCATATTGTTTTCTTATCTCATTAACAGCCACATTCTACATCCCTCTGCATCCTCTTTATCCTCCATTAGAAACTGCAGACCTTATTGCAAATCTGTTTGTTTTACTGAAGATATTATTTGAACTCATTCTGTTTATTATGACAATTTTGTTATTGTCCTCATAAGGGGTATTTGGTCTAGGATTGCATAGTGCCTGAATTGGGCACTGCTAATATTGATCTCCCCATAAAGAAAGGATTTTGGAAACCTATAGGGCCACTATAAGCCTATAGGGGGAAATCTGCAATACTCCAGATCTGCACTGCTAGAGTGGAAGATACATGAACAACATGAAAAAACAAGGGAAGAAAATGATCCAAACAAATCTAGATTCTATATTAATAGAATCCAATGACAGTATGTTAGAAGAAATGTCAGAAAAGGACTTCAGATTGTACATGATTAAGATGATTCACGAAGCAAAGGATGAGATAAGAGAGTAAATGCAGGCAATGAATGATAATACCAATAAGCTGAAAGAGCAACTGCAGGAAGCAAAAGATCATTTCAACAAAGAGATAGAGATTCTCAAAGAAAACCAAATGCAAATCCTTGAAATGAAGGAAACAATAAACCAAATAAAAAACTCAATGGAAAGCATCACCAACAGACTAGACCACTTGGAAGACAGAACCTCAGACAATTAAGACAAAATATTTAATCTTGAAAATAAAGTTGCCCAAACAGAGAAGATGGTAAGAAATCATGAACAGAATCTCCAGGAACTATGGGACATCATGAAAAGACCACATTTAAGAATTATTGGGATTGAGGAAGGCACAGAGATACAAACCAAAGGAATGAACAACCTATTCAATGAAATAATATCAGAAAATTTCCCAAACCTGAAGAATGAAATGGAAAATCAAATACAAGAGGCTTACAGAACACCAAATGCACAAAATCACAACAGATCCACACCAAGGAACATTATAATGAAAATGCCTAACATTCAAAATAAAGATAGGATTTTGAAGGCCGTGAGAAAAAGCATCAGATTACATATAGGGGGAGACGAATACGGATAGCAGCCGACTTCTCAACCCAGACTCTACAAGTTAGAAGGGCCTGGACCAACATATTTCAAGCTCTGAAAGAACATGGTTGCCAACCAAGAATCCTATACCCAGCAAAACTAACCTTCAGGTTTGAAGATGAAATAAAATCCTTCCATGATAAACAAAAGTTAAAAGAATTTACAAATAGAAAGCCTGCACTACAGAATGTTCTCAACAAAACATTCCATGAGGAGGAAATGAAAAACAACAATGTAGGTCAGCAAAGGGAGGAACTACCTTAGAGAAAAACCACTCAAAGGAGAAACCAAGCCAACTTAAAAACCAAAAATAAGCCAAATGACTGGGAATACAAATCATATCTCAATAATAACCCTGAACGTTAATATCCTGAACTCTTCAATCAAAAGACATAGTCTGGCAGAATGGATTAAAAAGAAAGACCCAACAATATGCTGCCTGCAAAAGACTCATCTCAAAGAAAAAGACATCCACAGACTAAAGGTGAAAGGATGGGAAAAAACCTACCATGCACATGGACTCGGTAAAAAAAGTGGGGGTTTCCATCCTTATATCAGATAAAGTGGACTTCAAGCCAAAGTTAGTCAGAAGGGATAAAGAAGGACATTTCATACTGCTTAAGGGAATTGTAAATCAGGAAGACATAATGATAGTAAATATTTATGCCCCAAACAATGGTGCATCCCTGTACATCAAACAAATCCTTCTCAATTTCAGGAATCACATAGACCACAACACAATAATTCTGGGCAACTTTAACACACCGCTGTCACCACTAGATAGGTCTTCCAAACAAAAACCAACCAAAGAAACCATAGAACTCAATAACACAATCAATAACCTATACTTAATAGACATATATAGAATATTCCATCCATGAACAAGCGGATTCACTTTCTTCTCAGCAGCACATGGATCCTTCTCTAAAATAAACTATATGTTATGCCACAAAGCAGCCCTTAGGAAATGCAAAAAAAAAAAAAAAAATAGAGATACTGCCTTGTGTTCTATCAGATCATAATGGACTGAGAGTAGAAATCAATGAAAAAATAAAAAACAGAAATTACTCCAACACCTGGAGACTAAATAATATGCTATTGAATGAAACATGGATAACAAAAAACATCAGGGAGGAGATAAAAAAAATTCTTAGAGGTCAATGAGAACGATGATATAACATATCAAAATCTCTGGGCCACTATGAAAGCAGTACTAAGAGGAAAATTCACTGCATGGCACACATTCCAGAAAAGAGTGAAAAGTCAACAATTAAATGACCTAATATTACAGCTCAGAGCCTAGAAAAAGAAGAACAGAATAACATAAAAAGTAGTTAAAAGAAGACAGGAAATAATTAAAATCAGAGCTGAAATCAATAAAATTGAAACAAAAGAAACTATTCAAAACATTGACAAAACAAAAAGTTGGTTCTTTGAGAAAGTAAACAAAATAGACAAACTCTTAGCCACACTAACAAAGAGAAGGAGAGAGAAGACTCAAATTACTAAAATACATAATGCAAAAGGAAATATCACGACAGACACCACTGAGATACAGAACATAATGAGAAGCTACTTTGAAAATCTGTATTCCAACAAAATAGAAAGTACCGAAGACATTGACAAATTTCTAGAGACATATGCTCCTCCCAAACTCAACCAGGAGGACATACACGATTTAAACAGATCAATATCAAGCAATGAAATAGAAGAAGCCATTAAAAACCTACCATCCCAGAAAAGCCCAAGACCAGTCGGATTCTCAGTCAAGTTCTACAAGACCTTCAAAGAAGAACTTATTCCAATACTTCTCAAAGTATTCCAGGAAATAGAAAAGGAAATAGAAAATACCAAACTCATTCTATGAAGCTAATATCACCCTCATACCCAAACCAGGAAAAGACACATCAAGGAAAGAAAATTTTAGACCAATATCCTTGATGAATATAGATGCAAAGATCCTTAACAAAATATTGGCAAACCGTATCCAAAAACATATTAAGAAAATTGTGCACCACGATCAAGTGGGGTTCATCCCTGGAATGCAAGGATGGTTTAACATCTGTAAATCAATAAACATAATCCATTATGTCAATAGACTTAAGGATAAGAATCATATGGTTATTTTCATTGACGTAGAAAAAGCATTTGACAAAATACAACATCCCTTCATGCTCAAAACACTAGAAAAAATAGGGATAGTAGGAACATACCTGAACATTGTAAAGGTTATTTATGCTAAGCCCATGGCCAACATCATTCTTAATGGAGAAAAACTGAAACCATTCCCTTTAAAAACGGGAACAAGACAGGGATGTCCTCTTTCACCACTTCTATTCGACATTGTCCTCAAAACTCTAGCCAGAGCAATTAGGCAGACTAAAGAAATCAAAGGGATACACATAGGAAAAGAGGAACTTAAGCTGTCACTATTTGCAGATGACATGATTCTATATTTAGAGGATCCAAAAAACTCCTCCAGAAAACTTCTAGACCTCATCAATGAATTCAGCAAAATAGCAGGCTATAAAACCAACATGCATAAATCTGAAGCATTTTTATATGCAAGCAACGAAACAGCTGAAAGGGAAATGAGGAAAACAACTCCATTTGCAACAGCCTCAAAAAAATAAAATAAAATAAAATACTTGGGAATCAATTTAACCAAAGAGGTAAAAGATCTCTATGATGAAAACTTCAAAACATTGAAGAAAGAAATTAAGGAAGACCTTAGAAGATGGAAAGATCTCCCATGTTCTTGGATAGGCAGAATTAATATTGTCAAAATGACCATACTACCAAAAGTGCTATACAGATTCAATGCAATTCCAATTAAAATCCCAATGATGAACCTTACAGAAATAGAGCAAGCAATTATGAAATTCATTTGGAAGAATAAGAAACCCAGAATAGCTAAAGCAATCCTTAGCAGGAAGAATGAAACAGGGGGTATCGCAATACCAGAACTTCAACTATACTACAAAGCAATAGTAATAAAAACGGCATGGTATTGGCACCAAAATAGACAGGTAGATCAATGGTATAGAATAGAGGACACGGACACAAACCCAAACAAATACAATTTTCTAATACTAGACAAAGGTGCCAAAAATATGCAATGGAGAAAAGATAGCCTCCTCAACAAATGGTGCTGGGAAAACTGGAAATCCATATGCAGCAGAATGAAACTAAACCCCTGTCTCTCACCCTGCACAAAACTCAACTCACAATGGATCAGGGACCTTGAAATCAGACCAGAGACCCTGCATCTTACAGAAGAAAAAGTAGGTTCAAATCTTCAACTTGTTGGCTTAGGATCAGACTTCCTTAACAGGACTCCCATGTCGCAAGAAATAAAAGCAATAATCAATAAGTGGGACAGATTCAAACTAAATAGCTTTCTCTCAGCAAAGGAAACTATCAGCAATGCGAAGAGAGAGCCTACAGAGTGGGAGAATATCTTTGCCACTCAAACTTCACATAGAGCACTAATTTCCAGAATATAAAAAGAACTCAAAAAACTCTACACCAAGAATACCAATAACCCAATCAACAAATGGGCTAAGGATATGAACAGACACTTCACAGAAGAAGATCTATAAGCAACCAACAAACATATGAAAAAATGTTCACCATCTTTAGTAATAAGAGAAATGCAAATCAAAATTACACTAAGATTCCATCTCACCCCAATTAGAATGGTGATTATCAAGAATACAAGCAACAATAGGTGTTGGAGAGGATGTGGGGAAAAAGGTACACTCATACATTGCTGGTGGGACTGCAAAATTAGTGCAGCCACTCTGGAAAGCAGTGTGGAGATTCCTTAGAAAACTTGGAATGGACCCACCATTTGACACAGCTATCCCACTCCTTGGCCTATACCCAAAGGACTTAAAATCAGCATACTACAGAAATACAGCCACATCAATGTTCATAGCTGCTCAATTCACAATAGCCAGACTGTGGAACCAACCTAGATGTCCTTCAATTGATGAATGGATAAAGAAACTGTGATATAGATATACAATGGAATATTACTCAGTTATAAAGAATAATAAAATTATGGCATTTGCAGGTAAATGGATGAAATTGGAGAATATCATGCTAAGTGAGATAAGCCAATCTCAAAAAACCAAAGGATGAATGATCTCACTGATAAGCGGATGATGACACATAATAGGGGGTGGCAGGGGGGCAAGAATGGATGAAGGAGGGACTGTATAGAGGGAAAAGAGGGGTGGGAGGGGTGGGGGGAAAGGAAAAAATAACAGAATGAATCAAACATCATTACCCTATGTAAATGTATGATTACGCAAATGGTATGCTATTACTCCATGTACAAACAGAAACAACATGTATCCCGTTTGTTTACAATAAAAGTAAATTAAAAATAAAAAAATACCAAAGAATGAAAAATAAAAAGTAAGTCATATAGGGTTATGCTATGGAGATCAGCAAAAAACTCCTAGTATGTATGAAAGATAAATTTTTTAGTGTTATATGGATATATGATGTCATGAGGCTTAAGATAAAATTCCCAGTTACAGTATCAAACACTGTCAAACTCAGAAAGTTGTGAATCTTATGCATTTTAGACAGACATGCACTAAACCTCTGTATACACTTCTCAGTCTTTAATGTGCATACAAATCTCTTGGGATTGAATCCTCTGAGAATCTTGTTAATATGAAGAATCGGATTCAGTGCATCTGCGACGGAGATTCTGAATTTCTGACAAGTTCCCAGGAGATGCCAACACTATTTGTCCTCAACCACAATTTGAGGGTGAGGTTGTCAAAGATATTGATATACTAAAAATAGACATCTGGGGAATGGACATCTTGTTAAGGGGAAGATGGGCACGTACTGGGGAAGGCCGCCATATGCATCTAAGTGTCATGCAGTCCCCATTAATGCTCACCTAATCACAGAGAGAGAACCTAGCAGAGGATGAGCTCTGCCTTAGCACCAAGGACAGGAGACTGGGAACCATAGACAGGCGGTGTATTTTATCACTTCAGTACATGTACAGCCGGACACATTGAAAGAATGGACATTTTTTTAAGCTGTCTGTTTTATCTCAACTCCCTAAGGTTTCCCTCCCAGTAATGGGAACAAAGCCCTTAAAGCTGTTCTCTGTTCCCAAACAGAGAGTAAAAGAGTAAATTGAGCCTGATAGCCAGATAGTGCTCAAACAGTAGGATTACCAGAAACTATTGACCAGAATCTACAGCCTGTTGTAAAACATTGTGAAACATGTTGTCAGCAAACCCAGACCCCCTTTGAAATTTCCTGGCAGCTTTGTTCCCCCTTTTCCCCCTTTCATGTGTGACCCCTCCCGATGTGTGGTTTCTGCCTTTATAAACCTACAAGATTTTCTGCTAGGGACTCGACTCCTGGAGTTGGGTCCCAGCGCGCTGGAATAAACACCTCTTGCGGTTTGCATCAAGTGACGCCTCCTGCGGTTGATTGGGGTTGCCATCCATCCATGGGACAGAGTTGGGGTTTCCTTTTTTGGGGCCTTACAACATAACCTCCTTTCTTTTCCTTGATATTTGTTTAAGTCCATCTGTGTATGTGGGAACTAGAGGGCTGTGTTAAGTTGTTTCCCCTATCTTTAATTCATCTGACTAATCTAGGTGTACCCCTGGGATCACATATTATTTTACTTCATCACCACAGTAACCCTGCAAGGAAGATATGATTCCCATTTTACAGATGAGGAAACTGAGTCTCAGAAAAGCGGATCTATTGTCCAAGGATATTCACACAAATATGAAAATATTAATGTGAAAATAAACCTGGTTGGCACTGGAGTTGTCTATCTCCTCTCTACTCCCAGCCACTTGACCATACCAGAGAACTGGCGGATTTCTAGCCCCTTCCTTAAATTAAAAAATCTCCATCTCTTTTCCTCTTCTCTCCTCTTCCCCTGACCTGACCGCCCCCCCCCCCCTTTCTCTCTCTCTCTCTGACTCACACTCTTATTTCTGGGGATTGAACCCAGGAGAGCTCTACCTCTTAGATACACCCCAAGCATTTTTTTATTTTATTTTTTATTTTGAAACAGGGTCTTGCTAAATTGATGAGGCTGACCTTAAACTTGTGATCATCCTGACTCCACCACCAGAGTAACTGGGATTCCAAGCATGTGTCATCACATCCGGCTCTTACACTACAACCTCTTCTAGGTGGGTGCTCTCACATAGTCCACTTAGTTGTGCTTTGTAACACATACTTATCTTCATGATAAAATCCTATAACCTGGATATAGAGATCTGGCTGTGCAGGTACTTGGGCACAAACCTGCTACTATGCCTGGAGCAACCACCTTTGGGGGCTTTGGGTCTTTGTAGCTCCAGATACCCAGAGGCTAGGGCCAGAGGCAGTAGCTGAACTGGGAGCGCAGAAGGATGTGAGAAGGTGCTGGGGGCTCAGGAGACACAGAGGGGCATGAGGAGCTTTGAGGGTTGCAGTGTGGCAGAGAGACAAGTGGTTTAGAGCAGTGAGAAGGAAGGTGAGGGGGTGGGGGAACACAAGTGGTACTGGCATCCCATAGATCCAAGCCATTAGTGACTGGTGGGAGGGAGCCAATTGCCTCATCCCAGTCCCGTAGGCTGGTGGGTTTTTGGTTCATGGTTTGCCATCTCCTCTTGCGCAAAACCTGGCCCAGCTGGGAAGGGTCTTCAGCCCCATTTGGTCCTCTCCAACCTTGAGTATATCATACACATACTTTCGAGTGTGAATAGGGACCAGGTATTGTTCTAGGCCTTGAGGTGCAGCTGTGAACACTTGGGTGCAAAGGCTCTTCTGAGGGGAAACTGACCTCCAGGTGGTGGTGATAGAATGTAACCAAGAGGATGGAGCTTACTTTAGTTAGAGGTCAGAGACAGTCTTTGGAAGCAGGTGACATTGAAAGGAAATCTCAATGAGAAAGGAAATTTCTCCAGTTGTGAGAATGTAAACTTGATGAACGATTGCAAAGGTCCAGGGGCTGGATGGGGCTGGTGTGTTGGAAGAGCAGCTAGGACTGCAAAGTGACTGGAGAAATAGGAGCCAGGGGAATTGCAGAGGCAGACGCAGCTGGAACGGTATGGATAGGAAAGTATTTGGTTATGGGGCCATGCTGCCGTTGAGCCCCCTAGGGACATAAGCCAGAGGAATTTGATAGATTTGGCTGCTGTATGAGGAAGGACTTGGAGGAAGGGGTTGAGAAGGGCAGAGCAAGCAGAGATGTCCTTTTTTTTTTTTTTTTTTTCCTGTACTGGGATTGAACCCAGGGTTTCCTGAATGTTTGGCAAGCGCTTTACTACTGAGTTACATCCCCAGTGCCCTCCCCCAACTCCCCGCCCACCCCCTCAACCCCCCAGTTTTGAGACAGGGTCTGATACATTGTCAAGGCATGCAATCCTCCTCCCTCAACCTTCCCAGGCGCTGCCATTACACACGGTGCCAGCAAGATGTCCTGTTTCTTGTGCACACCACCTTCCTCGCCCCCATCCCCTCCACCCTTTCACACCCCTCGGGGAAAGCTGAATGGGGTTTGGGGCCAGAGACAGAGAAGCAGCCGGCCTGAGCATTTGTGGAGGCCAGGCAGTTCCCAGTACCTGCTCAGACCATGGCCTCCCACTCCAAGGAAGCAGGGAAGCGTCAGTCGGCAGTACTATCCATCAGTCTCCGCCCTGTGCCAAGGGAATCCCCGCTTTGGAGCGGTTCCCTTTAAATTTCAATGTCCCTCTCTCCTGTGCCCTGGACCAGGCGGGCTGCTCCAAGGAGGGACCTGGTCGCGCGTGGGCTCTTCCGGGGACTCTCTAGCCCTCTAGCCAGGACGCGTGGAGTGCACCAAATGCCCTGAGGAGCTCCAAGACTCGTGCCTTTGGGATCTTCCCTGCCAGTGATTGTTCTCAGTTTCAGGAGCGCCTCGCGGTATTTCTTTCGAGGGATCGTGTGAACTTGGACCGCTAGAATGGTGCTGACACGCTGATTTGGGGTGATTCGAATTGTTTACAGAGATAGTGGCCTCGCAAAAATATTTGCCCATGGCCCCGAGCATTCCAGATGATTCTTGGCTACCTCTGGCATCGCCTTTCATGGGATGGCAGCAAAGGCAAAGAGCTGGCCAAAGGCGCATAGTGGATGCATTTTCTTTCCTGGGGAGGCGACTCAGGCATGGGGGTATTCAAAGGAGACCTAGCAATGGTCCTGCGCTCTGTAATCCCCGGATCTGGGGTATTCGGGCGAATGGTGACTCAGGGCTGTGGACTCCCGGAAGGGAACAAAGGGAAGGGGGCAAGGAGATGGAGCGGGGAAGGGAGAGTGCGGGTCCAGCCTCTACTCCTTTCTTCCTGGCCCCAGTCCGCTGGGTATCGCTCAGGCTGCTCTCCTCGAGTTATGTAACCCCGGAACAGAACGTGGCAGCCGAGTGAGCAAGGAGTAGGGGAGGGGAGGGAAGGAGAGAGGGGAGGCGGGGCCGGGGGTGGTGTGGTGGGGGGATGGGGTGGTGATGGGAGCGTCGCCTCTGGTTGAGCCACTTGGGTAGTCTTTCAGAAGGATTCCTGAAGGACCAGCCCTTTCCCATCCGCGCCCAGTCTTCTGCCTCAGTTTCCCCGTCCTCTTCTTCCCCTTCGGTCCCACCCGCCCTAGCAAGGGAACTTGTGTTTCTGGATGGATTTCCCTCTCGGGTTATTTCCTCCCCAAACTTCTCAGCTTTGCTCCCTTGGCTAAGTCAGTTAGCCGCTCTGAACCTCAATTTACCAGTTTGTACAATGAGGTTTGATTGAAAGACCACGCGTAAAGTGCCTGGCATCGTGTACCGCACAAAGTAGGTGCTCCCTGTGGGGACAGGCGCCTCACGGGACTTAAGGACATATATGGCCTTTGCAGATAGTAAAGGGCAGCGCATAGATGAGGAGGATTAGCCCGGGTTGTCCAGAGAGGGAGGGGCAGGGTTGGTGAGTCCAGGGACCCGGGGCCGCCCGGCGTCACCCCGCGCCCTCCCGGGGGTCCGCGGTGCCCGGGCTCTCCCCTCTCCTAGGAGGTCCTGGGTCAGAGCCGGCTGTGGGCGGGCCGGAGGCTGTAGAGGGGCGTGGGGCAGGCAGGAAGGGGCGGGGGGCTCCTGAGCGGCCGGCAGGAAAAGGCGAACCCACCGCCCGCTCGGAGTCCCGAGCGCCGGAGCTCTGCGCGCGTCATGTGGGGACTCCTGCTCGCCTTGGCGGCCTTAGCGCCTGCTGTCGGCTTGGGTCTGGGGGCACCCAGCGCCTCGGTGCTGGGCCCGACGTCGCCCGCGACCACCGAGGCCACGGGCTCGACCACGGCTCCACGTAGCAGTCCTGCACAGCCGCCCCGGAAGGCTAACGGTGAGCTCCCGGACTCAGACCCCGCTGCTCCAGCAAGTTGGTGGCTCCACTCCCCGGTCCCCTGTAGCGCCCGGTCCCAGACACACATACTCACACCCACACACCCTGCTCCACTTTCCGGCCCCTTGTGGTGCCCCTCCCCAACGCACAAGCACACTCACTCGCGCGCGCGCCCGCGCGCACGGACACACACACACAAAACCCTGCCCCATTCCTCTGGCCCACGGCGCCTTTTCCTAAACACACACACACACACACACACACACGCACACATTCTCTCATTCACCCTGCCGACGCAGTGGTTGCTGACTCAGCAGTCCGGGGCCGGGTTCCTGGCCAGATTTAGTCAGCAGCACTGGGACGCACACCAGTGGAATGCTGCCTCCTCTAGCTCCTAACCTTCCCTTTTCTCAGATGAGGAAACTGAGGCCAGAGCCTGGAGGAAGGGACAAAGAGATGCAAAGGCATCCGAGGAAAAGGTTCACAGCAAGCTTGTATGGGCCAGAGTTTAAGGACAAGGGCTGGAGGAAAAGAACAAAAGAAAAAGAGGGAGAGGCTTTTGGCTGAGGCAGTCCGGAGGAAGGGGGCTCTGATTCTGGACTGGAGAGACAGGCTGCAGGACCTCCCAACTTCCCAGATGTGGAAGCCTATGGAGGAAGGCAAGGGGATAGCAGTGGGGGGGCTTCTAGGGAGGTAAGTGGAAGCAAACCCTGAAGGTTTTTCTGAGTCAGGAAGAGAGAGGGCTGGTGAGAAGAAAACAGTGTGTGCGAAAGCACAGGGACACCCGGTACCAAAATGTGCGGCACATGCTGGAGGCAGCTGTGTCATGTGTGTGGTTAGGGAACTACAGCCCTCCCCTGTGCTGGAGGGCGAGCAGGCAGCCTGGGAAAGCCTCAGCAGCCAAGCAGACATGGATTTGAGTATGGTTCAAGTCAGCTCAGAGGGCATATGCACCCATGGAGGCAGCCCTGGGGCTTTGGGACAGGAGACCTGGTCTGAAGCTGAGGAAGGATAGTATTTCAGGGGAAGGGGACAGTTATTGCAAGGCCTGGAGGTAAAGAACCAAACTCAACTCTTCAGAACAACCAACCAGTTTCTGGTGGCTGAGTGTAGCTCTCCATAGGGTCAGAGTTAAGCCTGACCAACCATGTAGTTATCAGAAAGAAGTGGGTGCCAAGGAAGTGACTGGAAAGGTAGGTGGGGGTCCGACTGCATGACTTCAGTGCCATTCTAAGGCTCTTCGATACTTGTAGTGGGCCTGCCATGGACTTGCATGTCTTCTTGGACTGGCAGACCTTTCCATCTGAGGTTTCATGCTGTTTTTTCTTCTCTTTGGTACTATGTCCCCCTGGACCTCAGCGACCTCAGAACAACACGTTCGGATTAGAGTCATCAAGAAGAAAAAGGTCATTGTGAAGAAGCGAAAGAAACTAACTCGCCCTAGTCCTCTAGTGACTGCCAAGCCCTTGGTGACCACCAGTCCATCAGGGACTCTCAACCCCCCTGAGAAACAAGAGCCAGGTACTTTCTCTCCAGGGACTGCCCAGGCTTGCAGCTTCTGGGGTCTTGTGGGCATAGACATGCCTCCCTCCCTGTAGCAAGTTAGGCTTAGCTTACCTGCTCTGACTGTTTTCTCTCTGGTCTAATCTTAATGCTCTGGCTGTACCCCAGGCTGTCCACCTTTGGGCCTGGAGTCCCTGCGAGTTTCAGATAGCCAGTTTGAGGCATCCAGCAGCCAGTCCTTTGGTCTTGGACCACATCGAGGTCGGCTCAACATCCAGGTAATCAACTCTGGCTCAGAATCCAGGTCCAAGGGGTAGGCAGGAGAATACCTGGGACCTTCTCCCTTGTTTCCTCCTTGTCTTGGTCTACCCCACTCTGCCCACTTGGGCCTGATCACCTTGTCTTGTGTCAATAGTCAGGTCTGGAGGATGGTGATCTCTATGATGGGGCCTGGTGTGCCGAGCAGCAGGATACTGAGCCATGGTTTCAGGTGGATGCTAAGAACCCCATCCGCTTCTCAGGCATTGTCACACAGGGCAGGAACTCTGTCTGGAGGTGAGGCAGGCCAGCCCTTACCAGGAAGTTGTGGGCAGACACAGGAGGGCTGCTGCAGGATTCCTGGGGGCACTGTTATCTCACCTTTCCTGCCAGGTATGACTGGGTGACATCATACAAGGTCCAGTTCAGCAATGACAGTCAGACCTGGTGGACAAGTCGGAATCACAGCAGTGGGACAGATGCTGTGAGTAGTCTCTGGGATCCTCTGTGCTAGGAGTTGGGCACCCAGCCCACCATAGTGTGCTTGGCTAGACTGGGACTCCTTTGTGGATAAAGAATAGATGTCCACTTAGGTAATCCAGGAAAAATAGTCTTTTGGTCAGGATGGGTGACACCAGCAGGCATCTTGGGAACAGGCTGCTTTGGGATACGCCCATGTCCTTGATAACTCCACCACTGGGTGGATGCTGCCTCCTGCTGCAGCTTCCTCTGGGACATCCCTTCTGGGTACCTCTGGCTCTAATCACTTCTCACCTGTTCATTGCTGTGGGTTTCTCCAACTCACTGACCCTTTTTACACCAGACCTCAGTATAGCGTGCTGTCCATGTTTAGAATGGGTTGTTCCCAAGGCATGTAGCCATCTTGATCTAATGAGCTGTGACTAAGCCAGAAAACATGGACTGGCTATGGGCAGGGGCTGTGGGCCGGGGGGTCCATGTTCAGAGGAGAGTGCAAATCTCTAGCTGAACTAGAGACCAGGAAGGGTTAACTGGTGAACTTGGAGGCCTGATCTTCTTTCCTGGATCCTGGGCCAGGCTAGGATTTGAGCAGCCCCAACAAAGGATTTAATGCCCCCAGGTATTTCCTGCCAATTCGGACCCAGAAACTCCAGTGCTGAACCTCTTGCCAGAGCCTCAGGTGGCCCGTTTCATTCGCCTGCTGCCCCAGACCTGGCTCCATGGAGGCGCGTCTTGCCTCCGGGCAGAGATCCTGGCCTGCCCTGTCTCAGGTGGGCAACTGGGTAAAGGTTGGATGGGCAGGGCCTCGGTGCAGGGTGTATCCCCCATTGTGAACTCACCCTTTGCCTTTAACTCATCTACCACCAGATCCTAATGACCTACCCCCTGAGACCCAGGCACTGGGATCCTCTGACCCTCTGGATTTTCGGCATCACAATTATAAGGCCATGAGGAAGGTCAGCTCTGACCCTATGAAGGAGGTTTGCCCGTCTCAGGTCCTTCTCCCACCTGGGCATAACTTGCTATGACCACTCACAACCCCCACCATGTCTCCTACCCCTGTCCCCTGCTTCTTTCCTGTTGACCCCTTGCTCTGCCCCTTCCTTCCTAGTCTGCTGCTCTCTTGCACCACGCCGTGATGCCCCATCTGTGTGGGCCACCACTGACTTTGTAAATCCGTCCACGGCTGCATGTGGTCTAACCCCTGCATGTAATCCTTCCATGCCTCACGCCATACCATCCTCTGTCCCCCAGCTGATGAAGGAGGTGAATGAGCAGTGTCCCAACATCACCCGCATCTACAGCATTGGGAAGAGCTACCGGGGTCTGAAGCTGTATGTGATGGAAATGTCAGACCAGCCTGGGGAGCATGAACTGGGTACTGGCAGGTGGCATGGGGAAGAGGTGGGCACAGGGCAGGCCGTGGGTGTGAGCCAGTTGCTAGCCCCTTGTGTTCCCAGGAGAACCCGAGGTACGCTATGTGGCTGGCATGCATGGGAATGAGGCCCTGGGGCGGGAGCTACTTCTGCTCCTGATGCAGTTCTTGTGCCGCGAATTCCTGCGAGGGGACCCACGTGTGACCCGGCTGCTCACTGAGATGCGCATTCACCTGTTGCCCTCCATGAATCCTGATGGCTATGAGACCGCCTACCGCCGGGTAGGCCACCTGGCCTGAGGGCACCCTGCCCCTTCTACCCTGGTGTCTAGAGCCTGTTTGGCTTAAGCAAATCCCTTCTCTGTCAGGGCTCAGAGCTGGTGGGCTGGGCAGAAGGTCGCTGGAACCACCAGAGCATTGACCTTAACCATAATTTTGCTGACCTCAACACACCACTGTGGGATGCTGAGGATGATGGGCTGGTGCCCCACATTGTCCCCAATCATCACGTGCCACTGCCTACTTATTACACTCTGCCCAATGCCACTGTGAGTATTCTGGGGGCACTGGTGGAGGCCCACCCAGGGGTGCCTTGTGTCTACATCTGGCCCTCCTGACCCACCCCTGTCCAGGTGGCTCCTGAAACACGGGCAGTAATTGAGTGGATGAAGCGGATCCCCTTTGTGCTGAGTGCCAACCTCCACGGCGGTGAGCTGGTGGTGTCTTACCCATTCGACATGACTCGGACCCCGTGGGCTGCCCGTGAACTCACCCCCACGCCGGATGATGCTGTCTTTCGCTGGCTCAGCACTGTCTATGCTGGCACTAATCGGGTCATGCAGGACACAGATCGCCGACCCTGCCACAGCCAGGACTTCTCTTTGCATGGCAACATCATCAACGGGGCTGACTGGCACACAGTCCCTGGGAGTATGTGCCCGAGGGTGGAGTTGGCCCCATCCCTGCCAATCCCTGTCCCATAAGACAGTCTGCTGTTTTGTACAGTGCTCTTGGCAATTCCCACCCTGAAGTGTCTCCCAGGGAAGCGCCCCAGGAGGGTGGGACTCCCATCCTACTCCCTTAGGTCGCAGTGTCTGTGATACCTCTAGGCATGAATGACTTCAGCTACCTACATACCAACTGCTTTGAGGTCACTGTGGAGCTATCTTGTGACAAGTTTCCTCATGAGAATGAGCTACCTCAGGAATGGGAGAACAACAAAGACGCCCTCCTCACCTACCTGGAGCAGGTCAGAGCTGCACCCCCACAGCCCTCAGCCTGCCCGTGTCCTGACCAGTCTACTCTCCATTTAGGCTGCTGCTGCCACCAGGGAGTCTTCTATGATAGATGACATAAGATTATTTGGAAGGATCTGGGACAGAAAATGCAGTTTGTAAGCAGGACAATGTCAGACATTGTAAGCCAGTGGGACTAGACCCCAGAGCAGCCTAGGGGTTGGTTCTAGAGCTGTTGCAGACCTATCCTCAGGAGAGCTCTTAGAAAAAAACATTAGGCAGGTACAGGAACTTCCCTGACACAGAAACATCATGTTCTCTAAGGACTCCTATCCCTTGGGATGGCTCCATAAGAGCAACTTCAAAAGACAAGGGCCACCAATCTTGGGGAAGCCCAGAGGTTTGCCTTCCTACCAGTCCAGATGTAATTTTTCAATCAGAAGATAATTTTACCAGAAGTTTTGTCACCTAGGAACATAGTAGACATATTACCTCTATTGAGTTTGTAGGGGACCAGAGCCAGAAAGCTAGCTGAGAGTCACATTCTCTGCAGAGGGGAAAGGTTTTCGATATCCTTTCCCCACACAGGTGCGAATGGGCATTGCAGGAGTTGTGCGGGACAAGGACACGGAACTTGGGATTGCGGATGCTGTCATTGCTGTGGAGGGGATTAACCATGATGTTACAACGGGTGTGTGTAGCAAGGAGGGGCGCGGGAGGCAGGTATTGAGGGAGGAGCTAGAAGACTTTAGGCTGGGTCAGGAGCTGAGGATTACTGGACCCTGACCTTGCCTTTCACTCCCTTCAGCTTGGGGCGGGGATTACTGGCGGCTGCTGACCCCAGGGGACTATGCCGTGACTGCCAGTGCTGAGGGTTACCATTCAGTGACACGGACCTGCCGGGTTACCTTTGAAGAGGGCCCTGTTCCCTGCAATTTCATGCTCACCAAGACTCCCAAACAAAGACTGAGAGAGCTGCTGGCAGCAGGGGCCAAGGTGCCCCCAGACCTTCGGAGGCGACTGGAGCGACTGAGGGGACAGAAGGATTAACACCTCTATCTGAAGACAGCCAAAGTCTTGGGCAGGCTGGACCTGTCCAGAACTGAAGGGGAAAAATGGGGAGGGAGGGACAAAGTGGAGGAAGAGGTGCTTCCGCTCATTAAAGTTACCTGGCACCTTCGCTGATCCTCCTGTTGTCTCTGTGTCCCAGATCTTCCCCCCAGCGCAGGCCTCAGCCCACCTCTCATCCTATTCTGCACTTGCTCTCATCAGCTGAGTTCTGAAGACTGGAAAGAGGATCTTACCTGGACCCTTGAGTCCAAGGCTTTGCAGAGAGACACATTTGTGCCTGTGAATTTCTGCTGTAGGTACCATTGCATTCTGTAAGTACCTGCCAAGCACACAAGGGTCAGTGCTGCCCACGCCAAACTTCTTGGGGCTCCCAGTCAAGAGGGGAGAGTTTAATACTTAGAAATGCCAAGGTGGAGGCCAGTTGCTGTGGAAGTGTAGGCAGGGGAGTCACACACATGGCAAACACAGCACTGCCCATCAGCAGGGATGCCCTGTACCTATTCTGTCAGTCAAGAGCATAATAGAAGTGATGGTTCAAGGGAGTTCAGATGGAAGGTGGGCCAGGTGTGCGGGTTCCCCAGGAAGAAGGGAACCAAAGATAGATCAGCTGAGAGCATTTGCATTTGCTTCATCAGACATTCTCCAGAAGTGTTGATAAATGATTGGTTTTTGTCAGACGGAGGGAGGAATTATGTGTGAGTCTATGTCTTGCCAGTAAAATAACCCATTCTAGGTATTTCATGCAGAGAAAATTTTCATTCTAGAAATTGGATATGAATGTGTTCAAAGAGCTGGATGAGATAGAGGAAGAAGAAAATTTCCCAGAAAGCTGAGAACACCCTTGGTTTGGTGTCTATGATAGCCTGTATTTGCCTATGTGGGTTCTGATCCCTTGTGGTCACCTGCCATCACTACAGCAAGAAACAATTTCTACCTTCTACTTTATAATCTCTAGCCTGCGAAGTCCACAGACAAAATTGTAACTGTAACCTACAAAATGTAGGCTCCCAGCATCCCTGTAATTCAGAGTAGAGCTTCCAAGGACAGGAAGGGGGCAAATATTAACAGGCAAAAACCAGCATAAAGGCATCATGAAGCCTTCTGTTAGGGAAGTTCTGCCTAGTGCTTGACTGTTACAGTGTCTTGAAGTGTCTCTGTCTCTCACATCTTCAGTCTCACATAGGATGCCACGTTGCCTTGCACCTTTACTCCTCAACACCAACTCCACTTATATGGTACTACTTTTTCAAAAAAATTTCCATCTTAGTTAATGTACATAGTTCTGAATGCATATACGTGTACACATCTGTATAAATTTATACAAGTAGAATACACTCAGGCAATTGCAACCCAGGTCAAAAAACAGTACTGCTAGCATCACCCATTAGTACCTCCTTGCCTGCTAAAGATGATCATTATCCTGATGTGGGGGTCCTCTCTGCCACATCCCGTGTGGATGAGAAAAGGGTTAACTGCTAGAGGAGGATGTTGGCGATATTTCACTCAATTACCCAAAAACTTATCTACTCAATAAACACACAAGAGCCAATACTCTTTTTAAAGGAGACGGGGCATGACAGTTCTGACCACACCAGCTCTGGCCTCTAACAAAAACAAGTCTCTTTGATTTACAATATACAGGTAAAGGGGGTCAGGGCCAGGAAGAGCTTCCTCTGTGATGGACAGGATAGGGTGGAGTTAGGGGAGCCATTCTCTTAAGGGGAATATTCCAGAAGGAGACAGGGAACCATTCCCATGCAGTGCCACATACTTCCGGCAGTTCCTAGAAGCCAGGCCTCTGCGTCCCATGGCTCAGCCTAGTCTGATTCTGCTAAATAAGGATGACTTCCCACGTCCTGACTTCTAATGTCATAGTTTAATTTATTTGCTTTTTTGGGGGCTGGAATTTCTTTCCATTGCACTCCTGAGCTTGGTTTCACTTGGATATAACAGAGTTCTTTGTTGTAAATGATAGAATTCACTCTAAATGACTTGAATACAAAGGGATTGATCAAAGGATATTAGGAAATTTACACAATCTCTCAGAGAACTAGTATCCAGGCTTGAGTGTTGTACATCTTGAAACAATAGCCAGTGTCAATAAAGGCCAGAGGAATGCCACATCATGGACATATCCTAGAAGAACACCACTCTCACCTTTGCTTTCTATTTGGCAGCTAGGACACTAGTTGCTAAAAGCTTCCATATTTGCACTGTAGGAACCATACATATACGTCTGCTACCATGGTTGCCAGAAAACCTGCCACCTTACTGTGCCAATATTTAGCTCCAAGTTTAGGGCATCTGTTTGGCAGGATCAGTGTTACATGGAGAATTCCCAGATAGAAGGGAATTGGAGACTTAGCCTTTAGTCATCTAACCTCTACAGTTCAGGAAATCAAGCCAGAGCAAGGTTGAGGTGAATGTTAAGTGAGCTGGTCTACAGTATCTGAAACTCTGTAGAATATTCAGCTACAGGATCACAGTACTGTACAACTTTACTGGATTTTGTTTAAAATGAACAAAGATCTAGGCATGGTGGAGTGTGACTATAATCCTAGTAACTCAGAAGGCTGAAGGAGAAGGAGCACAAATTTGAGGCTAATCTCAGTAACTTAGTAAAACCCTGTCTCAAAATAAAAAATTAAAATGACTGGGGGTGTAGCTCCGTGACAGAGCACCTCCAGGTTCAACCCCCTGTACCAAAAAATAAATAAATAGGCCTGGGGATATAACTCAGTTGGTAGAGTGCTTGCCTCTCATGCACAAGGCCCTAGGTTCAATCCCACACACCACAAGAAAAAAATAAAATAAAAATAATAAATAAATAAATAAGAATTTTCCATTCATTGAACTATTACAAATAGGTAAATAACAAATAGTTTTTCCAAGTACAATGAGCATCAAATATCAAAATCATCAAGCAAATAAGGAAATAATGCACCACAGGAGTCAGGAGAAATAACAAATAGGAGATCTAGACCCACAAAGATTTCATAAATTTAAAACACCAGGTGAAGATTATAAAATAACTATGTTCATGTTGTAGAAAGAAACAAGTCTTATTTCAAGATGTCACATCATATTTTTAAAAATGAGCTATTTGAAAAACTATTTGTATAGAAATACAACAACAAATTAAAAACTAAGTGAATGTATTTAAAAGTAGATCAGACAGTTAAAGAGAGAATTAGTGGACTAAAAGTTAGGTCAGAAGAAAATATCAAGAACACTCAGAGAGATAGAGGAAAATACAGAAAGATAACATTGAACAGACAAATGGAGGGAAAGCTGAGAAAGAGTAAAGAGGAAGAATGGGTGACAACAACAATATGTGTGTGTGTCTTTTTTTTTTTTTTTGAGATGGGGTCTTACTATGTTGCCCAGGCTGGTCTCAAACTGGCAGGCTTAAGTGATCCTCCTGCCTCTGCCTCCTGAGAAGCTGGAACTACATGCACCAGTGGATAGATTAATTTTTGAAGAGATTTTTAACTGAGAATATTTTAGAACTGATGAAAGATGCCAATTCAGTTTCAAGAAATTCAGCAAACCCCAAGAAAGATAAACAACCCAATAGAATAATGAGTAAAAATGTAAATGTGCATTTCACAAAAAGTATCTATTTTTATTTATTCACATTTAAATGTTTGCATTCAATAAAATTCACATTTTTTGAGTGCAGTTCTATGAGTCACATTCTTATGACCACCACTACCACCACCAGACACAGACACCAAAAAATTCTCATGTGTTGTCCTTTCACATTTAGCTCCTTCTACTCCAACCCTAGGAAACCAATGATCGGTTTCTGAGCTTATATTTTTGTTTATCTCAATGAACTCCCAGCAGGATAAATTCAGACCCACATCTAGACATACCATAATAAAATAGTCCAATGTCAAAGAGTGACTAAAAAAGCAGGAAGCAAGAAGCAACTCATCAAATATAAAGGATCTTCAGTAAGATTAACAGCTTACTTCTTACCAGAAACCATGGAAGCCAGAAGGCAGTGGGAATGACATATTTAAAGTATTGGAGAAAAATATTGTCAATATTCTTTATCCAGTGAAACTATTCAAAAATAAAGGAGAAATAAAAGCATTCTTTTTTGGGGGGTGGGGGTGGGGGGCTGGGGATTGAACCCAGGGCCTTGTGCTTGCAAAGCAAGCATTGTACCAACTAAGCTATATTATCCCCAGCCCCTGAAAACGTTCTTAGACAAACAAAACTTCATCATTAACCAACTTGCCTTGTAAGAAATATTTGAAAAATTTCTTCCTTCTGAAATAAAAGGATACTAGACAATAATTCAAATCCCACATGAAGAAATACAGATTACTGGTAAAGGTTTCTGCCTAAGTAAATTTGGTAGACTGTAAAAATCAGATTATTTAAAAGACAACTACATAGAACAATAATTATGTCTGCATCACAACTCAATCACAAAAAAAGATGATAACCCAATCAAAAGGTGAGTAAAGGATATGAATAGACACTTTTTCCAAAGAATATCTACAAATTGCCAATAAGCACATGAAAAGATGCTCAGCATCATCTGTCATCATGGAAATGCAAATCAAAACCACCACGAAATGTCACTCAACACCCATTTGGTTGGTTGTAGTAAAAAAAAAAAAAAAAAAAAAAAAAAAAAAAAAAAAAAAAAAAAACCAGTAACTAGTGTTGGAGAGGATGTAGAGAAATAGGAACACTCCTACTCTTCTGATGAAAATGTAAAATAGTGCAGTAACTTTGGAACACTGGAAGTTCATCAATTGACCAAAAATTCTACTCCTGAGCATATACCCAAGAGCACAGAAAAACCTATACACAAATGTTCATAGCTGGTTTATTCATAATAGCTAAATGGTGGAAGTAACCCCTATTGAATGTCATGTTCAAAAACTAACTCCAATGTAACAAAGATGTAAATGTAGAAGAGAAAATTCTAAAAATCTTAAGAAGAAATATAGGTCAAAAACTTCACGACAGCAACAAGAGTTTCTTGAATATGACATGAAAGGCACTAGGAACAATGGGAAAAATAGGCAAATTGGACTATCTTAAGTGAAACTTTAAATAAACTTTTATGCGTTGAAGGGTACTATCAACAGAGTAATAGGGCAACTTAAAGAATGGGAGAAAATATTTGCAAATCACATATCTGATAAGATTAATATTCAAAACATACAGGGACTCCTAAAACACAAGAACAATAAATAAATGGACAACCTAATTAAAAAATGGACAAAGAAGATATACAAATGGACAATAAGGCTAGGCGTGGTGGCACACACCTGGAATCCCAGAGACTAGGGAGGCTGAGGCATGAGAATTGCAAGTGTGAGGCCAGCCTCAGCAAATTAGGGAGACCCTGTCTCAAAAAATAGAACAAAGGGGCTGGTATGTGGCTCAGTGGTACAGCACCCCTGGGTTCAATCCCCAGTACCAGGGGGTTAAAAAAATAGGACAGTAAGCACTTGAAAGGAAGCCCAACATTACTAATTATTAGGGACATACAAAGCAAAACCACAGTGAGACATCCCTTTGGGTGGCTATTCAAGAAACAGAAAATATCAAGTGTTGATAAAAGTGTGGAGAGATTGGAACCCTTGTGCGATGTTGGTAGGAATGTAAAATGGTTAAAATCAATCTAGAAAATGATATGATGGTTTCTTCAAAAATAGAACACAGAATTACCATATGATATAGCAATGCCCTGGGTATATATCCAATATAATGAAAAGCAAGATCTTAAAGAGACATGTGTATACCTGTCAGGACCAGCGCAACAAAACTCTCAGGTTGGACGAGGGCAAAGAGAGATTGGAAAATAAAGAATCACAGACACAGATCTTGAAGATTAAGCTGGGATCAGGTAGAGTTCTGCTCTCTGATAGAGATGCAGATCTAAAGAGTTACACCAGCAATCTTTATTTATATATGTCTCATTATCAGGTTAAAGACCATAATTCTTTGGATTCAGTAAAGTTACAGAAACTAGGACATCTATGTAGCTTTTTCACAGCTGAAATCCATAGATGCAAAGTACAATGTTAGGAGGTTTGTGTGGCTCTCAAGACAGTCCATTGTTTAAAGTTACCCTAAGGCAGGCAGGAACTGGAGAAGCAAAACTGGTGAAACATTATGGTCGTCTAGCCTAAGAATTCTTTCCTTCCTGGGAGCTGTGTGCCTGAGATCAAGGTTGGAATGGGTAGGGCTCTTGTACAGAGCCTCCTCATGCAGGGCATTGCTACAGCAGCTAGGCATCCTGTGCCCTTACACAGAAACATTCCCAGGAACTGGCATGCCACAACCATGAGGGCATCAGAGACCCCTGATTTCAGTAACTACTCTCCCACCCTCCATTACTGCTCTCAACATACCTGAATATGTTTATAGCAGCATTATTCCTTATCATCGAAGAGTGATGGCAACCTAAGTTTTAATGTTGGAATAAATTCATAAGCAAAATGAGGTGCGTGCATGCATACATACAATGAGATGTTAAGTGGTTCAGTGAGTTTTTTGGTCACTGTGACAATTTTTTTGTCACCTGACAACAATTACGGGAGGAAAAGTTTATTCCGGGGTCATGGTTTCAGAGGCCTCAGTCCATGGTTGGCCAACTCCATAGCTCTGGACCAGAAGTAATGCAGAGCATTATGGTAGAAGAGCATGGAGGAGGAAAGCAGCCAGGACATGGCAACAAGGAAAGAGAGAGCTCTGCTCACCAGTATAAACCCCAGTGTTCCTTTGTGTGGATGTTCCCCAGCTTGTTTACCACTGAGCCACTGAAAAACATTTGGGTGGTGCGGACATTTTGAATACTGCTGCTGGGAGCATGTGGGTTTTCGTGTGAACATAATCTTCATTCTTTAGGAAGTAGTAACCCACCTCCTCCAGCCACACCTGCCCAGTCTACAGTTACCACCTTGTTAATCCCCATAAGTGGATTAAGACATTGATTAGGTCACACCTCTCATAATCTAATCTTTTTGCTTCTGAACATTCTTGCATTGTCTCACACATGAATTTTTGGGGGATACCTCATATCTAAACCATGACTTTAACTTTTAAAAGGGAAACTCGGATCTACACTGTAGCATGAATGAACTTTGCATACATTATGCTAAGTAAAATAAACCATTCTCAAAACCACAAATACGAGGCTATATACCAATATAAGGTACCTAAGTAGTCAAACTTAGAGACAGAAAATCAATAGTGGTTGCCAGGACTGGGAGGAGAGGGAAATGAGGAGTTATTATTTAATGGATACAAAATTTCAATTTTACCAGATGAAAAGAGTTTGGAGATGGATAGGGGTGATGGTTACACAATACTTTGCATATGTTTAGTACCTCTGAACTGTACACTTACAATGTAAACTTCATGTGTAGGGTATTTTATTACAATTAAAAAATTGAAGCTCTTAAATGTAACTGTTGTATTTGGAAACAAAGGTTAAAAAAAGGAATTCTGGTTGTGGCTCAGTGGTGGAGCACTTGCCTAGCAGGTATGATGCACTGGGTTCGACCCTCAGTACCACATAAAAAAATAAATAAAGTTATTGTGTAAAAGAAATGCCAACACGTAACCATAATAATAAAAAAAGGTTAAAGAAAGAAAAAGGAATACAATACTAATATATAACACATCATGGGGTGGACCTTGAAAACTTTAGACTAAATAGAAGTTATTTTGCTTCCATTTTGTATTTGTTAAAAAAAAAATCTGCAGAATCGAGTTGTGCTTGCAAGGACTTCATATTTCCCAAGAATAAAAAACAAAAGCAAGCAAGCAAACAAACAACAACAACAACAACAAATAACTCCAAGAATTCCACTTGGTCAACTTAATTCCTTTTCTTTTGCCTTTTCTCCCTTACTCGCCTTCCCTCCCACCCTCTTTTCCAAGCTGTTTTGCTTTGCAATATGTTACTGCTGGCAATGAGTTGCAGGATCATGCAGTATGTATTTGAGTTTGAAATTTCTGAAATATGGTTGGGGTCATTAATAAAGAAAGTCTTCCAAACTGGGCTGGGTACCTTGAGCATGCTTGTAATCCCAGCTACTCAGGAGACTGAGACTGGAGGATTGCAATTTTGAGGTCAGCCTGGCCAACTTAGTGAGACCCTGTCTCAAAATAAAAAAAAAAAAAAAAAAAATAAGGGCTAGGGTTGTGGCTCAGTGGTAGAGCACTTGTCTAGCATGTGTGAGGCCCTGGGTTCGATTCTCAGCACTGCATATAAATAAATGAATAAAATAAAGATCCATTAACAACTAAAAATATTAAAAAATAAAAGAAAGGGCTAGGGATGCAGTTCATGGTAGAGTGCTTATGCATGAGGCCCTTGGTTCAACCTCCAGTACCCCAATAAATTATTGAGTGGGTTTTTTTGTTTGTTTTTGCTTTTTTAGTTTTAAGAGTTGGATACAAGTCCTCTATGGGATATATGATCTGAAAATTTTCTCTCTCAAACCAAGCTTGTCTTTCTATGTCCTTTCTCTCTCAAGGCAAATAAAGGCTTATTTGAATGATTGATCTTTGCAGTTGCTGAGGCCACTGTGCAGACAGGAGAGAAAGAGCTTTCATTCCTCTTTCTCTTTGCACTGTCTTGATGATCCTTCTTGTCATGGAGGCACTTTTTACCACATTTGGGTACTTCTTCCCTTGCCTTTGACCTGTGGGCCTCAGACTGGTCAACCAGAAGTTTCTTGAAACTTTTTTGTTTTTCTGGTAGTGGGGATTGAACCCAGGAACATTGTACTTACGAAGTACATCCCCAATCCTTATTATTTTATTTTGAGCCAGGCTCTCTCACTAAGTTGCTGAGGTTGACCTAGAACTTGTGAGGCACCTACTTCAGCTTCCCAAGTAGCTGGGACTACAGGCATGTGCCACCACACCTGGCTCTTCCTAAAACTTCATAAGTCTGCCTTCAGCTTGTGGTTGTGTTCCATGAGCCTCCATTTTTCTTGAACATGTTCTCCTTCACCTTCAGGTACAGGCTGGGATACACGTGATGGTCAGCCTTGGACTCCCACGTGTTCTTTGAAGCTGGCACAGCTTCTTAGCCTCCTCAGCCAGGTTATCTTCTTTAGCAATCAGATATTGGCAGTGCCCTTTGCTTACCCACACCCTTACAGCTGCCTTTCTGGTGGGTTGGTGTTTTCCCTGCATTCAGCCAGGATAGGACAGTCGCTGACTTGTGGATGATCAGCTCATCTTCGATTGACTTCCAGATCAGCAGACAGGAGTTGGTGTTGGTGGCAGGAGCAATGGTGCATACCTGTAATCCCAGTGGTTTGGGAGGCTGAGGCAGGAGGATGGCAAGTTCGAGACCAGCCTCAGCAACTTAGCAAGGCCCTAAGTAACTTAGTGAGACCCTGTCTCAAAATGAAAAAAATTAAAAAGGACTGGAGATGTAGCTCAGTGGTAAAGCACCTCCTGGATTCAATAACCAGTACATGCACGCGCGCACACACACACACACACACACACAAAAGTTGGTGGTGTTAGCAGTGTCATTGGTCTCCTTGGATTATTATTATTAATTAATTAATTAATTAATTTTGCTGGGGATACAGCTCAGGGTCTTGTGCATGGTAGGCAAGCACTGTACTCCTGAACTATGTCCCTAGCCCCAAGGTAAGCCCCTTCTGGAGCCTGAGCATACTCACAGCTGTGGCTGCAGCAGAGAAAGGGAAGAACTCCTTTTAATTCTCTCACAATGCTTTTTGCATTTGTCCTATAGGAGAGCTCTGACTACCCAAAGATCATGAAGATTTTCTGGGCTTCATATTTTTCTGTATCACTTTAAATTTATAATCCCTTTTGAGTTATTTTTTATATATGTGAAAATGGGTCAAGGTTTTTTTTGCATATGAAAGTTCAGTTATTCTAGCCCCTTTTGGTGAAATGACTCTTTTTTTATTGAAAAAAATTTTTTACACGTCTTTGTCAAAAATCAGTTGGCTGAAATAAAGAAAAAAGAAAGGGAAAAAGGGTGAGGGGGGAATCAGTTGATCATACTTGTGTGGGTGTATTTCTGGAATTTTCAGTCTATTGCATTGGAATTGTTACCAAACTCTGCTTCTTGGATTCAGAGTCTTGGAAATGAACACTGGGTCTGGAAAGAATTTAAGCACAGGCAAGACTTTATCAGGGACTTCTGCTTGAGCCAAAGGAAGTTACAGCACTGACAGAGTGTGTCAGCTGGCTCAAGCAAAGAACAAAGGTAAACGGCTTTTATGCATCTGTCAGGTAGGCAGGAGCTGGGTCTCTCCATGTTAACACAGATAGAGGTGGGACTTTAGTTCCTGCATCTTGCTCCTTCATGCCCTACCTTTTTTTTTTTTTTTTTTTTTGGTACCAGGGATTGAACCCAAGGGCCCTTAGCCACTAAGCTACCCAGCCCTTTTTATTTTTTATTTTGAGACAGGGTCTTGTTAAGTTGCTTAGGGCCTCACTAAATTGCTGAGGCTGGACTTGAACTTGTGTAACTCCTGTCTCAGCCTCTTGAGTCGCTAGGATTACAGGAGGGTACCACCATGCCTGTCTCTCACTATCATCTTAAGTCTTTACCTGGGGGTGTGAATTTTACTATGCTAATAATGTGGAAGTAACTGTGTGTCACTTTGGTGACTGTTCTACATACGCAACTGCCCCTCACCTGCTGGAGTTGCCCCCAGGAAAGTCTGATATCTGGCTTTAGCTGGCATTTCTGTGGACCACAAGATCTGAGAAGACTGAACTGACTTTTCCAGCCTCCTGTCTCCTGGCATGTTATCTCATTCCCATAGCCTTGAAGACTGGTGCACATCTACCCCCACCCCACCACTGTTGTGCTGGGGATTAAACCCAGGGCCCTGTACATGCAAGGCGGGTACTCTACCAACTGAGCTATATCCCCAGTCCCCCTTGAGGCAACTTTTAACTCCTAACTTTCTAGCATGACTCTTAACCCCAGAAGACTAAGAGCTAGTTTGGCTGTCTTATTTCCCCTGGAAGGTGTTCATCTCTAAGTCCTAAGGATCTGTTTCTCATTGGGCAGCAGGTGGGATGGTGTCAAGGCAGGGAAGCTGACCATGTCTCCCTGGACCTATCCTTTCACCAACACCACACTCTCTCAACTACCACAGCTTCAAGATACATTTAAAACTAGGTAGTGTGCACAAGCAAAAGAATTAAACTGGACCCTTACCTTATACCATATATAAAAATTAACTCAAATAGATCAAAATCCTAAATTTGTAAGAGCTAAAACTATAAAACTCCTAGAATAAAATGAGAAAATCTACATGACATTTTATTGGTCAGTGATTTCTTGAAAATCCCCAAAGCACAAGTAAGAAGAAACAAAGTAAATAAGTTGTACTTCATCAAAATTGAAAATTTTGGTTCATCAAAGAACATTATCAATAGAGTGAAAAGACAACCCACAGAATGGTAAAAAATATTTATAGAAAGTTAAATATCCAGAGTATATAAAGAATTCCTGCAACTCAACAACAACAGCAAAATCTCAAGCAACCTAATTTAAAAATTGACATAGGATTTGAAAAGACATTTCTTCAAATAAGATATAATGGCCAATAAGTACATTAAAAGATTAGTTGTCATTAGTCATTAGGGAAATACAAATTGAAACCACAATTTCATATCACTTCATACCCATTAGGATGACTTTTATCAATAAAATTGAAAAGAAAAAGTGAGAAATCTGAACCCTTGTGCATTGCTGGTGAGAATGTTAAATGTAGCCACTGTGGAAAACAGTTTAGTGGTTCCCTTAAAATATTAAACATATGACCCAGCAATTTCACTTCTCAGTAGGCACCCAAAAGAATTGAAAGCAGGAACTCAAACAGATACTTGTAAAACAATAGCCACAAGGTGAAAAAAAATCCATCAACAGATGAATTAATAAACAAAGTATAGTTCACATAAACAAAATATTTCTTAGTCATAAAATGGAATAGAATTCTGATATAGGCTACAGCAATGATAAACTCTAAAAATACTATGCTAAGTCAAATAAGCCAAATGCAAAAGGACAAATATGTGATTCTACTTGCTTAAATTACCTGGAATAGGTAAATTCATAGGACATGCAATAGATGTTGCTGAGGATTGGAATTAAGGAGTGAAGAGTTAATGTTGGATGGTCACATATTTTCTGTTTGGGATGATGAAAAATTCAGGAAATAGGTAATAATGATAGTTATACAATATTGTGAATGTACTTATGTCATTGAATTATGCACTTAAAATGGCTAAATGATAAATTTTAACATGTATATTTTACTACAATATAAAACTTAAAAAAAAAAAAAAAAGCCCCACCCCTGCAAAAATCAGGGTCTCCTTTGCTCTGAGTCATTCTCTCTGGCAGTCACCCTGTATTCCAGAAACAATAGGTTTGACTGATAAAAAGCTTGTGATGAGTTGAAACTACCCCCCAGGCCACAGGAACTCTCTTATCGCTGCTGACAAGTTTCCACCAGATCAATCCTGAAATAATGATCAGTGGAATCACTCTTGGATAAAGACTGCTTGACTGCACACTTCTGATGCCCTTGTCTATATAATCTGGGAACTCATGTCAGTAGCCCCAAAAACAGGACTGGAAACGCTGGTTCCTTGCCTTCCCAGTATGATCATACTTATTAAAGTTCCTTTCCTGCTTGTCACCATTACTTTTCCATTTGATTTTCAGGGCAAGTGGCCAGACGTGGTTTGTTGGGAACCCCAGACTCTGTGGGTCTGGCCTAGGTCTCTGGTAACACAGTGTCTTTCAACGAACACAGTATGTTTCTCCATTTATTAGGTCTTCTTGATCTCTTTGTTAGCATTTTGTAATTTTCACCATACAGATCCTGCATATTTTTTCATGTTTAGATCTATATATTTCATATTTTGATCATATTGTTAAATGATACTGTTGTAGACGAAACCATATCTTCCTACACTCATCTGTCAAAGTCCTAACCTCTAGTTCTTCAGAATGTGACTGTGTTTGGAGACAGAGCCAAGGCAATTGAGGTTAAATGAGGTCATGAGGACCCTGTTCCAATACAACTGGTATCCTTTCAAGAAGAGGGAGAGATGGCGAAGCTTGTTTTCTCTACCATTTAAGGACACAGGGAGAAGATGGGCATCTTTAATCCATGGGGAGAGGTCTCAGGAGAAACCAAATCTGATGACACTCTTTTTTTTTTTTCTTTTTTTCTTCTCTTTTTGTGCTGAAGATTGAGCCCAGAGCTTTGTGCCTGATTAGCATGTGATCTATCACCAAGCTACACACCCGACCCTCTGTTGACACTTTGATTTTTGATATTTGGCTTCTAAAACTGTGAGAAAATAAATTTCTATTGTTTGAGTCACCCAATATTCTTAGCAAGTTAAATTTTTTTTTTCAAGTCTTGTTTTTCGATTGTTCATTGTTGAGATACTGAAATATGATTGACTTTTATATAATGGTCTCAAGTCTTGTGACCTTGCTAAATGTACATAAAAGCTTTTAAAAAAAACCCTTAGGGTTTTCTGTATAGATTATTATATCTTCTGGGAATGGAGATAGCTTTATTTTTCCCTTCCAATATTAATCCTTTTTTCCCATTTTTTTCTTTTCTTCTTTCTTTCTGCCTTACTGCACTTGTAGGATTTCCAATCCTTTATTAAATAGGAGTTAAGAAACAATGGCTGAAAACCCCTCAAATTTGGTGAAAGACACATCTTTACATCAAAGAAGTATAGGAGGAACCCCCAAAGAAGAGAGTAGTAAGAGTAGGCATTCAGTTTGGTGTTAGTTGGTAGGTTTTCATAGATTCTCTTTATCATATGAGGAGATTCTCTTCTAAGCCTAGTTTGTTCAGAATTTTTCTATTAGATGTCAGGTTAGTTGAATGCTTTTTTCTGCCTCTGTTGTGATGATCATATTTTTTCTTCTTATTATGGTGATTTTTATATTAGAATTCCATTCCAAACAGAAAAGAAGAGCAGAATATTTTCATAGAGTGGATAAAAATATGAACTCAGAGTTTTGCCCTAGGGCCATGTTAACTTTTTGGCCTCTACCATAATATAGTTTGAAGATCTCTGGACTACCTGTATATTGCAGAATACTACAATGATTCTTTATGTTGCTGACATCTTGCCAGTTGGACAGAATGAGCACGACATGGCTAGCAAGCTGGAGAGCTTGGTAAGACACCTAGCTCCAAACGACAGGGGAGATATAGAGGTTTTGAATCTGCCTTTTTGGTAAAGTTTACAGGGTCAGTTGGTCAAGGGCATACCAGGCTATCACCTCTAAAATAAGAGACTAATTGCTTATATCCCTACCAGAAAGAAGGAAGCACAGTGCCTAACAGTCTCTGGATTCTGGAAACAATACATTCCTCACCTAGGAACACAGATTTGACCCTCCAAATTGGAATCTGTGGATTCAACCAACCTCAGATCAAAAATATTCAGAAGGAAGGGAACAATAAATCTATGCTGAATATGTACGACTTTTTTCTTGTCATTATTACCTACACAATATAGTATTATAATTATTTATATGGCATTTATATTCTACTATATATTATAAGTAATCCAGAGATGATTTAAAGTATCTGGGAGTATGTATGTAGGTTATATGCAAATACCAACAACATTTCACATAAGGGCTTGAGAATCCATAGATTTTTGTATACATGGGGGGTCCTGGAACCAATACCCCATGGATGTTCCAGCCCATATATCAAGTGACACAAAGGCTGTCAGCTTTGGAGAGGGGGAAAATGCTTCTGAATATTTGTCCTAATTGTTATTGTTAAGAAATAAATATTAATGTAACAATTTTTTTCAACTTGAGGAACAGACACCTTTTTCTGATTCATACAAAGACATTGTGTACACTGTGCTTAAGAAGGGATGTATCTGATATCCATGGAAAGACAAAGTTGAGAAAGAAGACTCAAGTTAAATGCCTCCAAGTTTGCAAAGACAGAATGGAGGAAATGAATGACCATACATTCAAAATTTAATGAAAGAAACCATCACTTACTAAATCTATCAATCACTAAAACCATCACTTAAAATATCACTAAAATCTTCATGCAGGAAGAAGAATTAGGGGAGTACAATCAATACAGTGACTTAATTCCTCAGGTTTCTTGAAATTTTGAAGTTCACATGTGATTTTTGTTTGTTTGTTTTTTGGGATTTTTGGTACTGAGGATCGAACCCAGAGGTGCGTAACCACTGAGCTACATCCCCGGTCTTTTAAAAATATTTTATTTAGGGACTCTCTAAGTTGCCTAGGTTGGCTTTGAACTCCTGCCTCAGCCTTCTGAGCCGCTGGGATTTTCAGGCATGTACCACCATGCCCAACACAGATCTTCTTTTAATTACACCTTTATAAGAAGTACAATTTTATGGAATTAAGTTACTAATTCATGCCAAGCCATCAATGGTCTCTCTTTGAATGGTGAAGACAGGTTGGGGGGCCCTTATGAAACAAGAGTTAAGTGGGAAGTTTTCGGCCAGTATTTCTTCAAGTACTTTTTCAGCCCTGCCATCTTTCTCTTCTCTTTCTGAAACTTCAATGACACTAATGTTAGCTCTTTTGTTATAGTCCCAAAGGACTCTAAGTTTTTCTTTATCTTTTTTTTTTCCTAATCTGTTTTCTCTGTGTATGGATTTGGTCATTTTTATTAGTTTTTTATTGAGTTCACTGCTTTGTTTCCTTCGTACTTTTCATTTGACTGTTGAGTCCATCCATTGAGCTTTTTATTCATTATTGTAATTTTCAGTTCTAACGTTTCATCTGATTCTTATTTATCTCTCTTATTTTTCACTGACTCTATGCTTCTTTGCTGAGGCTATTTTTGAATTTATTAAAACATATTCATAATTGTTTGTTGAAGTATTTTTATCATGACCTCTCAAAAACCTTCATAGGTTAAATCTAGTTTTCCTATCATCTCATTGTTAACTATTCTTATTTTTTTTTCATTCAGTGAGGAAATTTTTTTTTCCATTCAGATCTTCTTGGTTTTTGGCATGAGTGATTTCAATTGCAGCCTGAACATTTTTGTACTGTTATGAGACTTCAGATCTTTAAAAAATGTATGTTGTAACTAGCCTTTTACTAATACCAATTGGGCAGGGCCAGATACAGTGGGAGGTGGAGATTGTTTCACTAGAGGCAGGGTAGAAAATTCAGGCACCCCATGACTTCTGTTGATTTCTGGAGTAGTGTTCCTTTTTACTGATGGACAAGAGTGGAAGGTCTCGCTCCAAGTGCCTTCTCCACTGACATCGTTGGTGTGCATGTGTGGGGATGGGATAGCCTTATTATCTCTAGGCTGTGGGGAAAATACGGACCTTGCACTGGGCTTTCTGTGATACCAGCAGGAAGAGCAAGTGGCACCTTTTTACTTTTGAGCAGTGGGTGGAAATCCAAGTTCCTCCTGTGGTTTTACTGAGAAGCCAGTGAGACCACGTAGGTGGGAGGAAGCCTCCTTCTTGTCTGGAGTGGATGAACTTCTCAGTTCTCTACTTGCTCTTCTCTGACACCACTCTGGCAGCAGTTGTTGGGGTATCACATTGCAACCCTTGAAGGGTGGAATTCAGGGTCTCTGCTGGGCCCTTGCTGGTGTGGAAATAGAAGGGGGCCACAATATTCCCTGTGGGGTTTGGTCTGAGTTCCGTGGTCAGGATCTCTAATTTTCTGTTTTATTAGGTTGCTCTTTATTTGATCCTTTGGCTAGAGGGAGTGAGGTTTTTGTTGATGCTGCTGCTGCTGCTGTTGTTTTTGTACCCACTGGCCTTTCTGGGTTGCCAGCTTGAAGTTTCCAAATCCAGGACATATGTGACAAAAAGAAAATGCAGGGACCTCTCTACCACAGACTTTTCTCAGATGCTGAGGTTCCTAGGTAATCTGCCTCCTTTCCCCTACCAGTCTTTTCATGTTTGTCTTATACTTAATCTTATATAGAATCTCTGGGATTTTAAGTTAGCAGAAGGAATAGAGAAAACTACATTACTCCACCGTCTAGGAACTTTCCACAGTTCTATGATTTGTTTTCTTGGTGCATAAAGTGCTCCCCACACATCCTTCATATTTTCCCACTCCTCCCACCACCTGTTGAGTACCTCTTCTCTGCACACAGCCTCCAAGAGCATCTGCTGTCTTTGTTCTCTGGGCACCGTTCTGCATCCCCTTGGACTCCCCCTCCACCTCTTTTCTTGTTTCTCAGATCTTTCCCCTAATCAATCTGTGGTGCCCATACTGCCTGAAGGGGAATTAGGATTGTTGTCCTACCACTACAATGAGAGAAACAGAGCAGGCTCAGTATTTTGTTTTGTTTTGTTTGGAGTATCAAAAGGAAAGGAAAACAGAAGTTGATGCCGAGATGATATCTTGGAAAAAGACTAGAGGGAGAGCAAGACTTCCACCCCTCCCTCTACCCTTGGGGACTGCCAGAGAGTCACCTCCTGGGAGGTAAGGGGGGAAGGGAAAGAGGGTCCAGCCTGGGCAGGGACTGGGTGGGAGAAAGGACAAGCACAAGAGAGGGGGGCAATTTTAGAGATGTTTGTGGCAACAGCTGGGTTAGTGGAGACAATGAAGACACCATTACTGCCCTCCCAGTGACTGACCAAGATTGAGTCAATTGTCTCTTGGTGTATGTGTCCATTTCTGCGGCAGAGCTCTGCCCTGCCTCACCTCATCTTCCTGCGTGGAGCCCTGCCCTTTGTTTTTCAATGACCTAGAATACATCCTGTAAGCTCCACTTGAAATAGAAGGGGAGTCTTTTCACCCAAGAAATCAGGGTGCCATAAAGGAAGGCCTTGCTCCTGTTCTTGGAGAGACTAGGTAGATGGACACAGTGGGGGCCCTAAGTGTCGCACCCAGGTCCTCTTAGCAGCCGGGGTGCCACTTCCTCCACTGTGGTGAATGCTGGCTGATATAGCTCACTGCTGCCCGCTTCTCCCAAATATTGCTCATGGCCAAATGGGAGGCACTTTGCTCCACATTTTCCACTCCACTCCAATAGCTCGCAGCCAATGACTGACTGGCCACAGGGATATTAACGCCATCTCCTGTCTACGAGGAAGGTCCAACTATGTTGCCTTTCAGCCTCCAGAGTGGTGACCACGCTAGTATCCCATGGAGACCGCATTCTTGCCTAGCTTTTTCCCTAGCCCTGGTTATCATCTCCTTCTCCTCCCCCTCCCCTCCTTCCCTCCTCCTCCTCCTCTTCTTCTTCTTCATCTTCTTCATCTTCGTCGTCGTCTTCTTCTTCTTCCCCAGAAAGCACTTTCATGTGCTCCCAAATCTCTATTTTGGAATCTGCTTCCAGGGAATCCCACCTCAGGTTATGTTCCTTGCTCAATAAATTGTGGATCTAATGGCAGTGTAGGCCCATCATAGTGACTGTGTGGAGGGAAAAGGAGGCCCCCTGAGAGCTCTTTCTTCTGCTCAGGCAGCTCCTACTGCAAACCCATCCTCACCTGGGCACACTGAGGCACATACGCCTCCCTGCTCTTCCCCTCTCTCAACACCACTGCAATGAGCTGCTTCTCAGAGGAAATGGGGTTGGAGGAACTCTGTCCCTTGAGGTTTGATGATGGGCTTTCATGCAAGAGCAAGAGATGGGGCACCCTTGCCTCATTCACCAATGGATCAGAGAGATGTCTGGTAGTCTCTTGGTACCTGTTCCTGGCCTGGCCTGACCCTATGGACCTGCAGAGTTCCATGCTGGGGAACCAGTGGAGAAACTATTGGCAGGTCTACCAGGTTTGGGCCACTCTACCACATTCCACTGGCAACCACAATTTGTCTTGGCAAGGTGAACCTCTAGGCCTAGCTCCAAGAAGGGCCTGGGGACTGGCCCAGAAAAACCAGCTCTCACCACAGAAGCCAAAGCTGGCTGGGCTTGAGTCAGTGCCAACCTGAAATTGGTTGGGTCCTCCCCAACCTCCTAAAGGTGAACTCAGTACTAGGTGAGTGGGTGGGTGCACAGGGGTGGCTAGGCTCCCAGGTAGGTGGAACCCCAAGAAAGGCACCAGGAACATGGACTCAGGCCAGAGGGTTTTTCTGCCCTTCACTGACCTGAGGCAAGCCTTCAGGAGCTGTACTCATGGATGAATACCCAGGGCTGACACCCTCACCACCCCAGCCAAGGGTGCATCTGGGGCAGCTTTCATTCCTAGGCTGGCAAAGGATTAGGTAGGAAAGGTTTTGGAAAATCAAGATGCTGGGATGCTGGGCCCCAAGGAACAACAAACCTGTTATTTGACAGAGTTTTTCCTTCCCCTTTTAAACACTTGGCTCTTTCTCTCTCAAGGAATAAAATAGTCAAAAAGGATGTGTAAAAATGGTCTTGTTTCTGTTACTTTCCTGCCAGAAGTCTCTTTTGCATCTTGAGAGTCATGAAGTCTCTTCTGTTCTGTCTGGCAGGAATCTATGTGCTCAAAACTCTCCTACCAACCCCCATTAGCAGTCCCTGCAGCTACAAATCTATACCTGACCCCCAACACCATGGGGCCCCCCTGCCAAGGTGAAGGCAAAGTGAGGTTTGGACATCTTCACCTTCCCGACGTGAGTGGAGGCAGGGGCTCCTGGACTCACAAAGGTTCTTCTTGATCTCCAACTGAGCGACAGAGACAGGAAAACTAAGGAGGGAGTCCTGCCTGGTTTGGAATCATCATGGTTAGAATAGATAGATTTAGATAGAATGATTTAGTAAAAGATTAATTTGTGTTTGTTCTTGTATTTTGTGTTTTTCCCTCCCTTGTTCCCAGGAGATAGCAGAAACTAGCATGGCAGGAGGAGGTAACAAGGGGGTCTTGTAGGGCTCTGTATTTTGTTTCCCAGAAGCCTAGCTTCTTTTTTTGTTTGTTTTTTAAGAGAGAGAAATAAGATCCAGGCTTTTTGCAGGGGAGGGGTACTAGAGATTGAACTCAGTTGCACTTTACTATTGAGTGCTTTTTAATTTTTTTTTTCCAATAGTGTTTTGCTAAGTTGCTGAGGGCCTCCCTAAGTTGCTGAGGTTGACCTTGAACTTGCAATCCTTCTGCTTCAGACTCCGGAATCACTGGGATTATAGGCATACACAACTGCACCCAGTGAAGCCTAGCTTCTTGATAGGGAGGGAAGGGCAAGGGCCAGTGCCCTCTTCGAGAGTAGTACAGAGGGCTGGGATTGTGGCTCAGTGGTAGAGCACTTGCCTGGCATGTGTGAGGCACTGGATTCAATTCTCAGCACCACATATAAGTAAATGAATAAAATAAAAGGTCTATCAACATCTAAAAAAATTTAAAAAGAGTAGTACAAAGAGAAAGAGAGAGAAGAGAGAGAAAGACAGAGTTACATGTTAATGATTGATATACTGTGGGTAAAGATGTATGGCAGTTTACCACTAAACATTAGACGGTTAATGTGTTGGTTTAAAATTAGACGTATAATTAATGTTATTCAGCACATTAACAAAACAATGGAGAAAGTATTTTGATTATCTTAATATCTGCATAAAAACATTTCATTAAATTTGGTATCTAGTCTAAAAGTTATAAAAATTCCTAGAAAATTAGTAATAGAATATTTATAAACCCAAGGTAATAATGGCAAAATGCTTAAAGTTTGCTGACCAGGATCAGGAACAAAACAAAAATGTCCTCTATCACTATTTTCATTCAGCATTGTATTGGATGTTCCAGCCAGTGCATTTAGGTAAGAAAAATAAATAAAAACTTCAAGTGAAGAAATAAAGCTATTCTTATTTGCAGATGACACAACTGTGTACTTGAGAAAATTATATTCTTAAGACAAACTATGAATAAAGTATTACTGTTAAGTGACCCAAGCAAGGTTGCTGGATACGAGGTCATCATACAAAAATCAAATTGTGTTTCTATACAATAAAACAACAGAAAGTGAAATTAAGAAAATGACATTTATAACTTTTTAATATTTATAATTATTAAAATAATTAAATATTTAGGAATAAATGAAAGATGTGTAAGATAAATTTTAAAAGATAGCTCTTCATAGATCGAAAGACTCAATATTTTAATGTTGTCAATTCTCTATTAGTTGATCTATAAATATAATGCAATCCCAGTGAAAATTCAGCAGATTTTTTTTTTTTTTTTTTTTTTTGCGGTGCTGGGGATTGAACCCAGGGCCTTGTGCATTCAAGGCAAGCACTCTACCAACTGAGCTATATCCCCAGCCCCTCAGCAGATTTTTAAGAAAAGAAATAAATAGACCACTTATTAACATGGAAAAAATATCTAAGGTAGCTAAGATAACCATGAAGAACTAAGTCGAACCACTTGCTGTACTAGATATCAAAACTTAAATCTAAAGTCATTAAGATAGTGCAGTTTTGATGTAAAGACAGATGAAAAGACCAATGGATCAGAATAGAGAATCCAGAACAGACCCTTACATATAGATACTTGATTTATGGCACAGGTTCCACTGCAGCAAGATGGCGGAAGACAAGTTCACTTGAATAAATGGTAGGAAAAAATTAAACTTGACCCCTAGCTCACACCATTCACAAAAGTCAGTTCTAGTTGGATTATGGGTCTAAATACAAAAACTAAAACTCAGAACCCTTCTAAAATATCATCTTGACTTTAGAGTAGGTAAATATTTTTCAAAAGGGCATAAGATACTAACTATACAGAAAATACTGAAAACTTAAGACTATATTCAACGAAGATGTTCTAGTCATCAAAAATGTCATAATGAGAATGAAGAGAAGGGGAACATGGAAGAAGTGATAAAAGGATGTGAGGTCTACATGTGTGGTAAGGGCTTCACATCCGTCAAGTCTCTTGTGAGCATTAGATTTCTAGGCCAATGGCTCCAAAGAAGTGGCCTATTCCCTTCCATCATCCAGGGGTTGTTATTACCACCACGAAGGTAGTCGCAGAGGGGAAAAGCTTGAGGGTATTAGTGTGGATGGGGTGGAGGAAGGTAGCCATTCCTGGTTGAGGAGTTAAGAGCTTCAGAGAATCACTATGAAGAAACTCTCTCACTTGGGGGAGAAAGACACTGTGACATGTGAACCTTTTCCTATTTGGAAAAGTTGTCCTGGAGAAAAAGAGACTTTGGGGGCCATTTGAACTACCTCAAAGATGCTCAATGCTTGTTTACTTCCTCATTTCAAAATTGGCAGTGTTGGTGGGGAAACAGACCTTGGTGTGTGTGTGTGTGTCTGTGTCTGTGTTTGTGCATGGGAAAGGGTAGTACTGACTCAAATGGTGACTTGAGAAATGTTGTGGGATTGTTTTGAAGACAGATCATGACTCATCTATATTAATCATAGCATTGACACATCCTGGGAACCAGCGTGTACCACAGTCCAGTTACCACTCTCATCCAGTATGGAGTAGAGTTCTTCAGGGGCTCAGCCTAGCAGGGCCCTATGCAGTACCTGGGAGCTGAATGGAGCACAGCTTGGACAGCTTTGGTGCTTTGTAACAGTGAAAGCAGGAACGAAGCAGGAAGCCAGGCAAGTGCTGAGACTATGGCAGGATGACTAGAGATAGGATGACCCTCTTCCACGGGATCCAGGTGAGATTAATTCCAAGTATGGACCAAGAACGCCAGAGAAAGAAATAGAAGTCTCTGGAGGACAGGACCAGCCCATCTTCCAGGGCAAGCGTGCTTATCTAAAAAGTTGCAGGGCTTGGGTGCATGGGCTGGGAAGGACAAGTTCCTCCAGACCAGAGTCAAGGAGTGCCAAGGAGGATAGAGCAAAGCCTGAGGCCCAAGCTGGATACTGGACCCACTGGATAGTGGATCAAAAAGAGTGGCTTCCAAGGTCAAACAGCCAGACCTTTGTTCAGGGCCTGAATTGTGGGTACAATTAGGATTCTTCCAGGGTAGGAATGGGTGAATGCATCTAGAAATCTTGTTTATTACTCTCCTCTTATAACTTCTGAGGCAAGAGAGCCAGAGAGGCCTGGACCTGGGAAGAGTGAAGAAAGGGTGGGGTGTGATTCAGAGGGGCCACAAGCTGCTCTGCCAAGCCTTAGTGAGGCCTATAGCTTCTGTCAGAGACTGGATATCACTTCCAAGCTCTGTATGTCTGGGTAGTATTTGATTTGCTCTGTACTGGTTCCTAACAACCCCCACCTTGGTCCTGGCTACATAGCTGGGTCTTCCATGGCCTGACTGCCCCCAGAAAGAGATTTTGGGACTGAGTCCATCTTCTGGGTCATCAGGCCTGCTGGCCAGCTCCCTAACTTCCCCCACAGGACCTGAAAGCAGACATTGGCAGGGCATACTTGCTCAGTTGAACTCTGAGGCTGTTTAAGTCTGAGGTGCAAGAAGGCTGCTCAGGCAGGGTTTGGAGGGGCCCTGTGAGAGCTGAAGAATGACTGAGAAAAGCAGACCCACACCAAGGAAGCAGACAAGAGAGGCAAGGTGGCCATCTGCATCTGGTTTATTGTTCTGTCTTCTCCAGACTTAGCAGAGTGTCAGGCTACCTGGGGGGTAGCCGGGTCATTCATAGGGCCAACCAGAGTCAGTGTGTATGGGGGGCCAGAGTTCATGAGTCATCCACTTGGGGGAAGACTCAAAATTCAGGAGGCCTGGCAACCCCTCTTCTGTATCCTCCATTCCCAAAGCCCCCATAAGGAGGCATGTTGTGACAAGCATAGATATGCTGGTCTCAAAGGAAGTGGGGGCAGCCACAGGGTCCAGCAGCTCTTGGAAGCTCCATGGGAGCCTGGGTGGACCTGAGGCTTTTGGGTACCACCCTTTTCACTGGAGAGAAGTTGGGATGTTGGGCCAGTTGAGATGGGTCGGATGCAAACAGGACCTTTCTAGGTCACCACTCCCTGAGCTGTCCTCTTTCCCATGGTCCCCATCCCATGCTCCCCTCACTGACATCCCTGGTCTGCACAGAATCCATCTCTTCCAGAGGAACAGACCCAACAAGTGAGGCCTGGGCATCCCAGCATGTCCCTGGGATGCTCTCCTGCCAAGAGCATCAGTACAGTGTGAGGTTTCCAACCAGCCCCAGGAAAGGGAGGTGAGAGAAGCCTGTGGGCTGAGGGAGCCTTGAGCACAGGGGGAAGGTCTCTCCCTGTTCAGCCCAAGGGTTGAGGTCTGGCCACAGCCCTGGCCCTGCATCTGTTTGTACCACCATCCAGGACATGATTGTGAGTCCCGGAGGGACCTCCAGTCCAGGCTCAGTGGGGGCAACACCTGCAGACCTGGTGGGGAGAGTGGGGAGAGAATGAGGTCCTGGAGGAGAGCTGGCTGCAAGAGAACAGGAAGTAACTTCTCACCACCTGTCAGTTTGGGTCACTGGGGTGGGCTCTGTGGCTCCAACAGTTATCTAGAGGGGCTCAGGATGGGGAGACTTGGACCCCAGTTCCTCACCCCTGCTAAGGCTTTTTTGGAGACAGAATCCATCCCAGGGCCAGGGAAGGAGGCAAGACCCAGCCAGTGACCTACCGTAATTAGGAGTATGCCAGGCCTTGGAGCCCCCGGGCCGGAGAGTGGAACTTGTCGGAATCCTCAAAAGGCTGGTCTGAGATCAGTAAGGAAAAAGGATCCATAAACCCTGTGCAGCCTGGTGACCTCAGCTGCATGCCTGTCTGAGCTGGAGACAGCAGGCAGGGCATACGGTACTTCCCAAGAACTGACACCCACCCTTGGTCCTGGCCTGGGGCCAGCACTGCAGATGGAAAGCTGAGAGGTGACCCAAACCTCTCAGGAGGGGCAACCCATGTTCTTGCTCTCCTAATTTCCTCCAATTCCAAGCTCCTCTTCCCAGACCCACTTCTTCAGAGGGTCTGTGTCAAGGTGAGGAAGCAGGTGGCCAAGGACCAGGACAATAAGGACAGAGGCCGGTTTCCAGGAGCACTGACACCTATGCTCAGCAGTAGCATCCTGTCTGCAGTCCAGGTGTGTGAAACTGCATCACTGCCACCTTCCCGCCCTGCCTAACTCCCTCCAGTGCCTCCCTTGGTACTGGAAGGAAAACTCAGGACCCTCACCAACCTATCTCTCATATTTTAAGCTCTCGGCACACTGGAATGAGGGCAAATTATCCAAAAATTGAAGATAAGATTTAAAAGGACTGTGTATCCTTTTAAAGTTACTCTGGGGCATTTACCTAAAAAGTCTACCTTAAAATTCTCTTATTCTGAGGGATACGACTTTTTTTTTTTTCTTTTTGACTTATACATACATTACTGATTAGGGTCCAGGCTTTGCTAACTTGAGCTTAACTTGGAGGAAACTGACAAATAGCAGATAACTTCAAATTGGTAGAAAATGTAATCCCCCAAAGCAGATTAGAGTTGACTACCCTGTAGAACCAGCCTACATCTGAAAATCTGATTTCAGTATTCTTTATTTCACTCACTTCAGTCTCCCACATTTCTCCTTTAGGTCACCCCACCATCCTGCTAGCTCCCCTCACTTGTGACTTAAATAGATCTTTGACATATACTTGTATGAGTTATGCCTTTAATGTTTTGAATGTGAGCTTTAACATCCTTGCTTCCCCATCCACACACCTTTATCTGGAAGCATCCTCTATCCAGAGCCTCCTCCTCCACTTAGAAAATGAATTCATTCTTCAAATGCTGCCTAGGTCAGGCCTTCTCTGACAATGGCCTCTAGATGGTTCACCAAGCAGCCCCCATCCCAGCACAAAATTCTGTAATTTTCAAATCACCACTTGAGGCCAGCCTGGACTGTCTAGAGCAGTACGTCCTGGATAGAGCAGAAGCAGAACTAAAAAGTTTCTGGGCTGCACTGGATTGCTCTGTTCATCTCCAAGTATAGCTGTTTTTTTTTTTTTTTTTTTTTTTTGTTTGTTTGTTTTGCTTTTTTGTTTTTCTCCTGGTGATCAAGTGTATCCTCATCATTAGTTGTTCTCCCTGGCCCCATGCTTGCTCCACTCTCCTCCAGTGTCTGCATTGTATCATATAGGGAACCTGGGGCTCAGAGAACCCACGGGCACTGTCCATAATTGCTCCCCTGCCTGGGCATGGGAACCACTCCATCTGTCCCTGCCTTGGATCTAGAAATGACTTGTGTGCTGGCCTTGCTCTTGTGCCTGATCCCAGCAGAAGCAGCCACCACCAGGCTGAGGAAACCACAAGGGTGTTTCTTCCTCAGCCACCAAGGCATTCCCAGGAACTCATCTTGACATGCTCTTTGAGAAATATATTTTGTGCTCAAATAAATTTGTATCTTCTGTTCCCTAGAAGTTTCACAGTGTGCATGAAAGGCTGAATGAATTCTTCAGTAATATACCCATTTCCTTAATTTGATCACCGATTCTTTCCTAATGAATATCACTGCATCTGGGGTAATATTCTGGACATGCTGTGCCTTGGCTCTGTCCCCGCCTCTTTCAGCTCAGTGCCCATCAAACTGCATTGCAGTTTCTCTACCTCTGCCTTTGAAGGGTATCCCTTTGACCACTATTCATTCAGTAATTCAGGCACTAGTTATTAAGCATCTGTTGTGTGTCAGATGCTGAGTTAGGTGCTAAGCTCTGAACCGAGTCCTAGGAGATATCCCTGTAGCCAGACAGGGAAGCACCCTGTCTTGGGGAAGACAGCCTCATCCAGCTCTGCTCCTGACCATCCTGTCATCTGGAACCTGCTCTGCTCCACGTGCTGTTGCCTCTGCCTCCTTCCCCACAGCCAGTCTCTCCTTCTGCTAATGAGTTTGCAATGACCACTTGGACAGGAAAGTTCCGCAGTGTGTTTATAATGTGAAAGAACAACCATTTCATTAACAGGACACAGGAGGGGTGCCTTGATTTCAGTGCCTACTCTGTAAAATAGGGGAGGGAAAGCTGGATTAAACCTTATCCAAGGTCAGTTCCCTTGAGTGACCCAGGCTCATAGTGGTGTGTGCTACCCTCTGGTGGACACAGGCAGGCACAGGAAAAAAGCATGCAGCCCACATGGGTTCCTCCAGCTCTCAGAGTTGGGTCTTTGCTCTGGGCTCAGTTGGATGGGGGTGACCTATGGAGGTGGTTTCCAGGCCTTCTCCAACTAGAATTTCAGTTTCGCCTCCTCTTGGCCAAGGGGGCAGTTCAGGGTGTCCAAGTGTTGCCCATTCCTAGTTGGGAGGCTCAGGTCCAGATAGCCCTCCTCGGACCCCTGCAGAATTTCCTGCTGGGCACCCACTAGGGCAAACTGCTCAACCTGCATGAGGCACTGGTGAGATGTGGGTTCAGTGGGCCCTCCAGCCTAGCTACTCCGCTTGACCCTTCTCACCGGCCATCCTGAGGCAGTGTGTATCACTTACCTGGAAGCCCCTCTCCGTGGACTCTGGGGCAGGCCTGGGGTGGGGAGCTGGGTGGACGCAGCACGGGGGCAAAGGCGCTCCTCTGTTTGACGGCGGAGATCATGTTGACAGGCGAGAAGGAGAAGACGCTGGTAGTGGGGGCAGCGGCCGGGAGGGACATGGAGGAGGCAGCCGCCAGCGGGGGGCTAGAGGGCATGACTCCGGGGCGGGGCAGGGAGGGGCAGGCGCAGCAGGGAAGGCAGTGGGAGACACAACAGGGAGACAGCACCAGAGTGAGCAGCAGGGTTGGGCCCTGTGTGGGCAGTGGGCCTCGCATGGGCTGCTGACCAGGTACCAGGCTCAAACCTCCCTGGGGGCTGTGAGGGTCCTGGGGATACCAGTACAGGGCAAAGGCTTCCAGGTGGGCTGGAAGCCTCTGGGGTCATGGGCCAATTCTCGCTTTCTTGGGGTCTCTGGAGACCCTTTCCCAGGGCTGGAGATACAGGGCCAGATGAGGCAAAATCAAACCCAAAAGCAGAATATCTGACAAAACCAAACACTGGGTGATGCCCCCAAACATAAGAGATGAGTAGGTTAGGGGATTCTGAGATGCTAAAGAAATGTTTATGGGCCCTGGGGTATCAAGACTAGAGTCAAAAGTTCAGGGATCACAGCAGAACTAGGCATGAGGGGATGAAGTTTGGGGGTATAGACAGGTTTTTGTGAGGCCTCCCTGCCCACACAAGCACCCTAACTTCCTCCACGAACATGCTGTCCTTCTCAATATGCCCTGTGCCTTGTCTGCCTCCATACTCTGCTTCCTAGGCACTTTGGTTCTTTCCAGTTTCATGTAGGACTCTGTCATCTCCAGGCTGGACCTTGGAGGCCTCTTGTATCTCTCTTTTCAATTTTAAAGAAAAGTGAGGGATCCCATCCTCAAAGCTTCCTGTTCTTCAACTCCACAGCTGTTGAGGGCTGTGGCAGTCTTCCTGCAGTCTCCTCTCCTGCGGGCTCCTGCCTAGGACATCTCTGGATCCCGTCTCTCTACATCCTCACCTGAACCCAATTCCCTACCTCTCTCTTCTAAAGACCGTAAGTCTGTGGTTTGAGCATGTCCAAGCAGCAGACAATGGACAGTGGGTGGGGGCTTCCTGGAAGAAACCTGCAGCATGAGAAGGATGCCTTTGACATTACAGCACCCCGCTCTGACTTTGTTACAACGGTGTCTTCAACAGTGGCCTTCTAGATGTCCTCAGTTCCGTGGTTGAATCTCCTTTAAGGCAATGCTCACTGGTAGCTGGTGAAGGCACGGAGCTCCATGGAGGGCTTGAGACCAGAAAATGTACTATATCTCTCAAGGCCCAGAGTGCTCACATCCTCATTTTGTACCTGGGGTAGTATTTGAAGTTTAAATAATTCCCAAGTTGCTAGAGGATGATTAAAAACAAAAACAAAAACAACAAAAAAGGGAGACCTGAGCGGATAGTCCCAGATCCTCTGGCTAGGATGGTTCTGATGTAATTCCGGAAATGTCCTGGCAAACTCAGAACTGACACCCCATGTGGTTGTGCCACAAATCACCCTACATACTAGGAGTGGATGGGGACCTGGGTAAGCACTTATGAAGACAACATCATGAGATGGGACTGGCCCTTGGCTAAGTCCAGGGTGTCCTGGGATAATGTTGGAAGTAGGCCTTAAGTAGCTCTGTAAAATTTGATACTCTTGCTGAATGGGGGGCAGGCAGGTGGGCTGGCTTCTGTACACTGGGGCAGTGTTCTGCCGGTGACTGCACTGTGTGCATGTGGCAGGGGAGGTGGTGGGGGGTTCTAGAGGAGATTCAAATACAAGGGGTGTCCAGAGAGAGAGGGTGTGAGGGGACTGTCCCAGAACTGAAGGGAATTGGAGTGTTGGAACCTGGCCTGGCCAGGGGAGACAGGCCTTGGGAGGGACACCAGAGGGCCATGCACTCTGTAGATTCTGGCTTATGTGCTTTGGTTTCTAGAAGTTGAGCCCAGATCAGAAAGAGAGTGCCAGACTCACACCCCTAGCCAGAAAGAACATGGTACCCAGGACACAGGCCCCTGGCAAGGCAAGCTAGACTGGTGGCTCGAGAGTTCTATTATCAGCAATGGTAAACAGAGGTAGGGGAGAAGAGGGGACTTTTGGCAAAGCCACCACCAGCTCCCTCTTGGGAAGCCCTCACCATTTCTGGGGCTCAGCAGTCCCCCAGAACTTGAGGGAACTTGAGGGACAACCTCTCTTATGAGTGATAGGGAGGTTTCTAGCCAGTGAGTAGAGCTTTGTACACAATAGGGGTATTATAAATGTCTGTTGAGAAGCTATTGATATTGGAGGGAACGGGGGGGGGGAAGCGTAGAATGCTCAAGCATAAAGGTAGTTCTGAATGTCACTCACCCATGACATCCAGTCATTGCCCATCCACCCAGTTCTGAGCTGCCCCAATCCAAAAAATCTGAAGTAGTAGGAGTTGGGCCTGTAAAATCATCCATTCTTGTAGACTGTTGTCTGTCTTTTTATGCTCAGTGGCACATTCAGATCTGAGAACCACCTTAGGCAGGGGGTATAGTATTGATCCTATTTTACTGAGAAGAAACTGAAGTTCAAAGAAGTAATGCAACTTGCTGAATGTCGGACAGCTCCTGATCTGGACACTCAAACTCTGAATCCAGCTCTGACCACACAGAATTCTCTCGCCCTGCTTGATGGTACTGCGGGGAGCCACATCCTCTCATTCCGCCCACCCGGCCTCTCAGATTGCTGTGAGGCGCTCTGTAAGCTCACTTCTCTTGATCCCTGAGTTTCCTTAGATTTTTCGGCAGGGGGCGCCAGCCTCTGCCCGAAGTCCTGGCATAAGATGGAAAGGTGGCAGTTGTGGATTTCAGCCTAGATCCTCCCAATTAAAGCCCGCTTCAGGGGGAAAGGAGGGCGGAAGGCGATGTGTACAACTGGGGTCATCAAAGAGAACTAAAGATGCAAGAAGTAACCTGGCCCCAGGGCCCCGAGACTCCGAGAAGAGTGGGGTTAAGGTTCAACAGTAGGGAGAGGTCGTATGAAGCTCTGGAGGCTACGGTCAAACTTCAAGAGACAGGCGCTGGAAGCCCACCAGGGGATGGCCTGGGGGTAAGGTTGATTCCCAGATCCTTCCCTCTCCCCACTGGCAGGGGACACTCACTGGCGAAGGGCGAGGTGGCGGTAGAGCCATTGAGGAAGCTAGGGGACCCAGGCACACCGAGGCCGGCACACCGGTGCACCATAGCCGCTGAGGCCCGCTCCAAGGCCACTGCCATAGCTACTCTGCTGTGAGCCGGGGCTGGGCGCGAACCCGCGGGGGGACGCGCTGCTGCAGCTGCGAGCGTAGCCTGCGAGAGAGCAGACGTCAGGGGATCCGCGCTGGCAGGATGGGGGCATTCCAGACACCCAGGGACTGTGGGGAGAGGCAGCGGGGACGCACCCGGCTCGGGCCCTGGCGTGGCGTCCCCGACTGCGATTGCCAGAGGGCTGCTGAAGGCATTGATGCCCACGACGGCGGGGTGCGGGTGGCTCGGGGCCAGGGGTCCGAGAGGCGCAGGCGCGCGGGGGGCGCTGTACAGAGCCTCGGCCACGTCCGCCGCGCGCTTCAGGAGGAGCTCCTGCGAAGACAAGAGCAGGGCACGGCCGGGGCAGCCACAGGCACCGGGTGGGGGACAGCCCTGGGCCCAGCGGCGCTAGGAGGCGGGCGGAAGCGCCATACCTGGTTACTGCTGGGCACTCCGTACAGGGCCTCCGCCAAGTCGGCCGCCCGCTTTAGCAGCACTTCCTGAGGGCAAGGGAGGAGACAGCACGACGGAGGGGCAGCCGCTGGGGGGCGGCAGAGGGGCCCTCTTAAGGCCCTCCTCACCCCCTCACCCACTGGACACCTTCCTCCTCGTCCCGCCCCTCTGAGTACCTTGGGCAGCCTCTCGGGGTCTCCAGGGTGTCTGGGGATGACTTTCTGCAGCCTCTGGAATCCGTAGTCAATGGTGGGCTCATTCAAGGCTGGAGAGAGGAGTGGTGTTTGGAGGACAAACCCCTCCCAGAGAGGGAAAGCAGGACTTTCATGCAATCGATCTATCCAGAAACCTCCCTGCAGAACTCCTGCGCCAGATCCAGCCAAGTGTCCCGGAAACCCCAGGCACAGGGCTCAGTGGTTCCCGGAAGTTTCCTCCATTTCTTCGTTTATTCATTCATTCAACAAATATTTACTGAGCCAGGCTCCATACCAGGCCCTTGGCATCAACACTCATGCACTATATGATCCTGCCTTTGCTTAAGGGAACAAAACTGCATATACATGCATTACATGCATTAGTTTCTGCCAGGAGGCAGAACCCGAGGGAGAATTTTCCATTTCCATTTGGCCATATCAGGAGTTTATTATAAAAAGAAAATCCAACCATCCCCATTTATCACAACTCAGTTGGACTCAGCAGTATCTGAGGGTTAGAGGTTTGCATGCACCCCAGGAAAGGGACTGTCCCAGTCCCTGGGCTCACAGAAGTACTCAAGAACCTCCTAACCTGGCTTCCTATGCCTTCCTCAGCTCTCTGGGTCTCCCTCCTCTCCTTTCCCCCTCCACCCCGTTCCTTCCCCTCCCTGGGAACTCTGGCTCCGACCTATAACACACCAGTTTCAAAGCTCTACCTTTTCCATCTCCAACTCCAGATTCAGTTAATTTCCTGTGGTTTACCCTAGAGCTTAAAGCACTCATTTTCCGGGTCTTTTTGCTGGCCCTTCCTTCTCCGGGTCTACCTCCCCATTCATCTCTCCACTTTCAGTCTAGCCCTGCTCAGCCCACACCCTCTCAGAGGCAGGTTTTCTGTCCCTCAAGTCCTGGACTGTGTAACTCCACCCACCTCACTTTGTTAGCTGCTCAGTCTCCCTGGATTAGACCCGGACTCCCTGAGGGTAAGCAGGGTCACTATGCAGTGGCGTTGGGAGGCAGGTTGGGGAGGAAGCAATAGGGAGAGGGCCCAGGTCAGCGGACCACACTGAAGTAGGGGCTGGTGGCTGGCTTGGGCTTGGGTGCGGGCTGGAGCTGGGCCAGGGAGAGAAACGTAGGCCAGGGAACTAAGGACCCGATTGAGGCGGGGTCATAGAGTACAGGCGGGTATCAGGAAGGATGAGGGTGGGGCAGCCACCTAGGTGACGCCGTTACAAGATAGACGTTGGTTAACAACGGGGATACACCAGAGGCAGTGTTAGGGCTCCCTCCTCTGACCTGAGACCTCCCCTCTGCCTCTTGATTCCTTACCTGTGTAGACAAAGCGGCCTGGGGCTCCCTTGCAAAATTGCTTGGACTTGTAGGAGAGAGTCACCTCCACAACCCCAGGCAGTGTGTCGCGGGGGTGTCTGCACCCGGATGGCATGGGGCGTGATGAGCTGCGAGAGGAGAGGGGAGGCCCCTGCAGGTCCCATCCGGAGGGGAGGGCCCAGCCCGAGGCCCCCGGAGGGAGACTGGCGGGAATGGTGGCCCACCTCGCTCCAACGAGCACGTTTCCAAACACGGACCTGCAACCCGTCGAAGAAGTGTCGCCGATGACAATGACCGTGGCGGCCGCCCGTGGTCCCAGCCCTCCCCGGGGCTGATGGCCTTGATGCAGGGGGTAGCAGCTGGGAGGCAGGAGAGGACCCAGGTCAGGGGACCGCGCTAAGGTGGGGCCTGGGGATGGCCAGAGAAGGCCCAGCAGTCCTGACCTTCTGAAGGATCCAGGCGGCGTGCCCTGCGGCCATGCTTGGAGTTGTTGTGCACAAACATGTTGTCGGACACAGCCAGCACGTGTCCGTCCACGCTCACCGTGGTGGACACCATCACCTGTGGGGAGAGCCACACCAATCTGGCTGGAGCCCTCAAGGGTCTCCCGGGAGGGAGGGAACTCTGGTGGGGAATTGGCAATTTGAGGCTGGTGGCTGGATGCTGGAATTTGGGTTGGGGGAGGGTGCCCTCAGCTCCTTGGTTCTGAGCTGGTGGAAATGGGGCCAGCTGGATCAGGTAAACACTTCCAGGGAAGCTGACTCCCCAGGAGCTAGAAAAAGCAAAAGCCTTGGAAAAAACTGGTTCCTTAGGCAGAGTGGTCACAGTTGCACACCCAGGAAACACCAGGGCTTCAAGGCAGAGAAACGAGATCTTAGACAAGTGAGGGGGGTGCATCAGCTGGAGAACCCATCAGCAGGAGCCCCCACCCTGTTCTGGGGAGGAAGTTGGGGCTGCCTTCTCCCACTACCCCCCTGCACTGGGAGGGGTATGCAGGTTGGGGATGTGCTAAGGGCAGCTGCTCTCTGCTTCACACTATGCAAATTACCTGGGTCGTTAATCATGTAAAAATGTCACAATTAGCATCTTCTTAAGTGGGACTCTAATGAAGCCTCCCTTGGCAGCCAGCACAAGTTGAGATGGAGCTACCCCACCCCCAGCAGGCACCAGGCCGTGGAGGCACAGAGTTGAACAGAGATCTGCCCTGGCAGGGTCTCAACCTTCCATTCCTGCTCCCCTCCCTATCAGGAAAGGTGGGTTTGCAGGGGAGGCTCTCCCCAAACCCACCTGGAAGCGGCGCATGTCTCGGGGATTCCCTGCATTCTTCAGGCAGTTCTGGTTGCATTTGAGAAAAAATTTGAGGAAGAACCTGAAACAATGAAGTCGTTGGGCTCAAGGTTCTGAGGGTTCTGGAAACAGATGATCAACTGCACCCTGCCAGCAAAGGAACTCTGTGTGTTCATGTGCAGGCACATACCCCGTATTCCCATCATGGACTGTGTATACACAGGTGCTTGATACACACCAAATGGAACCAACATAAGAACTACCTCACTACACAATACCTGCCAGAAGCACTCAGTGTATGGACAGTGCAGTGCTTATTTGTCCACAAAGTGTGTAATTATCACACCCACATAACATGCATTCATCTGTTATATGTACTAAAGTATATGTACCTATTACTCATCATTATTCCCATCACACTGTATACTCACCACACAATACATACACCAAATGTAGCATGTATTCACACTTAGCCAGTGAAAACTTGTCACATGCTATGTATGTCTGTCATAACATGTGCCCAGCACACATACAGTACATCCATCCCAGGGCATATCTTTCTCCCAGAGTATACCCATCATCCATACAATGTATATTCACCATAACAGCATATCCATTACACAGACTGATATGCCTTATATATTATTACTCACAATATAGAGCCACCACACAGCATACATAATATGTATTCCCACGTATGGCCTATACTCATCCCATATATATGATATACTAGCTATACATGAGTGTATACCCACCATGTACAATATATGCCCTGCCTACAGAGTATATGCACAGAAAGAATATGGAATACAGTAAATACATTAATATACCACTTTCTGTTGTGCACAATAACCCAAATATAATCATTGTAAATACTTTATAGCTATCCCACATGGCACAAGCCCTCTCAGCCGATCCCTCTACCACACATTCTGTATCCACTATACACACAGCAAAACCTGATCACACAGAATAATACCCACCAAACAGATATGCAGTGACTATCTTCTTTTTTTAACCTCAGTAATTGGGAAAAAAAAAAAAAAAAAACCACCATGTATTCTTTCAAACTTATTTTGGAACCATGGTTTTCAAAGCCTGGCCCAGGCCAGCAGCACCAGCAGCACCCAGGAACCACAGGCCCCACTCTAGACCTGCTGGAACCAAACTCTTTTTGGGGTGTGGCCCAGACATGTGTTCTTATAAGCCATCCAAGTAATTCCAATGCACCCTAAAGCTTGAGAACCTGCTGTGGAGCTGTGCTATCTATCTGTAGCCACTAGCTCTACCTGGCATTGAACCCTTGAAATGTGGTTAGTCCAAATTTGAGATGTACAATCAGATTAGACTTAGTTTTTTTTTTTTAAAAAAAGGAATATAAAATAATTTATTATATTGATTATTAGGTGAAATGTCAATATTTTAGATTGGGTTAAAATATCATATTTCCTTTTATCAGTTTCTTCTTGTTTTTTAAAATGTGGCTACTAGAAAATTTAACATTACATATGTGACTTGCATTATATTAGACAATGCTGTTCTGGAGTGTTATTTTAACAAAACCACCTCAGAGGATCTGGTTTTCTAGGGGAAAGTGACTCATATTTACTATTGATTGGGGCCCAGATCATAAAGTTAGGCACTAATTTGCAGAGAACTAACAAGATGCAAATGATATTTGTTGAAAGAAGTAAATAACTCTGTTCAGTAAGAAATTAGCCCTGAGTCTGGCATGGTGGCACACGCCTGTAATCCCATGTAATCCCAGTGGCTCTGGAGGCTGAGGCAGGAGGATGGTGAGTTCAAAGCCAGCCTCAGCAACTTAATGAGGCGCTAAGCAACTCAGTGAGACCCTGTCTCTAAATAAAATACAAAAAGGGGCTGGGACGTGGCTCAGTGGTTAAGTGCCCCTGAGTTCAATCTCTGGTACCAAAAAATGAAAGAAAGAAAAAAAAGAAAAAGAAAAAGGAAAGAAATTAGCCCTGAAGGTTACAATTTTACTGTCCTATAGACATTACCTACTTCTGACTCCAGCTTGGCAGTTGTATTCTAGCATTTTTCACCCCGCCCCCCGCCTCTCTCTCCTCCCCTCCCCTCCATCCCTCTTTCGTATTTATGTATAAATTTCTCTTAGCCTTTTTGAGCCAGCTTGTCATCCCAATGGTTCTCTCGCTAATAAGTTACAGAAAACTGCAATGAATACTCAATAAAAATTTGTATAAGTATCATGCTTTATTACATTTGAAGATTGTGCTTTGGCAAAGTTTGACTGTCCCTCATACATCTCTGCCTTCCAAGGCGGGCCTCTAGAGAACCAGGAGTAGTACCAACAACTCACTCCTGTCCTACAGTGCCCTGTCCCTAGAAGGCCTGCTTTCAGCCTTGGGTGGGACTGGGCTATTCCATCTCTCTTTCCCCTCCTCTGGGAGCCCACACCATGGAGGTTGGAGGAGCTCCCATGGGGACAGACAAGGGAGTCCTCCATAGGTGGCACCCATGGGTGACATTTTTATTCTACCACAGCAGTTGGGAAAGGATGATAATAGAGTAAGAAGAAACAGAGTAGCAGCTTTTCCAAGCCGTGTCTGAGCAGAGGCCAGATGTGGAGGCGAGGAGCTAGGAGAGGGTCAGGGACCTGGTGGGAGCGGGGAGCTGGAGAGATGAACACACTTGTGGATATGGAAACTGAGGAACTGTGTTCTCCTTGAAGGAAGAGCCTGGGCAGGGCTGGGTAAGTGAGGATGAGATCCTAGAGTCTGGGACACACCTCCGGGACCTGAGACAGATAGTTATGCCTGTTTTGTTGAGGTGCTGGAGGTATTCTTCATCCCCAAAGCCTGGATAAGCCTGGGGGTGTCCGCTGAGCAGCTCTGTCCACCCCTGGCCTGATGGGGCTGGAAGGAATTTAGAGATTCTGGTATGGGCACAGGCTGGAAGCTGGCGGCAAGGCCAAGCCACAGCTCTGGCTGGCCCTGTACCCCGATGGAGTGAGCAGTACAGGACTGTGCCTAATGCCATCTTCATTGGTGGTCATGGGACTCCAGGGACACTGTTGCCTCATCTTGACTCACAGAATGGGTGGTATGAGAAAGTTCAAACCCCAGGAGCTGCCATTAGAATGTGACAACAACAATATGTGTGTGTGTCTTTTTTTTTTTTTGAGATGGGGTCTTACTATGTTGCCCAGGCTGGTCTCAAACTGGCAGGCTTAAGTGATCCTCCTGCCTCTGCCTCCTGAGAAGCTGGAACTACATGCACCAGTGGATAGATTAATTTTTGAAGAGATTTTTAACTGAGAATATTTTAGAACTGATGAAAGATGCCAATTCAGTTTCAAGAAATTCAGCAAACCCCAAGAAAGATAAACAACCCAATAGAATAATGAGTAAAAATGTAAATGTGCATTTCACAAAAGTATCTATTTTTATTTATTCACATTAATGTTTGCATTCAATAAAATTCACATTTTTTGAGTGCAGTTCTATGAGTCACATTCTTATGACCACCACTACCACCACCAGACACAGACACCAAAAAAATTCTCATGTGTTGTCCTTTTACATTTAGCTCCTTCTACTCCAACCCTAGGAAACCAATGATCGGTTTCTGAGCTTATATTTTTGTTTATCTCAATGAACTCCCAGCAGGATAAATTCAGACCCACATCTAGACATACCATAATAAAATAGTCCAAAGTCAAAGAGTGACTAAAAAAGCAGGAAGCAAGAAGCAACTCATCAAATATAAAGGATCTTCAGTAAGATTAACAGCTTACTTCTTACCAGAAACCATGGAAGCCAGAAGGCAGTGGGAATGACATATTTAAAGTATTGGAGAAAAATATTGTCAATATTCTTTATCCAGTGAAACTATTCAAAAATAAAGGAGAAATAAAAGCATTCTTTTTTGGGGGTGGGGGTGGGGGGCTGGGGATTGAACCCAGGGCCTTGTGCTTGCAAAGCAAGCATTGTACCAACTAAGCTATATTATCCCCAGCCCCTGAAAACGTTCTTAGACAAACAAAACTTCATCATTAACCAACTTGCCTTGTAAGAAATATTTGAAAAATTTCTTCCTTCTGAAATAAAAGGATACTAGACAATAATTCAAATCCCACATGAAGAAATACAGATTACTGGTAAAGGTTTCTGCCTAAGTAAATTTGGTAGACTGTAAAAATCAGATTATTTAAAAGACAACTACATAGAACAATAATTATGTCTGCATCACAACTCAATCACAAAAAAGATGATAACCCAATCAAAAGGTGAGTAAAGGATATGAATAGACACTTTTTCCAAAGAATATCTACAAATTGCCAATAAGCACATGAAAAGATGCTCAGCATCATCTGTCATCATGGAAATGCAAATCAAAACCACCACGAAATGTCACTCAACACCCATTTGGTTGGTTGTAGTAAAAAAAAAAAAAAAAAAAAAAAAAAAAAAAAAAACAGTAACTAGTGTTGGAGAGGATGTAGAGAAATAGGAACACTCCTACTCTTCTGATGAAAATGTAAAATAGTGCAGTAACTTTGGAACACTGGAAGTTCATCAATTGACCAAAAATTCTACTCCTGAGCATATACCCAAGAGCACAGAAAAACCTATACACAAATGTTCATAGCTGGTTTATTCATAATAGCTAAATGGTGGAAGTAACCCCTATTGAATGTCATGTTCAAAAACTAACTCCAATGTAACAAAGATATAAATGTAGAAGAGAAAATTCTAAAAATCTTAAGAAGAAATATAGGTCAAAAACTTCACGACAGCAACAAGAGTTTCTTGAATATGACATGAAAGGCACTAGGAACAATGGGAAAAATAGGCAAATTGGACTATCTTAAGTGAAACTTTAAATAAACTTTTATGCGTTGAAGGGTACTATCAACAGAGTAATAGGGCAACTTAAAGAATGGGAGAAAATATTTGCAAATCACATATCTGATAAGATTAATATTCAAAACATACAGGGACTCCTAAACACAAGAACAATAAATAAATGGACAACCTAATTAAAAAATGGACAAAGAAGATATACAAATGGCAATAAGGCTAGGCGTGGTGGCACACACCTGGAATCCCAGAGACTAGGGAGGCTGAGGCATGAGAATTGCAAGTGTGAGGCCAGCCTCAGCAAATTAGGGAGACCCTGTCTCAAAAAATAGAACAAAGGGGCTGGTATGTGGCTCAGTGGTACAGCACCCCTGGGTTCAATCCCCAGTACCAGGGGGTTAAAAAATAGGACAGTAAGCACTTGAAAGGAAGCCCAACATTACTAATTATTAGGGACATACAAAGCAAAACCACAGTGAGACATCCCTTTGGGTGGCTATTCAAGAAACAGAAAATATCAAGTGTTGATAAAAGTGTGGAGAGATTGGAACCCTTGTGCGATGTTGGTAGGAATGTAAAATGGTTAAAATCAATCTAGAAAATGATATGATGGTTTCTTCAAAAATAGAACACAGAATTACCATATGATATAGCAATGCCCTGGGTATATATCCAATATAATGAAAAGCAAGATCTTAAGAGACATGTGTATACCTGTCAGGACCAGCGCAACAAAACTCTCAGGTTGGACGAGGGCAAAGAGAGATTGGAAAATAAAGAATCACAGACACAGATCTTGAAGATTAAGCTGGGATCAGGTAGAGTTCTGCTCTCTGATAGAGATGCAGATCTAAAGAGTTACACCAGCAATCTTTATTTATATATGTCTCATTATCAGGTTAAAGACCATAATTCTTTGGATTCAGTAAAGTTACAGAAACTAGGACATCTATGTAGCTTTTTCACAGCTGAAATCCATAGATGCAAAGTACAATGTTAGGAGGTTTGTGTGGCTCTCAAGACAGTCCATTGTTTAAAGTTACCCTAAGGCAGGCAGGAACTGGAGAAGCAAAACTGGTGAAACATTATGGTCGTCTAGCCTAAGAATTCTTTCCTTCCTGGGAGCTGTGTGCCTGAGATCAAGGTTGGAATGGGTAGGGCTCTTGTACAGAGCCTCCTCATGCAGGGCATTGCTACAGCAGCTAGGCATCCTGTGCCCTTACACAGAAACATTCCCAGGAACTGGCATGCCACAACCATGAGGGCATCAGAGACCCCTGATTTCAGTAACTACTCTCCCACCCTCCATTACTGCTCTCAACATACCTGAATATGTTTATAGCAGCATTATTCCTTATCATCGAAGAGTGATGGCAACCTAAGTTTTAATGTTGGAATAAATTCATAAGCAAAATGAGGTGCGTGCATGCATACACAATGATGTTAAGTGGTTCAGTGAGTTTTTTGGTCACTGTGACAATTTTTTGTCACCTGACAACAATTACGGGAGGAAAAGTTTATTCCGGGGTCATGGTTTCAGAGGCCTCAGTCCATGGTTGGCCAACTCCATAGCTCTGGACCAGAAGTAATGCAGAGCATTATGGTAGAAGAGCATGGAGGAGGAAAGCAGCCAGGGACATGGCAACAAGGAAAGAGAGAGCTCTGCTCACCAGTATAAACCCCAGTGTTCCTTTGTGTGGATGTTCCCCAGCTTGTTTACCACTGAGCCACTGAAAAACATTTGGGTGGTGCGGACATTTTGAATACTGCTGCTGGGAGCATGTGGGTTTTCGTGTGAACATAATCTTCATTCTTTAGGAAGTAGTAACCCACCTCCTCCAGCCACACCTGCCCAGTCTACAGTTACCACCTTGTTAATCCCCATAAGTGGATTAAGACATTGATTAGGTCACACCTCTCATAATCTAATCTTTTTGCTTCTGAACATTCTTGCATTGTCTCACACATGAATTTTTGGGGGATACCTCATATCTAAACCATGACTTTAACTTTTAAAAGGGAAACTCGGATCTACCTGTAGCATGAATGAACTTTGCATACATTATGCTAAGTAAAATAAACCATTCTCAAAACCACAAATACGAGGCTATATACCAATATAAGGTACCTAAGTAGTCAAACTTAGAGACAGAAAATCAATAGTGGTTGCCAGGACTGGGAGGAGAGGGAAATGAGGAGTTATTATTTAATGGATACAAAATTTCAATTTTACCAGATGAAAAGAGTTTGGAGATGGATAGGGGTGATGGTTACACAATACTTTGCATATGTTTAGTACCTCTGAACTGTACACTTACAATGTAAACTTCATGTGTAGGGTATTTTATTACAATTAAAAAATTGAAGCTCTTAAATGTAACTGTTGTATTTGGAAACAAAGGTTAAAAAAAGGAATTCTGGTTGTGGCTCAGTGGTGGAGCACTTGCCTAGCAGGTATGATGCACTGGGTTCGACCCTCAGTACCACATAAAAAAAATAATAAAGTTATTGTGTAAAAGAAATGCCAACACGTAACCATAATAATAAAAAAAGGTTAAAGAAAGAAAAAGGAATACAATACTAATATAACACATCATGGGGTGGACCTTGAAAACTTTAGACTAAATAGAAGTTATTTTGCTTCCATTTTGTATTTGTTAAAAAAAAATCTGCAGAATCGAGTTGTGCTTGCAAGGACTTCATATTTCCCAAGAATAAAAAACAAAAGCAAGCAAGCAAACAAACACAACAACAACAACAAATAACTCCAAGAATTCCACTTGGTCAACTTAATTCCTTTTCTTTTGCCTTTTCTCCCTTACTCGCCTTCCCTCCCACCCTCTTTTCCAAGCTGTTTTGCTTTGCAATATGTTACTGCTGGCAATGAGTTGCAGGATCATGCAGTATGTATTTGAGTTTGAAATTTCTGAAATATGGTTGGGGTCATTAATAAAGAAAGTCTTCCAAACTGGGCTGGGTACCTTGAGCATGCTTGTAATCCCAGCTACTCAGGAGACTGAGACTGGAGGATTGCAATTTTGAGGTCAGCCTGGCCAACTTAGTGAGACCCTGTCTCAAAATAAAAAAAAAAAAAAAAAAAATAAGGGCTAGGGTTGTGGCTCAGTGGTAGAGCACTTGTAGCATGTGTGAGGCACTGGGTTCGATTCTCAGCACTGCATATAAATAAATGAATAAAATAAAGATCCATTAACAACTAAAAATATTAAAAAATAAAAGAAAGGGCTAGGGATGCAGTTCATGGTAGAGTGCTTATGCATGAGGCCCTTGGTTCAACCTCCAGTACCCCAATAAATTATTGAGTGGGTTTTTTTTGTTTGTTTTTGCTTTTTTAGTTTTAAGAGTTGGATACAAGTCCTCTATGGGATATATGATCTGAAAATTTTCTCTCTCAAACCAAGCTTGTCTTTCTATGTCCTTTCTCTCTCAAGGCAAATAAAGGCTTATTTGAATGATTGATCTTTGCAGTTGCTGAGGCCACTGTGCAGACAGGAGAGAAAGAGCTTTCATTCCTCTTTCTCTTTGCACTGTCTTGATGATCCTTCTTGTCATGGAGGCACTTTTTACCACATTTGGGTACTTCTTCCCTTGCCTTTGACCTGTGGGCCTCAGACTGGTCAACCAGAAGTTTCTTGAAACTTTTTTTGTTTTTCTGGTAGTGGGGATTGAACCCAGGAACATTGTACTTACGAAGTACATCCCCAATCCTTATTATTTTATTTTGAGCCAGGCTCTCTCACTAAGTTGCTGAGGTTGACCTAGAACTTGTGAGGCACCTACTTCAGCTTCCCAAGTAGCTGGGACTACAGGCATGTGCCACCACACCTGGCTCTTCCTAAAACTTCAATAAGTCTGCCTTCAGCTTGTGGTTGGTTCCATGAGCCTCCATTTTTCTTGAACATGTTCTCCTTCACCTTCAGGTACAGGCTGGGATACACGTGATGGTCAGCCTTGGACTCCCACGTGTTCTTTGAAGCTGGCACAGCTTCTAGCCTCCTCAGCCAGGTTATCTTCTTTAGCAATCAGATATTGGCAGTGCCCTTTGCTTACCCACACCCTTACAGCTGCCTTTCTGGTGGGTTGGTGTTTTCCCTGCATTCAGCCAGGATAGGACAGTCGCTGACTTGTGGATGATCAGCTCATCTTCGATTGACTTCCAGATCAGCAGACAGGAGTTGGTGTTGGTGGCAGGAGCAATGGTGCATACCTGTAATCCCAGTGGTTTGGGAGGCTGAGGCAGGAGGATGGCAAGTTCGAGACCAGCCTCAGCAACTTAGCAAGGCCCTAAGTAACTTAGTGAGACCCTGTCTCAAAATGAAAAAATTAAAAAGGACTGGAGATGTAGCTCAGTGGTAAAGCACCTCCTGGATTCAATAACCAGTACATGCACGCGCAGCACACACACACACCACACACACACAAAGTTGGTGGTTGTTAGCAAGTGTCATTGGTCTCCTTGGATTATTATTATTAATTAATTAATTAATTAATTTTGCTGGGGATAACAGCTCAGGGTCTTGTGCATGGTAGGCAAGCACTGTACTCCTGAACTATGTCCCTAGCCCCAAGGTAAGCCCCTTCTGGAGCCTGAGCATACTCACAGCTGTGGCTGCAGCAGAGAAAGGGAAGAACTCCTTTTAATTCTCTCACAATGCTTTTTGCATTTGTCCTATAGGAGAGCTCTGACTACCCAAAGATCATGAAGATTTTCTGGGCTTCATATTTTTCTGTATCACTTTAAATTTATAATCCCTTTTGAGTTATTTTTTATATATGTGAAAATGGGTCAAGGTTTTTTTTTTGCATATGAAAGTTCAGTTATTCTAGCCCCTTTTGGTGAAATGACTCTTTTTTTTATTGAAAAAAATTTTTTACACGTCTTTGTCAAAAATCAGTTGGCTGAAATAAAGAAAAAAGAAAGGGAAAAAGGGTGAGGGGGAATCAGTTGATCATACTTGTGTGGGTGTATTTCTGGAATTTTCAGTCTATTGCATTGGAATTGTTACCAAACTCTGCTTCTTGGATTCAGAGTCTTGGAAATGAACACTGGGTCTGGAAAGAATTTAAGCACAGGCAAGACTTTATCAGGGACTTCTGCTTGAGCCAAAGGAAGTTACAGCACTGACAGAGTGTGTCAGCTGGCTCAAGCAAAGAACAAAGGTAAACGGCTTTTTATGCATCTGTCAGGTAGGCAGGAGCTGGGTCTCTCCATGTTAACACAGATAGAGGTGGGACTTTAGTTCCTGCATCTTGCTCCTTCATGCCCTACCTTTTTTTTTTTTTTTTTTTTTGGTACCAGGGATTGAACCCAAGGGCCCTTAGCCACTAAGCTACCCAGCCCTTTTTATTTTTATTTTGAGACAGGGTCTTGTTAAGTTGCTTAGGGCCTCACTAAATTGCTGAGGCTGGACTTGAACTTGTGTAACTCCTGTCTCAGCCTCTTGAGTCGCTAGGATTACAGGAGGGTACCACCATGCCTGTCTCTCACTATCATCTTAAGTCTTTACCTGGGGGTGTGAATTTTACTATGCTAATAATGTGGAAGTAACTGTGTGTCACTTTGGTGACTGTTCTACATACGCAACTGCCCCTCACCTGCTGGAGTTGCCCCCAGGAAAGTCTGATATCTGGCTTTAGCTGGCATTTCTGTGGACCACAAGATCTGAGAAGACTGAACTGACTTTTCCAGCCTCCTGTCTCCTGGCATGTTATCTCATTCCCATAGCCTTGAAGACTGGTGCACATCTACCCCCACCCCACCACTGTTGTGCTGGGATTAAACCCAGGGCCCTGTACATGCAAGGCGGGTACTCTACCAACTGAGCTATATCCCCCAGTCCCCCTTGAGGCAACTTTTAACTCCTAACTTTCTAGCATGACCTCTAACCCCAGAAGACTAAGAGCTAGTTTGGCTGTCTTATTTCCCCTGGAAGGTGTTCATCTCTAAGTCCTAAGGATCTGTTTCTCATTGGGCAGCAGGTGGGATGGTGTCAAGGCAGGGAAGCTGACCATGTCTCCCTGGACCTATCCTTTCACCAACACCACACTCTCTCAACTACCACAGCTTCAAGATACATTTAAAACTAGGTAGTGTGCACAAGCAAAAGAATTAAACTGGACCCTTACCTTATACCATATATAAAAATTAACTCAAATAGATCAAAATCCTAAATTTGTAAGAGCTAAAACTATAAAACTCCTAGAATAAAATGAGAAAATCTACATGACATTTTATTGGTCAGTGATTTCTTGAAAATCCCCAAAGCACAAGTAAGAAGAAACAAAGTAAATAAGTTGTACTTCATCAAAATTGAAAATTTTGGTTCATCAAAGAACATTATCAATAGAGTGAAAAGACAACCCACAGAATGGTAAAAAATATTTATAGAAAGTTAAATATCCAGAGTATATAAAGAATTCCTGCCAACTCAACAACAACAGCAAAATCTCAAGCAACCTAATTTAAAAATTGACATAGATTTGAAAAGACATTTCTTCAAATAAGATATAATGGCCAATAAGTACATTAAAAGATTAGTTGTCATTAGTCATTAGGGAAATACAAATTGAAACCACAATTTCATATCACTTCATACCCATTAGGATGACTTTTATCAATAAAATTGAAAAGAAAAAGTGAGAAATCTGAACCCTTGTGCATTGCTGGTGAGAATGTTAAATGTAGCCACTGTGGGAAAACAGTTTAGTGGTTCCCTTAAAATATTAAAACATATGACCCAGCAATTTCACTTCTCAGTAGGCACCCAAAAGAATTGAAAGCAGGAACTCAAACAGATACTTGTAAAACAATAGCCACAAGGTGAAAAAAAATCCATCAACAGATGAATTAATAAACAAAGTATAGTTCACATAAACAAAATATTTCTTAGTCATAAAATGGAATAGAATTCTGATATAGGCTACAGCAATGATAAAACTCTAAAAATACTATGCTAAGTCAAATAAGCCAAATGCAAAAGGACAAATATGTGATTCTACTTGCTAATTACCTGGAATAGGTAAATTCATAGGACATGCAATAGATGTTGCTGAGGATTGGAATTAAGGAGTGAAGAGTTAATGTTGGATGGTCACATATTTTCTGTTTGGGATGATGAAAAATTCAGGAAATAGGTAATAATGATAGTTATACAATATTGTGAATGTACTTATGTCATTGAATTATGCACTTAAAATGGCTAAATGATAAATTTTAACATGTATATTTTACTACAATATAAAACTTAAAAAAAAAAAAAAAGCCCCACCCCTGCAAAAATCAGGGTCTCCTTTGCTCTGAGTCATTCTCTCTGGCAGTCACCCTGTATTCCAGAAACAATAGGTTTGACTGATAAAAAGCTTGTGATGAGTTGAAACTACCCCCCAGGCCACAGGAACTCCTCTTATCGCTGCTGACAAGTTTCCACCAGATCAATCCTGAAATAATGATCAGTGGAATCACTCTTGGATAAAGACTGCTTGACTGCACACTTCTGATGCCCTTGTCTATATAATCTGGGAACTCATGTCAGTAGCCCCAAAAACAGGACTGGAAACGCTGGTTCCTTGCCTTCCCAGTATGATCATACTTATTAAAGTTCCTTTCCTGCTTGTCACCATTACTTTTCCATTTGATTTTCAGGGCAAGTGGCCAGACGTGGTTTGTTGGGAACCCCAGACTCTGTGGGTCTGGCCTAGGTCTCTGGTAACACAGTGTCTTTCAACGAACACAGTATGTTTCTCCATTTATTAGGTCTTCTTTGATCTCTTTGTTAGCATTTTGTAATTTTCACCATACAGATCCTGCATATTTTTTCATGTTTAGATCTATATATTTCATATTTTGATCATATTGTTAAATGATACTGTTGTAGACGAAACCATATCTTCCCTACACTCATCTGTCAAAGTCCTAACCTCTAGTTCTTCAGAATGTGACTGTGTTTGGAGACAGAGCCAAGGCAATTGAGGTTAAATGAGGTCATGAGGACCCTGTTCCAATACAACTGGTATCCTTTCAAGAAGAGGGAGAGATGGCGAAGCTTGTTTTCTCTACCATTTAAGGACACAGGGAGAAGATGGGCATCTTTAATCCATGGGGAGAGGTCTCAGGAGAAACCAAATCTGATGACACTCTTTTTTTTTTTTTCTTTTTTTCTTCTCTTTTTGTGCTGAAGATTGAGCCCAGAGCTTTGTGCCTGATTAGCATGTGATCTATCACCAAGCTACACACCCGACCCTCTGTTGACACTTTGATTTTTGATATTTGGCTTCTAAAACTGTGAGAAAATAAATTTCTATTGTTTGAGTCACCCAATATTCTTAGCAAGTTAAATTTTTTTTTTCAAGTCTTGTTTTTTCGATTGTTCATTGTTGAGATACTGAAATATGATTGACTTTTATATAATGGTCTCAAGTCTTGTGACCTTGCTAAATGTACATAAAAGCTTTAAAAAAAACCCTTAGGGTTTTCTGTATAGATTATTATATCTTCTGGGAATGGAGATAGCTTTATTTTTCCCTTCCAATATTAATCCTTTTTTCCCATTTTTTCTTTCTTCTTTCTTTCTGCCTTACTGCACTTGTAGGATTTCCAATCCTTTATTAAATAGGAGTTAAGAAACAATGGCTGAAAACCCTCAAATTTGGTGAAAGACACATCTTTACATCAAAGAAGTATAGGAGGAACCCCCAAAGAAGAGAGTAGTAAGAGTAGGCATTCAGTTTGGTGTTAGTTGGTAGGTTTTCATAGATTCTCTTTATCATATGAGGAGATTCTCTTCTAAGCCTAGTTTGTTCAGAATTTTTCTATTAGATGTCAGGTTAGTTGAATGCTTTTTTCTGCCTCTGTTGTGATGATCATATTTTTTCTTCTTATTATGGTGATTTTTATATTAGAATTCCATTCCAAACAGAAAAGAAGAGCAGAAATATTTTCATAGAGTGGATAAAAATATGAACTCAGAGTTTTGCCCTAGGGCCATGTTAACTTTTTGGCCTCTACCATAATATAGTTTGAAGATCTCTGGACTACCTGTATATTGCAGAATACTACAATGATTCTTTATGTTGCTGACATCTTGCCAGTTGGACAGAATGAGCACGACATGGCTAGCAAGCTGGAGAGCTTGGTAAGACACCTAGCTCCAAACGACAGGGAGATATAGAGGTTTTGAATCTGCCTTTTTGGTAAAGTTTACAGGGTCAGTTGGTCAAGGGCATACCAGGCTATCACCTCTAAAATAAGAGACTAATTGCTTATATCCCTACCAGAAAGAAGGAAGCACAGTGCCTAACAGTCTCTGGATTCTGGAAACAATACATTCCTCACCTAGGAACACAGATTTGACCCTCCAAATTGGAATCTGTGGATTCAACCAACCTCAGATCAAAAATATTCAGAAGGAAGGGAACAATAAATCTATGCTGAATATGTACGACTTTTTTCTTGTCATTATTACCTACACAATATAGTATTATAATTATTTATATGGCATTTATATTCTACTATATATTATAAGTAATCCAGAGATGATTTAAAGTATCTGGGAGTATGTATGTAGGTTATATGCAAATACCACAACATTTCACATAAGGGCTTGAGAATCCATAGATTTTTGTATACATGGGGGGTCCTGGAACCAATACCCCATGGATGTTCCAGCCCATATATCAAGTGACACAAAGGCTGTCAGCTTTGGAGAGGGGGAAATGCTTCTGAATATTTGTCCTAATTGTTATTGTTAAGAAATAAATATTAATGTAACAATTTTTTTCAACTTGAGGAACAGACACCTTTTTCTGATTCATACAAAGACATTGTGTACACTGTGCTTAAGAAGGGATGTATCTGATATCCATGGAAAGACAAAGTTGAGAAAGAAGACTCAAGTTAAATGCCTCCAAGTTTGCAAAGACAGAATGGAGGAAATGAATGACCATACATTCAAAATTTAATGAAAGAAACCATCACTTACTAAATCTATCAATCACTAAAACCATCACTTAAATATCACTAAAATCTTCATGCAGGAAGAAGAATTAGGGGAGTACAATCAATACAGTGACTTAATTCCTCAGGTTTCTTGAAATTTTGAAGTTCACATGTGATTTTTGTTTTGTTTGTTTTTTGGGATTTTTTGGTACTGAGGATCGAACCCAGAGGTGCGTAACCACTGAGCTACATCCCCGGTCTTTTAAAAATATTTTATTTAGGGACTCTCTAAGTTGCCTAGGTTGGCTTTGAACTCCTGCCTCAGCCTTCTGAGCCGCTGGGATTTCAGGCATGTACCACCATGCCCAACACAGATCTTCTTTTAATTACACCTTTATAAGAAGTACAATTTTATGGAATTAAGTTACTAATTCATGCCAAGCCATCAATGGTCTCTCTTTGAATGGTGAAGACAGGTTGGGGGCCCTTATGAAACAAGAGTTAAGTGGGAAGTTTTCGGCCAGTATTTCTTCAAGTACTTTTTCAGCCCTGCCATCTTTCTCTTCTCTTTCTGAAACTTCAATGACACTAATGTTAGCTCTTTTGTTATAGTCCCAAAGGACTCTAAGTTTTTCTTTATCTTTTTTTTTCCTAATCTGTTTTCTCTGTGTATGGATTTGGTCATTTTTATTAGTTTTTTATTGAGTTCACTGCTTTGTTTCCTTCGTACTTTTCATTTGACTGTTGAGTCCATCCATTGAGCTTTTTATTCATTATTGTAATTTTCAGTTCTAACGTTTCCATCTGATTCTTATTTATCTCTCTTATTTTTCACTGACTCTATGCTTCTTTGCTGAGGCTATTTTTGAATTTATTTAAAACATATTCATAATTGTTTGTTGAAGTATTTTTATCATGACCTCTCAAAAACCTTCATAGGTTAAATCTAGTTTTCCTATCATCTCATTGTTAACTATTCTTATTTTTTTTTTCATTCAGTGAGGAAATTTTTTTTTCCATTCAGATCTTCTTGGTTTTTGGCATGAGTGATTTCAATTGCAGCCTGAACATTTTTGTACTGTTATGAGACTTCAGATCTTTAAAAAATGTATGTTGTAACTAGCCTTTTACTAATACCAATTGGGCAGGGCCAGATACAGTGGGAGGTGGAGATTGTTTCACTAGAGGCAGGTAGAAAATTCAGGCACCCCATGACTTCTGTTGATTTCTGGAGTAGTGTTCCTTTTTACTGATGGACAAGAGTGGAAGGTCTCGCTCCAAGTGCCTTCTCCACTGACATCGTTGGTGTGCATGTGTGGGGATGGGATAGCCTTATTATCTCTAGGCTGTGGGGAAAATACGGACCTTGCACTGGGCTTTCTGTGATACCAGCAGGAAGAGCAAGTGGCACCTTTTTACTTTTGAGCAGTGGGTGGAAATCCAAGTTCCTCCTGTGGTTTTTACTGAGAAGCCAGTGAGACCACGTAGGTGGGAGGAAGCCTCCTTCTTGTCTGGAGTGGATGAACTTCTCAGTTCTCTACTTGCTCTTCTCTGACACCACTCTGGCAGCAGTTGTTGGGGTATCACATTGCAACCCTTGAAGGGTGGAATTCAGGGTCTCTGCTGGGCCCTTGCTGGTGTGGAAATAGAAGGGGGCCACAATATTCCCTGTGGGGTTTGGTCTGAGTTCCGTGGTCAGGATCTCTAATTTTCTGTTTTATTAGGTTGCTCTTTATTTGATCCTTTGGCTAGAGGGAGTGAGGTTTTTGTTGATGCTGCTGCTGCTGCTGTTGTTTTTGTACCCACTGGCCTTTCTGGGTTGCCAGCTTGAAGTTTCCAAATCCAGGACATATGTGACAAAAAGAAAATGCAGGGACCTCTCTACCACAGACTTTTCTCAGATGCTGAGGTTCCTAGGTAATCTGCCTCCTTTCCCCTACCAGTCTTTTCATGTTTGTCTTATACTTAATCTTATATAGAATCTCTGGGATTTTAAGTTAGCAGAAGGAATAGAGAAAACTACATTACTCCACCGTCTAGGAACTTTCCACAGTTCTATGATTTGTTTTCTTGGTGCATAAAGTGCTCCCCACACATCCTTCATATTTTCCCACTCCTCCCACCACCTGTTGAGTACCTCTTTCTCTGCACACAGCCTCCAAGAGCATCTGCTGTCTTTGTTCTCTGGGCACCGTTCTGCATCCCCTTGGACTCCCCTCCACCTCTTTTCTTGTTTCTCAGATCTTTCCCCTAATCAATCTGTGGTGCCCATACTGCCTGAAGGGGAATTAGGATTGTTGTCCTACCACTACAATGAGAGAAACAGAGCAGGCTCAGTATTTTTGTTTTGTTTTGTTTGGAGTATCAAAAGGAAAGGAAAACAGAAGTTGATGCCGAGATGATATCTTGGAAAAAGACTAGAGGGAGAGCAAGACTTCCACCCCTCCCTCTACCTTGGGGACTGCCAGAGAGTCACCTCCTGGGAGGTAAGGGGGGAGGGAAAGAGGGTCCAGCCTGGGGCAGGGACGGGTGGGAGAAGGACAAGCACAAGAGAGGGGGCAATTTTAGAGATGTTTGTGGCAACAGCTGGGTTAGTGGAGACAATGAAGACACCATTACTGCCCTCCCAGTGACTGACCAAGATTGAGTCAATTGTCTCTTGGTGTATGTGTCCATTTCTGCGGCAGAGCTCTGCCCTGCCTCACCTCATCTTCCTGCGTGGAGCCCTGCCCTTTGTTTTTCAATGACCTAGAATACATCCTGTAAGCTCCACTTGAAATAGAAGGGGAGTCTTTTCACCCAAGAAATCAGGGTGCCATAAAGGAAGGCCTTGCTCCTGTTCTTGGAGAGACTAGGTAGATGGACACAGTGGGGGCCCTAAGTGTCGCACCCAGGTCCTCTTTAGCAGCCGGGGTGCCACTTCCTCCACTGTGGTGAATGCTGGCTGATAATAGCTCACTGCTGCCCGCTTCTCCCAAATATTGCTCATGGCCAAATGGGAGGCACTTTGCTCCACATTTTCCACTCCACTCCAATAGCTCGCAGCCAATGACTGACTGGCACAGGGATATTAACGCCATCTCCTGTCTACGAGGAAGGTCCAACTATGTTGCCTTTCAGCCTCCAGAGTGGTGACCACGCTAGTATCCCATGGAGACCGCATTCTTGCCTAGCTTTTTCCCTAGCCCTGGTTATCATCTCCTTCTCCTCCCCCTCCCCTCCTTCCCTCTCCTCCTCCTCTTCTTCTTCTTCATCTTCTTCATCTTCGTCGTCGTCTTCTTCTTCTTCCCCAGAAAGCACTTTCATGTGCTCCCAAATCTCTATTTTGGAATCTGCTTCCAGGGAATCCCACCTCAGGTTATGTTCCTTGCTCAATAAATTGTGGATCTAATGGCAGTGTAGGCCCATCATAGTGACTGTGTGGAGGGAAAAGAGGCCCCCTGAGAGCTCTTTCTTCTGCTCAGGCAGCTCCTACTGCAAACCCATCCTCACCTGGGCACACTGAGGCACATACGCCTCCCTGCTCTTCCCCTCTCTCAACACCACTGCAATGAGCTGCTTCTCAGAGGAAATGGGGTTGGAGGAACTCTGTCCCTTGAGGTTTGATGATGGGCTTTCATGCAAGAGCAAGAGATGGGGCACCCTTGCCTCATTCACCAATGGATCAGAGAGATGTCTGGTAGTCTCTTGTACCTGTTCCTGGCCTGGCCTGACCCTATGGACCTGCAGAGTTCCATGCTGGGGAACCAGTGGAGAAACTATTGGCAGGTCTACCAGGTTTGGGCCACTCTACCACATTCCACTGGCAACCACAATTTGTCTTGCAAGGTGAACCTCTAGGCCTAGCTCCAAGAAGGGCCTGGGGACTGGCCCAGAAAAACCAGCTCTCACCACAGAAGCCAAAGCTGGCTGGGCTTGAGTCAGTGCCAACCTGAAATTGGTTGGGTCCTCCCCAACCTCCTAAAGGTGAACTCAGTACTAGGTGAGTGGGTGGGTGCACAGGGGTGGCTAGGCTCCCAGGTAGGTGGAACCCCAAGAAAGGCACCAGGAACATGGACTCAGGCCAGAGGGTTTTTCTGCCCTTCACTGACCTGAGGCAAGCCTTCAGGAGCTGTACTCATGGATGAATACCCAGGGCTGACACCCTCACCACCCCAGCCAAGGGTGCATCTGGGGCAGCTTTCATTCCTAGGCTGGCAAAGGATTAGGTAGGAAAGGTTTTGGAAAATCAAGATGCTGGGATGCTGGGCCCCAAGGAACAACAAACCTGTTATTTGACAGAGTTTTTCCTTCCCCTTTTAAACACTTGGCTCTTTCTCTCTCAAGGAATAAAATAGTCAAAAAGGATGTGTAAAAATGGTCTTGTTTCTGTTACTTTCCTGCCAGAAGTCTCTTTTGCATCTTGAGAGTCATGAAGTCTCTTCTGTTCTGTCTGGCAGGAATCTATGTGCTCAAACTCTCCTACCAACCCCCATTAGCAGTCCCTGCAGCTAACAAATCTATACCTGACCCCCAACACCATGGGGCCCCCTGCCAAGGTGAAGGCAAAGTGAGGTTTGGACAATCTTTCACCTTCCCGACGTGAGTGGAGGCAGGGGCTCCTGGACTCACAAAGGTTCTTCTTGATCTCCAACTGAGCGACAGAGACAGGAAACTAAGGAGGGAGTCCTGCCTGGTTTGGAATCATCATGGTTAGAATAGATAGATTTAGATAGAATGATTTATGTAAAAAGATTAATTTGTGTTTGTTCTTGTATTTTGTGTTTTTCCCTCCCTTGTTCCCAGGAGATAGCAGAAACTAGCATGGCAGGAGGAGGTAACAAGTGGGGGTCTTGTAGGGCTCCTGTATTTTGTTTCCCAGAAGCCTAGCTTCTTTTTTTGTTTGTTTTTAAGAGAGAGAAATAAGATCCAGGCTTTTTGCAGGGGAGGGGTACTAGAGATTTGAACTCAGTTGCACTTTACTATTGAGTGCTTTTTAATTTTTTTTTTCCAATAGTGTTTTGCTAAGTTGCTGAGGGCCTCCCTAAGTTGCTGAGGTTGACCTTGAACTTGCAATCCTTCTGCTTCAGACTCCGGAATCACTGGGATTATAGGCATACACAACTGCACCCAGTGAAGCCTAGCTTCTTGATAGGGAGGGAAGGGCAAGGGCCAGTGCCCTCTTCGAGAGTAGTACAGAGGGCTGGGATTGTGGCTCAGTGGTAGAGCACTTGCCTGGCATGTGTGAGGCACTGGATTCAATTCTCAGCACCACATATAAGTAAATGAATAAAATAAAAGGTCTATCAACATCTAAAAAAATTTAAAAAGAGTAGTACAAAGAGAAAGAGAGAGAAGAGAGAGAAAGACAGAGTTACATGTTAATGATTGATATACTGTGGGTAAAGATGTATGGCAGTTTACCACTAAACATTAGACGGTTAATGTGTTGGTTTAAAATTAGACGTATAATTAATGTTATTCAGCACATTAACAAAACAATGGAGAAAGTATTTGATTATCTTAATATCTGCATAAAAAACATTTCATTAAATTTGGTATCTAGTCTAAAAGTTATAAAAATTCCTAGAAAATTAGTAATAGAATATTTATAAACCCAAGGTAATAATGGCAAAATGCTTAAGTTTGCTGACCAGGATCAGGAACAAAACAAAAATGTCCTCTATCACTATTTTCATTCAGCATTGTATTGGATGTTCCAGCCAGTGCATTTAGGTAAGAAAAATAAATAAAAACTTCAAGTGAAGAAATAAAGCTATTCTTATTTGCGGATGACACAACTGTGTACTTGAGAAAATTATATTCTTAAGACAAACTATGAATAAAGTATTACTGTTAAGTGACCCAAGCAAGGTTGCTGGATACGAGGTCATCATACAAAAATCAAATTGTGTTTCTATACATAAAACAACAGAAAGTGAAATTAAGAAAATGACATTTATAACTTTTTAATATTTATAATTATTAAAATAATTAAATATTTAGGAATAAATGAAAGATGTGTAAGATAAATTTTAAAAGATAGCTCTTCATAGATCGAAAGACTCAATATTTTAATGTTGTCAATTCTCTATTAGTTGATCTATAAATATAATGCAATCCCAGTGAAAATTCAGCAGATTTTTTTTTTTTTTTTTTTTTTTTTGCGGTGCTGGGGATTGAACCCAGGGCCTTGTGCATTCAAGGCAAGCACTCTACCAACTGAGCTATATCCCCAGCCCCTCAGCAGATTTTTAAGAAAAGAAATAATAGACCACTTATTAACATGGAAAAATATCTAAGGTAGCTAAGATAACCATGAAGAACTAAGTCGAACCACTTGCTGTAGCTAGATATCAAACTTAAATCTAAAGTCATTAGATAGTGCAGTTTTGATGTAAAGACAGATGAAAAGACCAATGGATCAGAATAGAGAATCCAGAACAGACCCTTACATATAGATACTTGATTTATGGCACAGGTTCCACTGCAGCAAGATGGCGGAAGACAAGTTCACTTGAATAAATGGTAGGAAAAAATTAAACTTGACCCCTAGCTCACACCATTCACAAAAGTCAGTTCTAGTTGGATTATGGGTCTAAATACAAAAACTAAAACTCAGAACCCTTCTAAAATATCATCTTGACTTTAGAGTAGGTAAATATTTTTCAAAAGGGCATAAGATACTAACTATACAGAAAATACTGAAAACTTAAGACTATATTCAACGAAGATGTTCTAGTCATCAAAAATGTCATAATGAGAATGAAGAGAAGGGGAACATGGAAGAAGTGATAAAAGGATGTGAGGTCTACATGTGTGGTAAGGGCTTCACATCCGTCAAGTCTCTTGTGAGCATTAGATTTCTAGGCCAATGGCTCCAAAGAAGTGGCCTATTCCCTTCCATCATCCAGGGGTTGTTATTACCACCACGAAGGTAGTCGCAGAGGGGAAAAGCTTGAGGGTATTAGTGTGGATGGGGTGGAGGAAGGTAGCCATTCCTGGTTGAGGAGTTAAGAGCTTCAGAGAATCACTATGAAGAAACTCTCTCACTTGGGGGAGAAAGACACTGTGACATGTGAACCTTTTCCTATTTGGAAAAGTTGTCCTGGAGAAAAAGAGACTTTGGGGGCCATTTGAAACTACCTCAAAGATGCTCAATGCTTGTTTACTTCCTCATTTCAAAATTGGCAGTGTTGGTGGGGAAACAGACCTTGGTGTGTGTGTGTGTGTCTGTGTCTGTGTTTGTGCATGGGAAAGGGTAGTACTGACTCAAATGGTGACTTGAGAAATGTTGTGGGATTGTTTTGAAGACAGATCATGACTCATCTATATTAATCATAGCATTGACACATCCTGGGAACCAGCGTGTACCACAGTCCAGTTACCACTCTCATCCAGTATGGAGTAGAGTTCTTCAGGGGCTCAGCCTAGCAGGGCCCTATGCAGTACCTGGGAGCTGAATGGAGCACAGCTTGGACAGCTTTGGTGCTTTGTAACAGTGAAAGCAGGAACGAAGCAGGAAGCCAGGCAAGTGCTGAGACTATGGCAGGATGACTAGAGATAGGATGACCCTCTTCCACGGGATCCAGGTGAGATTAATTCCAAGTATGGACCAAGAACGCCAGAGAAAGAAATAGAAGTCTCTGGAGGACAGGACCAGCCCATCTTCCAGGGCAAGCGTGCTTATCTAAAAAGTTGCAGGGCTTGGGTGCATGGGCTGGGAAGGACAAGTTCCTCCAGACCAGAGTCAAGGAGTGCCAAGGAGGATAGAGCAAAGCCTGAGGCCCAAGCTGGATACTGGACCCACTGGATAGTGGATCAAAAAGAGTGGCTTCCAAGGTCAAACAGCCAGACCTTTGTTCAGGGCCTGAATTGTGGGTACAATTAGGATTCTTCCAGGGTAGGAATGGGTGAATGCATCTAGAAATCTTGTTTATTACTCTCCTCTTATAACTTCTGAGGCAAGAGAGCCAGAGAGGCCTGGACCTGGGAAGAGTGAAGAAAGGGTGGGGTGTGATTCAGAGGGGCCACAAGCTGCTCTGCCAAGCCTTAGTGAGGCCTATAGCTTCTGTCAGAGACTGGATATCACTTCCAAGCTCTGTATGTCTGGGTAGTATTTGATTTGCTCTGTACTGGTTCCTAACAACCCCCACCTTGGTCCTGGCTACATAGCTGGGTCTTCCATGGCCTGACTGCCCCCAGAAAGAGATTTTGGGACTGAGTCCATCTTCTGGGTCATCAGGCCTGCTGGCCAGCTCCCTAACTTCCCCCACAGGACCTGAAAGCAGACATTGGCAGGGCATACTTGCTCAGTTGAACTCTGAGGCTGTTTAAGTCTGAGGTGCAAGAAGGCTGCTCAGGCAGGGTTTGGAGGGGCCCTGTGAGAGCTGAAGAATGACTGAGAAAAGCAGACCCACACCAAGGAAGCAGACAAGAGAGGCAAGGTGGCCATCTGCATCTGGTTTATTGTTCTGTCTTCTCCAGACTTAGCAGAGTGTCAGGCTACCTGGGGGGTAGCCGGGTCATTCATAGGGCCAACCAGAGTCAGTGTGTATGGGGGGCCAGAGTTCATGAGTCATCCACTTGGGGGAAGACTCAAAATTCAGGAGGCCTGGCAACCCCTCTTCTGTATCCTCCATTCCCAAAGCCCCCATAAGGAGGCATGTTGTGACAAGCATAGATATGCTGGTCTCAAAGGAAGTGGGGGCAGCCACAGGGTCCAGCAGCTCTTGGAAGCTCCATGGGAGCCTGGGTGGACCTGAGGCTTTTGGGTACCACCCTTTTCACTGGAGAGAAGTTGGGATGTTGGGCCAGTTGAGATGGGTCGGATGCAAACAGGACCTTTCTAGGTCACCACTCCCTGAGCTGTCCTCTTTCCCATGGTCCCCATCCCATGCTCCCCTCACTGACATCCCTGGTCTGCACAGAATCCATCTCTTCCAGAGGAACAGACCCAACAAGTGAGGCCTGGGCATCCCAGCATGTCCCTGGGATGCTCTCCTGCCAAGAGCATCAGTACAGTGTGAGGTTTCCAACCAGCCCCAGGAAAGGGAGGTGAGAGAAGCCTGTGGGCTGAGGGAGCCTTGAGCACAGGGGGAAGGTCTCTCCCTGTTCAGCCCAAGGGTTGAGGTCTGGCCACAGCCCTGGCCCTGCATCTGTTTGTACCACCATCCAGGACATGATTGTGAGTCCCGGAGGGACCTCCAGTCCAGGCTCAGTGGGGGCAACACCTGCAGACCTGGTGGGGAGAGTGGGGAGAGAATGAGGTCCTGGAGGAGAGCTGGCTGCAAGAGAACAGGAAGTAACTTCTCACCACCTGTCAGTTTGGGTCACTGGGGTGGGCTCTGTGGCTCCAACAGTTATCTAGAGGGGCTCAGGATGGGGAGACTTGGACCCCAGTTCCTCACCCCTGCTAAGGCTTTTTTGGAGACAGAATCCATCCCAGGGCCAGGGAAGGAGGCAAGACCCAGCCAGTGACCTACCGTAATTAGGAGTATGCCAGGCCTTGGAGCCCCCGGGCCGGAGAGTGGAACTTGTCGGAATCCTCAAAAGGCTGGTCTGAGATCAGTAAGGAAAAAGGATCCATAAACCCTGTGCAGCCTGGTGACCTCAGCTGCATGCCTGTCTGAGCTGGAGACAGCAGGCAGGGCATACGGTACTTCCCAAGAACTGACACCCACCCTTGGTCCTGGCCTGGGGCCAGCACTGCAGATGGAAAGCTGAGAGGTGACCCAAACCTCTCAGGAGGGGCAACCCATGTTCTTGCTCTCCTAATTTCCTCCAATTCCAAGCTCCTCTTCCCAGACCCACTTCTTCAGAGGGTCTGTGTCAAGGTGAGGAAGCAGGTGGCCAAGGACCAGGACAATAAGGACAGAGGCCGGTTTCCAGGAGCACTGACACCTATGCTCAGCAGTAGCATCCTGTCTGCAGTCCAGGTGTGTGAAACTGCATCACTGCCACCTTCCCGCCCTGCCTAACTCCCTCCAGTGCCTCCCTTGGTACTGGAAGGAAAACTCAGGACCCTCACCAACCTATCTCTCATATTTTAAGCTCTCGGCACACTGGAATGAGGGCAAATTATCCAAAAATTGAAGATAAGATTTAAAAGGACTGTGTATCCTTTTAAAGTTACTCTGGGGCATTTACCTAAAAAGTCTACCTTAAAATTCTCTTATTCTGAGGGATACGACTTTTTTTTTTTTCTTTTTGACTTATACATACATTACTGATTAGGGTCCAGGCTTTGCTAACTTGAGCTTAACTTGGAGGAAACTGACAAATAGCAGATAACTTCAAATTGGTAGAAAATGTAATCCCCAAAGCAGATTAGAGTTGACTACCCTGTAGAACCAGCCTACATCTGAAAATCTGATTTCAGTATTCTTTATTTCACTCACTTCAGTCTCCCACATTTCTCCTTTAGGTCACCCCACCATCCTGCTAGCTCCCCTCACTTGTGACTTAAATAGATCTTTGACATATACTTGTATGAGTTATGCCTTTAATGTTTGAATGTGAGCTTTAACATCCTTGCTTCCCCATCCACACACCTTTATCTGGAAGCATCCTCTATCCAGAGCCTCCTCCTCCACTTAGAAAATGAATTCATTCTTCAAATGCTGCCTAGGTCAGGCCTTCTCTGACAATGGCCTCTAGATGGTTCACCAAGCAGCCCCCATCCCAGCACAAAATTCTGTAATTTTCAAATCACCACTTGAGGCCAGCCTGGACTGTCTAGAGCAGTACGTCCTGGATAGAGCAGAAGCAGAACTAAAAAAGTTTCTGGGCTGCACTGGATTGCTCTGTTCATCTCCAAGTATAGCTGTTTTTTTTTTTTTTTTTTTTTTTTTGTTTGTTTGTTTTGCTTTTTTGTTTTTCTCCTGGTGATCAAGTGTATCCTCATCATTAGTTGTTCTCCCTGGCCCCATGCTTGCTCCACTCTCCTCCAGTGTCTGCATTGTATCATATAGGGAACCTGGGGCTCAGAGAACCCACGGGCACTGTCCATAATTGCTCCCCTGCCTGGGCATGGGAACCACTCCATCTGTCCCTGCCTTGGATCTAGAAATGACTTGTGTGCTGGCCTTGCTCTTGTGCCTGATCCCAGCAGAAGCAGCCACCACCAGGCTGAGGAAACCACAAGGGTGTTTCTTCCTCAGCCACCAAGGCATTCCCAGGAACTCATCTTGACATGCTCTTTGAGAAATATATTTTGTGCTCAAATAAATTTGTATCTTCTGTTCCCTAGAAGTTTCACAGTGTGCATGAAAGGCTGAATGAATTCTTCAGTAATATACCCATTTCCTTAATTTGATCACCGATTCTTTCCTAATGAATATCACTGCATCTGGGGTAATATTCTGGACATGCTGTGCCTTGGCTCTGTCCCCGCCTCTTTCAGCTCAGTGCCCATCAAACTGCATTGCAGTTTCTCTACCTCTGCCTTTGAAGGGTATCCCTTTGACCACTATTCATTCAGTAATTCAGGCACTAGTTATTAAGCATCTGTTGTGTGTCAGATGCTGAGTTAGGTGCTAAGCTCTGAACCGAGTCCTAGGAGATATCCCTGTAGCCAGACAGGGAAGCACCCTGTCTTGGGGAAGACAGCCTCATCCAGCTCTGCTCCTGACCATCCTGTCATCTGGAACCTGCTCTGCTCCACGTGCTGTTGCCTCTGCCTCCTTCCCCACAGCCAGTCTCTCCTTCTGCTAATGAGTTTGCAATGACCACTTGGACAGGAAAGTTCCGCAGTGTGTTTATAATGTGAAAGAACAACCATTTCATTAACAGGACACAGGAGGGGTGCCTTGATTTCAGTGCCTACTCTGTAAAATAGGGGAGGGAAAGCTGGATTAAACCTTATCCAAGGTCAGTTCCCTTGAGTGACCCAGGCTCATAGTGGTGTGTGCTACCCTCTGGTGGACACAGGCAGGCACAGGAAAAAAGCATGCAGCCCACATGGGTTCCTCCAGCTCTCAGAGTTGGGTCTTTGCTCTGGGCTCAGTTGGATGGGGGTGACCTATGGAGGTGGTTTCCAGGCCTTCTCCAACTAGAATTTCAGTTTCGCCTCCTCTTGGCCAAGGGGGCAGTTCAGGGTGTCCAAGTGTTGCCCATTCCTAGTTGGGAGGCTCAGGTCCAGATAGCCCTCCTCGGACCCCTGCAGAATTTCCTGCTGGGCACCCACTAGGGCAAACTGCTCAACCTGCATGAGGCACTGGTGAGATGTGGGTTCAGTGGGCCCTCCAGCCTAGCTACTCCGCTTGACCCTTCTCACCGGCCATCCTGAGGCAGTGTGTATCACTTACCTGGAAGCCCCTCTCCGTGGACTCTGGGGCAGGCCTGGGGTGGGGAGCTGGGTGGACGCAGCACGGGGGCAAAGGCGCTCCTCTGTTTGACGGCGGAGATCATGTTGACAGGCGAGAAGGAGAAGACGCTGGTAGTGGGGGGCAGCGGCCGGGAGGGACATGGAGGAGGCAGCCGCCAGCGGGGGGCTAGAGGGCATGACTCCGGGGCGGGGCAGGGAGGGGCAGGCGCAGCAGGGAAGGCAGTGGGAGACACAACAGGGAGACAGCACCAGAGTGAGCAGCAGGGTTGGGCCCTGTGTGGGCAGTGGGCCTCGCATGGGCTGCTGACCAGGTACCAGGCTCAAACCTCCCTGGGGGCTGTGAGGGTCCTGGGGATACCAGTACAGGGCAAAGGCTTCCAGGTGGGCTGGAAGCCTCTGGGGTCATGGGCCAATTCTCGCTTTCTTGGGGTCTCTGGAGACCCTTTCCCAGGGCTGGAGATACAGGGCCAGATGAGGCAAAATCAAACCCAAAAGCAGAATATCTGACAAAACCAAACACTGGGTGATGCCCCCAAACATAAGAGATGAGTAGGTTAGGGGATTCTGAGATGCTAAAGAAATGTTTATGGGCCCTGGGGTATCAAGACTAGAGTCAAAAGTTCAGGGATCACAGCAGAACTAGGCATGAGGGGATGAAGTTTGGGGGTATAGACAGGTTTTTGTGAGGCCTCCCTGCCCACACAAGCACCCTAACTTCCTCCACGAACATGCTGTCCTTCTCAATATGCCCTGTGCCTTGTCTGCCTCCATACTCTGCTTCCTAGGCACTTTGGTTCTTTCCAGTTTCATGTAGGACTCTGTCATCTCCAGGCTGGACCTTGGAGGCCTCTTGTATCTCTCTTTTCAATTTTAAAGAAAAGTGAGGGATCCCATCCTCAAAGCTTCCTGTTCTTCAACTCCACAGCTGTTGAGGGCTGTGGCAGTCTTCCTGCAGTCTCCTCTCCTGCGGGCTCCTGCCTAGGACATCTCTGGATCCCGTCTCTCTACATCCTCACCTGAACCCAATTCCCTACCTCTCTCTTCTAAAGACCGTAAGTCTGTGGTTTGAGCATGTCCAAGCAGCAGACAATGGACAGTGGGTGGGGGCTTCCTGGAAGAAACCTGCAGCATGAGAAGGATGCCTTTGACATTACAGCACCCCGCTCTGACTTTGTTACAACGGTGTCTTCAACAGTGGCCTTCTAGATGTCCTCAGTTCCGTGGTTGAATCTCCTTTAAGGCAATGCTCACTGGTAGCTGGTGAAGGCACGGAGCTCCATGGAGGGCTTGAGACCAGAAAATGTACTATATCTCTCAAGGCCCAGAGTGCTCACATCCTCATTTTGTACCTGGGGTAGTATTTGAAGTTTTAAATAATTCCCAAGTTGCTAGAGGATGATTAAAAACAAAAACAAAAACAACAAAAAAGGGAGACCTGAGCGGATAGTCCCAGATCCTCTGGCTAGGATGGTTCTGATGTAATTCCGGAAATGTCCTGGCAAACTCAGAACTGACACCCCATGTGGTTGTGCCACAAATCACCCTACATACTAGGAGTGGATGGGGACCTGGGTAAGCACTTATGAAGACAACATCATGAGATGGGACTGGCCCTTGGCTAAGTCCAGGGTGTCCTGGGATAATGTTGGAAGTAGGCCTTAAGTAGCTCTGTAAAATTTGATACTCTTGCTGAATGGGGGGCAGGCAGGTGGGCTGGCTTCTGTACACTGGGGCAGTGTTCTGCCGGTGACTGCACTGTGTGCATGTGGCAGGGGAGGTGGTGGGGGTTCTAGAGGAGATTCAAATACAAGGGGTGTCCAGAGAGAGAGGGTGTGAGGGGACTGTCCCAGAACTGAAGGGAATTGGAGTGTTGGAACCTGGCCTGGCCAGGGGAGACAGGCCTTGGGAGGGACACCAGAGGGCCATGCACTCTGTAGATTCTGGCTTATGTGCTTTGGTTTCTAGAAGTTGAGCCCAGATCAGAAAGAGAGTGCCAGACTCACACCCCTAGCCAGAAAGAACATGGTACCCAGGACACAGGCCCCTGGCAAGGCAAGCTAGACTGGTGGCTCGAGAGTTCTATTATCAGCAATGGTAAACAGAGGTAGGGGAGAAGAGGGGACTTTTGGCAAAGCCACCACCAGCTCCCTCTTGGGAAGCCCTCACCATTTCTGGGGCTCAGCAGTCCCCCAGAACTTGAGGGAACTTGAGGGACAACCTCTCTTATGAGTGATGGGGAGGTTTCTAGCCAGTGAGTAGAGCTTTGTACACAATAGGGGTATTATAAATGTCTGTTGAGAAGCTATTGATATTGGAGGGAACGGGGGGGGGGGAAGCGTAGAATGCTCAAGCATAAAGGTAGTTCTGAATGTCACTCACCCATGACATCCAGTCATTGCCCATCCACCCAGTTCTGAGCTGCCCCAATCCAAAAAATCTGAAGTAGTAGGAGTTGGGCCTGTAAAATCATCCATTCTTGTAGACTGTTGTCTGTCTTTTTATGCTCAGTGGCACATTCAGATCTGAGAACCACCTTAGGCAGGGGGTATAGTATTGATCCTATTTTACTGAGAAGAAACTGAAGTTCAAAGAAGTAATGCAACTTGCTGAATGTCGGACAGCTCCTGATCTGGACACTCAAACTCTGAATCCAGCTCTGACCACACAGAATTCTCTCGCCCTGCTTGATGGTACTGCGGGGAGCCACATCCTCTCATTCCGCCCACCCGGCCTCTCAGATTGCTGTGAGGCGCTCTGTAAGCTCACTTCTCTTGATCCCTGAGTTTCCTTAGATTTTTCGGCAGGGGGCGCCAGCCTCTGCCCGAAGTCCTGGCATAAGATGGAAAGGTGGCAGTTGTGGATTTCAGCCTAGATCCTCCCAATTAAAGCCCGCTTCAGGGGGAAAGGAGGGCGGAAGGCGATGTGTACAACTGGGGTCATCAAAGAGAACTAAAGATGCAAGAAGTAACCTGGCCCCAGGGCCCCGAGACTCCGAGAAGAGTGGGGTTAAGGTTCAACAGTAGGGAGAGGTCGTATGAAGCTCTGGAGGCTACGGTCAAACTTCAAGAGACAGGCGCTGGAAGCCCACCAGGGGATGGCCTGGGGGTAAGGTTGATTCCCAGATCCTTCCCTCTCCCCACTGGCAGGGGACACTCACTGGCGAAGGGCGAGGTGGCGGTAGAGCCATTGAGGAAGCTAGGGGACCCAGGCACACCGAGGCCGGCCACACCCGGTGCACCATAGCCGCTGAGGCCCGCTCCAAGGCCACTGCCATAGCTACTCTGCTGTGAGCCGGGGCTGGGCGCGAACCCGCGGGGGGACGCGCTGCTGCAGCTGCGAGCGTAGCCTGCGAGAGAGCAGCCGTCAGGGGATCCGCGCTGGCAGGATGGGGGCATTCCAGACACCCAGGGACTGTGGGGAGAGGCAGCGGGACGCACCCGGCTCGGGCCCTGGCGTGGCGTCCCCGACTGCGATTGCCAGAGGGCTGCTGAAGGCATTGATGCCCACGACGGCGGGGTGCGGGTGGCTCGGGGCCAGGGGTCCGAGAGGCGCAGGCGCGCGGGGGGCGCTGTACAGAGCCTCGGCCACGTCCGCCGCGCGCTTCAGGAGGAGCTCCTGCGAAGACAAGAGCAGGGCACGGCCGGGGCAGCCACAGGCACCGGGTGGGGGACAGCCCTGGGCCCAGCGGCGCTAGGAGGCGGGCGGAAGCGCCATACCTGGTTACTGCTGGGCACTCCGTACAGGGCCTCCGCCAAGTCGGCCGCCCGCTTTAGCAGCACTTCCTGAGGGCAAGGGAGGAGACAGCACGACGGAGGGGCAGCCGCTGGGGGCGGCAGAGGGGCCCTCTTAAGGCCCTCCTCACCCCCTCACCCACTGGACACCTTCCTCCTCGTCCCGCCCCTCTGAGTACCTTGGGCAGCCTCTCGGGGTCTCCAGGGTGTCTGGGGATGACTTTCTGCAGCCTCTGGAATCCGTAGTCAATGGTGGGCTCATTCAAGGCTGGAGAGAGGAGTGGTGTTTGGAGGACAAACCCCTCCCAGAGAGGGAAAGCAGGACTTTCATGCAATCGATCTATCCAGAAACCTCCCTGCAGAACTCCTGCGCCAGATCCAGCCAAGTGTCCCGGAAACCCCAGGCACAGGGCTCAGTGGTTCCCGGAAGTTTCCTCCATTTCTTCGTTTATTCATTCATTCAACAAATATTTACTGAGCCAGGCTCCATACCAGGCCCTTGGCATCAACACTCATGCACTATATGATCCTGCCTTTGCTTAAGGGAACAAAACTGCATATACATGCATTACATGCATTAGTTTCTGCCAGGAGGCAGAACCCGAGGGAGAATTTTCCATTTCCATTTGGCCATATCAGGAGTTTATTATAAAAAGAAAATCCAACCATCCCCATTTATCACAACTCAGTTGGACTCAGCAGTATCTGAGGGTTAGAGGTTTGCATGCACCCCAGGAAAGGGACTGTCCCAGTCCCTGGGCTCACAGAAGTACTCAAGAACCTCCTAACCTGGCTTCCTATGCCTTCCTCAGCTCTCTGGGTCTCCCTCCTCTTCCTTTCCCCCTCCACCCCGTTCCTTCCCCTCCCTGGGAACTCTGGCTCCGACCTATAACACACCAGTTTCAAAGCTCTACCTTTTCCATCTCCAACTCCAGATTCAGTTAATTTCCTGTGGTTTACCCTAGAGCTTAAAGCACTCATTTCCGGGTCTTTTTGCTGGCCCTTCCTTCTCCGGGTCTACCTCCCCATTCATCTCTCCACTTTCAGTCTAGCCCTGCTCAGCCCACACCCTCTCAGAGGCAGGTTTCTGTCCCTCAAGTCCTGGACTGTGTAACTCCACCCACCTCACTTTGTTAGCTGCTCAGTCTCCCTGGATTAGACCCGGACTCCCTGAGGGTAAGCAGGGTCACTATGCAGTGGCGTTGGGAGGCAGGTTGGGGAGGAAGCAATAGGGAGAGGGCCCAGGTCAGCGGACCACACTGAAGTAGGGGCTGGTGGCTGGCTTGGGCTTGGGTGCGGGCTGGAGCTGGGCCAGGGAGAGAAACGTAGGCCAGGGAACTAAGGACCCGATTGAGGCGGGGTCATAGAGTACAGGCGGGTATCAGGAAGGATGAGGGTGGGGCAGCCACCTAGGTGACGCCGTTACAAGATAGACGTTGGTTAACAACGGGGATACACCAGAGGCAGTGTTAGGGCTCCCTCCTCTGACCTGAGACCTCCCCTCTGCCTCTTGATTCCTTACCTGTGTAGACAAAGCGGCCTGGGGCTCCCTTGCAAAATTGCTTGGACTTGTAGGAGAGAGTCACCTCCACAACCCCAGGAATGTGTCGCGGGGGTGTCTGCACCCGGATGGCATGGGGCGTGATGAGCTGCGAGAGGAGAGGGGAGGCCTGCAGGTCCCATCCGGAGGGGAGGGCCCAGCCCGAGGCCCCCGGAGGGAGACTGGCGGGAATGGTGGCCCACCTCGCTCCACACGAGCACGTTTCCAAACACGACCTGCAACCCGTCGAAGAAGTTGTCGCCGATGACAATGACCGTGGCGCCGCCCGTGGTCCAGCCCTCCCCGGGGCTGATGGCCTTGATGCAGGGGGTAGCAGCTGGGAGGCAGGAGAGGACCCAGGTCAGGGGACCGCGCTAAGGTGGGGCCTGGGGATGGCCAGAGAAGGCCCAGCAGTCCTGACCTTCTGAAGGATCCAGGCGGCGTGCCCTGCGGCCATGCTTGGAGTTGTTGTGCACAAACATGTTGTCGGACACAGCCAGCACGTGTCCGTCCACGCTCACCGTGGTGGACACCACTACCTGTGGGGAGAGCCACACCAATCTGGCTGGAGCCCTCAAGGGTCTCCCGGGAGGGAGGGAACTCTGGTGGGGAATTGGCAATTTGAGGCTGGTGGCTGGATGCTGGAATTTGGGTTGGGGGAGGGTGCCTCAGCTCCTTGGTTCTGAGCTGGTGGAAATGGGGCCAGCTGGATCAGGTAACACTTCCAGGGAAGCTGACTCCCCAGGAGCTAGAAAAAGCAAAAGCCTTGGGAAAAACTGGTTCCTTAGGCAGAGTGGTCACAGTTGCACACCCAGGAACACCAGGGCTTCAAGGCAGAAACGAGATCTTAGACAAGTGAGGGGGGTGCATCAGCTGGAGAACCCATCAGCAGGAGCCCCCACCCTGTTCTGGGGAGGAAGTTGGGGCTGCCTTCTCCCACTACCCCCCTGCACTGGGAGGGGTATGCAGGTTGGGGATGTGCTAAGGGCAGCTGCTCTCTGCTTCACACTATGCAAATTACCTGGGTCGTTAATCATGTAAAAATGTCACAATTAGCATCTTCTTAAGTGGGACTCTAATGAAGCCTCCCTTGGCAGCCAGCACAAGTTGAGATGGAGCTACCCCACCCCCAGCAGGCACCAGGCCGTGGAGGCACAGAGTTGAACAGAGATCTGCCCTGGCAGGGTCTCAACCTTCCATTCCTGCTCCCCTCCCTATCAGGAAAGGTGGGTTTGCAGGGGAGGCTCTCCCCAAACCCACCTGGAAGCGGCGCATGTCTCGGGGATTCCCTGCATTCTTCAGGCAGTTCTGGTTGCATTTGAGAAAAAATTTGAGGAAGAACCTGAAACAATGAAGTCGTTGGGCTCAAGGTTCTGAGGGTTCTGGAAACAGATGATCAACTGCACCCTGCCAGCAAAGGAACTCTGTGTGTTCATGTGCAGGCACATACCCCGTATTCCCATCATGGACTGTGTATACACAGGTGCTTGATACACACCAAATGGAACCAACATAAGAACTACCTCACTACACAATACCTGCCAGAAGCACTCAGTGTATGGACAGTGCAGTGCTTATTTGTCCACAAAGTGTGTAATTATCACACCCACATAACATGCATTCATCTGTTATATGTACTAAAGTATATGTACCTATTACTCATCATTATTCCCATCACACTGTATACTCACCACACAATACATACACCAAATGTAGCATGTATTCACACTTAGCCAGTGAAAACTTGTCACATGCTATGTATGTCTGTCATAACATGTGCCCAGCACACATACAGTACATCCATCCCAGGGCATATCTTTCTCCCAGAGTATACCCATCATCCATACAATGTATATTCACCATAAACAGCATATCCATTACACAGACTGATATGCCTTATATATTATTACTCACAATATAGAGCCACCACACAGCATACATAATATGTATTCCCACGTATGGCCTATACTCATCCCATATATATGATATACTAGCTATACATGAGTGTATACCCACCATGTACAATATATGCCCTGCCTACAGAGTATATGCACAGAAAGAATATGGAATACAGTAAATACATTAATATACCACTTTCTGTTGTGCACAATAACCCAAAATATAATCATTGTAAATACTTTATAGCTATCCCACATGGCACAAGCCCTCTCAGCCGATCCCTCTACCACACATTCTGTATCCACTATACACACAGCAAAACCTGATCACACAGAATAATACCCACCAAACAGATATGCAGTGACTATCTTCTTTTTTTTAACCTACAGTAATTGGGAAAAAAAAAAAAAAAAAAGAACCACCATGTATTCTTTCAAACTTATTTTGGAACCATGGTTTTCAAAGCCTGGCCCAGGCCAGCAGCACCAGCAGCACCCAGGAACCACAGGCCCCACTCTAGACCTGCTGGAACCAAACTCTTTTTGGGGTGTGGCCCAGACATGTGTTCTTATAAGCCATCCAAGTAATTCCAATGCACCCTAAAGCTTGAGAACCTGCTGTGGAGCTGTGCTATCTATCTGTAGCCACTAGCTCTACCTGGCATTGAACCCTTGAAATGTGGTTAGTCCAAATTTGAGATGTACAATCAGATTAGACTTAGTTTTTTTTTTTTAAAAAAAGGAATATAAAATAATTTATTATATTGATTATTAGGTGAAATGTCAATATTTTAGATTGGGTTAAAATATCATATTTCCTTTTATCAGTTTCTTCTTGTTTTTTAAAATGTGGCTACTAGAAAATTTAACATTACATATGTGACTTGCATTATATTAGACAATGCTGTTCTGGAGTGTTATTTTAACAAAACCACCTCAGAGGATCTGGTTTTCTAGGGGAAAGTGACTCATATTTACTATTGATTGGGGCCCAGATCATAAAGTTAGGCACTAATTTGCAGAGAACTAACAAGATGCAAATGATATTTGTTGAAAGAAGTAAATAACTCCTGTTCAGTAAGAAATTAGCCCTGAGTCTGGCATGGTGGCACACGCCTGTAATCCCATGTAATCCCAGTGGCTCTGGAGGCTGAGGCAGGAGGATGGTGAGTTCAAAGCCAGCCTCAGCAACTTAATGAGGCGCTAAGCAACTCAGTGAGACCCTGTCTCTAAATAAAATACAAAAAGGGGCTGGGGACGTGGCTCAGTGGTTAAGTGCCCCTGAGTTCAATCTCTGGTACCAAAAAATGAAAGAAAGAAAAAAAAGAAAAAGAAAAAAGGAAAGAAATTAGCCCTGAAGGTTACAATTTTACTGTCCTATAGACATTACCTACTTCTGACTCCAGCTTGGCAGTTGTATTCTAGCATTTTTCACCCCCGCCCCCCGCCTCTCTCTCCTCCCCTCCCCTCCATCCCTCTTCGTATTTATGTATAAATTTCTCTTAGCCTTTTTGAGCCAGCTTTGTCATCCCAATGGTTCTCTCGCTAATAAGTTACAGAAAACTGCAATGAATACTCAATAAAAATTTGTATAAGTATCATGCTTTATTACATTTGAAGATTGTGCTTTGGCAAAGTTGACTGTCCCTCATCATCTCCTGCCTTCCAAGGCTGGGCCTCTAGGAGAACCAGGAGTAGTACCACAACTCACTCCTGTCCTACAGTGCCCTGTCCCTAGAAGGCCTGCTTTCAGCCTTTGGGTGGGACTGGGGCTATTCCATCCTCTTTCCCCTCCTCTGGGAGCCCACACCATGGAGGTTGGAGGAGCTCCCATGGGGACAGACAAGGGGAGTCCTCCATAGGTGGACACCCATGGGGTGACATTTTTATTCTACCACAGCAGTTGGGAAAGGATGATAATAGAGTAAGAAGAAACAGAGGTAGCAGCTTTTCCAAGCCGTGTCTGAGCAGAGGCCAGATGTGGAGGCGAGGAGCTAGGAGAGGGTCAGGGACCTGGTGGGAGCGGGAGCTGGAGAGAGATGAACACACTTGTGGATATGGAAACTGAGGAACTGTGTTCTCCTTGAAGGAAGAGCCTGGGCAAGGGCTGGGTAAGTGAGGATGAGATCCTAGAGTCTGGGACACCCTCCAGGGACCTGAGACAGATAGTTATGCCTGTTTTGTTGAGGTGCTGGAGGTATTCTTCATCCCCAAAGCCTGGATAAGCCTGGGGGTGTCCGCTGAGCAGCTCTGTCCACCCCTGGCCTGATGGGGCTGGAAGGAATTTAGAGATTCTGGTATGGGCCACAGGCTGGGGGAAGCACGGCAAGGCCAAGCCCACAGCTCTGGCTGGCCCTGTACCCCGATGGAGTGAGCAGTACAGGACTGTGCCTAATGCCATCTTCATTGGTGGTCATGGGATCTCCAGGGACACTGTTGCCTCATCTTGACCTCACAGAATGGGTGGTATGAGAAAGTTCAAACCCCAGGAGCTGCCATTAGAATTACTGTATGAAAGCACCACAAATACAAGCATAAAATTCCTCGGGGAGAGAGCTTCGCAAACAAATGAACCAACAGAAAACCAAAAAAAAAACTCAAAGTGAACCAGGTCTAATCATCGAACTCTTAAGGGGTGCCTGGAACTCTGCTGAGTTTGTCATTTGGCATTATCTTGTTTAATCTTCTCAAAACCCTAAGGTGGTACAGGTCTGCAACCATTCCCACTTTACAGATGAGAAAACCAAGGTTAAGCAAGAATAAATTACAGAGTAATTTATTTGTGGCATTACAGTCAATGGCAAAGTCAGGATATGAACTTGAGTCTTTATGAACCTCTGATGCTGACAGGAGTCATGAAAGAGTTCCTCTAGGTGGGGCTACCAGAGACACACCTTGCCCCCACACTGGGCTGGTGCTGCAAGACTCTGCAGTATGTCCTTCAACAGCAACCCTGAAAGGCATTCTGTGCGGGGACCAGTAGTACTATTTATGGGAATTTCCTCAAGGTTACAAATTTTCTCCTAGACCTCTGGATGTTTAGACTATTGCTCTGAGATTTTCAGGATTAAAAAATAATTAAATGAGATGAGCCTAGGGTAGATAATTATTAAAAATCATTGACATTATGTATGGTTTATTAGTCTATTCTACCTTTATGTTCAACATTTTTCATAATAAAAAATGCAATAAAAGACCAGATGAAGAGCTGTGAATAGTGGTCATCCAGCTAAGAAAGCATTTAAAGGGTGGTAATTATGACACTGATGCCCAGGGTTTCCATGAAAGGTAAGAGTGGCTCACCTGTGCATCTACCTTACTACATCCTGAACTTGGTCTAGCTTTTCTAATCATTTTCATAAAGGTTATGTATTCCTCCCAGTAAAAACAGCTTAAGATGAAATTAAAATGAGCCTTTCTGGTTGATGGAATATTCCCTACCAAAGAAGCAAGTGCTGGGTTGATTATGACTCAAGTGCACATACTGCATTTACACACAACTTCTTGGGGGTGACACCATTGCATCAGGAAAGCTCCCCTAGCACAGTGTTTTACTTAAAAGATATGTGCAATAGATGAGGAAATTACGGAGGCATCGATGTGAGTCCAGTGCTAGACTCTATATTCACAGGGGTGGAGAGCAGAGTGGGATGGTCTGCTTTCTGGAAGGCAAAATCCAGGGATGGTACAGTTGGGCACCTGCCCAGATTCCAGCATCCCCCAGCTGCTGTGAATGGTGGCTGTTAAAGGGATCACAGCTGCCCCACTACCTGATAATTACCCCAAGCCAGGAGCATATCCTCCCTGCCTACAGCCCACAGTCAATGACAGACTGATGTCACAAGAAGGACAAGTTCTTGGGACCATTCACACTCCAGGCGACCCCACTGGATTAGCAAATTAAACCTCCAAGCTCCATAAACTTGCCAAGCTCCCTCTATAGCCTTATCCCGCCTCCCTTGCTCCTTCTCTCCCAAGAGCTTTCCTCCAATAACCCACTTTCACAAGAGTCCCCATCTTGGCCTCTTCTAGGAATTTCATCCTAAGAAATCAGGTCACAAAACTAAGGCTTTTCATTGGTTTTACACTCCCTTCCCTGTGAGACACTTGCTTAAGGCTGAAATTACATTCCTACTTCCAAAGAGGAAGTTGGTTACTAACTGAAAGAAGAGGGCTGAGAGTCCAAGTGAGTTTTCACCTATAGGACTGTCAGGAACAAGGAACTGAATGTCTAGATCTCAGTGCTGTCCAACAGAACTCTTTCCAGAATGACATTCTCTAGCCACATGTGGCTATTGAGCACTTGGAATACGGCTAGTGCGACTGAAGAACATTTTAAATCGGATTTCATTTTCATTCATATAAACATAGTCACAGTGGCTCTTGGCTGCCATATTGGACAGTGCAGATCTAGAAGGATGAAGTGTAAATGACTGGATACGTGAGTTGGGGCAGGGCGATCAGAATGATAGTGTACCCTGTGAAGATATTCGGAAAGAAAGCAAGATGAGAGCAAAGGGTAGGATAAAATTGCACATCTATTTCCAAATTCAAAGTTGGCACTGCTGCCTGCAATGGGGAAATGGGGGAGGGGCCCTCTACTAATTTGTATCCTAAAGAACTGGCCTTTGAGCTTATGAGCTTCAGAAGAAACAGAACAGCTTCCCTGGGGCAAAGTGGCTCTCCAGTGTTCTTGCATTCTACTCTCAGCTCTGGAACAGGAGTGTGCAGGTGCTACACCATTCGTTCCCTCATTCATTCCCATGCCTACTTAAAAATTTGATTAAATACGTTCTGTGGGTCAAGTGTTGTGGATCTAGAAGTGAACGAGATCTTAAGGAACTTACAATCCAATAGGAAGGACAGAAACTCAAAGTACAACCAGTAAAACACAGTGGTGGGTGTGGCAGAATAATTTGCCAAATATCCTTAGGGGCAGCCACTTATTTTGCCTGTGAGAGGTGCAAGGATTCCTGCAGCTCACATTTGATCCTGGGCACTGGGTCTTCTCACAGAGAAGCAGAGGGTACAGGGAATAACAGCTCTGCCAAGGGGCAGTAGCATTGGGGTACTTCTCCGGTGATGCCTGATCAGACAGGAAGGCAGCTGTGAGCCATGGCCTGGAGTTGGCACCAAATCATATGGGCCCTGTGGGGAGATGGGACGCCTGCAGAGAGTTTCTTACTGCCTGTGATACTTGGAAGAGTCATTTTCCTTCCAGAGAGAAGCAAGGACCAAAGGGCTTAGTAAGAGAAGGGAAGGTGAACAAGGAGGTTGCTAAAATTGTTTAGGCCCGTATTGAGGTGGCTCGGGCTACTTCCTGGTCTTGGTCTCCAGTAACACTTAAGACAGAGTGTCCTCAGGGCCATAGCCACCTGCCAGACCAGGTCCAGGCTGCCTCACCAGGATCCCCAACCAGGGTAGAGGTGGCTGCAGTGCAGATGGGCTGGGGTACTATAAATAGCCAGGGCGCATACATTAGCATGCCAATGCACCCGCACCCCATCCTCTATGCTAATGGCCCACCATGCGCCTGAACACCTTCTGTTCCCCTGCATGCATTTGCATGCACAATTAGCATAATCTTGTATAATTAATGAACAGCGTCAATTTTAGCTCCTAAGTAATTTGATTAACATGTTGATAGGGCACTTACCAGGCTCTCCAAACCTCAGGGCTGGGCATGGGGCCTGAAGAGAAGGGAAAAGGGGTGGAGAGATGCTCAGGGGCCCCCAGCTGCCCATGAAGAGTAGTGGTGACTCCACTTTCTCCAAACAGGGCCTGAGGGGAGGGGAGGAAGGGTGGAGAGGCTGCCGATGGGAGGACTCTGGGCACTCCATGTGGAGCTGGTGACAGTGGGTGGCCTGAGCATTAAGCCTGTTTGTGCCTGTATGGACACACTTTTATATACATTGCTTGCTTGTTTCCCCAGCCTGGGGAGTCTTCTGCCAATGCAAGATACTGAGCCACAGGAAGAACAGAAGAGGATGAGGGTAGAGAAAAAGTAGGAAGGATGGGGGCAGGTGATGGACAGGCAGATGAAGCCACAGAGGAGGAAGGCAGGTGTGGGTGACATTGGGATCTGAAGGGGAGGATAGATCGAAGGAAAGAAGTCTGTGTTCCTCTGGCCTTGCAGGATGATAAGTTGGACTCCAAGGTCAGAGACCTTGGCACCTTCTCTTTATGAATCATGTGAGAGATGGGGAGGGTGGTGTGGGCAAGGCCTGGCATCTTCACAATGTGTCAAGCAACCCAGGGCAGAGAGAACAGACGGGAGGCTGAGTGTGGCCCTTTTCTATTCATACAGAAACCTAGTGCCCGCCCTGGATATCCCAGGCTTGTGCTCTTCTGCTGTGGCAGACACTACACTGTGCACTGCATAAACATCTTACTTAACTTCACCACATCCGCTCCTTTACATCATTCCGTCCATCCCCTTCCCAGCCTCCCTACCAGATGGGGTATCAGTCAGCTCCATTTTACAAAGTAGGAGACTGAGGCTGAGAAAGGAGAGACCTTGCTCTAAGTCACAAGTCCAGACGCCCCAGACTGGCTCGAGTCCCCAACCCTGAATAACCCTTCACTTTAAGAGAGAACTTACCATTCAAGCGGCAGGTATCATTCTCTAGCCACTCCCTACTCTACCCATTATGGTTCCCAGTCCTCCTCAGTGCCTGTACTCCTGCTCCTCCTCCAATTTCTGCTAGGGTCATTGCCCACTGCTCCACTTCTACCTCAGCATGAGGGCCACTTGGACCCTGAGCTTGGCTCCAGCTGCCTAGAGGTTTTCCTATTAAGTCCTTGCTGTAATAGGGGTCCCTTGGGGACCCTTGTCCTTATGACTGGCACTTGGCCTATATGACTCCCAGGGCAAATGGAGGAATCTCTCTTGCACCCCTTTCACTTCTCTCTCCCTCAAACGCTCTGAGCTCTGGGTGCAGGGAAAGGCAGTGTCGGTCATTTGGATGGCAAGAGAAGAAGCTTTAGTCCCACCTCAGCACTGACCCAGCAGGGAGGTTCTGGAAACTCCAGGGGATGGCCAGAATGGGTCCTGCACAGAAACCTGTGCTTGCAAGGTGACTGTGGAAGTGAAGAGTCCCTGCTAGAAGGCACAAAAGGAGAGGAGACTGCTGTGGACTTGTTTTGTAACCACTCCATAAGGAAGATGACTGTTCTTTTGCAGCTCTAAATTGGGATCTAAATTTGCCCCTAACAAGGTACACTAGAGCTGACCTCTGCCAGGTGGCTTGTATTTGACCTGTTTCAAGAGTGTCACCGAACAACACCCACTGTATAGCAAGCACAACCACATGCCCGGTAGTGTCCACAACCCTAGCTCCTGCCTGCCCCTGGGAGCCAAAGGGGAGTGCTCTGGTCCTCCTCTGGGAGGGAATCTTCCATCTCCTCCCTACTCCTGGGTCATCCTGGCCAATCGAACATTCAAAGTCTTAGAGCTATGACATCTGATAAGGTAATCCCATATGATTATTTAAATCTGACTTAATTATAATTAAATGCACTTAAAAATTCAGTTCCTCAGTCATGGCAGCTACACCTCAACTGTCCAGTAGTTGCAAGTGGCTATTAGCTACCCTGTTGGTCAGTGAAGAACATTTCTATTGATGCAGAAAGTTGTCAGATAGTGTTGTCTTACATTGTCCTCTGTTTCCTTGTATTGTTATGTAATATGCACAACCTCAATTGACCTATCTTCAAGATCACTGATTTTTTTTCATAATTATGAAATGCTGCTTACATAATTATGTTTTGTCCTCTGGACTGCTCTGTAAGCTCTCAGAGGGCAGGAATCCTTGTTTAAACCTCTTTCTCTTTTCCTGAACATTTATCAGAGTGTCTGCTCTACAGCAGGTGTGCTGATTCATGATGAAATTAAAGGATCAAAAAACTACTGTGACAATGCAGGCTGGACCAAAGTCCCCAATCATTTTTGACAGGAAACAATGTAAAATCCTGTTATCAAGTTAAAAATGTCAATTGCAGGGTTAGGGCTTTGAGAAATACAGAGTAAATCTGAGGATCCATTCTTTTATAGAGTAACAAGAACACTGGCAAAAATGGTCGAAATCAACTTTTTAGTTGAAAATTAACAAATCTTTTCAACAACCCAAGGAGCATATAACCAAGGAAAATGACTGAATCTTATAAAAAAGGAAAGTTTGGTGGTATTAACTTTCCCTATTCCCAGCTCTCTCTCCCCAGCCCTGTTGAAAATCAGCAGCCTTGCAAGCCTAATAGTTGTAAAAACTAGCATCCTTGGGCTGGAGTTGTGGCTCAGTGGTAGAGAGCTTGCCTGGCACGTGTGAGGCACTGGGTTCGATCCTCAGCACCACATAAAAATAAATAAAATAAAGGTATTGTGTCCATCTACAACTAAAAACAAACAAATAAACAAACAACAACAACAACAGCAAACTAGCATCCTTTCAACTACCCAAAGGAGCCGAGTGGGTTTGGAGATTCTCAACAAGTTGTATTCTCAGACAGTTGTCATTATTTGACCTGTTTGATGGCTCCATGGCAGCCCTTGTTGGAATTTGTTATTTGACCTGACTCAGCTTGCTTAGTGGGAAAAATCCTATTTTCAGGGTGTTTGTTAAAAACAACACACACAATAACAAACATTGCAGTTTCTTGAGGCAGCAATATTATTTGGGAAAAATTAACTGGCTAAAAATTTTCAAGGGAAAAAAGTGGGGGGATAAGATGTTCATAGCTGAAAAGCTCTAACATATTCCTGGAAATTTAGAGAGCTATGAATATGTGTAGGGAAGAGCACATGTCAAGGAAAGGGCTGGGAAGGCTGTTGTACCCCTAACTTTCTGCCCAAGCGGGAAGTAGAGTTCAAGGCAGGGATGTAAATTGCTGGAGAACTAAAGGCATCTCCCCCAACCCCAAAAGCCTCTCTGCAAAGAGTTGAGGACTTATTGGTTCAAGGCATTTAAGGAAATGCCTGTCCAATCATGAGCTGACCACTAGCTAACAGTAGACACAGGTGGCCACATATATTGGGAAATATAGACTTTATAGAATTAATTCAGGAAAGTCACTAAACAAATAGCAATAATAACAAAAACGAACATTGGGGGAAACTGATTTTCAGAGTTGCTACATTATACTATTGAAATGTCCAGTTTTCAGCAAAATAATAGGAAATTCAGGCCCATACATGGGAAATACAATAGTCAATGGGAACTGTCCCTGAGGAAGCCCAGATACTACCCTTATGAGACAGAGAGTTTAAATCAATTATGATAAATATGTTCACAAAACCAAAAGAAACCATATCTAAAGAATTCAAGAAAAGTAAGAGAAAGATGTCTTACCAAAAAGAAAATATCAAAGAGATATACGAATTGTTAAACACACACACACACACACACACACACACACACACACACTGGAGTTCTGGAATTGAAAAGGACAATAACTGAAATGAAAGAAATTCTTTAGAGAATTCAAAAGCATATATCAGGTGACATATCTCAGGTGACAGAATAGAGTTGACAGAATTCAGTGAAACTGAATAGAGTTGAGGTGATCCAATTCAGGATGAAAAGAAAAAAGAATGATGAAAAATGAATAAGCATAAGAGACCTATGGGACATTTTATATATATATATATGTATATATATATATATGTACATATATATATATATATGATGTCTGGGAAGCACAGAGGGGAAAGGGGAGAAAAATGTTTGAAGAAATAATGGCCCAAACTTCCCAAATCTGACCAAAAAAAATTTATTTGGTACATTCAAGAAGCTCATTGAACTCAATTAATATGTCCTCAAAGAGATCCACACAGAAGCACATCATGCTCAGACTATTGAAAAACAAAGAGAAGGAATCTAGAAAGCAACAAGAGAGGAAGTAACTTATCATGTATAATAGATCCCCAATAATATTAACATTTATCTTCTCATCAGAAACTATGGAGATTGAAGGCAGTGAGGAGACATTGTGTTGAAAAGAAACTACTGTCAATCAAAAATTCTGTATCCAGCAAAACTATCCACTTCAATTTTGAAAGAAAAATGGAGATAGTTTTGGGTAAACAGAAACTGAGGGTTCATCACGAACAGATCTATGCTGTAATAAATACTAAAAGGAGCCCTTTAGTCTGAAATGAAAGGACACAAGAAAATAATTCAAATTCACATGAAGAAATAAAGAGAACTGGTACAAGTAACTACCTAGGTAAATATAAAGGATAGCACATGTGTCATTATTTCCTTTTCCTGTCTAATTTGAAAGACAACTAACTGCACGTGAGGGAATTCTATATGTTCTACTCATTTTTTTAATGTAAATCTGCTCTAAAAATATGTTCTATTTTTTTTTAGCTGTTGATAGGGCTTTATTTTATTCTTTTATTTATACATGGTGCTGAGCATCAAGCCCAGTGCCTCACACACACTAGGCAAATGCTCTACCACTGGGCCACAACCCCAGCCCCAATATGTTCTATTTTTAAAAAGGCAACTGTATAAAGCAATAATTATGCTCTGAGTTGATAGGCTTATAATGTGTAAAGATATAATATTATTGATAATGATAGTTCAAAAGAGGGGAGAATGGAGCTATATTGGAGCATTGTGGAAGGAAGAAACAGATAATTCAACAATAATAGTTGGTGACTTCATTATCCCACTTTTAACAGTGGATAGAATGACCAGGCAGCAGATCAACCAGGAGACAGAAGACTTGAACAACACTATAGATCACTAGAATTAAGAGACATCAATAGAGTACTCCACTCAACAATGGCAAAATAAACATTCTTTTCAAATGCGTATGGGAATTCTCTAACAAAGACCAAATGTTAGGTCACTTAAAGGGCCTCAGTTTTAGGGATAGGAACCATACAAAGTATGGCTACAATGGAACTAAATTTAGAAACCAGTCACAGAAGGTCTTTTGGAACAAAATCCACAACAAACATGTGGAAATGAAACATCACATTTCTAAATAACCAATGAGTCAAGGAAGAAATCAAAAGAAAAATAAGAATCTTTGAGCTAACAAAAATGAAAATACAACATGCTAAAATTTATGGGATGTTGCTGAAAGAACAGTTAGGTGGAAATTGATGGCCGTAAACACCCCTGGTCAAAAAGAAGAAAGATCTCAAATCTATAACATAAACTTCCACCTTAAAAAAGAAGAATAAGAAGTAGAAACAAACAGTAGGAAAGAAATAATAAAGGTTAAAATAGAAGTAAGTAAAATAGAAAATAGGAAAGAGAAAAATCAATGAAAGGGGTCTTTTTTTTCTTTTTAAAGATCAACAAAATTGACAAATACTTAGCTAGACTAACAAAGAAAAGACTCAACCTACTAAAATCAGGAGTAAAAGAAGGGAAATCAAAACTGACCTTACATGAATGAAAAGAATGATAAGGGAACACTATGACCCATTGTTTGCTAATTCACTGAAAAAAACCTAGATGAAATGGACAAGTTTCTAGAAAGACAGAAACTATTGAAAATGACTTTCAGGGCACAATAGTGCAGGCCTGTAATTCTAACAGCTCCGGAGGCTGAGGCAGAAGGATTCAACATTCAGAGCCAGCCTGGGCAACTTAGTGAGATCTTATCTCAAAATAAGATGTTTAAAAAGGTCTGGGATGTAGCTCAGTGACAGAGCACTTGCCTAGCATGTGTGAGGCCCTGGGTTCAATCCTTAGCATTTTGTAAAGGGAAGAAAAGAAAGACCAACCTCAGAAGAAACATGAAAATCAAATAGAATAACTGAATTAGTCATTTAAAAGTTTTCCACAAAGAAAATACCAGACCCAGATGGTGTTTAAAAATTTTTTTCCAGTCGTTGATGGACCTTTATTTTATACATTTATTTATATGTGGTGCTGAGAATCAAACCCAGTGCCTCACACATGCTAGGCAAATGCTGTACCACTGAGCCGCAACCCCAGTAACCAGATGGTTTTGATGATGAACTCTGTCAGTATTCAAAGAAAAATATCGGTCCCTCAAGGTCTTCAACGAACTAGAAGTCAGACCCCTACCTTACACTATATATAAAAATTAACCCCAAATGGATCATAGATATAAATGTAAGACCTAAAAGCATAAGACTCTTAGAAGACAACCTAGGAGGACTGGGGATATAGCTCAGTTGGTAGAGCGCTTGCCTTGCAAGCGTTAAGGCCCTGGGTTCGATCCCCGGCACCACCAAAAAAAAAAAAAAAAAAAAAAAACCTAGGAGTGAATCTTCCTGAGAGTCAATGCTTTCTTAGTATGTGACACCAAAAATGCAAATTTGACTTTATCAAAATTAATAACTTCTGTGCTTCAAATAACACTATGAAGGAAGTGGAAAGGCAGTCCACGGAACAAGAGAAAATATTTGCAAATTCTATATTAAAGTAAGGTTCTCATATCTGCAATGTATCAAGAACTCATAACTCATTAATAAAAAGACAATCAAATTTAAAAATCTGGACGAAGGATTTTAATAGACACACTCCAAGGAAGGCATGCAAATGGCCCATATGCATTTGAAAAGATGCTCAATATCATTAGTCTGGGGAAACTGCAAATAAACACAATGAGTACAATTGTAATGCACCAATAAATAATGTGAAAAAAGAAAATGTAGTAATTAAAAAAAATAACAAGAGCACTTTACGCTCTCTAGTATAGCTACAATAAAAAATTAGACAATAACAAGTATTGGTGAGGATGTGAGAAATTGGAATCTTCATACATTACTGGTGGGGTATAAGTCAGTGCAACTGTTTTGGAAATCTGTTGCACATTGCCTCAAAATATGAAACAGTTACCATATAACTCAGCAATTCCACTGGAGTTCTAAACATTTGTACACACAAAACTTTGTATGTGAAGGTTCACGGCAACATTGTTCACCATAGCTAAAAATAAGAAACAACCCAGATATCTATCAACTGATGAATGAAATGAATGAAAAGTGATACATCTTGACAACGGAATGGTATTTAGCAACAAAATAGAATGAAATGCTGATATGTACCACAGTGCATATGAGCTTTGAAAACACTATACCAAGTAATAGAAGCCAGTCACAAAAAACCATGTACTACATGATTCCATTAAGAAGAAACATCCAGAATAAGCAAATCTATGGAGACAGAAAGTAGATTAGTGGTTGCCAGAGGGTCAGGCAGAGGGGAATAAGGAGTGATTCCTAATGGGTATGAGGTTTCTTTTTGGGGTGATGTAAATGTTCTAAAATTAGATAGTGCTGATAGTGGTACAATTTTGTGAATATAATAAAAACCACCCTAACTGTACACTTTGCAACAGTGAAATTTTTGGTATGTCAATTATATCTCTAAAAAAGTTTATCATATAAAATTCAAATGCACTAGCATAGGTAGATAGATGTTCCTGGGCTGATGGGAGTGGGGAAACTAGGCATTTTAGTAGACTCAAGTTTAACAGGGGTCAAAGCTAGCATGAAAGAAACCCACATTCTATGTTAGAGATCTGCACAAGGTGAAGTGGCAGGTGGAAGGTGAGGTACTCCTGGTTTAGTTCCATTCTGAAGAATTCGCCTGCACATCCCCAGAACACAAGGCCTCTTGAGTCACAGGCAGATTGGAGGCCTGGTTCTGTGACAGCTCTCTGTTCTAAAAAGGATACCACAGGGGCTCGCTCGAGAGACAGAGGCTTCTAGCAACCACGGACACCGGAAATCTAGTTTGTTCATAGGAAGAAGGACAGAGAGGATGGCCAGACAGGTGTCTGTGGCAGAGAATGCTCACTGTCCCTGTTACCCACCTTCCTTCCTTCTTTTCATGACAGGATCCTCTGAGTTTTACTTGGATTCAAGGAGGCCCACGGAGAGCCTACCTTTCCCAGCCTCACGTGCAGCCCCGTGGTTAACCTCTGGCAAGTGGCATGAACGGAAGTGAGGTGTGACCTTCAGCTCATGTCTTTGTAAGGACACTGCTTGTCCCATTTCTTCTAAACCCCTCTGGTGTCTCCGAACCCGCCTGGACTATGCAGACGCAGGTGTCATCTTCAGGAAGAGCTGGGGACAAGACAGTTGGTCTTGGATGACTTAATGGAGAAGAGCCACCCCAGTGACTGCCTCTGAACTGTTTTGGGAGAGAGAAATAGACTAATAGTTAGGCCACTGCATTTGGGGACTCTTACAGTAGATTACTCTAATTTATGCAGGGCAATCCAATGGCAGGGCTGATTGGAGAGAGAGGAAATGGACTCTGTGATTAGAACAATGACAGGATGGTCTACAAGAAATCTGGTGGAGGAGAAAAAGAAAGCTGTCTACCAGCAGAGCTGCCACCCAGCTGACAGCCCCCTGTGTGTCCTGATTCCACAGAAGGTGAACAGGCCAGCTTCGGCATGCTTGAAGGGAACAGTGCTCTGGTGTGTGCTCATGAGTCTCACTGGCAGCTAAGGGGACAGCAGAGCCCATGGAGTTTGTATCAGTGACTCACTGGCTTGAGGATTACTTGTGTAGGGGACGTCATTGATGCCTCACCCCAAACCCCTTGACTGGGTGTAGTGGGTTGAACTGTGGCCCCTGAAGGATTTGTCCATGTCCCAGAACCTGCAAATGTGAACTTATTTGGAGAGAGGATCTTTGTAGGTATCACTAAGTTAAGGATTTTGAGATACCATCATCCTCCATTAGCTGAGTGTGCCCTAAATCCAATGGCAGGGATCCTTACAACTATCAGACAAGGGATGACCAGACAGAAGAAGAGGGGGAGGCACTGGAAAGCAAAGGCGAGGCTGAGCGATGCAACCCCAAGGACTGTCAGCAGACACCAGGAGCCAGAAGAGGCAAGGAGGCAGGTCCCCTAGAGCCATCAGGGGAACCTGGCACTACAAAACCTTGATTTTTAATCTTTTGCCTCCAGAACTGTGAGAGGACAGATTTTTCTTTTCAGTCATCAAGTCTGCAGGGATTAGTTATGACAGCCCTAAGAAACTAATACAGCAGGTGAGTCAGCGCATTCACCCCAAGCTGCACATTCCCCTTGGCAGATGAGGAGCCACCTCACCTGGAAATGCTTGGGTGATAATTTCCCCACCATAGGGCTGGCTTGCAGCCTATGACTGACTTGCTCTCATAGGGCTACCAAGGCTAGTCCTTTTCCAAAGGGTGGAATCAACACTCCAGAGCTCCCAGATGGATCACGCTGGGCCTAGACTCCAGTTCCATCCTTGCTCAGCTACTACCCTGCCTTATCCCACATCCCTTGTTCACCTTCCCCTGAAGGCCCTTCCTCCATAAATCCCTTGCACAAGAATCTGTCTCTCAGGCTCTGCCTCCAGGGAGACTTGGTTTATAAATATTAAACCATGGCTAACGTTTGTGTAATAGGGTTTGAGAATGGATTCTTTACATCTGGTTTCAACTTGGGTACCACATAGTAGCAGGTGGACCGCTTAAGCTACCTGGCAACAGACTGAATTGGTTTGTGATCGCGAGCTCACTATCCATCTTTACAATGAAAAGTAGGAATTGTACTGGACGGAGCTCTCATCTCATCTCAAAGGAGTGAGGAGCTTCTGTCTCACTTCAGGCTAGTGGAGGAGCTTCGACAGAACTGCTTGGAGAAGTTGACAAGAGTCGCCTAGAATGTGAATGGCGGCAAAATCAACACGGATCGCATACCTGTCAAGCATAAGAGCAGCAGCCTGGAGAACCGCGAGCTCATCCTGGGCAGCTGAACAGGGCCGGTGCTGGTGAGGGCCGCTGAGGAAGCTGACGCTCCCCCAGGGCTTATTAGGACAAGCAGCATGCCTGCTTTTCATCAGCCAGATCTGGGCTCTTTGAGGATGACTGACTGTGAACTGTCATGTAAAAGCGCTCAGGAGTGGGGGAGGGCTCAGAATCAGTGTGTATGTGTGTGTGTGAGAGTGTGTGTGTGTGTGTGTGCGCGTGTGCGCCATGGCCTGCGCTAGATCCACTGTCAGAATGCTTCCATACATATAAAATAAAACATAGGATTATAAAGGAAACCAATTATCCCGAAATACAGTTATTACAATATGTTTTAAATTGTAATATGGTTATATAATACTTTGCTAATTCTTTAAAGATCTAGCAGCCGTTATAACAACTATAGTAATTTTGAAGTAGCAATGAGCATAACGATATTTTCAAATGTCTTCAACAACTCTACTATGATATGAAAATTAACTATTCTGGTGACAAAATCACACATAGTACTGATATTTTTCTGGTCTGTTGACTGTTTCCTCCATCAAAATGTGAAAGTTTTCCTGAATAAAGGTTTTTTTTTTTTGTTTTTTTTTGTTTTTTTTTTTAAGATGGAATTTGTCCCACCCAGGTTCACTCTGAATTCTATCTATGGACCCACAGGAATTCTTACAGACCTCACGTTAGGAATTTCTGCTGTGGACAAAGAATTAGGTATAGAAGTTATAGGGCTGGGGGTTGGGGAGATAGCTCAGTCAGTAGAGTGCTTGCCTTGCAAACACAAGGCCCTGGGTTCAATCCCCAGCACTGAGAAAAAAAAGAAGTTATGGGGCTCATTGGAGCCATAGGAAGAGTCCCCAGGGCGATGGGGATACAGCTCAGTGGCCGAGCACTTGCTTAGCATATTTAAGGCCCTGGGGTGTGTGGGGGTGTGTGGGGGTGTGTGGGGGTGAGTGGGGGTCCTTCTGCCCCACTTCAAGCTAGTTGGGGAGCTTCAACAGAAGTGCTTGGAGAAGTTGACAAGAGTAATCTAGAATGTGGAGAGCAGAGAAATCAATACTGATTTCCAGTACATGTACGTGTGTGTATATGTATGTGTGTACATATATATGCATATGACAGGGGTTAATATCCAGAATACAGAAAGAATTTCTACTCAACAATAAAAGCTCCAATAACCTGATTTTTTAAATGGACAAAGGACTCCAATGGGCATTTCTCCAGAGATGATTTCCAAATGGTCAAGTAGTATATGAAAAGGTGCTCAACATCATTAAAGAAATGCAGATCAAAACTACAATAAGATATGCACATTAGGATGACTATTATTATATGATCCAGAAATCCCACTTCTAGGTATATATTGAAAATAATTGAAAGCAAAGTCTCAAAGAGATATTAGTATACCCATGTTCATAGCCATAGTTATTTATGATAGCCAAGAGACAGAAGCACCTCAAGTGTTCATTGATAGATGCACGTGGTGTATACATACAATGGGATGTTTGTAAATAAAACGTGTTATTAATGTATAGTATATAACAAAGTGTGGCATACACATAAGTGGAATATTATTTGGCTTTAAAAATGAAAGAAGTCATATCACATGCTATAACACAGATGAGGACCTTATACTAAAATAAGCCAGTCACAAAAAGACAAATACTATATAACTCTATTCATAGAAGTATCTAAAATAAAGTATAACATTTGCTACCAGGGGCTGGGGCAACAGGAAATGGGAAGTCGTTGCTTAAGGGGTATGGAAACAGAAGAAATGGAACAAACAGCACAGTAATATGGCAGAAAGTAGTTAAAATACATTATACATATTACAGAAATACAATTTTTATTTGTCAATTTTACTTCAGTAGAGCCAGGGAAAATTAATGACCTTAATAGATTAAATGGCATAAACTTGCTAGTTAAAAAATAGGCTAGGGGCTGGGGAGATAGCTCAGTCGGTAGAGTGCTTGCCTTGCAAGCACAAGGCCCTGGGTTTGATCCCCAGCACCAAAAACAAAACAAAACACAACAAAAAAATAGACTAGAAGTTGGGCAAGGTGGCACATGCCTATAATCCCAGTGACTCAGGAGGCTGAGACAGGAGGATTGCAAGTTCAAGATCAGCCTCAGCAACTTAGCAAGGCCCTCAACAACTTAGCAAGACCCTGTCTCAAAATAAAAAATAAAAAGGACTGGGGATCAGTTCTACTTCTGGATATATACTCAGAAAAATAGAAAGCAGGGTATTGAAAGAGATTATTTGTATACTCATGTTTACAACAGTACAATTTGTAATAGCCAAGAGGTAAAAGCAACACAAGTGTTCACTGATGGATGAATAGATGAACACAACATCACACACACACACACACACACACCACAGAAGGATATTATTTAGCCCTAAAAAGGGAGGAAATTCTGAAATATACCACATTCTGGATGAATCCTGAGGATAATATGCCAAATGAAACGAGAGAGTCAACAAGACCTACAGTGTATGATTCCACTTTCATGAGGTAACTACAGTAGATAAATTCATAAGAATAGAAAGCATAATGGTGGTTTCAGAGATAGGGGAAACAGGAAATGGGGAACAGTTGCTTAATAGGCATAGAGTTTCAGTTTTGCAAGATGAAGAGCTCTGGAAATTGTTTACAAAAAACCATGAATGTACTGGACGGAATATACTGCACACTGCTGAACTGTATCATTAAAAATGGCTAAGATGTAATTTTTAACCTTATGTGCATTTCTCTGTAATAAAAATTTTAAAATAACACAAGCCTGCTAGAAGAATATGGGCTAATATATTTATAATGTGGAAATGCCTGTCTGATCAAAACCCCAAACACAGATGTCTTAAATAAAGGATGAACAAATTGAAAAATAAGCAGAGAGGGCTGGGGATATAACTCAGTGGCAAAGCACCCCTGAGTTCAATTCCCAGTACCAACAACAACAACAACAACAAAGGCCAGATTTTAAAAAAACAAATCTAGCAACATGTCATTAAAAGAGAAACATGAGGACACATAATGGTTGAATGGTGAAAATAAATGGATGGAAAAAGATTGAGACCAATATAATCAACATTAAGTTGAGGTAGCCTATAAATAATATCAGGTAAAGCAGACTTTGAAAAAAGTATTACTAGAAATAAAGTCAATAAGTATTGATAAAAGATGCAATAAAGAGGGAAGTTACAAGGTTTTAAAAAACTAGTTCATTCTTAGCCAGGTGTGGTGGCACAAACCCGTAATCCCAACAGGAGGCTGAGGCAGGAGGATCCTGAGTTCAAAGCCAGCCTCAGCAACTTGGCAAGGCCCTATGCAACTTAGCAAGACTCTGTCTCAAGTAAATCATTAGGAAAACAACAACAACAACAACAACAAAAAAAAAAACCTAGTTTATTCTTAATAAGATACTCAAAAATTGATGGAACAATAGAGACAAGCCAAAAACTCATGTGGGAGATAATAGGTCAAGAAGATAATAATGAGTAATGACATAGCTGAACAACACAACACTCTTGGAAATTAGTGGCAATAGATAACTAGAAAAATACCATATGTTTGGAAATTAAGAAATATACTTCTGCTTCTAGCCAAGATGGGGTAACAGAGACTATCTGCCTCCTGAAAATAAAACAAACCAGATGAAATGCACAAAACAAAAATTTCAAGACAATAAATACAAGACAAAAACGGATAATGATCCCTGAGAAGTGGAAAACAAGATGAACTTCAAAAATGTCCTGGCATGCTGCTTTGAGAGTTTCCAGGCTCTGGCACAGGACGAGGAACTGAGGCACAACCCAGCAGAGTATCAGAGTTGAGGAGATGGAGCTGAGAGTCCAGGGAGAACAAGATGATTAGACTTCATAAGACAGAGTACTGGTCAGGAGGGAGCTTCACATAGAGAGAATCAGAAATTTGTGGAGGGCCCCCTTTGTGGTTTGTGCATACACATGAGGAAACTACCAAAGGCCAGGGAAAGAACTAAATAAAGAAGCAGTCCTGATGCTCGTAAAGGAATAAGAATAGTGCTTGTTTCTACCCAATGGATTGAAAAAAAAAATAGTGATCCCTGGGGCACTGGACAGAGTACTCAAGAAGGTCTTAATTTAGTAGTGAGGAATAATTAGCCTTAGACCAAGCATCCTGTTTAATAAATCATAAAAGCAAGGCTCAAAAAGAAAAAAACTGTTTCCAGTTACTTAACTACATCCCAGAACAAAGCTCAGGATTTACATGCATACAAAAATATCTACCACCCAACAAGAAAAAATTCACAATATCTCACATCTTATTACAGATTACCAGGCATGCCAAGATGAAAACAAACAAAAGTCAAAGCAGCAACAAATCCCAAAACGTAAAATAACAACAACTAAACCCACAATGAAGAGGATAATCAATTGACACTGACCCAGAACAAACACAGATGTTAAAATAGGCAGACAGGGCCATTAGAGGAGCCATTACAACAGTGTTTTATATGTTCAGAAATTTAAGTAGCGACATGGAAGATATATAAAAGATACAAATCCAACTAGTAGAGATGAAAACTTCAGTGTCTGAGATTTTAAAATATACATGTGATGGGATTTATCAGTAGGGAAGAAACTGTAGAAGAAGATTAAGAAACTCAAAGGCATAGTGGTAGAAACTTTTCAAAATGAACACAGGGGAAAAATTAATTTAAAAAAAATCAGGGCAATCAAGGTACAAAAAATATGAAGAAAACCCTATCAATGCACATCATAATCAAGTCATTCAAAATGAATGATAAAGAGGAAAGTTTAAAAGTAAACAGAAATAAAAGACATGTTATGTATAGAGGAACAAACATAAGGATGATATCAAATTCCTCATCAGAAATGAAAGAGAGCAGACTGGGGACACAGCTCAGTGGCAGAGCATATACATTGAATCCACATGTCCCTGAGTTTGATCCTCAACACAGAAATAAACAAATAAGGTAAACTGATTAATTAACAAGTTAATAAGAAAGGAAGGAAGAACAAAGACATGTAAGAAAAAAGAAAATGGGCAGCATTTTAAAAAACAAAAATAACTATCAACCTAGAATTCTATACCCAGCAAAAATGTCTTCTAAAAATAATGCAAGAAATATTAGAGAAAGCCCTTCAGGCATAAGAAAAGTGATATCAGATGAAATGTGGAGCAATAAAAAGAAATAAAAAATCATTGGAAATGTTAACTAAATGGCTACATATATAAGCTATCTTTCATATGATTTAAATTTTCTTAAAATAATTGGTTTAACAACAATTTATAGATTTTAGAACAAAAAATATAATTCATGACAGCAACAGCATTTTTATAAGAAATAGTATAATAGGAGGTATATTGTAAAAAGTTAAAGGGATATGCTATAACTTCTAAATAAACAGCTAGCATAATAAAATGCAGTTTCATTAATAATTCAACATAGAAAATAAAACGGAATAGATTTTAAAATGCTAAATAATCTTTTAAAAGGTAAAAAAATATATATATAGAAAGGAAACATGGGAACAAAGAAGAGATAGAACAAATGGAAAGCAAATCTCAAGATGAACCTATCAATAATTGCTTTAAATGCAAATGGCCTATATAACTTAATTAAGAGGCAAATATTATCATATTAGATTTTTTAAAGACCCAATTATATGCTATATATTAGACATGCATTTTAAATATAAAGGCATAAATAGGTTAAACATAAGAGTTTAGAAAAAGATTTACAAGGCTAACACTAGTCAAAAGAAAGTTGGTGTAACTACATAGTATCAAAGTAGATTTCATAAATGCTATGATAAAAGTTAACTAAACAAGACGATATGATAATCCCAAATGCCTGTGCACCTAATAACAATACCTCAAATCACACGAGGCAAAATTGATAAAAACTCAAGGAGAAATGAACAAAAAGACAATAATGGGCAATGATTTTAATACCCTTCTCTCAATAATAAATAGGCTGAAAATTAGCCAGGATACACTAGACTTTAGTAACACTGCCAACTACCATAATTTGTTCAACATTTATAGAACACTTCACTGACAAAAACAGAATATACATTCTTCACGAGTACACACAAAATCTTTTTTCAAGGTATGCCATATTCTGGGTTACAATGTAAGACTCAACAGATTTGAAAGGATTCAAGTCATAGACAGTGTCTGCTCTCTGACAATAGAATTAGAAATCAATAATGAAAAAAAAATCTCTGTATTTTTGGAAACTAGGCAACATATGAGTCAAAAAGATCTCAAAAGGGAAATTAGAAAGTATTTAAAACTAAATGAAAATGAAAATATAACATATCAGAATTTGTGTTACAACACTTAAGCATTATTTACAGGAAAATATATACCCCTAAAAGGCTAAATTAAATAAAAGATTTGAAATCAATGTCTTAAGTTCTACCTTAAGAAACCAGGAAAGGGAGAGAAAATTGAATAAAGATAAGCAGAAGAAAAGAAATACATATCAAAATAGAAATCAATTAAATAGAAAACAGAAAAACACTGTAGAAAATCAATGAAACCCAAAACTGGTTCTTGCAGATCAATAAAATGTACAAATCTGTAGCTAAACTGATTTGGAAAAGAAGACACAAGTTGCCAATATCAGAAACTAGAGCGGTTACATACACACAGGTTCTAGAGATGGTAAATGAAAGATAAGAGAATATTCTGAATAATTTATGCCAAAAGAGTCAACAATTTATGCTGCATTTGTGGCCCATGCTTGGAATCCCAGCAACTTGGGAGGCTGAGGCAGGAGGATCTCAAGTTTGAGGCCAGCTTCGACAACTTAGTGAGACTCTATTTCAAATAAAAAGGACCGGGATGTAGCTCAGTGGTAAACCAACCCTGGGTTCAATCCCCAGTATAAAACAAAACAAAAATTCATAAGAACTGGATAACTTCCTTAAATGGCACAAATTGCCAAAATTCATTCATGAAAAAACAAATAACCACTTGTATCTATTAGAAATTTGGAGATTTCAGTTAATTTCCTTCCCACAAAGAAAATTTCAGACTCAGATTTTTTCACTAGTAAATTCTACCAAACAAGGAAGAAGTGATATGAATTCTACACAAACTCTTGCAAAAAATTGAAGAAGAGGAAATATTTCCCAATTAATTCAAAAGATGCCAGCATTATCCTGATATCAAACCGAAGAAATAATAAGAAAACTGTAAATATTCATCAAGAACAGAGAGGCAAACTTCTAAACAACCCTTTATTAAATTGATTCCAACTATATTAAAAACATCTACCAAGCAGAGTTTATCTGGGTAATGTTGGATTGGTTTAACATTAGAAAACCAAGCAGTGTAATTTACCATATTAAACTAAAAGAGAATAAAAATATATGATCATCTCAATAGATGCAGAAAAGGCATTTGACAAAATCTAACATCCATTCCTGGAAAACATTCTCAGTAGCTAAAAATAGTAGGTGTGTGTGTATTTATTTTTCACATTTTTTTTAACAATGAGGTAGTGTTTGTGTGTGTGTGTGTGTGTGTGTGTGTGTGTGTGTGTGTGTGTGTGTGAGTGTGTGTATGTTTTTGTCACTTAGGGAAAAATTATTTAAAAAACTGTTTTATCACTTAGGTGTAATTTACATGGTACGGTCTACCTGGGGGATGGCTATTACCAAACTGGTAGAGAAAACATTGCAGAACTTTGTGACAAATGGTTGACAGTGTTTAGAATTTACTAATATGGAACATGCCTGGTAAACACTGATTAGGAACTGAGGATCCTGGGGAAGTCTTTCTCAAGGGGACTTAATAAAATACCCAGGAGACTTGCACTTCCCGTTTCAGTTTTACAATCATGGGAGAAAGGAAATATTCTCAGTAGCTAAAATAATGGGAAGGTTCCCCAACCCAATCAAGGACATCTATGAAAAACCATAGTTAACATAATGGTGAAAGTCCAAATGCTCTGCACCCAAGATCAGAGCAAGGTAGATATCCATGCTCCCCAGTAACTCAGCATTATCCTGGAAAGTCCTGCCAGTACAACTGGGCAAGAGAAATTAATAAAAGGTATATAGATTAGAAAGGAATAAATGCAAATGTCTTTATTTGCAGATGACCTGTTTCTGTAGCAAACCTGATGGAATCTTTCAAAGGCTACTAGAACTAATAAGTGAGTTTGGCAAGGTGGCAGGCTGCAAGATCCATTTTGCAGGATACAAAAACCATTTGTATTTGGAAACAATTGGAAATTGAGATTTAAAATAACATTTACAATAGTATGAAAATAACAAACTGCTAATAGATCTAAATGAAGGATGTGAAAGACCTGTACACCAAAAATGGTAAAATGCTGTTGAAGGAGATGAAGGAAGATCTAAATTAATGAAGAGATATATTTTTTCATAGGTTAGAAAACTAGATTTCATTAAGTTACTATTTTCCCAAATTGCTCTAGAAATTCAGTGTAATCCCAATCAAAATCCCACTAGGCTTGTTATTGTTGGTGTTGAAACATGAGAAGCTGATACCCAAATTCACATGGTAATGAAAAGAAAGTAGAATAGTCAGTTTTGAAAATGGAGAACAGAGTTGGTGGACTTATATTACCTAAGAATTATTAGGAAGCAACAGTAATCAAGACAATGTATTATTGGCATAAAAGCCAGACCAATGGATCAATGAAACGGAAGAGAAAATCTAGAAATACATCCATACATATATAACACGTTTTCAACAAAGGATAAAGGCAGTGTAATGAAGAAAGGACAGATTTATAAAGAAATAGTGTTGGACATGGTATTGGCATGGAAACGGACATGAAGCACAGTGGAATAGAATAGAAGACAGAGATAAACCCACATAGATATAGTCATCTGACACTCAAAAAAGGTGCCAAGAAGATGTTAGGAAAAAGACAGCCTTTTTAGCAAATGGAAAAACTGAATATTCATATGTAGAAGAAGGAACCTAGATCCCTATGTCTCACTCTATACAAAAGTCAACTCAAAGGGATCAAAGACCTGGGAATTAGGCCAGAAACTCTGAAACAGCTAGAAGAAAACACAGAGTCAACACTCCCATATGTAGGTGCAGGCACTGACTTTCTTAACAAGACCCTAAAACTCAATAAAAAAAACCAAGAATCAATAAGTGGGATGGCATCAAATTAAAAAGCTTCCACACAGCAAAGGAAACAAGGGCATGAAGAGAGAGCCTACAAAATGGGAGAAAATCTTTGCCAGCTACTCCTCTGACAAGGGATTAATATCCAGAATATATAAAGAATTAAAAAAGAACTTATCACCAAAAAAGCAAATAACCCAATCAATAAATGAGCAAAAGAATTAAACAGACATTCCTCAAAAGAAGAAATATAAATGGCCAAAAACTAATGTGAAACATGTTTAAAATTCCTAGCAATCAGGGTTGGGGATATAGCTCAGTTGGTAGAGTGCTTGCCTTGCAAGCACAAGGCCCTGGGTTCAATCCCCAGCAAAAAATTCCTAGCAATCAGGGGAATGTAAATCAAAACTACACTGAAATTTCATCTCTCCAGTTAGAATGACAATCATCAAGAACAGAAATAATAATAAATGCTGGTGAGAATGTAAGGGAAAAGGTACACTCATACATTGTTGGTGGGACTGCAAAATAGTACAACTACTTTGGAAAGCAGCATGGAGATGTTCAAAAGACTAGGAATGGAATCATTATAACTCAGGTATCCTACTCCTTGGTATTTAGTCCAAAGAACTAAAATCAGCCTACTAAGTGAAACAGACACATCAGTATTTTTAGCAGTGCAATTCACAATAGCCAAGTTATGAAACCAACCTAGGTGTCCATCAACAGATGAACGGAAAAATAAAAGGTGGCCTATATACATAATGGAGTTTTACTCAGTCATAAAGAGGAATGAAATTATGGCATTTACTGGTAAATGAATGGAACTGGAGAACATGCTAAGTGAAATAAGCCAGAGTCAGAAAGTCAAGGGTCAAATATTTTCTCTTATATGCAGAAAGTAGAGCAAAATAGTGGAGGAAAGGCAGGGGGGTTCCAGAAGGGAGACCAGTGGAGTAGAGGAAGGGATTGAGGGTGAAGGAGGAGAAATGGGAAGAGGGAGGAATGAAATGGATGAGATGATGCTATGTACATATATGAATATACTACAGTGAATTTCACCAGTATGTATAAATAAAGCAACAAATTAAAAAGACAATAAATAAACAGAAGGGAGACCAGTAGAACAGAGGAAAGGATAGAGGGGAGGAAGAAGGGGAGAGAAAGAGGAAGTAGTGGGGACAAAATGGAGCAAATTAATTCCATGCATGTATGATATATCAAAACAAACCCCACTATTATGTATAACTATAATGACTAATAAAAACATTTAAAAAGATTTCTTAGCTATGACGCCAAATACACAAAAGGAAAAAAAAACTTACAAATTGAACTTCATCCAAATTAAAAAACAACAACAAACTTGGGCTCTTCAAAAGGCATTGCTAAGAGATTTGAAAAGACAAATAATCTTGTCTTGACTAGGAGAAAAACTTTTGAAAAACATATACTTGATAAGGTACTTACATCTACAATATATAAAGACCACTCACAATTCAGTACAGAAGGAGAAGAAGGAGGAGGAGTAAAAGGAGGAGGAAGAAAGAAAGAAAGAAAGAAAGAAAGAAAGAAAGAAAGAAAGAAAGAAAGAAAGAAAGAAAGAAAGAAAGAAAGAAAGAAAAGAAAAGAAAGTTAACAAACCCCATTTTAGACAGTGGGTGATGGTGAAGATTTGAGCAATCACTTCACTGAATAAAGTAGATGACTGGAAAATAAGCACATGGAAAATATGTGAAGGGCAAATAAGCACGTGAAAAAATGTTCAACATCATTAGTCCCAAGGGACACAAAAATTAAAAACACAAGGAGAGCCAGGCACAGTGGTGCATACCAGTAATCCCAGCAACTAAGGAGTCTGAGGCAGGAGGATTGCTAGTTCAAGGCCAGCCACAACTTAGTGAGACACTGTCTGAAAATAAAAAGTAAAGATGGATGGGTATGTGGCTCAGTGTCCCTGGGTACCTTCCCCAATACAAAATAAAAAACAAGTGCACAATGAGATACTACTACGCACCTATTAGAATAGCTAAAAGTAAAAGGCAATCATTCCAAATGTTGATGGGAATACAGACAAACTACAATGCTCCTACACTGCTGGTAGGATGTAAAATGATACAACCACTATGGAAAACAGGTTGTTTCTTATAAAGTTAAACATATACTTACCCTATGATTCAACTCTTCTGCTCATAGGTATTTTATCGAAGAGAAATGAAAGTCCACACAAAGACTTGTATGTGAATGCTTATAAAGTCTGATTTGTAATAGCCCCAAACTGTAAACAACTCAAATGTCTATCAAGAAATGAATGGATAAAGTTGGGTGTAGTGGTGCACACCTGGCCTGTAATCCTAGGTAGTCCAGAGGCTGAGACAGGAGGATTGCAAATTTGAGGCCAGCTTAGGCAACATAGCAAGATCCTGTCTCAAAATTTTAGAAAAAGGGGTTCTGAAAGTATAACATAGTGGTAGAGTGCCCCTGGATTCAATTCCCAGTACTTGGGGGGGAAAGAGAGAGAAAGAGATGAGTGGACAAACACATTTTGCCATATTCATACAGTGGCATACTACTCAATGAAATAAAGAAGTGAATTATTGATGCATGAAATAACATTGACAAAAAGAAGCAGTGATTAGTAAAAGAAGCTAGACAAAAAAGGAGCTCAGGTAGCATGGTCCATGCCTGTAATTCCAGCTACTCAGAAGCTGAAGCAGGAGAATCACAAATTCAAGGTCAATCTCAGAAACTTAGCAAGACCCGGTCTCAAAGTAAAATAAGAAGGGAGTTGGGCATGTTGGCACATGCTTGTAGTCCCAGCAACCTGGGAGGCTGAGGAAGGAAGATTGTGAGTTCAAAGCCAGCCTCAAAAACTTAGGCCCTAAGCAACTTAGTCAGATCCAGTCTTAAAATAAAAAATAAAAAGACCCCAGCCATCGGAAAAAAAAAAAAAAAAGTAGAAGAAGAAAAATAAAAAGGGCTGGGGATGCAGCTCAGTGGTTAAGTATCCCTGGGTTCAAATCTCTAGTATCAAAATAATAATAATCATTATTATTATAATTGTAATTATAGGAATAACAATAACAACATGTCCTATTTAGTTATTTGAGACTGGCAAACCATTGACTATCAAAATCATACAAGGCCATTATAAGAAAAGAAAATTATAAAGAAATCACTGATGAAAATAAAAGCAAAAATGTTAAAATACATTATTGACAAAGCAAATATTGTAGCATACAAAGATAGTAAAACATCCTCAAGTTATCTTTATACCATGATTAATTCAGCATTAGAAAATCTATTAATGTAGTTCATTAATAAATTAAAGGAGATAAACTACATGTTCAACTCAATACGAGTAGAGAAAAGCAAACTGAAATTCAACATCATGATTGCAAAGCAAAGCAACCTTTCTTTGATGAAGCATAACCACAAAATCATTACAGTTAACATACTTAGTGGTGAAACACTGGAGCATTTTCTTTAAAATCGAGAATAAGACAAGGACACCCATCACTATTGTTTATATTCAAGGCTATACCTGGAGTCCTAATCAGTGCAATAAAGCAAGAAAAAGAAATAAAATATAAATGGGCTGGATAGCTAAGAGTTGCTGTTTTCATGTGATGGCTATCTACATAGAAAAAATTTTAAAATGCAAGTACAAAAATCGCATGCAAAAAAAGTTGTATTTCTTTACACTATCAGTATAGCAACAAGATGTCATTTACCATGGCAATAAAATGTAAATGGTTCAGAGAAATAAACCACCCATACAGCTGAATGATTCACTCTTCTGCTTCTTCAAGTTCTTCCTCAAATTTCACCTTCCCAATTTGGCCTACTGTGACCACTATATTTAAAATTACAGAAGCCCCTTCCCTGATTAATTTTATTTCTGTATTTTTTCATTTATTACCTTCTAATTATTGTCATTATTATAGCAATAATTATTCTAATGCTTCTAATTGTTATTATTGCACAATTTCCCTGTATCTTTTCCCTCCATGAGAACAGCTATTTTTGTTCTTGGTTTACTCCTTTATACCTAAAGCCTAGAACCTGGCACATGGTAACTGATCAACAGATATTTCTGAATAAATAAATGAATGAAAACAATAGGTATATGTGACCTTTATTGAAAATACAACTTTATTGAAAGGTATTAAAGAAAAGCTACATAAATGGAGAGATGGACCATATTCATGGGTAGAAAGGCTCAGTGGCACAAAGATGTACACTGACATGTAAGTTCATTGCTGTAATAAAGCTTGAAACATTGAGAGGAGTGTGTGTATGTTGGTGTGTAACTTTATCAGTGGGCTCTAAAATTTATATGAAAATGCATAAGACCAAAATAGCCACTATTCTCCTGAAGAATACTTAGGAAAAATTAGTTTTATACATTTTTACTATGTCAGTTTATAAAATTATAGTCAGTAAGATAATATAATAGTGTAATATACAATTATAGTCAGTAAGATAATCTAAGAGTAGCACAGGGATTATCAAATTGATCAAAGGAATAAAGTAGAGAGTCTAGAAAGAGAACTGGAAAGTAGAAGGAAACTTGATTTAGGACTCAGCACACACTACCACTCAGTGAGAAAAGATGAGCTACTTCGTAAATGGTACTGGAATAATTAGTGATTTGTAAGTAGAAAATAATTACATGGATTCCTTAAGTCACACCATACCTCCAAATTAGTTCCACATAGATTACAAATGTAAATGTGAAAGGGAAAACTGTGAAACCTTTGAAAGAAAAAAAAAAAATATATATATATATATAAAATCCTCATGACCCCATGAGGAAAATATTTGCTAAATAAAGTACAGAGGAAAAACCATGCAGAAAATAGTGACAAATACAAAGTGCATTAAGAAACTTGCAATACACTACCCTGAGAGAGGATCTATAAAGGATCACTAAAACCAACATGAAAAACCCAAACAATTAAAAAAAAATGGGTAAAAGACTTTCACATATACTTAACAGAAGTAATCAGCTTCAATAGTAATTAAGAAAATGCAAATTAAGGCCACCACAAATTCCCTCCACACCCACTAGATTGGTAAACAATAAGAAGTTTGATATGATCAAGTGTTGATGAGAGCATGGAGCCATAGGAATGCAACTCCAGTACTGGAGTGTTACCCAGTACACCCACCTTGGGAAACAGACGGGCCTTAACTTGTAAGGTTGATCAGGTGCATATTCCATGACCTGGCAGTTCCAGTCCCAGTTTATATCTTAAACAAACTCTTGTACCTTTTCAAATTAGGAGCTACAGACAAGAACATTCCCAGCAGGTTTGCTTATAATAGCAAAAACTAAATATGACCAAGTACAGCTCAATGCACAGCACAGATAAATTTTAGAAATAAAATGTTGAAATTTTAAAAGGGCATTGCAAAAGACCACTGCAACATGATATCATTTTATAAAGCACAAACACAACTACAGGACATATTGTGTAGGGATTATATAACCTGTGATAAATTATTTTTTAAAAGGCAAAGTCATTAACAACACAAAACTCAGATTATCTTTGGAAGAGGAATAAGCAGTGGTCTCAAACTGGGGAGAACTGGCTTTAGTGGTTTTTTAAATGTTCTAATTTTCAGCTTGTTGGTAGGTTCACAAGTGTATGTTGATTATTATGCTTCATGATTTCTATTTTGTTATATTTTTCCTTTAGATGTAATATATAGGACATAACAACTTGGTTTTTTTTTAAAGGATCAAAAGTAAACAACAAAATGACCAAAGTACTACAAGAAACTATACAACAATTTTTTTTTTTAAATAATATTGGGAGCTGTGGGTGTAGTTCAATGGTATAGTGCTTGCCTAGCCTATATGAGACCCTGAGTTAGATCCCTAGTAGCTCAAGAATAAAACAAAATAAAATAATCTTGTAGTGATAAATGCCTTTCTAAAAATAACGACAAAAAAATCTTAAAAGATTGAGAGATTGGGCAAATTTAACCATAAGCAAAGTTAAAAGACAACGACCAACTAGAAAAAAATGTGTGTTTAAATCATGACAAAGGACTAATTTCTTTCATTGATATACAAATCACTAAGAAAATGAATCCTTCATAGAAAAACAAGTGTAGGATATGAACAGACAGTTCCCAGACACACAGGTGGCTTTCAAACACATGGAAGTGTGCTCAACCTCATTCAGAATGAGAAGACTGGAAGCTCCCTGGAGCCACTGTTCAGTTACAGGACGTGGGCAGAGCAGGGGTCAGGGGTTATGGCCACCACCTCTTGTTGCAGTCTTTTATCAACCTGAAAGCACTCGTCTTTACTCTTGGAATCACTATAGACACTCTTGAACCCTGGGCCTGCCATAATTCTCAGTGATTTCAGTATCAACATAGACAATTCTAACAGCATCTCCTCTCCATTAATCTTGTCTCCACCTTCCCCTGGCCACATATTCCCAATAACCATAACCCCTGAATAATCCCACCTACAGGAAACTCACTCTCCAACTCATTCCAGCATCCAGCTCAACTCCTACCCACTCCCTCAGCCCCAACAAGTTCTTAGCCCCCTCAGAAGCTGTGTTTACTTTCTGATTCTCCTCTCCTTCACTAGCTTCAATCTCCTGTCCATTTCGGCAAATGTCCCCTGGCATATGCTTTCCACTCTCTTGCCCTCTGAGGTTTCATTTTTCTCAACCGGTTTTATGTAACCACCCACCTGTTCTGCACCTGCACCTGTGTAGCCCAACACCGCCAGAGTTCTCACTAGATCGATGACCACAAACCTCAGGCAGGTCCTTAGTGCTGCTTGGCATTCACACATTCCCCCAGTTCATTCATCCTCCCAGACAACTATGTCATGCCTTCTAGTGTCTCCCTCTCCAGCCTCAGCCTCAGTTTCCTATTTCACTGAGAAAACAAATCAATCAGAAAAGAATGTCAAGAAACTCCCATGGTGGATAGATCCATTTGCCCACTTCTGAGTCCGTGGTTTGTTTTCCCTTTACATGTGTGCTAGATGCCATGCCTTTTGCACTGTTTTCAGCAATTCTCCCTTCCCTCTCCTACAGCCTCATTTCCCATTCCCTACTGTTTCTCATTAGCATATGAACAAGAAATTTTTTTCTGCCTGCACAGTGGTGAACACCTGTAATCCTGGTGACTCAAGAGGCTGAGGCAGGAGGATCACGAGTTCAAAGTCAGCCTCAGCAACAGCAAGGTGCTAAGCAACTCAGTAAGACCCCATCTCTAAATAAAATACAAAATAGGGCTGGGGATGTAGCTCAGTGGTTGAGTGCCCTGAGTTCAATCCCCAGTACCTGCCCTGCAAAAAGAAATTTGTTCCTCACCCTTACATTTTGCTCCAGTCACCACCTTCTTCCTCCGATCTCTTTAGAGTAAAACTCGGAAGAGTCCCCGTGTCTGTTGTTTGTGATCTCTCTTCTCCCATTCTTCTTAGACACAATACGATCAGACTTTTGTGTCCCCCCCGCCACTCCACTGAACCACTCCTGTTGCCCTCCCTAGTATCCTCCACATTGCTCAACCTAATGGTCAGTTCTTAGTCACTTTATTTTATCTATGAGCAGCATTTGATGCAGGTGCCTCCTGCCTCCTTTTGGGAACATTTTCTTGTCGTGGCCCCAAGACATGACGTGGTCCTGATTTTCCTCTTATCTCCCTGGCATCCTCTTTGCATTCTCCTCTGCTAATTCCACATCCTTATAACTTCTAACTGGACAACCCAGGACTCAGTTCTTAGACCTCTCCTATTTTTGTATCAACCCTCATTCCCTCAATTTTTGTCTGTAGTCTGAATATTTTCCTTGGAATCCATACTCATGTTTTTAGTTTCTTTCTCCAAGTCCCCACCTGAATATTTAGTAAGCATCTTAAACATAACATGATCAAAACCAAACTGCCAATCTTCCTCCCTGCAAACTTGCTCTGCTCACATCTTCTCTGTAAACTCCAACCTTCCATTTTGATCAGATCTGAAATCTTTGAGAGGTTTTTAACTTTGATACCTCTCTCTCTCTCTGTCTCTCTCTCTCTTTCTCTCTCTCACTCCTTCCATAACAGGATGCCAGGCAAACACTCTACCACTGAGCTACAACTCAACCCTTTATTTCTTTAATTTTATTTTATTCAGAGACAAGGTCTCACAAAGCTGCCCAGGCTGGCCTTCAACTTGCCTCCTGCTTCAGCCTCCTGAGCAGCTGGGAGTACAGAAGTTCCCCGCCATGCTCAGCTGCAAATACTTCTTACACCCTCCCCTGTAACACCCCAGTCTCAGCCTCTGTTCTTTCTCACTTGGGTTGCTGTGATGGCTTCTTGGACTTCCTAATTCACCTCCCTGGCTTCTACAGGTCGTCATCAGAGGAGCAGCTAGAGTGACCTTGCTAAAATGTACATAATTCTTCTCAAAAGCCCCTTATGGCTCCCATGTCCTTCAGAATAAAAGCCAAAGTTCTTGCAATGTCCTAACAGCACAGCCCACATGCAGCCTACAAGGTACTGCACGGTCCAGCCTTCCTCCCGCCACACCCATTACTTCTGACCCCGCCTCCAGCAGTCCCTCTGACCCCACCCACCTGGGCCTCTTTTTTTTGGCAGGATGCAGGGCGGGTACCAGGGTTTGAACTCAGGGGCACTTGACCACTGAGCCACATCCCCAGTCCTTTTTTGTATTTTATTTAAAGACAGGGTCTCACTGACTTAGTTGCTTAGTGCCTTGCTGTTGCTGAGGCTGGCTTTGAACTCAAGATCTTTCTGTCTCAGCCTCCTGAGCTGCTGGGATTACAGGTGTGCACCACAGCGCCCAGCCACCTGGGCCTCTTTGCTGTTCCTTAAACACACCCTCCTTTTGAAACCCTTCTTCCCCTGAATTCACACGTGGCTTTCTCCTTTACTTCCTTCAGGACTTGGCTCCAATGTCATCTTTCAGGGAGCCTTAAATGCTCTACAATTGTAATACTCCTTTCCTAGGCACATTTTGATCTTTCTTTCATTTTTGTGTTATGATCCTCTAACATGCTACATATTTTATTCATTTAGTTGGCTTATACCTAACTTCCCTTACCAGATTAAACCCATGAATCCAAAGCTTTCTGCTTTGGTCACTGTTCAAGTCATTTTATAGAAAAGACCTAAGCACAGAGGAGATGCTCAAAAACTACTGAACAAATAAATACAATACTTAATTGACCAGAGAGTGAGGAACAAGCATTCTCAAAATACAGTAATGAATGCAAGTGTTTTAACCTCTACAGAGGGCAGATTGACAATAACTATCAAAATTACAAGCCACTCAGTGAGGCCCTGTCTCTAAATAAACTACAAAGAAGGGCTGGGAATGTGGCTCAGTGGTTAAGCACCTCTGAGTTCAATCCCTAGTGCAAAAAAAAAAAAAAATTACAGATGCACCTATCTTTTGACCCAGCAATTCTCTTTTTTTGACACTATCCTTCTTATAAATTTACATATGTGTGAAATGACACATGGACAAAGCAATTCAGTACAGAATTTTTTATCACTAAAATAGCTCAAATGGTCAGCAAAAGCTGACCATTTGAAGAAATAATGGTGTATCCATACAATGGAATCTTTTGTAGCAGGAAAAAAGAATAAGAAGACTTCTTGTGTCCTGATATAAGCTCCCAGATATATTTTTTTCAGAGAAAAAGGTGTTGAAAAATGTGTTTGGTATATCATCATTTTTATAACAATAAAGGTAAAGGTACAAAAAGGATAGTGAGGATAGGGTACATATCTGTCTTTTCTTGTGGGTACACAGAATATTTCAGGAAGGATACACAAGAAACTGGTGGCAATGGCTGCTTATTTAGAAGGGAATGGATGGGCAGGAGGGAGAGTGGAAGACACTTCCTGTAAATCTTTTAGACATCTTGAATTTCTGCATCTTGTGAATGTTTTATCTATTAAAAGGAGAATAAGGTATGGCTTATGCTCCCATATGGGATGATATTTAAGATATATTGTTACAAAAATAAAGTAAGGTGCAAATGGGTGCGAACAGTATGCTACACAAGGGGAGGGCAGCCTTATCTTTCCATTATGCTTCGTACCTTTTGGATTTTGTACCTTAAATCTATGCATTTCCTACTCAAAAAGAAATAATTTAACAATGAAAATAATGGAGGGAGAATACACTTTCACATATGTCACCTTGATCTTAGGACTGAAACCTGCCAAGTATTCCCCACTTTTCCATGCGGGAAGCAGGTATTGAGAGAAGTCAAGTCAAACAGCACAGAGGTGGACTGGGGATTCTGCCAGGCCACTCCTCCACTCTCTGCAGCCTCTCCCTAGGTGCTGGTTCGCAGCTCCAGGAAGCTTGCCATCAGGGACTTCATTCAGGAGGCCAGGGCTGGCGCCACCCTGGTCCCTGGCAGCTTCCCCCTCGGCTCAGAGCCACCTGCGTGGCGCTCTGGGGGTCTGCTGTGCTCCTCCCTCAAGCCCCTGTATTCTGAGGCTGAAACCAGCCCTGTAGCTCCGGACCCCTCCCCCAGCTTGTACCTGTCAATAATGACTGGGTCTGAGGGTGTCTCATTCCGGTTGCCACAGCTCTTCCGGTCACAGCACCGACTGAAGGAAAGACGAGGAGGGAGAGGAGGAAGACGCAGTGAAAGAGGGGAGAGTACAGTGCACATGGGGGCTGAGGGCAGACCTTGGTGAGGGTGCTGATATCCTGTCTCTGGGTATGAATACCTGGGTGCAGGGGCCCACTCTCGGAAGCCTGGGGGAGAAAGGCAGTGGGGGACCTGACAGGGACCTTGACAGCCTAGTCCTGAGGATAGGTTAGCCACGAGGCCTTTGTCCATAAAGTGCATTGCTCCTGGAGGACCTAGGACAGGGTAGGCAGCAGGCCATCTACAGGGTGTGTGTGTGTGTGTGTGTGTGTGTGTGTGTGTGTGTGTGTGTGTGTACACTGTTATGGAAACGCCATTTACATATAGAAAAGGGTTTGACTTGCATGCACGCAGCTCATAAATGATCACAAAGTGAGCCTGTTCATGTAACCAGCATATAGATCAAGAGTATCAGAGGAGCACCCACTAAGCCCCTTGTTACTCCTCTCCCCAAAGGTGGCCACCATCCCAACGACAGATTTTGGAACATGACTCTTTTCCATGTATCAGGAGTTGCCTGGGAAGAGCCTGAGCAACTGGTCCCTGGGGCGATCTTGCTGGAAATGGCAAGTTCTGGGGTAACAGAGGGAGTCAAGAGCTGTGTTCCCACCCTAACCCTGTGGTCAGAGAGCTGCCTCAAGCTTCATGCAGAGGCAGCAAAGTTTCCTTCCTCCAGCTTCAGAGCTAATCCCAGAGGCCTCTGGGCTGCCTGGCCCAGGCCCTGCCCCCCATCTCCCCAGAGCCCCTCCCCAGAGCTTTATTAGCTAAGCTTCCCATGGCGGCAGGAGGCCTCTCTTACAAAAACACTTGGAGAAGCCACATAAACAGGCTAGGCTAATGGGGCCTCAAGGACCCTCTCCTCAGCCAGCACTGTGCCCAGGGGCCTGACTCCTCTCACCCCTCCCCTCACCAGGCTTCTCCAGGGAGCAGGGGTACTGTGAAGGGGGGATGGCAGGCTTAGGGGGCGGGGCCTGGTGGAGGCCTTGGCAACATTCTGGCAAAGGGGCAAGTGACACGGCCCATCTCACCTGCACATGATCTCGTGGGTGAGCAGCACTCGGCACATTTCGGGGTTCTTGTCCTGCCCTTCATAGATGATGGCCTGGGGGAGGGGGAGTGCGCAGGCTGGAGAGGAAGGAGGCTCCTCTCGAGTCCGGGTGGCGGCCCGAAGGTGGGCCTGTGGGGCTACACTGGCATCTCCTGAGCTCAGGCTGAGGAGAGTCCCTACCCCAGAGAAGCTCTCACCCTCCACCTTGTTCTGGGGGACCCCAGGGGTGCAAAGCAGGAGGCTGGAGTCTGGCTGCCCAGGTGGAGAGCCCCTACCCCCAATCCAGGACCACCACCAGGGTAGCAAAAATGCATGAGGTCTGCAGATGGTGTTTATCTGCAGGAAGCTCTTTCTAAAGTTACCTTTTATTGGGGCCTGGGGGTCCCCAGACCACCAGGACCAAGGCCAGGTGGCTGGTGGTACAGACATGCTCCTATCTTCACCTTGCATCATATTCCTCCACTTCTCCCCAGCATCCTCCTCCACGTAGGCTGTTCCCATACTCCTAGTGGACCTCTGACTGTTCATCAATGTTGACCCTCTTAGTTATCCCTGCTAACTAATCAGATCCAAGGGCCACACAGCTGCCTCTTCCTACATCCTACCACCTCCCTCAGCCAGGTCAGTGTGTCTGGCTCAGACTCTTGGATCAGCACCTTCTCCAGTTCCCCAGCCTGCATCTGCCCTGAGCAAGGAGAGAGCTTCCAAGACAACAAATCTGCTTTCCCAGTCTATAGCCCTCTGGGCCTCCCAGGCTTCCTCTACTGTGGGGGTCTCTTCTCTCCGGACATCTTTGAACCCCTTTCTCATTTCTCTTCAACACAGTCCCAATTTGCTGCTGCTGCCTGACCTTATTCCCCCACCACAGTGATCACAGACCATTCCTCTGCCCTGGGACTGGATGGAGGCTGCTAGGAACCTCTGCCCATGTAGGACAGTCCAAGGGTCTAGCCTGCATTCTAGACTACTGATCTGGCCCATTTGCAACTCCTGACCAGCAAGCACAATGTCTTTGAGAAGTGTCGAGGCTGAGGCTTTGCCTCACACGATCCATCAGGGCTTCACTCAGGTTTTACTTTCCCCAAGTTGCTTATGTTGGTCCCTGACCCTCCTTCCTGGTACTGTCCTATCAGCAAGGTGCTGAGGTTCTGCAGTGGAAGCTTCTGGGGCCTCACCCAGACCTCTTTACAGAACCAGTGCCCACTCCCCACTGTGCTGGCTTCAGAGGGCTTTCTCTTGAGAATTGCTCCTGGTGGATGGGGGCTGCCTCTCCTGTGTCCACGTCCCTTTGAGGGGTCCTCAACCATTGACTAACTGACAAGGGTGCAAAATCTTGGCCTTCTCCATTCAAGCTGGGTCAACACTGGTGCCATTTCTTCTCCAGTGGTCTCTGTGGATCGGTCTGAGGCCATCTACTCGCTGTGCATCTTCCTGCCCCACTCTCCTCCCTCCCCTTCTCCTGAGCCTCCTCCAACCATGTCCCCAACAAACTACTTGCACCTGAATTCCCATCTTAGGCTGGGCTGCTAGGGAATATAACCTAAGCCAGAGGCTTGTACAGATATTATCTTTTCTGACTAGAGGGAAAGGGCCCAATCGTCCTAGCTCCTACCTAGGCAGGGATGGGGACTGAAAGAGTAAGATGGGTATGGATAAAAGGCACAGGGGTGGGGAGGACAAGGACAGGGGCAGGGATGAGGAGCTCACTCAGACCAGAGGGAGCTGGGTCCAAGAAGAAAGTGGGACAGGCCTGAGCATCCCCTGGCAGGCTCACCTGCTTGGACATGGAGTCGATGAGTCGCACATAGAGGTCTTGCTCTGTCCGAAGTCCTAGGGTGGGAAGGTGGAGAGGGCTTGCTGTGGGGAAGCACCTGGGACCTCTGATGACTGGACCACACCCACACCCACATGCTGCCCACCACTGGCAAGAGGCAATGTATGTCACACCGTGCTGCAGGACCCAGACCTCTTCTGGGTCAAAGCTGAGCAGGGCCTGTGGCCTTTGCTTACCATTGTTATACACCAACCGAAGGCGGTAATGGATCCCGTTGTTTGTCTTTTCTGCCCCAGGCTCCTAAGGGACAAGAGGAGGAAGGTTGCCCAGGTGCTCAGGGACCCTCCAGCCTCCTTTACCCACCCCTCTCTCCCCAAACCCACTCTTTCCCTTCCTTTCAGCCATTCACCCACCCTTCTCTCTATTCATCCAACATCTCTTCACTCATTGGCCCCGTGTGTGTGTGTGTGTGTGTGTGTGTGTGTGTGTGTGTGTGTGTGTGTTTTGCAGGGTGGGGGGCGTCCCTTAAGCCCTCCCGTCCCTCCCAGTGCTGGGCCCAGAGCAGCCCACGAGCCTCTCACTCGGTCCTTCTCCACGAAGTCGATGAAGGCTGTGCGCTCCACCTCCACAGGCTGCCCCTGCCGGTCATACATGGCCAGCACGAAGTGGAAGAAGTTGGATTTCCTGAGGTTGGAAGGGGGCTGCTTCTCAAAATGTGCTCGTGCCAGGCCCACGCCACTGCAGGAGGAAAGGAGCTGGAACACCACCGGAAAGCCCCTCCGGTGACAAAGACCCAGTGTCTTGGCCAGGACTTGGCTCTGAGATGTCAAGAGTTTGGGCAAGAAATCAAACTAGATGGGCTCTCCACCCTGGTCTGGGCTATCGTGGTCCCTGAATGAGGCCTCCCAGCACCAGAGTCACCCTGGTCTGCTGCCTTGGATGCTAAGGGCACTTGCATGGGTACAGCGTGGAGGCCTCCTGCCAGGTCCCCTCTCAGGCTTTTCCCTGGGTCCCACATCGTGAAAGGCCGATCTCCAAAGTCAAATGTACAAACCAACCTATCTCACTGGCCAGGACTGCCTGTTGGGCCATTTAAGGGATACCTGGAAGATTCTGGAACACATTTCCCACTGAAGCCCAGCCCACAGCTGAGGCTTCTATGAGCCTGTGGCATGGCCTAGGAAACGATGTCCCTCAGATTATCAAAGACATCAAACTGGCTTCAGGCCACAAGTCTGCCCAGTCTGGACCTGGTATATGGTTGAAGGTGGGGAATATCTTCCCCAGGTGTACAGGGACCTGTCTCCAGCTTTCAGAAAGACAACCATGGTTCCCTAGGGCAGCAGGACCTTCTAGTCTGACCTGGACAAGTGTTTTCTCCTGGCTCCTCAGAAGCCATTCCCAGAAGCAAGACCAGGGCAAGAGCAGAAAGAAAAGAACCAAGGTCCCGCTGGCCAAATACTTCCTGAACTCCGGTGGTGTACCAAGATCTGGATGCATCCAACAAATGGGACTGGAGTTAAATGCCTTGAAGGGGAGGGAATACACAGAGAACGGGAACATGGGACAAAGTGGTAAACATCCCCCAAAAGATGTCACCATGTATAAAACTAAAAAAAGCTAAAGGAAGAAAAAAATTCTTCTTTTTGTGGGAGAGAAGGGAAAACTTTCATGGAAATAGTGGCTTTCCCCCTAGCCTTTGGGGAGTAAGTAGGAGCTCAATAAGTGGAGAAGGCAACAGAACAGAACCAAGAGTCTAGGAAATGGCTGTGCATGTGAGGGTTAGTGTCAGTGGACCAGATTTCAAAAAGTGGAGTGAAGGCTGAATGTGGTGGCACATGCTGTAGACCCAGCTACTGGGGAGGCTGAGGTGGATCTCTTGCAAAAGGAGACCCCTATCTAAAAAAAAAAAAAAAAAAAAAAAAAAATGAAGTGAGAGAAAAGTTTGCATTGGAAGTCCTGTAAGAACAGGCAGGGATACAAACACTTAGGGGAAGGACTTTAGGCTTTGGTCTTCCAAAGCATGTTCCTGAGATGTTTTGTGGCTCCAGATTCTCCCTTTAGAATGGGTGCTGTGGCCACAGTTGCTGGGAAATGCAGCTTCATAGCTCACCTGGGAGTCTTTGGGGGGCCTTGTGACACCCTCCAGGAACAGATTCTGTTGAGTTAGCTCAGGCCAGTATTCCCTCCAAAATGGTTCCTAAGGATCCATGTTCTGGTATTCATGCCCCTGGGGAGTCCCTTCTCATACTGTGTGTCTGTACTGCCAATAGAAGAGGGCACAAGTGATAGCATATAATTTCCAAGGTTAGAGCATAAAAGCATTGCAGCTTCTGCCTTGTGCTTCCTCTCAGATTGTCACTCCAAAGACACCAGCTGCCATGTTGTGAGTACACTCAGACAGCTCTGTGGAGAGAGGTCCACGTGGAGAAGAACTGAGGCCTCCTGCCAGCACCAACTTGCCAATTTGAGCTACCTTGAAAGCAGATCCAGCAGGCTTAGTCAAGCCTTTGGCTTATGGTAGCCCCCGCTGCCATCTTGACCACAGCCTCAGGACAAGCCCTGAGCCAGAACCACCCAGCTAAGCTGCTCCTTGATTACTGACTCACAGAAACTGTGAAATAAATGTTGGTTTTAAGCTGCTGAGTTTGGAATAACTATTTTATGCAGTAACAGACAGTGAATGCACTATGCTTATTCCTACATGATAGGTACCTTTATTAGGGGATGTGGTTTGGAAAACATGACTACACATCACTAGAAAGTTCTGAAGCCAGGCAGAGCTTAGAAGATGCTACCGGTGAGGACACAATGAGGTGGACAAGTGACAGAGACTGCTGTGGGGCGAGAATGAGGATGGTGGAACTAACTGCCCCAAAAGCCATGAAGACCAGCATCCCAGAGGCCCATCAAGGGCATGCCACTGTGACAGTGGCTGCCAAATCCATCCCTACTTAACATTTTTCTCCATATAATTTATTTATTTTTATTTATTTTATTTTGGATTTTTCTTTCTCTCTCTCTTTTTTTTTTTTTTTTTTTTGATACTAGGAATTAAACCAGGGGCACTTTATCATTGAGTATCATTGAGCTACATCCCCAGCCCTTTTTATTGTATATTTTAAAATTTTGAGACAGGGTCTCACACTTGCTTAGGGATTCACTAAGTTGCTGAGGCTGGCCTCAAACTTGTGATCCTCCTGCCTCAGCCTCCTGAGCTGCTGGGATTACAGGCATGCATCACCACACCTGCCTTCTCCATATAATTTAAAATCAGCTGATTATTTTCTTTGGCTTTATTCTAAGTCATAGTATCTGAGATGCCACAGGGCAGGAAAGGCTTGTGTTTCTACCCATACAGATTACAATAAATAAAAAAATGAACATTGTTCCTCTCCCCTGAGAGGGTGCTTGGGAGTCAGAGTGGCCATGTGAAATGCTGACATAGGAGGCAGAAATGATGGGACTTCTTGTCCCCTGATCAAGATGAGGGGGAGGGGCCACCGACACCCTGGGTACCAAAGGTTTCTTTCTCCAGGGATGTCCTGCTCGGTGCCTGCATTCTTCTCCATTTCCTCCCCCTTGGACTGCAGTCCTTTCAAGTGGAGGCCTTGACCAGCCCCTCCACCCACTTTCCTAACCAGCTGAGAGGCAGGGAAGCCCTAAGAGGGCTTTCGATCACAGCGGGTTTCTGATTGCTGTTGATGAATATGCTAATGAGGCGCCAACCCTGGGCTCCTCCCTCCTGCTCCCAGGGCCAGCTTCGTTTCAACTCGCTAAGGGGAAGGTTCCAGGACTCTCTAGTAGGACAGAAGGCGGAGGGTTGGGGGGGCATCCGGAAGCAATCCCAGGTCACCACTGCCCTTTATTCGGACGTTCTCAGCCTGAAAGTCTCTCGGGTAGTGGGGAAGGGGAGATCAGAGGAAGAAAGGCCTTGGCAGAGAAGGGATGTATGCTGAGAGCCAACGGAATCCCCCTGACCACTCAACACACCCCTCCTGCACAGAGGCCCTTGCACTGCACAGGCCACATTCCAAATGCGGTATGGAGTTGATTTTCTCCTGCCCTCTATCCTTTGGAGTCGATCTTCTCCCGCCCTCTATCCTTTGGCATATGTCAGTCAGTCCTGGGTCCTGCCTGCTCCCAGCTCCTGCCAAGCCCCTGAGAGCCAGACCAAGGAAGTCTGGTGTAAGTCCCAAGCCAAACTCCCTTCACTGGGCTTAGTCTCTTCATGGGAGGGGGTTATTGGGAAGAAAGGGCATTGGGACCAGGGGAGGGGAGGAGAGCAAGCTCCTCTGGGGGCTGTGGACCAGTATCCAGTGCTGCCAGCTGTGGGCATGGAAGTGGGTGCCGGCTCACAAGCCTGTGCTCTGCCCCACAGCAGGGTCCTGATCAGCCAGCCGCACTTCCCCTGAGCAGCCTAGAGCATCATCCTGACTTCCCTCCACTGCTCATGGGTCAGAGACCAAATCATCCTCCCAAGCTCGCGGGCATCCACATCCAGGGAGCTGCATTAACTAGTTTACATCTCTGAGACAGGATCATTATCGTGGACACCACAGAACAATGTGAATGACAGCTCTAACTCACTTCAGACCTGGGGAGAACTACAGAATGGGCAAGACGCCTGCTGGGCATGCAGGCTGCTCCCTGTCTGGGAAGTCTCCAGCTTACTTCTTTCATACTCCTGCCTGACTCCTGATATCAAAGTAAGAGGAGAAAAGATTTTGCTCTAAACACATTCTAGTGTTTCCTGTGGACAGGAGACAGAATGGCACAAGGAGCAGCCTGTGGGGAGGAACAGGAAGTGGGAGAAAACAGGCAAGCTGGACGGTGCCTTCCTTCCCTGATTGTCTCCAAAACTACCCCAACTGTAGTAGGTGATGTATCCACATCTGTCGAATGGAACTACAAGCCCCAAAGGGACAGGCCTGGGAGGGGGAAGGAGAGATTTCTGCTCTTCTCCCCACGGGAGTAGCAGATGCTCTTGTAATAAGAAAACAAATCAAAATTAAAGACCAGAAAGAAAGAAACAGAAGTCATTCAAACAACTCAGGGGAGCCCATTGGTCTGAGGGCCCCTGATGGGCATGTCCTGGGTGTAGGTGTATGGGATACCAGTGAGAGAGGTAAGGCACTTCAGCTCTAAGACTGGCTGAGAGACAGGGGATGTGGATAAAGGCCAGTGTCTTTGATTCTGTGGTCTCCAAAGTGGAGCTGCCCAGAAAACCACCGGGGCCTGGGAAGAAACTTTGGGATGTCTATCGATTTACATTCTTTATCTAAAAGAAAGAACAATGGAGGGAAGAGAGAATAGAGACCCAAAAGCCTGGAGAGGCGAGTGTTTCATTTGGCTTCCCCTAGAAGCAGATCCTGAGACAAAGATTCAAATACCAACAGTTTATTAGGGCAGTAATTCCAGGAGCCACTGGGGTGAGCATGGAGTGGGATGGGGGAGATAATGGTGAGTAGACAGCCCAAAAAGAACACATTCTCAACAAGTCGCTACCTTGGGCAACTGGAGCTCAATCCCATGGGGCAGCTCTGGAAATACATAGAATATGTGCCCCCAGAGGGATGGCTGGGTGAACCGGGACATTTGTGGGGTAACTCCAGTCACTGATGGCTCCCAGGGTGTTATTTATCTGGCACTTCCGGCCTGCAAAGAGGCAGAACAGGTTCTGGCCTTCTGAGCAAGTCCTCAAGCAAATGAAGCAGATGTTGGTGGGAGAAGCAGGCCTTTTACCAGGGTCCTGAGGGGATAGGGGTGGGATACGACTGCCAGCCATCCAGAGTGCTGGGGTATGAAGAAAGCCAGGAAAAGTCCAGCCTGAAGGTCTGCATGCAGCCTGGCAGATCCCAGTGTATGACAACTGTAAGTAAGCACTGCACTACCTAGCATATATATTGCTGGAGCCCATGATTTAGAGACATTTCGTTCACTTAGCATCATTAGTGAACAAAGCGTACCACATAAGCGCCTTTCTCAGATAAATGCAGCTGAGTGACAAAACAGCCACATTAACCACTTCTGTAAGACTCCAAAATGAATTACAGATTTCCTCACTTTCTTAAAAAGACTGTTTTAAACACAGTGTTCAAAACGCTTTCCTTTGGACTCCAGGGAGTACTAAGGTTGAGGGACATTTGCTCCTGTCTAGAGAACCCAGATCGGGAGGAGAAAGCATTCACTTTTATATTTCTACCACACCTCATCTCACCCCCGTCCCATCTTCTGTTCCTAGCTACTTCCAAAATCAGAGACTGACACCAAAAAGATTTAGTTTGCACACATACTGTTTGGTCATAGGAAACCTGCCTTGTACCAAACATGGGTATGCCTGGGTTTCCTGAGCACTGTCAAATGACACCAGGCTGTGCAGCCGTGGCCACTCAGCTGGCCAAATTAATAACACCCTGGAGTACACAGAGAGGCATGTGAGGACATGGCGGGAGCTGCAGAATATCTGGCTGCTATTGATGGGAACATCCACAAGGCCCTGGAGATGCTCTCTTGCAAGGCTGAACAGGGGGCCCTGGGGCTATTCTTGCAGCAGCCAGGACCTTGTCAGGTCCCTCTAGTATAGATAAAAGCACCCCTTGCAGTCTCTGTTCTCTATCCACAAGCCACTAGCAGCTCTTTACATTCTTGACCCCATGCTTACTACAAATGTGAACAATTTAATGACAGCCATCCCAACACTCCAGAAGACAAATGACCTAGGCTGGAGCCCTGGCCTTCCACCTTCTCTTCCCCCCACCCCATCTTAACTCATGCCCACCCTGACAGCCCAAGGTTCTGAGAAGTGCTTTGGCTTGAGCCTGATGAGTCTTCAAGTCTGGGATGCTGGGGTCATTGTGACAAGCCCTGGAATCAAGAGCAATGGAAGGAGACTCTTTGTCAACCATCCTCCCCCTCCATCAAGAGAGAGGAACAAAAAGTGTGTCTCCTGCATTCCATTCCTGTCTCAGGTTTCCCTAAAGTCTTCTCTAAACCCAGCTCTTCTTTCCCATCCTGACATGACTTCACCAGTCCCCAGCTCCTTTCGTCCACATTCTGCCTTTCTCTAAGCATCCCATTGGCACTCGCTCCTCTCCCAAAGGCATCCTCTGGGCCCCTGGGACTGCCAATGATCTTCATGCTGAGCCTGGTATTCCTGCCCCAGCCAAGATCTATTGGCCTGGTCCTGCTCTGCCCCTGACATGCCCAGTGCTGCAAACCAGGGAAGATAAAAGCTGCAGCTCACAGGGTCACCCCACTTCAACAATGCAGGCAGAGGGAGGGCCTGGTGGCAAGAGGGGGCTGCCCAGAAATGTGTGCAGATGGTCCTGCTGGAGAGGAGGTTTGGGGCCGCAAAGGCTCCAGATCCCCTCTTCCCACTGCCTGGCAGCTGTCTGCTTCACTTGCCCCAGGAAGTCCGTTCAGTGACCCAGGTTCCTGAAGGAGGTGGAGTGAGAAGGGGAAGGAAGGCTCTCCCTCTCTCCCTCTGGCCTTCAGTTCCACCGACAGACTGCCCACCCTGCCTCTCTTCTGCCTACCCTCTTGACACCCACCCGCAGGCCTGCTTGCCAGGTCCCAGGCAGAGGAGCGGCTATTAATTATTAAAACAAACAAAAGCATTTCCTAGCAGGGAGGCTGGCCTGCAGCTGCTTACAGGAAAGACAGCCCCAGCTGGCTTCCCTCTCCGGGGCCCTGTTCATGGGCTCGGACGGGCTCACGGGAGAAAGCTGGTCTGAGTCCTCCAGGGGTCTCATTCAGGGGGAGGACTGGCCTGTGCCTTCCAGAGGTCTCCCCAGTCCGGGAAGCACAACAGAAGGAGAAGGGAGCTGGTCCTGTGCTGAAGGATGTGGGTCTGCAGGGGAGGCAGGGAAAGTGAGCTGGGGCTGGGCATGTGGTCTCAGAGATAAAGTCCTATTGGTTCAGGGCAGGAGCAGTCACAGCAATGGCCAGGGGGTCCTTGTGCAGACTTCTCTGGTAGGAAGATACCAGCAAGAAAGAGAAGCCCTCTCTACTAGCACCCTCTCCACCCTCCCTAGCCTCTTCTCCTGCCTCCAGGTGATGGGTACGCAATTCCTCTTCTCTCCCTATCTCTCTTACTCAGAACTTTCCTTCCTGTGGGCACAGCCTTCCTCACTGATCTTGGAAAGCCTTCTGGGCTTTCTCCTCCTCACCCACCTTCTGTAACACCTTGGCATTTTGTAAAGGCCAAGTTCTAAAATGGGGGAAGGGGTAGCTTCTCCAATACCAGGTTCCTGGAGGCCTCCAAGGGAAAGGGGGACCTCAACAGAAAAGGATCTGGGAGTCTTCTAAGATGCACTCAGTTATTTTCAGCAGATACTTACTGTCCCTTTACAGACTGCTTGAGCCTGTCCTGTGTGACACGGACACAAGAATGAATGGGCCACCATCTTTGCCCTAAAGGAAGGCCCCCACTGGCAGGACCAGGAAGATAAGAACAGGCAGAGGATAGCAAACTCTGGCCTATGGTAAGCACCCTTAGGAATGGGCAGGATGAGAGGGCACAGACAGAACAGATGCTGATGTGGGGTAGGGGTCTTGAAGGCTGCTGAGACTTTATTTGGTGGGTGTGTGGACACTGAGTGTGTGCAAGGGAGCTATTTTTAGAGAAGGTAGGACTTACTAGCAGTCCTGTTAATTCTCCACATAATATGCCAAGTATCACCCAAGATCTGGGAAGGACGGCTGAGATCAGATTGTGATGAGTCTTGAATGCAGGTTATCTAGAAGGAAGTGGGGACAGGCGGAGGAAACGCTCTGGCCAATGGTAAGCATCCTTAGGTGGTACTCAGAACCATTCCCCTGGGTAGAATGGGAGGGCACAGACAGCAAGTGCCACAGTAGGGTGGGTCACTTTACTTTTAATCAGGTCAGAGACATGATCAGAAAAAATGGAAATAATGCTTTGGTCTGTGATGCGTGGAAAATGGTTTTAAGGGAACGGGTGAGAGGTCAAGGCAGGGAACCAGACCAGGAGGCTGAGCTGGCAAACCAGCACACAGTTATCCTTCAACCCAGGGAGGGATGGGATCAAGGCCAAGGAGGTTTTATTGTTATAAGTGGTGGCTGTGGGCATGGAGATTGGGACTGGGACACAGGAGGAAATGTTTATATGGACGAAGAAAAGGAAGACATCAGGGACAGCTCTTCACTTCCAAGCTGTCTTGGGAAAGAGTAAAGCCAGACAGAGGCTAAAGAGATAGGTAGGGACAGGGAAAGGAATGTTCGTTTTTGCTGTTTGGGGGTGGGAAGACCTGAGTAAAGAACAGACTCAGGAACAAGATATCAATGGAGAGATGACAGGCAAGGTGGGGTAAGATGAGGAGTAAGGGTTAGCCTCTCCCTCTAAAACTGGAGAAGAGAATAGACTAAATGTGTGGGCTCCCATTCTGGGTCCTGAGACTTGAAGTCTCTGGACTTGGAAGCAAGCAGTCTGAAGATGCCCCTGTTCAAACCGAAGAAGGTTTCTGAGTCCTAGTGATGTGTCCCTGGGCACTCAGACTGGACACCTCAACCCCACTTAAGAACCCTCCTACTCAGACAACACTACAAGTGACCCAGTCCTGAGTGTGGGACTCATGCCCACACCTCCTGCACCATATAGGATAGACGGGTGCCGCCTCCTTTGCATGCCCCGCCTCCTCAGCCAACCGCTGGCTCTTGGCAGGTACAGAGGGAAAGATCAGGGAGAAAGAGGAACCCTGGACCCCAGAGATTCCACTGCAACTCCCTACCAGCTCATGCAAGGAGCTCTCACTGCACAGCTGGTGATGGGGATAAAGAGAGGCCCAGGTGAAGAAACTGACCATCTCAGGTTAAAGAAAAAGCCAGAACCAACAGAAAAGCAGGCAGGACACACTGTTGTAAGCATAGCATACATTAAAAAACAAACAAACAAAAACCGTTTAGTGGGGGAAAAGATGAGAAATACACTAAAATGCCGACAGTAGTTGCTAGAGAGGCCAGATTTCTTTCTTTCTTTCTTTCTTTTTGTGTTTCAGTTTTTCTAGAATATAGTTACGTCACACATAAAACTTATGGGAATTGATCCATCAGCAAGACGCTTGGTCCTCCTGAAGAGATCTGCTCTAGCCAGAGGCCCCAGTGCTCCCTGGGCATGACCCTGAAAGGGCAGACTGGCAGAAACACCGCTTCGGTTTGTGCATGAAGTGATGTGTGTGTCCATTACTGGGAAAGGTTGGGGTGGATTCTGGATGGTGCTTCCTGGGCAGGACTGGGGATGGGAATGTGGGCCGGTGTGCCAGCTCTGGTCTGCCCTAGGAACTCCCTATCAGACTCATTTCAGGCTGCTGGACAGCAGCTGCTCCAACTTCCGGGAAGCCCAGAGCCCACCCTGTTCCAGCTGTGTGCAGAATGGGCCCCTCCCTAATGATGTCCACTGTGAACTCCCCATTGAATGGTTTTAACCGCCTCCCCAGGCGCTCAACGGGGATTACTACAAGTTCAGTGTCCCAGGTGCTGAAGGGAGCTGATCAATAAACCTTTAACGTTCCCATCCAAATCCCGGCATCCATCCCTACCTAGCTCTCCACCCCGACCCCTGCAAGAGTCAGAAGAGATAGGCTTGGGCGCCGGGTTCTCAAGGGCCCCCTGTCTCCCGCAGGATCTAACGGAAAAAACACCTGAGGAAGAGATAGGGCCCGGCCCCATTCCCAGCCCAGATCAGTGCAGCCAGGCCCAATGCCTACCTAACCCCTTCGCCACTCTTCGGCCCCCCAGCCGTATCTCTGGCCCTGTAACTCTGATGGGCGTGGGAAAGGAGAAAGGGGGCAGGTTTTCTTGTCTTCTTGGCAGAAAGCTGCGGAACTGGACAAGCAGAGGCATTGGGACTGCCTAGGAGGGGTTGGACGTTCCTAGACGGCTGGTAGCTTTGGGTAATGGCTTAGGGACTGCGGGCAAAGAGGTTGCCTCCTCCTTTGAGCCCTGGACCGCCGTGAGCGACCTTCAGAAATCGGAGTCCGGACAGCCCCGAGTGAAGGCAGAAGCCCCGCCCCGGCCCGCCCCATATCCTCTGGAGGAAGCTTAGGCGTTCGGGACAGGGTGAGCAGAACTCACGGAGGCCGTCCAGAGTTAGGGTTCCCTCCACTCCTAGCTCCAGCAACTAAGCCAGCGGAGTGAAGGCGGCGCAGAGCGGTCCAACCAGAGCGCGCTGGGTCGGGTAGAGCGCTTACCTCTGCGCGGCTGTGCTGGAGTCCAGGATGCCCGCCCCCTGCATCCAGGAGCGCACTGAGCCAAGGCCAGCGGGCAACAGCGGCTCCTCCTTGAGGTTCAGCCCGCCGCGGGGCAGAGCGTCCTGCGCAGGGAACATAAGGGCGCGCTGTCTGTGGGCGCCCCCGCCACCCGGGATCCGGTCCCGCGGAGGCTGTGGGCGTCGCAGTTCAGCCGGACCCGACGGCACCCCGCGCCTCCAAGAGTGCAGCGCAGCGCGGAGTCCGGGTGGCTCAGTGCGCGCTCGCTTCTTGGGCGCTCCCTCGGAGAAAGCGGGTCCGCCGGCGCTGGTGCTGTCCCCTCCCCTCCCGGGGCGCGGGGCGGGGAGATGGAGGGATTCCCCCGCGGCCTGAGCGCTGGCGGGCGGACTGCGAATTGGGCGGGGAGGGCGGGGAACGGAGCCTGCACCCGGTCCGCACGGAGGCGCCCCAGAGGCGCGCCCTGGCGGCTGCCCGCGGCCGCGGTCGTCGGAGGGGGGGCCCGAGCGCCCCGGAGCTGCCTCGGGCAAGGAGGGGGCGCGGGGCTGCCCGCCCTTTCCCCCTCGTCGCCCCCACCTCCCGCCCGCCCGCGGCGCCGGCGCGGGGCGCTGATTACCATCCGGGAGGCGGAGGCTGCGGGCGCAGAGCTCGGCGGCGGCGGCGACAGTGGTGGCAGTGGCGGCAGGAGCAGTACCAGTCGCGCGTCCCGGGGAAAGGCAGGGACAGCACCGGGCCAGCAGACGCCGCCACCGCCGGCGCCCCGCGTGCCCCGGCGTCCGGGCCCTGCCGCAGCCCCGGGCGGCAGCACCTGGAGCAGCAGCAGCAGCAGCCCAGCCGACTCCCCCCGGGGCCCGGTTCCCGCGCCGCCCCGCCGCGGCCGCCGCCGTCCGCCGCTCCCCGGGGCCTGGCCGCGGGCCCGGGCCATCCCGCCGCCGCCGCCGCTCCCGGGGGAGCGGGAGCCGAAGGGAGGGAGCGCGGGCGGGAGGAGGGATGTCGGGAGCGGGCGGGCCCAGGGGACTGGGGGCCGGGGGAGGCGGGGGCGGGGCGGCGCGGCCGGCCGAGGGGCGGCCAGGGACGTGACATCATCGGGGGAGGAGCGGCCGGGCTCGGGCCGCGGCGGTGGGGCGGACCCTGGCGAGTCGGTCGCCGGGGCTGGGGGCTGCGGCCTGCCGAAGGCCGCGAGAGGGAACAGGTGGGACCGGTGGGCGCCAGAGGGACCAGGACAGGGAAGGTCTGGGACTGTGCGGCTAGGGAGCCCGGCCCAAGGCGAGAAGCGTTCCACGCCGCACTCGGGAACATCCACGGCCTCTAGGTCGCCTCCGGACGAAGCTCCAGCATCCTCACTGCCTCATCTCTCCCCCAAGTACGTGTCGTACTCTCCACGTCCGACGCCTTGTTCCTGGACTCGCTCGTTTTGACGCCTCTAGCTTTACTCTTCTTGTTCTTCATCCGCCCGGGCTGTCCTCCCTGCAGTTCCCCCAGCGAACCTGACCTCGGTTTAACCTCGGCCAAGGACTTAAACGTCTCTCTATCTCTCTGTCTTCGGTTGGGGCCCAGACGAGCTGAGCGGTTTCCCTGCTCCTTCCATCCTTAGTCTCCCTGGGTTGCGTAAACATTAAGCGTTTTCGTTGCCCACCTGTGCCTTTCAGAAACCTCTTGGTTTCTGATTGTAAATTGGACGTGCAGGTCTCAGACTTAGGGCTCACAGCCCACCCTCACCTCTTCTTTCTCTCCAGATGCCTCTCTTGGCAAAACCCATTCCTGTCTTATTAGTTCCTGGCACAGAAGTCACCCGGTCCTTGACCCAGGAGCACAGCCCTTTCTGCCCCTCTCCCCACATTCTGTGGGCCTGGTGTGTTATGGCTAGGCTGAGAACAGGTCTGGAATGAGTCCAGCACTTTGCTGCAGAACAGCATGGGGGTGGCCTGCCCTTGTTGCTGCTGGCACTTAGGGAAACCCCTGAAATATTATCTTCCTGTCCCAACTGACTCCCATCCTCTTTCAAGGAGCCCCTAAGTGTGCAGTTAGTGTTCTGCCCCATTCTGTCGCACATCCAAGGTCCCAGGGGGCACTGTTGGGCCTCCTTCCACTCCAGAAGTTCCCCCAGGCCCTTTTCTGACCTCTCACCTCCTTCCCATCCCTTCTGCTTCATGCCTCACTGTCCATCACTTGCAGGGGGCTTCCACTCCTACCTAGATGTCTCTGGTTCTCAGCTTTTACCCTAGATGGTATTATCAAAGGTAGGTCTCACTAAAGGATGGTTTCTTATCCCAATCCCTAACTTCATCTCTTTAGCCCACTTGCTAAACCCTACTCTTCAGTGTGGCCTCTGGACCAGCAGCACTGACATCACCTGGGAACTTGATAGAAATGTAGACTCTTACCAGACCTGCAAAATCAGAACCTGCCTATGAATGAAATCTGTGGTGATTTATACACATTATATTTGAGAAGCAGGGTTCTAGAAGTCTCACCAAAACTGTTCCACACTTGCTTCACTCTCTTCTTCAACCTTCATACTTATCCCTGGCTCATTTAATTTCCAGCAGTTACCCTTCTCTTACTTAGTGGAGGGAACACAGGCAATTTTGGCAGAAGCTTGCCAGCTTTCTCAGCAGTTCATGTTCATCCATGTTTCTCAGTCTCTTCCCATTCTCTCCTCTCCTCCCTCCCCCAGAGATGGGTGTGGAATATCTTTCTAAGTCCCATTTCTACTTTTCCTGGGATGACCTGTTGGGGTCTTGATCATCCCTCTTTTCTCTACTCAGCTATCTACACTTTTTTCTTTTCTTCTTCCTTTCCTTTTTGCTCTCTTCTCCCCGCCCCCACCCCTTCTCTCTCTTTGGTCCTGCAGATTGAATCTAGGACCTTGCTCACACTAGGCAAGTGCTCTATCACTGAAATATATCCTCAGTTCTTTAAAAACATTTTATTGTGAAACAGGTCTTGCTAAGTTGCACAGTCTGGCCTCGAATTTGCAATTCTCCTACGTCAACCTCCCCAGTAGCTGAGGTTATAGGCATTTTTGGGGGGGTACCAGGGATTGAACTCGGGGGCACTTAACCACTGAACTACATCCCCAGCCTCCCCCCCAACCTTTTTTTGTATTTTATTTAGAGACAGGGTCTCACTGAGATGCTTAGGGCCTCACTGTTGCTGAGGCTGGCTTTGAACTCACGATCCTCCTGTTTCAACCTCCCAAACTACTGGGATTACAGGAGTGAACCTCTACTCCCAGCTCGGATCTCCCATGCTTCAAAGAACTTCCCTTGTTCCCCCCTCTTTCTACAAACCCTGCCCGCCTTGTTTCTGAGAAAGTTCACAGGGACACTCCACTAAGGAGCTCTACCAGCCCCAGCAAGCCATTCCTGGAGCTCAGCTGCTTGCTTGCTTCTGCTCTCAGACTCAGTGGTCTCTCTGGTGCTTCAGACCCTCTGACCTCCTGAAGCATGGGCTCGCCATACCTCCTCCTCCTCCCTTGATCGTGGGGAAGCCATACTGATGACCAGAGCGCTAACTGCTTCTCCTCCTGCCCCCTGAGCATTCCAGGGCTGCCGCACCTGGTCCTCTCTCTTTTTCTTCCCTCAGAGGAGAGTCTTAGAGACCATCTTTGGAGAAATGATCTCCTGGCATGGGCCTCTGTCCTGCTTCTGTGTATGCTGACCATCAACTGAGGACAGAGCTGGGCTAGACCAGGGGGCAGGAGAGGAGCACCCACCTCCAGGAAGAGTCCCTATCACAAGTGGTCCTGCCTGTTGGCCTTGGTGGAGCTGTTTGGTCTCTCTACATCCATTTCCTATAAACCAGTGCTTCCCTGTGCGTGTCTGATATCACCTCCTCCTGCTCTGCACCAGGGTTGGAACTCGAATTATTTCTAATACTTTTCTGTCCCCACTAGAGCCACCTATTTGTCAGGTCTTAAGTATTCTCTCTTCCATGCCCTTCTCCCTAACCCAGTGTCCACAGAGAATATTTTTGGGGGGTACCTGGGATTGAACCCGGGGTGCTTAACCACTGAGTCACATCCTCAGCCCTTTTTTATTTTTTATGTTGAGACAGGGTCTTGTTAAGTTGCTTAGGGCTTCACTAAGCTGCTGAGGTGGCCTCCAACTTGCGATTCTTCTGCCTCAGCCTCCAGCGAAACTTACTTCTCCAGTGGACTCCGCGTGCCACAGCCTCCTCATCTATTTCCGGGTCAGTTGCTTACTCCCTAAACATCCTCCACCCTCCATCCTCCTGCTTGAATTGGGCCATCACCTGCTTAGGAACTGCGAAGTATCTCTCAGGGCTTCCTAAAGAGACATCTAGCAATTCAGCTTAGGAACATTCTAGGTCCTTTAATGCTTGATCCAATTTCTCTTGCCAGCCAGTTTTCCCTCTCTTCCCTTATGAGAGTTCCTTGCTCATCTGACACGGAAGAGGTTGTCATTGCCCAAATTCAGTTCCCACACTCCCAGCTACTTGTGGTTTTATTCTGTTGTCCTGTGCAACAGGAATGCCCTCATTAGGTATGCCAAGAGGCAACAGGGTCCCTATGCCTTTAATAGTGTCGAATCATGGTTCCAGAAAGTTCTCCCCAAGGTAGTTTTAGCAGGTAGGTGCTCAGAACTAGCCTATGGCTGAAGGGGAATCAGTTAGCCTGGGAAAGTGGCACTGAGTGAAGACTCAGTTGTAAGTTGCAGCAGGCTTCTGACTTGCATGGGTTTTGATTGTATCCTGACCCCATGGAATAGAAAGGAACCAGTCGATAGAAGGGTTCCCAGAACCTGTAGCCCCAGAGAAGGGTCTCCTTGGCTACACAGCCAAGGAACAAAGGCTCTGGGTGATGAGGGCAACAGGTGAGAGGCCAGTGCATGAATGCAGGACTGTTCTTTGGGATCAGAGATGAGGATCTCTGCCTTAGATACAGTTGAAAGTCTGTTTCTTGGAATTTCATGTGTTTTTATTTTGCATTATTTATCCCAGTTCCATCTTTCTACCTGTTGCAACTTTGGGGGCTGCTGTGACTGTGAACACAAAATCGGAGAGGCGGTGGTGACAAGAGGTTAGAGCAAGCCTACTGAAACTGTCCCTCCCTTTGGTAGGCCTGGGTTCACTCCAAAACCCAGGCAGGAGCCTCTGACCTCACCCTTCCCCTTCATGACATATATACTCATGTCCATGAGGAAGGCTCTTGTCATGTGGTCAGTGCTAGAAAATAAGTGAAGAATAAAACAAGCCCTGCGTTATGGAGCTCAAGGCCTGGGAGACTGGAAAGCACTCAACATCACTCCAGAGCACAGGGGCAGGAGCAGAGACTGGGATGAACGCAGAAGACAGACCTGAGCTGGAGACGGGAGAAGGGCTTCTGGGGCAGAAGGATCAGCCTACAAAAAGACTAGCAGAGCTGAACCAGTGAATTTGCTGCACTCCCTTCAAAAGGTGGAGGGCTTTTAGCACCCAGGACATCATGCCAGTGCCTGGCATGCCACACTAAGGGGCTTGGAATTTTGTTTTGGAAGTTTGACCATAGAAGGAAGTTTTTTTTTTTTTTTTTTTTTTAAGTCGAAAGAGGGCCCTCCCCACTCCTTTTTTTTTTTTTTTTTTTAACCTCACATGCATGCAAACCATAGAAAACAGATTCAACGTGATGTATTAAGCTGAGCTACGCTTGCCCAGGATGCGCGTTGTGCAGAAGCGCCCCCTGGAGGCCCCAGAGTGTCAATCTGGCACTTGGATCCACTTCCTGTTGATTCCCCTGATGGGAATTAAAATGTAATAGGAAAATCAAAGTATGCACTAGTTATGGTAACTCATGGAGTTCAATGAAAAAAGCAAAAAAGACAAAGGCCATTTCAGAGATTTCCTGGAGTCTGTGCTCCAGCTCAGCCTTCCTCTCTGTTGTCTCCTGAGTTTCCTCAATTGTTTCAGCAAAAAAGCCCACACTGCAAGTGTTAGTCTTCACTTGAGATCTGTTCCACTCCAGGCATCTAGGCTGAGTTATTTAGTCTTGAACATTAACACAAGGGGAGCCATAATGGTGGACCCTTGAGCAGGAGAGATGTGTTCCTGCCTCCAAGTTCTGGAGCAAAGTCTGGATATGTCCCCTCATTATTCCTGGCTGCCACACCCCTGCCAATCACAATCTCAAAGACTATCAGTCTCAATCCTCACTATGGAGTAGGAAGGGACCATGTTCCCTGTGCAACAAGAGATGCCTACTTCATGGTATTTTGCAGAGCTCTGTTGTCCCCTTTTGTTCATTGTCTGACTTGCAGAGAGAGACAGTCAACACCAGAACAGAGCCCACCTCTATCCCTGGCTGACTGCCCCCTAGATATTCATAAGCAGTGGCAAAACAAACAAACAAACAAAAACGCCCTTGAACCCAAAGTCCACATGTATATATTTTACAAGATCAAACACCTTTTCAGATTGCTGGGGTGGGGAGTGTGACAGGCCACAGGAAAGGAAGCCATCACCCCCAAAGTGGAGCAGGGAAGGTTAAGGGGTGAGGGGAGTGTCCTGGAATGGGCAGGAGGGACCCATTCCTCTTTTTTTCCTGGGTAAAGGGGCGAGAAGACCTGGCAGAGGCTGATTCTTCATGAGGTTTAATCTTCAGGATCTCATCCACACAGGCTCCTTCCAAAACTCCTTCAGATTTCCTTGTGGTGGTTTTATGTAATTTTGTATTCACAGTTCTGTATTCTTCTTAAGGACCTGACCCCGCCAATTATAGGCTTCAATTTCAGGCCCCACAAAATTGTGTCTTCTGGTGGGATGTGATGCTGGGTAGGAACAGTTCAGGTAACAGATAGCAAAGACCTGAATTAAGGCAGGGTCAATGGGGCATTTAAGGATGCTCAGAGCCTATGATAACTTGACTCCCCCAACAGTTGGCACCACATATTCTTGGCTAAACTTGAATATTCACACCAATATGTCATTCCATTCACCACTCCAATTAATATGATCAAGAGGCTGTGCCCACATCTGTTCAATTAGTTTCATATGGAATTTAGTTTGAGATACGTCAAGAGAACTTCAAATAGTAAGATGAGGCCAATCTTCAGTATTAGCATCAGTCATGCTACCTCAGGGTTTCAGGCTCAGTCACCTGTGAATGAATCCCATGGGGACCTTCAGATCTTATTTTAGACAGCCAGGACATAGTTAAGACCAGGATATTATCCATTACAACCTGCACAAATGACTTTTAGTTTATGAGTTTTATGCTGATCTTTGATCTTTTCCTTTGATTATAGGGAGGAATAATGAGCCCAAAAGCAGTCCCCATTCCTAAGAGACAGTCCAAGGCTCACATATAAACATACAACCCCAAAGGGTGACATGTCAATTCAGTTCAGTATTTCTTGCTGAATTTTCTTTGGATCACCATGAAATTAGTTTGGTTAAGCCACATGGGGTATGTCACCAAAGAGCTGCTGCTTTGGTCGCTATACATGAACAAAGGCCACTTGGGTTACAAGAAAAGCACATGCATTTACACCAGATTGGGACGAGGTTGTGCTGAATGTTGTAGTACATGTGTCATGTACTTCCTTAAACAAGTTCCCATAAGGAACGGCCATGACTGGCTGGAAAAGGGCACAACTGAACCGTTGAGAACTGGCCTTGCCCATGTGCATTTCTCTGTTTTCACAGCACCTGGACAGCATGATCAATATAGAGGGGGTCAGGTTGTCAGCCGAGGCTGCTGCTCAACTCAGATGGACCAGACAGCCGATGGTTTCGCTAGGCTGTGGTGCTGAATCTAGGGAAGAAAGGGCACATTAATCACTCCCCACTCTGCACCTTCTGGTGTCTGAAGGTATCTTTTTATTAGGCCTCCATGGCCATGAAAGCAGTGCATACCATTCCAGTAGCTATAAACTCATCTTGTCTCCAATCTTCCCCTACTCATACCTTTCGTCTGAATGGGCCAGACATGAGACGGACAAGAGCATTTTTACAAAATGTACAGACTCGATTTTTTCTCCCACCTCGACCTATGTGGACTGGTGTGGGGCCTTGGCAAGTAGTGTGCTCAGCCAAGTGGCCATTACCTTTGTGATCTAGGATCATGTTAATCCATCAAGAGAATCTAGGTGCTAAATCAGAAACAGTATTAAGTTTACCAGACCGACACCTGGAGGGTGTGCCAGCCGGGCTGGCCTGGAGTTGCTGTTACAGGAAAAGAAAAAGCACCATTGTCAGGAATGATCAGATCGTGGACTGGAGTTGTGGCTCAGTGGTAGAGCGCTTGCCTGGCATGTGTGAGGCCCTGGGTTCAATACTCAACACCACATATAAATAAATTAAAAAATCTATTGACAACTAAAAAAAAAATTAAAAAAAAAAGAAGAATGATCAGATCCCAACTTTCAGAATAGCTCTGTGAAGCCTTCTATCCTTTTGTTCTGATCATCCTTACCCAGCAAGAGGCCAAGAGGAGGTGATGCTTGCCTGGCATGAAGTGGTGGCTTCTGCATCAGAAACATGAGTTCTTTACGTGGCGCCCAGTCTGATGGTGCATGTGCTGCCATGTCTGGTTCAATGATGGATCCAGGCAGAGATGGTGATGGTATGGGCAGTGAAAGCTAGATCAGCAACCTGATTCTACTTGGTCTTATTATAGAACGATCCTTACCACGGTGTCTTCATCAGTGACTCAGGTTGTCTGACTGGCAGTTGATTTTGTTTCCACAATTTGTGGCTCCAGTGAGGAATGTCTAGTGTGCCAGTCTTGTGAATAAGACATCTAAGCCATTGGCAACAGCAGAAGATGGTGGAAATGGGAGGCTCCTCAAGGACTGTGTTGTTCAGGACTGTCAGCATTGCCTTGAGTTTTAAATGTCACCAGATCTGTGGGCCATTAGTTCATGCAGGATAGAAATTAAACACGGCTAACAAAAAGGTTAGTAAAAAGTATTAATTACATTGATTCACATAGCCGGGTGGCAGAATAGCAAGGAAAAACGTCTGCTGCATAGAATAGCAAGAAAATATGGTTGCTCTACTGGCAAAGTGTCGAGGAAAGGTGGCTGCCCCATAGGTGGAGTGGCAAGGAAATCAAGGGGTGAACAACATACGTATTTTGTGGGATAGAATTAGCATAGTCACAAGTTATGTTGCAATCTCTCATTGCAATTATACCAATGCAGTTAAAAAAGTACCTGAAATTGTGTTAGGTCTCCTCCCCTGGACATATCTTTTAATATACAGATGCATTTAAATGACAGTTTCAGTTACTTTTGAGCAAGCAGTTGTGTCAGATCTGTCTGCACTGGTTTAATGCTCTCCGGTGGTTTGTTTTGAACAATGAAGGTGGTAGGGGAAGGTCCTCCTGCCATGTTTTCAAGCACAGAGCATGTGGTTTTTTTTAAACTCATCCCTGTACTTAACCCTGTACTCCTGCCTCATAGCCATTGAATAGAGTGACCATGCCCGCTTTTGATTCTGCATTGTTGGCAGTAGGTTGAAATGGACACCATAAGGCATCAGCTTAGCCAAACCACCAGCGTACCAGACCAGGCACTTAGGGAACCCTCTATGATTTGAGGGCTCCATTAAACGAGCAGCTTTGCTTCAGGCTGTGAAGTATGGAACAAAGTTTACCCCACAGGGATTTTTGCTGCTACTTTTTCATCAAAAATCCATATAATGCTAGAGCCAAGCCAACTGTGCTCTTGAATGTAACATTTATATTTGACGCATAAGAACTTTTGTTCCCTTCTATTAATAGTCACAGAATCCAAGTTAACACATCTCAAGATGCGGGTGTCAGGATGGACAGTGACAGGACTTCTAGGTCAGTAATGAATTAATAGGTTCCTCTTTTGGAAAGGGGGAAATGTGTTTAGTGGTCATGTCCAGCAGGTGGCGCTGTTGTGCTGGAAAAATGGCCTCTGGAGTAATCTGACGGTCGTATCCGTGCTCTGATTTCCTTTCTCTTCTTGGAAGTCTACGATTCTTCTGGACCATCCAAGAAGGTTCAGGAATCACCTTGTACCTGCAGCAGTCTCTGAGGGAGTAAGTCCGCTCTGATTCTTATAGGCAATGAGTGCAAATTCATCAGTGGAAGCCATTGAATTGAGCCAAAGCCCCAACAGACCATGTTACTTTATCTTCCCTACTGCAAACTTTGTTCAAAGCCCATTAGTTAAACTTGGGTGATTTATTTTATTTTTTTATTTTTTTGCCCTTGGGCAAACAAACCAAGGTGTTTAGTGTGGGTGCATTAGTTGCAGATCATCCTATTCCAGCTTGGAGAGCAGGGAATGCAGGTTGGGAGGGTGACTCATACTGGGCAGCTGGGAGGCTTTTATTTTCCTGGCTTCAGGGTTGGCACTGCTGCTACTTCCCTCCCTGTGGACCTCCAGATCTTTCCAGAGGACACCTAAGCCCAGGGAACCCTTTCATTTTTTGCCCAACCCTCATTGCAGTCCTTGTGCCTTCAACCATCCCCATATGCATCCAAATGACTAGGTAAAGATGGTGACTTAGGATCTTGGGCTCAAGAGCTGTAAGTTTTGAGGTCACCACCACAAAGTTCCCCAGTATACTCAGCTTTTTCATTAAGGCAGCTGAGGGTGAACTGAAGAGGGAAGAGAGGGAACAGGGAGAGAACAAGACTGCCAGTAAGCAAGGCTTTGTGCTCACTTGTGGATGTAAGTGGCCACCTGTGGGGCTCGACCAAATACATTTGTGGGGTTTTGGTTCACCTGAAGCTCCACATTAAACATCATGGTTGATACCATTTGTTTCAGCTTTTGGGACCTTTTGATTTGCCAACCACATTCATATTGCCTTTCAGGTGGGGCTGCAGGGCTTGCTCCCTCAATGGCATAACATTTCTTCCTCCCTCAGTATGAGGGAGGGTGAGCCAGAACTGAGGAAGCCTTCAGGTGACTACCTCTCACTGCTTGGTTTCATTAATAGGTAGGACAGTGTAAGACTCGGACCCTAGCCACTTTCATGCTGTCACCCACTAGTGTGAGAAAATGCACTAACATATTCCAGGAAGTCTTTTTCTATTCCCTAATCTGATCCACATGGTTCTTTCTTTCCTCTTCCAGAAGACCATGTGTATTTTAGTATCCCATCAGTATTGCTAAAACTGTCAGCATCTGGCATTTGAATTTACCCTGCTGATAAGTTATCAGTTAGCCTTTTACTGTTCCATGGATGCTGGCAAAGATAAGACTCCTGGATCAGAGATGAAGGACTTTATTATGAGAAGAAGCCTGATAAGTACCGCATGTGCAGTGGGTTTGTGTGGCATTGGAGGGACACCAAGCTTAGGGAAGCCACCTGGTTTATTTTGAATAAGCAAGCCTACTCTATCCTGGAGGGAGATCATTACCTCACTCTCAGGTTTTCACTACAAAAATAGTATAGTTAAAGAATTAATATATAATATGATGTCTAGAAGTGACTGGTATAATTAAGAAAATGAAGCTGAGTGAGATGATGGATATTAGCAGTTTCATGGTTTAACCTAATGTATATGCAGGAATTTAGTATAGATGGTTCCTGACTTATGATGTTGGGAATTAAGATTTCTTGACTTTACCACAGTTCAAAAGCATACCCGAACAACCATTCTGGCTCTCACTTTCAGTACAGTGTTCAATGTTAAATGAGCTATCCACACTTTATTATAAAAACAATTTATTATAAAACAAGCTTTGTATTAGATGATTTTGCTCAACTGTAGTTGGTGCATGCATTCTGAGCACATCTAAGGTAGGCTAGGCTAGGTTATGATGCTTGGTAGATTAGTATTAAAAGCATATTTGGCGGGGAAGGTCATGGAAATTGAACCAGGGGCATCTACCACTGTGGTATATCCTCAGATATTTTCTTATTTTTTATTCTGAGATAGGGTCTCACTAAGTTGCTGAGGCTGGCCTCAAACTTGTGATCTTCCTGCCTCAGCCACCTGAGTCACTGGGCTTGTAGATGATATAATATAAATTTTATGCCCAGCATAAAAGCGTTTTTGACTTAACAATATTTTCAATTTACAATGGGTGCATTGGGATGTAACCCCATTGTAAGTCAAGGAACATCTGTGTTTTTAAAATTTTTCACCATTAATTTATTTTTCCTCTTCTTTTTCAGAGTTTTAGGATTATACATAGGCGTTGGGTTCATCCCGACAAACTCATACATGCATGAAAATTGACTTCAGTTCATGACTCCCCCTGCTCCCTCCCCCTTTTCCCTCTTATCCTCCCCCTCCTCTTCTCCTTCCTTTACTCTGCTAGACTTCCTTTTGCTCACCTACTAATTTGTATTTGATTGGGTTCTTATGTAATCTTATCCTTCCCTTTATTTTACTCTACCTTCTGCATATGAGAGAAAATATTTGACTTTTGAGTTTCTGAGTTTGGCTAATTTCACTTGGTATGATATTCTCCATTTCCATACATTTACCAGAAAATGCCATAATTTCATTCATTTAAATGGTTGAGTAGAACTCCATTGTATGTGTGTGTGTGTGTGTGTGTGTGTATGTACATATAGATAGATATAGATATATACCACAATTTCTTAATCCATTCATCTACTGAGGCATCTTGTTGATTCCATAATTTAGCTATTGTGAATTGTGCTACTACAAATATTGATATGCCTGTGTTGCTGTAGTATGTCAATTTTAGATCTTTTGGGAAAATACCCATGAGTGGGATAGCTGTGTCATATGGTGGTTCCAACCCTAGTTTTTTTGAGGAATCTCCAAACTGCTTTCCAGAGTGGTTGTACTAGTCTGCAGTCCCACCAACAAACAAGTGTTCCTTTCTCCCCACAACCTTGCCAGTATTTATTGCCATTTGTATTCTTGATCATTCTCAATCTAACTGGAATGAGATGAAATTTTAGTGTAGTTTTGATTTGCATTTCCCTGATTGCTAGGATGTTGAACATTTTTTCATGCTCTTATTGGCCTTTTGTGTTTCTTCTGTTGAGAAATTTTGTTTAGTTCTTTTGCTTATTGATTTTTTGGTGCTAAGTTTTTTTTAGTTCCTATATATTCTGGATATTCTATCAGAAGTGGATGATGATATATAAATGGGAGTGGGGGTGTGGGGTGAGAGAAGAATGGAGGAACTTTAGATTGCATAGAGGGAAATGAGGGGGGTATGAAAAATGGTGGAATGAGACAGACATCGTTACCCTATGTACATATATGATTACACAAATGGTATGAATCTACATCATGCACAACCATAGAAACCCCATTTGTGTACAATGAATCGAAATGCAGTCTGTAAAAATAAAAAAAAAGTTTTTTAAATCCCCTATCAGAGGAGTAGCTGCCCAAGATTTTCTCCCGTTCTGTAGGCTCTCCCTTCACACCCTCAGTCCTTTCCTTAGCTGTGCAGAAGCTTTTTAGTTTAATGTCATCGCACTAATTGTTGGTCTTATTTTGTGCTTTGGGCAGTCTTGTAAGGAAGTCTGCCAGCACTTATATGATGGAGTGTTGACTGTATGTAGTCTTCTAGCAGTTGTAAGTTTTCTGGTCTAATTTCTGAGTATTTGATCCATTTTGATTTGCATTTTGTTCACTTTTTTCTACATATAACTATCAGGTTTCCCTGCACCATTTGTTATAAAGGCTGTCGTTTCTCAAAAACGTTTTTGGCATCTTTGTGAAATATCAGACAGCCATAGATTTGTGGGTTTGTCTCTATTTCTTCTATTCTATTCCAATGGTTTTCATGTCAGTTTTGGTGCCAATACCATGCTGTTTGTGTTACTACAGTTCTGTAGTATAGTTTCAGATCAGGTATTGTGATGCCTCCTGCTTCACTTTTCTTACTTTGGCTATTCTGGGTCTCTTATTCTTCCAAATGAATTTACAAATGTTTTTTCTAATTCTGTGAAGAATTTCTTTGATATTTGGATGGGGCTTGCATTGAATCTGTATACTGCTTTTGGTAGTAAGGTCATTTTGACAATATTAATTTTGCCTATCTAAGAACATGGGATGGACTTTCCATCCTCTAAGGTCTTCTTCAATTTCTTTCTTCACTGAAACATCTGTATTTGATACAGTAAAAATTCTTATCTGGAAGCAATGATATATAAATGATACTGGAGCAATTAGCTAAACTTTTTGGGAGAGAAAAAGAAACCTAAGTTTTTATCTCTGACTTTTTGTAAAACAAAGTTTTATATAAATTAATGACCCAAACTATACAAACACACAAAACCATAACAGCATTAGAAAAAATACTGGAGAACACACTTATTATCTTAGCATAGAGTAGAGGCCTTCCGAAATAAAAGCTATAATTTTGAAGGAAAAGATGGACACATTTCTGTATTATGTGGGGTGCAGGCACAAATAACGTGTGCAAGCTTTAGAAGTTGTCAATAAGGGACTGTAGGCCTCTTCTTTTTCCCTGTCCTTTTTCCTGCTGATTGGAATGCTGGAATTAGAATAACTATCTTGGATCTTGAATGACCTTGGGAATGGAGGTCATGCAAAGTGGACCAGCAAGATAATGAGTCTGTGTCTATGGCATTGTAAAGGGTCATTTCTGCCTTGGATCGTCTATTGGTGAACTTCTTTGTGAGCGAAAATTAAACCCCTCCCTTGCTTAGGCTGTGGATATCATTTTTGTTTGTTTGTTTGTTTTTTGAGGCAGAGTTACACTAAGTTGCTTTGGGTCTCACTAAATTGCCAAGGCTGGCCTTGAACTTATGAACCTTCTGCCTCAGCCTCTCCAGTCACAGGAGTCCTGGGTTCACAGGAGTGCAGCACCATGTCCTGCTTATATATTTTAAAAGGAGGATTGTTAGCATTTACCTAGTGTCCAATTAAAAATACAGTAGCATCTTTTTATATTAAAACTAATAGAAAGGTGTGTGTGGGGGGTGTCTTCCCTGTCATTGATATCACCTCACTCACTCATTCTTTGACATCTCTGACCTCCTGGTCTTTCCCACTTATTACGATATGGCACCTGGATTCCTTCTCAGAGGCCATTCCCCTGCCTTGGCCAAGGTGTGCTGGCTCACACCCATGACGACAAGGATAGCCCATACAATTCTGTGGGTCTGAGTTCCATCTGCAGGGTTTCCTCAAACTCCCCTTAACACCTCCTCCTATAATCCCATCTGCTCCACCTCCAAAAGTCCTGGTGGAAGTATGCTCCTCTCTTATCTTGCTTGCTCAATGACTCCCACAAGTACTACTCTTTGAATACTTCGGGACTTTTTTTTTTTTTTTTCTCACCTGCCTATTGACTAGAATCTCTTCTGTCTTTGTATACCTCCTGATTCCATTTTACCAGCAGGTGTACAGCTGAACTCCCTTGTACCTCTCTCTGGCAAAATACCACTTTTGGATGAACCCAACCAATTGCTTACTTTCTCCATGTAAATCACCAACCTCAACAGGATCTCTCGTATTGCTCATAAATCTCTCCCCATCTCTCCTGGCCTTAGAATGGCACCAATCTCTTCCTACTCCTCATGATATATACCCCATCTTCTCACGCATCTGCTCCTTTCCTTGTTTGTCAATCGCCCTGTTCGTTCTCAATTCTACGAAGTAACAGCTTCCTTGCTCAGATACTCCTTGCCAGTTGGTCCGTTCAGTCTCCAGCTGCTTCACGTGTTGGTTGTTAACTGCTCACAACCTCCTCCTTCTCTGGAGGTTTTTCCTTGGTTTACGCCAGCCATCCAGGGCAGAGGCATAGTTATTAAACCTTGTCTCCAATTGGGACAACTTTGAGATATTATTCATGCTTCTGAGCTCCCCAGGAGAGCAGGCTAAGGTCCAACTCCAGCTGAGGTCACATCTTGCTGGGCTCCTTCCCCTTTACTCTGCATAGTTACTTTTCTCCTGAGAACACTCCTTCAATAAGTTGCTTGCATCACAACCCTTGTCTTGGGCTCTGCTCAGATGAACCTAAGACATGGTCTATGCTTACATTTCTACCTTTCCCAAGTCCATGGTTACTTCTCCTCTGTAATCCTGTTCACCTTTCAATCATAGATCAATTTATCCCTCTTCAAAAATTCTTTCTCAGATTGCAGTCTTCAAGGAAATGTCATTTATTATATTGCTCTTTTGATCGTTCGTGGTTGTAGAAAAGGACCCAGTAGATCTGACAGCACTGAAATCCGGAATGCTTTGCGTGTCACAGCCCTCTCTGGAAGTCTATGGAAGCCTGTGGATTCCTTCTTAGGGAAGGCCATTAAATGCATAAAATAAAGTATATAGGATTACAAAGAACACCCATTATGTTGATACATAGTAACAAAAAACCTGCTGTGTAATATAGTAGTATGTGTGCTATTTTATTATTGCATTAAGTAACATGATCTAGCATTGGGTCAAATACAAAGTAGGGATGAGAGTCAACGATATTTTAAGATATTTGTTACAACTGAAATGTGATATGAAAATATAATTATTATCAGTTATAAATTCAAGGGCATTATAGATAGCACTGTGATCTAAGATCTACATTCAGAATGAAAGAAAATGCTAAATTTCACTTAAGAGGTTACTGAGAATTAGGATATGGTTTTTGGATATTCACCATCTAGACTCACTCACAGAGAGATGGACAAATGAAGCTCTGTGAATCCCGGGTTAGGACCCCTGTATTGGAGGACTTGTAGGCCTAGGAAACTGACACTTAATTCACTCAGTCTCACACTGAACGCTCATATACGGGCAGATTATTCTTTTTGGGGGGATACTGGGGATTGAACTTAGGAGCACTTGACCACTGAGCCACATCCCCAGTCCTATTTTGTATTTATAAGTTAGAGACAGGGTCTCACTGAGTTGCTTAGCACCTTGCTTTTGCTCAGACTGGCTTTGAACTCTTGATCCTCCTGCCTCAGCCTCCGGAGTCTCTGGGTTACAGGGATGTGCCACCATGCCCAATGGATTATTCATTGTTATTGTCTCTAGCGCTAACTGGAGGAGGTTCCATAATAGACAGGAACAAGATGGTATCACCTCCCTTCCCTGACTCAAAAGATTAGTTAAGGAACTTCTTTCAATGGTCATAACTAGATTTCCCCATTACTAGACAGTACTGGTGGGGACTCCAAGATGAGAAGAGCTTACTGGACTCACAGGGAGAACACAATGTCATTTAGTCATCTCCTTGGTCTAGGTCCATTGGTAACCTCCATCAATCCTTTTTACCCTGGTGACAGACATATAGTGTTATATCAGCAGATATTTTTTGAGTGTTAGGAAGGATTCAGATTATGCAGAATTTAGGGATGGACATGAGGTTACACTTATCATCAAGAAAATGAATTAGATTATTAGCAGAAACTGGATAAAAATGGCATATATACTTTCCCACCATAAATGTCCTGAAGTAAAGAAAAATGTAGTTTTATTTTTAAGGCGGTAAAATTTCCACTTTTTCTTCATCGGACATTGATTTGGAGAAGAAAAACGGTGGTAGATAGCGAGAACAATGTGAAAATTGAGACTAGGAAATCTATAGGGATTTCCCTATAGATATGGTGGTGTTCTCTTGCTTTGATTTATTTTATGGGATACATGAGTGGAGACAGGAGTATGTTATATTAATATAACATTATATTTACATAGTACTTCTCATTGGATCAAGACTTTTACACATTACCTAATATTATCTTCTCAGCCTACTACAGAGAAGACCCATTCTCGTGGAATTCAAAGAAGGTGGAACAAAACTTGTGCAAGGTCCCTGATTAGAACCTCTGCATCCTCTCCCTGGCACTGGGGTACACCCTGCTAACGTTTTGGTTGGACGAAGTACTTCTCACACAGAACCTAGCTAGTAATTCTTAATCTTCACTATGTATCATCTGTTACAAATGTATTTTCTGGTGCTGGGGATGTAGTTCCCTAGTGAGTATATTAGCATATGTGAGGCCCTGGGGTTCTGACCCTGAAATTTGGATTCAGCAAGTCTGAGGTGGGACTCATAGCCTGCATTTTAAACCAGTACTCCTGGTCCACTTGGGTGATCCAAAACCACGCTTCCAGGATACCGGGTTAGGCATATCTTCTGATGTCACTTCGTTTTAAGCACAGTCCCTTGAAAAGAACATATGACTGGAGTCTTAAAAACCATACTGTAAATCTCTTTTAGTTCCACTTACATGTTTCATCTAATTTCTGCCAGCAAATGTGGGCCTGCTCTGTGGAGTGCAAGCCTGGGACACAACATTAGGGAAAAAACTGCCCAAGGCAGAACAAGACTCTATAGGAAAAACAAAGAGGAAACTATTAACAAGGAACTGGCAGGTGATGAGACTGAAGGAGAAGGAGACACATCTTCGCCCACGCGCTGGGTGGTGGTCATCTAATGACTGGAGTGCCTGACACAAGTGTTCAGTGAGTACTGGTTAAAAGGATAACGAACACAGAGACACAGAACATTAAGAAAATATGTTCCTGAGAATGATTTCTCAGCCTCGTTAAACTCGGGTCCTCATCCGACGAGCAGAGTCGCATATTCCCCTTTAAGATCATCTGGAAGTTTCGACATAAATTAAATATGGCGACTGAAAATAAAGCAATTGGCAAAATGCTTGAGTGTCCCGTGACGATCCATCACTAAAGGAAAGGTGGGCAGGCACGGCAGGTCCCCGGGAGACCGAGAACCACCAAGCTCGCCCGAGCGCGCCGGAAGTCAGGCCGGGGCCGCGCCAGTTTCGGCGTCACTTCCGGCGCGCCGTCCGGCGACGAGCATGGCGACATTGAGCTGTGTCCGCTGGCTGACCCGAGTGAGGCCCGGGGCACGTAGGGCCGGGGGCGGGTGGGGGATCGGAGGGTTCGCCCCAGCGTTTTCTGGGGAAGGCAAGATCGCTGCAGTGTTCGGGGTCTGGGGCCCCGGATCTGCCCTCATGGGCTTGCGTCTCTCTGTTGCAGGCGGTGGTCTCCGCCCGAAATCCTGGGGCATGGCGAGGTCTGAGTACCTCTGCCACTGCTCAGGCCGCGACGCCGAGCCAGGTATGCGCGGGTTCCTCCCACGCCCCTGTCCCCTGCTCGCGGCTCCCCAGGCTTTCCCCCACCCCCTTTCCCCAGCACCCTTGCCCCTACCTCAGCGCTGGCTCTGCTGGCCTCACTGCAGGCCCAAGACTTGAGGGTGGAGGGAGCCTTTCCAGTGACCATGCTGCCTGGAGATGGCGTGGGTCCGGAGCTCATGCACGCGGTCAAGGAGGTGTTCAAGGTGAGTGCCCTTGAACGTGAGTGCAACATGAGGTTTCAGAGGCGATAAGGTATGTCAGAAAGAACTTGGTCGACCTTCACGCTGCACTTTTTTGGGACCTGTCCCTGAAGGCTGCCGCTGTCCCGGTGGAGTTCCAGGAGCACCACCTGAGTGAGGTGCAGAATATGGCCTCTGAGGAGAAGCTGGAGCAGGTGCTGAGTTCTATGAAGGAGAACAAGGTGGCTATTATTGGTACGTGTGCCCCTTTGCCAGCCTGCCCATGCGTCATTTAAAGTCAGAAGAGCAATCAATGTTCATTAAGTCCCTGTCCCCAGATAGGAATACATCAACTTCCAGAGTTCCACTACATATGGGATATTGTTCCTTCTCATTGGGAACCCAGGAACCACGTCAGTTGTCTGTAGGAAGGCATCAAAGGTTTGGTGTCCATCCTGAGGCTACATCATTCATCAAGTCTTATTTATGTTTTCTAGAATGCCCTGCTAACTGCTCCTTTTCTTCTGTCTTCCCTTCCTCTGCTCTATTTTATTCTCATCATTAGATTTTTCTGTCCCCGCTTTTCCCCCTGTAATTTCTCTTTAACGTCTCTTTCCTTGGAAAGACCAACCAGATTTTTTCAAGCCCAGTCTTAGCACAGGAAGGTAAGCTCTAATTTATATGCTGGCCCCCAGCTTTTGTGCCTTGGTTTCCACAACACTTGTTTTGTGCTCTTTGACTGCCCTAGACCATGCTAGTTTCTGAATATATGTGTTGCCTTGAGGAATGCATTTCCCTCCGCCCAGAATGTTCTACCTTCAGTTCCATCTGTCATAATTCTCACTCATGGCTTTAGTTTCCTAAAGCTGCCATAAGAAACTACCACAAACTTGATGACCAAAAATGACAGAAATTTACTCTCAGATCTGCAGTGCAAAGACTGAAATTAAGGTGATGGCACTTTGTTTGAAGGCTTAGGGAAGAATCCTTTCTTGCTTCTTCTTTCTTAGCTTATAGATGCAATTCTCCTTTCTCTGCCTCTGGCTTCATATGACTTTCTTCTCTCTGTGTTTCTGTGTCTTTATTCTTTCTTTGCTCTGTAAAGATTTATCTTTGGGTTTAGGGCTTACCTTAATCCAGACCAATTTCATCTCAAGATTTTTAGTTACATTTTCCAAGACCCTTTTCCCAAATAAGGTCACATGTACAGGTTCTGGGGGTTAGGGCATGGACATTTGGGGGCTCACCATTCAGCCTTCTGCACTTGCACCCTAAAGTATGACTGAATCTCCTCTGTGACATTTCCTGTTATTACCAGAGGGGACTCTTGTGCTCCTGTGCATGTTGTTAATTCCAGCCCCATGGCATTTATTGTGTCTTTTATGTTATCTATCTTAAATGCATTGTGTGCTCCTTGAGGGCAGGAGTCATGTGATTTCTTTATTGATACCCCTATTGCCTGATGTAGTTGATTTGCAGTAAGGGTTGACTGAGAAAATGTCAAATTGGTAGACATAGAAACATCAAGGAAGAATGTCCTAGCATTGTTTCTAAGCCTGTTAGACCCAAGTTCATTGAGAAATGTGGGGGGAAAAATATGTTCTTCTCTTTGGTCATTTTGGAGTTTCAACATAAGTGTGGCGACTAAAAATAAAGTACTGGACTAAGTTTTTCTTATTTTAACTGTGTTATTCTTTGCTACTTGTCTCCAGAGGCAATTAAGGTCCTGGATTTGGGAGTAGGAGTGGAAGTTGGGGGTCTGGGTTGTATTTTGTCCCTGGGGGGGATCGGACACTGGTCTCTGCTCCCTTGGGCTAACCCTCTCACATAATTCACTTTGTTTGTACAGGAAAGATCCATACCCCAATGGAGTATAAAGGGGAACTAGCTTCCTATGATATGCGACTGAGGTAGGTGGGTAGAAGGGCATGGATCAGAGGGGTGTTAGGTACCTGGCACAGGACTGATGGCTGTGTCTGCCCTCAGGCGTAAGTTGGACTTGTTTGCCAATGTAGTCCATGTGAAGTCACTTCCTGGGTACAAGACCCGGCACAACAATCTAGACCTGGTGATCATTCGTGAGCAGACAGAAGGAGAGTATAGCTCTTTGGAACACGAGGTGAGGCCCCAGGAACTTGGGATGGCCAGAATGGAAGTAGGTGAGAGGTAGATCTCCTCTTCATCCTTCTCCCCAGCGTCACCTAGCTGCTTCTCTCTTCTCATCCAGAGTGCAAGGGGTGTGATTGAATGCTTGAAGATTGTCACTCGAACCAAGTCTCAGCGGATTGCAAAGTTTGCCTTTGACTACGCCACTAAGAAGGGGCGGGGCAAGGTCACAGCTGTCCACAAGGCTAACATCATGTGAGGGGTATAACTTTTCATGGGATAGGTTTCTGAGGATGTAGCCTGATTCTTGGCTGATTCTGTTCACTTTGACTCATGTGCAGGAAACTTGGGGATGGATTGTTCCTGCAGTGCTGTGAGGAAGTTGCTGAACTGTACCCCAAAATCAAGTTTGAGACAATGATCATAGACAATTGCTGCATGCAGGTAAATGCCTCTCCCGTCTCTACTCATGATGATGAGAAAGAGCAGGGAGTAGAATTCACTTCTTCATGCCCACATTTCACTCCCTAGCTCGTGCAGAATCCCTACCAGTTTGATGTGCTTGTGATGCCCAATCTCTATGGCAACATTATCGACAATCTGGCTGCTGGCCTGGTTGGGGGTGCTGGCGTGGTCCCTGGTGAGAGCTACAGTGCAGAGTATGCAGTGTTTGAGACGGTAAGTGAGGTCACTTTTTCCTTCTGTCATTTATACCTGTCCTTTCTTTCTTTTCTTTTTTTTTTTTTTTTTTTTTTGCGGTACTGGGGATCGAACTCAGGGCCTTGTGCTTGTAAGGCAAGCACTCTACCAGCTGAGCTATCTCCTCAGCCCTACCTATCCTTTCTTCTATTTCAGGTCTCTCATTTCTACCTATGCAATGCCTCCTTCTCAGTGACCCTGGCCTGCCCTTCCTCTCTCCTATCATACTCTTTCTCAGCCTGCTTCCTCTCAGTAACTCTGGCCTGCCCCTCTCTCCACAGGGTGCCCGGCACCCATTTGCTCAGGCAGTGGGCAGGAATATAGCCAACCCCACAGCTATGCTGCTGTCAGCTTCCAACATGCTGCGGCATCTCAAGTAGGTCATGGGAGGCAGCGGGTGGAGGCTGGCTGTTGTAAGGGAACCTTAGCGGGGAAAACCAAGGAACAGTGTTGTGGGCAGTCTTAAGTTTTTTCTTGTCTACATTGACAGTCTTGAGTATCACTCCAGCATGATCGCCGATGCGGTAAAGAAGGTGATTAAAGTTGGCAAGGTGAGTTTAGAAAGGTGCTGATTCTGGGCTTTGGTACTGCTCTCTGGGGAACCTGCAAGGGGGTCTCCTTTCCCTCCAGGTCCCTAGAACATCTTTTGCTCTGTGACTGCCTCAGGGCTGTTCTTACCCTTCCTTCTCTTGGCTGTTTCATCCTTTTGGTCTTCTTTGCTTCTTTTAGTTCCCATCTGCTGTTCCCTCTTTCCTGTTCTGTCCATTGCCCTTTTCATGGTCATCTGAAGGCAGAACTTGCAGTACTTCCTCTGGGGGTGGAGCAATGGAGGGAGATAGCAGGCAGGATGAGGCACCAGCTTCACCCTCTTCATGTCTGGGAGCCCTGTCTTCGTCTCCATTTCTCCCACCTGGTCTGTCTTATTTCCTCCAAGGTAACCTCATCCTCTGGTGTGCACTTCCCCACCTCACTTCCTGCTCAGCCTTCCATCCTACCTTGGCAGCAGTTATCATAGTGGCTCAGAAGAGTGGGCAGTCTCTGCTCCTCCACACCTGGCTACCTCCTTTCATCCCTGCTGCATTGCATCTTCTTTCTGGCCATCTGTCACCTTTTCTTGGGTTCCATCTCCTTGACCATGCTGCCCTTCCTTAATCCCTTCATGGGCTCTCTTCTCTTCTTCCCCACGGCTATTGCCGACGGTGGCTGTAGGTACGGACTCGAGACATGGGCGGCTACAGCACCACAACCGACTTCATCAAGTCTGTCATCGGCCATCTGCACCCCCATGGGGGCTAAAGCCCTTTATTCCCTCCAACCTCACAAGGACCATACTACCTACACATCCCTTCAGTACAGTGGACCAGGGAAGAGACCTTGAACCTCTAGACAGTGGACCATAATTGCTTTTTCTGGGCAGAGCCTAGGTTGTCCTGGGTGGGGCTGGCTTCCTTAGGGAGCTCTATACTGGGTGGTGGTGGTTAGGGATGGGGGCCTAGGCCACAGGATGATGACGCTTCTCCCCACAGGTTCGAACCTCTGACATGGGCGGCTATTCTACTTGCCATGACTTCACTGAGGCTGTCATTGCTGCCCTGCCCCACCCATAGGCCCTGCCCACACTCCTGTAAGGTGTTTACCAATAAAACACATATATCAGCTTTTGTGAATTTGTTTTTTATTGGGGTTTGGGAGCTGGAGTGGATAGTCACCTTGGGGTATGCCCCCGCCCCCCAAGGAATGTCCGTTCTAATCTTCCTGGGATGCTTTTTGCAGTTTTTTCTTTTTCTTGGTGCTCCCTTTGCTGCCAGCAGCCTCTTCAGGTCCACTGCTGACTGGCTCTTCCTTGGAAGAAAATCTCCTCCTCTTTTTCTTGGGGACACTCCTGCTGCCTGTCTCTTCAGGCTCGCTAGCTGTTTCTTCCTTGGGTGAAGACTTCTTCCTCTTAGGAAGACTTGTGCTGCCACCAGCTGTCTCTTCAAGATCACTACTAACCAATTCCTCCTTGGAAAAAGATCTCTTTTTCTTGGGTTTGGTGATAGAGACAGATGGCTCTTCCATTCCATTCTCCTGAGGAGCCTCCTGGGGCTTTTGTTTTTTCTTCTTTTTGGGTTTTTCATTCGTCTCCTAAAGGGGAAAAGGGAGAAACGGGCATAAGGACAGTATTATCTATGGTATATGCATTGCCCTCCCTGCCATTGAGATAAAATAGAAAAGCAAACTACCCAGTGCTTTTGGGATGGTTGTTTAATGGTGTGGGTCTACATTTGGACACCTACCCCTGAAGCTATCCTCAATTAGAATTCAGAACTAGAGAGCACATAAAGAGACATGTTCTAAATAAATTTGTTAAATAACCTATAGGAAACCATGCTAGTTACATTAGTGATCATGTAAGTTATAAAGACTGAAATAATCACCAAAGGCACTAAAAATGAAATGGAATGATTGTAACCTGGTGCACTGGACAGCTAGCTCCCTTGTCCCCACCCCACTGTGAAACGCAAGCACTTCTGGACACACATCTAGAGCAGGCATTCATACTACCCCCGGTTGTGGACTCCTGGGAGGCTGCCGAGGACAAAGCACACTTGCCCAGGAAACAGGTGTGTGCTACAACCAGCTCTGGGCTCTTGAGCAGGTTCTCTCAGCACCTATCTCCTTCCTACAGAATCAAGAGGTAGTTAAGAATTTTGGTCCAAAAGCCTGGACACCAGACTGTGGCTTGATATGGCACATCCTTTCTGCTGTTGAGAATCAACCTAGGAACTTCCCTGAGGGCTGACCTGCTGACTGACCTCACACTCCTCTGGAGTGCTACTGCTATTTCCTGAAGATGCCAGGGCAAGTGCAGCCAATCGCTTTTTTTTCCTTCTTTAAGCGCTTCTTCTCCTGTTTCTCCAATTTCCTGGTAATCTCAGCAGCCGCTTCCTCTGCCTGGCAAAAAAGAAGTTCTGAGAAGGCTTGAAGACCTTGGCTTATGATAGCTGCCTTTATCTTTATTGGATCAGGCTCATTAAATCAGTTTTTGTTTTTGCCTCCACTCCACAAGGTCAGGCCAAGCAAGATAGTTCATCACCTCCAATAGCCGCTTATAGTTCACCACCACCCTACAAAGCCCAAACTGACCTGAACCATTGCTTCCTTCATGACATCCAGATTCTTCCGTGGAATCTCTCCAGTCTCATAGAAGGACAGTCGCTCCTCAACTTGTTCTCGAAGCTTCTCCCCAAATACACTTGTGGGAATCTCTGGATGTAGGTGTGTGGGTAAACAAATCCTGTCAGCCCCTAACAGGACAAACTACCTCCCATTCCCAGTATTTCCTCTACCCTCAGCTTCACTCAGACCCAAAGTATCAACACTCACTAGGTGAACTGCTGTTGACGAAAAATATCAACCATCATTGTAGAAGCTGCTAAGGTAGTTAGCCTCCCCCACTCCCAGCCCCTTCTCATAAGTGCCAACCTCCCCACCCATACCAGAGAAGCAATCGATTCGTGAGGCAATACTGCATTTGTTTGCCAGGTATCGGGAGATGCGGCCTTTGTTCTTGGCTGCTGCTCGGCCAATGAAGGTAGAGTGGAAAATGAGTCCATATTTTGGTGTGTTACCCCTTGTCTTCAGGGCTCTGAGAATATTCAGTGGAGAGTTTAAGATCAGAAATTTCAACCCCATTAGCCGAGGCAGCTCCTCCCATTACCTCCCCTCCAAGTCTCCAGTATGTCTCAGGCTGGCCTAGACCCCAACACATGCCAACCCATAGCTCCCAGAGGCAGAGGGAAGGCAAACAATGTCGCTGACCTGGAAACTTGGTCCCTTTGCTGGGCCCTGGGAATCACTCAGACACCAGGACTGGCCATCACCCCCATAGCAGAGGCCTGTATAGGTCAGGGAGCCCTGGTCAGCCATCACTGTGATCCCCAAACAAGCAGTGGCACCAGAAGTGGCACCTGATATGGGCAGGTGCCCTCACTGGTACCTGAACAGGGCCTTTTCAGCCCCAAGGATCTGCACTGTGGATGCTGGATACTTGGCCAGGTTGGTGAGACTGCCAGCATGAGCAATGAGACGTGCACCGACCTGGAGAAAAGATTCAAGGAAGAATTGGAAGTGGGAATTGTTGACCTACTACTCAAATAACCCCTGCTTTCTACCGCCCCATCAGGCACAACTGGGGACTGACTATACAGTGGGTCAGTCAGGAAGTACTGCAGTGCAGAATAAGAACAATCCTAGTCCCCCACTTTTGTGTTCCCCATGACGCACCGCTTCCCCAATTAGGGCTGACAGGCTGGGGGCTACTTGGCTCATCTTGGAGCGCAGGTAAGTGTGTAGGCTCTGGCGGTACTCTGACAAAGACACCACACGACTGGAGAAGCTCTCGATGTTTATCAAGTCGATGGCAGATATGTCCATGCCTAGGAAACACCTAGTGTGAACAGAGGGGCCAGATATTCAGTCCCATACCTTATGCTAGGTGCCAGGCTCTGCACTGACCCATGGAGGACCGCGAGGCATCCAGAATAGCTTTAGCTTTGGCCCCATCCATTGTCAGCTCCTCCAGCTTCTCCAGTTTTTCCTCGTTCAGTTCTTTTCGGTTTCCAATGAATTGGGCAAGGCGGCAGTATGTGGCATTGTCATTGACGATCTTCACCAGTTCTGGAAAGTGATACCCGTACCACTCCCTGCAAAGAGTATAATCACTTCCTGACTTAGCTGCCATGTCTCAAACAATGAAGCTATAGCCTCAGCCCTCTCCATGCCTACTCTGCCTGGAAGAAATGGAACAAGTCAGACTCAAAGCCCTCCTGCAACTCCATGTTTCCCCATTCACAATGCAGACCAGGCACAGGGCTTGGGCTGAGGTGTACATGGGGTAGGCTTACTCTGCCTCCTTTTCTATACAGTCAGTGTAAGAACACAGCCTGTGGTAAGCATCAGGAGGCCCAGCTCCAGCCTAGTGAATGATTCTTCTACCCACAGGAACTGTCGGCCCTGATTTGAGGACACAAAAATTGGCTAATCTACAGGCCAAAGACTCCACTATCAAAAGGGTGGTCCCTTACCTGACACGCATAGAGAAAGTATTGATGTCTTTATCCAGTTGGTCCAGAAGGCTAATGGACTGGATGATCATGTTGTCCACCCGGTTCACATTAAACTTAACTTTGGCACGAGAGTAGCTGTGTCCCAGCCCTAGCTGGGCTTTACAAGCTGACAGGTCAGTCAGACCCTTCACCAGATTATGGAAGTGCAGACGAACTCCTAAGAGGAGGGTAGGACTGTGAGCAAGGAGGGGATCTGAGCTAGCTCCTGCACCCCTGGGCACCAGGTAAGCAGGAGGCTGCAACCTCAAACAAGTTATTAGACCCCTCTGAAAGGCGTCAAAAATGGCAGGAGTGTCTTACCTCGAAGGATCTCAGCTACCACGCCTCCAGTCTGGCAGTTGTACCCTAATTCCTCCTGTATAGCAGCACCAATCTTGGGATCCCCAACCCCCAAAAGCACTTTCTTCTTTTTGGATGGCAGATGTGTCTCCAGGAGCAGGCGGAGGTCCTCATGAACAATGCCTCAAGGCAAAGAAAATAGTTCCCACTAAGATGGTGAAGGATGTTTGAACTGTAAAAGCTCAGCTAATCACCCTGGTTCCCTAGAGCATGCTGGGATGGCATGCCTACACCTCTCCCCTTCAGGCATTGCTCAGAGACATTGAGACATCAATGATTATACTCAGGGGATTGACAGATTCACAAGTCATCACTGCAAAGCCTGGCTCAACCATGGGAAGAACTGGACTCAGGTGCAATATTTAAAACACATAATTGAGAAATGCATATTTACAACCTGATTTGCCTTCTGAGACCAAATCCCCGTTTTTTGGCCTACATTTACCAAAATTACCCTTTTCAGTCAATTGAAAGGTAGAGAACCAGACTAGTGTTTAAACTTAGGCATGGCCCTCCAACGTCCATTTTTTAGGCATCATTTTTCTCTACAGTGCTCTCTAGGAAATAAAACCTACATCCTTTAGGTCACAAATACTGTCCAGCACAAACAAATCAAGTGAAGAAAAGCATATACTATTATAAGACCTCCAAGAGTGTATCAGTAGGAATCACATCTCACTTTCCCCTTGAAAGACTTGACTCAGGCCAACTCACCTTCAGACACTGCATTGGCATTTTCCAAGGCAACCTGGGATGAGGAAAAGGGACTAAAGGCCACAAGACGGACAATGTTGTGGAACTTGCCCAGGCTGAGCACACACTCCTCCACCTGTGGGGACAAAAGAGGATGTGTGGTTTCATTCCTTCACTCTAGCCTCTGCGGTGCAGTAGAGTAGCAATTATCAGCCTTAGACATTATTAAAATATACCAATGCCTCACCTCCACATCCCGGGTTCAGCTTTAACCCATTCGAGGTGGAATCTGGAGGCTTACTTCTAAGCGCTTCTAAAGTGATTCTAACCATGAGTCAGGGTAAAGACCCCCTGCTCCAGAACTAGCTTTCCCAGTCTCGCCCTCCCTAACCCGCGCGGCCGGCCACGTGGGAGCGCGCAGTGCATGCTGGGGCTCGGCGGCCCGAGGGGCTGCAGTGCAGCCGTGCTAGCCCACCGATCTCACCCACCTGCGGCAGTAAAAGACTGATCTCCTCCACTTCCTTCAGCGCCAGCAGCGCGTAGCCGACCGCGTGCTCGAACAGCACGTGTAGCAGAACCTGGAATGGGAGCCGGGAGCAAACATCAGCTAGGCTCGAGTCCTGGCACCGCTCCAGAGCAGGCCCTGGCCCAGGCCTGGGCTCCAACTCTAACCCAGACCCAAACCACGGCCTTCACATCGCCCACAACCTACAACCACTCCTCACCATGGCGCTTGCTCCTTGCCCGGCTCGCAATGCGGCTAGCAGGCTCTAGCGCGCCGAACCAGGAGCCAGAGGCCACGCCCTCTATTAGTTGACCAATCAGAGGCTAGGGACGGCACCATTCTCAGGCCTTCGGAGGGGTCGACTGGGGTGGTATCGCCCGGAGGGCTGGCGGGGGTAGTGCGGCGCGCGAGCCGGCGGGACTTTTCTGGCCTCTGCGGCTGCGCGGGCGGGCGCGGTTGCCGGGGACGCGCGTAAGCCGTCTTGGCTGCAGGCCCTGAAACGGCTTGGAAAGGCGCTTTTCCTAGTACCCCGAGCCCCCGTGTTTTTATTATATAAGTGGAGGGTGGCAGAGCTCTTTGAAGTTGGAGCAGGAGGCACCACCTGGGCCACGGTGACCATTCCAGACAGGAGTTTTGCGGACCCGGCTTCCTGCCGCGCTGGTGACCTGGGACCCCAGACCCACCCCCAGCGCCCCGGCCGCAGGGCCCCTCACCCCCCGGGAACCCAGTGGTCCGCGCGCCCTTCCCACTTGCCAGGGACCGGAGTGGGGCCTGGGGTGCTCTGACGCAGACCCTGCAGGAAACATGGCTTCTCCCGGCGTTATTTATGCTTTTGTATTTTATTTAGTATTATTTAATCAAAAAATGATGGTGGCAGGCAATGCGGTGGAAAAGGAAGGTGATCCCACATCTTCCTAGGCCGTTTTCTTGCTCGCTTCACAGGACCAGCTTCTTTTGCGGGCCACGTGTTGCTCACAGTCTGGAGCGGCCCTAAATTCCTGTCGCGTCAGGCAGCTCCAAGTGAATGGGAGCCGCTTTCCTGTCCTGTAGGGCGGCTTTTGGCGCTCAGGTGACGATTTTAAAATTACTTTTGCTTTAAATAACTAATATTAAAATTTATAAATGCCGAACCTGGTTATTCTTCAGTAGTATATTCCCTGGTTTTAAAAAAAAAATTCTGAGGGGATTTTAAATGTTACATTCTTTGAAGTCACATTTACAACTTCAGTGTTTTTTATTTTCTTCTTAAACGATTCAATGACTTGACAAAATCCAAGTACTTAGTTCACTTTTTTTTTAGTTCACTCTGATATGTTAAACCTAAAAGTATGATTGTAAATCTTAAAATCCTCATAATCTCAATATTACTTAGATGTGATTAAATCGTTATACATACAGATTTTTAATCACAAGTGTGAATCAGTTACCGCATTTCATTTTTAAAACAGAATTGCAAAATTTAACGTATTACATACTTTAATTTAGTGTATTAAATATAATGTTTGGGACTAAACATTTAATACACTAAATGGATGATTTCAGACGGTGGAAAATACTAATGATTCTACAACTTTGGTTTACTTGTTTCTATACTTAATCCTTAATCTTCCTGGGTGTGCAGGTACATATCCATTAAGTAAAGAACTTGCAAGTAAGAAATCAGAATCCATTAATGGATTGCAGAATAAGGGCACAATGGCACTTGCCTGTAATCCCAGGCTGAGGCAGGAGGATAACAAGTTGTAGGCCAGCTTGGGCAACTTAGTAAGACCCTGTCTCAAAATAAAATTTAAAAAGGGACTGGGAATGTAGCTTAGTGGTAGAGTACCTCTGGGCTCAATCCCCAGTATCACACACACAAAAATAATAACAATGGATTGCAAAACTAGTTTGTTCATTCATGGCCAGTATTTTAAAAAACCAGATTAAAGAGAATAAGAAGTAAGTGTCAAACAGAGTAAGGAGTATTTTTTGTGTGAGATTTTTGTTTCATCTGTACATCCATATTTCTCTCTATATACACTGTGTGTGTATACACACACAAATTCATTTTTCATGTTTATTATGTATACATATATATAAACTCACATTTTTGTGTATTAGTTCCGGATATAAGAAAACCTAAGAATCACTCAATGAGCCAAAAGATAACCTCAGTCATACTTTGGGCAGATTTGAACCTGTTGGCTTCAAAGATGCTACAATGAAGTAGTTTGCTGACTTAGCTGAAGAAAAGTGTACTTCAACAAGTGAGATACAAATGCTTGTGATTAGATGGGGGTATGGTATAAATACCAAAAATAAAAAATTTCTCTGACTTCCTCTCCTCCATCCCTTCATTAAGGTATTTCCTGCTGATACTTATAATCCTGACCCCAGTGGGCACCTGCAGTGTGTGATGTCATAGACTGTCTCTTCCTTCCCCTTAGGCTGTTTGATAGGCTCACTGCCACCACCAAAGTGGACTTTTACAAAACCTTTGATTTCCCTTCCCCAAGCTCTCTTCCTCTCTGCTACCAGAATGATCTTTCTAAGACAGATTATTCATTCCTGTTTCATTTGTGGGTGCTCCTAGTTGCATGAAGTAATGGAAGAATTATGGGCCTTCGCATCCCAGGAACACCGGTGGTTGCTAGTCTCAAAAAATGGCTACCAATGATCCATGCCTCCTTGTATCAGGTCCTATATCACTGATTGAATTGGGCTGAGTCTCTGACTAACTTTAGCCAATGGTATGTGGCAGAAGTTATTCTGTGTCAATTGCAGGCTTCATTCTTTTGCATTCTTGGGAACCTTGAGTTGCCCCAGAAGAAGTCCACCTACTTTGCTGGTGAGATCACTTGAGAGGCCCTGAGACTACATGGATAGGGAGAGAGGTCCAGCCTTCTACCTGCCCCTGCCGAGAGTAGACGTTGTGTGTCCAGCCTCTGCCACCATCTGACTGCAGCCACCTGAGACCCCTACGAGACCAGCAGAAGCATTACCCTGTCTACTCAGAATTGTTAGGGATGATATATTGTGGCTTTAAGCCCCTCCATATAGGAATGATTTGTTATGCAACAGTCTTATGATTGAGAATAAGCAAACCTGGGTTCAAACCCCAGCTCTGCCACTTAACTTACAACATGGTTAAGTTAGTACCCTCATCTTCCTGAGCTTTCATTTCTTCTGCAGAATGAAGATTAAAGATTTACTTGTCCCTGTAACAAAACTTTACTGAACATCTATTATAAGGCCACACGTGAAATAGGGAATGGGAACTCAAAAATGCTAGTTGTCTTTCATCTTGCTCTTTTGTCCCTTTCTCAATAAATAACATGACAGCATTTCTTATCACCTATTCTCAGTTGAGTCCCAATTCTCCCATTACCTGCCATAGAATCTACTAACACTTCGTTCTTTTATACACTCACCTACAATGAGGTGTTTTGAAGCTGACATTCATTTTCTTTTACAGATGAAGAATCAATAATCTTGGTGTTTAAGAAGCTCCCAAACTAGAGTGAATTGATCAATCCTTCAACTATTCATTTTTAATGAATGTCTGTGTGTCTGATGCATGTGAGGTGTCTTTCTAGGTGCTAGGAATATAGCAGTAAACAAAACCAAGTTCCTGCTACTGTGGAGTTTATATTCTGGCAAAGACAGATGGCCAAGTTAACATGCAGCACACCTGGTGTTGGTAAGTGTTAAGGAATAGTGCATCATTTTATTAGAGACCATAAGGCCATATAAAAATAAGCCATGCAGAGATCCAGGAGAATAATAACAGTGGTAACCATAACCCATGATCTCTGACTTCAGAGGTTTTTATGATCATGGGAGACTGTTATCCAGGGCTAAATTGTAATGGTATGGAGGCTGACAGGAAGGCAGTTTGGCTCAGTATTCCTGAGGTAGACTTCATGGGTAGAAGGGACTTTAGCTAATCATAGGACAATGTGTAGGTCAGTGAAAGCTGGAGGATAGAGAGAATGAAAGCAAAAGGCAGAAATGAGAACCTGCTAAAGGCGTAAAATTCAGCTTGATCAGTATTTACATAAGACCAAAGAATCTAGAATCTAAGACTAAAGAAACTTTGAATGAAAGCCAGTGATGAAATTCTTCATTTCCCATGAAACAGTTCAACCAGGAATAATTTGGAGGTGACTGATGTGCAAGGCCGATTGCCTGGTGAGTTTCTACTAATAAAATGTCCTTCCTGGGCAACAGTTCTGAGTGGGGGCTGTGGGTTTCCCAGGCGTGCTTCAGATTCAGGCCTAAGGTCATGTGGCTCCTGAGGCCTTTTTTTTTTTTTAAGACTGTTCACCCACTGGGAGGGGTCATATACTGTATCACCTGACCTTTTGCATTTAGCCCAGCCTATAGCTGTGTTGATTTGGTATAAATTAGAGTTTTTACTTGGGGCAATATCAATGGGGAACCAATAGAAATAGAATATGCAATTTATAATCCAGGCAATAGGGAGAACTTTGGAAAAGGAAATTGCATGAAGACATCACAAGATGGCGACACTTTACACTCATTTCCTGAGTGAGAAAATCTTCACATGGAATTTGAAAGGGCTTCTAGCAATTTCTGAGCTGTTTTCTCCAATAAGGAAAGAAGCCCCACAGCAGTCTTTGGTGATGAGTTACATATATATGCAACATTTCTCTATGTAGGCACAGAAGAGTGAGTAACATCTTGGGAAGGTCTTTGGCCCAGTGGTCCTTGTCTTTTTTAGCACTGCAAACCTGGCAGCTTCTGAAACCCAGCAGTTGATTAGGATTAAGAGGGCAAATGCTTCATTCAGTGGATACTGTTTGTGAACCTGAGGATGTTTGATCTTATCCATGCCTTTCATGTATTGAGTGCTTAGTATAGTGTGTGGCACATTGTAGTCTTACATGGTCACAATGCAACTTGGAAGTTGGGTTTATATGGCCCATTTCCCAGACATGGCTCAGTGATGGAGATATTTCTATGTTCTGTACACTTCATCCACCCCAGCTATGACCTTGGACCTTTCTTCATGTTTGCCAGACTAATACTGCGTAGAAGGAAACACTGCAGATGGCTGTCTTTAAATAACAATCCTCAGCACTCAAAAACAAGCCTAACTTTTGATGGCATTCACAGGCCCTTGAAGATTGTATTTCAGTTTTTATTCCTAGGAACCTGAAGGATGAAGTACTTACCCACCCTCCTTAGGTTTTCAAGGTATTTCTTGAGAACTGCACATGGGATTTTAAATAATCCCAAATAATCCCAAATAATCTTTACCTTCTATCTGTAGCATTTAGTCCATTTGCATTATTTTAATTCCTGATATATTTTTAATTATTTCTATCTGCTTATGTGATATATATTCATTTTGCAGTTCTCATTGCTTTGCCTTTTTCTTCTCTTGGAGGCCCTGTCAAACTAAGATCACTCAATTAAAATTTCTATTTGAAGTGTTTGGAATGAACAGATAATGTAGAATTTAGATCCTGGTGTGAGAGGGCTATTTGGTCAATATAACTTCTCATGGGACACTTTTCTCCCCTACTTCCTGCCAAGGTCAAGAGAGAAAAACGTCTTTTCATCATGGCAAATTTCTTGAAGTTCCTTGTAGAGCAGGAGTGTACATCATGCTTTGAGTATAACTTTTTTTTTAACATAACTTTTGTTGCTATACCATGGCAACTTATTTTAAAACTGACATGGTTCTCCTCCGCCCCTCTTTGTTCTCTTCCTCTTTCCCTCCCTAACCAAGGGGAGAGCAAGATAAACTTTCTTCTCATCCTAGGCTGTTGTCTTTGAGCACACACACGCCACAGCAATGAAGTAGTTCAGACTTCAGGGATGGTGCCAGAGGACCTAAGAAATGGCTGTTTTTCAAGGCTACAAATGAATTCTGACCCCTGACAGGGCACACCTAGCATGTAGCCTTTGAAATCACCTCTTTTAAAATCCTGTTCCCCCTGCTAAGTAGAATCATAGACTCTGGGACAGAAGCCCCTTGTATTTGTCTTGCTAGCAAAGCAATAAAACCTTTTCCTTTTTTCCAAACTATGTCCTCTTAATTGGATTGGCACTGGGGAACTGAGTTTTTGGTAACACAAGGAACTTGGTGCCTCAGCTTTGGGCAGGACTGGATAAGCACTTCAGAGTGTGCCTGAAGTGACTTTACCAAGTCAAGAGTTGTCAACATAGTGGAAGCTGTTGGTACCCTGTCCTGATCTCTTTTTACTGGCTGGTACATTAGCCCCCAGTTTCTGTTAGTGTATAAGTCGGGGAGAACAGTTATTTTCCTGGATCATATTCACCAGAAATGTGTTCCTGCTTACATGATTCTATGTAGAATGGAGATCTTCATAGAAATGAGGGTCCTGGGCACCACTATTAACTAATCCTCTGGTGGATTTCTCTCAAAAAAGCTTTAGAGTTTTCTTAACAGAGGTCTTGCAACTATTAAAGCACTGTCTTTGGGGCTGCATTTGTAGCTTAGTGGTAGAGCACTTGCCTAGTGTTTGTGAAGCACTGGGTTTGATCCTCAGAACATAAAAATAAATAAAATGAAGATATTGTGTTCATCTACAATAAAAAATACAAAATACTATTTTTCTGTTGAAATATGTCCACAAATTCTTTGATAACCCTCCTTTCAAGAGATGAAGCCTCTTCCCTTAATGTCGCTGGCTCTTTGTGGTACCAAATCCGTGGATATTTGTCACCGCCTGCAGCAACAATTTGCACGGGTCTTATGGGTGGTGGACTGGAAACTGAGCTACTTCTATCTCTGAGCTGCTTCCGTACTTGCTTGTTCATTGAGGATAGAGAAAATGAGGCTTACTTGCTTGGAGAGGAGAGAGAGAGGCTTTGCTTAAGAGAGAGAGACTACATTTTCAGAGATATTTATATCTTCTTAGTTTTCTGCTGCTTCTTAAAGGTGCATCTGCATCCTGTGAACTAAGTGTGCGTCTACCTAAGGTGCCTTAGTGATGTGTCCCGCTTACTGCGATCTGTGATCTGCAACCTCAAGATGTGTTCTCAGTTCTCCGCTCTACGATCTGCCTTCCGCCGCTGCCCCTACTCGCTGCTTCTATCTGCTTGCTGCCTTTTCTTCTTCCTTTCTGCTAGTGGCTTCTCTACACCTCTTGCTGCTAGCTGCTGCTTTCGCTGTCTGCGCTTTCTGGTAGCTGCTGCTCTTTGCTATCACCCCGCCTTCTGCCTAGGCCTGCTTATATCACCTCCAGGAGGCGGAGAGTAGGGCTTAATCTTACGCAAAGATTAAGCGAGAAGTTAGATGTCCGAGCAGGCACGATTAGGAGTGCTCCAGAACACATGCGCATGCATTGTGTGCGTGGACGATAAATCACCTGAGCGTGCTTATGTCAATTAACCTCCTCAGTGCTGATGTGATCAGGCGCCGTTCTGGCGCCGACCGCATGGCATAGCCCCCAACACCTTAAGTGTGAGTTTAGACTTAGTTCTAATGAATAGAAAGTAGTGGAATTGATGTTGTGACTTCTGAGACTAGGTCATAAAAGGTACTGTGGTTTCCTTCTTGTTCTCCCTCTTGGGTCATTTCCTGTGGAGGAAACCAGCCGCCATATTATCTGTACATTCAAGCAGCTGTGAAAATTTATTAAACAAAATGGAGTCACTCCTGTCATACTTTGCTGAAATGGCATAGAAGGGCCATGGGAAAGGAAGAGAAACACTCAAGTCATGAATGACTACTTCAGGAACTATATCACAAAATTAGATAAAAACAGTCCGTTCTATCTTTAAGATTATTTTTACTTAGCAACTGATGATGGAACTGCCAACTAAACTTTAAGACTAGTTTTATGTAGTAACTTATGCTGCTTGCCAATCAGACCTTCTCACCTCCTATGAGTACCAAATGTGCTAATGAACCTTCTTTCAAAATAAATTGCATAGACTTTTTTCCTGTCCTAACAGAACATCCAACCTTTCCTTTGTTCTCCATGCCATTCTGGCCATGCATATTGTGTCCCAGATTGCAATCTTATTCTTTTGTTTATTCCCTTTGTTGGAGATTTGCCTTATCATCTTTGACTTTGATAGAGCCCTATGGAAAGGTCCACCAGGAGAGTAACCAAGGTCTCCTGTGAATAGCCAGTAAGGAACTGAGGCCTCCTCCCAATAGCCATGGGTGTGAGACATTCTGGAGCCTAGTTTTCAGTCAAGCTTTCCAGTGATTTTAACTTGGCTGAGAATTTACCTGCAAAATCCAAAACCAGAACTGCCTAACTAGGCCACTCCCAAATTCTTGACCCATAGAAACTATATAATAGTGACAAATAATTATTCTTTGATGCTGCCAGGTTTCAGAATAATTTGTTATATCGCAATAGTTAATAAGTACACCTCCTCACATAAATTGCGCTTCATCAGAACAGGCGATTTGTTTGTATGGGTTGTGGGTGTTTGGGTATATTGGTGGCCATCAGAGGTCAAACAATAATCACTAGGAGGCCGATGACTTAGGAGGGTACACCACTCATTCCCTTCCCCAGGCACTGGCTTTATCCCCAAACAGGATAACTTTAAAGGCCAGGAGTTAGTGTGGAGGCTATCTGTGAGCTGACCAGTGTTGACTTGGGTTAGACTGCCTGGATTCCTGTGGAGAGGTCTCAGGAAGATAAGCTCATGGCCACGGTGTTTTTTCCCAAGCCTGGAGCCATGGGAAATCTGATTTGGGGACTGGCTGTGGTTTCCATGGAAACGAGGCATCACAACACTTCCTTTAGCTTTGCCTGGAGATGGGCAGAGGTGAAATAATTTATTGCATTTCCCTTGGTTGTATGGCCCCAGTCCCCATCACAGGTTGTGTATGAAGTTTTGGCTCTAGATTGGGAAGGGGAAGGAATTGGGAGGGAATTGGGAAATTATTTTAATTGTCTAGATTATGAAATCTCTGTAAGATCTCCTTTCCATGAGGACTTTGTCTGACATCTAGGGTGCGGGGGATTGCCCTGGAAGCCCCTGGGGACCTGGTTGGGTGGTGGCTATAAGAGTAGGGTTGGCTGACTCAGGGAGGGAGGACTCACTTTAAAACACTTGGAAAGATAGGGTGATCTGTCCCTTCGGTCTTGAAGCCACACTGCACACTGCTCACCTGGGTCTAGGAGCACAGAGTAGAGGAAAGACCCATCTGCAAGGTACCCAGGGCTGTTGTAGAGTCCTAGCCTGTAACTTCCACCCTGCTAAAGCTTTTGCCCCTGCTGGCAAAGCCTTCTTAATTATCTGAACTCTCTGACTTATACCTACTAGGAGACATTGTGCACAGAACCATGGTGTGATACAAGGCAGATCTATCCCCAGAGACAAGGCTCCTCCTTGTACCCTTTGCAAAACTCTTCAGAGAAGCCATCTTCAAGATTCCTTATATTACTATATGGCAGGTTTTCAATTCCTTTTAGAATCTGGTGTATGAAGATTTTTCTGTCCTAAATAATTTTTAAGTTTCTTTCAATTAGATCAGAAGGACTGTGTTACAACCTTGCTTCCTTGACCTTGCTGGTAAGAGGCTCCAATATATTCTTTTGTGTGTAGTTGCCATCGGCTTTCCCAGGCTAGGTGCTGGGGTGTCACCAGTCTCCCTGCTCACCATGATTAGACTTTGGCTCATTTACCTTTATTTTCATTTGCTTCTTAATCCTTCAGAGAGAGGTGATGATCAGAAATGTAGCCCCTTTGCATCCTCCTTCCCTTTAGTGGAGTTGAAGAGACCTAGGTCCCAACATTTGCAGAAGTGTACGAGGGAGGCTGCCACCTCGCTCCCTTGTCCCTAAGCCTGGAGCCAAGGGATATTGCTGGAGCATGAGACGAAGGCTGCCCTAACCAAGCTATTGGAAAGGGAAGTCAGTGTAGAGAAGGCTCCCGCTCCCCTAAATGCAGAGGAAGTCATCGTCCTTCGTTTTTGGTAGCCCACAAGGGTTTGAGACTAAATAATTAAAGTTCCCATGTTAAAAGAGAGGTGAGGAAATGCATGTTTGTAAGAGGAGAGCCAAAGAGAGAACACTAGCTTTGGTATGTGTGAAGCGGGGGACCCAAGAATCAGTCCCAGAAGCAGGCTCCCATGAGTCCCAGCTGTCAGTGGGAAGGTCTCTGAGCACTTTTTCCAGAGGCTGACCTCCAGGGATGAGTCTGAGACTGGGGTTGACCAGAGTCTGGTCTGCTTCCTGGGGACCGAGATCCAGGGAGGTGCCGGGGGGCAGGCAGCAGGGTACTGCTGGAAGAACTGGAGGTCACGGGGCCCTGCGCCTTCTTGTCCAGAGTCTGGCTTTGGCTGGCAGAGTGAGGAGTGGTCTCTGGAAAATGAAGACATGAATGAGGATATGTGAGGTCATGTACAGTCTGAATGGGAACTCTGGAGCCACCACGTAGCCATGTAGATTTTAGTCCCATTTGGTGATTTGTCGGACTCCCTTGAGGGATCTGGGACCACCTTGACTTGGTGTTTGCATAAATGGCCCCATCAAAGGAGTATGATTTATTGGGTAAGGAACTAGATATTGAAGTCTGACCTTAGGTTAGACTCTCTTATCCTGGGTTTTCTAGAGTATTAAATTCTAGAGTATTAAATTGTTAACAATAGTAACAGCAGCCTCCCAGTGTGACTGTCCAGGTCTAATATGATGATGGAAGGGAAGGGACTGTGCAAACTATTTGGAATCAGATCCAATTTCCAGTTCTTTCACTTACTTGTCTTCCCCCCTCCTCTAACTTTAAGATAGGGAGCCTGCTCTTAGCCATACCCCGTTCCTCTTCTTGCAGATGGGTGTGCCTGTGCCAGAGTCATAAGCTTTGGTGTATGTCACTTCCACCAGTGTCCTCTAGGTTGTCCCCTTGCACTAACTTGATGCAGGCAGAGAACCTGGATGGAAGGAGTCAGGGTTCCCCCATTTTCGCTTGTGGCCATCAAGTGGAAACATCTAATTTGGACTTTGTGTTGAGTAGGATATGAACTTTTATTGTGTTTGCTCCATTAGCAATTTGGGGCCTATTTTTTATAGCAGCTAGTATTATTCTAGCTAATACTGTTTAAAAATATTTTTTTAGTTGTATATAGATGCAATGCCTTTATTTATTTTTATGTGGTGCTAGGATCGAACCCAGTGCCTCACACGTGCAAGGCAAGCACTCTACCACTGAGCTACAACCCCAGCCCCTCATTCTAGCTAATTCTTAAAAACAATAATAAGGAATAAATAACAATGCAATTGCTAAGACATTGAAATACTTGTAAAAGAAATTCTAACTCCTAAACTATCAGCTATATCTTGTGCTTCTCATTCAGTTCTTAAATTCAAAGCCATCTGCATACTGACAATGTTCAATTTTAAAATAGAGACAATCCTTGGAAAATGGAATCACCTCAGAGATGGTCTTGTTCAACATGACCTTTCCTTTTTCTGAAGCTGGAGCTGGTCTATGATCACTCCCTTTCAAAGCCTTGACACATTTTTGGGAGAACCTCTTGTGTAACCTTTCCTCATCCTTTTATTCTAGATATTCCAGTGCTTCTTTTTTTGGAGAATACAAACTACTACTACCAACTAGTATGCATGGATCTGTTCTCTGTGCCAGGAATTCTGTTAAGCACTGTACGTGCATGGCCCCCTTTCATCTTCACCACCCCAGGAGGTAGGTGCTAAAATTCCTATACTGATTTGCCCAACTTTATTTAACTAATCATTGTCAGCATTCTGATTTCAGTTCCAGATCAGTCTGACACTTCACATCGTATACTCTTCACACTTATCTATGTGGCCTTATGAAAAGTCATCATCATGGAAAAGAATTTACCTTCCTTGGTGAGCTGCAGCTGGGTGGCATTCTTGGAGTTGCTTTTAGGTGCGTCCTCTGAATCTCTGGCTGTGGCTTTGCCTTTGACTGATTTGTGGCTCTTCTCAACTTCACGGAGCTACAGGAGAAAAAAGAGTAGTTGGTAGTGGAGACATGGTGGATAAGGCTCAGAGCCCGGATGGTGAGAGTAGGAGTGTTTTCAGTTCTTGCGGACTACCTTCAACTGCCTGTTATTGGTCCTCACAACCGGAGAGAACGGCCTGGGACTCGGATTTGCAGTGTTCAGGGGAACACCTAATGCTCTCACTCCTCTGTTTCAATGGTTTTCCGTATCTGGGCAGGAGCCCCCGGAGATTAACAGAAGCATAGGTGGGAAAGCAGAAGTGAGGTAGATAGAATTAGTTCCAGAAGAGGGACAGAGGAAGCAAGGACAGGGCTTAGAGATGATTGGGGTCTGACCTTTAGTGTGTGAGAGAGCAGTTGCTTCTGTCATTGTCAGCTGGGATGTTGAGAGAGGCTACCTGTGTGTGAAGGGGACTCAGAAGACCTCTTAGACTAAGGGGCACCACAATATGTTGTTCTGATAATATTTTTGTTAGTATTTGTACTATTTTAGTTTTTGTTTTTGTTTACTTGTGCTGGAGATTGAGTCCAGGGCCTTGTGAATGCTAAGCAGTGCTCTATCTCTGAGCTATACCCTCAGCCCTTTAGTTTTAACCTGTAGGAATTTCTGTGGCATGCATGAGCATTGGTTGAACCCACTTTCTCTTGATCTTTAACAACGTCTCAAAAATTGCCATTATTGTTACATAACTCTAAATCCCTGATAATATAAATACATGTTGTTGAATCTCACAAGGCTACTTCCTATAATCCAGATATTTTTGGATTTAGCTTAGAAGAAAGTGATTGAGATAAACAACTGGGATCACAGAGCAAATTAACAAAAAACAAAATCATGACATCTTTTTACCCTCTAGGATGAAATTCCTCAGACTCACCGCTTGAATTTTCTTCCTCAGCTGGGCATTAGCTCGGGAAAGGCTTTTGGAAACCGAGTTTAGGTAGTAGATAGCCAGGCTGCAAGAGAAAAGCAGGCCTCCTGTGGGTTTGGGAATCTTGAAAAGTGACAAGAGGTGGGTGCCTTTCTTAGGAAATCAAGGTAGGGTTCCTAGGACAAGTGCCGATGCATGCCTGTGAGCAGGGTAGGGGGAGGTCCTACCGTGCTAAATTCTCTTCTCAACACGGAGAAGGTCCTGGACATGCCTACTGCTTCTCCATGCTATTGAATGGGCATGACCTACACATCTCTTGTTCTCAGAGTGCTCAATAAAGTTTGGCAAAGGAATTACCCCCTGTCCAGGGAAATCTGAAGAGGCAGGGGAATGGCAGGATTTCTTGTTTGCAGAAGAAACTGGTCATGTTTCCTGGATACCTACCCTGTGCCAGGTTTGATGCCATGTCTCCCCCCACCCCATCTCATTGGTTTTGATGAAAATTCTATAAGTAGAAAGGATGACTCCTGTGTTTATGGACCAATGCCCTGGGATTATGAGCGATTAAATGATTTTCTCAATGTCACCCCACCCTTTAGTACTCCTTGGAGCCCACGTTTGAAGCCAAAACTCTCTCCACAATCTTCAAGTCCTGAGAGAAGAGAGATAGAGGTGCTAAGGAACTTGTTCCATTTGCCTAGAAACACAACTGCAGATGTCCTGAAGGTCCCACTCAGTGTGCACTGGCATGTCTGGCCCTAACTTTGTGTTTTTTTGAGTCTAGCCTCCAATTATTGACTGGGTTACTAGTGTTATTTGAAGCTGCAGCCTGGGGTGTCCTTTCTGTAGAGCCTATGATCTGGGGCTACACCCTGGAAAGAAAGGGGATGCAAAAGCTAGAGTACTACCTGGGTTGGAGGCTTTGCTACCTGTTGACTGTGGGTTTGGAGTCCATCCCTATTAGTCATCATCCTCCATGAATTTCAAGTCTCAGCTGCTCCCATGGGTCTTCTGAGTCTTCCCCTCAGGGTTAGATCAGCCACAGCTGCCTTAATAGAGTTATCTCCAGCCAGAGAAGAGAAACCACATTGTCCCTGGGGCCAAGTGTGTGTCTGTGAATGTAATATGAGTCCCTTGAAACAAGAACTCAGAAGTCTGTGGGGAAGTGGGGACAGAAGGAAGGATAGATGAAGGGATTGATATTTGTTTTGTAAGGCATCTACTCTGTGCTGGTCTTCTCCAGCTCTTCTAATTAACTAAGCTATTAGGAACCAGAGGCCAGAGAGGCAACTTGTCTTGCTGAAGATTACACACCTAGCAAATAATGAATAAAATGCTCAAGGGTGGCTGCGTTCCTTCTGAGGTTGTTTCCAGATTTAGCATTTCTTCTTGCTGCCTGAAAGGGTCAGGTTTGATGTTTGGATTCCACAATTTCCTTAGGAGGCCACAGAGAAGCCCAGATTGTCACTGCCATGTCATTATCCTCAGGGTATTTGAAATGAAGAATGTAAAGTGACATGCAAGTGTTTGCTGCTGGCAGTGACAGTGTTCAGGGCACAGGGCAGACCTTCAAAAATGGGTAGTACATGAATGGATAAACAAATGAAAGGATTCTGTACCTCTGCTGGCCCCATATAGAATGCTACAATCACTGTGAGTCTGTATCCTCTTCCAGAAAGTTCCTGAGGGAGTGCCGAAGGAAAGGTGCCTCCTCGGAGTGTGGAGCTCCAGCTTCCCCACAGGCTGACAGCCTTGCAGGAGTAGCTGGGAAACTGGCCACAGGCTCAGGGAAGGCTGGCTCCATCAGACCATCCTGGAGTTCAAGGAGCTATGATGAGGAGCTGCAGTGGTCACTTCTTGCAATACTCTTTGGGAAATCATATATAGGCATGAAGCAACAACAAGGATGATTCTCAGAAAGGGAGGATTTTAACAATATCTTTCCAGATCCTCCACGGCTAAAGTTCAGTCCAGCTGTCAGTAAACATGCCATAGTGAATACCTCTGAAAATTTTCTCCTCCATCAAAGCAATGAGAACGATGGCAAAAATTGTCAGAATCAACTTTTTCAGAATTCTGAAAATTCTGAAGGTTTCCAGCGTCTTTTAAAGAAAAAACAGCTGAATTTCAGTGAGACCAGTGAACTTTGTAAGATTTAAGTTGCCGTATCTCTCCCTCCTCCACCCAGTTCTTCTATAGGCTTGAAAACCAACAGCTCAAAATCATGGTGCAAACCAATAACCTGGCAGTTGCTGAAGTGGGGTTGGAGCTCCTTCAAATCCTCATTATCAGAGAATTGTCACTATTCTATTTCCCTAGTGGTTCCCTGGAAGATGACACTCACAAAGCTGTCTTACCTGACTCAGGGATTGACCGATGTGAATAACCTCTTCTCTGAGAGTGTTTGTCAAAAAATAGGAGGCAACGGTTGAACACTATGCCTCTGTGAGGTGTGAGATAACATGTGGGGCAAACAATGGGCTAAACGAGAAGCTTAAAAGGATAAATTGGGAAATGTGATGCCCAATGGGGACTTTACAAACCTTTGAAATATCCCTGGGAATCTAGAGGGCCCTGTGCATGTTTAAAGCCGTGTGCATGTCCAGGGTTTTGAACATGTCCAAGAAATACTTGAAAAGCCTCAGGGCCTCAACTCTGGCTAACCTTGAGGCACAGGACAAAAAGAAAGTGAAGACCGAAGTAGAGTTATAAAATGCTTGATTGAGTGTTGAAGGCACACTCCAATACACACACAGAGCAACGTGGCAAATACTGGGAGACTTGTTGGCTCCAGATAGAGAAGAAAATCTCTGTCCGGCCATTACCTGACTAAGTTAACTAAGCACAGACTTCAGTGCTATGCATAACAAAGAATACAGAGTATAGAATTATTTCAGGAAAGTCACCAACCACACAATAACAAAAAATAGCAACAACTACAAACCCTGAGAGGGGAGTAGAAACTAATTTCCAGAGTTACCTGGTTCCTGTACGACTCCTTTTTCCACCCTCCCCCGCTTTGTGCAGTTACTGCCATCAAATTCCACCTTTAGCTAACTAAATGTTAACTAAATCAGCTAGGGGAAGAAGAGATACAAACAAGCACTGAAGTCTTTTGTATTTGCCTCTGTAGTTACCTTTACCTGTGCTCTTCATTTGAGCTAACAGTTAGTTAAAGATGGAATTTGATGGCAATAACTGCACAAAGTGGGGGAGTGTAGAGAAAGGAATCGTATAGGAACCAAGTTTTTATATACTATTAGAACTAACTTGGTATTAGTTTGAAGTAGTTTGCTATAAGATGTTAAATGTAATCCCCAGGGTACTCACTGAGAAAATAAAACGAAGCATAATAAAAGAAATGAAAAGAGGGATCTGGGGCTGTAGTTTGGATCAGTGTTAGAGCATTTGCCTAGCATGCATGAGCCCCTAAGTTCAACCCCCAATACAAAAACAAAAACAAAACTAGAATGGCTATACTAACATCAGGAAAAAATATTATTATTGGAGACTAATAAGGACATTTTATAATGATAAAGGGTTTCTTCAACAAGAAAATATAACAAGTATAAACATATGTCTACCTAACAACACAGCCTAAAAATATACGAAGCAAAATAGAATTTAGGAGGGTGACAATTTAGCAAAAATAGATGGAGAATCAACACTCCACTTTCAGCAATGATAAGACTAGACAGAAGGTCAACAAGGAAATAGAAGTCTTGAACAACATTAAAAGTTTCACCCAATGCAATCGACTCCTTTTCCCAGTGCTCACTTTCCTGGAAGCGCCAAAATAAACTAAAGGCTCAAATTGCAATATTTATTGTCTTCCAGAATCTGGACCTCCTTTTTTCTAAATGGCTTATTATTTGTCATTATTTGAGAGTCTTGGTGACTATATGTTTCAAGTAAAAATCTCAAATCATTTTTGGAAGTAGCACCTTATTATTTACCTCAGAGGTCAAGAAATTTCTTCCTGAAGAGGGCCAAGCAGTGAATATTTTAGATGTTGCAGACGACATGGTCCTTCTCACAGCTATTTGACTCTGCCTTTGTAGAGCAGAACAGTCATAGACAGAATAAGCATGGATATGGTCCAGTAAAACTACAAAAACAAATGTGAATTGAGTTCGTGGACTATAATTTTCTGACCCTCTAATCTACACCAAAAGATTTTGGAATAGATCATTGTGGAGACTGTTTTCTGCACAAAGACACCTGGCTCAGGGGCTGATTTGGGGCTGAAATCCACCGGTGTTCTGTTTGTCAAATGAAACCCCTGGCGTGGCCTACCTCTGCCTGAAGGAAGGGGTACCTTATTAAATCTAATTTGCATAAATCATTATGTGGGCTAGTGGTGAATCTAAATCCACCATCACCTTTTGAGGTCACATTTATTTTTAGTACTTCTATAAGACATTGAATAAGCAAAAAATAAATATATATATGTATGTATGTGTGTGTGTGTATATATATATATATATATATATATATGTGTATATATATATCTGCATACAAATTTTCCACAAACCATTGGCTCAATCTTCAAGTATTCCACAAAGCCCAAAAGAAAGTGGCACCAGTAAAACTAGAGAACTGGGCAGAGAGTTCACATTGTAGAAGTAAAGTTCAGTGCCTTGGGAATAGGGCAAAACTGAAATAAACTAGCCTGCAAAGGCCCAGCACCAACAATGGCAGTTTGTATTTTCCAAACATGGCCATTATATCTCCCACCTTAAATGTGTCTAGAATCTTCCATTCCCTCAGCAAGTGATGGAGTCTATATTCCTCTCTCTTGAACTTATATGGGCCTTCATGACTGCCTTCATAGAGTACGGCAGAAGCAATGGTATGTGACTTCTGAGATTAGGTTATAAAAATGCCACAAATATCACCATGTTCTCTTGGAATACTTGCTCTTGGAACCCAGTCACAATGCTGTGTGAAAGTCCCAGAAGCAAACTGAAGCCACTGGTCCACAGCCCTGCTGAGTTCCCAGCTGAAGTCAGCACCATTTGGCCCAAATATGAGGGACCACCTTGAAAGTGGATCCTCCAGCCCCACTTGAGCTGACCCAGTAGAACTTGATCAGAGAAGGAAAGAACCATCCCTGCTGAGTCCCACCAAATTAGTAACAAATTTTTGTGTGATTTTTTTTCCCCCCCAGTTTTGGTTTTTTTTTTTTTTAACATGAGATAATAGCTAGCAGAAACACCAACTCTTGACAGAATTAAGTGATCTAGTACTCCATCTGCCTTTTAGAAGAAAAATCTATCCTTTCTGAAGAAAGATAACATTACTCACAATCTTTACAGTTTTTTAATCCATATGTTTGGAACCCAGGCATAATTATATTCCATGCTTAATATAGTGTCAAATGATTGATAAAGAAGAGGAAAGAAATGACCATAAAAATATACCCTCAGGTGAACCAGATCTTAGAACATCAGATAAAAATTGAAAAAAAAAAACTATGATTCAAGAAAATAGAGATAGAGATGGAAAATTTCACCAGAGAGTTGGAATTTATTTTTTTTTAAAGGAGCCAAAGGAAAATGACCATTTTGGAACGCAATTCTGCAATCCATAAAGGATTGAAGAAGCACATACTATTCAGTGATTCCACTTTTGAATATCTTGACAAAACTCTCACAGTTGCACAAGGAGATAAATGCAAGTTGGAGCAGTTTGCTATAGCAAAAGTGGAAACAACCCAACTATCCTTATGAAGAGCAGTAGATAAACTGTGGTTTATTCATAGTGTGGAAAACACAGCAGAGCCACTGATGTGTGCACTAAAGTATCCATGTGGATAAATTCCCCCAAATATGATGTTGTGTACAGAAAGGTATATATAACGTGAGTCATTCATGGGAAGTTTTAAAACTCAGTAAATGAGTTGTGTGTGGTGGTGCCCTTCTGTAATCCCAGCAACTCAGGAGGCTGAGGCAGGAGGATCACAAGTTCAAAGCCAGCCTGAGCAACTTAGTGAGCCCGTCTCAAAATAAGAACTAGAAAAGGTTGGGGATATAGCTTGGTTGTTAAACACCTCTTGCTTACATCTCCAGTACCCAAACAAACAACAATAGCAAAACAACAACTCAGCAAATATAATATGTGCACCCATGATGAAGGCACAAAAACGTGCTTGAAAATAATTAAAACTAATTCAAATAGTGGTTACTTTTAGAGAAAGGAAGAAAGAAGAATCGTGTAGGACTTCAAATATAAAATTTTTTACTTTTAAAAAGGAAAACTTGAAGCAAAAATTGAAAAATGTTAACTTCTGTTTAGTTTTGTGCCAGTTTTTCTGGTTGTCTATATTATTTATGTTGAGGCTATATCATATATGTGTGTGTGTGTGTGTGTGTGTGTATTATATATATTTGCGTATACATTTTTATTTTTGGTACTGGGGATTGAAACTAGGAGTTCTCTACCACTGAGGTACATTTCTAGCCCTTTTTATTTTGAGACAGGGTCTTGCTAAATTGCTGAGACTGGCCTCAAAGTTGTGATCCCCCTGCCCCAGCCTCCCCAGCTGCTGGAATAACAGGTGTGTACCACTGCATCTGGCTGAGGATATATCATAATTTTTAAAAAGCATGCCAAAAATGTCTTCTTTTTCCTTTGGCATTGGGGGTTGACCAGGGCCTTAAGCATGCTAGGCACATAGCTCTACTCCTGAGCTATGGCCTCAGCTGTCAAATAGGTTTTTATAAGGTGAAGGTACCTATGTTTTCATCAGCTCATTTAAAAAAAATATTTTTTAGTTGTAGATGGATACAATATCTTTATTGATTTGTTTATTTTTATGTGGTGCTGAGGATCGAACCCAGTGCCTCACATGCTCTACCACTGAGCACAGCCCCAGGCCTAGTTCATTTTTTTTTAATGACAATGATTCAAATTTAAGCATCTTATTTCCTTCCTGTCTTCATTTCTTCCTTCCCTAGTTTCTTCCTTCAGCACCACACACTAGGCATTCCTCACTGTAGAGAATACCAAGACCATTAACCCACCACTATTCTCAGGGCTTTAGCAGTGTTTGAGGCGGGCAGTGACGAATGGCCAGCTGTTTTGGTGCACAAGGAGCTGAGTGGAACAGGGCTGTGAACCATGTACCATCATGCCCAACTACCTCCTCAGCTTTCAGAGACATTCAGCACTTGGAGTTCTTTGATATTTCCAGTGAATGTTGTGGAAGTTATTGAGAATATGCTCAGGTTTCACCATATCCCTTGGATTCTATTTTTTAGTGTGTTCCCTAAAAGATCTGCAACTGCCAGCTCTGTGACAGACGCTTCTCCTTCATCTCCCACTGCCACTCCCACTGCTGAAGTCATTCTACCCCAAATTTCCAGGGAATTAACCAACTCCAGTGATCCCCCATTAGTGATTGATGGGAACGGATCTCTGACCCTCAGGGAGGGGCAACTCAGGCACATTGTCTCCCTGAGTTCCCCAGCAGGATTAAAGCCCTTCATCCCCAGAGGTAGTCATGCCCTTCCCAGTCTCAACTGCTACTCAACTACTTGCATTTGAATCCATTTCAGGGTCTGCTTCTGGGGAATCCAGACTGAAAGGGTGACAAGGAAGGCACTGGGGAAGTTTCAACTACAGGGGAGGTTCCCACAGGTGGATCCACAGGCTCTGGCTAACTTACAACATCAGCAAGATGGCTGGAATGATCAGTCCTGGATTGGCGAGGAAAGCAAAGATCTTGCCCAGGAAGGTCGGGAAATCATTTTCAATGGTTTCTTGGAGGACGTCATACATTCTGTTTTTCCCGCTGAAAAAAGGAGAGGACACATTACAGCTGCTGCAAAGCTCACATGGCACATACAGCTGGGTCCATGCCCCCAAAGCTGCTGCTTGCCACTGCTTTTCTGGAAGAACCAGACCTCTGCTCCAAATGGACTGCAAGTAAAAAATGTCCTCATCCAGGGGCTGCCACTTGGGCTAGAGTGTATGGCTGGTCTGCACTGGCTCACAAGCTTCTTGCCCTTGGTACCTTACAACCTCTCAATCGATATTGGTCTTCTGAGTTTTACATCGTTCTCAGAAAGAAAAGTTGTCTCAAATATTCTAAGCTGAGGGCTGGGGATATAGCTCAGTTGGTAGAGTGCTTGCCTCACATGCACAAAGCCCTGGGTTCAATCCCCAGCACCACAAAAAAAAAAAAAAAAAAAAAAAAAAAAGGCAAAATATTCTTTAGAAAGTTGTTGTGTTTGCTCTGACACCAAAAAGCGCTAAAAAGTCATTTTAAAAAATCCAAGTATCTAATCTGAGAAAATTGTATATGATATTGCTACAAGACCAACATGGCGTTTCCTCTGGGTTCCCTGGCATAGGAAATATTCTCCAGAGGCTGACTTGATGGAAACTTCATGGTACCTCTCAAACATACCCACAATTTCAGGAAGTTGGATTGCCCAAGATAGACTTCTGCACTATTCACAACTTAATTTCGATTTTTGTCAAATTCCTCAGAATCATTATTCAGATTGACTCCTCAAATGCCTGCCAGAGACTCCTGGGTGCCAATGGTTCTTGACTGGCAATTTCAGTGCCAAGAAGTGGATTTAAGGGTTTTGAGTTCCTGCTTTAAGTCCTTGCTTTTCTCTTTATTAGCTATGGGACTAATTTCTTTCTTTCTTCTTTTAAAAAATACCTGTATTTATACCCTTGCTCTCCCTTCTAGAGCTATACAGTCAAATGTGGCTAAGAAAAATAATATAAAAAGTTAGAATGAACTAACATTTAAAATTCTGGTTTTTAATTCAAGAACCCAATAGTTTTGTGACTAAATTATATTAGAAGAGCAAATGTGGAATGTTTTCATCATTATAGGAATGAGGTGATGGAAACTTGATGGTGCTGAAGTTTGATATCTTGGGCAAGTTACTGAAAACTTCTCTGCCCTAGTCAGTCTATCTATCCACAACACATAAAAGTACATATATGTGTGTATGTATATGTATTTATACATACATATTAAATATAGTATAATACTAATATAGTGTAATATGGTATTATAAGGATAATAACAGTATTTGGCTCAGAAGACTATTTGAGGATATAGACATGAATTCATATAAAATACTGAATATGTTGCTGTTAAGTTACAAGTGCCCTCCAAAATGTTGCAGCTAGCAGCCTTATTTTTTTTTTTCTTGTGCAAATTATAGATCAGCATTGACAGACAATGGCCCATGGACAAATTCAGCATGTCTCCTCTTTTTATATGGCTTATAATCTAAGAAAGGTTTTTACACTTCCAAGTGGTTAGGGAAAAAAAATCAAAGAACCATGATATTTTGTCACACATGAAAACTGAAATATGAAGTTCAAATTTCCTTTTCCATAAATAAAGTTTTATTGGAACACAGCCCTGCTCATTCACTCATATACTGTCAATGGCTGATTTTGTGCTGTCATGGTGGAGATGAGCAGATGCACCAGAGACTGTTAGTGGCCATCTCATTGCTGAGCACTGTCGTGCAGCACACTATAAATCACAGTGGTGCTATTATAATCTGACAGCATTTGAAGTGCCATGCCTGTCACCATGTCATAATGTTTATATTTTTATTATGTGTTTTCATCATTATTGTAATTATTAACCTTAGTACCATAGTAAGTGTACAAATTAATGGGATTCTCTGTGATTTTCCCTATAAGCATACAGAGTGCATTGATCATAACTATCCACCCTTCTATCATGACCCTTCCTCTCTCACCCTCCCCTCAGCACCATTCTCAAACCCTAAAAATCCCTTTTAATTTCTTTCTGTCCTTCCTTTCCCTTTTCCCAACTCTAGTGAGCATTATTCCATTCCACATTTCCCATATCATGACATTCAATTTATTTTTCACTACTAAGGCATCTCCATTACATAAGAACGAGAAATGTGAACTTCAGATACTATGCTGTAAGTCAAAGTTGAGTGAATTACTTTGTCATTGAAATAGATATTATTTAAGTTTCCAATAGCTCCTATAATGGGTTACGATATCGGTAGCTTAAAATGATAAACCGGAAGTCTGAAATGGTTTCACAAGGCTAAAACCAGGGCAGGTTTGTGCCCCCTCCCCAGGGAGGTTATAGGGGAGTATCTGTTTCCTTGCTTTACCCAGCTTCTGGAGCTACATTCTGTGTATTCCTTGGCTTACGTCTCCTTCTTCCATCTTCAAAACCAGCCACACAGAATCTTCAAATATCTCTGCATTTCTGAGTCCGGTCACCTTCTACTCTTACATAATCAAATTTCTTTCTGCTTTCTTTTCATAAGGACACTTGTTATTTAAGTTTCACCTGGATAATCCACAGCAATCTCTCCATCTGAAGATACTTAATTCAATACATTGGCCAAGACTCTTTTGTTATATAAGGTAAGATTCATAATTTCCAGGGATGAGGACCTGGATTTCTTTGGGAACCAATATTGATTTTACCCAACTCCACTTTTTTCTCCCCACCCCTGCCAAATTCATATTCATCCTATTTGCAAAATATATTCACCTTCTCTCTTCAATTCTGAATGGGAACAGATGGAAGATGGAAGGGATCACCATCCTGAGCTATTTTGAAATCCAACCAGACAGATCCATTAGGTTGCTAAGGCCTGAGAATAGTCCTTTGGGCCCTTGGCTCCACCCTCTTTGCCTGCAGATCACTCTGCAGGACTGCAGTCCTGACTTTCGGATTATCCCTTCTCTTCCTGGAAGGGTAGCACATGTTCCAGCTGAGTAGATTTTTTATTTTTTAATTTTAGATATACATGACAGTAGAGTGTATTTTGACATATTATACATACATGGAATATAACTTCCCATTCTTGAGGTTGTACATGATGTGGAGTTACACTTGTTGTGTATTCATGTATGAACATAGGAAAGTTATGTCTGATTCATTCTACTGTCTTTCCTATTCCCATCCCCCTTCCCTTCTCTTCATTCCCTTTTGTCTAATTCAATGAACTTCTATTCTTCCATCCCCCACCCCTTATTGTGTATAAGCATTCACATATCAGAGAGAACAGTCAGCATTTAGTTTTTGGGGATTGGTTTACTTCACTTAGCATGATAATCTCCAGTTCTATCCATTTATCAGCAAATGCCATAATTTCATTCTTCTGTATGGCTGAGTAATATTCCATTGTGTATATGTACCACATTTTCTTTATCCGTTCATTTATTGAAGGGCATGTAGGTTGGTTCCATAGTTTAGCTATAGTGAATTGAGCTGCTATAAACATAGATGTGCCCACGTGACTATAATATGCTGATTTTAAGTCCTTTGGGTATATACCAAGGAGTGGTATAACTGGGTCAAATGGTGGTTCCATTCCAGGTTTTCTGAGGAATCTCCATACTGCTTTCCAGAGGGTTTGTACCAATTTGCAGTCCCACAAGCAATGTATGAGTGTACCTTTTCCCCCACATCTCTTCATCAACATTTATTGTTACTTGTTTTCTTGATAATTGCCATTCTGACTGGAGATAAAATCTCAGTGTAGTTTTAATTTGCATTTCTGTAATTGCTAGAGATGTTGAACATTTTTTCATATATTTACTGACCATTTATATTTCTACTTCTGTAAAGTGCCTATTCAGTTCTTTTGCCCATTTATTGATTGGGCTATTATTATTATTATTTTGGTGTTAAGTGTTTCGAGTTCTTTGTATATCTTGGAGATAAGTGCTCTATCTGAGGTGCAGGTGGCAAAATTTTTCTCCCATTCTGTAGGTCTCTATTCATGTTCTTGATTTTTTATTTGTTTTTTTTTGTTTGTTTGTTTTTTGGGTTTTTTTTTTCTGTAAATAAGCTTTTGAGTTTGATACCATCCATTTATTGATTCTTGACTTGACTTCTTGTGCTTTAGGAGTCTTATTGAGGAAGTTGGTTCCTAAGCTGACATGATGGAGAGTTGGACCTATGTTTTCTCCTATTAGATGCAGGGTCTCTGGTCTAATGCCTAGGTCCTTGATCCACTTTGAGTTGAGTTTTGTGCATGGTGAGAGATAGATGTTAATTTCATTTTTATACATATTGATTTCCAGTTTTCCTAGCACCATTTGGTGAAAAGGCTACTTTTTTTTCCAATGTATGTTTATGGCACCTTTGTCTACTATGAGATAACTGTATTTATTTATGTGGGTTTGTTTCTGTGTCTTCTATTCTGTCCCATTGATCTACATGTCTGTTTTGGTGCTAATACCATGCCATTTTTTGTTACTATAGCTTTGTAGTATAATTTAAGGTCTGGTATTGTGATGCCTCTTGCTTCACTTTTCTTGCTAAGGATTGCTTTGGCTATTCTGGGTCTCTTTATTTTTTCCAAATGAATTTCATGACTGCTTTTTATAGTCCTATGAAGTACATCATTGGAATTTTAATAGGAATTACATTATATCTGCATCTGGCTGAGTAGTTTTTTCTTACCTGTTTACTGCCAATAAATTGTGGGAGGTCAATAGCTTTCTTCTACCTTGTCTTCATTTTGTCCCTTTTGGTCCAAGCTGGCCCCATTTCTCCTGATATAACATTCTCAGAACCCTTTACGTCTTCCATGTATGTCATGGGAATTCACTTTATTAGACAAGAGGGTTCTATAAAGTCTTTACAGGATAATCCTATCTCTATCTCTATTCCAGGTTTCTGCTGAGATGATTGAGGGAATCTATGAGTCACATGCTTATTCTCATCAAAGAGTCCTTTGTGTGAATGAATATCCAATATTTTGATACTATAGAAGCACTAGCAAAAGGTTATCCAGCTTCACTTTTAGCATTCTTTTTAGAGAAGTCTTCCATCACAGTGAATCTAAGCATCTTTTGCAATGTGGATAGACTGAGACTTTCCAAAATCATAGGTCCTGGTTCTTTTTTGCTTCTCAGTTCTTTCCTCAATTTATCTCTTTCCTTTCATATTTTACCATATGCAGCATGATGCACCTTCAGTATCCTCAGCTAAACATTCAAACTCATTGCCTGCAGTTCAGCTTGCCATACAACTGTAGGACACAATTCAGCTGAGTTTTCTGTTGCTAGATAACAAGGATCATTCTTCCTGCTGTTTCTAAAATCATGTTCCTCATTTAACAGTGGTTTGTTTGATTGCAGGAACTGAAGAAATGTAGCCAGAGAAAATAAACTTGTATAAGATGTTTCTAATTTATAGTAAGAGCAACATGCTTGAAGAATTGAGGACATTGAGAGCAATGTCCCATTCAAAAACGAGGCAAATAATTTCAAGCGGTTTCCCTTGAGTTTGGATGAGTTACTGATGCTGCTTAGTTAGTTGTTTGAGGATTCAAAGTCAAGTTTGAAGTGACTGAGAAATGGACCTCTGAATATTCTGTATGGAACAAAATAGGTGAGAATATTTTCAAAGGAACTGAAAAAGCACCAATTCAGTACAACCTGAAGGGGAATCTGCTATGATGTGCAAATATGTGTGATAATGTTCATTATTATGTGTGGAGCAGAAAAAACCTTAGGTGGACAGATTTGCAAAGCTTATAAAATTTTAGGTGTTTACAGTCTATGTTTAGTCATTGAACTGTGTTCATCAGCAGGGAATGTTCAGAAAACATTTTAATCCATTATCTGCAAGTGAATCAATTGTGTCAATGGTGAACTTCAATTGTTCTTGTGACTTGTTTTCAACTTATAAATTTTTGTCAGAAATAGAAACTGAATATCCTGACTTCTTCTATTACAGAGAAGTTCAACAGCAGTCACTTTGAATCTCTATTATATGAAACACTATCACCTTCCCCAAAAGAATTTCATTCTTCTGATTGGCAGACTTTTATTATAAAAATGATGCTATATTAGTATTATTATTATTACTGCCATATTTTGGATTTTGTCAATAAAAATTTTTAGACATTTATTTTTCTCTTGTTGTATAAGTCACTATACAATATTCTTGATTTTGCCCCTTGGCCTTGGTCTTAATCTGCTTTCTGTTGCCATAACAGAATTCCTGACACTGGATAATTTATAAAGAATAGAGATTTATTTTTGCTCACAGTTCTGGAGACTGAGAGGTCCAGGATAGGTTATCTGCATCTGAAGAGGACCTCGTGCTGCTTCAATTCATGGTAGAAATCAGAAGAGCCAGCAAGTGCATTTTTGAGAGGCAAAACAGAAGCGACACACTTGCTTTACAGCAACCCTCTCTTGCAGTGACTGATCCAATCCTGCTATGTGAGAATGAACTCACTCCCAGTCTTATGAAAAAATGGCATTAATTCATTTTAATGACCTAATCACCTCTTAAAGTCCCAACTTCCCAACACTGCCACAATGGCAATCCAAGTTCAGCATGAACTGTGGAATGTTCATACAATACTCAACCTTAGCAACTTGCCAAACCTAAAATATTTACTATTGAACCTTTACAGAAAAAATTAGTTGACCCTTGGTGTAGATGATGCTTCCCCCTCACGGTGTTGTTAAAAGGATTAAATACATGCCTCATGCAATGCCTATCATGAGGTAGACATTCATAATACCTTGACTACCCTCCTCACTGGTAATTATTTTGTCACCCTGGGATTATCAGGGTCCTTGACACCTCACCTTGGGGATTGTCAGTGTCCTTGGTTCCTTTCTTCCCCTTTCCCGTCTTCCTTCTGGCCAATTGGTAGAATTAACAAGGACTTTTAGTAGAATTTCAACAAATTCAAAGAGAAGGAAAAGCAAATTAAAATTATCCTCTACCTCTCTTAGAAGAAAAAAATTAGATTTGTGTCAGGAAAAGACTAAAATGAGTCTGGAGATACATCAGCAGCTATAATCCACAGCATCTCTCCTGTTAAATGTACTGAGGGACTAGAATCTATTGTCCTTCCTTATATTCCATGTTGCCTGGGATTGCTCCTCCTTTTCCTTAAAAAATGAGTGAATTAATGAGTGAGGAGTTTGAAATAGATATAGTGCTTAATGCTTTCACTCATGTAAAAGTGGTTAATATACCTGTGTGCACCAAATGTAATAAGACTTCTCTAAATTGGCTCCAGATGTCTACTAGTTCTACTACTAGTTGGTTCACTGGCCACAGGAAAAGCTGAGCCTGTGGTCAAAACTCTCTTGCTACTATGACTTTGGCCAGATGATAAGAATCTGCACACCAGATACATGCATACCTGAATAGGCTCTTCTTGGAGGAAACATGGGTGAAATGCTGGCCAAGATGAGCCCGTGCCTACAGATTTGTTCTATGGGTTGGAATAGTATTTTTTAAACTTGAATTAATTGCTGTAATAAAAGAGAGGATTTCAAATAAGCATTGGAATTTCTCTGAATAACTTGAAGGTCTGGTAATATCAAGCTCATATTTCTGAGAGCAACAATTGACTAGAGATAGCACCAGCTGCCCTTGATGTGGACAGGGCTCATGCTTAACAAACTCACAGCTACACCTTACCATGGACGAAGCACTCTACAAATAAAAGCCCACTAAATATTCTTAACAACCCTGAAGTAAACACCAGCAGTATTTCCATTTTACATGCAATGAATCTGCAGAGCTAAATAACTTCCTCAAGATCACCCAGCTAGTAAATGACAGAGCTGGCTCTAGAAACTATTCTCAAAATCAGGAGATTGGCAAATATTTTCGGAAAAGTGCTAGAAAATAAAAATGTTAGGCTTTGTGGGCCAAATAGTCTTTGCTCCTTTGACTCAGTTCTGCTATTGTAATGAAAAAACAACTATCGGCTAAATGTTACCAAATGGATGTAGCTGTGTTCCAGTAAAACTTTATTTGCAAAAATAAGTGGTGGTCTGGATTTGGTCCATAGGCTACAGTTTATCAACCACTGTTTCTAACTATATGCAATGCAGAACTGCCCACCTCATTCACTTATGTCGCCTGCCTGACCCTTGTAGACATTTGATCTTGTCCAAACCCTAGGTCCCTCCCCGTATGATTGAGTTTCTGTGAGGTAATGGGTCTAGTTTGAGCATTGACCATAAACTACATATCCTCTTCCACACACTGGGTATAAAGCTGAGAGAAAGGAAACAAAAAACATGGCCCATGGAGCTTATACCCTGGTGGGGGAGAAGGCAATACTCAATATAAATAAGCAAAAGTTGTGTTAGGGGTAATAAGGAGATAAAATAAGCAGAAACAGTGTGTGTGGTATGTGTGGTGTGTGTATATATGAGACATTATTTAGTTAGGGGCTCCAGGAAAGGGCTCACTGAGAACATGACCTTTGAGTGAAGACCTAGAGCAAATGAAGGATGGCTATGAAAACATCTGGGGAAGACTATTCCAGTCATTGGTGGGTTTTGATTAGAAGAGCAACAGGAAGAAGGTGGCCATCTTGTTTCCTTCAAGTTCCATTTTTAGGTTGCTTCCCCTGGGATCTAAGTTGTCAGAGCTTCTCAAGGCAGCAGATGAGGCCAAAGGGGCCCAGATGGGTAGGGACAGGGATGGCACAGGACTGCTCACAGGCATCCTTCTTGGGCACAGGGGGGCAGTCTAAGAAAAAAGTCCCAAGTATTTGTGTCCAGGCCCTACTCTCGTTCAGGAAGAAGTCAGCTGAGGTTTCTCCAGGTGGTTTTCCCTTCAGCCTGGTATTACAGGCTTCTCTAATTTAGTATGTGCCTTCTATTCTAGATCAACACCCCTTTCCTTCTTGTGAACCCCCGTTGGGCCAGAATACTCCTGCAAACAGCTCTTCTGGGTTCCACCAACCACAGTCTAGGTGAGTCCTTTATACACTGAGAAGTCCCAGATTAGCCTTCTTCAAGGCATTGATAGGCAGGCTGACACTAGAGCGAGGTGTGTGAGGCCCTAGGATGCACAATTTGGGTTGATACTTCCTGTCAGGGTTGCATAAGTGCACCTGTCTCAACCTACTTTCAGCTTGGAATGACTGTTCGTTAAGTGGGAACACTAGCTATAATGTTATCGTGTGGCATAATTCCCAAGGAGTGTCCGCCGAGCATTCCTATGGGAGAAGGTGGCAGACAGAAGGGGCAAAGTGTTCCAAACTGCCTTCATCCTAGATCCCTTTCTTACAGAGTAGATAGAGGCCTTTGTTTTCAGAGGGTCACACTGTTGGAAAGTCAGCAGTAGATGCACACTATTTCTCAGTCTATCTTCTCCCACAACTATTGATCTTTCAATACAATATCCAGTCTCCTAAACTAGTTTGACTCATACCTGAACCCACAGTGCTGGCCAGTGCTCTTCAGAATGTGTGGGCCCAGTCAAGAGTCTTAGTCAAGATCAACTGCAGCTTCTTCACATTTGGATGGCACTTACAAATACACAGTCATTTCATCTTCTGAATAGCTCCCATTACTTTTCTTATGATAGAGTAATCCCAGATGGTAGATTATTCAGTGTTAAAAGGTTACAACTGTTCCATCCAGTATGGTGGCCACTAGCCACATGTGTTTGTTTAAATTAAAATTAATTACAATGAAATAAAATTAGAAATTCAGTTTCCCAGCTCCTCATTTCAAGAACTCAACCATCATGGGTGGCTAGTGGCTACCATATTGGACAGCACAGACATAGAACATTTCTCTCTTTGCAGAAAACTTTGTTATATATCACTGATGATTTGCCCAAAGCTCCATGGCCTTTTACAAGCTGACCTGAAACCAGAACCTGAATTCTGAGCCAGACCCTGAATTCTGAGCCAGACCCTGCCTCAGGAGAGGAGCTGCTCCCATGCAAAAAAGACTGTGCACCTGAATGGGCCACAGTCAAAGGAGGGTGGGAGGGACATGATGGTGTAGGCCACGGGCAGGAGGCTGAGGAAGAGCACCAGCAGCAGCAGGCCCATGTAGAAGTTGTTGGATCGGGAGGCTTTGAACACACGTTCATGGGGGACATTGCTGCTCATCACTGCCCAGCACTGGAAGTACATGGAGGTCAGCAGCCGCAGGACATTAATGCCCACCAGTCCCGGTGCATAGAAGGAGCCCATCCTGGAAGGGCAAAAACCGGACACCTGGTTGGCCAGGTAGCAGGAAAGGTCTGGGAAGGCTGATAGGAGGAAATGGGATGGAGGGTTAGGGGCGTGAGGTGAAGCTGTTTCCCTGCAGGTCCCAATGACAGGGGCCTCCCATTTAATGAGGCCATTTATCACCAAGCCATAGCCACCCTGTCGACAAGAAAGGGAGACACTCTGAGCTTGGGTTCTGGTCAGGATTGTACCACTGCCTCCCTACTAAACCTCATGTCTCCAAGGTCTCCATTAATGGCATTGCTGTAGGACAATGGTTTGAGGAAGTCCTTGGCACCTCAAAAGTCTTTAGTTGAAGTTATGTAGCTTCCTCTCACTTTATTTCCAGAGGAGAAAGTTTCTTATTTCATCTACCTTCTCCCTCCTATCCTTTCTTTACCGCTTCCTTCCCTCTTCCTTCTTTCTCCTCCTTCCTTTCTCCTTTCCTTTCTCCTTTCTTCCCTTCTTTTCTTCTCTCCCTCCCTCCTCTCTCTCTCCATCTCTACTTTCATGGTAGCACATGGATGGGCCAGAAACGGTCCTGGGTCTCATCCAGTCCTGCCCTCCACTTTTCACGTGGAAGAAGGAAGTTCAGAGAGCTAAGATGATTTGTTCAGCTTCCTCCAAGTTAGCTGTGTGGCAAAGCCTGGGATTCTAGTTTTTTTGACTCCCCAAATTAGGTGATCCTCAAATGAAACGGATAACTTACCAGATCATTCCTTGGTTGAAGATCAAACCCAGTACATTTCCACTAATATCAAACTCAGCATATGAGGGCTAGAGAGAGAGAAAGAAAACATGTTAGATGGTACCAGCCAAATGCTATTATCAACCAACTGATGAGACCAACGTCACTCCATCTCACAGAGTCAGTTTTGGTAATAAGAGAGGAAACACAGGTTCAGGTCTCTGTTTCTTTAACATGTTTTAACTTTTAAAGAAAAGTTTTGAAGTTTCTCCAAGCTGGAACTTCTTTAAAATTCAAAATATAATAGCTTCTGCCTTTTAGGCTGACACTGTGTTCTTGAGAGGAACTTAGCTCCTATAAGAACATTTTATTAATGCTTTAATCAGAAATTTACCTTGGCATTATAACCAAGGAGGAAATCTTATTAGCAATGAGATATAAACAATTAATTAAGGAATCAAATAAAAGATGTCTTTAAAACAATCAAAAACCAAAACTAAATTGTTCTTCTAATTCTCCTTTCTCCTCACCTTCCTCCAGGCTGAGAGAAGTTTGTAGGAACAAAAGAGCTCTGCCTGACTGAGATTTCAGGCTGACCTATTTTCAGAGTTTTGATTTTACTAGTATCTGGAAAAACCTGAAGTTCCTGAACACTGAGGCGCCTGGGATCCTCAGGAAGCATGCTTTTACCCATGTCCCAATTTGTCTTCCAGAAATGAAAATAAAAGGGACAAGAATGAGCTAAGAAAAAATGAGAAGTTAGAAAAGAGATAAGAAAGTTCAGGAAAACATGGATCAGAAGAGGGAAGATTCATAATCCAAATACCTGGCAGTTAAATCTTCAGAATTTAAATTTTAATTATTTTAAAATATTTTTAAATTTATCTACTGGGCTGTGTGCCCTGCTTAGGAAAAATCTTCTGTACCCCCAAGATTTTAAGTTTATATATGCTTTCATTTAGAAATTTACAATTTCATTTTTTTTGATGTTTAAAACTTTGATTCACCTACAATTAATTTACCTATGTAAAATGAGTGAGGGATTTAGTCCCCTGCCCACTCCCAGTTCATTTTTATATAATCCTTCTTTATCCCACTGATTCAAAAGACTCTCTTTGTCCTAACCTGAAGTCCCATAAAGAGTGTATTGTTCTGGACTTTTTATTCTGTTTCATCAATAAGTTTGTCTATCCCCTGATACCAGTTTTAGTAATTATAGTGTCAGCCTGTGTTTTAATATAACAGTAGATCCAGTTATTTTTATTCTGCATTCTAAAAAATTTTCCTAGATATTCCCACATATGTATGTTTTGAATAAACTTCAGTACAACTTTGGGGTCTTGTTGAATTTATAAATTGATATGAAGACATCTGGGCAATATTGTATCTTCCTATCAAAGATATCATCTTCTTGGAGGATGAAATCCTTTCATCGTTGTTCTCAGACAAGATTATGAAATTTTCCTTGCCACTGAGGAGAAGTTCAGTAGGCTTGTTTAAAACTGGTGGGGAGCCAGGCGCCATGGTGCACACCTGTAATCCCAGCAGCTTGGGAGGCTGAGGCAGGAGGATTACAAGTTCAAAGCCAGCCTCAGCAACTAAGTGAGGCTCTAAGCAACTTAGTGAGACCCTGTCTCAAAATAAAAAATTTAAAAAAGGGTTGGGGATGTTGCTCAATCGTTGGTACCTGGGTTCAATCGTTGGTACCAAAAAGATAAAATAAAACTGGTGGGGGACTAAAAGAAAAAAATATGTGTGATAGAAATCTGCACCCTTACCTAAACCAGGCATCCCACTGCAAACCAGGATGAGGGTTACATAGGTAACCAGGATGTGGAGCCTCTCGCTGGGAGCTCAGTTAAGGGAGAGCTCCCAACCCAACACCAATGACTGATGGGTGGGCCAATGAGGTGTGTGGAAGAGACATGCACAGGAAAAATGAATGGGCCAGAGGTGCTACCAGATCTGAGCAGGTCACTCTGGAGAAGAAATGGCACATTTTCAGAATGAGCAGTTTACCAGGTAAGTGGGGAAGAGGAGCATTCCAGGAGGAAGGAATAGGAGACACAAGAGGTTTCTCAAAGCATAAACCAGATGGTTACTGAGTTTTTTGTGTGTTCAGGACTTTGTAAAACATTCGCATCCATCCTAGGATTTCAGCCTCCCTAAGGAGAGTTGATGTTGTGCAAATCAGTCTCTCTCTCTCTCTCTCTCTCTTTCCTTTCTTCCTTCTTTCCTCTTTCTTTCCTTCTTTCTTTCTTTCTTTCTTTCTTTCTTTCTTTCTTTCTTTCTTTCTTTCTTTCTTTCTTTCTTCCTCTTTCTTTCTTCTTTCTTTATAGTGAAGCTGAAAATTTATCACCTAGTAACATCACAACCATCCTACCATCACAGTACAATGCATTACTCATGTCTGTGGTGATGCTAATGTGCAAAAACCCACTGTGCAGGTGTTCCTTAACCAACCATCTGCTCAGTACTGAAGTGTATGGTTCACCTTTTCCAGAGACTGAATACCTACCTTTCCGAATAAAGTCACATTGGGCAAAAGAAAAGTTGCTTCCATGAAGGCAAAAAGGACCCTTAAAAGAGATACAGATCAAATACTACCCACTTCACAGAGCAGAGACTTTCATGAAGCACAGAAAGAAATGAAATGCACAAGAACACATCTGGCTGTAAGTGCCAAAGAAGATGGTTGAAGCACCTTTATGTGAAATGTCTATGAAAGTAACCTACAAATCCAGCCTCCAGGTCCCAGCACCAGCAGTAATTCATGAACCGGACAAAACAAGCCCGTAGGAAGTCCCCCAGCAGGATGGTGATGTATGTTACCAGCATGTCGGACACTGTCAGCCTCATGAATTCCTGCAAGAAGGAACACAGAAAAAGGGAGTGGTCAGGGTTTGATTTTGCTCTCTTCTCCCAACTGACTGTAGCCATACAAACTCTCCCCCACCTGCCAGAATCCACCTCTGTGGTCTTCTGATTCTTCACGGTAGAGGGGGTTCAGAGAAAGGACCTTGTGCTCTGGAGATTGCTTAAGTTCAGTCCCAGCTCTATAAATTATTAGTTGTAGGCTTTGGAATAATCTTGGAACCAGTCATAATATCACTCTTTCTGAGAGATTTGCAGATTGTGTGCATATTGCCTGGTACATTGACAATGCCTCGTACATCAAAATCATCATCAGTAAAACCTGAAGGCTCCCGCCTTGCTTCCCCCACCTGCTCGGAAATGCCAGTTGTCCCCATTAGGACTGAACACAACTGTTATTCACCAGGACGGCAGCTGAATTTTTTTTCCATTTCCTACTAATCAGATTTTTTCCCAAGTTTATGGAGAAAATAAAATGTAGAAGAACCCAAAGCAAAAGAACAAAGCTTTCCCTACTTTTGTTAAATACACATCATTTACTAACTTTTTTTTTTTTTTTTTTCCGAAAAATTGAAGGGATCCACTCAACACAGTTTTTAAGATAGCAAGTAGATTTGCGGTTCTCCAGTCACGGAGGGTCTACCCTCCAAATAATTAAGGAATTCCTGCTGGATATGAACAGTGGATGCATTTTCAGGGTTTTTCCTCAAATGGAAACATCAAAGAAGGAACAACAAAGAACTGAGAGCAATAGACACCTTTTCAGAGAGCATAACTACTCACAATGCCCACAGCTGTCTCCCAGCAAGAACCCCGGGGCACATCTGCAGGGTGCAGGGGTGGCCGGGGGACACTGTCGTTCCAACCTGAGGAATTGTAGTAGTTAAACAGAGTCCAGTGAGTGATGTTCTTTACCGTCTCTTCATTAGAAAGCTAGAACAGAATATGGAGATATGGGATTGGAAGGAGCCCAACTGTGTCTGCAGGAACCACACATGAAGCTAGGAGATGCCATACCCTGCCATCCAACCCCTGCTCTACCCTTGCAGAGTCTTTGCAGGAATTCTCTCCCTGGCCTTTCAATCTATCCAGGAAAGGGAGCAATGGGCTGAAGTTCTCGGGTCTTCTCCTCTAAGTTAGCATCCCTCTATCCATCCATCCATCGATTCATCTATCCATTCATTCTTTTTTGAGAATAATTTATTCAGGGTCTTTTCTTGGCATACAAGATAGTGATGCCAGAACTGACCAAGAGAGACAGGTCTTCCCTCTGGACGTTTAAGTCTAGTAAATGACAGGTGACAATGTCGAGACAGAGACTTCCTGGGGGCAGTGTCATCAGGGAGGATTAGTCAACTAGTCAAACATGGGGAGAAGGGTGAAGAGGGAGGCAAGAGAGACTTCTGCCCGAGGAGACAATGTGAGGTTCAGGGAGGAGCAGTCTCCTGTGTTGGGAAGGAAGCCAGAGATGAGGGTACTGGGATGGATAAGGGCGAGAGCCAGTCATTGCCATGTTTAGACCCTTGTAACAGTTTACCACTAACCTCAGGTGGAAGAAGGGTAAAAGGGGTGTCATTCATCACCTGGACCTCCCTGCTCCCAGTCTAATTTTTCACTTCATTTTCTCCACTCCATTGTTCAGCTGCCCACATTTCCTGTTGGCGTTGGCGCTTCCCTCTGCTTTATCCAATGTTTGCTAAGATTTGTCTGAGGTGGATGTTCCTTGGGACTCACAGGAAGTTTTCCACAGCTTATCTCACTCTGTTCTGTAATTGTCCATTCATCTGTTATTGATGAGACTGTATGCTGAGGGAAGCCCTGTTTTTATTAGCCATTTCTCTGTCCCTACTACCTCATATGCCTGGAATAAACTCGGAGTAAATCATTCTCGAAAATAAATAAATAATAAATGTACAGATGGCTGGATGGAACCTCTCCTCTGTGTGCACTGACAGGCTTCTCTGGCTTTGCAGTAATCCCATCGCATGCCCGCATGCCGTAATGAATGTGTCTGTCTCCTGGCCCAGAGCGTGAATGCACTTGGAACAGGGCTGCTCTCTTCTGTGCCCCAGGGCCTCCCACAGTGGGTGCTGCATAACTGGCCAGCGTTGGTGAGTGGTTCAGTTAACCATGCCCCATCATCTCCACAGACAATGACTTAGCTGTGAATCACTATGGAAGCCATGAAGCAAAATGGGAAGGGATACAGATAAAACATTCAAGGTACTAAATGGCATGTCAATGACGCGGAGAAAGGATAAAGAAGTATAGCAAAATGTAAACAATCATGGTCCTTGAATCATGGAGTGTGTAGACATTTTTTCTTCATTTCCTTTTTCTAAACTTCCAACATTTAACTAATATAAATTTTGCATCATGAAATTACTATATTACAAAAGGTGGATTCCAGGCATTGGGGGAGTTCATTTACCTTGAGGTGGACGTCATCCATCAGGGCCAAGAGAAATGTGTAGAGGTTTCCCAGGAAGAGTGCAAAGATGCGTCCCAGCTGCCACTTCAGTCCAATGCGTGGGTGGTAATTCTCCAGGGCAGCGATGGTTTCAAATAGAGGGGGACAAAACATCCCAAGCAAGGACATCACAATCTCAACCTGAGAAATCAGGACAGTGAGTCTGGGCTACTTGTGTCTTCCACATTACTTTCTTGGCCACCATGCCTGCACTCCATGGCCAGTCCATCTCCCTGCTGTCCCCTCCTCTGCCCCTTGGGATTCCCTGGGGTATCTGTGACTTTCTGTGTGACCCTGAGCAGTCAGCATATGCCTGCACATCATCACTGACCCTTAGTTGGTTGCTGTCATGATCGTTGCTGTTTATAAAGATAAAAAACAAAATTTCTTAAAGGAGAAAATATCCCACTGAACCCCACTGATATGTACAATTAATACGTTAATCAAAACTAAACTAATAAAATTATCCATCAGGCAAATGCAAATTAAAACTGCAATGAGATGTCATTTCACCCCATTTAGAATGGCTGTAACTAAAAAAATAATAACAACAAATGTCAGCAAAGAGGTGAGAAGAAAGGAACTCTATACATGTTGGTGGGAATGTAAATTAATACAGTCATTATGGAAAACAGTAAGTAAGTTCCTCCCAAAACTGAAAGAAGATCTACCATATGATTCAATGATTCCACTTTTGGGTATGTACCCAAAGGCAATGAAATTGGCACACCAAAACACCAAAGAGATGCCTGAATATCCCATATTTATTGTAACACTTTACCATAGCTAAAATATGGAATTGCCCTAGTTGCCCATCAATGGATAAATGGATAAGGAAAATGTGTGTATATGTATATATATATATATATAAAATAAATATATATCAAATGATATATATGCATATCAAATATATATACATATATATATATACACATACATACAAAGAAATATTCTTTCAACTTGAAGAAGAATGAAATCCTGTTATTTACAGCAAAATGAAAGGAACTGAAGAACACTAAGTGAAATAAACTGGACCCAGAAAGATAAGTACCAACGTTTTCTGACCTACGTGGAAGTTAAAAAACATCATTAACCCAAATGTAGAATAGTGATTTCTAGCAATTGGGAAAGGGAGGAGTTGGGAGGAGTGATAAAGGTAGTCTGGGATTAACCAGGGCATGCTGTATGCATGTGTTGAAATATTCCAATGAACCCCACTAATGTGTAAAATTGTTATAGTTTGGATGTGAGGTGTCCCCAAAAAAACTCATGTGTGAGACAATGCAAGAAGGTTAGAGGACAAATGACTGGGTTATGACAGCCTTAATCCAATCAGTGAATTCGTTCCCTGATGGGATTAATTGAGTGGTAACTGAAAGTGGGTAGGGTGCAGCTGGAGGAGGTGAGGCATTGGAGTGTGCCTTTGGGGTACATGTTTTGTATCTGGCAAGTGGAGTCTCTCTCTCTGTTTTCTTATCATCATGTGAGTTGCTTCCCTCTGCCACACTCTTCCGCCATGGTGTTCAGCCTCATCTTGAACCCTGAGGAATGGAGCTAGCCCTCTATGGACTGAGACCTCTGAGAGCATGAAATTGTGAGCCCCAAATATACTTTTCCTCCTCTAAAATTGTTCCTTCAGGTCTTTTAGTCATAGCAGCAGAAAAACTGACTAAAACAACAATTAAGGGTATTTCTTGTCCCGACCCCTTCTTTTTCAATCGCTCTTCTCTCTCTCTTTCCCTCTCTCTCTGCTTCCTGGCTGTCATGAATTGAGCAGTTCACTTTTGGGTATATATACAAAGCATTTGAGATCAGCACACCAAAGGATACTTGCTTCATGAAGGAGCAAATGAGTCCTACTGGGCAGTGCTTGGTGATCTGTACAAGTTGTGAATTGGGTAGGCATCACCATGGTAGCCCTCATCTCAAGAGCATCACAGACAGGAAACTCAGATCACATAAGAGAACTGACAGGAGAGGCCATGAGTGTGGTCAAGAGTGTGGCATTTGGAGTTAGCTTTCTGGTTTCCAGCCCCAGCTCTTTAATACTTGCTGGCTCCATAACTTAGCAAAAGTTACAAAGCTTATCTTGTTTCTTCATTCATAAAATGAGGATGGCAGTTCTTGTGAGAATCATAAGAGAAGATGTATGTAAATCTACTATTCCAGAGGCTGTTAAATACTCAATTTTGGCTTCAATTTTGGGAGAATCCTGACTAGTATAACCAGATCTGAGCTCAGTGGGACATTCTCATTGCAATGGAATGGTTGGTCAACTGCAGGTTGGTCAGCTCTCCTGGGCTGTTCCTCACTCTTCTACTCTGTGTTCAAAATGGACAAAGCAGCTAAATAACAAAACCAAAAATCCAGAGGCAACCAAAATAGGTGACACAGGGTTGCCATGAATCCTGACATACAAGAAGGTGTGAACATACAGTTAACAGCCCTAAGAGCTGATGAGATACTGGTGTCTGCATGAGAGGAAGCCAAGAGAAGCAAACAAGTCAGAGACCAGAGAATGTTAGAAGAGCCAACAGGCACTTCATCAAAGCAGGGCAGCTAAATCTGAGAACAGCAGTTGGAGCTGCAAGGAACTTGGCTCAATCCAATGAGGGAGGGGCTGGGGATACAGCTCAGTTGGTAGAGTGCCTGCCTTGCCATGCCCAAGGCCTTGGGTTCAATCCCCATCAAATTCACCCAAACAATGGAAGCAGAAGCTCTGTTAAGTCAGGAAAGTTATCCTGAACCATGTCACACTAATTGCTCAGGAAAACTAACTTCATATAGAAATAAACAGTAGAAAAAAAAAAACTTCTGAGGTCAAAGGCCACGCAAAGTTGTAAGAAAAAAGAAGAGAAGATAAAAGACCTTTAGGCATGAAAGCACACCAAACAGTTATTTGTACAAAACAGTCCACATTTTACTCTAGCATTAAAAACAAGCTGAAAGACGTTAAGAAGAGTCACAAGTCATAAAATAATAATATAAATAAAAAATCATAAAAAAACAAAAGTGGGACAACAGGAGTTAGTAAAGAATTAAAAATAAAGGGAAATGTCATATTAACAGTGAAGAATGTAACTAAAAAAATCATGAGAAATCAATAAATATAATAATGACAAGGGAAACAAAACATGAAAAGAAGAAGTATCTTAAAAATAAAAAAGATCAATAAAGAAAGAGGTTGGGCTGGGGAGATAGCTCAGTCGGTAGAGTGCTTGCCTTGCAAGCACAAAGCCCTGGGTTTGATCCCCAGCACCGCAAAAAAAATATAAATAAAAAATAAAAAAATAAAGAGGTTAATATAATCCGAGAGAAAATGATATGTATTGGAGCTTGACAAAGAAGATCCAAAATATGCATAAAAGGAGTTTTCAAAGAAAACCCAAACAAAGGAGCAGAACAAATTTTAAAAACCATAGTTCAATTACTTGTTCCTTAAATTGAAAACAAGTTATGGTCACTTAAAATTTTTATGGTTTTTATTGGTGTGTTGTAATTATACCTAATAGTGGGATTTATTGTGACAGATTCATGCATGCACATAATTTGATCGATAACATTCATGGATAGCATACCTGTCCTTCCCCCTCCTCCCTCCCTCTTGATTCTCTTCCTCTACTCTGTTGGTCTTCCTTCTATTTTCATGAGATTCCTTTTTTTTCTCTCTAGTTTCTGTATATGAGAGAAAACATTTGACCCTTGACTTTCTGAGTCTGGCTTATTTCATTTAGTATGATTCTCTCCAGTTCCATCCATTTACCAGCAAATGGCATAATTTCATTCTCTTTTATGGCTGAGTATAACTTCACTATGTGTTGGGACTAATGACACGTTAACTAACTCAGGCTGACTCCTTACTCCCTGGCGAGTGAGCAAGATCAAGGCCTCAAAGGCGGTTTCAATAGTTAATCGGACCACCTTCAGGGATTGGTTAACAATAGTTCCACGAACGTGATCAGCTCGTGCTTGCCATATAGTCTTTTGGGACTCTTGCCTGCGTGAACACCCCATGCCTTGCTGACCTTTAAGCTGATTGGTTCTCGCCTAGCCCCCACCCTACATAAAAGCTGTGTGATTTCCTCAATAAACGAGTTCCTGCTATGACGGGTCTCCCTGACGCGTCTGATTGTCCTCTGCATAGAGGGCTGGGAGCCGGCGGTCAGTTGGCCTTACCTATCCTGGTCTGACCTTGTTGGGGAGTGTCCCCTTCCCATGCCGCTGGTCGAGCAGAGCAAGGGGGCTTAAGACCCCAACAACTATGTATATATACCATATTGTCTTTATCCATTCTTCTGTTGATGGACACCTAGGTTGGCTCCATACTTGGCTATTGTGAATTGTGCTGCTATAAACTTCATGTATCACTATGGTATACTGATTTTAGTTCTACTGGATAAATACCAAGGAGTGGAATATCTGGGTCAAATGGTGATCACCGAATTTTCTTTTTATTTGGAAAGAAAACACTATATACCTGATAATATCAACTCATAATGAACAACACAAAGATATAGTCTAGTAAAATTAATGGACTTTAAAGAAATTTCCTCTTGGCATGTAGGGAAGAGAAGCAAGTGACTATAAGGAAAAGAAAATTAGAATAGTATATCAGAATTCTTTCTGACAGAAGTGCTTTTTGCCAGAAGACAATGGAGTTATATATATAAGACATTCAAGGAAAGAAAATGTGAGCCATGAATTTCATATCCAACAAAACTGGTTTTTAACCAGGTGTGATGGTGCATGTCCATAATCCCAGCAGCTCAGGAGGCTGAGGCAAGAGGATTGAGAATTCAAAGGCAGTCTCAGCAAAAACGAGGCACTAAGCAACTCGGTGAGACCTGTTCTAAATAAAATACAAAATAGGCTTGGGAATGTGGCTCAGTGGTCAAGTGCCCCTGAATCCCAGGAACCCGACAAACAAACAAACAAACAAACAAAAACTGGCTTTTAAGTATAAAGAGCTCAGACAATTATGAATGTGCAGAACTCAGGAAATACTGTTTGCATGAACATCTCCTGACGAATATTTAAGAACAACTACTGCAAGAGTAGAAGTTATCAGGGAGATGCAGATCAGTTTGGTGAGGGGAGCCCACAAGGTTGTCCCTTCCTTCTGCTCTAGATAAGTCCCAGGGCAGAAACCTTGTCTCTCCAGCCTAGTTGGACTGAACTGTCTCCACGTCCCCAGTTCATATGTTGACGCTCTAACCCCTAGTGTGGTAGTGTTTGGAAGTAGGTCTTTTAAGGAAGTAATTAAGGTTTAATGAAGTTAAAAAGTTGGCCCTAATTGAATATGACTGGTGTCCTTATAAGACATAGAGTCATGGGGGATACACATACACAGAGCAAAGGTCACGTGAGGACATAGAGAAGGCAGCCATCTACAAGTGAAGAAGGGGAGCTGCAGGAGAAACCAACTCTGCCGATACCTTGATCTTGGACTTCCAACCTCCAGAATTGTGAGAAAGTAAATTCCTGTTATTTAATCCACCCAGTCTGTAGTATTTTGTTATGGCAGCTCCAACAGACTAAGGCCTAGGCTCCCAGTGGAATGGGAAATGGAGCCACCTCTTTCTGAGCAAAACTATAAAATCACATTGCAAAGGACTATGCATACAAGGATAGGAAGACTCTGTGGCCTTTTCACAGCACCACAGATGTCAAACTCTCAAAGAGATTTATGGATTCCATATAAACACAATAAAACCTTAATGTCTTTTATTGTGAATCTCCATGACAGAATTCACTCTTACCAGATACCAAGGCAAACTAAGAGTCAGTATAGTATGTCAGCATGTTATTAGTGCAGGAATAGAAAAGAGCCCAGAATCACATCCATATGTTAATAGACACTTGATTTAAGATGTACAGTACAGGAAAGGATCGCCTTTTTCATAATTGGTGTTAGGAAAACTGGTTGTCCAGATGATTGACATGATATTTATAATCCATCTTTATCTAGTTACAAAGGTCAGCCCCCAAAGTCTAATAATAGGTGATTCTTTGCTCAAGATGTTCATGCTACTTCTGGAAAGTGATGCAATTCCACTTCTTAAAATAAGTTCTATAATCTAGACTTCTAGTAATTCTGCTGAATAATACAGGAAGCAGTGAATTCAGTATTTGCCCTCAATATTCACTTCATTAGTAATGTCCTTCTTACCTCGTTCCTTTCATACCAGCTGACATTCTGCATTTTGGAGAATTCCTGGGATCGTTTCACCACAAAGTAAATGAGGTACCCACTTCCACACAAACAGCAAATGATGAGAAAGTTAGCCAGGACACGAAGAAATCTTGTCAAGTGGATATTTTCTTCTTTGTTACTCTCTTGTTCATCCACTATTGATTCCTTAGTTGTATGAAAATGAGATATGAATAAGATCAGGCCAGGAACCAACAATAATAGTTGTTGAGTCCCTGAGAAAAATAATTTTTGTATTTCCATAAATAAATATAAATAATACAGGGGGAATGATGTAATGCCCTGTGTTCTATGGAGAGTTAGTTATCATTTTTAAAAAATATACATATATTTTGGTTGTCAATGGATCTTTATTTTATTTATTTATATGTAATGCTGAGAATGGAGCCCAGTGCCTCACATATACTAGGCAAGTGCTCTACCACTGAGCCACAACCCAAGCCCAGTTATTATTTTTTTAAGAAAGTATATTTTAGCCAGGTAAATATATTTTAGCCTGTAATCCCAGTGACTGGAGAGGCTGAAGCAGAAAGATCAAGAGTTCAAAGGCAGCCTCAGCAACTTAGTGAGGCACTAAACAACTCAGCAAGACCCTGTCTCTAAATAAAATATTAAAAAGGGCTGGGATGCCTCTCAGTTGTTAAGTACTTCTGGGTTCAATCCCTGGTTAAAACAAACCAACCAACCAAAAAAAAAAAAAAAAAAAAAAACAGAAAGAAAGTATATTTTGTTATTTTTATTTTGGTACATGTAATAAGAAAGGCTGAGATTTACTGAATACTCACTAAATGTCAGACATGATAGAAACATTTTCCATTTATTATCCCTCTTAACAGAAAACCAATGTAATAGTTACAATTGCCCACATGATAGATACTAAGACCAAGAGACCTCAGTAGCTGTTTAGGATTGTTTTAAATCAGTAGATAAAATTGAATCTTAACACTATTGAGTCTTCTAATACAGGGCTCAGCAACTTTTCCTACCCAAGTCCATACAGTAATTATTGTTGGCTTTTAGGCCATATGATCTCTTTCATGACTACTCATCTATGCCATTATAGCATGAAAGTAACCATAGACAATAAGTAAATAATGGGCATAGATATATCTCAAATATTTTTTCACAAAAGTATACAGCAGGCAGGATTTGGCCCCTGGTCGTAGTTTTCTACTCCAGTTCTTATCCATGAATATGGTATATTTCTCCATTTTTGAAGGGGTTTCTTAATTTTTTTCAACACTGTTTTGTCCCTTTTTGGTGTATTGTTCTCATATATATTGTGTGTAGGTAAATTTATTCCTAGGTATTTTAGGTTTTGAATACTACTGCAAATAGAATTTTAAAAATATTTTCTAGTCAGGCATGGTGGTGCACACCTGTAATCTCAGTGACTCAGGAGGCTGGAGGCAGGAGGATTAAAAGTCCAAAGCCAGCCTCACCAACTCAGTGAGGCTCTAAGAAACTTAGCGAGACCCTGCCTCAAAACAAAAAATAAAAAGGGCTGGGGAATGTGACTCATTAGTTAAGTGCCACTCCCTGGTAAGCCCCCTCCCACCAAATATTTTCTAATTGTCCTCTGCTAGTAAATACAGGACATAATGTTTGTTTACTGACCTTGTGTCATGTAACATAACTCTCTACGATGACACAAATAGTAAGTGGCAGATCTAGAAGGGAAAATGAGTTCTCCCAGACACCAAAGCCTCCTTGGGATTAGGATTAGGTTCACTAACTCATGAGGGAGTTAGCACATTAGCTCACATAGTTTTCACAACATCAGCTTTGTTGTGTAAGTGTATTACCTCCATCTTTAATGGACTTGGAGAAGACTTTCTCCTCACATGTTCAAAGTGCTCCAGGCATTGATCTTTGTCCCTCCCTGCAGGAAGAGTCAAAGCCCCCTCTACCCATATGCATGTGGCCACAGGTTCCCCACTGCTGTGAGAAGGAGAAGGGGAGAGAACCCAGTTGGCTCCCTACCCACCCGCCACCATTGCCAGGCCAACAGGTCTTGGGCTTATTAAACCTGTGCATTGAATTGCAAGCTGAAGCCTGCAGGTGGGTGGCAATGCCATCCAGGGGCATCAGTCAGTTCTCCCAGGAAAGGCTGGGAGAGAGGGGATGGAAGAACAGATAGCCAAGCACAGTTGTGGTGTACACCTGACCTCCATCAGGTCTGATGCATCAGACAGGAGAAATATTGGACCAGCAAGAACTTGGTAGGTTTAACAGTCTCAGGGGGAAAATACAATGTGCAGTGCTTGAGTGCCACAGTTTCTGACTTTGTTTATTTGTTTAGTGTTTGGTTTGTCACTGTAGATGAACCATCATCCTGTAGCCTGCCCAAATCTCTTCTGTGAACAAATCAGTGAGATCACTTTGTATGGATTGTATGAAACATAGGATTGATTCCTTGATTCCCGTATCCTAAAACCAGGGTTCTCAACTCTTCCTGGGTGTTCTAATCACTTGCAGAGATTTAAAAAACAAACACAAACAAATGAACGCCATGCTGGGTGCAGTGGCGCACACCTATAATCCCAGCAGCTTGGGAGGCTGAGGCTGGAGGATGGAGAGTTCAAACCCAGACTCAGCAATTTAATGAGGCCCTAAGAAACTCAGTGAGATCCTGTCTCTAAATAAAATATAAAAAGGGCTGGGGATGTGGCCCAGTGGTTAAGTACCCTTGGATTCAATCCTTGGTACCAACAAAACAAAACAAAAAAAATCAGGACCCCATCCCAGACTGATTACATCGGAATCTTGGGGGCGGGACCAGCTCCCTAGGTGACTATAGCAAGCAGAAAATGTTGACAAGTGTTGCCCCAATGAGTCCTTCCATATTCTCCAGTAGAGAGCAGTTTCCTGAGGAAATAGGCGGGACAAGATCCCAGCATCCAGGATTTCCCACCATGTGAGAGGGACTGTGGGTACCTTCTACAAGCCATCTTGCAGGCCAGGCTTGTGCTACGGGTACAGTTCTTGCCATAGATTATTTGTGGGATCTTATTTCCTATGTCCCAGATGGGACAAGTCTTCTAAAGATTGGAGGACCCAGAGGTGTCAGGGAAGTAGGAATTGCCCTGGGTAATTACCTTGAAGCTGGTGGTGATGGATGCATACTTGTTGTCGGCCGTCTCTGAATTCCCAATCAGGTAGTCCCAGCTGGTGAACATCTTGAAGCTGAATGTGAAATTGTCATTCTCCCCCTCACTTGTGCTCCCCTGGGTATTGCTGGCCATCCTGTAGGGCACACACCACTGTTCTCGTGCCTGCCCTATTTCTGCTGTGTCACCCCAAAGGATCCTTGGCCTGCGTCAGACTTGACACAGGTAGCAAACAGGCGGCAGGCATTCAAAGAAGGAATGAGCTAGGTAGGGACCTGAACCCAGTCAGCTTTGATGATAATCAGGGGGCCTCCCCCTCTCCTCAAATTCAGAGTCCCCTGTAGGCACACACGGTGTCAACTGGGTAACAGGTAGCCTGCAGGATACAGGACATTTGACCACGTTTTCTACCCTTGTACTTGATTTCCTCTGGCTTGGTTCACTCTTTATGGGGACTCTATCCTCAAAGAGAAGCACACTCCTCTAAGTCATCTATTTTCTGGAATAGAGCACATACCTTTTTGCCAGTGACCCCTGAGGAAGTTGGTATGGCTATCTGGTAATCCATTTTTTTCTTAAGCAAGCTTGGCTCAAAGTACCTTCCTTGTGGCCCACATATTTCAGCCTACCTGTCTTCAGCCTCTCTGTGCTCAAGTGGCATTCAGCCCTGTGGGAATCACAGAATTCCAAGCAGAGGCTCTCTCGGATACTTGGGGGGCTTTGTGCTTCTCCCTAATTCTGGCTCATGTGTTGGCTTTTTAGATTGGCTCTGCCACGGGACTTAACTTTCGGGTTCATCACAGAGACATTCCATATCTCTATACTTTGCTGTGATAGGAACAGTCAAAAAGTTATAACATGAAGGCCAAGAATAAAACCAAGTTTGTCTCCTTGTTTTGTCCCTTTTGTTGATAGAGATGGGTGGCCTGATGTCACCCAGTGGTCACTGTTGAGTGCTGGGCAGGGCCTGTGAGCAGCAGCACTTTCCCCCGAGAGGATGCAACAGGAAGCCACATCGGGCTCCACACGGCCCTATCAGGAGGTCCCACCAGGCTCTGCGGGGTTCTACTCCTGTCCCGGAGACTCCGCGTTCTCCTGGGAGAAGCCACTCCGTGTGGCTCTGCTGAGGGGGATGTGGGCCCCGGTGGTCAGGTTTGTGCAGGAGGCTGTGCTCCCACCCCACACCCCATAGCATGGCTAATGGGTCCCCCAACTCCCAAGAAGGCAATTCATAGGATGGGGCAAATGTTTTCTTCAGAGAACATGAATTAAGAAGCACGGACATATTAAAAAGCCATTTCTGATCACAGAGACGGGGAGAGCTGGGGTCATTTAGGTCGCCACGGTTAATCACAGCGGCATGTGTTTATTTAGTATTGGTTCACTGGTTATAGCTTTACATGGTCTGGACTTGGTACCAACATGTAAGGTACAGTCATAGCGTTTTTCTAAAAAGTTGAGCTCTAGAGGAAAGCAGAAACAGGCCCTGCAAACCTCGGGCATTACCTTGCCAGGTTCCATGCTTCCCCTCAAGCCATATTGACCTTTTGGCAGTTTGGGAACCCACTAGATTATTCACTGCCTCCAGGCCTCTGCAGGTGCCCTTCCTCTGTCTAAAATTTCACACCTCAGACGTTCAGCATGGCTGACAGTTCTCTGTCTCATCTAAAGGAGTTTCTATCCCATTTCCCAGAACTCCTCACAGTCACTGGTTTATGATTTTTATACCACATATTAAAATTTGCATATGTTTTGCGTATTTGTTTCCTTGTTTTCTCTTTAAGAAAGTTAGTAGGTATACAGAGCCTCAGGGAGGGAGCTGTTTGCATGAAGGAAAGTCAAAATCTGTACACGAGACAATCATACTTACGATCTAATGACAATCATCAGGCTGTAGCCAAACACGCTGACCCCCACCATAAAGTAAGCCATGGGCAGCCTGTACCTCAGCCACCCAATGGTCCTCTGGTTGTTGTAGTAGCCATAGAAGAGAGCGGAATACTTGATGTAGCCCTGTGGGACAATAAGTCGGAATGCCGAGGGTTTGCAAGTTCGGAGAAGACAGCTGTCAGACACTTCTGTTCTACCAGGGGTTTCTGTCCTGTTTTAACTGGGGTCTCAGGGGATAAGGAAGAGTTCTGGGTGCTCTTGTTCCTCCTTCCACCTCCACCCCGACCCTGTGACTACAGGGTCCATCCAGGTGTCCCCCTCTTTCCCTTCTTCATTCCCCTTCTCTCCCCAGGATGTAGAGCGAATGGAGACAGGAGAGGAGAGCTCTGTCCACTTCCAGATCAGTCAGGGGAAGAGGTGAGCTTATGTGTGCAGCCCACGCCTGCACCCGCAAGCATGCACAGCCGGGGTTATTCTTCCCTATCCCTGGGGTTTGGGGTGGGGTTGTTTGTTTGTTTTGGCTTTGGTTTTTGGTGCCAGGGATTGAACCCAGAGGCACTTAACCACTGAGCCACATTCCCAGCCCTTTTTATTATTTTTTTTAAATTTTGAGACAGGGTCTCACCAAGTTGCTTAGGGCCTCACTAAGTTGCTGAGTCTGGGTTTGAACTTGTGATCCTCCTGCCTCAGCCTCCCAAGCAACTGGGATTACAGTTGTGCACCACCATGCCCAGCTTCCCCAGAGTCTTAATGCTCTAAAAAGTAGATGGGAGTTTGTGAGCTTTTTCAATATTTCACAACTTCTAAAGAAAACTACACATGATAAAGCCCACAGATGAACTGAATTTCAAATTTTGTTTTATTTTTGACTCTGGGGTGTAATTGGCTTTTGGTGTAATAAGTACAATTTTGGGTATAATTATTTAGCTATAATGCAAACTTAGGTTTTTAGCCCTTTTTACATGTCTTTGCTAAATATAAAGTAAGCAATCTTTGTGGAACATCTTCAGTTTGGTTTTGGCAAATAGAATATTTCAACAGGGATCCTCAATGATGTGAAGAATAAAGGAAATCCCTAGTAGCAGTATAGTTGGGTATCCCTGTTCCAAATCACTAGGAAAATTACTCCAACTCATTTCACACATTTCTGAGGGGATTCAACCTGACTTTGAGAGTGAAGGACGGAAGCAGCAATGACCTGCTGTGGGTGGCAGCATGGCCATGGCCAGCCTCAGGAACCCCTGCTTTGGAGTTGCAGACCAAGGCAAGACTCAAAAAGGAGGGAGAGTGTTTCAGGCAGAGGACCATGAGCCAGAGCATGGTGCGGCATGCCTTCAGGGACTTCACTGAAACTTGGTAATGTTGGGGCATGGAGGTGTGAGGTATTAGATAAACCTGGGTCCTGGAGATAGGGAGCAGTCAGGTTGTGAACAGTTCTTTTGTTAACCCAGCAATGAACAAAGATTTAATTCCATTTTGGCAATGAATATCCAAAGTCAGATCTGCATTTTGGAAAGTTCACTCTGGCACAGAGGGAATGGAGATGTAGGAGCCACACTTTGGCAAGCGGGAGAGGGAGACTATTTCAATGGCAGACCTGGTCAAACGAAGACAGTAGTCAAGGCAGACACAAGAGGGATGTGGAAAGCATCTTGCCTGATGCTGGCATCCTACCTGATGAACGTGCGGGCTTTTCAATAATTAAATGCAACACTTCACATTATCCATGCAATCCTTTACCTTCTAGCCCCAAACAGAAGTGCATGTTGGCAATAGTACCTCAAAATCCCAAAGGACAGAAAAGTCCATGGCTTTTTCTTCCTCAGCCCGAGGCACAGTCTTTCTGGGAATACTTCCATAGGGCATGCCCATCAGCACCTGGTGCAGGGGTAGAGTGACATGGTATAAATGGAGAAAATACAAACACATAGAGACAAGCGTAGGCTGGATTAGAAACTTCCCTCTCAGAGCAGGAGACACCCATGAAATAACATTGATCTTGAGCTGGGCATGGCAGCGCATGCCTATAATCCCAGCAACTCCAGAGGCCGAGGCAGGAGGATCACGAGTTCAAAGTCAGCCTCAGCAATTTAGCAAGGCCCTGAGCAACTCAGCAAATTCTGTCTCTAATAAAAATATATTTCAAAAAAGGGCTGGGACTGTGGCTCAGTGGTCAAGCACCCCTGGGTTTAAACCCTGATACAAGAATTTTTAAAAATAATATCATTAATTTTTAAATAACATCAATCACTTCCCTGATTTTAATTTTTTGGGGGGTGGGGTATCAGGGATTGAACCCAGGAGTGCTTAACCACTGAGCCACATTCCCAGCCCTTTTTTGTATTTCATTTTGAGACAGGGTCTCACTAAGTTGCTTAGGGCCTTGCTAAATTGTTGAGGCTAGCTTTGAACTCAATCCTCCTGCCTCAGCCTCCGGACCAGTTGGATTACAGGCATGTGCTCCCACGCTTGGTGCTGCCCTTTCCTGATTTTAAAACTAACACACACTCATGGAAAAAGTGGCAAAGTAGAGAAGAACATTTTAAATATTATGGATCACCATCCACAAACCTATTCATATGCTAGATAGTCACATACTTCCTATCAATTATTTCTGAGTTCTCTACATATTTCAGTCTGGTTATTGAGCTTAGTATTCTTTTATGTTCAGTTCCCTCTGTCATAAGCTATTTCCCCAAATAAAATGAATTTTAAAATATGTAATCTTGTGTATGTACAAAAACTTACTTTATGAATTCCCTGTTGTGGAGTATTTCTAGTTCTACATGTGTACTTCGGTCTCATATCCTTACACATATGCCCTATTCACATCTTTAATTATTAAAAAAAATCAGAATAAAATTAAATTTATAAACTGATTTAAGATGGATTGACTTTTCGCTGGGTACAGTGGTGCATGCCTATAATCTCAGCAGCTTGGGAGGCTGAGGCAGGAGGATTCCAAGTTCAAACCCAGGCTCAGCAATTTAGCAAGGCTCTAAGCAACTTAGTGAGACCCTGTCTCTAAATAAAATATAAAAAAGGACTGGGGATGTGGTTGAGTGCCCCTGGGTTCAATTCCTGGTGCAAAAAAAAAAAAAAAAAAAAAAAATGATGGATTGACTTTATGATATCAAGTTGTATCCTTCCAAGAATGTATCCTTCCAATTATTATCTTACTTTTGTTCAGTAATGCCTCATAGTGTCCCTCATAGGATACATTTTCACTAGTTATTTCATAGATTTATTGCTATTGCAAGTGTCAAAATGTTGAATTCTATTTTAAACTGGATATTAAGAATATGGAGAATTCCTGAAGATGTTTGTCTATTTAAATTGACTTCAGACATCTGAATATACTCATATTAATTTCTAGTAGTTTTTGATTGAGTAACTTTCATTTTTGGGATTTGTAATCAAATCACCTGCAAATTAAAATAATGGTTTTTTTTTGGGTACAAAATGCATAAGATGCTTAATTTTCCAGACTAACTGCATGAGGAAGAAATTTCAAAATAATATTGAAAAGTAGTCACTCTTGATTTTTGTAGCATAGGCTTCAGTATGTCATTTTTAATATATCACTATTTTGTTTTGTTAAATTCCACTTTAGGGAATTTCCTTCTGTTTCTTTTCAATTTTAATTTATATTCTTATTTTGAAACATGTTGCATATGAAGTAGTATATATAGCACAAATGTATATTTAATTGTAAAAAGAAAAAATTAACTATGTGCATCTACCATTTAGCTTAAGAAACAGAAAATCACCAGGACTTTATAATACCCTGGGTAAGTCCCTCCAGAAGCTTATCCGTCTTCTACACCAAGGAGCAACCAAGATTTACTTCATCTTATGATAACCATTTCCTTGCTTTTCCTCATATTTTACTCTTATTGTTTAGCTTTGCCCATTTCTCTATTTTTTTTAGGTATAAGAAAAAAATCACTGAGATATTAATTCTCTACTGATCTTAGGGTTAAATGAAAGAGTAAAAAAATGTAGTATCCATTTCTTAATTCAAAAACACAGTATTTTGGTTCCATTCTTTATTCTGAACTATCTGGGCAATTAATAAGAATATAGAATTTAAAATGAATGACTTTTTGAAAAACAGAGTATTTGGCTAATATAAAGCCTCAACACTATACAAAGATACAGAAGTTTTGTTGTTTGTTTGTTTGTTTGTTTACCTCTGGGATTATGACTAGGCCAAATATTAAGCCAAAAAGGACAAGGTTAACTCCGTACATCCACCGGAGGAAGATGAAATACGATGCCACCGAAGAGCCAAAGTGACCTAGAGGGAGGAAAGATGGCGGATTTAGTGTACAGATGAAAGAAATTGACACGACTGAGCACTCTGTGTGTGTGATGGACTCAGTTTTCAAATCAGTCTATGGACCAAACATCCTGATCTCCAGTTTCTTTTTCCAGTTAAATAACCTGAGGCTCCAGGGGATTAACTGAGCTGCCAAGCACCTGCAAGTAGAAAGTGAAGACGATGAATTTAAATCTTGGTCCTACCAGTTCAAAACCCATTCTTTTTCAAATACAAGAGAATCTATGAGACAATCTACTCAGAAGGTCAAGAACACAATCCAACCAATGGAAAGCCTTCAGGAAATCAACTGAAAAACAGTGATTCCAAAATACTCACTTTCAATATCCTTGATCTTCATTTCCCAGGGAATACATTGAGTCTTGAAATTAACAAAATCTCTCTTGAACTTGATCCATTTCTGAAATTAAATAGGTAAAACCCTTAGTTACTAGTGTTGTTGTGGAGCACAAAGGAGCACATTGCAGGATATGTTGATGTTGCCATGACAATATGAGGTTGACATGTGCATGAGGCTGTCATCTTGGAATTCTGCATTCCTGGGTTCAGGCTGCCAGAGATGGATGCTCAAACATTTGCTTTCCAAATTCAGGTACAGACTGAGAGAGAAGCCAGGGCAACATCAATACCTTGCATTTGTCTACAGTGCTGATAACATCTCAGGACTGGACGATTTATACAAGAACTTAGAAATTCTGAGTACAACTTATGGTTTGGAGAACCAAATTGGGTTAGCCACTTTTTATACAACTCTCTCCATCTTCAAATAGAAATTCAGAGGAAAAGAAATCTCCCAACTCTCATACACACCTTTGGCAGACAACCAAGTATCTAAATTTGATAGGAATTGTTAAACTAGGAGACTGGTGGGATTGGAAAAAATGTCAACCCATGGCCACCCATTCTTACTTTTCTTTTCTTTCTTTTTTTTTTTTAAATCAGGGATTGAACTCAGGGCACTTGACCACTGAGCCACATCCGAAGCCCTATTTTCTATTTTATTTAGAGACAGGCTCTCACTGAGTTGCTTAGTGCTTTGCTGCTGCTGAGGCTGTCTTTGAATTCTCAATCCTCCTGCCTCAGCCTCCCGAGCTACTGGGATTACAGGCGTGCACCACCGCACCCAGCCAATGATCTTGCTTTTCCGAAAGGAGTTAGGAAGGTATTTTTCTCCCTCTAATGGTGATATGATTTGAATCTTGAAAGTCCCCCAAAGACCCATGTGCTGAAAGCTCGTTCTCCAGAGTGGCACTATTGGGAGGCTGTGGAATATTTGAGAGGTGGGGTCTAATGGGAGTTCTTTTGGTCATTGGTGGTGAGCCCTCATAGGGGATAGTTGCGCCTCTCAGTCCCTTCCACTTCCTCTCTTCTTTTGCCAGAAATGAGGTGAGCAGATTTGCTCTGCTACAAGATCTTGACATGATGTGGTACCTACCTGCAGGCTCAGAGCAATGAGGCTAATCACTCATGGGCTGAGACTTCCAAAACTGTGGGCCCAAATATTTTTTTCTCTTTAAAGTTGATTATTTCAGATATTTTGTTATAGTGACATAAAGCTGACTAACACACATGGCTCTGTCTCCGGCTCAACACCCAGAGTTTGTGTCAACTGGAAACCAGAGAAACTGTTTGTCTGTCTGATGGGTAGGTGCTATTTTGTCAATTCAAAGTGTTTTCTCTCCGCCAACCTCAACCTTTGGAAATAAATCCATTTGGAATTTTAAAAAGACTCAGAAAGCTAAGTAAGAAGTAGAAGAGAACAGATTCTATTAGTTTCTATTATTAAAAATTCTCCTAAAATTCCATGAAGGAAATAAAATGTTGCCTTGTAAAGTCACCAAAGGATGAATGGTTTATGTGAAGGAATCAGCAGGCTTCCAGACCCGATTTTCTAAATATGATTTTGACCATATTCTGATTGAATGATTAATATATATAAGAAAACCACCTGTCCGAAGAGAGAGAGGGTCACAGAAGAAAAAGAGAAGAGGGACCCATACACAGAAGTGTGGCTGAGAGGCACAGCAAAGACCTGGAAATGGTGGACACTGGACGCTGGCTACTCTGGCCCCACTGCTTCATCCACTCTTCCTACTTCAGACTCTGCTTACAAACAGTCTGGCTCATGTGGCTTCCTATGTAGGTCTGTCTATAAGGAAAGCACCTGTCAGACACCTGGGCTGTGTATATTTTGGCTTCTCTGGCAGTGATTTTCATTGTAAGTTAATAGATTGAAATCAGGATGAAGGATTAGCTTCCCGAATAACTAACTTGACTATCAGAAAGAAAAGGGACTATTGAAGTGGACTTTGAGTTTTCCAGTTCTTGCATCAGTAATTTCTCCTTTTAAATTAAAAATTCAGCATCTTGTTTCATATGTCGGTCTCACAAGCTTTATTAATGTGCATCTTCCCCTGAGAGATGGATCTCCTTTTATCACTGATAAAATCAATATAAAATCCAGGCTTGCAAGGCTGAGGACTGGCAGGGGTAATGAACGTGGCCACGTGAGGCAGAGGCTGCTGGTGGGTACCTTAGCAACCACCCAGAGGAGGCTATGGAGACCTTCATTAGTTTACAGTCAGAAAACCAGGCTGGGTGTGGCTAGAGAATCCCAAGCCCCTTCTTCAGGACCGTATGAGGAAGGAGCTTGTGGGACTGGGTCATTGTCATGTCACTGGCTCTCCAGCTATACATAAAATAAAAGGTTTCAAGTAGGGGTCAAAGAAGATGTGGGCAAGTGACACATCCTGTCTGTGAATGAAAGTGGGGTCTCATGACTAAAATGAAAGCAACCAGTGAGGCCTGAGAAACAGTACAGCTGAATAAGGAAAAAGAGACATCTGTTCTTTGAAATTTGTGGAAAACAGTCCTTAGGATACATAAATAAGTTCTAGGAAGCAGTCTGTCATTTTCAGTAGGATGAAAAAAATCTGGCTTCTAAACAGTGACAATTTAAAATTTTAAAATGAATATGGGTGAGGTACGGAAGGATTACAGGAAGCTAAGGGTTCTGTAATGGAATGAAAAGAAACATTTGACATAGTAAGAACAGTAATTGACACAGAGGAAAATGGATTCCGTGGTGTTGAGAGTATGCTAGAGAATTCCTGAGACTGCAAAGAGAGAGGAAGCAAAGAATTAAAAACAGTGAGGGCAAGTATACATGGAGGTCAGAGGAAGAGCAGCGATCATTCTCTTCCTATAAAGGAAGCTGGATCTACTTGACAGAAATGTGACTAAGAAGAATCGTTTATCAAAGACATATCCACCTAGAGACCTGCCATACAACATTGTGCCTATACTTATTGTGCACTTAAAATTTTGTTAATAGGGTAGACCTCAAGTTAAGTGTTCTCACCACAATAAAAAAAATAGTGAATGCACTTAAAGAATAATAACCTATTTTTTTTTTTTTTGTTTTACCCATTAGAATAGCACAAAGTTTAAAAGACAGTAAGTAACATCCATAATTAATGAGAAGTCATTCTTAAACTTTGTTCTGTTATGGGCCAGGCTATATGGGCAATCACCAAACAGACACCATTTTACCCTGAGACTCCATGTCATGTAAGAAATGCTTCTCCCATGGGAAACACGTCCTCTGTACCTACCAACAGTTGCTTGGCATAACATGTTTGGCAACACAGAATGGCAATTCTTATACACTGTGCTTGTTCAATGTACCTTAACTGCATAGAATATAAACGTTTGTCTAGGTGTTATAAACTGTTCTTTAAATTGTACTCAACTAGGCTCGTTTTGACCCACTTCTCCTCTGCTTATGATTTTAGATCTCATGATTTTTGTTTATGGTCATAGCAACAGCTGCTTATGATTAAGGTGCTGACATGTTTTAAAACTATAAAAGGTTTGCTCTAACCCCTGGAGGGGGTCGAAGAATGCAGACTTGCAGCCTGCCCCTTGGCCTGCCAGCTGGTGAATAAATGTTCCATCTCCTGCTTCCAGACCGACTCAGTGATTTATTGCAATCTCAACATAACAGTGCATTTGAATCTGAGCTGCTACAAACTGGGGAGAACAATCTGGAAACAGGCTTTAAAACTTAAAAATGCATACTTTTGAACTAGCTAGCCGCATTATTTTGGGAACTCTGTTTTGTTCTAACACACAATAAAAAGGTATAAAGGTGTATGTTACAGCCTTGTTTGTTCTAGTAAAAATTTAGAAAAAAAGGTGTATTTAAAGAGCACATTCCTCAGATGGAAAAAAAAAAAAAAAAGATGATCTGAGTATGTGGTTGTCAGGTATTAGTTATTCAACAAAATTAGTAAAATGAACCATAAATAGTTGCCCAGCAACTTTATACCTGATAAAGGAGAAAAACCAATACTAGGAATAAAAAAAATTCAAACCCAACCAATATAAAGAGTAATTGCAAAAATTATGGCTCTACCATATACCACCTTCTGTTAATATATATGAAAATTTTAATGAAATTATCAAGTGTGAGGAAGAATATGAATTATCAGAATGACTCTAAGAAAAAGTTAAAACTTGAATATACCAATAAACAGGGAACACATCAAAAAATATCAAGGTATTCAATAAAGATGGAATTCACACAAACAAAAAAATTCATGCTCCATAAAAATGATTTACAGCATAAGGAGGAGATAATGTTATTTTTTAAAATATATTTTTAGTTGTCAATGGACCTTTATTTTATTTATTTATATGCGGTACTGAGGATCAAACCCAGGGCCTCACACATGCCAGGCAAGCGCTCTACCACTGAACCACAACCCCAGTCCCAGATGATGCTATTTGTTCACCATTATAAAGCAAGTATATTCCTAGTGCACACATGTGCACAGGTGCAACACAAATTTAGATCAGTCTTATGAAAATGTATGTAGTACATATCATAAAATACTATCAAGTCAAGCGTGTCTACGGAGTTAAAAATAATGTGCCATGACTGAGATTATCCCAGAAATAAAAGGAAGTTTAATAGCTAAAAGGGAAAGGTGCTTCATAAAATGTAATATCCATTTCTAATAAAATGGAAGACTTACTAACCTATAACTAGAGGGTAATTTCTTATTACGGGAAAGTCTATTTTGAGCTGACAAGTCCCATAAACTTAATGTGAAACACTAAAGTCATTCTCATTAAAGTGATGAAAAGACAGAGACCTATGATCACCAATGTCAATTTAAATTGTTCTAGAATTACTAATCTGAACTTTAGGATAGAAATTATCACATTAGAAGAACAAAAAATATAAAACCCTTTATGTGCCTACAGATGAAAATTATTAGAATGATTAGAATTAATAAGAGGAGCCAAGGGACTGGGGATGTTGCTCAGTGGTAGAGAGCTTGCCTATCATACATGTGTCCCTGGTTTTGATTCCCAGTTCAGAAACAAACAAACAAACAAACAAAAACAGTAAAATAAGAGAACCATATATAAAATTAACACACAGAAGTGTAATTTTCTATATACCATCAATAACTAGTTTTAAATAAAAGGAAAATGAGTCCATTTACAAAAGCTACTCAGATATAAATTACATACAGATAAATTTAAGACATGGAAAAGATCTATATGAAGAAATTGACAAACTGCTGAAAGATGCAAGATAAGGCTTGAGAAAGGTACAGTATTCTTTGATGCAAAGACTAAACATTATACAGATAGGTAGTTTGCACACATAAAATTGAAGATTTTAAAAAATATGGATCGAAATCTCAAAGGGCTATATTAGAGCTTTGCAAGTGATTTTAAAAGTGCATGTGGATGGCCAGGAGTGGTGGAGCATGCCTGTAATCCCAGCAGTTCAGGAGGCTGAGGCAGGAGGACAGTGAGTTCAAAGCCCACCCTGGCAACTTAGTGAGGCCCTGAGCAACTCAGCGACACCCTGTCTCTAAATAAAATATAACAAGGGCTGGGATGTGGTTCCGTGGTTCAGTGCTCCTGGGTTCAATCCCTGGTACAAAAAAAAAAAAAAAAAAAAAAAATGCATATGGAAATAATGCATTTCACAGACAAGGCCAGCCTAGGAAAAACAAAGAAAAAGAGAAAGCTGGAAGTATTAGGTATCAAAATTAAGAGCTGAAGCAATGACATCTGAGCAAAAGCCCTGAAACAAGCTCTTCACAAGCATGGAATGAATGAAAAAGGTAGCTTTTCAAATAGGTGAGTACTTCAACGCCCCAAGGAAGGAAACTTCAGTAAGTCCCTGGTGAAACGTTCCACCACAGAACATTACCCTTGAATCTGAAGGGCAGACGTAACAGCAGAGCTGCCTGCAGCCTCTGGGGACGTCACTGTTTATCATCCAACCCTGACTACACCACAGCCCTTTTGGGTCCCCACCACATCAGCGTGATTTGGGGTTTGGAAAATAAAACCCCCGTGGTTTTAATGCCATAAATTCTGTGAGTTCGTTCACTGGAGAGTAAACACACTTCACACATATGGAAGACTCCACAGATGGGCATGGGATAATTGAGCGGCTACAGTTATTCCCATCCCTGGAGGAAGGAGGATGGTCCATCGGGCCTCACCCTCAGGATCCCAGGGGGACTGACTCGTGGTGAGGCTGGGTGCTCCAGGGTCCCCAGCTGAGCAGGCCCTCCCCACAGGCTGGCCGCCCACATCACACACCTTGGCCATCAGCATCCTGTAGGCGTAGAGTCGCTGGCCCTTCCCCTTTCCCAAGGCTCCTTCGTACTTCTCCACAAAGGCTTGGGCCTCCCTGGTCAGGGAGGAAAAAAGGGATGGGGGGACAGGAAATCCATTAACACCCAATCAAAAGAAAGCTAAAGGATGCGGGGGTAGGGCGGCTGAAAGCCTGTGTGCTTTTATGCCCCGGGTTAGAATACGAATTCCACAGGGGTGGGGCATTTTGTCAGTTTTGTCCATTGAAGTTTCCCGAATGCCAAGAAGAATGCTTGGCGCTAGACACTTGTGGTAGGCAGAGTTTGCCCCCCCCCCACCCTGTCATGACCTTTGCCCTTTGGTGTCATACCTATGAATAAATTGTTAAATGACAAAGGGGACTCTGCGGTATGACTGAGATCACTGACTATATAAAAGGGAGATTATTGTGGTTATCTGGTTGAGCCCAATGTAGTCATGACAGGTCTTAAAAACAGATGAGGAAGGCAGAAGAGTCGGAGGAAGGGAAAGTCCCAGCAATTAGAAGCAGCTAGGGACCTGGAGCAAAGGGATGACAGGGCATGGGTTTCCTGGCTTTTCTTTTTGTCGTATGTATCCCAGACTGCATATTGGCAAAGCCTGCAGAAACACTGCCAAGCCTGCCAGCAGCAGGGACTCGGCCCCTCAGAGGCGGGAAGAGTTGGCAGATTTCTCCTCTAGGTGGGATTTTCAGCCAGCTGGAGATCTCATTTCTGCAAGCATCCAGGTTGTTCTTTTTCCAACATTAATAAAAGATGTGTTCAGGCAACACCTGTTGGGGGTGAGGTTCTATAAGAGTGACAGGTGGCTGTTCAGTCCCGCTGATAGAAGGAAGAACCCATCCTGGAGGAAGCAAAGAGAAGGGACTCAGAAAAAGGAGTCTGGGAAGAAGTCAGCCAGCTGCCTAGAGCTGAACACACTGTCTGGATTGTAGCCACTAGGCACATGAAACTACTTAAAATTTTAAGTTATTTTTTATTTTGTTGTTTTAACTGACAAAAAATGTAAACATTGTAATATTCATGGAATGGCTAAATCATGCTTATGTTAGCATTTTTTTAGTGAGAATTCTTAATATCTACTCAGTTATTATTATTATTATTATTATTATTATTATTTTTTTTTTTTGCAGTACTGAGGATCAAACTCAGGGCCTTGTGCTTGTGGGGCAAGCACTCTACCAGCTGAGCTATCTCCCCAGCCCTCTACTCAGCCATTTTTAATATGCAATCCACTGCTATTAAGTATTGTCATTTTTAAAAATTTACGTTAAAAAATATACAGGTTCTCAGTGGCACTAAGTGCATGGCAAGTGCACATGTGGCTAGTGGCTACTGGGTTAAATAGTACAGATTCAGGAGATGTCCATTGTTTCAGAAAGTTCTGTTGGTCAGTGCTGGCCCACCACAGGGGCCTGAGGCACTGCAAGGAGGCATTCCTTCTTGAAGCTGCAGAGAAGGCCATGCAGTAATCTGCAGGGCAATGGAGCAAGCTCTAAACACCTGACAGGTTCTGCACTGTATTGATATGGTCAAAATCTTTGCTATGTCTCTTAGAGTAACCAGTGTCAAAACATGACTGCCAGACGGATCACCTTAATAAGAGGAGTTTGAGTTGAACATGAGGAAAGGTGGGTGTGAAAGGAGCCAGGAAAATGGGCTTTACATAGGTGAAAGAGGAGAGTGAGTGTCGCCACCAGGGCTGTGGTGGAAAAACAGAAGGCTTTTCTAGTAGTGAGCCAGAAGCCATGCAGTATGAATTGAAAACCATAGCAGAGATGCAGGACTCAGAAAATGCTTGGAGAGCCAACCTTTCATATGGAAACCAGAGAAGTAGCTGGGTCTAAAACGAAAGTCAGGTGGCATGGGAAGGAGGCCCACTATCTTTTCCAGAACGGTAGTCAAAGAGCACGGTTCCCTGCATGGTCTTGCATTAGGCTTTAGGGACATGCAAGTAGCTAAGACAGACCATCTTCCCACTCCTTGTACAAATCACTGCAAGTGAGAGTGAGCCTCACAGGAGGGATGCTGGGGACTTAACCCATCCTGTCCCAAGTTTTCAATTCTTTGAAGATTTCAATGACGTAAACACAAGTGCACTAAAATCAGTTGGAAATCATAATCTAGAGCTTATATATCCTTTATATATATGTTCATAGATACATGAAATAATACATAATTTTAAATGCTCTATTCATTTTCCAATTACTTTTCTCAAAAGAACAGACCTCTTAAAACATGACTATTTCAAAGTTACTGTAGTGGGATATTTGTCGCTCAATTTAAGTTTTTACAGGTGTTGCACAACTGGGTTGATGGGATAACCCGTGTTAAACACAAGAGAGAGCTGATCTTGCTGGGAAGGGACATCGTAGACAGCTTCCCTGGGCAAGTCATGCCTGTGCTGGGTCATAAGAGAGGCAAAGAACCCAGGATGAGCAGGGGCAGGGGACAGAAAAGATGGACAGGCAATGGAAGGGCTGGGCACAGGTCTTCCATCTCTCCTCCTTCAGGATCTGCAGGTGCTGGCAAACCTCAAGTCCTGCTGGTGTTCGCTGAGTGCTGCACCCAGCCTGGGGAGGTTAGGAGGGTGAATTCGTCTTCTTATCAAGTCCCTGTGGGGCCAAGAGAAAGAAGGGATTCCCATTCCCATCAAAAGGAGTTGAGGTTTGTGGATCTCAAGAACCCTGGTTGACCAGAAAGGTGCAGTGGCGCTTGCCTGTAATCCCAGCGGCTCTGGAGGCTGGGGCAGGAGGATCACAAGTTCAAAGCCAGCCTCAGCTACTTAACCAGACCCAAAGCAACTCAGTGAGACCCTGCCTATAAATAAAACACAAAAACGGCTAGGACTGGGGCTCAGTGTTAAGCACCTATGGGTTCAATCCCTGATACCAAAAAAAAAAAAAAAAAAAAAAAAAAAAAAAGAACCCTGGTTGACCAACAACCTACTCACCTGAGCTCTGTCAGCTTCTTTGCCATGGGCCAGGGCTTATTCCTCATGGTGGCAATGAGCTTCTTTTTTTCTTCCACCTGTTCCAGGATGCGGGCCAGTTCTTCCTCAGACAGGGACTCCCCACCAGAGTTACCAGAGGCCAAGGAAGATGACCTAGGGGCAGAGCCAGGGCACAAGTAGAAAAGAGCTGGAAAGGAAGTGGGTGTGCTCCCATGCACTGAATGTGGAGGAGCCCACAGGCAAGATGGCGGGCATGATCCCTGGTCACACCCACCCTGCTCAGATGCCTCCAGTGACTCCCAGTGCCTGTGAGGAGGCCAGAACTCAACCAGGAGCTCAACACACCACACGGCTGCCTCCCCAAACTCCAATTTCTCTGAGTGTTCCCCCTACAAACGTTGTTGTGCAGTGCTACCCAATGGAAACAGAATGGAGCCACTTGTAATTTATATTTTTCAAGTAGCCACATTAAAATTGCAAAAATTGATAAAATTAATAACACATCTCATTTAATTCAACCTAGCAAAACTATGGGTTTAAAATAGTTAAAATATTATTGAGATATTTTAGTCTTTCATTTTGTGGTTATCTTTAAGATCTGGTGTTTGCTTGCACTCACAGAGGATGGCCCTTCAGACACTATATTTCCATCAGACATACTTGATCTGTATTTGGATTTCATAAAGTTGTAGCTGAAAAAGTGGATACGTATACCCTGATTGTTTACTTAAAAGTTTCCCAGTAACTAAATCAAGTGACAAAATATTCTTTTTCTTTGATATTTGCATCCTCATTGACAAAACTAGTTGGTCATTTTGTATAAGAAATGCTTTGATTTCAAAATCATATTGACTCAGTTTCAAAAGTACCCCTAAGTCAAATTCACAAACTCTCGTATCAAGTTAGTGGTATAAACATTGAATTAAAATTATGTTCAATTAGTTTAAGTTGGGAATTCAGTTCCTTAGTCATACTGTATGTGGATTTCAAGTGCCCACCAGCCACACATGGCCAGTGGCATATTGGACAGCACAGTGTAGACAACTTCCCCATGAGAAATCCCCAAGCAACGACCCTCCCTATCTCTCAGACCATATTATGTGCTTAGTTGTGTACAATTTATTGTGCATGCTCTGCCCAGCCTTGCTGAAAAAAATAGTAACCCTCAGCTAAGCAAGACAGCAGGTGACAGGGGAGGTGAAGGAGAGAGCCAGAGAAGGGTCAGGCCTGGGCAGTCAGCAAGTTTCAGAAACAGAAGAATCTAAATGTGGACTTGGACTAGATTTAAAAAACCCATTTGCAACAGCCTCTGTGAGTTTTAGCTTCTGATTAACACCCAAGGAACAAAGGAGAAGTCTGAGCATGCCCTTGAACATTGGAAAGCCTGGATCAGAGGAATGTTGGCTAGACCTCATGTGCACCCCACGACAGCTGTCTTTGAGTCTTTGTACAGGGCGTTCCTTCCATCTGGGGGGTTGGGCATTCAGTCATTGCTTGTTCGAATTCCACCTGTTCTTCCAACATTTACTGAAATGCTTACCTTCTTCATGAAAGAAACCTGATGCCCGGCACCCTGGCAGTACAGCACTCTATCAAATCCCGTCTTGTGTACACATTGCTTTCTGCCTTGTCTTAATTGGTGCCTGTGTCTCATCTTCCCTGCTAGACTGCCTGCATCCGGGGAACTGGGACTGAGATGTTTTCATTTCTCAGTTCCCTGTCAGGGCATCAGCTGAAAATACCATGAGTTCTTGTTTGTATACCTTACTTTGCATCTGTCATTAGGATCTTACAGGACTCTCAGGGTCCATTAACAATGCATTCAAATTCTAAGTTGCTAAGTGTCCTCTGCACCCTTTAGCCCTTTATTAGTTTATCATTGGAAACAGACAGCAGACAAAGGTCCTAACTATGCCAGGGATGGCTGGATGGGGGACAGAAGTAGTCAGTAGCCTCTATAGAGGGTCTCATTTTTCCCTCTCTGAAGGTGGAGAGGACAGGGGACCACCTGGCTAAGGGTATGCACAAAGGATGTTTGAAGAACCCAGTGAAAGGAATATCAACCCTGCCACAATCCTAAAACCCTTTCAAAAGCCTCCCAGCCATTATCTCAGGGGACACTTAAAACATCCTCAGAGTTGGGCATGGTGGTGAATGCCAGTAATCTCAGTGGCTTGGGAGGCTGAGGCAGGAGGATTGCTTACCTAAAACAAATCAGGACATATGGAGGACCTAAGCAACTCAGTGAGACCCTGTCTCTAAATAAAATACAAAAAAGTGCTGGGAATGTGGCTCAGTGGTTAAGTACCCTGTGTTCAATCCCTGGTACCAAATCAAACAAACAAACAAAAAACTATCCTGAGAATTGAGTCAGCCATGTATTTTCCCCAGTGAATGATAAAGAGAGGCAAATACAGCCAGAGATGTCCCATCAAAACTGATCCAAAGAAACGGAACAGAAAGTTGGGAACAGACTCATTCGGTAAACTGCCTCTGTCCACTAACACACGTGTACTAGTGCTAACAAAAGAGAGGGAATGAATAATTCAAATCCCCCAATCCTAGAATTTCAGAGCTAACAGAACTCTTGAAGTTCTAGACATAATTCCATTTTTCTAGGAAACAGTCCAGATAGGGAAGGAGTGTGCTTAAGCCCCGTGATGATTCCTGAATCCAACACTGTTCATTTTCTTAGCTCCTTCTCTTGATGCCAAGGCGAGTCACCAGAAGAAACTCGGGGGACCTGAGGTCTCGTCCCACCTGCCGCCGTGCCGCGATTCTCCTGCGCAGGGACCACGGGTGACGGGTGGCCCAGTGACCACTCCACCCCTCACCGCCTGTGATCCTCATCCGGGTTCTGCCCAGACGCGGAGCTCCAGGCAATGGCAGAGGCGGGGCAACTGGAAGCAGGAGCAAGAGCCGGAGCCCAGCGGGACACCAGTCCCCCCTGGGGAGGGCAGGGCCGCGGGGCCGAGGGACGGCGCGTCGGAATCAGAGCCGCGCGAACACACCTGGGTTTCCTCGGCCTCTTCCACGTCTCCTCTTTCCTCAGAGCTTCCTTTTCCTTCTTTGGGGGTGCCCTCTGCTCCTTGAAGGAAGCCCTGCCGTCCCCCTTCCTCCTCCCCTCGCTCGTCCTCTCTGCGGCGCTCCGCTCCTGTCCCCGCAGCTCCCCGCGGCGGCCCGTGCGTTCCGTCGGCTTCCTCCGGGGAGACCCGGGTCTTGGTTCACCCCGGGGTGGCTCCTTCTGGCTAGGCTGGGCTCCTCGCCTGCCTGGTGGACCCTCGGCTTTAGGAGTCGGCTTCCTTGCAGATCTCCTCCCCGACGTGTCACCTGCAGGGACAGGAAATGGACATTGCAGGTCTCAGCCCCAGGAATTCTAATTCCAAGATGCCACTTGGAGCTTGGAAGCTCTGACGGGGCCCACGACATGACACCCCAGAATAACACCAGAACCTCCTTGCTTTACCTTCGTTTAATTTGTAAATGCCTACTCAAAAGGTCGCGTTTGAATTACCTAGCTTTTGGGGAAAGTTGACCGCTGTGTCCATAAATAAATCACTTACCTTTTCTGTACCTCAGTTTCCTCATCTATAATAATGGTTCCAATTTCCTGGCATGGTTGAGAGGACTGACCAAAACCAGGTAAGTTCCCTGCACATTCAGTAGAGATCAGGGTATGCAAACATGATTTAAAAGGTCGTTCACAGTGAGTGATAAAGAGAGGCAAACACAGCTAGAGATGTTCCATTATATGACAAAGTGCACACACATTGCTATTTGTTTATAGTTTTCATTGCGGCTTTACAAATTCAGTCCATGATCTGCTGACTCCATTGCTCTGGGCTTGAGGTGAGAGAGAACATCTTGGTGAAAGAGCAGGGCAGAGAGGTGCTGTTCTTTCATGGCAGCCAAGAAGCAGAGAGAGCTTGGGGACTTTATCTTATCCTCAACCCCCAATTGCTGGCCACCATGATGTTCTGCCTCACAACAGGCCCAGAAACAATGGCTGCAGCCAAACATGCACTGAAACCATGAGCCAAATTCAGTCTTTCCTCCTTTCAATTGTTTTTCTCAGGTATTTTGTGATGGAGATGAAAGGTTGACTAACACAGAAGCCCTTCATGGAACCAGTCTGGTAGTTTTCTAAGAAGCTCCTAGGACTTGTTTTAATCAAGCTTGGCAAGATGCAGACATGGAAATGACCTTCGTGAAGGAAGAAGCTTATTACACTCACAGATCCCTAGAACAGTAGCATGTGGGGCCATACAGGGAAGCACTGAGGTGGGTCAGGAGACAGACGGGATGGGGGAGGAAATGTAGACCTGGGTCTTTCTTATGATTTCCTCAGCAAGGAACGAATGAGGCAGGGCAAGCAGGTTTTGGATTGGCTAGTTGAACAATTTCACTGAGTTTTGGGGCTGTGGATTGTACCTAGTCCTCTGGCCCTGGGGTGATTAGGGCAAGTGGGTAGTGGCCCAGAAAGGAAGCCTGATGAAAGGAGGGGATTGAGGGTAAGAGCGCAGAGTTGGCTGATTTGCAGATGAAAGGGCCCCTTGCTGGTTAGTTCTTTGCTTTCTCTAGAAACTAGCTAAAACTGGGAGGGTTAGTCCCTCCAGGATCCACAAGTCCCCAATATGTCAAAGTACCAGAATATGGCAAGTAAAAGAAATGGTTAACACAGGTAGTGTAAGGCTACCAAAAAGGAGACCCCAACTCTGTCCCACGGATCTATGGCAACCCCAGTCAACCGCAGGAGGCGTCACTTGATGCAAACCGCAAGAGGCTTTTATTCCAGTGTGCTGGGACCCAACTTGTGACTCACGCAGGAGTCAAGGAGTCGAGTCCCAAGCAGAAAATCTTACAAGTTTATAAAGGCAGAAACCACATATCGGGAGGGGTCACACACGGAAGGGAAAAGGGGAACAAAGCCGCCGGGAAATTCCAAAGGGGGTCTGGGTTTGCTGATAACATACAACATGTTTCACAATGTTTTACAACAGGGCGTAGATTCTGGTCAACAGTTTCTGGTAATCTTATATCCTATATATCTTAACTGTCTGAGCACAATCTTGCTCAATTTACCCTTTTACTCTCTGTTTGGGGCTGTTTCCTGGAACAGCTTTAAGGGCTTTGTTCCCATCACTGGGAGGGAGACCTTAGGGAGTTGAGATAAAACAGACAGCTTAAAAAAAATGTCCATTCTTTCATCTGAAAAGATACATGTCGTTAGGGAACTGTGAATCAAAACACCAGAGATATGACTACGCACCTACTGCTAACACCAAATACCATCAAGAATGTGAAGCGACAGGAGCTCTCATTTATTGCTAAAATGGTTACTTTGAAAGTGGTTTATCACATATTCAGCAATTGCACTCCTATGTATTTACCCCAGTGAGTTGAGAATTTATGTCCACATAAGAACCTGAGCACAAATATTTACAGTGGCCTTATTCATAATTAACAAATCTGAGAAGCAACCAAATCATCCTTCATAGATGAAGGCATAACCAAACAGGAAGGAATACTTATGAGGGAATTCCTGCATAAGAAGGAATGTTACTCAGTGATAAAATGAAATGAAGGCATGGGGACTCTTGAAAGCATATTCCTTAATGAAAGCAAGTAGTCTGGAAGGGCAACATACTGCATGATTGCTACCGTACAACATTCTGGAAAAGACCTAATTGGAGAGACAATAAAATAATCAATGGTTGCCAGGGCTTCAGTGGAAGGAGAAGAAGGCTGAATAGTTGGACCACAGGACAGGTGGGAGACATTTTATTCTGCATGATACTATGATTATAGATACACACATTATGCATTTATTGAAGCCCACAGAATGTATCACATAAAGAGTGAACCCTAATATAAACTTTGACTTTAGTTAATAGTAATGTATGGATATTGGTTCATCAGATGCAATGAATTCACTACTCCAGTGCAAGATGCTATACTGGAGGAAGAGGAGGCACAAGAAAGTTGTACATGGAAGAAATTTCTGCAGAGTTTTTCTATAAACCTAAAACTGCTCTTAAAAAATTCAATTTTTAAGAAATGAAAAAATAGATCAATGACATGCTTTGAGGGAGTAATCAAGACATTTTTGTTAAAGATCAAAGGAGTTTGGTTGATTTAGAAGCTATAAATGCTGACATAAATTATATATTCCAAAAATTTCCCAGAAAGTAGGTGAAAATTTGGTAAATGAACTTGTTTATTATGTTTGTTTAATAAGAACAGCTACATCTTCTTTGGGATTTATTAATATTAATTATTAAACAGTACCAGGCATGGTGGTTCATGCCTATAATCCCAGTGGCTCAGGAGGCTGAGGCAGGAGGATCATGAGTTCAAAGCCAGCCATAGCAACTTAGCAAGGCCCTAAGCAACTTACAAAATATAAAAAAGGCTGGGGATGTGGCTCAGTGGTTAAGTGCCCCTGGTTCAATCCCTGGTACTAAAAACAACAACAACAATAAACAACAACAAAACAGGCTTACATTTTTATACTACTTGGATGTTGTTCCTAGACTCACATATCTTCATTGATCATATATTATCTATTTAGAATATATTAGTATTCTATTTAACATTGAGGTTATGAGATGCCTAAGTTTATGCTTGATTATACTGCTCTGAGCATTTTTTTCAGTAGTAATTATATTTTGTAGTATGCCAGTTGGGAGATTAATTTCCCAGATCTTTAGGTCTCCTAAATCCTTGGACTAACATGGATATTCATCAGGTGCCATATTAGTCAGCTTCACAATACTATAACAAAATGCCTGAGATAGGTAATATACTTATCAGCAAAAAGGTGCATTTTGGCTCATGGTTTTGGAGATCCCAGTCCAAGATTAGATGAACCCTTTGCTTTGGGCTTCTGGTAAGTGTGCCCAATGACAATGGCAGGGAATGCAGAGCACTTACTTCATGACCCGGGAAGCAGAGGACGACTCTGGAGCCCCATAAATCCCTCTGTGGGCATTCCCCCAATGATCTAAGGACCTCCTCCAAGACCCCACCTTCTAATAGTGCCATCCTGGGGACAGAGCTTTTAATGCAGGGACATTTCAGAGCCACTCAACATCCAAACTGTGGCAGATGCCTAGATCCTTTCTAAGAGAATTCTGAAACACTGGCTTCTAAACATAATTTTAAGTTTGTATACTCTTGCTTCTAATTTTTATATGCTACAGAGAAATTATACCTTTGAGTCTGTTAATGTTCATTTTTGTGTAACTTGGAAAAGTATTATACGGTTTATGTGTCTGCACAAAGTTGTGTAGTGCATAGTCATGATCTCTTCTAGTCTAAAATGCCAGTATGTGATAGTTGACAAATATCCATCCTGTAAAATGGAAGTTTATTCTGTGAAATAAGTGTTCTTTTGACTAAATGTTATAATTAAATTAGACTGTACAATGATCAACATTGATGAGGCCCAACTTTGTATGCAAAATAATGAAATGTGCTTTTGTCAAAATCAAAAGAATAGTTGTATCATAAAGTGAAATGATGGTTGTTCTACAGTAAGAAAGATAGCTGTGGAGGACAAACCTGAATGGAAAATGGCAGAAGTTTTGCAGAAAGGGAATTTTATTGGTCTTGAGTGGTAGATGTGCATGTAATGAGCTTGAAAAGCTATAAAATGTGCTGAAATTTTGGCAAAGTTTGTTCAATTTGATGTTTGTCTTTGCTTCTGTTTATTACTATTTTTTACTTCACCCTACAATATAAAGATTTTTATAGTTGATATATAGAGGTGGATTAAAAAAATATATATATATATAGCAAAGAATCTGTGTCTTCCCACAACAGTCTTCTGTGCTTTATGTTGATTTTATTATGGCCTTCGTGGTTTAAGAAAACAAAGCTTATGAAAGTTTTATAGGCAATCATATTATCTTCTGTGCATGTTTTTAATGTTTTATTGCCATTTTCAAATGAGCAGCCAAATCTAGTTGGGATTGTTGGAAATGTTTCACGAAGAACTGATGTTTATGTTTATAAAAGAGATTAATAAGAGAAAAAGGAGATTTAATTACTTACATATACATAGGAGTTCACAAAGAACTGTAACTCAGGGAGGTGGTGAGAATTTGGGGTTTGTATTCTCTCTTAAAGGGTGATGAGGGCTGGGGATATAGCTCAGTTGGTAGAGTGCTTGCCTAGCGTGCACAAGACCTTGGGTTCCATCCCCAGCACCGCCAAGGGAAAAAAAAAAGGGTGACATGCGGAGAAGAGACTTGATAGGATTTTGGACAATACTGAGATTTCATCTCACTCCAGTTAGAATGGCAGTCACCAGTCACCAAGAATACCCACAATAATAAATGCTGGAGAGGATGTGGAGAAGAAGGAACACTGTTGGTGATATTGTAAATTAGTACGACTACTATGGAAATCAGTATGGAGGTTCCTCAAAAGACCAGGCGTGGAGCCACCATATGACCCAGCCATACCACTTCTTGGTATTTATCCTAAAGAATTAAGGTCATCCCCAGCACCGCAAAAAAAAAAAAAAAAAAAAAAAAAAAAAAGAATTAAAGTCAGCTGGGCCTGGTCATGCCAGAGGATCACAAGTTCAAGGCCAGCTTTGGCAACTTACTGAGACACTGTTCCAAAATAAGAAATAATAATAATAAAGAAGGTTGGGGATGTGGCTCAGTGGCAAAGCACCCCTGGGTTAAATCCCCAGTACAAAACAAAAATTCTTTTAGTTACCATACTACAGAGATACATGCATACCCATATATAGCAGCACAACTCATAAGGTCTTGTCACTGGCTCTTTGCGGTACAAAAATCCATGGATATTTGTCACCGCCTGCAGCAACAACTTGCACGGGTCTTATGGGTGGTGGAGTGGAAACTGAGGCACTTCTATCTTTCTCTTTGGTGCACTGCTTTCTTGCTTGTTTATAGAGGATAGAGGAAATGAGGCTTACTTGCTTTGAGAGGAGAGAGAGAGAGACTTTGCTTTCAGAGAGAAAGAAATTTTGCGTAAGAGAGACCTTGAGAGAAGGACAGGCTTTGCTTAGAGCCCAGAGGAAGAGACTTGCTACACCTTAAAGTCCTGCATCCTGTGAACTAAGGGTACGTCCACCCAAGGTGCCCTAGTGATTCGTCTCAGTTCTCCGTTCTGCGATCTGCCTTCCGCCGCTGCCCCTACTCACTGCTGCTGCGCGTGTTTTTCCTTTCTTCTGGCTGCTGTTGCGTATGTCCCTACTAGCTACTGTCCCTACTAGCTGCTTTCCCTCTGGCTGCTGCTGAGCGTCTAGCTGCTTTTTTGCTAATGGCTGCTGTGTGTCCCTACTAGCTGCTGTGTTCTTTCTTCTGGCTGCTGCCGCCACTTTTCCCTACTAGCTGCTGCCACGCGTGTGTCTAGCTGCTTCCATGTGTTTTCTTCTAGCTGCTGCGTGTGTCTTCTTCTCTGGCTACTGCTGCGCCACGTGTCTTCTGCTACTGCTTTTCTGCTAATGGCTGCTGTGTTCTTACTCGCTCGGCCTATGCTTATATCACCTCCACGAGGCGAAGAGCAGGGCCACGCCTCTTACGCAAAGATTAAGCGAGAAGCTCCTAGCAGTCAATAGTGCTCGAGAACACATGCACATACATTGTGCGCGTGGACGATAAAATCACCTGAGTGTGCTTATGTCAATTAACCTCCTCCGTGCTGGTGTGATCAGGTGCCATCCTGGCGCCGCCAACATGGCACAACCCCCAACAGGTCTAAACTGTGGAACCAGTCTAGGTGTTTGTCAGTGGATGAATGAATAAAGAAAATAAAGTATATATACACAATGGAGTTTTATTCAGTCATTCAGAAGAATGAACTTATGTCATTGGCAGGAAAATGGATAGGACTTGAGAGAATTAAGTTCAGCAAAGTAGCCAAACTCAGTTAAGTTTCTCTCAGATGTGGAAGCTAGAGAGGAAACAGGGAAAGAAAGGAATGTGTGGGAGAAATCTAATGTAAACTGAAAGGAGATACAGTGGAGTAGAGGAGAGGTACCAGGGAGAGGAAGGAGGGGAGGGAAAGGGGAAATACTGGGGAGTGATAGTGGCCAAAATATATTGTTATAGTTGTGCATATATGAATATGTAACAATGAATCCCACCACTGTGTGCAATTATAATTCACCAATTAAAAATACGGATAAAAAAATTAAAAAGGGGTTCTGGACTTCTGGGCAGGAGTAAGTCATGGAAGGCCCCTAGGAAATGTGTATGATATATTTAGTAAGGGTTGTTATACAGATAAGGGTATTCTCAGGTACTTAAAGTGGTCTCCAGAGTAGTTCTCTACCTGGTACATGAGAGGGAGACATTTTTATAGATGGAAATTGATATCCACTTTCAGAATAAAAGAGGAGGGCTGAAAGATAAAGTAATTCTTCTTTATTTGCAGCGTGTGTATTTCAAATCTCCCAGAGGATGCAAGAAATCACAGATAGTACCAAACTCTCTAACTACTTTGTTTTTCCTATATGCCAGCTAATGTGTCCTTCTCTGTTTAAGCCCTGGTGCCTCCTTTGCAACACCGGTCTTGCACTTTGGGTCCATTATTATGTAAAATAAGGATTGCTTGAACATAAGCCCTGGGATACTGAGACAAAGGATCCCGTAACTGAGATGGCTACTAAGGACTAACAGGTGGGTAGCATAGGAATGATTCAAGTCCTGGGCAGGATGGAGTGGGACGGTGCAAGATTTTATCACTCTACACTGGAATAGCGTGCAATTTAAAACCTATATACATTGTTTATTTCTGGAATTTTCCGTTTAATATTTGCAGACCACAGTTCACCCCAGGTAACTGAAACCGCGAAAAGCAAAATCGCAGACAAGGGGAGGACTACTGAAATTGTTTTCAGCTCAAAACAATCCTTTCACCTAAGGGCATATTTTAGAGTAGGAATGTGATACTGAGGTCAGCATCAAAGGATCATTCTAGCAGCATGGAAAGAGGGTGATGGGGAATGGGGATGGACTCTGGTCCCCAGTTGCAGTAGGGAATGTTCTGTGCATGTTTCCTCTGGTTGCTTCTCTTACTGGGAATGCAAGAAGTATCCAGCATAGGTCTGATTCTGCCATTAACAATCTCCATGTCTTTGGGACTTGCTTTCCAATTGCTGAGGTTACTGCAGGGACCTATAAGATAACTGGTATAGGTACACTGAAGAACAATGAGTGCTATTTACAGATTCAAAAGCAGATAATTGTATGTGTGATGGGACAGGTTCCCGCCCTGACCTTTTTCTTTTCCTCCTCACTTCCTGTGGGAAAAGGGTCTTTGGTCAAAGCATGTAATGAAAGTCTGTTGAGTATAATAATAACTCATGTCAGGTAGGAAGCTGGTTAGTGTTAACCTGTAAATGCCCTGGAAGGCTTCTATCCCTTCTTGGAGGAGGGATGGAGTGAGACAGTGAGACTCCTAGGAGAACCCTAGGACTGAACCACACACCAGGAAAAAGCAGAAAAGCAGGGATGGAGACAGGGCTCCAGGAGAAAAGTCAAAAAGACTGTCATCATATTACTTGAAAGTACTAGATGAGTCAACCTATGTAATCTGGTTTTCCAACTGAATAAAATTCATAGGGCATGTGGAAAATGAGCCAGAATTTGCCCCCTAGTCTTATCCAAACCTCTTCTACACAGAAAACAGGCCGATCTTTTCCCCTTCCACAGTCTATTTTCAATGGACTCCACTTAATACATAATTTAGGGACCTGAAAAGCAGCAGTCTTGCTCAGAAGACCAAGCTCAGCATGTGTGCCCTTGAAAGTAACAGGCCCCCTCATGTTTATGCACCGTACTTTGGTCTGAGAATTCATAGAGCAAAGAACCAGCTGAGAAGCTGGAAGAGATTGTGGGTCCAGCTCACCTTCCAACTCTACGATCTTAACAGTTCAGTGTTTTTACCAAATGAAACAGGAAGATGGAGAGTCCTGATCCTTCTTTCAATGAATGAGGTAGCAAATTGTAATTATTTTGAGAAAAAAATCTTTGTATTCTCAGACTTCTTCTCCTTATGGAGTACAAAGTGAAGGAATAAGGTATTGGTTCCCCTGAGAGGTAACTCCAGAGGAGATTTAAAAGAAAATCCTTATATAACTGAGTTTCAGTTAACTTAGTGGATTCTCAATATTTAACTTCCCTGTATTCTTTGACCATTTGGAGGCCTGATATGAAAATCTGACCTATTTCCTTTTTTTTTTTTACGGTGGTTGAGGGAAATGGAAATGGTAAGAGAGGGGACATTTTTCAGGAGGAAAGGTTTGTGTTTTAGGCAAAATGACCTATCTCAATTCCACTTACAGGTTATTTGCCCACAGGTGACTCCTGCATGGCCCAGCACTTTTTACTGGGGCCGAGGGAAGCCAGGTTGTGTGCAGAGGAATAGCAACTGCAGGACAACACAGGGGAACAGGGAAAGAATGTGGGGAGCCAGCCTGTCACTGAAGGAGCACGCTGACCCCAGCCCCTCCTGTGAGGGGGGTTCTCCTCTGGCCACGCTGGGGCACACACCTGAATTTGCACTCACGCCTGTCTTTGGAGATCCGTGAGGAGCGATGAGGAAGGTGGGTGGGATGGGGAGGAGGGGAATGGTGAGGGGCTGCTGGGGGGCATGCAGGAAGGGGTACTGAGACACCAGGGATGCCTCGGGACCCCTCCCTCCCACCTGGCTCCTCTCTTGGTGCCCCTTGCTCCTGGCTCTCCTTGCTTAACAGGAAGCTTCCTTGAGGTCTCAGGCCCCCAACAATGGGGGAGCCACGGTGACAAAAGCAGGAAGCCCCAGTGGAGGAGGTGAGTCCTGGGACCAGCTTCTCCACATCCGGCTGGGGAGGGCAGGGGCAGGATGACTCCCTGCCCTCATCCCATGGTTTAGAAGGCTTCTTCTAATCCTCCTCAAGATTCTGCTCTTTCACCCACAACTGGGGTGCAGCCTTGCCTGGGTTTTGAAGAAGAAAAAAATGGCACCACATCCGTGAAGTTTTGTGACTGACAGTTGGGGGCTCACCTGTGGGCACGACTCCTGCCTGCTCATCACAGCCGCGCAGGGTTTCTCTCAGGCCTGTGGCCTCTGGAGCTGTCCAGCTACTTCCAGAGTGAGCTGGTCCCCACACAGGCTCACAGAAAAGCTGTGACCACATTCCCAGTGAGACTGTGCCTGAGCACCCACTACCAACGCCTCTTGGGAGGTTCGGGGCGTGCCCCTGCATCGAGCGCCCTGGCTGTGAGCCCTGGCTGCACCACCATCTGCAGCCTGGGCCTTGCTGCCCCAGCCCTGGGTCTGGGGATTGTTCATGGCTTTCCAAGACTCAGCTCAAAGTGTCTGTGACTCCGGAAATGTCCCCGGTCACCCGGTCACCCCGGGGCTGAGCAGCAGGCCCTCTCTATGTGATGCTCTGTCCCTTCCCTAATTAAATCACCTGCCTCCTGGGAGGGGTCAAACACGGCACTGAGTGCAAGGGAGAGAGGGAGGGAGGGAGGGAAAGAAGATGAGGGGAGAATGGGACACGGACATGCCATGTGGCCGGACTGCTGGGCTGTGGAGGTGAGCAGGTGCTACGCATTCCCCGGGAACCCATCACCCCTCTCACCTGCGCGCGGAGAGCCGCTCCTGGCCTGCCTTCTCACTCCACGACACACTGTAAGGGACAGGAGCAAGGGTGAGGGCTGCCCTTGGCAGAGGCCCCCACCCTGAAGCAACCCTAATTCCCTCAGTGGTTTCGGGCTGCCTCACACTGGAACCCGGCTCCAGTTATTTGATTCTACAAACTCCAGAGCTCCCAGTCTGTGACATTTCTTTGACACTTTGGAAAAGCCGTGCAGTTCCTGACATCCCCCACAGGTTACCCCAGATGGACAGACCAACAAATACCTGCTGCAGGGATTGCTATAGACGGGCAACAGGAGGCTGAGAGGTCCTGGCGGGCTCTGGGGACCAAGAGACAGCTGCGATAGCCTGAGCACAAATGCTAACACCAAGCCAGAGCCTGGTTCATGCTTTTAATTCCTTTAGCGAGTCCTGGAAGGAAGTGACGACTACCTTCATCTCATAGAGGCAGAAAGAGACTGAATAACCAGACTGAGGTCGCTCAGTGTACAAGTGGCAGACCCTGGGCACAAATGCAGGTTCTCCTGATGTCTCTCGAGACTGCTTCCTGGGTCCCCGCTTCTGCCCAGGAGCCCTGTGGGTAGGCCCCAAGAGAATGAGGACAGGACTCACCTTCCCCCTCCAGGCCCTTTAACTGGTGGCTCATGGTCAGCGGGGCTCTTGAGGTCCCCACACTGGTTCACACAGCTTGCTTGTCCTCGCACTCCTCCAGTCTGGGGTGCTTTTCTGCCCTCATGGTGACCTAGCTGGACCCCAGCAGCAGCCCGGGCTCCTCCGTTTGAGGTTGAATGTGGAGGGAGGTGAAGTTTGGAGAGTGGTGAGGAAGAAGGCAGCTGGTCCCCAGCCCCTCAATCCAGCCACACACTCCTCTGCTCGGGTTTCCCTGCCAAGGGCTGCGTGGCCTCACGTTTCAGGCATGACTTATACATGAGGGGCCCTGGAGGGGCCAGGAGCTGCAGGCTCATCTCCTGGCAATGACACCAGCCAGGGGAGGTGTGAGTTGCATCCCAGGGTTCTTTCCCAGCATCTTGAGCCATTGATTGAGACAAGGCACCTGAGAAATTCCAGAATGCTTGTGTAAATTTCTTCTGTTTAAAATGCAGATTCCCCAAGTGAACACTGGGCATGTGACTCAGTAGGTTTCAGGAGGCTAGGCCTCAGGAATCCACATTTGGACCTGAAGCAGGAGTCCTGAGCCCACTCTGAGGAATGTCCCCGCTTAAACCACCCGTTCAATTCACTCAACAGTTTTTCCCACCTCTGCCTGCTGTAGGGAGAGTGAATTTGGCTGTTTTGAAAACCATCAACAGTTTCAGAGGGACCCTCTGGAAGGTGGTCACAAGACCTCAGAGTGGGATTCTTAATCTGGGACCTGCAACTCCCAGTTGTGGATGGAATTTGTAAGTCTGTGAACAGTGATAGGGAAACCATGGCAACTTCGCTTTTTCTATACTTTTAACTAAAAATTTAGTGAAGAGTTATGGAAAATAATATTCCTACAAGACAACTTCCCAAGAAAAATGGAGGGATGGTGTGGCTCAGGAGGAGGGAGGGAAATTGGCCAAACATTAAACCTCTCCCAGTGCATTCTTTCCTGATAACAATGGACCCTAAAGGAAAGAGGCAGATTCAGAACGCTGGGCCCTAAACCTTGAACTTCCCCCAAGGCAAATTAGCCCTAAATAATGGGCAAGATTTGAGTACTCATCCCTCGGGGGGGTTTGGTTTTAACCTGTACACCTAGCCCCGGATGGTCAAAACTGCATGTGCACAGCTTCCAAAGATTACATCATCTTCATTGTACCCTATAAAACCCAAATCCTTTCTGCAACTGATAGCCATTTCCCATCCGGAAAATGGGCTCCTACAGCGCCCGAGTCTGAGAAGGGATAAAGGCTTCTCTGAATCCGCTGAGGTCCGCTTCTCATCCTTTTGAGCTTACATTTAGCATTTTCCTCAATTATGAATGTAGACAAAAAAAAAAAAAAAAAAAAAATGTGATTTTTGTCCCAATAGAGGTAACAGATATTTTTATATCCCCTTAAGTAATTGGGGATTTCTCAAAATATCATTTATGGTCTTTCTGTTTTTATTTTTTAGTTGTATATGGACACGTTAATTTTATGCAGTGCTGAGGGTCAAACCCAGCACCTCACACATGCTAGGCAACCGCTCTACCACTGAGCTACAACCGCAGTCCCTTATTTATTATTATCATTATTATTTTGAAATTATAACAGAGGCCTGTCACAAGGTCCTTTTCTTTAATTATTAGACAAGATGTTTAATATGATATCAATATCTATTTCAGAATCATTGGTCTCCTTTGTAATTCTAATATTTCATTTTATGGATTTAAAAGTCTATATTCTGAGAAGGCATCTATGGATCTTACTAGGATGCCAAGGAATTTTTGTCACACAATCAGGATTAAGCGCCGGCCACAGGATGAGTTTTATGTGGATGCCAGGACAGACCCAGCCCCTGGCCAGGCCCAGATGCCTCTTCTTCTGCCTTATTTCAAAGGGGGTCAGGAGTAGAGGAGCCTGTCACCATAGACCTTGTACCATAGGCCTTGTGGAGGGAGAGTGCATAGGAATTACCATGTTGGTGATAACACTTTTGTCTTTGTCACCTCACTTTGGTCTGTGCAGTACCTTCCTGGCACCCAAGTACAAGGACAACAAGGGGCTTTTAGTTGCGTTCCCTGGTTTCCATACTGTAGGACATCAGCAGCTGGCCCCTCTCCTCCCCAGAGCTCTCCCCTGCCCACATGAGGCAACTGACCATGTAGTGGCAGGGCGGGCTGGCCCGCAGGAACGGGGAGCAATCCCTGCTGGAGTGCGTTGGGTCCTCTCAGGAGGGAGGACCTTGCCCTTCCTGGTTCTCCACTGCCAGAGGAGGAAGGTTTTCTGCGTTCTTTTCATTTCCAGAGGGAAATTCCCTTATGTTGAAGCACCTGACTGTCTACATTAGAATGCTCCGCTTTTCTCTTTCCCGGGGATATAATGAGCACCTACGTGGTCCAGATCTCATTCTAGGTTCTGGGGGATTCATTGGTGAATGAAACAAAGACCCCTGACTTCAGGGGCTGATGTGTTTGTGTCTCAGGTGGCTAGGTTGAGCCCTTGGGGTTGGAAGGGGTGATCTAGGGATTCACAGATTTCTTCTTGCTCACAACAAAGCCTATTTTCCACAATCCTTGCCAGGAAGTTCAAAATCCAAGTTTGGGAGTTAAATGCAGAACACAAGAGTATTGGACCTTTTCCTCTGCATACTGAGGATTCCGTATCATTTCCAGCACTTCCCGAGATTAAGACACATCCAGGAAAGAGTGGAAAGGTCTCATATCAGAGTGTGAAAAAGAAAATGACAGTGATATTTGAAAACTATTGTTACTGGGAGAAATCAAAATAAGCCCTCTAGCTTCACTTTCTCTTAGTTGACTTGTCAGATGCTGATTTTGAGGTCACAGGGCTGGACAATACATTGCTAGTCTCCTGTTAGCTTTGCTGCAGATAACACCTCTGATGTGTGGGTTATAATGATAATGGTTGCCTAGGTAACTCTTCAGCGACTTGAAGTCCATTTGTGCTGAAAACACTGACTTCAACTCAGCCCTGCAGATGGGTTTGGCTTCTCTGTTTTCCTGCTGTTCTGTCTCTTGCTGCCTCAACCTCTGGGTTGGATGCTCCTCAACTCTGCGTGTAGATATACTGATCATTTGAGAAGTGTTTTATCCAAAACTATAATAGCCATTTACCTAGATCTAGACTTGCCTAGGCTTCTCCCTGCCTCCCTATTTCAAGGATAAAGATAACCTAACAGCTGTTATGATCATAAACATTCGATCATGAAAGGAGGAAAAAGAGATATTGCCAGAGTTCCTGAATGATCTCCACTTATTTCCAGAAAAGACATGAATAGTCTTGGCCTGTATTTGCCTATCCCTCTCCAGCATTATACTGCAATCCTCAATCCCCTGAAGTGGAGCAGCTGATTGCCAAGCATGGGCTCCCTTCTCCACTCTTTGATCACTGAATATAGACTTTCTTTCTCTCTAACACTCACCTCTCTGGGTTTCCATGGGATGAGCTTCTGGGCCTGGATTGTGCAGCACTCATTCATTCAACAGGAGCACCCTGCATCCTGCCTGGGCTTGGGTCCTGCCTAGGGAGCATCCAGGCCAGACCTCCCTATTCCTCACGGTCGCCTGGTGAGATGGTGTTGACATCTCCATGTTTCAGATGGAGAAACTGAAACAAACACAAAAACACAGATCAGGCCCTTGGGTGGGTCTGACGGAGATTAACAGAGGCCCTGTCTGGAAGTCAGGATATGTGACTTTGACTTGAGTTGACCGTTAAATCTCTGAGTGACACTGGGAAGGTCACACTGACTCTGGACCTTGGTCTCCTCTTTGTTCAGGGTTAGACGCTAATGGACATTGCTGGTGTCCTGTTCAGTGTCCTTCGTGGGGTAAATATACCACCAGGGCTAAAGACACAGCTGATCCCTTCTATGGAGGAGATTCCCTTGGCTGAGTGGGGAACTCTGAGACCTGAGGTAACCCCTCTATGTGGCTGCCTGCTGACCCAGGAGTCAGCAGGCAGCCACAGCTGACATGGAGGTCTCTGTTAAAAGGGATGACAACTTTTTGGTGTCATTCATGCCCTAGAGCTTCCTGTGGGGTCATGCTGAAGCCAGACCTCAGTGACCTTTGCTCATGCCCTTCCCCTCCCTCTCTTTTGCCTTCGAAGAACACTCCCCATGTTCCATCTCGGGCTCTGCTGGGGAACCAGAAGAATGTTGTCTCTTCTAGACTAGAGGGCCAGAGTCAGTCACACATCTTTCTGTCACAGACTGAGGTGGGGACTAGGGGAGTTAGATAAGGGAGATGAAGGGAACGGGGGAGATGACGACAGAAGGAGGTTGTTCACCTGGACCAAAGAGAGGTGAGACTGAGAAGAGGGCCTGAGTCTCCCCTGGTCTGGCTCACCTGCTTAGACATGGAGTCTAAGGTGTATCTCTGGGCAAGGATTCTATAACATGTCTGTCACTCTACCCTTTAAGGACTGTTAGGATTCTACCGTACTCTCCTCGATCCGTGTTCACTCCTGAGGGTTAATAATAAGAGCAACAGAGCTGGCCACATAATTTGCAAGACCCACTGTGAAATGCAACTGTGGGGCCCCTTGTTCACAAAGCAGGAAAACAATGCAGCTAGCGGTACTAAAATACAAAGCTTTCCCTTTTCTGTTTCACGGCACTCAGAGAATTTAGAATTCTACTCTGTCTAGCGCGCATATTGCTGCTGCCTGCCCTGGCAGGGGAGATACACAAAGGCTTGGGCATGCAGCCTGCCACGAGGTAGGTGGCATACTTCTTTCAGAGGACAAGGGGGCAGTGTACGTGAGACTGTGGTGAGGATTTCTGTTAGAAACCCTCTGTCCTTATGTGGGGAGAAGGTATGGCACGGTGTGTCAATGGCCCATCTCTGAGATCGAACCACATCCTTGAATAAATACCAGGCAGGGTCTTGTGTCCGTGACAGCATCCAAGCCTCCAGGAAGAGTCCATCTCTGCCCTGCCCTTGAGTTCACCTGATCATGATCTGCCTTTTCTTTGGGGTGATTTCAACATGCATTTAATGTGAAATTTCTTGATTTCACACATTGATAATTTTTTTTTTTTTTTGTACTGGGGATTGAACTCAGGGGCACTGGACCACTGAGCCACATCCCCAGCCTTCTTTTGTATTTTATTTAGAGACGGGGTATCACTGAGCTGTTAGTGCCTCACTTTTGCTAAGACTGGCTTTGAACTAGTGATCCTTCTGCCTCAGCCTCCTAAGCTGCTGGGATTATAGGTGTGCACCACTGTGCCCGGCTTGATAAGTTTTTAAAAAAGGGATTTGGTTTGAGAACAGTGAAACCAAATTAGGTGGCAAAAATAGGCTTTTTAACTTTATGTGAAATTTTCTTTTTCTTTGTTCTTAACATAAGGCTTTTGTTGGCCAAGTGTGGTGGCTCACACCTATAATCCTTGTGACTCAGGAGGCTGAGGCAGGAAGACTGCAAGTTCAAAACCAGCCTCGGCAATTTAGCAAGACCCTAAGCAACTCAGTGAGACCTTGTGGCTCCGTGGTAGAGTGCCCCTGGGTTCAATCCCAAGTACCAAAAATATAAAAATAAAAACAAGGCTTTAGCTAACTGATATTCGAATTACATTTATTGGACACGACTCAACAGAAATAAGCGTTGCTCTGATAACTAACACTGGAGGGATGTGGTCTAATATTTCATCAGGATGTACATTCCTATTGCTTGGCTAAGGATGAGAAGCTCTGTACTAATTCTCTTCCATGAATGTCATTAGACAAAATAGAACCTTAAAACCAAACACTACCACAAAAATAACATGTGCAATCTCAAACAAAGGGTGTAGGTTATGGTGCTTTGTCATAAAAACCCTTGTCAATAGGAGGCTTCTTGGGCCATCTTGTGAATTTATCTCTCCAATTAAAAGTGTATATACATATATAATTAGCTATGGGTATCTGCTTACAAAACATCCAGTGTCGCTCACAGAACCTTGTAAACCAGCACAATGGAAAGGATCCAGTTGCATGCAGGTAACACCCTGGCCAGATAATGTGAGCTGGCGCTATCGCAAGGCCATTGCCCTCCACCGACTAACCCACACTAAAGAGCTTATCACTGGGTCGTTTGTGGTGCAGGGTTGGAGAGAAGCCATGGGGATCTGGGTGGTAGCAAGGTGTTCTTGCAAGCTCTCAGGCAGGCATGTACAATGAGCAGTGTTCCTAAGACCTGTTTGTTGTGTTAGTTTCTCTATCTTTTTTTTTTTATTTTTTAATACTGGGAATTGAATCCAGGGGCACTCAACCACTAAGCCACATCCTCAACCCTTTTTATGTTTTATTTAGAGACAGGGTTGCGCTAAGTTGCTTAGGGCCTCGATAAATTGCTGAGGCTGGCTTCGAACTCACGATTCTCCTACTTTAGCCTCCAGAGCCTCTGGGATTACAGGTGTCCGTCTATCTTAATTAGCACTGAAGGTGGGGCAGAGGAGTCTTGGTTTCAAGGAACTGCTAAGGTTGTCCGCCATTTCAGGTTCTTAGGAAGTTGGACCCACATCTAGAACCTGAGGGAGCACCCAGTATTCCCACATCGGGGATAATCACGGCCAGGAATCAGCCAGACAGACTGAGAGACGTGTCCTAGAGCCCACAAGAAACACTGTGGCTGGGTGGTGACTATGGGTCATGGTTTTTATTTGTCTGTTCCTTGCCTCATCACTCTAGGAAGCAGAGTCGGGCAAGGAGAGTAGAAGTCAAGATTCGGAGGCTATTACTTCTGCCTGCACAGGAGGAGGACAATTCATAGCTAGAATCCTCCTCAGAGCAAATGTGTTGCTGGGAGTAGGGGGACTTGACTGTAAAGTCAGTGACTAGATAGGCTGAGGCAGGAGGATTGTAAGTTTGAGGCCAGCCCCAGCAATTTATCGAGGCCCTAAGATACCTATGGAGATCTATCTAAAAATAAAAAAAATAAATAAAAAAAAGGGTGGCAATATAGCTCAACAGTAGAGCACCCCTGGGTTCAATCCCCAGTCCAAAAAAAAACAAAAAACAAAAAACAAAAGTAAAACAAAACAAAACAAAACAAAGCAGCAAATGTGTAAGGAGAATAAGGTCAAAACCCATTTAGAGGTGTCACCTGAATCAGATAGGGAACCCAGCCCTATTCAGCCCTCACTACACATGGACTATAAGCAAGATACCGAAAATTTATTTTGTACCAGGGATTGAACCCAGGGGTGCTCTACCACTGAACTACATCACCAGATCTTTTTATTTTTTTATTTTTAGACAGTTCTTGCTAAGTAGCTTAGGGCTTTGCTAAATTGCTAAGGCTGGCCTCAGATTTGGCAATCCTCCAGCTTCAGCCTCACCAAGTCACTGGGATTACAGATGTGCACCCCTGTGCCCCATGATACTGAAATTTTATCTGCTTCTGCCTTTTTGTCTGTTAAATGGAGGTAATTTTGCCATGAATTCTTCAAGGATCCTCTGGAGATTGAGTGAGATAATGTGGCTATAGCTGGAACACCCCTGTTATGGTTTAGTATGGTCTGTCCCTTAAAGGCTCATGTGCTGGGAATTTGGTCTCCAATGTAATAGTACTGAGAGATGGAGAAACCTTTAAGAGGCAGGACCTAGATAATTAAGTCATGGCAGGGGGTGGGGGGCACCATCTTGGGAAGGAATTAATGTCCATCAAAAGGAAGTGGGTTAGGTCTCATAAGGAACTGAATTCAGTACTGTGAAAGCAGGTGGTTATAAGATGAGGTCAGTCCACAAGATGCTCACCTGCACATGATGCCACCTTAGGAGTCAGCAGGAAGCAGCCCAACTCCAATGGCTGAACTATGGAGCCAGTCTAGGTGTCCAGGAGTGAATGAATGGGTAAAGAAAATGTGGTATATATACACAATGCAGTTTTATTGAGCCTTAAAGAAGAATGACATTGTCAGGGGCAGGAAAATGGATGGAACTTGAGAATGTTATGTTAAGCAAAATAAGCCAAACTCAGAAAGTCAAGGGCCATAATGTTTTCTTTCATGTGTGGAAGTTAAAGAGGAAAAAGGGAAAGGAAGGAGTGCATGGGGAATCTCATGCAGATTGAAGGGAGATCAATAAAGTAGAGGAAAGGGATCAGGGGGAGGGAAGAAGTGGGGAAAGGGGAAATACTGGGGAATGACTTTGGCCAAATTACTTTGTTATATTGTGTGCATGTAGAAATATGCAACAACAAATCCCATCATATTGCACAACTATAATGCACCAAAAAAAAAAAAAAAAAAAAAAAGAAGAAGAAAACCCCACGAACAAACATGAAGACCTTGCCAGGTGTGACAGACAGAGCTTCCCAGGCTGAGAACCACTGCTGCAGGGTAACGAGGCAGGGATGAGAGACACCCTCAGAAGAGCAGCCTGCTATTCTGGAACGGGCGGAATTCCCAGGGAGGAATCTTTCCACATCTGCCTGCCAGTGTTCAGGAAGGGGGAGAAGAGAGAAGGGCTCAAAGTCCTCTCAGTACAGTGTATGGATTTTTCTCTCAGTTTTCTTGTTTCTTGTGGTTCCTCATCTTGCCTGGACTATACTTATTGTCCCCTGGTCCCACTTGGCCAGGCTCTTCAGAGAGTCAACTTTCAGTATGCATGAGTAGGGGAAAAGACGTGGGGTTCAAGGAATCTTTTTTTTTTACGTATTTTTAAAAGTTATAATAACAATTTAGTGGTGTTGAAACAGACATATTAAAAAATTCACCCTATTAACACATCCACATTCAGTTTTTTAGTAAATTCACACAATAGCTGCCTCTGGTTTTCAGGTTCACACATCTATCTCTGGTTTCTAAGTTGGCACTGAGTGTAGTTTACATCTATCTGGGGGTAACACTTCTTAGCTCTGTGTGCTGCAAGTTCCTCCAAGGCCGTAAGTGTCACCACTTCTGAGGAGGGCCAAGGAGGTCACAGAGGGGGGGAACCTCAACTCAGGATAAGTGGGGCTCTTGACAATGTCACAGAAATGAACTTAAGGATGTGTTGATAAGAAACACAGAGATTTATCTAGGAGAGCAAAGAGTATGAATGCAAGGAATAATGTCGGCCACCTAGAGAGAGACGATTTTGGGGTTCTCAGGCTCCTCTTTTAAAGGAAACTTGGTTAAGGGCAGACATAGAAAGGTATATAAGGTTGACATCAGTCTGGTAATCGTACATGGTTTACGGTGGTCTGCTCATTCTCAGGATCTTTAGGCTGACCTGGTCTCTATTCTCCCATCAGTAGCTAATGCTGGAAAGTATCCTAGATGATAGGTGTCTTAAAATAATGTCCTTTTCTTTAATTTGCTTACTATGTAGGCTAATTAACAGTGCACGAAGTAATTTTTATAAATGAGTGAGTTTATGTTAACTTTTAAGATATATAGGTTTCCCAGAAATTTGGGTGTAGCAAGCCTGGAAAAAGAACTAACTTGGGGAGTAACAGGCCTGGAAAGGTCTTTGGAAATTCAAGTTCAAATTATATTTCTTTGTCTTTCCTTTTGTCTCCTTTCGACTTATCATTTTATTTCTTCTATCCTACCTCAGGAGGAGGGAGTGTAGCAGGCTTGTACAGAAGGTGCACTGGGCTTGGGAGGACGTGTCCCATGGGGTCTCTAGAACCCCACCCGCCCCTTGCACCAGAGGCCTGGGGACCCTGCAGAACCAGGATCAGTCTGCCTTCCATCTTACTGTTGGGTGGGCTCCTTTCTTTGGAAGCTTGTAGAAGTTGGGACTCTGAGCCCATTCAGGGCGAGAAGCGGGCACTCCGGCCTCTGCGCGGGTAGAGGTGAGGCGAGGGGAGGAAATCAGGGACTCATTGGCTGACAGCATCAGTGGGCACTCAGTTCCCGAGCGAGATCTAGGTCTGTTCACCGCAGTGACTGGTCCAAACTTGATGCGCTGAGTGCGGGAAGGACACGGAACCTCTGGAGTGGCGACAGGGAGTCAGTCTCCAAGGCATAGATCATGACTTCGTCTTCGGAAGGTGGGACCCAGACAGACCTTGGTTCAAACACCCCAGATTCGGCTGCTGGGATGAAACTTGAGGAACTGCACTTCTGGAGGGAACAGTGGGGCCTGAAACCCAGAGGGAGAGGCGGGGATCCAGGTCGACCCTGGAGGGAGGGGCTCATTTTCTGACTCGAGAACAGGGACCTCGGCCTCGGGGTCAGCAGGGCTCGGGCCCCTCCGGAAAAGCCATGGGAGGTAGCAAGAGAGGGGCGCCGGTCCTCTACTGCTGGACTCTGGACAGACCCTACTGCGCCCCGGGTCTTATTCCTCAAAGACCTCGGCACTCTGCGTAAAGGTGCCTGGGGCTCTGGGGAAGGTCCTGTGACTCAGGCACCTGCTGCACTCGAGAAACTGGAAAAAAAATTGTCTCTCGCTCGCTGGGTCCCAGAGGTTCGGTGGTGCGCCCTCTGTCGGCCAAATTTGGCTTGGCCATTGGGCATAAGGGATTTCAGCTAGGACAAGGGGGCTGGTGGGGCGGGGTCCAGAACAAGAAAATGGGGGGAAGTGGAAACGTGGTGGACACTAACCAGTAAGTGCAAACTAAGGCGTTCTGACTTCTTATTGTCAACCAGAGCACATTATTGCAGAAGGGCAAATTAACAATTTGGCCGGGGGAAAACCCATCTTGAACTAGGTATTGCATTTCTATTTTTATATTTTTGGTACCAGGGATTGAGTTCAGGGGTACTTAACCACATTCCCAATCCTATTTTTTGTTTTCTTTTGAGACAAAATATGTTTCTCAGGGTCGTCAAGTTACTGAGGCTGGCTTTGAACTGGTGATACTCCTGCCGCAGCCTCCAGAGCCACCACCCAGCTTAAGGAACCTTCTGATGGTAATAAAGAGTGAATAAAAATGAGAATCAATTTAGGTAAACCTAAGCAGTATGAAGGAGTATATCATTATTGGTTAAACTAACTTGTTATGAAGAATTAGTCAATATTAAGCATTTTAAGTGAAATCAAGCTCAACATCACTCCAAGTGAAAATTTCCAAATGAAATTTCTTATTGCTCAGAGACAATTCATACGTAACAGTCGCACATTAGATTCAAGTGTAGGCTCAAGCATTCACAAAAAGACCTTCTTCAATAACTTAAAAGTGTAACAGGGCACAGTGGTCCACACCTGTAAACCCAGTTACTTAGGAGGCAGAGGCAGGAGAACTTACTTGAGATTGGGGCCAGCCTCAGCAACTTAGTGAGACCCTGTCTCAAAATAAAAAGTAAAAAGGGCTGGAGATGTAGTTCAGTGGTAGAGCACCCTTGGGTTGAATCCCCAGTACCAAAACAAAACAAGAAAAACAAACAACAACAATAAAAAAAAATGAGAGTTTGACAGCTTATGTGAAATCAAGCTCAAAAATATCTTATAAAGCACAAGTGCTCTATAAACTTCACATGTGCAAACAAGCCAGAAACACATTCATGTCATAATGCCCTGCTTCCCTTGCTCACTGCCATACAGTCTATCCACCCATCTCTTCCCAACTACAAACTGGTTTTGAGGAAGACCACCAGCAACCATGTCCTTTCTTTTCCCTCCAGAAGTTGAGTGTAGATTTTTGCTCTAAAAGATACATGTCCACTTCCCACACCAGAGAGACAAAGACTGTCCACTGCAGGTTAAGTCCCCACCACATGCCCTACCAGGGTGGTCTATACTTCCCCTTCAAGGCTGAGTCCCAATTCTGGTTACAGAGTTCACTTTTGCCCCAGAGGCTACATCCCACTGTCCACACCCCAGGCTAAGACTCTGCTTCTAGATCTGGAAACTAAGTGCCCAGAGCTGTTCCCCCAGGTGAGGTCCACATGTCTACCTCCAGAAACTAAGTCTGGATTTTGGCTCCCTAGGCAGTCCCTAATGTTACAGGGCAGAGGCCTGCGGTGAAGCTGAGGCAGCTACAAAGGCCTGCCCTTCACCCTCATTCTTGCGATTATGCCATAAAGATTTTAGACATGTTGCTGAGAGCAACAGGCACGGGTCTATTAGAAGAGATAGGAACACAGAAAAGGGGGCACTCACAAGGGGGGAGTGAAACCTCTGTGGGGAGAGAGGCTGCGTGCTCCACCTGCCCTCCAATTTCTTTAGGAGTCCCAGGGAGATTTCCTGCGAGTCCCACCCAGGTTCACTGTTTCGTTTCTTTCTTTCGTTTTTCTTTTCTTCTTTTTTTTTTTTTTTTTTTTGTACCAGGGATTGAATCCAGGGGTGCTCAACCACTGAGTCACATCCCCAGCTCTTTTAAAAATATTTTATTTAGAGACAGGGCGTTGCTAAGTTGCTTAGGGCCTTGCTAAATTGCTGAGACTGGCTTTGAACTTGAAATCCTCCTGCCTCACCTCCTGAACTGCTGGGGTGACAGGCGTGTGCCACCCCGCCCAGCTCAGGTTCACCTTTTGACTGACAGCACAGAAACTGCAGGGACCACCTCCCCGAGAGCATAGAGTGGTGGTCATAGAGTAGTTGTTTTAGCAAGTTAAGTCCCCTGGTTTTGCCTCAATATCCTGCTCTCTTAATTGGTTTATGAACCTCTGAATAGCCCTCAGCAGGCTTTCTTTGTGAGGGTCTTCGTTTTGGTTGCCAGGGTGATTGGGGCTGTGACAGCGTCTGTGATGGAGGGTCCAGGCCACCAGGTAAGGTGTGAGAGGTTCTTGAAACTATAGTTCTTCTCACAGGGACATCATTATGGCTGGGGGAGGGTTTAACACAGCGGGCCCATTTCCAGGTGCTTTGTCAGGTGAGGCTTCCTGTGACTTTCAGTCACTCTCCATTGTCTTTTCTTTGCTTACCCAGTTCCTGGCTGACTAGCTACCTATCACCTTTCTCTGTCCCAGAGGCTATACCCCAGCTTCTTCCTCTGAAGGAAGGTACCCACGGCTGGCCCCAGAGCCCAGTCCCCAGTACTCATTCTGAGGCTGATTCTACATGTCCCCATTGTTCACTCAGAGACTACACTCTTAACTTCCCTCACCAGAGGCTAGGTCCTTTCTTCTGAATTCAGAAGCTACACACTCGCTCCCTACCCCAAAGGCCAAATCCATACCTACCCTGGGGTTTCTGAAAGCTTGGTTCTCATTGCCATGCCAATCCAAAACAAAGACAAGGTTTTGAGAAAAAGGAAAAAGGTTTATTGCTTTACCAGCAAAAGTGAAACACACGGGACTCCTATCCCAGAGTCTGTGATTCTCCTCTTTGGAGGGAGCAGGGGGTGTTTTAAAGAGGCGATTCAAAGACTACATTCTAGGTGTTCTCTGTCCAAGTTGTAATTCACTTGTTAATTTGGGAAATAGTCATTTCTTAGATCTTCTGGTATCATCTCTGAAATCTGAAATGACTTCATTCCTGTGGTGGGTGTGTGCTCAAGCACAGATAACTTTGCCAGGGATGGGGAAGAAAGGTAACTCTGTTCCTGGTGAGATTATGAAGGGAAGGATTAGGGAAAGGGAGAGATTAAGGGCAGGAAAAAGAAACACGTACTTTTTAAAGTAAGCTGCAGTGCTAGATTGGCAAGGGCTCTCTATTCAGGGCATAAAGCGCACAGACCGCTGCTACACTTGCAGAAGGTGAATTTTGATTTCAGTTCCAGAAACTAAGTCCACACCACTCACATCACAGACTCAACCCTGCATCTCACCCTAGAAGGTGCCTCCCTGTGTTTCCTTGAAGAAGCTCAGTCCCTTTCCCTTGCCCCTGGGGTTAATGTCCCCACCTCTCCCACCAGAAGCTCACTCCAGCTTTTCCTTCCAAGCTTTCAGCACTCTATTGTTTGTCCCAACTGCAATCTTTTGTCCCAGCGGGAAGCCGGGTATGCATTTGCCTTCCTTCTGTTGTTTCTGAGGGGAGACCTCCACATAAACACTTTTGTTCTAAGTTCTGAGTTGGCAAAGAAAGGTACACATCGTGACAGGTAACTCACGCACCCGTTAGAACAAGCATCACGATTTTTTTTTTTTTTCTTTTTAGTAGCAGGGATTGAACCCAGGGGCACATAACCACTGAACTACATTCCCTACTCTTTTTACTTTTGAGACAGGGTCTCACTAAGTTGCTGATAGCCTAAATTGCTGCGGCTGGGCTCAAATTTGCAATCCTCCTGCCTCAGCCTCCCTAGTCACTGGTAGCCTGTAATCCCAGTGGCTCATGAGACTGAGGCAGGAGGTTCTCGAGTTCAAAGCCAGCCTCAGCGACTTGGTGAGGCCCTAAACAACTCAGTGAGACCCCGATTCTAAATAAAATACAAAACCACCCCTGGGTTCAATTGCTGATACCAAAAAACAAACAAAAAATCTTTTGTCTCTGATAAGCAGGCAGTTACAGTGTGAAATGGAAAAATAACCAAAGTAATGCCATTTTGTTCTGACCTGACTGTATTATATGCTTGCTTGTAATGTTTTCTTTTCAGCCTCCTGAAGCTGTATCTATGTTGACAGTACAGTGGGATCTTCTGTATCCCTGACTATGGGCCTAACGTATAATAAAAATGGCTGAAATGTGTAATAAAAACAACTCTCTCATGTAATCAAAATGTCTCAACAAGGTCTTTTCTGACCTACATGTGCCTCAGTGGTCCTTGTTGTTTTTGTGAATTTTGCCTTTATAAACTCTGTACTTCTAAAATTCAGTTCTTTGAGGCATTAGCCTGTTCCCAGTCACTGCTTGCCTGGCATGCTCATTAAAAAAAACCTTTTCCCTTTCAGTTTGGCTCATTACGCATGGCGGTTTGTAATTTTCCCACACCCTGTAACATTCGGAGCTAAGAATCTAAGAGAAACTCCATGACAGGGAGATAGGGATGAAACAGGGCCCCTTTGAAATTAAAATCTGATTTGTTTTAGTTCTTGAACTTTCTCATGCTGAGGATGGAACTAGACGACTCCCTGGCCCAGGCTAGTGCTAAGGAAGTTAAAATGGATCTATTCCCTGACTAAATCTTCCCTGACTAGCACAGCCTAGCTAAATCTACAGTTTCTGCAAACTTAACCGCATTTGGGGGGTGGGGGAAATCTAGCTGCTTCTCCCTGAGTTGGATCAAGCTGTTATTAAATTCATTTTTCCTTTCTATATCCTTTCATTTCTTACACAGCTGGTGGCTGGATTCATCCAGCTGGGATCCAGGTAGGTTCCTTGGTTTTGACTGCTGGTAACAGGGACTTTAACTTCCATATTATTTACATTTCAAAAGACATGGCTGGACAGGGGCTTTTAAGAAAAACACTTCTAAACTGTAAAGGTGACAAGTTGACTCTCTCAGTCTTTCAAAAAAGGTTTACATCGAAGGGGTAGGAGATTTACAAATAGATTTCTCCTGGAAAGACTCTAAAGGGGTGAGCACAAAGTCTAGATCCTTGCTGGGGACAAAGAAAACTCAATTGAACTTTTTATTTACCATGAGAATTGAAACGTTCTTCCCATGGGGTTAAGTAGGGTTTTTTATTTTTTGGTCTTCAGAATTCTAACTAGTGTGTTGCCTAAGATACCAGAGTAGACCAGTTCTTAACCATGTGCATTCATGGTAAATTCTAAAACGGGAATGGAGCCTAGAGACCCCCCGACGAGCTACATTGAGGACGACAGCGATGCCTACAGCTGTCACCGCAAGTGGACCAACTGGCTTTGGACTCCGATGCTTGCCTGCACCGAAGGCTTTTTGTTTTTCCTTTCTTAAACCCAAGCCCTTCGCTCCCTCCTTTGGAACACACTCTGTGTTCACCCGAACCTGCGTCTTCCCAATGGCAACTCCTGAGGCTCCACAAGAACCTGTTTTGTACTTTAGTCTCAACACTGATGAGAGACCCGCGATCAGGGTGTCACACGGAAGCCAGAGGGCCGGACTCCACCCGAGTGCCTGGACGAGAATGTGTCCCCGTTTTTGAGGACTTCCACAGGCCCCTGAAGGAGGGCGCGGGTGCCGAAGAGTAAAGGCTCACACTGCGACTCGGGAAACCGACCAGCCCAGGTTGTCTCCTCCTCGAGTAAAATGGCGACGATCCCACGGCTCGCGGGCGGCACGAAGTCGGACCTCGGGGGTGCTGACGTTAAGTGGGGTGCCCAGGGACTTCGGCTACGTCAGACAGAAAACCCTGGAAGGCAGGACAACCGCTCGCTAGCACTACGGTCGGCCGGACTCGCTGGCCGGAAATGCCGTCGCCGCGTGGCCCCGCGTCCGGAAGTGTTTGCGGAAGTTCTCGCCGAGGCTTCTGGGGAATGTAGTCTTTTTTTTTTTTTTTTTTTTTTTTGGAGCGGGGCCGAGGGACTAGGCACTTCTCCCGGGGACCTGTGGTCTGTTTTCACCACGGGAATTTTAAGAAAGGAGACTGGGAGGCTGTCGCTACAGTAGCCATTATGCTGGTGAATTATCCACGGCACGGCCCACAAGCGGCTCCGTGGCGGCCAAGCGGAGCCGGAACCTGCGAGGATCCTGGGAACTGTGATTCCGGCGTGGGTCAGCAGCGTTGGTCGGAGGGCCCGGTCCAGCTGGCCCGGGTGAGAGAGCGCGGTAGAGTGTGGCTCGTGGGGGCGAGGCAATGGGAGTGACCAGCCCCGAGTCCCAGAGTTGCTGGGCGCTGGAGCTACTCGGACCTGTCTTCCGTGCCTGGGGTGAGCGTGACCTGGAACTCTGATTTCTTTTTTGAAAGGAGTAGAATTATCTTGACCAAGCAATTCCTGGATCGGGAGGACGGTAGCAGTCATGCATCCCGGGATTTGTTTAAGCTGTGAGGATGACTTCAGCCAGGGCCAAATAGATAAAATGGTTGAGCATCCTCTGTGGCTGGGGTGGGACTAGGGCCGTGTGCAGTGGCGTTCATTTGAGTCCTGCATCTCTGAATGCCTATGGGAACCCAAGGCTGATCATGAATGCCCAAGATTTTGTTTTCTGTTTTTATTGGTGGACTAGATATGTCCCAAGTGGTGAATGGGTGGGCGTGGGAGGGAGTGAGTCTCAGGTCTTTATGTGCCTTGGTTTGTTGAGGTGGAAGCGGGAAGTAGGTAGAGGTGAGCCTGACTTTGTCAGATATCCTTGGAGGGTCTTGGGAATGTGCCTTGGATCTGGACCCCCTGGGGCTTTTACTGGGTGGGAGGTACTTTGTACTTAAGTGATGATGGTGGACTGCAGCACCCTGGCCTGCATGTAGGCAGAATTTTGATGGGGTGCAGATCTGTTCCCAGTTTTTGGTTGAGTAGCATTACCCATTCTGCTTTGTGGCAGAGATCCCTGATTTTGTTGTAATGTAGGTGGCCGGTTTGGTTGATTTCCCCTTTCCTTATCTGCTTTTCTCTCATGTGTTTGGAGCTAAAAGGTAGGGTGGGGACCTCCAAGGGCTGTTGGTTGATTATCCAAATCACTTCCAGCATTTGAAGGAACAGGAAAATTAAAATTCTATTTTTAATTTTTTTGGTAAGGTAACTTTTGAACCTACCCAGTAGAATTATGCAGTGAACTCCCACAGGCCCATAACCAAATCCAATATTTGTTAACTCATGGCCAGTCTTCTTTCATCTATATACTCTCAACTCCTGCATGTAGATATACTTGAAGAGTTGTCAGACCCCCACTACTGACATTACCACTGACCCAACTGGCTAAGGGTCTGGCACTGCACAACTAGCATTCAAATCCCGGCAGTTTCTAGCTTTGTCTTGAGCTAGATATGTACCTCTGCCTCAGTTCATCACAAGACCTATGGCATGGAGCTTCTGGGAGGTAGAACTTGTTTGGTGACTGGAATCCTCTGGTATATAGAAAGAGTGCAGAAAGTGTTAACGAATACTAATAATTACAACTTGAGGGCCAAACACATTTAAGGGATGAATATGTAAGGGCAGCAGGTCAGGGCAGGGCAGGGCAAGGCTGTATTCTGATGCCCACACCTGGCTCTGTCTCTCAGAAGCTGTCTCCATTTCTCCATTCTTCTCTTCTCTGACAGATCTATGGCTTTTTTTTTTCTCTTCAAATGGGATTTAACCCAGGGGCGCTTTACCACTGAGCAACCTCCCCAGCCATTTTTATAGTTTTATTTTTAATTTTGAGACAGAGGTCTTATTAAATTGTTGAAGGCCTCATTGAGGCTGTTCTTGAACTGGGAATCCTCCTGTCTTGAACTTGCAATCCTTCTGTCTCAGCCTCCTGGGGCCGCTGGGATTACAGGTGTGCACCCGGATTTTTTTTTTTTTTTTTTTTTTTTTTTAAGAAGAGGCGCTCCTTCATTTTAAACTTGAGGCTTTCTCCTTTGGCTGCTGGGGTCCAGGAGATAATCCTGAAGCTCACATGCCTGTTTTCTCCTAAGGTCCACTTCTTCGGATCCCTGTCTACCAGGAAAGGACTATCTGTAGAGACTTCTGGGCTCTTGGCAACCTCCTTTCAGGAGGTTAACCTCCTCTTAACCTTTCACCTTCTAGAGTCTTCTCTGCTCCAAATCATGGGTGAATCTGCTTTACTTAACCTGATGTCTTGTGCTTTGCAATGTCCCATTGAGGTTCCAGGCTCTCCTTTTTCCCCCAGGCTGTTTTGAGGGCAAGGGCTTTGACAGGGATTATTCCTCTAGACCTGTGCTCTTGTTCAGTTCCCACCATCCTGTGCCAACATCATTTCATCGTGGCTGCTGGATTCCCAGGGCTTTATCAGCTGCTGTGAAAATCAAAATTAAAAAAAAAAAAAAATGATGGTAACCGCCATTGATTGGGCCATTGTTCTGTGCCAGGCACTGGGCTCTCCAAACATCATAATATTTTATTCCCTCAACAATTTGAAAGTTAGAAGTCAGGATTGCCATTTTATAGACGTGGCACGGTATAGAGGTAAAGAAACTTTATCTGTGTGACACGGCTGGGTCAGGTGGAATTGGCATTTAGAGCCTTGTCAGTTTACCCAAACTTTGAGCTTTCTTTCTGTGCTGTTAGCTTTTTCCTGCTCAGCATCCCTGCCTGTTCTCTGATGGTATGGCAAGTTCAGGACTGTGTCCGAGGTACAGTCACAGATCCTAGCACATTGATATGCCAATCAGTAGTGAGGACCGGGGCAAGGTGAGAATGGGTTTTTGGCTTTAGGACCTTATAGTAGCTTGTTTTACTATTCGTCAAATACCCTGGCATTCCTCCTATGTGGCCTCTCCTTAAGGGTAAATACCTCTTACCCTGGTGAACTCGGGGGTGGTCATGTGATTTGATTTGCCAGTGAGCTGTGGTCAGAAATCTCTCTTTGGGTAGGATTTTTACTTTTTATTTTTATTTTACTTTTTGGTACTAGGGATTGAAGTCAGGAGCATTCTATCACTGAGTGGCATCCCAAACCTTTTTATTTTTTTGAGATCTTTGTAAAGTTGTCGAGGGTATTGCTCAGCAACTTTGAGGCTAATCACAGCCTGAAACCTGTTATCCTCCTGTCTCAGCCTCCCAGGTTGCTGGGATTACAGGCATATGCCACTGTGGCTGGCAGCAGAGAAGTTTTAAGAGCCCATGAATGGTTCTCCACCTTTTATCTCCCTCTTCCACTTCTGCTCACCATTTCCAAATAGAGTCTGCTGTTAGCCTTGGTCCTGGAGTGAAGATGACATATGGCACAATTATAGTTGGCAGATATGGAGGCTGAGGAAGAAATCTTCATCTTGTCAAGCACTGACATTTTGAAACCTGGTTTGTTACTATAGAACATTCTCTTAATGAGACTCAAGAATTCTAGGCTTGGCTCTGACACTCAGTGGCTGTGTAATGTTAAGGTCAAGGAAGCCCAACTCTTAGGTGCTTCAGTTTCCTCCTCTGTAAGATGGGAAGATCAACAGTATCTACATCTGGGCAGTGTCTTGGAGAGTAATGGAACTCTGTGCCTAGTGTAGCACCTGCCTTGTAACATTAGCTACAGGTACCAAGTTTGCTAGGAGAAAGAAGGCTGTTGTGCTGTAGTAATATGTGACCCAGGACTCTCAGTGGCTCACACAGCAATCTAACCTTAAACCCAATCTTTTTACTCCTTTTGTGTAGGTTGTAGCTCTCACCATGACCTTTTACAGGAAAACCTACATCCCTTTTCAGGACATTCTGTTCTCAGGAGAGCGATGATGGAATCAGGCAATGCTTAGAAGTAGCACTGTTACTTTCACTCGCATTTCATCGTCCAAGGCAAGTCACAAGGCCAAGCCTGATAACGGGCAAGGATGGGATCCTTGCTGAAGTACAGTTCCGTTGTACAGAAACAGTAACCGGGGGCAGTGATAAAATCGATCACAAAGACCTGTTTTTTTCTAGTCACTAGCAAAATGACAGAGGTATATTCCTTGTTACAAGAAGTTCACAGTCTAGTAAAAGCCATATAAATTCTAAAAACATGTAGTGGAGTTGCAGTACGGTGTGACTAAGGTTAGAGGCCCATGTTGGACAGAAGAGGAGGTGAGCATCTCTGCTTGTGGTATTGGGGAATGGATCACAGGAGCATCTCAGGGGAACCCCAGTTATTCTCAGAAGGGTGCTAGCAATAGCAGTTTCTTGAGTTTAGGTTCTGGACAAGGTATCTGAGGAACTCCTGCATGTGGTCTTCCTCCTAACACCACCATGTGGTCTAATACCACCTGCCTCTTTCAGGACCCCGCAAATTAAGTACTTAGACTTGGACCCCTCAGAAGCCGTGAATGCACTTCTCTAATAAAGTTATGTGGTCTGCACACACAGAAATGGAAAGGGGGGTTATATTTAGAGAGTCATCATGAGACCTGGAGCTCTCCTAAGTTTAGAACCCCCCAAGCTCTGTGGAGTACAGAGACACTGAGGATTGAACATACATGGGACCTCGGCCTGGGGGAGTTAGAAGGTGAATCCTGCATGTCCTGATTGGTCTCGGAGGAGACATTCAGAGGCTCCTTCTCCATAGGCATTATGCCATATTCTGTCTTCTCTCTAACTCAGGTTTCAAAGAGCAGAGACTGATCCAAAACGTGGAATTTGAATCTGAGATGCAAAGAGGGAAGAAAGTATAAGTCTTGAAAGGTAAGGGAGAGTGGCAGGAGACAGTTGAGGGCCTATAGGCTGGAAAAGGATGAAAGCAGAAAATCAGGGAGCCCCTGTAGAAGGAAACTCCATGTTTGTTGAATGGGGAGGGTGTGAGAGGATGGGATCCTTGCTGGAGAGTCATAGGCGTAGGGACCACAATAAAGGCCCAACAACATCACATGGCTTCTCCAGCCCACAGACCCTGGAAGCATGGAAACAAGATGGGCTTTTACACTTAGGGTTGGAAGTGGTCACTGCAGCAGCAGAAATCCATCTTGAGATGAAATAACATCTATCTGGGCCTCCAATGGAACTTCAAGGATACTCTGGACTGACTGCGAGGCCATGGTGTTGCTTGGTCCCTCTGCCCTGGGAGATCAGAAGCAGGAGAAGGTTTTACCTTCAAAAATGGGGAAGATATGGAGACCATGAAGTAACTGACTCAAAATCACAAGGCAGAAGGTAAGAATTTTTGATGGGCTGGACAGGTGAAATTCTCAGCTTCACCAGAGAATGTTTTAGGTCACAGCTGAGTAAACTGGCTACTTACCCCATCCTGAGGCTCAGAAGAGCTGCCTCCTGAGCATCCTGGGAGTTCTGCTCTTATGGCCTCTTTTTCTTCCCTTAGGTTTGCCATCTAACAATATTGACTGACTCCAAAAAAAGGAGGGAAAGCCCCAAATGCTGGTGAGCTGTGGTTCTTTCCTCCCTCCTTCATCTTGAATTGCTGCCTCCTTTAAGGAATAGACATATATTCTCTTGCTTGAGAAGGAAGAAGGCAGCCAACATTTAGGCAGATGAGGTAAGCATTAGGGGCTTTTTTGAAAATGGTTGTCAGCCAGACATGATGGCACATACCTGTGTTCCCACCTACTAGGGAGGCTGAGGCAGGAGGATCACGCAGGTTCAAGGTGAGCCTTTCCATCCCCTAATACCACAAGTGGACAATGCAACAGTCAAGGATTTTACAGATGTCATTTAGAACCTAAGTTCTGCTGAGTGTAGAGGTACACCCCTGTAATCACAGCAGCTTGGGAGACTGAGGCAGGAGGATGGCAAGTGAGCCAGCAACTTAGTGAGACCCTGTCTCTAAATTTAAAAAAAGGAGGTGGGTGGCTTGGGATGTGGCTCAGTGGTAAAGTGCCCCTGGGTTCAATCTCTGGTACCCAAAAAATAAAAATAAATAAATAAAACAAGATAAAAATTTTTTTTTGATACCAGGAATTGAACCCATGGGTGTGCTTAGCCACTGAGCCACATCTCCATCCCGTTTTTTATAATTTATTTAGAGACATGGTCTCACAAAGTTGCTTAGGGCCTCGCTAAGTTGCTGAGGCTGACCTGGAACTTGCGATCCTCCTGCTTGGCCTCCTGAGCTGCTGGGTTTATGGGCGTGCACCACTGTGCCTGACAAAATAAGAATTTTTTTTTTCTTTTCGGGTACCAGGGATTGAACTCAGGGGCACTGGACCACTGAGCCACATCCCCAGCCCTATTTTGTATTTTATTTAGAGACAGGGTCTCAATGAGTTTCTTAGCACCTCACTGTTGCTGAGGCTGACTTTGAATTTGTGATCCTCCTGTCTCTGCCTCCTGAGCTGCTGGGATTACAGGTGTGCGCCACTGTGCCTGGCCCAAAATAAGAATAAAAAAAAAATGTTTTCTAATATTTTCTCCGCTAAATCCTCACCTTCCCCTGGTGCCCAGCACAAGCTGTACATCCTTAATGGTTATTTTTCTTCTCTTGTCTCATTTTCTGTCTTTCTATCTCTGACTCTCTCCCTTTCAGAGCCTCAAGGTCACTCCTGAACACTGCTTCATTTTTCTATTGACACACACATTGTTTCTCCCAAGAAATCATAAGATTTTGAAGGTCTGGAATTTGTTTTGTGTCACTTATGTGCTAAACAGATTTTACCAGAAAGCCAGGGATGTAGTCATGCCCAGAAAAAGTTTTTTAGAGAAGCATATACTCGGAAATGAAATAGATCAAATTCTCGAATGTCCAGACTTTCCAGGGCCAGGGAGCTGTGGTCCTCATAAGGGAGACAGTGGTGGTGGCTTGGCGTACATTTACTTCTTTTTATAGGTACCAGTTACATTCAGGAGTGTGACTGTGATCTTCAGGGAGCCAGAGTGGAAAACACTGAGCACTGAGCAGAGGAACCTATGCAAAGAAGCAATGCTGGAAAACTCCTGGAATGGCTCATGTTGGGTAATGCTGTTTTCTTTCCTTTCCTTAATTCCGTAGAGGTTTATTGATCCTCTACTGTCTTCCTTCCAGAAAATGTTCTAGACACATAAAACATATTTATACATGAAATAACCATCCCTGCCCCATTAGGCTTTCTTTCTAGTGTAAGGCTGGGCAGATAGTAAACAAAGGCTTCATATACCAGGGCATGATAGTATAGTGAAAGCGATAATCCTCTCAGAGTAAGAATAATAAGAGAAAGCAGGGTAAGTGGTATTGAGTGTGATAGGTGTTTTTGTCAACTTTTTCACTGCTGTGGCTAAAAGATCTGACCAGAGGAAAAATTGGGGGGGGCTCATGGTTTCAGAGGTTTCAGTCCAAGGACGGCTCCATTCCTCAGGGCTGGAGGTGAGGTTGAATATCATGGCAGAAGAGTGTGGCAGAGGGAAGTAGCTCACATGGTGTCAGGAGGCAGAGAGAGGGACTCAACTCACCAGATACAAATATATACCCCAAAGCCACGACCCCAAATGCCCACCTTCTTCAGCCACACCCTACCTGCCTTCACTTACCACTCAGTTAATCCTATCAGGGGATTTATTCACTGATTTGTTTAAGACTCCCACAACCCAGTCACTTCTCTGAACCTTCTTGCATTGTCTTACATGTGAGCTTTTGGGGGGCACCTCACATCTAAACCATAACACAGGGTGACTAGCTGAATTTTTTTTTTTTTTTTTTTTTTTTTTAGTATTTGGTATTGAACCCAGGAATGCTTTACCACTGAGCTACATCCCCAGCCCCCAACCCCCCTTTTAAAATATTTTTATTTTGAGACAGGATCTCACTAAGTTGTTTAGGACTCACTAAGTTGATAAGGCTGGCTTCACACTGATCCTGTCTCAGTCTCCTGAGTTGCTGAGATCATAGGTCTGTGTCACTGTGCTTGGCTTTGGCTGGCTAAACTTTGAAATCGTATACCTGAAATCATTGAGGAAGTGACATTTGACCAAAGGCAAAATGTGGTGATAGTGGTGACTTAGATGATTTTAGTAGAGGGAATAGACTAACTATAATGGCAGCTGTTTACAGAGCAGAGTGCTTGCTTGACGAGTTCCCTGTCAGACACATAGAAGTTGTTTCTGGTATGGACTTTCTGTATTTTTACAAAAAATGTCACATGTAAAAATGGAATATAGAAGAGTTACTGGTGGGAAACAAATTGTGTTGTTTGTATATTACCAATTGCAGGCTTGATGGTAAGACCCTCTCCATCCCAGACAATGCAACAGAACTCAGCAGCCTGGCTGGGGCTCCTCTAACCGAAAACTCCCTTTTTTCAGCAGAGCCAAAGCCAGAAACCTCCCCTTGTTCCTCCTGCCTTGTGGCTGTCTCCTGGCAGCAGTTCCTCAGCCAACAGGTGCTTCAGATCTTTCCAGAGTCATGTGCAGAAGGTTTCTTTCCTCCGGGAGATTCCAGCCTAGGGTGTCAGAAGCAGCAGGAGCAACAGCCATGCTGTTAGAATGAAAGCATCAAAATTGAGAGTCAGAGGTAGCTTCATACCCTTGTGGGTGAGGATGCAGAAGAGAGAGACCTTGAGGACATCACCCAGTACATTCCAAGGACGTTCTGCAAGTCCTAGAGAAGTCAACGCAGTGGTAGAATCAGAGCCCTCTTCAGCCCAAAGGGTTAACCTTGTATAATAGGACAAAGGGTCGAAGGAGTTGGAAACCTTGGGATTTGGAGCAGAGTCAGCTGTAGAGAGTGCGAGCCAGACTGTAGCCCCAAGGCAACTTCATTACAAAAGCCAGGACCCTCCTGGGCAAGTCCTGTTTGCATTGATTGTGGGTGAGGCTTTACAGACATCATCAGACGCCACTGAGTCTTTAACCAGAAGCTCAGCCTCAACAGACACCAGAGAGCACATTCAGAAGAGGAACCTTTCTTGTGCCGGAAGTGGGTCAAAGCTTTAGAAATAAGTCCATCCTCAGTTGACATCAGCAGACTAGCTCAGGGGAGAAGTCCTGCGTTTACGGCGAGTGCGGGCAAGGCTTTAGCCAGAGGCCATCCTTCTTCAGACACCAGAGGACACAACCAGGTGAGAAACCCTCCATGTGCCTGCAGTGTGGACGAGGCTTCGGGGATAAGTGGACCCTCAGAAACCACCAGAGGCCACACCCAGGGGAGAAGCCTCTGTTTGCAGGGAGTGTGGGTGAAGAGTTTGCTGTAAATCAACCCTCATTGAACAAAAGAGGGCACACCCAGGAGAGAAGCCTTCTGTGTGCACTGCATGTGGGTAAGGTTTTAGCTACACCTCCTTGTCCACAAGAAGACACTTGGGGAAAAGCAAAGTTTTAGGCAGAAGTCAAATCACATCAGACACCAGGAGACACACTGAGAGGAGAAGTCTTGTACGTGCAGGAATCCTGGGCAAGACATGAGCCCTCAGTCACACTTCATCTCACACCAGAGAGACACACCGGAAGTGGTCCACACGTGCGTGTGGAGTATGAGTGATGTTTCAGAGGTGTGTCACCCCTCTTAGGCATGGAAAGACACATGGAGGAGAGGAGCCTCATGGAGTGTACAGCATGGATAGCTCTGTAGCCACAGGTCAGCCTCACTGCACACAAGAGGGCATGCTTGGGGGACAGATTCGTATGTGCAGGGACTGTGGCAACATCCAGTGACAGCCCTGGAGAATAATAAATGTCACAGGTTCAGGGTGCTGGTGAGCATCAGCCAAAGAGTGAAAGTCAGCACAAGAGGGCCATCTGTGGTCACATGCCACAGGGAGAATCCATTGATGCCGTGGACCCTGCCCAGGTGACCTTTCAGGGCTGACACCCCAGCAGCTTGAGAGAAAAGGACTGCTGCTTGCAGAGATGGGTTTAGTTCTAGCACCAGCTCTCAGCCACAGGGAGCTGCAGAACCTGGGCTCTGCCCTTTCCCAGGAGGAGCGCTTGACCAATCACCTATTGATGCCAGCAGGTAAAACCTCACCCCTGTTCCCAAGGATCATTCCAGATCCAGAGGTCCCCTCTGGACTGAATGATCTCTCAGTTGCCCATACATCGCAGGTCAACCTCTTCCTCTGCCCAGTCCTGCCTTCACTCCACGGTGAACCCTGATTCTCCATTTCTGTTTCAGCAGGGAACCTAATCTAGCACCTGATGTGTGTAAGGTGTGGATGAGGCTTAGGCCATGCCATCCCTCAGCAAATGCCAGAGTATACAGAGAAGCAGCTCTGGGGGTGCTGGGACAGGAGGGGACTGGCAAGGACTTAGGGAAGAGGCACACTTCCCAGGAGAACAGCTTTTTCGGCAGAAGCGTTACACGGGGATGTGAGATGTGTTAGCAATATGTTAAACCTCATCTGCAACAGGATACGCTCAGGGAGGGGGTTGTGTGGGCAGGGCTTGTAAGTGGAGCTTTACCCTGATTCTCCTCTTCAGCAGACAAGAGGGCAGAGTCCTGCCACCCTAAATCTTTGCCTCGCCCATCTCTGAGGGCGTTTCAGCAGAAGCCTTGACCCTACTGTGAATGAGAGTAAAGATGGCAGTAACAATTACATAGACATTTTCCAACTTTTTGTAATCAGATGGAATAAAAAAGTAGGTGTTATTTAAGTAATCAAAGAATGATCCACTTGTTTTCTTTTCATACACCAGTTCTTTGCCATGATTTCTTGCCCTTTGTTCTGATCATATTCTCTTAAATAAAAAAGCTTAGACCGTGGACCCTTATCACTCATCTGACCAGAAAGGTCAAGGAGTTCAAATTCACGGCCTGGGGTTCTGGGGTTCGGGCTTGGGATTAAACCCTTGAGAATCCATGGAATGGATTTCTTGGAGAATCTAGTCCTTTGCATGAGAGGAAGTGATTAGATTATGGAGACAGACCACCTACAGGGAGGGAATTTTGCAGCCTCCAGGGTCTGGGTGACCTCCCCACTTGCTCTGGCTTCTGTGAAAGCTCTCTCTCCTGGGTGTCCTTCTTTCTGCTTCTGCTGAATCCTCCTCTGCCCCCTGAAGGATGTCTGTTCCTCAGTTGTCCATTCACGTCCTCCGGTGCCAGGGAGTCTTTTTTTTTTTTTTTTTTTTTTTTTTTTTTTTTTTTTTTTTGGGTGCTGGGGATCAAACCCAGGGCCTTGTGCTTACAAGGCAAGCACTCTACCAACTGAGCTATCTCCCCAGCCCGCCAGGGAGTCTTTAGCCACATCCCCTCTGCAGCTTTCTGGACTCCAGGGACAGGTCCTTTAGATAGGCCCATCTGCTCTCCAGGCACGAGTCAGTGCTTCCAAACTCACAGCCACTCTCACATCAGCAGTGTGTCGAAGACCCCCACGTGCAGCTGCAAATGTCCCCTCAGCCCTCTCATCCTAGGATCCAGTTCTGCTAATGGCGCCCCAGGACATCCCTCTAAGTGACCCAGGACAACCTCGCCATACTCCTCCGTTGTTTTTACACAAGGATCTTCCCGTTAGCCACGCCCTTGCCTCTCTTCCCTGAGCCCAAATCGTTCAGATTTTTGACAACTCTGTATGCCCTGGCTCTGGTTCTGTTTGGGCCAATAGCTATTCTGGAAAGGGGCTGCCTAGGCTTCAGCAAATTTGCTTGCCCAACTGGAGTTTGCCAGGTCTACAAAATGGGTATCAGTCTTGGAGAGTCAGAAAAAGCAGTGTTTTTATATCCCATCAGAGGACAGGGCAGAAAAGGGAGCCAAAAGGGAGGCCCTAGCTCCAAGGCCTCTACCTCTACCCTGTCTGTGAAGTCGGCTTTCCAGTGACTTCTCAGCAGCAGCTCCTGGGAAGGGTGTGAATGCCTGGGAATGCGGAGCCCCGCTCAGTCACATTTCCCTCCCTGTCCCTTTGCTAGAACTACCCTTACAGCACAAGCACTCTGCTTCTGCATGTCTATGGGGATATATTCTCTAGGGGTTTGAAGAATGATTATCTTGTTCAGATAATCCCAATATCTCTTCTTGTGTCCTGTCATTGGGAAAGACGAAGATGAAAATTATGCACATTTAAAAAAAATTATACACTTTTTTTTTTTTGATATGGGGGATTGAACTCAGGAACACTTAACCACTGAGCTACATCCCCAGCCATTTTTGAGACAGGATCTTGCTATATTTGCTTAGAGACTTGCTAAGTTGCTTAGGGCCTTGCAGAATTGCTAAGGCTGGCCTTGAACTTGTGATCCTTATGCCTCAGCCTCCTTAGTTGTTGGGATTACAGGCGTGCACCACCACACCTGGCTAGATTTCTTTAAAAAACTGAATAACCCCACTAACAGGTAGCAACTTCAGAAGTGGATCAGGGAAAGGATTGTCAGTCCTAGCCTAACCAAGGGATAGGAGTAAAGAGGTCATCTTTGTATCTTGGAAAGTGGCTTCTCAGGGATACTGCTCACTGGTGACTTTGTCTCTTGCAAGTGCTGTTGGAATCAGGGCCCCTTCACCCTGAGGAACCCTCAGAGTGAACTTCCCAGTTACTTGGATTAGGTGCCCAAGGAGGAGGAGCTATTTTTGTACTGAAAGGATTTATTTCCTATATGAGATCAGTGGTCTTAAATTCAAATTCCTATAGCACCTGGAAAGCCCTACTTATAAGAGTGAAGATCTAGATGTGTCTAGTGGGGTATTTTAGAGAACTGGGGAGCTCATTCTTCACCCTGCTACAATTCAAGTCAAATTGCTTCCTGTATCCTTCCTGGCCTACCATCTGACCCCACTCCAAAAAGTCTTTAAGTTCCATCCCATTTTGGCTTTTTCACTTAACTGTCCAAATGTCCTGCTTCTTTCTTTGAGTCATGACCTTGAATTCAGAACCTCCATCATTCTTCCTCAGTTTTAGTTTTAGAACGATCTTCTTCATGTTAATTTTTGCTGAGGCTGGGGGTGTAGCAGAAATTTGGGGTTAGGTGGGTGGGAAGGTTGTGGCTTTAAATAGATGTCCAGAGAAGTCTTCACTGGGAAAATGTTTTTTAAGCTTAAATCTTTCTTCTTTTTTTGTACCAGTGATTTAACTCAGGGGCACTTAGCCACATCCCCAGCACGTTTTATTTTTTATTTTGGGACAGCGTCGCACTAAGTTTTTTAGGGCTTCTTGAAGTTGCTGAGGCTGGCCTCGAACTTGTGAGCCTCCTGAGCCCCTGGGATTTCAGGGTTGCACCACCATGCCCGGTTTAAGCTTAAATCTTGAAGATGAATGCATAATTATTACACATAGCTGGAGGCGTGGGAGGCTGATATTCTAGGCAGAGGCAAAAACAAATGCAAAAGTGCTGGGGCAGGAGCCAGAAAGATAAGAGCAGTGGCTGTAGAGGAGAGTCGGGGAGAGTAGTAGATGAGGACGGATAACTAATGAGCAGGGGAAGAAAGGCCACTGTGACACACGCCGCCCCAGTAGGCGTGTGTTCATTGTTAACACCACCGCCCACTCTCCAGTCCAACACGCCCCCGCCCCCGCTCCCGCTCCCGCCCCCACACGCACGTCAGCTTTGAGCTCGGAACTCAAGGACCCTGTTCCGGGACCGGAACTAGCTTTCTACCCGACCGCATTTCGCTGGCGGCTGCATTTCCGGTAGCGACGGCGGGAATCCAGCTGTTGGCGGGCGTCTAGGCCTCGGTGGAGGCGAATCCGGCGGGAATCAAAGCCATCAGAACCGCCACCATGGTGAGAAGATGCGGGCTAGGGGCACAGGAGCTTTCGAGTCTGTTGCGGAGTGGGGGCCGCTGCTGACTGGAGGAGAAGCCGTGGGCTGGACCCGCTAATGGCGGCGAAGGCCTTGGCTGCTCGGTCCGTGCAAGAAAGACCAGAACCTTGACCAGCGGAACAGTGGGGAGGAGGGGGAAGGACGAAATCCGGGGTCTGAGGCCCGCTTGCTCCGTAGTGGCGGAGGCAGGAGCGAGTAGGCACGGGGCGCCCGGAGGAAACTTCGGCTGGATAAATGTGTCCGGAGTTTCGGACCAGACGCTAAAGCCCCAGGAGGACTAGAGAGGATCCCGGATAAGGCTCGGACTTGTGAAAGGGGCGAGAGCCCGAGGAGTTGCAGAGAAGTCTAGTGGGTGGGGAAGAGGAAGCGGGAGGGTGAGATTGTTTGGAGGAAGAGTTGGACTCAGTTGTTAAACATACTTTTATGTTTGCATGTTCTGACTTCTCATGAAATAGATGGATTTCCTCCACCGAGTTCACTTTCCAGTAGAGGACGCGGGTGATAGAATGATATAATTCAGTGTGGTGCTTCAGCATTGGGCGAAAGTAACGGCGAGGGGCGGGGTAAAAATGCTTTCTCCCCACGGTTCCTGAAGGATTGTCAGGAATTTACCCAGAGTAGATGGGAGGGGATGTTAAAGACCCGGAGAACCCAAGCACAAAGAAAGACATGGAAGGTGCTGGAGGGGAAAGGGAGAAGAGATGGGAGGAAGGGGCGGGAACCTGGTTACTAAAGCTCTTGCTTACTACTTTGTCCTCTTGACGATGAGGCATGTTTTTGAAGATTTAAGCCAGCAAAATGTTAGGAACTTAGTTGGATTTAGAAAGATGACTCTGTTACGTAGCAGATGAAACTGGAAGGAGGGAAACCTAATAGGTCAGTCTTTGGAGGATTGACTGACAAGGTTTCAGCAGAGCTTCTCAGCTGTGTGCCATGTCAAATTATGTAACCTCTTCTGACCTCAGTGGCCTCGTCTGTAAAATAGGAATGATAATGGGCCCAATTTTGAGGATTCAATAACATAAACAGTGCCTGACTACACAGTGAGCTTCCAATAACATCTCTTAAAAAGTAAATAGACCAGTAATGTTGCCTTACAGGTTCAGATCCCTGTGGATAGAAGCTGTTTAAAATGAGCATCTGAGGGAGAAAGAACCACATAACTTAGATCTTTAGGGTGGCAGGCAGTACCTTAGGGGAGTCAAAGTTCAGGTCTACACATTTATGGGTTTAGAAACTTGTTCAAGCTCAGAGATAAACAGCAAGCACTGTGCCTGGTACGAAAAGGCCCTTGGATAAGTTAGGGCTGGCCTACAACAGCTGATGAGAAACTGATTATAGAGATCAAATGCCCAGTGGTGTCTTTCTAGTGAGAAATACAACTGCCATGGCCAGCTGACATTTCATATGGTGATAGTTTTATTTTAGTAAGGTTACATTGAAAGACAAGCTGTGAAAGAAGTGTTGTTGGGTTAAGAATTGATTGTTCTGTGATCTTAAGGACTATTATGTGCCCAAACTGATTAGCACTGTGGCCACCAGAAAAAAATTCCCTCTCAGAAAGTCTTCAAGGCACAGTAATAATTTTTTGATTTGAGTGTTTCATTCCTCTCATCTCTAAACTAATCAACTTTTCTGGTAATAAGCTCCTTGATTAAATTTTTAGGGCCAGCCAAGTGGTGGCTCATGCCTGTAATCCCAATGGCTGGGGAGGCTGATGCAGCAGTAGTAGGATTGCAGGTTCAAAACCACCCTCAGCAGCTTAGTGAGACTAAGCAACCTAGTGAGACCCTGTCTTATAAAATAAAAAGACTGGGGATGTGGCTCAGTGGTTAAGTGCCCTTGAGTTCAATCCCTGGCACCAAAAAACAAAACATTTTTATTTTTTAGGGCTCATCCTCCAGCTCTACTCAGTTTTTAAAATGGAATTTTTACTGGTTTCTTAAGGGAAGGATGAAAGCAGATTACTGGACAGAGGTCAAGGCTGGAAACAAACAGGGTGGCATGGAATAATTCCTTGGGTGGCATGGAATAATTCCCTGGAAGGGCTGTGGGTGGCAAACTGAGCTAAGAATCTATTGAGAAAGATAGATAGGCACATGAAAAATAAAGCTGCGGTGGAAGATTTTAGGGAAGCCCAGGGGTGTGTGAGTCCAAAAGAATGAAGTCTCATCCTTGCTGATTTCTCTTTGCAGACTGTGGGCAAGAGCAGCAAGATGCTGCAGCACATTGACTACAGGATGAGGTGCATCCTGCAAGATGGCCGGATCTTCATTGGTACCTTCAAGGCTTTCGACAAGCATATGAATTTGATCCTCTGTGATTGTGATGAGTTCAGGAAGATCAAGTGAGGAGAGGGTTGTTGGGGGTGGGGACTGAAGATGGGAAGTGGAATGGGTGGGTGGGACAAGCGATGTGTGTTGAGTAGCTAGTTGGTTCCTCTGTGTTTGCTCTCCTGTTTTCGAGGGCAGACTTAAATGGGAATGTTGAACACTGAGAAATCTTCCTTAGTCCAGCAAATCTTGCTCTCTAGTTCTGGCAAAGTATAGGTCACAAGGAGGGCTGCTAGGCTTTTTATTTCTCTGACTTTGCATGCCCCTGGGTACTGGGGTAAAGGGCTCTCATGTTCTCCCCACAGGTGTGTGAGGGGGTAGAGCTTGATTTTCTGGCCTCATTACCTATTTGTAAAGCTGTAGCCTAAAGGGCTCTCCTAATGCAGCCTGGTCTGAAACTGCTTTAAGAAGCCTCTGACCCTCTTCAGGGTAAGTGCTCTGCTCCCCATTTGGGTTTGGGGCCAGTGATTTTTCGTGGCATTTTAGAGACAATCGGAATTATTTTCTGCTTTGCTATAATTCCATAAGTTATTGGCTAACCGATCTTAAGTTTCTGGCCAATTCAACTGTTGTGTCTAACTTTCTGTCTTATTGTACATTCAAAACATCTTGAGGCCCAAAGAGATTATGTGGTTTTATGTTTATATGCTCACTTTTATCATATGCAGTGTCCGTAGTACGTGGTCACTAACTGAATCCCCTTTGATTCTTTTGGCAGTTCTTATGGCATAAGGTCAAGAAGTGTAGTAGAATAAATGTAGAGATCGCTGGGTGTAGTGGCGCTGCACACCTGTAATCCCCGCAACTGGGGAGACAGGCTAGGGGATTGCAAGTTTGAAAGCAGCCTCAACAAATTGGCAAGGCCCTAAGTAACTTAGCAAGCCTGTCTCAAAATAAAAAAATGTAAAGGGCTGGGCGTGTAACTCAGTGGTTAAAAAACCCAAGTTTAATCCCCAGTACACCACCCCTGCACCCCCACCAAAAAAAAAAAAAAAAGTAGATATGCCTGAGTGCCCAGTACACATTAACAGAGGGGTCAGCAGATTGCTGGGAACTATCCCAGTTGGTTCCCTTCTGTTTTTTAGATGAAACTGATGTTATACTGATAAAAATGCTTGTTGGAAAATATTTACCCATAAAGTTTTCTTATTATGAAAAGCAGTACATGCTTATTATAAAAAAATAAGAAAATATGAACTAAAAAGGAAAAAAAAGTTCATCCACAGAAAACCAGTTAATAGAATATAAAATATCAAAATAGTTTTTTTTTAATTTTTTTAAAATCAGGATACTTTTATCTTTATTTTGAGGCTCTTGGCTTTGGCTTCCCTTTTCCCTGTTCCACTGCAGTTATCTTTCTTTACATTTTTTTATTTTGTCCATCTTTTTCTGGTTGTTGCTGTTTGGGGATATTTTTGTCTTTATTTGAGGATCTTGGCTTTGGCTTCCCTTTTCCCTGTTCCATTGCAGTTATTTTTCTTAGTTTACAGTTTTTATTTTGTCCATCTTTTTCTGGTTGTTATTGTTTGGGGTTTTCTGTTTTTGTTCTTTTGAGGAACAGATGTGAAAGTTCTATTTTGCATATGAGAAAATTCAGCATCTATATATTTGAAAATTTTCTTACCTTTTCCTTTATTTTTCCTATTTCTGGTGTGAGGTGAGGGACAGAGATGAAGGCCAGTGAGGTTGGTCCTAGAAGGATGTTGCATAGAAGAGGGGTAGGTTGGATTTTCTTTACTTGTGAAATTGTTTAGGCTGCCACTTGGCATTGGCAGGACCTTAAGGTGAGGGAGGGGCCTTCACGGTTGAATGTGAAAGAGCATTTGAACCATGGCTGGACTTTCTTGCCTCTTATTCTGTCTCTTGGTCTATGCATCTTCTTGGTTTGGTATGAAACAGCCAGCCAGCTAAGGGCTCAGAGGACCTGTTCAGCATTTATCAGGAGATGGAGGAAAAAGCAAACCTTGGAGACCCCTAGGCAGGTGAACCTAAACTTGACCCATTCTGTAACGCTTGCTTTTTTTTGTCTCTTCTAAACCTGTTTTTAGGCCGAAGAACTCCAAACAAGCAGAAAGGGAAGAGAAACGAGTCCTTGGTCTGGTGCTGCTTCGAGGGGAGAACCTGGTCTCAATGACAGTAGAAGGACCTCCTCCCAAAGATGTGAGTCTGAGCAGGAAGCCTGTGGGAGGCCCTCTGTGAGCCAGGGAGGGCTCCCTTGCATTTCATTGCACTCCTCATAGGCATCCTTTGGGTTTGCCCCCATTTAAGAATCTTAGAGACTGCTCTGCAAGTAAGAAGTGGAGAAGGAATAGAATTTGAGTATTTCTGAATATAAAGCTTCCCTCTTCTTCAGTTGATACACAGTGTCAGTGGAGGAGGGTACCTAAGGCCATCTGGGTTATTTCTTAACATGACGACAAAGTATAGGCAGATCCTAAAAATTCTTAACCCCCTAAAATAGAATACATCTATGCTCTGTTTTTTTATGATTACAGAGTAATAGTGTTAATTGAGTATCTGCTGTGTACCAGGCACTTAGTATTTTATTTAATATTTATAAGTCTTTTGAGATCAACTGCCCTCACTTTATAATGAAACAAACTGGGATTTAGTAACTTGCCTAAGATATCACACCTAAGAAGTGGTGAAACTGACATTTGATTCCCATCTTGCTTCTGTAAACACCAAGCTACATTTATAAATAGAGCAGGCTTTAGAGAATCTAACCAAGTTTGTTTTCCCTTTTTCATTTTAAGATGTTGTTAGTAAAGAGAATAATCTTACCCTGTGTTTTTTATCCATGTGTGGATTTTTATACTTAACATAATATGCATGTGATAATTTGCTATCTTGATATTTCGTAAATATTTTCCACTTATTCTTTGTTATAAGTCATATTAGTGACAGATATTCTCAAGATAGTACTGTAATAGTTCATATAAGTCATTTCCCTTTTTTGGACTCTAAAATTGCAACTTTTTCCAATTATAAAATCTGCAAGAGATGTTATTTATTTTTGTTCAAAGCATGTGTATCCATAATGCTTGGTACTTCTAGTAGAGCTGGCTACTTTAAAGTAGCTCATTGTAACCTTCATGACCACAGACAGTTCTGTAACCCAATTACATGCAGATGAGAAACTTTTTGAATCTCAGAATTGTGGAATTATTTGCTCACTGTTACACAGCAGTTGAGAGTCAGAACTGGGAGTGGATCTCATTCATGTCCCTTTGTTGGCCAGGTAAAATGAAATCCTGATCCCTTCTGAATGGAATCCTGGGCCTTTGCTCTGGTTTTAATTTTCATGGGAGTGTATATAAGTGGTTGAGTTGAGTTATTTTCTTTTAGGTTTAAGTTCAAGCCTACTTCAGTGGTGATAGGAGGCATATAATCTTAGATAGAGGGAGAATGGTATTAGTGCATGTGGGTAGGTATTAATTTATAAGCTGTTTTAATGCCTTATAAATCTGAGGTACTCTCTTGGCAATGACATTCTAAAGTTTACTTCTGATTCTCTAAGTCACTGAGCATGTTTATTTTTCAGACTGGCATTGCTCGAGTGCCACTTGCTGGAGCTGCTGGAGGCCCAGGAATTGGCAGAGCTGCTGGCAGAGGAATCCCAGCTGGTGTTCCTATGCCCCAGGCTCCTGCAGGTCTTGCTGGACCAGTCCGCGGGGTTGGTGGGCCATCTCAACAGGTGAGGCATTGGAAAGGCACCAGCTTGTGGCGGATAAAGGGAGGATCCTTAACTTGGAGAAGAGTTCAGAATGATGATCATATGATTGTTAGGTTCTCAGTGTTTGTTAAAGTGAAGAGACACACAGAAGATGACTTAACCAACTATATTTGAGCAACATGTTTCCATGACGATATTAGATATACCGTGTTAAAACCTGTCATTGGTCCTATTTGAAAGTGCAAGGGCTTTCCCTAAGTTGGATTGGGCACCGTAAAATCAGGCCTAGAAGATAGAGGAAATGGATATTCAGTTTTGCATGTTTCTTGACACTTGGTTGTTCATAGGTAGTCTGATACCATGAGTTGTAGCTTTAGGGGATTTGGTGTCTGATATTTCTTTCACCAAATTGGGGAGAAGAGTGGTAGCATTGCACTGTATTGTTCTGCTTAATTCTTCTCTGTCCTTTTAGGTGATGACCCCACAAGGAAGAGGTACTGTTGCAGCTGCTGCAGCTGCTGCCACTGCCAGTATTGCAGGGGCTCCAACCCAGTACCCACCAGGCCGTGGTGGTCCCCCACCACCTATGGGCCGAGGGGCACCCCCTCCAGGTGAGGAGCCCATAAGGAGGCCATTGCAAATAGATAAAAGATGCTTTAGCTGGATTCATGATGAGATAGAACTTTGACTGAAACTGATGATGAGTTTATATAATTAAGCAGGATTACTCTGAGATCCAGCCTGACTGACTGACCTTGGAACTAGCTAGCTGAACAAGAGCCATTGAGAGCCCAGCTCTTTGGTTCATATGCCAGTTTGCTAGTAGAGACAGAGGGTGGAGAGATCCATCTGACTTGGTAGACAGTTTTGTTTCCTGCTTCCTTTGCCATACAGACATTTGAGCTCTGTTTTGGGGGCTTTTTTCTTGCAGGCATGATGGGCCCGCCTCCTGGTATGAGGCCTCCCATGGGTCCCCCAATGGGGATTCCCCCTGGACGAGGGACCCCGATGGGCATGCCACCTCCAGGAATGCGCCCCCCTCCCCCAGGGATGCGAGGTAAGTGCCTGCAGCAGTGATTTTGGCTTCTTTCCCTAGAGCCTAGTGGAATGGGAAGTGGAGGGAAGGTTGTATTTAGATCATATCCTTTGGGCTTTCTGGCCAGGGAAATGAACTATTGGAGAACAACATTGTCCAGAAGATACAAGGAAGAAAGAACAAGTATTTCTTAAACTAGTCTTACCTCCCCTTTTAGGACAGTTAAAAGTACCCAGAGTACTTCTCAATGTCTAAGGCAGTGTCTTCAGGGCACTGATAAATAATGCATTCTGAGGATCCCTAATAAGGGCTATGAGATTGTTATATGCCCTATGATTTGATAGCATCTAGTAATGAAGGACTCTGGGCTTTGTGATATTATTAGGTATTTCTGTTTAACTTCAGTTTGAGAAATAACTGAGATAGTTACCACATGGATAGAAAAACAGGCTCAGAGAAAACTTAGTTAACATCCTGCTTCCCAGACCTGTGTTCGTTCCACCAAGCCATAGTGGCTGTTAAGATAACCCACAGTCATAATCCCTGTTTCTAGTTTGGGTTTTCCAGGCATAGGAACCCAGTCAACCCCAGAAAAGTCCCCAGTTAACACCATGTATCTCCCTCTCATTGCTTGATAACTGCAGGGTGTGGGAGGCTGGGGCAGGGGTGGGGATCTGAGTTGCAGATCAGGCACTGACTAAACTTCTTACTCTTACTTCAGGCCTCCTTTGACCCTTGGCCACAGAGTTATGGAAGTAGCTCCACAGAGGCGTGGGCCCGATCCCCCAGGGCCACGTTACCACAGACCTGTTTGTTTGTTATGCTGTTGTTCCTGGAGTCTCACCGGATTGTCTGGTTTCCCTTACAGGGCCCCCTCCCCCGGGAATGCGCCCACCAAGGCCCTAGACTCATCTTGGCCCTCCTCAGCTCCCTGCCTGTTTCCCGTAAGGCTGTACATAGTCCTTTTATTTCCTTGTGGCCTATGAGACTGGTTTATAATAAACTCTCAAGAGAATATTGTAAATGCACCTGATGTATCCATTTGTAAGCATCCTTTGATATATTGGGTGCTTAATAGATCCAAAAGGGTTGCCTTGGAAAAATTGGCCCTAATCTTAGTTGCTTCCCTATAAAATACTACACCTTTGCATCTGATATATAGTCCCATAATAAGAGATCTGCAAAATTGGACTGAGACATTTTCTCTCATTAAACTCAAAACTTCAGCTCGTTGAAATAAACATTCATATGCTCTTGGTAAGGAGTGAATTGGTATATGTTCACTTGGGAAAACACTCATCTAGATAGCTTGTTGGTTCTTCATGAAGCAAATGCTAAAAATGAAAATCATATTTGTAGAAGAACAATGGTCACACTTTCTCTCACACGTACATATAATTAACACAGTTTTTGAATTATAGGATCTCCATGATTTCTTCCATCCAATCTTTTTAGTGGTCATTGACCACTCTTCCAGGATCTAGTAAAGCAGACTTCAAGGTACAGAAGTAAGAGGTAGATGCTCTTCTAAGTTCAGAAGATAGTTCTAAATGCAAAAGAGATGTTAAAAAAATAAAAAGACTAGTGGTGTGCCACTGGGGTATTAATGAGCTGCTCTGGGAATGTAAAATCAGTTCAGTATAAAATAAATAAATTGAATATACAACATCAGTAGAAGAGCCATAATGTTATCTCAGTGCAAAAACAGCCTTTGTCAAGGTTTCAACACCCTTTCATGATAAAAAACAGAAACTCCCAGCCAATTAGGAATTAGGCATTTTCTAAACATGACAAAAGGATTTATGAAAAACCCATAGCTAATATCAAAACAGTGCAAGATGAGTTTTTGCCAGGTACTGTGTGGTACCCTGTAATCCCACATGTTCAAGGGGCTGATGGTAGGAGGATCACAAGTTAGAGGCCAACCTGCACAATTTATCCAGGCCCCATCTGGAAAAAGGGATGGGGATGTATCTCAGTGGTGGAAAACTCCTGGGTTCAAGGACCGGTACTGGGGAAGGGGTTGAGACAACTTTTCCCTTAATTTTTTTATTTTTTAGGTGCCAGGGATTGAATGCAGGTTCTTGTGCATGGTAGGCAATCTCTCTACCACTTCATATATCTCTAGTCCAAGCTTCTCTCTTAAGGTGAAACTAGAAGGGGTCCCCTCTTTCACCATGCTTGTCAGTGTACTGGAAGTTATAGATGGAGAAATTAGGCAAGAAAAAAGTGTCCAAGTAGGAAAAGTATTTTTTGTAAATTTTATATATATATATATATATATATATATATATATATATATATATATATATATATAAAATCACATATATAAAATTCGCAAGAAATTTAAAGCTAATCAGTGAATTCAGAGTTGTAGGCTAAAAACTTTCTGTACACCAGTATCAAACAGCAAAAAAGGAAATTAAGAATTCCACTTTGGATAGCAACCAGAAGAATAAAATGCCTAGGAATTAAACCAAGATAAAAGTTCTGAAAATCAGTCTTGGGGGTGGGGGTGGGGGGCGGACAAAAAAGAAGCCCTAAATAAGGTAAGACATCTCATTCATGGTTTAGAAGACAGTATTAAGATAGTGTTTCTATCCCAACTAATTCAGTGCAATCCCTACAAAATAAACATTGATTTTTTGCAGAAATGGAGTTGCCAATTCTCAGGAAGAGCCTTGAATAGCCTAAGGGACTTTGAAATGATTAAGTCAAGCTTCAGTTCCTGATCTCAAAACAGCACAGAACTGCAGTAATCAAAACTACTGACATTTAGACATGGACAGATTGGTAGAATTGAGAACCCAGAAATATTTGCATATATAGTCCGTTTTTTTTTTTTTTTTTAATAATACTGGGAATTGAGCCCAGGGCTTTGTGCATGTTGGGCCACTGAATACATTCCCAGCCCTTTTAAAATTTGAGACCAGGTCTTTCAAAGTCATTTAGGCGGGACTGGTATTTGTGGTCCTGCCTCAGCCTCCTGAATTGAGTAGCTGGGATTAACAAGCATGTGCCTCCACATCTGGTTTGGCCAATTGATTTTTGACAAGAGTTCCAACAGTCATTGGGGACTTTTTTTAAAGACGGCTCATTGTGTTGCTTAGGCTGATCTCAGATTCAAGAGATCCTCCTGCCTTAACCTCTTGAGTAGATGGGACTAGGAATGTGCCTCTGGCTCAAAACTAGTCACAAGGGAAAGAGGAGTCTGCAGCAAGTGGTGCTGGGACAACAGTAGCCATAGCAAAAGAATGAAGTTGGACATCTGCCTCTGTATTATTGCTAAAATGGATCAATGATCTATATATAAAGGCTAACCTCTAGAACTATTAGAAAAAAATGGGTAAGGCATTTCCTTGGATTTAGCAAGATTCAACACTGAAAGCACAAGTAACAAAGGACAGGTAAATAGGACTTCCTCAGAATTAACTTTTGTGTCAAAGGTGATGAATGTCAAAAGACTCAAGCGGGGGAGACCTTGCAAGACTAATATTCAGACTACATACGGAACTTGAAATTCAACAGTAAAAGATAAACCCACTAAAAAATGAGCAAAGGGATTGAACAGATACCTCTTCACAGAGTTACAGCTGAGCACGGTGGTACACACCTGTAATTGCACCGACTTGGGAAGATGGCAAGTTTGAGGCAGCCTCAAGTTGTTCAGGTAGCTCAGTGGTAAAGCATCCCTGGGTTCAATCCCCAGTACCAAGAAAACAACACCATTAGTTGTTAAAAGAAGTATAAAATCAAAATCACAGTGAAATGCTACTTTACACTCACTAGGATGATTTTAGTGAGGAAAAAACCTAAAAAATAACTTGGTGGTTATTAGATATGGAAAATGAAATAACCCCAAAACCGAGGTCTGAGAAAAGGAAGTGAAAAAGCAAGCCATACATTGATAACTTTCTCAGTGCATTCCTTCCCAATGACAGACAGTTCCTAGAAAGGAAGCCAAAGCATTGATCCTTCCCCAGATAAATCCATTCCCAGTGACAGTACAAGGAGACCCTGAAGGGAAAGAGATAAACACTGAACGCTGACCCCAGATCCCCCATTCTCCAAGTAAAAATATTGCCCAGTAAAAACATTTTCAAATTCACACAAACCTGTTTTCCTGAGTGCCCAAGCTGACAGGCTCATTAAGTCACCCCTCAAAATAACCTATATAAACCCAGTTCCTTTGTTCAGTGACTCATTTTCCACCCAGAAAGTGGGTACACTGGTACCATTCCATCCCTGCACCCCTATTCCTGAACAAACAGCTGAGATGGCTCATGAGGTTTGCATCCTGCCTGGTCTGTGTGCTAACGGTGACATGGAGAAACAGGAACCCTCCTGTAGTGCTGGTGGAAACTTGAAGTGGTGCATTAGCTATGGGAAGCAGTTTGGCAGATTCTGAAAGCTAAACAGAATTAGCATATCTAAGTATTTGTGGTATATGGAATACATTGGTCTTTGTCACTGTTTCTTATCACTTTCCTTTCACTGTAACCTAAGTATATGCTAATGAGGTGATTTAGACTGGGGCCCCTAGGTAGCCTCCAGATGGAAGCACTCACCTGGAAGACCAAGTGATTGTAGAGGTTTGGAACGTCTAGTGCCAACCACCAGCCCCTGGAAGGTGTGGGTGGCTAAAGATGAAACTCTATAAACAAGAGATTGATAAGCTTCCAGGTTGCTGAGCTATAGAGGGTGCTCTGTGTTCTGTTGCTGTGACAAAATACCTGAGAAAATCACCTTAAAGGGAGAAAAGATGTATTTATCCCAGTCCTGAGGATTGAACCCAGGGGCACTTAACCACTGAACCACACCTCCAGCCCTTTTTATTTTATTTTGAGACAAGGTCTTGTTAAGTTTAGAGACTGGCCTCTAAGTTGAGATCCTCCTATCTCAGCCTCCCACATCACTGGGATTATAGGCATGGGTCACTGCACCTGGTGAGAAAGTATTTATTTTGACTAATGGTTCAGAGTTTTCAATCCCTTTTCACTTGGTACATTGTTTGTGGGCGTGTGGTGAGGCAGAATATCGTGGTGGGGAATGTATGGTGGAATAAAACTGCTCATCTCGTGGTGGGCAGGGTCAGGATTCCCTTCAAGGACATATCCACAGTGACCTACTTCCACCAGGCAGGCCCCACCTCCACAAGTTTCTACTACTTCCCAATAGTGCCATCAGCTGGGACCAAGCCTTCAACATGTGAGCGAGCCTTCAGGGGACATTCCAGATCCAAAGTAATAGGTGCCTGGAGATGGCAAGAAGCCCCCAGGTCCTTCCTCCATACCTTGTCCTATGTACTTAATTTGATTGTTCATCTGTCACAATAAACTAGTAAACATACAAAGTGTTTCCTTGAGTTCTGTGAATCACCCTGGCAAATTGTCAAGGAAGGTGGTCTGGGAACTTCAATTTATAGGTGGTCTGTCAGAAGCACTAGTCATGACCTGGGACTTAACTACTGGTGTCTGAGGTGGCAGACAGTCTTGTGGGACGAAGCCCTTAATCTGTGGAATCTGACACTAGTAGATAATGTCAGAATTGAATTGAAAAATAGGATACCCGGTGGGTGCTTGCTGAATTGCTTGGTGTGTGGGGAAAAAAAAACCCACATCTGGTTGCAGAAGTTCTGTATTGTGAGAGGAGAGCAGGAAACGGGGAGTGGGCTGATTTTTAGACCCAGTGTCAGAAATGCAACAGGGAAGTCTGCTTTGCTGAAAGCATTGACTCCTTGCTTGGGCCTGCAGTGATTTCTCCTTTGTTACCTTAAACTTTGGGTCAACTCTGCACATAGACAATCATTTTTGTCTCAAAACTGATAATACAAGGTAGAGAGCCCTAAATTTACCTAACCTCTGCAAGGCTGAGGACACCAAGGTAAGAGTAACTTAAGATATTTTCCAAAATCGCAGGAACAGTCTTGCAGTCAGATCTCCCTATGATAGAAACAGCTCTCCAAGTGGGAGCGATTGCCCCATGATGGGAACTGAGGCCGTGCCCAAGTGGGGCAGTCATCTCACGTTGGGAACCAAACTGCCCCCTCACGCAATGCCAATTTCCCTGGAGCCAGTGGAACCGTTGCAGAACCACCCTGGAGATAATGAGCCACCAGACCAGCTTCACTAGGACTGCCCATCTGTGCATACTTCTTGTCCCACGCTTTGTTTCTTTCCTGACTCTCTTCCGGAAGCTCTTGTCAATACCCAGAAGACAGGGCTTAAGACACTGATCACCTGTTCCTTCCCAGTGTGGCCATATTGAATAATAAATTCTTCTTTAACCACCACTCATCTCTCTCTGAACCCTCCAGGCAGCAGATGGCCAAATATAGTTTGGGACCCCCAGGATCACCCCTTTGGCATAAAACTCAAGTAATATTGTGTGAGAATGTAGAGAAACTGCTCAATCCCCAAGAGAAATAAAAAAATATTTTTACACAGAAACCTGTACAGGAGTGTTTGCAGCATTATTCATAACAACACAAAGGTGGTAACAAGTATCCATTGATACATGAGTGGATAAAAAATATTGTGGCTTATACTTATAATGGGCTATTATTTAGTAATAAAAGTAATTAAATATTGGTCGATGCTTTCATTAGATGATCCTTGAAAACAATGTGTTAAGTAAAAAATGCCAGACATTAAAGATCACCTACTATATATAATTCATTTTTTGGTAGGGTGCTGGGGATCAAACCCAGGGCCTCATGCATACTAGGCAAGCACTCTGCCACTGAGCTATATTGCTAGGCCTATATAATTCCTTTTATATGATGTATCCGTGGTAGACAAATCCATAGCAACAGAAAGCAGATTGAGGTTACTGGGGTGGGGACAGAGGAAATGGAGAGTGACTACTAAGTGGGTATAGGGGACTTCATAGAGTGATGAGAGGGACTTGAAACTAGAGAGAGCTAGGGGCTGCACACTTCGTGAATATACTAAATGTTACTGAGTTGTAATGGTTAAATTAAAATGTTTAATTGTTGCTATGTGTGAGAAATAGAAAATTCAGTGGTTCATTTTCAGCATACAGTATTTAGCTTGAAATGTAAAATTACTGGGAATGTAAGACAAAAACAGCCAGAGGGAAATAGGACAGAGTGGAGATTTTAGCAGTAGTTAACACAGCACAGAAGTTGCCTGTGGTGACAGATTCGCAGTTCATGCACCTGAACAGCCCCTAGACAAACAGGAGGTGGGGGAAGAGGGGCCTAACCAAGAGGTAGAAATACCTCTGTTAAATAACAGAACTCAGATGAAGTAGCATGAACTGCATGCCTGCCAGAGGGCCTTCCCGCCAGGAGGGGAACAAAGGGAGATCCAAATAAGGAAAGGGGCATCTCTTCAAGGAACCCAATAGGAGACAGAAAAACCATGGTGACATGGGAAGATCCTGCGCCCCCTAGTACTCAGCCAGTGAGGACCCAAGGGAGGGACCTTGCACACTAGGGGATAAGATCCTGTTTGTAACCACTCTGGGGGCCTGTTCACCAGACACCCTATCTTGCAAGACTGTCATTAAAGTCTTGCTTCTGCTGCACCTTGTGTCTCTGAGTCCGTTTTTTGGGCAAGTGAGCAGGTTTTTCACACCATCGGAGTTTTAGGTCAATTTAAAAAGGGAAAAACAAACAACATCAACAACAACAACAACAAAAGCTTTTTTCTCAAGGCTTTTGGTTGTGGGAGGATGTTCCCAAAGGAGGAAAAATGCTGACTGAAGATGGAGTCGGTGCTGGGTCATTGCAGTAAGGCCATCAGGGAGCTAGGTGAGTTGGGCAGCAGCTTTTGGGAGAAGAGTCAATGGTCGGTTCCATGTCAGGACCCAATATTCTGAGCAGCATCAATGCAAAGTAGAGCTGAGGTCACCTGCTAGTTGATATCCATTCTGCCAGGAATGACCCAAAAGAGTTTTGTATTCCCAGCCAGAACTGAAAGGTAGATATTCTTCTTCTTCTTCTTTTTTTTTAATCGTAAATAATAAGCATATTCACATAAGAGAAAAAAGTAGAGTCACGTTGCCTAGTGACTAACAGTGAAAACCCTCTATGCTCACGATTCTTAAAAATCCATTCAAACTCTCTTAAAGGACAGCTTACGTGGTTTTGTGTATACAACCCTACAAATAAAAATCAGACTTTTTAGAACCACTGACGAGGAGGAAGAACAAAAGGAAGACGTCTGCCATCAGACATCCTGGCGTTCTGACCACTGTATCTTTACGGTAGTTCCCAAGCCCCTGGTGGTGACAGAGGTTTGGAGGGGGAGAATTGGAACGTACAGTTTTCACAGTAGGCTCTGTACCCTTAGTTCATGTTAGTGAGCTGGCCTGTGGCTGTGAGGACTAATTAAGGTAACAGGCATTACTAGGTTTGCTTTTAGGCTTATATTCTGCTTGGTCAGGGCCACATGCATACCATTTCATAGTTTATACTTTCTTTTCTTTCTTTCTTTTTTTAAATATAGAGAACTGAATGTGGTGGCTCATGCCTGTAATTTTAGGTATTTAGGACTCTGAGGCAGGAGGGTCACAAATTTGAGACCAGCCTATCTGAAAACAAAGAATGAAAAACAAAGGATTGGAGATATAACTCAGTAATAAAGCACCCTTAGGTTCAACCCCCTACTGAATAAATAAATAAGTAAAATATATAAACATGCTCATTGAAGAATGACTCGAAAGAAAATACCTGTAGTCCTAAATTAGTGCTAACTTTTTATCTACTTGTTGGATTTCTTTCTTTCTTTCTTTTTCTTTTTCTTTTTTTTTTTTTTTTTTTTTTTTTGTGCCAGGGATTAAACTCAAGGGCATTTAACTACTGAGCCACATCTGCAGCCCTTTTTATTTTTTAGTTTGAGACAGGGTCTCACTAGGTTGCTTACAGCCTCACTAAGTTGCTAAGGCTGGCTTTGAACTTGCAGTCCTGCCTCAACCTCCGGAGCTGCTGTGATTACAGGTGTGAGCCAACATGCTTGTTGGATCTTACCTTATATACATCTTGCTATTTCTTTGAACACCAAAAACATATCCCCAAATCTTTGCAAACATGATTTTAGTATATCATTAAGTGAATATACCATTACTTAACCAATTCTCTGTAGTTGGAGATTTAGCTTAGTTCTTTTTCACTAACAGTAATGTAATGATCATATTTTTGCATAAAAATTTTTCTATATTTAGATAATCAAAAGTGGAATTTCTTTTATTTTTTGTTAAAATTCTTAAATTTTTACAGACTGCATTTTGATTGATTGTACACAAATGGAGTACAACTTTTCATTTCTGTGGTTGTACATGATGTAGATTCACACCATTCATGTAATCATATGTATACATAGGGTAATGCTGTCTGTCTCATTCTACTATCTTTCTATCCCCCACCCCCTCCCACCCTATTTTCCTCTACACCATCCAAAGTTCCTTCATTCTTCTCTCCCCCTCCACCTCTCCTTGTTACATATTGTCATCCACTTATCAGAGAAAACATCTGGCCTTTGGCTTTTGGGTTTGGTTATTTCACTTAATATGATATTTTCCAACTTCATTTACTAGCAAATGCCATAATTTTATTCTTCTTTATGGCTGAGTAATATTCCATTGTGTATATATACCACAGTTTCTTTATCCATTCATCGATTGAAGGGCATCTCAGTTGGTTCCACAATCTAGGTATTGTGAATTGAGCTTCTATGAACATTGATGTGGCTGCATCACTGTAATATGCTGATTTTAAGTCCTTTGGGTATAAACTGAGGAGTGGGATAGCTGAGTCAAATGGTGGGTCCATTCCAAGTTTTCTGAGGAATCCTCATACTGCTTTCCAGAGTGGCTGCACCAATTTGCAACTCCACCAGCAATGTATGAGTGTGCCTTTTCCCCACATCCATGCCAACGCTTATTATTGTTTGTGTTCTTGATAATAGCCATTTTAATCAGAGTTAGATGAAATCTTAGGGTGGTTATAATTTGCATTTCTCTAATTACTAGGGATGATGAGCACTTTTTCATATATTTATTGATCACCTGTATATCTTCTTCTGTGAAGTGTCTGCCCATTTCCTTAGCCCATTTATTGATTGGGTTCTTTGTATTTTGGGTGTAAAGTTTTTTAAGTTCTTTATAAACTTTGGAGATGCGTGCTCTGTCTGGAGTGTGTGTGGCAAAGATTTTCTCCCACTTCATAGGCTCTCTTTTCACATAATTGATTGTTTCCTTTGCTGAGAAAAAGCTTTTTAGTTTGAATCTATCCCATTTATTGATTCTTGCTTTTATTTTTTGTGCTATGGGGTCTTGTTAAGGAAGTCTGATCCTAAACCAATGTGATGGGGATTTGGGCCTACTTTTTCTTTGGTGAAGGGTCTCAGGACTAATTCCTAAATCCTTGATCCATTTTGAGTTGAGTTTTGTACAGGGTGAGAGATAGGGGTTTAATTTCATTTTACTGCATATGGATTTCCAATTTTGCCAGCACCGTTTGTTGAAAAGGTTATGTTTTCTCCATTGTAAGTTTTTGGCACCTTTGTCTAGTATGAGATAAATGTACTTATGTGGGTATGTCTCCGTGTCTTCTATCCTGTCTATTTTGGGGCCCATACCATGCTGTTCTTGTTACTGTTGCTCTATAGTAGAGTTTAAGTTCTGGTGTTGCGATACCTGTTGTATCACTCTTCCTGCCTAGAATTGCTTTGGGTATTCTGGGTCTTTTGTTCTTCCAGATGAATTTCATGATTGCTTTCTCTATTTCTATGAGAAATGTCATTGGGATTTTAATTGGAATTGCGTTAAATCTGTATTGCACCTTTGGAAGTATGGCCATTTTGTTAGTATTAATTCTGCCTATCCAGGAACATGGGAGACCTTTCCATCTTCTAAGGTCTTTCTCAATGTCTTTCTTTAATGTTCTACAGTTTTCATTGCAGAGATCTTTCACCTCTTTGGTTAGATTGATTCCCAAGAATTTTATTTTTTTTTGAGGCTATTGTGAAAGGAGTTGTTTACCTCATTTTCCTTTCAGATGTTTCATTGCTTATGAATAAAACTGCTTTAGACTTATGTGTGTTGATTTTATATCCTTCTATTTTGCTGAATTCATTTATGAGGTCTAGAAGTTTTCTGGTGGAGTGTTTTGGGTCCTCTAAATATAGAATCATGTAATCAGCAAATAGTGAAATTTTGAGTTCTTCTTTTCCTAGTCATATCCCTTTAATTTCTTTGGTCTGTCTAATTGCTCTGGCTAGTATTTCAAGGACGATGTTGAATAGAAGTGGTGAAAGAGGGCATCTCTGTCTTGTTCTAGTTTTTAAAGGGAATGCTTTCAGTTTTTCTCCATTAAGAATGATGTTGGCCATGGGCTTAGCATAGCCTTTACAATGTTCAGGTATGTTCCTACTATCCCTATTTTTTCTAGTGTTTTGAGCATGAAGGGGTATTTTGTCAAACACTTTCTCTGCATCAATTGAAATAACCATATGATTCTTAACCTTAAGTCTATTGATGTGATGAATTACATTTATTGATTTCCGGATGTTGAACCAACCTTGCATCCCTGGGATGAACCCCACTTGTTTGTGGTGCACTATCTTCTCAACATGTTTTTGATGTGATTTGCCAGGATTTTGTTAAGGATTTTTGCGTCTATATTCATCAGAGATATTGGTCTAAAATTTTCTTTCCTTGATGTGTCTTTATCTGGTTTGGGTACGAGGGTGATACTAGCTTCAGAGAATGAGTTTGGTAGGGTTCCCTCCTTTTCTATTTCCTGAAATACTTTGAAAAGTATTGGAATGAGTTCTTCTTTGAAGGTCTTGTAGAACTCAGCTGAGAATCTGTCTGGTTGTGGACTTTTCTTGGTTGGTAGGCTTTTTTCCCTTCTAGTTCATTGCTTAAAAGTGATCTGTTTAAATTGTGTATGTCCTCCTGGTTCAGTTTGGGAGGATCATATGTCTCTAGAAATTTGTCAATGTCTTTGATATTTTCTGTTTTGTTGGAGTATAGATTTTCCAAGTAGCTTCTCATTATGTTATGTATTTCAGTGGTATTTGTTGTGATATTTCCTTTTTCATCACAAATTCTAGTAATTTGAATTTTCTCTCTCCTCTTTGTTAGTGTGGCTAAGGGTTTATCTATTTTGCTTACTTTTTCAAAGAACCAACTTTTTGTTTTGTCAATTTTTTGAATTGTTTCTTTTGTTTCAATTTCATTGATTTCATCTCTGATTTTAAGTATTTCCTGTCTTCTACTACTTTTAGTGTTGTTCTGTTCTTCTTTTTCTAGGGCTTTGAGATGTAATGTTAGGTCATTTAGTTGTTGACTTTTTATTCTTTTCTTGAATGCACTCCATGCGATGAATTTTCCTCTTAGTACTGCTTTCATAGTGTCCCACAGATTTTGATATGTTTATCGTCATTCTCATTTACCTCTAAGAATTTTTTTTAATCTCCTCCCTGACGTTTTCTGTTATCCATGCTTCATTCAATAGCATATTATGTAGTCTCCAGGTGTTGGAGTAATTTCTGTTTTTTATTTTGTCATTGATTTCTAATTTCCATTATGATCTGATAGAACACAAGACAGTATCTCTATTTTTTTGCATTTACTAAGGGCTGCTTCGTGGCATAACATAGTTTATTTTAGAGAAGGATCCATGTGCTGCTGAGAACAAAGTGTATTTGCTCCTTGATGGATGGAATATTCTATATAAGTTTATTAAGTCTAAGTTGTTGATTGTGTTATTGAGTTCTATGTTTCCTTTGTTTAGTTTTTGTTTGGAAGATCTACCCAGTGGTGACAGTGGTGTGTTAAAGTCACCCAGAATTATTGTGTTGTGGTCTATTTGATTCCTGGAATTGAGAAGGATTTGTTTGATGTACATGAATGCACTGTTTGGGGCATAAATATTTATGATCATTATGTCTTCCAGATTTATGGTTCCCTTAAACAGTATGAAATGTCTTTATCCTTTCTGACTAACTTTGGCTTGAAGTCCACATTATCTGAGATGAGGATGGATACTTGACTTTTTTGCTGAGTCCATGTGTGCATGGTATATTTTTTCCTATCCTTTCACCTTTCTAATGGAGGACAGGAGGATGGGGAGGGGTATAGGATGTAACTGTTAGTGGGATAGGAAAAGAATATATAGAAGTTTTAGGTCAAAGAAAGAGTGAACGTGAAATCAAAAGAAGTTGGCTGTTAGCATAAGAAAAGGGAGAAAGAGACTCTGAGGAAACAGGTAAACAAAAGGAAACTAGAGCAAGAAAAGTAAAGAAATAAAAACAAAATTTTTCAATAAGGAGAAGATAAGAAAAAAAAAAAAAAAAAAGCTACACTATAACAGTCATATAGTATTCAAACCTCCCAGTCTTCAGTAGCCTGATGCATGAGAGGTACCTGACAATGAGCTTCCAGTCTCCAGCAGGTGTCTTAGGATGGGATTTGCCCCACCTAAAGATGGGAGCTACTGCTTCCAGGATAATCCAAGATGGCCACTCTGGCTTCCAAATGTGTTGGCAAATTGGGAGCTGCAGTTTCAGGTGTGGACGTGGTCCTGAAGGTGGGGTGCAGTTGGTCAGGCAGTCTTGGAAGTGGGGTGTGGTCATTCAAGCTGTGGGGTCCTGGAGATGGAGCAATGGACTTCCAGGCAACAGTAGGCAGCTGGAGATCCACTGGTGGTCTGCAGTGGTCTGCTGCTATTGGCGGACCATCAGCAGGTGGACCTTGGGCAGTGGGTGATGGGTAGGTGAAAGGCAGGCGGCAAGCAAGAGGCAGACAAATGGTGGATGATAGGTGCCAGTCAGTGAGCAAACTGCATTCAAAAAGTAGTGGATATGCTGGCAGAATGCAGGTGATCACAGTAGACAAATGGGGGAAACAGCAGGGGATCAATAAGCAGCAAAGACTGCCTCACCCAGAAACATATCCTCTGCTTGAAACCCGAGTTATGGAGCGACAAGGAACATAGCCTCCCTCTAGTCCGCCATCTTGGTTCTCCAAAATGGAATTTCTGAGTCAAAGGATATAAACATTTTAATTGACAAGAAAGTTAATTAAAGTTAATTAACTTAAAAACTTGATTTAATTTGTCCTGTTACAAATCAGACCTAACTTACACTTGTCACAATATGCTTCTCAAAATTGTTAATTATCATTAAAAAATACACTTTTCTATTCTGATGACTGAAAATGGTACATAATAATTATATCATTGTGTTTTTATTTTTGATTAAGGAATTATTTTTGAAGTAGGGAATAATTATTTTGAAGTAAGGAATAATTTTAAATATTTAGAAAACAAACTTGTGATAGACATTTTCCATTTTACTCCATGAGTCTTCAAAATTATTGCTAGTTGGTGGACATAACTTGGTTATTCCTTCCATTTTGGGAATTCATATTAGCTCTGATTTTTCATGACTACATGTCAAACAGTAATGAGTTAGTTTGTGTAGAGACATTTCTCTTCGGATTTTTCTAAGTTTTTAGGAGTAATATTCACTATTTAAATGCAGAATGTAGGAAGAAGGAAACTTGCTTACAGAATGGGGTCCATGTGTCAAATATCTTTGGAAGGCAGTGTATAAGGAATTGGCCCATTTGGTTGCCTGTGGGGGAAGGAGCCTGTCTTGAGAAGAGCAAGGATGGAAGAGAGTTTCACTGAATACCATTTAGAACCTTTTAAATATTGAACATGTAAGTACATGACTTAGTTCTAAAAAATTAAGTACATTTTAAAAAATTAAAAATGGTGATATAATGAATGAACTTAACACTACCGTCCACCAGGGGGCAGCATTGCTCTGTAAAGAGGAAGCTGAACCACAAATCCCTGGGCTGTCCCACAAATCCCTGGGCTGTCTAAGCCTGTTGCTGGGACTGGCAGTGAGGTGTGTTCCTCACTTTCTGTATTCTCCCAATTTCCTACAAAGATCTACATAGAAATATGTAAAAAATCTACATAGAAAAATTTTAAGGAAAGAAGAAATTGCCAGGCCTTATCCCTGTTGAGTCGATTGACTATACCTATATATGTATTAATCCCCAACAGTAGAGCTACAGAGGAAGAGGAAGATTGCATTTAAAATGTTCATAGGTGATGTCAAGTAACCCTCCAGCCCAATCCTACACCACTAACAGCAGCTGTCAGCATTCAAGCAGCACCCCTCTCTTCCTTCCCTCTTGCCCCACACCTGGGCAAGCCCACAAGCAGGCCCATGGGTGCCCGCCCTTAGCACCATGCAAGCCCACACCCTAAGCACAATAAAAAGCCAACCACCCCTTCCTTCTCTCAAGCCACTTTTGGACCTGCTCAGGAGCTTGCCTGCTCTGCCCACAAAGCCCCATCGTGCCAAAAATAAATCTCATAACCATTTGAGGCATGTGTAGGGTGAGTCGCCTCAGGTATTTGTACCTAATATCTTTGTTAACTCAAGGTATTGTTACGGTGTTAGTTTGTGTTCAATCTGATAAGTTAAAAAATATCTTTTTAAAATTTGTGTACATTTTATATCAGGGCGAAAAATTATGTTTTCATATACTTAAAAGCAATTTATTTTTCTGTGAACTGTCCCTCTGATGAGGGCAGGGAATTCATCTGTGTTGTCTCCCAATGTTGTGTGCACTCAACACCAAATGTTGAATGAACTAATGACAGATAGCTTTTCTGCATTCCAGTGTCCTCATCTATAAAATGAGTTCCAGCTCATTTTCCCCACTGGGAAAATGGGGAAAGGCTGGTTGAGACTGACTGTCCCGCCAATCCAAATGAGGTTTGGTTACCTGAGGCGACTCACCCTACACATGCCTCAAATGGTTATGAGATTTATTTTTGGCACGATGGGGCTTTGTGGGCAGAGCAGGCAAGCTCCTGAGCAGGTCCAAAAGTGGCTTGAGAGAAGGAAGGGGTGGTTGGCTTTTTATTGTGCTTAGGGTGTGGGCTTGCATGGTGCTAAGGGCGGGCACCCATGGGCCTGCTTGTGGGCTTGCCCAGGTGTGGGGCAAGAGGGAAGGAAGAGAGGGGTGCTGCTTGAATGCCGACAGCTGTCAAATAAAAAAATGAAGTCAGCTTTTGATTATAGGAAGAAAGGACCTCATGTCTTTGAAGATTAAATAAAGTAATGCAGGGAATATGGTTAGCACAGAGTAGTGGTCAGGGGATATTTCCCATTATTATTGTTGTTCTTGAGTCTTTCAATTTTGCGAGTTTTCTTTCGAATCCTGCCTTATACCATTTTTTTTTTTTTTAAAGGAGCTAGAACTGTAGTTACAGGGTTTGGCTCCTTTTTTTTTTTTTTTTTTTGGTACTGGGGATTGAACCCAGGGTACTTAACCTCTGAGCCACATCCCCAGTCCCTTTTATTGTCTATTTTGAGACAGGGTCTTTCTACTAAGTTCCTGAGACTGGACTCGAACTTGTGATTCTCCTGCCTCAGTCTCCTGAATCTCTGGGATTATGTGTGTGTACTAGTATGCCTGGCTTAGGTTTGGGCTACTCTTAAGCTTGAGATATATATATAGATATAATTATATATATATAAAAATATATATATTATATAATATCTATATCTATATCTATAATTTGCCTTTGTTTCTCCCATACGAACAGCATTTAGCAGGGAGTCAAAGAAGGAACATATCCATTTCCAGAATGCCTTGCTTTGAGGGTCATGTACAGTGCTGGGCGTTTTGGCTTCTGGTGTTTCAGGGGTGGCTGGTGTGAATTAAAGACCAGCTGTAGGGGTTTGGTTGGTAAAGCTGAGCATGTGCTTATTCTATGATCTAGCAAGTTCATTTCTACATAGATACCAAACAGAAATGCTGATAAGTGTTCACAGAAAGACATGTGTAAGAACTGGGGGGAAGGGAAAATAACAGATTGATATAAAGATCATTACCCTATGTACATATGTGATCACACAAATGGTATGACTCTACTTCATGTACAACCAGAGAAATAAGTTTTACCCCAGTTGTTTAGAATGAATCAAAATAAATAAATTATAAAAAAGAATGTATACAGCATCTTTACTCATAATAGCCCCAAAGTAGATACTACCTAAATATCCATGAACTGTAAAATGGACAGACTGGATCATATGCACATATTGTGGAATCACGCATCAGGAGTAGTATGGTAGGTCTGCAATAACACAGCAATTGGATGACTCTTTTACACAAAGTGTCGAGTGACAGAAACCGAAGGCCAAGCACAAGAGAAATGCATACCATGTCATTCCATTCAGATAAAGGACAAGAACCAACTTTGTTTCTGTAATTTAGGATAATGGCTACCCTGGACCAGGGTGCAGAGGGAGCTTCTAGGGTGCTGGATGTTTTATTCTTGGTCTGGGTGCTGGTTACCTGGGTGGGTTCAGTTTGTGAAATAATTCTCTGAGCTGCACACTTTTGATATGAATAAAATTTTCAGTGTGTGTTAAACCTCTATAAAGATTGACAAGGGCTGGGGGTGTGGCTCCGTGGTAGAATGCTTGCCTGGAACTTAAGAGGAGGACCTGGGTTATTTCAGGTGGCCCTGAAATAAATAAATAAATAAATAAATAAATAAATAAGAATTACAAAACAAAGCAAATGAAAACCTCTTGCGGCAATCTGAAAGGACACGCACCGCCATGCTATCTGTGGTGGTGTCCTGGTGATGAGGCTGCTGGTGTTTCCCCTTCTCTTCCTGAATGCTCCTAATGCACACTATGCATAGTTCGTTTGTTTATTTATTTTGCAGTACTGGGGATTAAATCCAGGGGTGCTCTTCCTCTGAGCTATGTCCCCAGCCCTTCTTATTTTTTATTTTGAGATCTCAAACTTGTGCGATTCAGTCTCTGTGGTTGCTGAGTAACAGGCATGTGCCACCACAGGCCCCATAAATATTCATTGAACACCTCCTGGGTGTGAGGCACTGTTCTCTCCACCTCTCCTGGGTGTACAAGAGTCAATGAAGTGGAAGAATTCCCTCTAGGTGATGAGCTCCCATTTTAGAAGAGGGAAGATGGACAATAAATAGCGTGCAAATGCATGACGCCGAGTGGTAATAATTGCTGTGAAGAAGAGTAAATCAGGGAGAAGGGGACGAGAGGTGACAGGAGTCTGGTTCTGTCTCAGTAGAGTGTCAGGAAAGGCCCGTAGAGAGCAAGCTGAGCAGAAGCCTGCATTGGGGAAGGAGCGAGCTGCGCAGATGGGATTGGGAATCGAGGAAAGGCCGGCCAGGTGTAGAGAACCGAAGCGGCCAAGGCGCTGGGGTGAGCGTCTATTTTATTTTGCCGGGAACGACAGGAAGACTGCAGTGCGGGTTACCTATGTCTGCCCTCACCTGCTCTCCAGCTGACTCCTGTGCTTTCGTTGGCTGGCATGGTGCTCGGGTTTGTCTGTAGAGGGCGCTGGAGAGACAGCGCAGGAAGCGAGGCCTCCTTTCCTGGTTCTGCAGGCTTCTGCAGCCTGGGTGATTTCACTGAAGGAAAGACGGCTTTTGCAATGCCCAGAGATCATTAGCACCCAGCAGCCAGCAGCTTCCGCTGGCACCCTTCTTGGGCCTTGTAGCAGAGTGTTACATACCTCATGAATGGCTTTCCCTGGTATTCGAGAGGAATTTCCAGCAAGTTCCATTCGTGAGGCGCCCCAGTGGCTTCTCTCCCATCTGTTGAGCAGGCCCCTTCCAGCCAGGCCGGATCTCCACCCTGTGTGTGGCGGGAGCCAGGGGCGCATGTTGTTCCTTGGGTACCCCAAGGTACACTGCGGGTAGTAGCGGTGTCTTAAAGTTCAATTCTTATGCTCTTTGGTGTTCTCTATTTCTTACCAATAAGCTACAATTGTTCTAAAACCCCTTAGAGTAAATATACATTTATTTTAAATCTTTCCCACACAAATTACTGCATGGGTTCTGTCTTATGAGCAGACCCCTGGCGGTAAGGGAGTAAAACAGTAAGTAGTAGGAAGTGAAGTCAGAGTAACCAGGGGACCCTGGTTACTCTGAGTGGGATGGGGTGCCCATGGAGGGGACCTGAGCAGAAGAAAGATGTGCTGCGAATCGGAAAGGCTCTTTCTGGCTGCCTAGAGGACAAGGGACAGAGGAGAGTAATAGCCGAAGCACGGAGATCAATAAAGAGGTTACTGCAGTATTCCAAACAAGAGATGGTGGTGACATGGATCCGGTGGGGTTGATGGTGGTGATGGGGATGCGGGGCAGATGGATTCTGAATATATTTTTAAAGTAAAACGCACACACACACACACACACACACACACACACACACACTGGGAATTGAACCCAGGGACACTTAACCACTGAGCTACATCTCCAGCCCTTTTGAATATTTTCTTTAGAGACAGGGTCTTGCTGAGTTGCTTAGGGCCTCATTAAGTTGCTGAGGCTGACCTTGAACTCTCCATCCTCTTGCCTCAGCCTCCTGAGCTCCTGGGATTACAGGTGTGTGCCACTGCACCTGGCTAAGATATATTTTTTAAGACCATATTTATAGTTGGATTTAGTGAGGCGAGGGAGAAAATAGGGGTGTTATGGTTTAGGTATGAGGTGTCCCCCAAAATCTCTTGTGTGAGAATGCAAGAATATTCGAGGTGAAATGATTAAATTACAAGAGTTGTAACTTATTTAGTGGTTTGATCCACTGATACGGATTAACTGGGTGGTAACTGTAGGTAAGGAGTTGTGACTGGAGGAAGTAGGTCACTGTGGGCATGACTTTGGGGTTTATGTTTTGTCCCTGGTGAGTGGAGCTCTCTCTGTGTCCTGTTTGCCATGCTCTGAGCTGCTTTCCTCTGCCATGCCCTTCCGCCATGATATTCTGCCTCACCTGGACCAGAGGTATGGCCCCAGCTGTAAGCTGAGCCTCTGAAACTGGGAGTCAAAATAAACATTTCCTCCTTTAAATTGTTCTTGTCAGGTATTTTGGTCACAGGGATGAAAAGCTAACTAAAACAGGGGGTAAAGAACACATGCAAGGACTTTGACCTGAAGAGCTGAGAGAATAGATTCCATCTACAGTAGGAAGGGGCAGGAACCAGGGATTCAGTGTTAGATATACAGATGGTTCCTGTGTTACAAAGGTTTGACTTAGGATTTTTCAACTTTACCATGGTCTGAAAGCCATATGTACTTAGCAGAAACCATGCTTTCAATTCTGAATTTTGACCTTTTCCCAGTCTGATGACGTGTGGTTTCTCATCTCATGAGGCTAGGTGGCATCCGACGGCAGCTCCCATTCAGCCACATGATCACAGGGGAAACAGCTGAGACTCTGCAGTGTACTGTGTTGCTAAGCTAGGATGTTTGGCAGGTTAGGGTGTGACATGCATTTTCAGTTTATGATATTTTCAACTTACTATGGATTTGTTGGGATGAGATGCTGTTATAAGCAGAGGGGCATCTGTGTTAAATTAGGTATACCAACTTGGGAAGCATTAATTTCAGAAAATATACCAAACCTCAGTAAAGACAATGGGAGTCCAGGACATTTTTGCCTAGAGCCTAGACAGTTCCCCCTAACTCCCAGTTTTGTAGGGAACTGATTCTATTTGGAAAAGAGTTCAGAAAATTACACGTTCAGGATTGTTGTTAAAACAATTGCAATATTGGTTCCAAACAACCAGAGAAGGCCAACATCACAGCTGACCTAAGGTCACCACCATACTAGTTGGAACAAACAACAGTTAGACAAGTCAGAAATGTAACAAAGGAACTCTGGAAGGAGACAGCCAGAGAATTTTCTTTTTTTTCTTTCTGTAGTGGTGATTGGACCCAGGGCCTCTCACATAGCATGCTTTCTACCAACAAGCTGCGTCCCCAACCCAGAGTAGACTTTGATAAGATCCTCTTATCCCTGGTGGTCTAGAAGGTTGTGCACAGGCCCAGGGCTGCGAGTCTCTATGGAGATATCAGAGAGGACACCAGCTAGCTTTTCCTCCTTGGCTAAATATGAAGTCTTTTACAGAGAAAAAGGCAGGGCCCACTTGAAAATTGCCTGAATTATTATTATTTGTGGTACCAGAGTTTGAACCCAGAGGCCCTTTACCACTGAGCTACATCCCCAGCCCTTTTTATTTTTTATTTGGAGACAGGGTCTCACTAAGTTGCTTAGGTCCTCGGTAAGTTGCTGAGGCTGGCTTTGAACTTGCAATCCTCCTGCCTCAGTCTTGAAAGCCCCAGGGATTACAGGCGTGGGCCACTGCACCCGGCTATAAATTGCCTGAACTTTGAATGCGCTCTTGAAACCATGCATAGATTTCTTAGCAAATGATGGAAGATTTACTGGCTTATGGTCCTTAAGCACAACCTCAAACCAATTATATGCTGATCCAGGAGTGACCTCTAAGAAGTCAGCTTAATAATAAAAGCAATAACAACAACAACAAAACATTCCTAAGTTGAGACCTTAGGCATCACACAGTACAAGGAGAGTAAATGCCATAGAAGGAAACTTCACAAAGAAATAAAGAGTAAAAACAACCACCCCTCTTGGTGGCATTAGCATTCAGTGACTAGAATCAAATGTCTAGTCTTCATTATTGTTTGTATTTTTTTTTTTTTTTTCCGGTGCTGGGGATTGAACCCAGGGCCTTGTGCTTGACAGGCAAGCACTCTACCACCTGAGCTATAGCCCCAGCCCTAAATATCTCATCTTCAATGAACAATTATGAAATACGCAGCACATACCCACCAACCAGGAAAGCGTGACACAAACCTACATAAAAGCAATTGTTATGATTTGGAAATGTCCTCCAGAGGTCCATGTGTTACAGGCTTGGTCACCAGTCTGTGGCACCACTGGGAGGTGGTGGGAACTTTAAGAGGTGGGACCTAGTAGAAGGAAGTAGAAGTAGTCATTGGGGGCATGCCTGTGAAGTGGATTTTGGAATCTCAGACCTTCCTGTTTCTCTCTTTGCTTCCCATCTTTCTTAAAGTGAACAGACCTCCTCTGTCACGTGTTCCTGCCTTGATGTGCTGTGCTGCTACAGATCCAAAGCGACGAGGTCAAGAGACCATGAACCAAATTAAATCTTTTCTCTTTTTAAGTGGATTTTCTCAGGTATTTTGTCACAGTAATGAAAACTGACTAACACAGCAATCACAGAGCTTTTGTGTAAATTTTTGAGCGCCCTCAGATGTTAGTAGACAAATACTTCAAAGAAGCTGTTATGAATATGGTGGCCTATCAAATCTACTGAATCCAACAGCAGTAGAAACATGTTCTTCCAAAGCATATGTGGAACATTCTTGAGGATAGACCAAATATGCTAGACAGTGAAACAAATCTCAATGATTCTTTAAATTAAACTTTTAAAAAAGCTTTTTATTTGTTCTTTTTAGATATACATGATAGTAGATTATAGTTTGACATATTATACATATGTAGAGTATAGGTTATTCTAATTAGGATCCCATTTTTGCGGTAGTACATGCTACAGAGTTACACGGGTGGTGTATTTATGTATGAACAAAGGAAGGTTATGTCTGATTCATTTCACTGTCTTTCCTATTCCCATCCCCATTCCCTTCCCTTCTTTCTGCTTTGTTTAATCCACTGAACTTCTGTTCTTTCCTCCCCACTTATGGTGTGTTAGCATCTGCATATCAGAGAGAATATTTAACCTTAGGTTCTTGGGATTGGCTTATTTCAGTGAGCAAGATATTCTCCAATTCCATCCATTTTTCTGCAAATGCCATAATTTTATTCTTCTTTATAACTGAGTAATATTCCATTGTGTATATATACCATGTTTTCTTTATCCATTCATCTGTCGAAGGGCACCTAGTTGGTTCCATAGCTTAGCTATTGTGAATTGAGCTGGTATAAACATTGATGTGGCTGTGTCATTGTAGTATGCTGATTAAATTAAACTTTTTTAAATTTTGAAAGAACTAGATTCACATGCAATTTGAGAAATAATACAGAGATTCTCCATACCCTTTCCCCAGTTTGTACCAACCTGGAAAAAGTACACTACAACATCACAGCCAGGATGTTGTCATCGACACAAAGTACAGAACATTCCATCCCAGTCAGGGTCCATCCTTGTGCTGTGGGTAGCCCTGTTAACCCTTACTCACTCGCCCTCATCCCACCATCTCCTCAACCTCAGGCAACTCCCACTCTGTTCTCCTTTTCTATAATTTTGTCCTTCAAGAATGTTATGTAGATGGAATTCATACAGGATGTGACCTTTTAGAATGAGTTTTTTTTTTTAATTTGGCAATTCAGCATAATCCTACAGAGATTCTTAAATGTTGTATCAATAGTTTCTTCCTTTTTATGGCCAAATACTATTCCACAGGAGGAATGTACTTCGATTTACTTAATTACACACCAGGTTGAAGGACATCCAGGTCGTTTCCAGTTTTGGGTCATGATGAATAAAGCTGCTACAAACGCAGAGATTCTTAAATGTTGTATCAATAGTTTTTTCCTTTTTATGGCCAAATACTATTCCACAGGAGGAATGTACTTCGATTTGCTTAATTACACACCAGGTTGAAGGACATCCAGGTCATTTCCAGTTTTGGGTCATGATGAATAAGGCTGCTACAAACACAGAAATTCTTAAATGTTGTATCAATAGTTTTTTCCTTTTTATGGCCAAATACTATTCCACAGGAGGAATGTACTTCGATTTGCTTAATTACACACCAGGTTGAAGGACATCCAGGTCATTTCCAGTTTTGGGTCATGATGAATAAGGCTGCTACAAATGCTTGTGTACAGGTTTTTGTTGGAACACTAATTTAATTTCTCTGAGATAAATAATCAGGAGTGCAATTGCTGGGTGGTATTTTGCAGAGGGGACAGGATGAAAGGTCCTGGTTGGGACTGAGAATTAAATTGGCACAAGTTATATTACCAGGGGACACGCATTCAAGTTCTTTACACATCTTTATGGGGCATGGGAGCCCTTGTAAGGAAATGAAGCCTCAAAGAGTCTGATCCTTCTGCCAGCTCAAATCTGCCTGTGCACCCTTCCAGCAAATTTTTCATTTTGTTTAAGTGTATGTTTCCACTTCAAAATTTATGTTTAATTCTTTTATATAATGTCTATTCCTTGGTGATATTTATTTCATGAGATATTGTTTTCATCCTTTTTTAGTTTCTAACACATGGCTTCTTTTATTTCTTTGAACGTATTTAAAATAGCTGATTTAAGCCCTTTGTCTAGTAAACTCAATGCCTAGCCCTCCTCAGGGACAGTTTTTATTGAATTCTTTTTTTTTCTTAGACGTAGGCCATATTTTCTTGGTTTATTGTATGTCTCATAATGTTTTTGTCTTTGTTCTGTTTTGAAAACCAGACATTTTAAATAATTTAATGTGGCAACTCTAGAAACTGAGTTTCTCTTGGTCCCCAGTGCTGGTTGCTATGGCTTTGGTTGGTTGTTAGTGACTTTCTTGTACTATTTCTGTGAAGTTGTTTCTAGCCACTGAAGTCTGTGCTCAGTTAGCTCAGTAGTTGGAAACTTACAGGGCAGATAGAGTCTCAAATGCCTTGAATGACACAGTGCCCAGGCTTTGTGTGTGTTAGGGCTGGCCTTCAATTCTCAGCTAGGACTTCTTTCTGCGGGGGTGGCAGAGGGTACCGGGATTGAACTCAGGGACACTCGACCACTGAGCCACATCCCCAGCCCTGTTTTGTATTTTATTTACAGACAGAGTCTCACTGAATTGCTTAGTGCCTCATTGTTGCTGAGGCTGGCTTTGAACTCAGGATCCTCCTGCCTCAGCCTCCTACACTGCAGGGATTACAGGCGAGGGCCACCGCACCTGGCTTTAGGTAAGAAGTTTGAAACTCTTGCTTATCCTTCACTTCCTGTCAAGCATTATTCTGGATGTTTCTGCATGAGATTAACATTTGAATCAGTAGATTAGGTAAAACAGATGGCCATCTTTCACGGGGTGGTCCTCATCCAATTAGTTGACTAAACAAAAAGGCTACCTTGCTCTGAGCAAGAGGGACTGTCCTGCATGACTGCTTCACCCTGGGCCTTCCCCGCCTTTGGACTTGAAAGGAACTGTTATCTCTTCCTGGGTCTCAAGCCTGCCAGACTTTAGACTGGAACTTCACCAGCTTTCCTGGGGTTCCAGATGACTGACCGCAGACCTTGAGACAGGTTAGTCCATAATCAGGTGAGCTGATTTCTTAGAATAAACTCCTCTCTCGCTCTGTATATGTCCCACTAGTTCCATTCCTCTGTTGCACCCCGACACAACCTCCACCAGTACCCCAGCCTCCCCTCTGCCTTGCTTGCTTCTGTTTAAGAAACAGTCTTATAACCCATTTGGAATAGGAGCCCAGGGGTCCGTCTTTCTTATTTGGCATTGGGATTGAACCCAGGGGCACTTAACCACTGAGCCACATCCCCAGTCGGTTTTTATATTTTTTTTAGAGACAAGGTCTTGCTGAGTTACCTAGGGCCTTGCTAAGTTGCTGAGGCTGGCTTTGAACTCTAGATCTTCCTGCCTCAGACTCCTGAGCTGCTGGGATTGCAGGCGTGCGCCACCATGCCCGGCACCTCAGGGTCTTACTGAGGAACAGCCTTCAAGACCTGAAGAAGCCTTAAAGATGACTCAAATGAGAAGCTATTAGAGGGGGGTCAAGGTAGTACTGGGCTCTGAGTACCTCTTGTTGGTTGCCATTGAGCATTTGAAGGTCAGGGGTGCTGACCAATGTCAAGAAGAGGTCAATGAGCTGCAGGACACTTGGGGCACGTTGGCTTCCCTCTGTTCCTTACACATGTCAAACTCACGTCCTCCTCGGTATCTGTATGTGTCAGTGTTCTCGGTTCAAGCAAGAGAAACTGCCTCTTGTTGACTTAAGCAAAGGTGGATGGAGTGACATTAAGCATGAGATGAAGCCAGGCATCATGGCTGTAATCCCGGCCACTTGGGAGGCCGAGACAGGAGGATTGCAAGTCAAGGCCAGCCTCAGCAATCTAGTGAGGCCCTAAGCAACTTAGTGAGAACGTGTCTCAAAATCAAAAAGAAATAAATAAAGGGGTGGGGATGTAGCTCAGTGATAAAGCACCCCTGGTTTAAATACTCAGAACCAAACCAAACCAAAACAAAACAAAACAACCCATGAAATGGAGAGGAGAGGATACTGAGACACTGAGGGGAAAATGGGATCCCACAAATACCCAGAGGGTCAAGAAGCAGGCCGATTGTTTATTTCCAGAAATAGCCAGTCCCAGTATTTCCTGTCCCACAAACACCTCCAGAATCTTTCCACTGGAGTCTTTGAACTGGAGTCTGTTTTTCCTTCTCTTGAAACTGGGAAGAACTCTGTAAACTGCCTTGATGAATGGAGTGTGGCAGAAAGGACACTGGGCGACTCCCAACACCAGGCCAGGGAGGTGACCGCTTCTCTGGCACCCACTCTCTTGGGTGCTCACCTTGGCAACCAGCTGCCATGTTGGGAGGCTGCCCAGGCCACGGGGGAGGGTTGGTGGGCATGTGTTCCAGCCGCCAGCCCCAGAGTGGGGGTCAGCCAACGGCCAGCGTCAGCCACCAGCAATGGGAGGAATTGAGTCGGACGCCGGTTCCAGCATCTTTGAGCAGTCCCAGAAGTCACAGAGAGGAGTGGTCCCCACCGCGCCCACCCAGACTGCAGATTCCTGAGCAAAATAGTTGTCCCTATCTCAAGTTGTAGTTATTGGTTGGTTTGTCACGTAGTAATGGGAACACAGCAGAAGTCACCTGCTGGGACGCTGCCTGGGGCAGTACCGTGACCACCACCACCACCCCAGTGTCCTCTGACCTTCCCTCTATCTTGACCTCCTAAAAGTCAAAGCCCCAGGAGGCAGCACGTGACTGGGTCAAGGTGCTCAGCTCAGACTCCCTGGGATCAGGTTTAACAAGACTTAACGTTTTTCAGCCTGAGGAACAGGAAGGGGCTGTGGGAGGCAGGAGCCAAGAGTTGCCCCCTGACAAGACTTCATGGGAAAGTGACTTCCTACAGTGCCACTGGGAGAGCCTCGCTATGGTTTGGGTGTCTGGGACATTTATGGGGGGCAGCGGAACCTCTAAGAGGTGGGGCCTAGTTGGAGGTTTTGTGGTCACGTAGGGTATGCCTTTGAAGGGGATATCAGGACTCCAGCCCTTCCTTTTCCTCTTTCTTTCACTTCCTGGCTGCCACAAAGCAAGCGACTTTGTTTCAACACGTGCTCCTTGTCATGACGGGCTGCCTCACCACAGGCCCAAGAACAACAAGCCAATTGATCGTGGACTGAAACCTGTGAAATTGTGAGGCAAAAAATCAGTCTTTCTTCTTTATAAGTTGATTATCTCAGGCATTTTGTTATAGAAACCGAAAGCAAACATAACCCCCAAACTTACATGTCTGTTTTGTCTGCCTGTAACAGTTTCTCAGACTTCTGCATAGCTGTCTCTTTACATGCGATAAACACAGTGGCTAAGAGTGCATTCTTTGATGGTTTAACTTCAAACACTACATTAGCCACTTAAGTGCTGTGTAGTCATGTGCAAGTGATTTAACCTCTCTGTGCTCAAGTTTCCTTATTCTGAAAGAGGAAAGAATAATAGTAGCTATTTCATAGAGTTATATGAAGATTAAGGAAATTAATGTGTGCAAAGCACCTGAAACAGTTCCTAGCACACACACTACTTTAGATTTTAATCACTTTTTATTTTTTAATCACTTTTTATTGATATTAAAACTTTAGCCTTCTCAAGAGAGAGACTTTCTCTGATTCCTCTTTCTCAAGTAGGGCTCTTCTAACTCCACCACTTGAAGAGAAGGTTGTCACTTTTCTTTTCTTTTTGGCATTTATCACCAAATTTAATAAGCTTATTTATTAAACATTTGTTGACATTTACTTTTCTTTCTCTTTGCTTTTCATACCTCTTAAAAGGTCATGATTTAACCACCTGTCTCCAGCAGCTAGAGGGTAACCCCTGTGAACATGAGCATGGGGAACTTATGTCACCACCCTGTCCTTGGGATGGAACGGAGTGCAGGGTGAGGACATGTAGACACACAGCCCAGATCCCCTTCTTGGAGGACTCCATTGCCCCAACCAGTACAAATGCTCTCAGCAGCTGTTCCTCAGCTGGAGCCTGATCAGGGACAGTTCCAGCTGTACAGAGAGGTCTCGTCCAAAGTCACATCCCCTCCTGGGCGAATCAGTACCTGATGTCCAACCATCGTGGCCCAGACAACTCTGACAGGCCACTGCAGCTCCAGGGCTGCCTGTGGGGTCTCCGAGGCTGTCATGGGGCAGCATCATGGTCCAACCCCCCCGCCCCCTCCTGCTTTCCCCAACTCCCTTCCCTGGCTGTTGATCCCTGGGTCCCTCTGAATTGGCATCCTGCACCCTAAACTCCACCTCAGGACCAGCTTCCTGGGAATCTCCCCCTGAAGCTGCTGGGCTCGAGAAAGACGAGCAGTTGGCATGAGCTGGAAGATCGAAGAGTCTGGAGCACCCCTGGGAGGCCCTCTTGACCGACCTGCAGGAGCAGCCCTTTTCCTGGGAGTGATGCATGTTGACTTCAATCTCAAAGAAGTGGCTGCCTGCTCTGCGCCTCCCGCTAACCTTCCTGTATGGAACCAGCAACCAAAACCTAGGTTTGGAAGGGGGGTCTTGGAACGGAGCAGCCCCAGAGCCTGACTCCTTAAGCACATCCGTTCTCCTGGTCCTCCAGGTTCATGTTCTGTAGACCCATCAGAGAAGTGCCTGCCGGGCGGGGCCCCAAGGGTCACCTGACAATCGCTCTCTGTGGGCTCGCCCCACCCGCTTTGCGCAAAGTCCCCTACATCAATTATTCTCAGTAGCATTTGTATCCAGGAGACGTCTTGCTGCAGATGAATCCGTTTTGTTGTGGTTCAGATGACTTAAATTCTATCCTTAATTTTGATTTCTTGGACTTCCTAGAAAATTTCAGAGCTGAATTTCCTATCCAAGTTCACATGCCAGGGCCTGACGGTGTCTGCTCTGGTCCTTATTCCAAGGGCTGGTGTCCTGTTTTGGTTCCAAGCACACTGTGTGCATAGTGCAGGCTGCTGGGCAGATGTTTTGCTGGACTGGTGCCAAAGAAAGAAACATGGGGCGCAGCTGGGGTGGTGGTATGCGCTCCTTGGTCGTAACCGGGTCAGATCTGGGGCTGCAGAATTTAGGGGCATACAGTTCATTGGATGGACTCTGCTTCATTTTTTTCAGTTGCTTTCCAGATTCTGCCCCTCGAATCCAGAGCCTGCATCTCCCCTGAGGGAAACTCTCCTCTGCTTAAAATCGAATGCTTCTCAGGAACGTGACTTTGGGTAAAATGATGTGAGGCAAATAGCATGCGCAGGGCGACTCTGCCCTCAGCTTGCCGGCCTCGGCTGTCTCCTCCCTTCTGTAGGGGAGTGCTGAGGGATGCTTAGCTTCCAGCTCTAACATTCTGGTTCTCTGTCAGTCCTGGGGGACTGGGAGAGGACTCTGGGGTCTGGACGTGGCTAGGGCATTTGAAGAGTTGAGAGAGACACAGGAGAGATGAGCTGTCTGGGCACAGAGACCAGAGCTGAATGGGCCAGGGTGACCAGGACTTTTGGAGTGTCAATCGCCCAGTCAGGAGGGTGATGAGAAAGGGTAGGGACCCGTAGGTTCTTATTTCATCCATTTGTCCAAAAGTTTAAGGATTAACCTGCAAGGGAAGGGGCTTGCCTCAATTCACAGAGTAGGGCAGAGACTGAAGCGGGACTAACGCAGGCCTCTCGGCTCCACAGAAAGGTGCAGAGAAGCAAGACGGGCCGAATCCTGCCCTGCAATCACCGGAGGTCCGTCACTTGGCTGTGGCCACGTCAACAATCACAAAGCCCTTGATGTCCGGGAAGTGGTGACTGACAAGGTCCACCTGCAGCTGTCTTGGGCCACTCTTGGATGGGGTGATGTTGAACTGGACCAAGGCCTTCTCCTGGGGCTGCAGGCTGGGCACGCTGGAGGACAGGGAAGCAGGAAAGGCAGACCATCAGCACCTCTCCATCCGGGTCTGGCCTGCCAGTCCAGGGCCTTCAGGATCAGTTTCACCTTGTGGCTTAACACTCAAGCCCCACTAACATGTTTCCCTTCCTTTCCACCAGGTGCCCCCCAGCTGGGCTAATCTCCTGGTGCCCTGAATAGGCCTCCCCTGGGCTTTCTAGTGTTCCTCCCACCGAGCCCTCCCCCTCCCCACCACCCCACGGCCCAGGTCAGTTTCCTTTCTCCAGGAGACCTCCCTGACTGCACCAGCCACAGGCACCTCTGCCTGGAAGCCCTCCTAACTTCTTGGCACCAGAAAAGCTCCTCTTTTCACCACTTAAAGCCCAGCTCAGACATTTACTGGTACTTCTCCCCGACCCCAACACATCCTCACTCAGGGCTGCCTCTGACCCTGGGACCTTGGGGGGCCACCCCTCTGTTTGCATAAATCACTCTTCTCACGGGAAAGGCCATTTGTCCCCATTTGACTCCAGGCAGGACCCCCTGCGTTCATCTTGGTGATCCTGACAGTTTACACAGAGCTTGGAGCACCGGTCAGTCTGATCGGGAAGCAGTACAGAGCGAATGAATGAGGGAATGGTTGACAACGAATGAACAAGTGAGTCCGTGAGTCAGCAGAACTTGCGTGAGTGAAGGAATTATGCAGAAATGAATGAATGAGTGGGCGACTGAACCAATCACAACCGAGATGAGTGAACAATGGAAGGAGTGAGTGAAAGTGTGAATGAAAGTGACTTGACAAATGAGTGACACAGCAAGTGATCGAGTGAGCGGGTGGTGAAGGATGAGGTCAACGGATAGAAGAGCGAGGCTGAGCGAGCAGGTGAGCCCATGGCTGAGCAAACTAATGATTAAATGGACAAAAGCTGATGTGCATAGGCAGTGAGCTTGCTCTGGGGGTTCAGATTCTCTCTCGTTCCCCTCCCAGTTGTTTCCCTCTGGCCCATCCTAAGAGGACAGCAGCCCCTCTCCCTAGCAACCCTTCTCCCTAGCAACCCTCAATCTGAGTTCTGAACTTGTGGAAAGATGCTTAAGGGACTTGAACTTGGCGCATACTCTGTTCACCTAGGGCTTTGCATATAGAGGCTGCTCCTGAATGCCAGTGTGAAAGTACTACCTTGTCTTCTGGGCTCCCGAGTCCAGGGTGGCACTTACTCTATGCTGAGCTGTCCTTGGAGAAGGCCACTGCCCTCCACCATCAGCACACAGTCCTCCACTTTCTCCAGGAGCGGGTTGACCACCATCACTTCCACCGCAACCGCCACCCCCACCACGGCTGGGCCCAGCACCTGGAAGGGCAACACCCATGAGCCATCCCTTCTCCTCACCGCCCCTCCAGGAAGCCCATGGTCCTGGTTGGGTCAGAAGATGGGGCGTTGCCCATCCCTGCCTGCACTTACTCCTCACTGGTGCCACCAACCCATCCCCTGCGCCCCCCCCCCTCTCCTCCTCACCCTGGGAGCTGGAGTGGGTGCTAACGGTATAAGCTCCCTAGTTTTTGATGCCTTCCCCCAGATTTGAAGTGGGCCTACTGGGAACAGGCTGGTGGATGTGACAAGAGTCACCTTGATGGTGATGAAGTCCTCCAGAGTAATGTCCTTCTCCACCAGGAGCTTCTCTCCTTTGGAGACCAGGCACATGGCAGCCAGAAGTATCTTCTTATCTTCCGTCAGGTCTTCTTTATACTGAGAGTAAGATATCGCTATTGGAATCTTCTTCTCTGGAAGGGAAAGCAGAGGTGGAGTTGAGGGCTTGGTGTTTTTCTTCAGTGGTTCTCTGAAGGGGAAGGAATGCTCAGCAATAGCAATACCTTCTCAGGTCCTTCCGATCATCCCCAGAAAGGCATTATTCTCTTCAATTCATAGATGAAGAAACCTGAGGCTCAGAGAGGGTGATTTTTTTGTTCAAAGCCTCAGAAAGTTTATCAAGAAGCCAAGATGAGGTGAGATTCAAATCCAGGCCTGTAAGCTACTGTGACACCAGACTGTCTGTCTAAGAGCATCCAGAGATGTATCTGAACTTTCTCTAATTATTCAGGATGGCAATCTCTCAGCTTTTCAACCATTCCATTAGGACTCCATTCACTGCTTATTGACAGCCTACTATGTGCCAGGCACAGAGAAGAAGGAAACTAAAGGATTGCTTCACGTTTCCAACCCAATGAGATCCACTTCCTCACAAACTCCCTTAAACTCTCAGAAACTCCCTTCTCCGTGAAGGGCTAGTCCTAGTCAGCCCTACTAACTGTGGGGAGGCTTCACTGACACACTTTTCCAGTACTCTTTTGTTGGGGGGTGGTACCAGGGATTGAACTCAGGGGCACTCAACCACTAAGCCACATCCCCAAACCTTTTTTGTATTTGATTTAGAGATAGGGTCTCACTGAATTGCTAAGTGCCTCACTTTGGTGGCTTTGAACTCATGATCCTCCTGTCTCAGTCTCCTAATCTGCTGGGATTACAGGCATGTGCCACCACACCTGGCCCCAGTATTCTTGTTTTTCTGAGCTCCCAGGCACCTCTGTCTCCTTCTCACCAGGCACAAACTCCCTGTCTATGTATTCTCTTCTTAGGAGTATGAATTGCCACAAACCATATCTCACCCTTATATTTGTGTTTTTTGGAACATTACATTTCTTTTCTTTTAGGTGTGATGTGTCCTTTCTGGTTTGCTCCATCCTCTATGTTCTGCCACTGCTTTCTCTACCCCTCTTTTCTTCCTGACCTCAAAGACATCTGAGTTTTGAACTTATGGAAAGATGCTTAAAGGACTTGAACTTAGTGCATACTCTCTGTTTGCTTAGGGCTTTGTAGACAGCAGCTGCTCTTGAATACCAATGTTAAAGTGTTTTCTGGGCTCCTTTAGTCCAGTAAGTTATTACTGGAAAAGCCTTTACAACAATAATAGCAATAATTTATGATTATAAAAGCAAACTTTCACTAATGGATTAAAGCATGCTGGGTACTTTGAAGTACTTTCATGGATTAACTAATTTAATAGCAATGTCATGAGCAAGTATGATTAATATCATCCCCATCTTATAGAAATATAAAAATACTGACAAACATCACCCAAATTATATGTTCATTAGATGTTAGGAGTTATGCCAAATGCTTTGTATACATTATATCATTTATTCCTTGCAAGGTGGTAGACCAGGATTCCTCAAGTATGGTCCCAGGACCAGACACACCAGCATCATCTGGGATGTTAGAAATGCAAATTCCCAGGCTCCAGAATAAAAAGTCACCATATGCCACCAATGATATGATGGGCAGAGCACCAGTTCAGACTCTGGGAGAAAGGAAGAGAAAGGTGAACTATTACAATGTTCAGACCAGAGCTTCCTGAAGTCCTCTAAGATATGGACTCCATTAACAACCCAGGGAAAGCTGAGACATTTTCCCTAGGACAGGGATTCTCAACAGCACCATCAATCAATCTGATACGTGGACATGTACTGAATAGTTCATCCAACAACAGCAGAACACACATTCTTCTCAAGATCACATGGAACACTCACCAAGATATATCACAATCTGTGCCGTAAATTACACATTAACAACTTTTAAAAGAATCAAAATCAGCCCTGTGTGTTGCCAGAAGCTACTCTGCCAAGGCTGGAAGTTAGTTCTGTATACAAATACCTGTGTTCTGACAAGCAGGTGAAGGTCCCGGATGGAGGGCTTGAAGAATCCAGCATCAACATGCTTTTATTTTATTTTTTTTTAATTTAAAATATGATTTATTTATAGTACTGAGGATTGAACCCAGGGGCACTTAGCCACTGAGCCACATCCTCAGCCCTTTTTAATATCTTCTTTAGAGATAGGGTCTTGCTGAGTTGCTTAGGGTCTTGGTAAATTGTGGAGGCTGGCTTTGAACTTGCAATCCTCCTGCCTCAGTTTCCCGAGCCCCTGGGATTACAGGTGCACACCACTGCATCCAGCTTCAATATGCTTTTAAATGATGAGGATAAAGCAGTTCACATGAGAGGGAGCAGGAGATGCCTGGAAATTTCAGTGCCATGGAAACTAGACCTCACAGAAATAAAGTCCTTACCACCTTCTCCAAATACAATAAGAGAAGATGGCTTTGCAGTTTGTATGTTTCATCTTGACTACCCCAATTAAGAGCTACGGGGAAGTATGTGCGGAAGAATCAGGGACTTCACTAGTACCAACTGCAGTGGAGGTTCAGAGTCAAGAGCCAGGCTGACAACCCAGGAATCCTGAGCCCACTTCTGAACAGCTGGGAGACCTACAAAAATTTGCATAACTTCTCCATGACTGCCACTTCTCACCTGTGAGTGGGTGTACTAGTGGTGTGATGAGGAATAAATAATCTATTCCTTGGCAAGCAGGGTATTGAGCTTCCTCTATGGTTGGGAGACCACTGAGTCCTCCCCATTCTTGTGGGTCTTTTCCATAAACTGGGGTGACCTGCAGCAGCTGTGATTCCAGAGGGCCACCTGTCTCCCCTTCCAAATGCACTTTTGTCTGTGGGCCTTACCACTCTCCCATCAAGAGGTAAGTGTACACCCCTTCTGTTGAATCTGGACTGACCTAGTGGCCTGTGTGAACCAACAGATGATTGGGAAGTGGTACTGTACACGTTCCAAGATTGGAATTTAAGAGAGGGGCAGCTTCTGCCTTCTCCGTTTGAAATGCTCCTCCCTGGAACCACCACGCCTTCTCATATCTTTGCATTTTTGCCATGCAGGTCTCCTCCCCACTCCAGGAACCTGCCCCTAGGTCCCCCTCCACATCCAGCAGCCTTCTGTGATGACTTCCTTTCCTGTCCTGTCTCTGCAGGATGGTATTCCATCCCCAGGGTTCCCCACCACAGAGCAGCAGCAAGCACATCATCCTGAGATTCTCTGTTGTCTTCCTATTTCTCCATAATCTCCTGGGCGAAACACAAATTCTTCATTTTATCTTTATTTCTATTGCCTTGATATGTAATGAGCATTCAATAAATATTTACTTAATAAACTAGTAAAATGTGGATAATAACCCCTTCAAGAAAATGAACAGAAATCATATAATGTATTGCTCTCAGACCGCAGTGGAATCAAACTAGAAATCAATAACAGAAAGATAGCTGGAGTATACCAAACACTTTGAGATTAAACAATACATTTTTCAAAGAACATGAGCCAAAGAGGAAAGCTCAAGATAAAAAATTTTAAAAATATTTTTTTAGTTGTTGATGGACCTTTATTTATTTATTTATATGTGGTGCTGAGAATTGAACCCAGTGCCTCACATATGCCAGGCAAGTGCTCCACCACTGAGCTACAACTCCAGCCCAGCTCAAGATAAAATTAAAAATATTTTAAACTAAATGAAAATAAAAGTAGAACTTCAAAGTTTGTGGGATGTGGTGAAAGCAAAAGTTAGAAGGAAATTTCTATCATTCAAAGCATGTAGTAGAAAAGAAGGAAGAGTTAAAATCAATAACCTCAGCCTTCACTAGGAAAGTAGAAAAACTAAATCCCACATAAGCAGAAGAAAAGGAATAATAAAAATCAGAGCAGAAATCAATGAAATTGAAATTAAAAGCAGGAAATCAATAGAGAAAACCAACAAAACCTACAGCTGGTTCTTTTGACAAGATCAACAAAAGCAATGAGTTTCTAGCCAGGCTAAAAAAAAAAAAAAAAAAAAAAAAAAGAAATAAAGAAAAGAAAAAAAAGACACAAGTTACTAATATCAGAAGGGACACTACTACTGATCCCACAGACATTAAAAGAATTGTTAAGGAATTTTGTGGACAACTGTATGCATTTGATTACCAAAATTGGAAAATTTCTTTGAAAATTCCAATAATCTGTCAAAACTCATACAAAGAGAAATGGATATTTAGAATGGACCTGTATCTATAAAGAAATTAAATCAAGCTAGGTATGGTGGCACATGCCTGTAATTCCAGCAATTTGGGAGACCGAGGAAGGAGGAATACATGTTCAAGGCCAGTCTCAGCTACTTAGTGAGACCCTGTCTCAAAACAAAAAATAGGGCTGGGGATGTGGTTCAGAGGTAAAGCACCCCTGGGTTCAATTCCCAGTACCATAAATAAGAGGAATTGAATCAGTAATTAATATCTTTCCAAAACAGAAAGTACCAAGCCCTGATGACTTTACTGGTGAATTCTACCAAGTATTCAAGGAAGAAATTATACTAATTCAATCTCTTTCAGAAGATGGAAGGAGAGGAATACTTCCTACCTCATTCTATGAGGCCAGCATAACCCTAATATCAAAATCCAGCTAAGACATTACAAAAAAGAAAACCAAAGACCAATATTTTTTATGAACAGATGTAAAATCCCTCAACAAATTATTAACCAATCAAATTCAACAATGTATAAAAAGAATTACACATCACAACCAAGTGAGGTTTAGTCCAGGCATGCAAAGCTAGTTCAATATCAAAAGTCAATTAATGTAACCTACCTACCAAATCCACAGAAGAAAAATCACGTTTGTAACAACAGATGCAGGAAAAGAATTTGAGAAAACCCAACACCTGATCATGATAAAAACCTCTCAGCAAACAAGGAACAGAGGTGAACTTCCTCAACTTGTTAAAGAACATCTATGAAAAATCTACGGCACACAGCAAACTCAATGGTAAGAAATAAGAAACTTTCCCTCTAAGATCAGAAACAAGACAAGAATATTCCCTCTTGCCATTTCTTTTCAACATCATAATAGAAGTCCTAGCTATTGTGATAAGATAAATATTGTGGAGAGGCAAAAGACCATATTACTAGATGTAGTACTAAAGGGGAGGAACTAAGTTGGAGGACTGGCCCTACCCCACTTGAAGAGTTACTATAAAGCTTCGGTAATCAAGGCAGAGTGGTTGGTGAAAGAACAAATAGATCAATGGAACAAAGCAGAGTCCAGAAATAAACCTGCACCAATATAATCAACCCATCTTTGACAAACAAGCAAAGAAAATATAAGGAAGAAAGAAAAGTCTTTCCAACTGGACAGCCACCTGTGGAGGGAGTGGAATGGGGGGAGAGGGGGAGGGAAAAAAGGATCTAGATATAGACTTTACATTTTTCACAAAATTTTCTCAAAATGGGCCATAAATTTGAAGGTAAAATGGGAAATTACAAAACTCCTAAAGATAACAGGAGAAAAGCTGGGTGACCTTGTGTTTGGTGGTGACCTTTTACAGATGGCACTAAAGGTCTAATTCATGAAAGAAAACATTGGCAGGTTGGATTTTATTAAAACTAAAAACTCTGCCTAGTAAAATGTACTGTCAGGAGGTTAAGAAGACGATCCACAGACTTGGAGCAAATATTTGCAAAAGACATGCCTGATGAAAGACTATTACTCAAAATACACAAGGATTTAAAACCCAACAATAAGAAAACAAACAACCCCAATAAGAAATGAGCAAAAGTCTAGAAGACATATGGATACCAAATAAATATATGACAAGATATGCAAGTTCATATGTCATTAGGGAATTATAATTAAAATAATGAGATTCTATTTTACAGACACTAGAGGTGACGCTCCCCAGTCCACCACATCACATGCTGGGAAACTCATTCATTGCTGGTGGGAATGCATAGTGGCACAGCCACGGTGGCACACATTGGCAGTTTCTTACATAACTAAACATACACTTACCAGATGATCCAGAGATTGAGGTCCTTGGAATTTATTCAAATCAATGGAAAACTTATGTCCACACAAAAACCTGCACATGGATATTTCTGTGGTTTGGATATGGTTTAAGTGTGTCCCCGCTAAGGTTCATGTATTGGAGGCTTGGTCCCAGGTGGCAGTATTGGGAGGTGGTGAGGCCTTCAAGAGGTGGGGTCTAGTGGGAGACCCTTCCACCAGAGGGAGTGCGTTCTTGCAGAGGATTGTGAGACCCCAGTCTTTCTTGCTTTCTGTTTTGGGACACACTCTCTCCTCCTGTGTGGTTCTGCCATTTGTCATGGGGCTATTACCAGAGCTTGCACTATGTTATCTGGATTTTCAGCCTGCAGAACTATAAACTAGATAAATCTCTTTCCTTCCTCCCTCCCTCCCTTCCTCCCTCCCTTCCTTCCTCCCTCCCTCCCTCCCTCCCTTCCTTCCTTCCTTCCTTCCTTCCTTCCTTCCTTCCTTCCTTCCTTCCTTCCTTCCTTCCTTCCTTCCTTCCTCCCTCCCTCCCTCCCTCCCTCCTTCCCTTCCTTCCTCCCTCCCTCCCTCCCTCCCTCCCTCCCTCCTTCTCTCCCTTCCTTCCTTCCTCTCTCTCTCTCTCTCTCTCCCCCCCTCTTTCTTTCTCTCTCTTTCTTTCTTTCTTTCTTTCTTTCTTTCTTTCTTTCTTTCTTTCTTTCTTTCTTTCTTTCTTTCTTTCTTTCTTTCTTTCTTTCTTTCTTTCTTCCATCTCAGGCAAGTGCTCTACCATTGAACTACACCTCTAGCCTTAAATCTCTTTTCTTTATAAAGTTAGCAACCTCAAGCATTTCATTGTGGTAATGCAAGACAGACTAATATAGATATGTACAGCAGATTTATTCATAAATGCCCCAAATTGGAGGCAACCAAGATGTTCTTCAGTACATGAATGGATAAAACCTGTATATCTGTATAATGGAAGACTATTCAGTATTCTTATTCAGGAAATAAGATATCAAGAGACCAAGAGACAAACCTAACAAAACACATATAAATAAATATTGCTAGGGAAAATAATGCAGTCTGTAAAGGTTGAAAGGGTATGATTCCTGCCATATGATATTCTGGATAAACAAAACTATGGCGACAGTTAAAAGATCAGTGGTTGCCTGTGATGCAGGGGGTAAGGACAGAGGGATCAACAGGTGAAGCACAGTGAATTTTTAGAGTAGTGAAACTATTTTGTATGTTTCTCTAGAAGTGGATTCAGGCTGTTATACATTTGTCAAAACCCATAGAACGTATAACATTAAGAACAAACCCTAATGTAAACTATGGGCTTTAGTTAAAAATAAAGCATCAATATTGGCTCGTCCATGGTAACAAAGAGACTATACCCATGCAGGATGTTAGGAGAAGAGCAGGTAGGTGGGAACTCTGTACTTTCTGCTCTACTCTTCTGTAAACATAAAACTGCTAAAAGATAGAGTCTATTTATTTCAAAATGAGTTATGTGTTTTAATTAATTAAATGACTTAGTAGTCCTACCACTTGGCTTAAGAACATTACTTTTGTGAATCGTTCTAACAAAATAGTTCAAAAATCCAGAAGAAAAAGTGGAATTTTTTTTGCACTAGTATGTTTGTACTTAGTGCTATTTTTAATAGCAATAAGCTGGTAATTACCTCAAAGAAGAAGAGAGATAAATCATCATATATTTATTTAAATATTATACATCTATTAAAATGATGTTTATGAAGAGCTTATAAAAATATTTAAACTACTTTGTAATATGAAAATCAGGGCACTAATGGGTATTTGCAATATTTAATTAGAACTACTTTTTTTTTTTTTTTTTTTCAAAAAGCAAACAAGCATTACCAATTTGGAAGGAAAAACCTGTTAACAGTTTGTGGGTGGGTGGTAAGATCATAGGCGATTTTTCTCTTTTACTCTTGAAATCTTTAATGAATATGGATTACTTTCAACATGAAAAAAAACTGCTAAAAGCCAGGAGAAAGTGTAGGTTAATTAATATTTCATTATGAAGTGTTATTTTGTGATTCAGCTTTTGTGACAAAAAGAGCTAAAAACTGTGCAACACCTCCCTCCTATGTTTTCATGCCCTGTCAAAATTCAAAGGTTCACTTCTCAGAAGCTGGTCCAGAGAAACAGCTTCAATTAAACAAAATTTAATTGAATCTTTCGAGTGCAGACAGTTTGTGAAAGGGGAAAGGGGGGAGGAGGAGAAAGGGAGAGAAAGAAAGGAGACAGAAGAAATGAGAGGGAGAGAAAAGGACAAAGAGATAGGAAAGGGGGGGGGAAGAGTGAGGGGAAGTAATAATCAAACATAATCAAATAGAATACTTTTAGTAAATCATATATGTCCATGAAAAAAGTCCTTGATATATTTTTAAAAAGCAATAAAGTCAGATAAATTTATACAAAAACCTTCCAAAGGACTGAAGCTATTCTATTTTGTGGTGAAATATCAAGGATGAATTTAAAATGGACCATCAGGCATGTGATGTGTCCTTGGCCATGGACTGTGTGGCCCACTGCACGTCCTGTAGTCACGGGACTGAATGGCTGAGGCGGCGGATGCTGGGGATCTAGCATGGCTGGCTTGTAATCCTGGCTTTGTCCCTTCCCTGCCCTTGATCAGGAGTGGGGCTCCAAGGCCGGGTTGCCTGGGTTTGGGTCCTTCTACTACATGCACAGACTGTGTGACTTTGGACTCTGGGAGTGAGTTTTGTCCTTGGAGTGACCGAGCTCCCATTAGTGCCTGTGCCCAAGATGCCGGTCTCTGTCTTTGCATCAGAATTCTCAGGATGGCCTGGCACATAGAAATACCTAATGTTGGGGCTGGGGATATAGATCAGTTGGTAGAGTGCTTGCCTTGCTTGCACAAGACCCTAGGTTCAATCCCCACCACTAAAAAAAAAAAATAAAAAAAAAGAAGTACCTAACGGTGAACTGAGGTTCACTGGTCCACTTCTCTCACACAGAATATATGGAGTCAGACAGGCTCCAGAAGTTTTTGGATTTGAGAAAAGTCACACAAGGCCTACTCCATGCATTTTGACTGGCTCCAGAGTGTGTAAACATTCACACTACCTGGGATGATACAGAGACTATAAATTGCCTCATCACCAGATCAGTTTGCCACCAGATGATTGTGGACTTTCATTACTATTATTATCATTCACCCCTCTGAGCTTCGGTTTTCTCATCTGCAAAGTGGGGCCAAGAGGAAAGGCACTTAGCACAAAGCTCAGGAATGTCCTCTTCCTTCTTGGGAATGGGGGTAGAACCAGGGAAGCCCACAGCACCCTCAATTTCTGCAAAAGGCATGGCTTGACCAGGTCCCAACAAGCCGGGGTGATCTCACCTTCTTGTGGACCCAACCTCACTGCGTGGGACTCGTGCAGGATCTCTGCCACCGGCCTGCGGGTGTAGAGGATGGTGGCGCCGCTCAGATTCACCTGGACTCGCTGGGCGCGGGAGGTGAGGTTGGTCAAGCACAGAGCCAGCTGCAGGTCGTGGCCCAGCACCGGCGGCTCCAGCATCTTGAACTTGCCGGCGATGCTGGGCTTGGTGGCGGGCTCCAGGAGGTCGTCTCGCCAGAGACCACGCCCGCCCGCCCTGCGGATCCAAGTCCTCCGGCCCCAGGATTCCACGCTAAACAGCTTCTTCACCGCCTTGCGGTACACCTGCCTCTCCTTCCGGGACCCTGCCGGGCATGGGACAGATCAGCCGCAGGCACCTTCTTCCTCCGCCAACCCGGGCCCTGCTTCCCCAGGCAAGACCGTCACTACCACCACTTCAAATTCCCACGACTCTAAGAGGGCTCAAACTGGCAGCTTGAGAGCCATATGCAGACCTCAGCCATATGCCTGTGTGTGGTTCTCTATTTAAATAAATTTATAATCTGTGCCAATAACTTCAGAGCAGGAGATGTCGCATAAAAATGCAGATTTCCAGCTTCTCTGACAACTGGGAAAGAATTCATTATTGTCATCTTAACAAGATATTGATGTCTCCTGAAGCCATGGCTAAAGCTTGGGACAAAAGATCCCCTGTTCTAAGCTCCAGAAGATCCGGCAGGTGGGACCAGCCATCCACCTGTAGGACTTGAGGGACAGGTGCCAGTGCAGAAGAGGCCTCACACCCAGCCCCACCCTGACGTCCAGTAAGCGCCATGTTCCTGGAGACGGGAACTCAGCAAATGGTGGTGGTGTGTATGTGCACACGTGCGTGCGAGGATATGGTGGTGTTGAAAAGAATCCTCCTTAAGATTTGGGGGGTGTCTGCAATAGAAGGGGCCTGCTGGTAAAGACTGCCGGTGTCTACCTGAAAGGGAAGCTGGCATTCTGTTCTCTGTGGGAGGTCTGCTTACCTGCCTCACTATCTGAGCTGCTTGTTACCTGAGCAGAGCAGAAGAGACCTGAAGGGTGAGCCTCGGTGGAGCAGTCAGCCCCACCCCCAGCGGAGGGTCCAGAGCAGACCCCATCCCCTCCTGCACAGCAACCTTCCTGGGTCACTGCTTTGGTGGGAGGAGGAGACAAGCTCTGATTCCTATTTGAACCCAAATTCATTTTACTTAGTAACATTTATTTTTTTAAACAAGCAGATGTAGCTGGACACAGATGGATCAGATCACCTGTCCCTCTGTGGGAAAGGAAGACTGTCCAAGTACACAGTTGAAAACAGCTATGAGAAAAAAGTACAACTGTCTTATTTTTGCACCCCAATAAGTATAGGCTTTTTCACAAACAGTGACTGTAAATTAATGGCCCTGGTAGAGGCCCTGGCAGATGACAATCAAGAGCTGCTGTCAGTTATTTGGAACTCTGTCTAGTGCCATGTTTCCTGGGAGTTCAATATGAAATACTGGATACTATCATCATCATTATTACTAGTAGTAATTATTGTTATCATATGTAAACATTCCAAATACAGTGTCTGGCCTACGGTGAAGAGTCAAGGATATGTAGCTGTTAATACATAGGGAAAATGTAACATGGACGGGTACTTAGCAATCAGGGGAAGCTATTAATTTAACCTAAATAAAGGCCCTGGCCCAGAACCCCAGGATGATGTCAAATGGAAGCTGTGATCACCACCAAGACATTTGGGAAAGGATCTGGCCCTAGGCTACTGGCCACCAGCCCTCCGTAGCCCAGGGGCCATCCTGGGGAATCTAATAAAAGCCAGCATGTGGCCCTTACCTTCTGGATACTTGTAGAGGCCTGTGATGTCCACGCGGGAGTCACTGCCCACCGCCTTGGTGCTGATGCATCTTCCTATCTTCTTGGTGTCCGAGTACACACGCTCCCGGCTCTCATCCTCATTCCACAGCCAGGTGATATAGTCCGCGTTGACCTCCGCAAACACGAAGGGGCCATCATGGGCCAGGTGCACGTCACCCTCGCGGATGGCAGTGACTGAGGCCGGGCCGCACTGGAACACACCTGGGCAGGAGGGGTGGACGTGAGCAGCAAGGGGGAGGAAAAGCAGGGGTCTTGGACCTGTTCTACTGAGCCCTACCTTCACTCTCCTCCTGGGGGGTGGCATCCAGAACCTGCCAGCCATTGTAAGAGGGACCCAGGTCCTGCCGGGCAAACCAGCTCTCGTTCCAGACGTGGAAATTCCTGCCATGGAGAGAGGATGGGTAGGTAGCCCTGAATGAGCTCTGAAGTCCATGGGAGGGAAGTCCCTGCTGGAGACCAGCTCATGAGTGCTACGGCCCCCCTCTTGTCAATCATTCATTCAACTTTATGGATGAACACATATCACTCACATATATGTGTTTGTAGGTATGTATAGACCAAGAGCTTGTTCTTCAAGATACAGAAATATAGCTGCAAGTAGAACACAGGGTCCTTGTGCTCCTGAAAATTACATTTTAACAAAGGGGATGCATGGGGAGACAGGCAGCATTAAGTTAGCAGATAAATAAAACAAGTGCAAGTGGCAATAAAAGCTGTGCAGAAGGGAGGGGTTGAACTAGAGAGGAACTGCAGGAGATCTACTCTAGGTAAGTGACATCTGAGGTCAGACCTAAATGCAAAGAATTCGCCAGAGGAAGAGTAAAGAGAACAGTCATCCAGGCAGAAGGGACAGCATGTGCAGAGGTCTGGAGACAGGAGAAAGTGCAGTGTGTTCGAGAAGCAGAAAGCAGGTCCATACCCCTGGGGTAGGCAGGATTTAGATTATGGAGAGCTCTCCAGGCCCTGGTAAGAAGTCCCCAATTTATCTTCAACTTCGTGTCTTAAGGTGAGAATACAAGTCTAGAAAAAGTGACATCACTTGCACAAGGTCACACAGGAAGGAAGTAGCAGACAGAAGCCTGATTCCTGGTTTACTTGACTTGGCATCTTTACAGCTGGCCTCAGAACACCTTTTAGGGAGGTCATTGTCTTTGGAAAAATAGCTTGAAAAAAATTTGGGGGTAAGAAGGGAGACCCTGACAACCCGGTGGTGACAGAGGAACCAACATCAGAAAGAAAAGTTTGTATGAGGAAAGGAGGGAGGAGGGCATTTGGGGCCGGACTGGTTAGACCCTGGCCTTGACCCTCAGACAGTAGCCCGGGACCCACCACATGCTGTCTTCTGTCAGGTCCTCCAGAGTCCGCCCGAAGGAGTCCACATATTTGTCCACACTCAAGTTTTTGTCAGTGTCGTGGGCTGAGTTGAAGTTGGACACCACCCGTGTGGCGATCCCCAAGCACCTGAGGACTGCGGAACAGAGAGCTGGGAGGCTCAGGAGCAGGCTCCGCCCCCAGCAGGTTGCTCCGCCCCATTTCTGGCCACAGTCCCTACAGCCTTTTTCTACTTTGGCAGGTGGCAGGGCTGAGACTTCCACTCCCTCAAAAATGCCATCTCCTGTGCACTGTCTCAGGGACTTCTGGAGATGCCACTGTGAGCAGGCTCCAAGGCTGGCAAAATCTTGGAAGCCACCTAAGAGTGACCATTAACTTTTCTGAGGGGACCCAAGGTCTAAGGGGCCACAGGGCTCTCCCAGGACACTCAAGGAGCTAGAGGTAAAGGGAGGACTTTCTGCCAAATAAAAACCAAAAGTAAATGAACTGATCTCCTAGTCATCACCTCCTCACCAGCGAAGACAGACTATAGCCATGCAAATATATGTAAATACATGCAAATAGGGAGCAGGCGGATGAGAGGGGTGCTTCTTTCAGCTACCTGTGCACATGACTCCAGCGAAGACCCAGCACTGGCCGTACTTGACTGGTTTGTACCTGCCCTTGAACCATTTCTGCAGGATGGCCACGCTGCCGCGCCAGTGCAGTGGGCTGGTACCTCCGCCGTATTTGCCCTGCCACTGACCTTGCACCACGCCCCGGTCGTTGTTGCTGTTCACCTGAGCAGAGGAAGCATAGTTCCACCACAGGCAGGGCTTCCCACTGCAGGAACCGCCAGTATACAATCATCTCCAGCTTGGGCTGCCTAGTCAATAAGTGTCACTTCTTGCTTTTAAATTGCCTGATAAGCGGGGGCCTTTGCTCTCTTAAAGTACCTACTTTTTTCCTGCAGGGGAGTACTGGGGATTGAACTCAGGGGCACTTGACCACTGAGCCACCTCTCCAGCCCTATTTCGTATTTTATTTAGAGACAGGGTCTCACTGAGTTGCTTAGCAACTCGCTGTTGCTGAGGCTTTGAATTCACAATCCTCCTGCCTCAGCCTCCGGAGCCTTAAAGTACCTACTTTTGTGCAGGTCTGAGAGTGTAGCTCAGTGGTAGAGTATGTGCTAAGCATCTATGAAGCCCAGGGATTGATTCCCAGGACCACAAAAACCAAACCCAAACAAACAAAAACCCTACTTTTTGGAACTACTTATAACTTAATTATCTTCCATTTGGGTACTCTAGTTAAAAATCATCTACAATTTCAGAGCCTTTCCTGATCTTAAATTATTTATATTTGGGGACTGTTTGTGGTATGATAATTATAGAGATAGCTGACATTTATTGAATGCCAGGCACTATTCTAAGGATTTTGTTGTTGTTGTTGTTGTTACCAAGGATTGAACTCAGGGGTGCTTAACCACTGAGCAACACCGCGAGCCCTTTTTATTTTTATTTTGAGAAAGGGTTGTGCTAAATTACTTAGGGCCTTGCTAAATTTCTGCGACTGGCTTTGAACTTGTGGTCCTCCTGTCTCAGCCTTCAGAGCTGCTAGGATTATAGGCATGCACCACTGCACCTGTCTATTCTAAGGATTTTGTGCACACGAGGTTAACCTTTGAAGTTTATGGTTCTATTTTCCTCCTCAGGTTTTATTGTTTATTGATGAGAAAACTAAAGTTCAGAGAAGTTCAGGGACTTGCTGAAATCACATGGCAAGTTAAAGGGGTGAACCATGAGTTCAGGACCAGGTGTGGTGCCTGCGCTGCTGTCACTGGCTGTAATACTCTACTGTTTGGGATTGGTCATTGATGTTGGTTCTCTGTGCTTCATCATCTGTCTGAGGTCTTAAGGAATTGAGAGCATCAATTATGAGAGATATAGCTTTGTCCACTTTGAGGATCTCAGATTCCCATCCACTGGCCTGAACACCTGCAGGGGATAGAAAGCACTAGTAGGTCCTCTTACCCCCACCTTCTGTGAAGGGACTCTGTGGCCTGAGGCACGTGGTCACTTAAAGTTGGCAGTCCTCCCATAGAGATGTGAGGTCTATGCCTGCTGCTCTTGAGTCTGAGCTGGCCTCAGACTGCTTTGATCACTGACTTGTGGAAATGACATTGGACCAGTTTTTGGGCCTAGTCCTTGAAGACTGGCAGTGTCCACTTCCTGTTTTTTTGGAACTGAGCGTGAAGCCAGCTGCCATATATGAGATTGCCACACTGTGAGGAAACCCAAGGTAACCACGGGGAGAGGCTGTGTGATGAGAGGCCGTGATGACTGGCCAGCCTCTGCTGTTCAGCCACCACAGCCCAGGGCCCTGGCGGGAGAGTGAGGAAGCCATTTTGGACATTCTAGTTCCAACAGATACATGCGGGCAGAAACTAAGGAACTGCTGAGCACCAGAACCAAGGTCCCAGAGATATAGTCCCATCAAACTATCCCAGACGTCTGCAGCCATTCAGAAACCCCCAGCTGAAGCATCTTGAAGCAGAGAAAAGTCATTCACATGGTGCCCTGCTCAAATGCCTGACCTACACAATTTTAAACATACAGTGTCTCATACCATTGAGTGTATGTGTGTGTGTTGGGGGCGTGGTTATGTAGCAGAAGAGAATTAAAACAAGGGATGAGTTGGGAACCCCTAGGCTGCGGCCCTGGTTTGGCCTGGGGACCCTTGAAGGAGTCTAACACAGAGGGATGGCAGGGGATTCCTCACCATGGCGCTGATGATTCTGGTGACATAGATGGGGTCGTGACGGTGGGACACGTCAGTGGCTGGGTCATCTTGGTGACTGGGGCTCCGGTCCAGGATGGAGAGGCAGATATCCAGTATGTCCTCCTCAAACTGCTCCCCAGAAAGCTGTGTTTAGAGGCTGGAGCCTCACCCATATCCCAGGCCCTTCCACAATTCCACCTGATCAGTCACTTGTGTCTGTGCAGGGGAGTTTTGCCTAATCTCACGCCCTGTCTCCCCAGGACATCACAGGGCTTCCTCAAGTATCAGAAACCCTTCCTTAAAGAGTTCCCTGGAACAGGACGCTCAACCTTAATCATGCCCCCCTTTCAACAACCTGCTATAACTCCCCACTATGCACAGCGAAGTCACAAAAACTATTTGCTTTTGAGCCACAGCTGCCTCATTGATTTGCCCCTTTGCTTTACAGGCTGTAAAGAGTCGGCCCCACTTGACCCTCCTAGAAAGGAGCAGACAGATGGTCTCCTGGGCTGGCTTTCCCATACCCCAGCCCACATCCCCGACTGGCTGCGCCCCTGGAGACCTGCCCGTAGTTCCAGCCCTGGGCTCGGATGTGCTTCTCCACGCCTCGGAATATGATGCCACTGTCGTTGAGCACGTACTCCTGTCTCTCCTCCTCTGAGGCCAGAAATACATCGTCCTCTGAAAAGCAGTCATCAGGCCCAGCGTGGGCTGGGGCTCTGGCCCTGCCGGCCTGGGGAAGGGGCTGCATCAGGGCCAGCAGCAGGATGGTGCCTGGAGGCTGACCAGGGCAGGAGGAGCAAGAGGGGCTGGCAGGCTCCCGTGCTGCCACTAAGCCTCCTCCCTCCCGAGCAGTCTTTCCCCAAGCAGGAACCCAGCCCAAGACAGAAGGGTCTTGGGACTCCCGATACCTTCGGGTAGTCCTTTTTGATGCCAATTGCAACCTCATATTTCTTAAATATTGACAAGAAGACTGATCCCAGCTACCCTTACTGAGGCTTATAATGTATTTTGTGCTTCACGCCATTAGCTGCATGATTTCCCAACCACAGCCCCCAGAGATAGGTGCTTTTATCATTCTTATATTACAGATGTGGAAAGTGAGGCTCATGGAAGGAAGCAATTTAGCAGAGCTGGGATACCCCAAGGCTGTCTGACTCCCCAGCCCTGGCCTCACCTGCACTGGGGCCTCACCTGCCTATCAGGCCCCACTCCTGCCCTCCCTGACTCCAGGAACCACTGGATTCCTCTGCCCCTGCCCACTTCTGCTAAGGGCAAGCTCTTGCCCAGCTCTTGGTATGCACCTCCCTGTCCCTGAACCTGCCTCCCAGGCCCCATCAAGAGCAGGCCCACTTCTGAGGAGGGCTTCCAGGAAAACCTGCGTCTTGGACTTGGCAGCACCTACCTGGACACCACGGATTGAAAAGGAGAACAAACTCTCCCAGCTTTCGGTCACTGTGCTTCCGGCGAGAGGAAGCCCTGGCGCTCAGCAGGTAGCGGCCGATGACAGCATCGGGAGGGCTGGCGAGGCTGATGGTCATGGAGTTCCCTGTCTGCGCCTCCTTCACTGCTGTCCAGGCATCGTCCACCTCCAGCTCCGCTGTCTGGAACACAGCTTTGGTGTGGAGGGCCTCGGAAGCCTTGGGCCCTGGCGGATAGGAGAGGGAATCAGGAGATCCTGCCTCTGGGAAACCCGGCTTTGGAGATGTGGAAAAGCTACAACTTGGACTTAACCCCTTGAAATGCTGGGAGACTGCTGAAGAGAGGGAGCTGACCAAGCCTAAGGAGGACAGAGTGGGACGCCTCAGCTGCCCCGACTCCCAGCCACTTCCTGAACCAAGGGGAAAGTGATGGCAGCCTTGGGAGCTCAAATCTGCTGTATATCTGACCATGAAAGGAAAGAAAACTTGGATTCCAAGAATGTCCCACCTCCCCTGCCATTTCCATATCCTTCCAGAATGCTGAATTCCTTGGCATGCATAGGATTCCAGAGAGGTCATCTCACCCACCCTGCTGTCTGCAGGCAGCACCTTCCAGCTGTCCCCAGAAGTCTACAGAATTCAAGGTTAAGCCCACTTACAGGGACTTGCTTCCCCGCCTAAACCTGGGGCTGCCCACTGCAGTCTCCTTTCACTGGTCACAGGACACTGCTATTCAGCTGTAGACCAGTGGGGGCGCTGGTGAGCCCAGTTACCTGTCTCCACCGTGAAGATGAGGGTCTCCTCGCTGTCCAGGTCTCCGCTCAGATCCAGGGTGAGGCTGAACGACTGACCCCTGCGAACCACCAGCTCAGGGCATGGGTACTCCTGAGTGTGGTGGGCAGCACCATTCCTCGACCGCTGCCAGTCCACGCTCGTGACTCTGACCCCTGCGTAGGCAGAGGGCAGGGAGACCAGGCCAAGCCTTTGGCACCTTTTCATCCAGGTCTGGCCCATCTTCCCGTCCTCTTCATGATGCCAGTCGTGCGTTCATCCAGTCACTATTTTTGTTTATTTATCTTTTGAGACAGGGTTTCACCATGTTGCCCAGATTGGTTTGTAACTCATGGGCTCAAGTGACCCTCCTGCCTCAGCCACCCAAGTGATTGGGACTATAGGCCTGTGCCACCACGCCTGACTCCTCCAGTTCATCACACACATGGCTGATTCTTGTTATTCACTGTAGTTACATTTTCTAAAGTCCCTGTGGACACTGAATTAGTGAGCACTGAACTGTTGCAGGTATGGAAAGTATAGGGTTAGGTTCCTGGGAGCTTCTGGTCACTCCTTATTCATCAATCCATCAATCTATACCTGTGTTTTTATTTAAAGGCACCTTAGTTAATATTCATTGTTGGTTCCTTAATATTGAACTCATTTTGCCACTAGCACTATAATTCAATAAGTCTAGCATCTATTTTCTCCGCAGGGCCCATCACGGCCTTCTTGCACTTAGGGACACTACAAAGCACTTCAGCACTATGCTTGAGGACCATTTTAAATGGTAAAATCACCCCACTCCCAACAAATAAACAATAATCACACAAAAACACAAAAAATGCCAAAACCCAAGATTTTAAGTGGACATTTAATGGAACATTTGTTTGTAGAATGGAAGCTGAATCGAGAAGGCAGAGGATTGCCTATTTGACTTCAGCTGGGAATATACATGCTAGGCGTCTCAATTTTTCACCATATGTAGGCCAAAGTCTGGAGAGGGTCGGCCAACATGCTCGTATTTTTAAAGACCTCAGCACCTTCATATAATCTTTTAGTTAAGGGAGTGTGGCAGATTGTATTTTCTAAAGATGGTTATGATAATAGCTCCCATTCTACATGCTCTTACAATATGATGTTGACATGTCTCTCACTGAGAAATAAGTATATAGTTCTATCCCTCCAATCTGGAAGACTTGTGAGTTAAACAGAATGACACTCTGTAACTTCCAAGGCTAGATCATAAATGTTGATACAGCTTCTTTCTGGCTCCCTTGAGTTGCCTGTTCTTGGAAAACCAAATGGCCTGTGGAGATGCCCACGCAGAGAGGAACCAAGGCTTCCAGCCTCCAGCCTGCTGAGCTCCCAGCTGACCACCAGCTCTGGCTTGGCAGCCATGAGACTGAGCCATCTTGCAGGCAGATCCTCAGCCCCCAGTCAAGCTGCCCCAACTAAAACCAAATGGAGCATAGACAAGCTGTCCCTGCTGAGCTCTGCCCAAATTGCAGGTTCCTAAGCAAGAAAATTACTGTTGTCGTCTTAAGCCTCAAGTTGGCATGGTTTGCTGCACAGCAATAGCTAACAGAAGCATAGGGGGAGCTGTGTCTTTTACCTAATCTGCAACAACCTCCTAATTGGTCTTACTTGTGAGTTGGTTGGCCTGGTGCCATGGAAGATGCATGGAAAAGACTAGTTTAAGCTTGGATTAGGCTGAAAGTGCCAGTCTGGCATTGTCACTTGGGGAGAACGACTGAGCAGGTTTGTAGAAACTCATGTGAGTGACATATGTGTCCCAGGAGGCCACTGCTGTGACGAGTGAACATGCCTGCACAGGACCAGTGTTCAACAGCGACCCTGTGTGGCAGGAGCCGGAACAACACTTCCTGCTGCCTTGCGGCATCTCACACTGGGAAGTAGAACCTTCATGTCTGGTTGGCTCCAACAATTCTTGGGTAGGCACAGGTCTCCGAAGTCCCAGAACTTTGAATTTAGGTGGCCTCTGTTTAGTCTATAAACACAGTTAGTTACCCCATGTATCTTGTACATGGGATTATGAGGTCTAATATCAACAGAACTGGAGCAGCCTTTACCAGTCCAGGTTTAACTACATGGAAAACCAAACGTGAGTTGGTCCCGGTGGCGTACGCCTGTAATCCCAGGCTCAAGAGGCTGAGGCAGGAGGATCCCAAGTTCAAAGCCAGCCTCAGCCACTTAGTGAAATCCTAAGCAACTCAGTGAGACCCTGTCTCAAAAAACAAACAAACAAGAAAAAAAAAAAAAAAAAAAACTAAAAAAGTGCTGGTGATGTGGCTCAGTTGGTAACCTTGGGTTCCATCCCCAGTACAAAAACAAACAAAGACAAAAACAAAACAAAACAAAAAATCAACAAACTAAAAGCAAGAAGGGTGGGCAGGAAGAAAGGGGCTTCTTGCCTGCAGACAGTTTTGATCTGTGGCCCATGAATCTGTGTTGCTGCTTCCCAAGCACAGGGTCTGGGTATAAGCCAGAAGAGAATGCTAGTGTTCCTTTTTAGGGGATGAGTCAGGAGCAGGGGGTGAGGTTTTGGGTGGTAATTAGCTCCACTTGGCAAGCCCCCAGGCTGGATACAAGGGGTGTTTGGGATTTGATGAGAGTTCCTGAGCTCCCGGATCTGGGTTGAAGCCCTGAGGCATCTGTGTTGGTTTCCTCTTTCCCTGCCACAGTGCAAACCAGTTCTGGTCACCTTGCATATCTGTATCCTTATCATGAATGGGCAAGAGGGGGCGGAATGAGTCAGAACTGTCATTATCATTATTATCCCAGAATCTCAGAGACCATCTCTCTCTCAGCTTCCTGCCTAAGATCAAATTTCCACAGCCAAATTCTTGGTGGTTACTTGACCATGGTCCCAGCTTGCAACCTGGAAGAGGCCACTCGTCCAGCGCTCAAATGTTAGAAAGTCCTTCCTTCTGCCAAATGAAGGTCTTTTGATCTCGCAACTTCTCGCCATTTGTCTCCACTCTACTTCTCTGTCACCGCCACAGAACATAACTTCTTTGAAGCTTTTGCCCTTTGATCATGTGGCAGCGATAAGACCTAGGAATCCCTGACCTGTGGTTCTCCACCTCAATTCTGCCTCTGCCCCATAACCCACTGTCCTGGTCCCTGTGTGATCCATCCCTGGATCTGCTCCTCTGGTGGTCTGAGTCATTCACACCCATCAGCATCATGGCCTGCCATTTATGGGATGGTGTCAGCTCTGGGGTTTCAGGATCGTGTGTAGGAAAAGCAACTGCTCTGCTGTCCTAATCAGTGTCCTTTCCAGCCCTCAAGCGGTCAATGAGATCGATGGACACAGAGGAGGGAGCCCAAGGGGAGGATATAAATGTGGGCAAGAGATGGTTTCCAGACTTCTTGTCAAATAAACTCAATGTCATCACCCTGTGCTCAGCTCAGATCCTGTTGTCTGAGACTAAGGCTACTGTCCCCAACCCACGATCAAGGATGCTGTGTTTACTTGTCTCTCTCCTCCACAGGACTGAGATCTCCATAAAGGTAACTTCTGGCTCTCGTACTCTCTGGATAGGAGGGCCTGGCTTAGAGTCCAGGGTGTCGTAGATGCTCAGTGAACATTATTTGGATGAATAAATGAGCATCTCTTCCTGTCTCTTGACTGGGGAGTGACAAGGGAGCTGATGCTCACCATCATCCCGGCCCGCCCTGGAGGATTGGCACCCACACCCAGTCAGCTGCTCAGACCCCACCCACCCCATAATCCCTCTAACTCAAGTTGTCACATTCCAAAACCTGCCCTTCCTTCTTAACTTCCTTCTCTCTAAAACTCCTGGGGCTGGGAGGAGGGGTGGGCGTGGCCTCTGATATAGGGGGCAGAGCTGCTGCAGACTCTGGGTGGGACCCACGGTAAGCTGCTCCCTCTTTCCAGGCCTCAATTAGTCTGTCTGTGAAATGATCCGGAAGGACACTTAGGGTTGTCATTTGGCCCCTTGGTAGACACCAGGGAGGGGCTGAGTGGCAAAATCTGATCTGACACTCGGCTGGTTCAGTGAGCCACTGGTCTGGTTTCACCCTTGGGACATGAGGGGTGAGCTCCCTGGACTGGGCTCAAGGCCACAGAGCTCAAGCCTGAGGCTGTGCCCATCAGGCAGAGGAAAAGAAGGAATAGCAAGGGCATTTCTTCTACTACCAGACACCCCAGGGTTCGCAGCCCCTCCAGTTTTGTGGCCCTCTTTCCCTTTTTTTTCTCTTACCATCTTCTCTTGGCCTTCCTTTCCACCCTGCACAGTCAGTGGGAGCCTGAGTTCAGAAGCACACATTGAGTTCCAGCACAGGCTTTCCCACTTGTTGGCTGTGTGACCTGAGGCAGGTGGGTGAACCTCTCTGAATCTATCTTAAGAGCTCTTGGCTGCCATTTCAATGTTTTGCCAAAGAATATCACCCTGCATCTTCTACTTACTGCCTGTGTGGCAGTGGGTACATTGCTGGACCTCTCTGAGGTTCAGATTTCCTTCCCTAAAAACAGCAATCCTGGGCCAGGGATATAGCTCAGTTGGTAGAGTGCTTGCCTCACATGCACAAAGTCCTGGGTTCAATCCCTGGCACCCCACACACACACTCACAAAATTATCCTTTTGCTGTAGCTGTAGCTAAGTGACAGAGGGCTTGCCTAGCATATGTGAGGCACTGGTTTTGATCCTCAGCACCACATAAAAATAAATATATAAGGTATCTGTCCATCTACAACAAACAACATTAAAAAAAAAAACAATCCTAATATCTTCCTCATATGATTTTGAGGAGGATTAAGTGAAGTAATAATTGTAGGTAGGGTATTGACAAAATGCAACGCCTAAACCAGGAAATTCCAAGGGTGAAGGAGAAACCATTGGCAAAATAGATAGTAGGCTCCGATCAGGATGATGTTCTCCATCCAGCACTTAGCACGGTGCTGGGTTCACGCTTTGAGTTTAACAAACGGGGGTTTTATATTGTCACCTCTGTCCTGTAGATCTTCCCCGTCACTGGGTCTCCCATCCCCAGTTCCTGCACATAGGTTTTCTTCTCCTTCTCCCCTTCCTGCCTCCTGCTGAAGCCATCACCTGGCCCGACAGCCTCAGAACATGTGCCAGCTCATCTTATTCAATCTGTCCTGTTGCTACAGAGAAACTGAGAACTCTGAGAGGAGGCGGGGACCTCTCAGAGTGCACAAGTGTCAGCACGTCACTTCTCCCACTCTGTATCGGTCAGTCCTCACGCTCTCTGCTGCCATATCATAAGGTGCCTCCCAGCTTGGTCCTGGCCGTGACTCCTGTCCCTGCCAGCCTCATCCCTCCTCTCTGGCTCCCTGGCTCACAGAGATCAGCCTGAGGTCGAGGTGACTTGCAGGGAAGGGTGTGTGGAAGACTGCCTCTGTCTACTCACTCTCCACCTTCCCTCATGGCCTTGGGTGACACCAAAGATCCAAACGATACTGCCCTCCCCAATTCTCTGTGCCAGCCTGGGCATGGTACCCAGTGAGTCTGGGCCCAGGAAGCTCTGCTGAAGCCAGCAACATCTCCCAGACCCAGGACTCAGTATAATTGGTTTTTAATGGGCTCTATTATGACTCTGTCCTTAGTATGCATCATGGATGCCTGAGCTCCATAGCTAAATGATTAATTGGAAAGTGGCCTGGGGCCTTTTTGGGGCCACTGCCCAGTCTCCTTTTCCTTCCTGGTCCTGCTGTCCTCTCTCTTACCAGTCTACAGCAACCCATCAACTCCAACCAGTGTCCTCCCGGCACCAATCCCTCACAGAGTATCCTACTCGCTTCTTAAAATTGCCAAGCTGAAAGATTATTGTAATTTTGAATAATGTCAAAATGACCCTATTCATTTGCTGACACGGATTGACTGGCAGGGGCCGTGGAGGAATTGCACCGAGGAGAATTCCGGGACCACCTCCAGACTCGGCAGGGAAGAGCCGCAGCTTCGATGGGCGACGGCTACCGTGGACAGAGCGAGTGGGGAGCTCTGGAGGGCGGATGGCCTTTCCATCAGGACCTGGCATCCTCGTCATTTGTGACTGTTGGTTTGAGGAGCAGATCCTCCCAGGAAGCCAGGAGGCCCCAGAAGCCCTGGGGAATCGAATTCAATCCTATAAATATTTATACGCTAGGCGTGATGGATCTGATCCCAACATTCTACAGATGGAGAAGTGGAGGTTTAGAGAGAGGAGTCCAGTCCCCGCCACGTGAGTGACTGACCTGACACTGGCACTGTCCCTGCCACCAACTTTGCTCCTTCCTCAGCAATTAAACTTGGTGCTGTCGAGCTTAAGATCAATGCTTTATAAATGTGTAGGGAAGAGGGGACACATAGGGAAATCCTGAAAATCAGGTCCTGGTAGAAGCAAAGCCAGGGTCCTCCAGGTCTGATAGGAGAAGCAAACCCAGGTTTGGAGACAGGTGGTCTGGGCTGTCCTCAGGGAAGCACCCACCCCAGGAACCAGATGGACCTGGATGCCCACTAATATTATCAACTACCAGGAGGAAATGGAAGAGGAAGTTAAAATATGATAAAGAAACAAAAATCCCGGCCTTCGAAAGTCAACAAATAAACAAGTGTTGATTCACAGTATTGTCACATGATGCCGAACAATTGAAAATAGCAGACATAAAATTAGGAATATCCCTTAAAGACCTGTGAGTTTGGGACCCTTTCTGTTTACTGGCTCATTGCTAGGCCCCAGTATCTATGAGTTTGGGGGCAGGGGAAGTTTGTCACTCACTCTGTAAGTGAGCTGTGGGGACACATTTTCTGAGGCTATTGTTTACAAGGCCCCACTTTGAGGTCTTGTGTGACAGAGGAGAGCACATAGCAGGCCTCTGAGATAATTTGTATTATGATCCCCATTTTACAGATGAGAAAAACAGAGGCACCAAGGTCATACCCAAGGTCTTTCCCTTGCTCAAGGTCATACGACTCTTTTCTCCTCAGATAGAATTGCTCTTGCCCTCAAGTGGTTGGGATAGGAGTTTGGAGAAGATGCTACCCATGGGGCCTCTTTCTCCCCCACCATGCAGCCCACGGTCCCCAGCTATGCCCAGAACTGTCTGTGGATCCACAGAATGTGCATGGGGGAGAGAGGATTTGAGATCTGCCCTCGCCTCTGCCCCTGCCGCCTCCAGTTCATCAAAGCGTGTGCAGCAAGGCTGGCCCCAGTCCAGCCTCTGCATGGACATGCTGGTTGGTCTGGGGCTGCTGCTTTCCATCTCCAGGACTGACTTCTGATGAGCACGAGGGCATAGCTTTTGGTCTTCCAGCTCTAAAATCTTAACAAGCAATGATCAAAGTTTTTTATCTCACAGACTCTCCTGAAAACTCCCCTCACAGGCCCTCATGCCCCGAGGTCCCCAGGCCCTGCCCACTCACCCGCCATGCGACAGCCAGACAGACTCCTTGCCTCCTCACGGTGGTGTGTGGCCGGTCAGGATGGTGCGTCAGAGTAGCCAGCCAGACCTGCATTAACAAGGAAAATCTCAGGACACTCCTAGGCAGGAAAGTCGGAATTCAAGAGGGGGCGTGGCCCTCCTCAGCCCAGCCTTGACACCTAGGAGACACATAATCACCCAGTAATTGCCTTGGTTTGCACCCACAAGGTGTCCAGTGTGGGAGTGGATCCAGCCAAGAGCCTCTCAAACATGGAGTTGAGAGCTGGACTGTGCAAGGAACGAGTCCCAGAAGGATCACAAGGCTGACAAGAAGCAGAACTGGGAAGGAAGGGGGCATGGAGAGATCTAGAGTTTATGGTCATTTTTTTTTTTTTTTTGGTACTGGGGTTTGAACCCAGGGCCCTTAACCACTGAACCACGTCCCCAGCCCTTTTTTGTATTTTAGTTAGAGACGGGGTCTCGCTGAGTTACTTAGGACCTCTCTAAGTTGCTGAGGCTGGCTCTGAACTCTCGATCCTCCTGCCTCAGCCTCCTGAGCTGCTGGGATGACAGGTGTGCCCACTGTGCCCAGCGTGGTCACCATTCTTACCCTCATGACAACCCTCAGAGAGAGGCCTCTCAAGGGACATGGCTATACGCTGCAGAGCCGGGACCAGAGCCCAGTCCAGGGCTGTGAGGTGAGAAGATTCCGGAACCCCGGCTCCGCTTTCTTCTGTAGGCATCCACAGGGCCCAGGCCCAGGATCTTCTTGCAGGGACACGGCCCGGCACCCACACCCTCCCCACTCACCACCACACACCCATGGAAGGCTGGGCTTCCACCGAGAAGCCCTGAGCTCTGGAGGGGTGACTTTGGACTTGGGTCACCTGGGTTTGCAGCCTCCATCCTCTAAGAGCCTTAGCTCTGAGACCTGGCTGGGTCTGAAGTCTTCCCAGGGCCTTAGTAAGAAAAGACAGCATGTCCCCTTCCTGGGACAACTGGGGGTGATTAAGACCATCGAGGACAGAGCCTGAATCACCTGTCCCTCCCCTGGAGGACAGCACACTCTCGCGGTCACTTACCGCTCAGAGTTGGACCATTCCTTAGAGCGTGCCCACACCTCTTTGGTAGATGCAAACATTCCCATTTGGGACCTCTGGGCGTTCAGGTGGGAGGATGGTGACGTCACACTGTTTTGCCTCTGCCTGTTCATCCACCCTGGAACCTGGGAGAAGGCCCTCCCCAGACTTCTCACAGGGTCTTCTCCCCTTGGGACGTCGTTCAGGGCCTCCCTATCTCAACCCGCCTGCCAGGGGTGAGAGCGACCTAGACGCTTGCAGGAGATCAACAAGAAGCTCTTGATTCACAGTCCGTCCTGACTCCAGACCTGGCTCCAGCATGGAGCTTAGAGACCTGGCAGCCACGAGTGTCCCCTGACTTTGGGCAAGCCCTCTCCCGTCCCAGAACCTTGGCATCTCCAGCTGTAAACCCGAGGGATGTGATTCTTTCGGGGCATTCCAACTCAAAGTCTAAGATTCTGGTTTCAGAGACTCTGGCATTGTAAGGCCTGTAAAATCCTCTGCATAATTAAATAGAGGGAATTTTATTTTCATGGAAGCTGGTTGGGAAGTCCCTCTTTGTTGGGGAAACGCTTTGATGGATGGCTTGGGGCTGTCAGAGGCAGGGTGTGCACTGAGCCAAGAGGAAAGGGAAGAGGGAGGGTGGGAGGGGTAGCATCTGTGATAAAGGAGCCAGGAAGGAGCGAGCAGACGGCTGTGTGCCTGCGCTGTGTGACGTGACCGTTCCCTGGGATCACCCAAACAAGCAGGAAAGTGTATAAAAACCCCAAAGTGTTTGATGTGGTTGGATTTCTTATAGAAAGGGGCAAAGAGGTTGAGTTTTGCTTGATGCAAAGCAAACATATTTAATGGGCTCTTTGCAGGCGCACATTGCCTTATAATTACTGCCATCTGGGAAGCTCCTTCCCTCATGCCCTGCAGCCTGCTGCCTCAGTGGCTGGCCAGACCCCTGGGCCCTAACAAAGCTGCTTTTCTGCCTGTGCAAGATCAGGCTCCTCCCTACTAATGATAGTCTTGTTGAGGGCCCTTTTGTTTCATCTTAGGTTTGCTGGGACAGGGTCTCCCAGAAGACAGGGCATTCAAAATCACTGCCCTCCCCAACCCTAAACAACAATTCATATTCAGATTTAGAGCAGAGTTGCCTGGCAGTAGAGCCCTAGGCTCTTTTATCTCTGGGCCAAATTGGCTATGTGACCCTTGGTATGTCACTTACCTTCTCTGAGCCTCAGTATCCTCATCAGTGAAATAAGGCTTGGGCGAGTTTTTAAGGGTTCAAACATTCTCTAATTCTAAATGATCAGGCCAGAGATGGCAGACAGGAGCCAGAGACTGGAGGCAACTCAGCTACCCTGATGTCTACACCTGGACCCATACCTGGCATGGTATGCATGCACCACAAATTAAAATCTGTACCTGTGGAGTAATCGAATGCTTTCAAAGCAGTTTAATTGTTCTGTCTATAAAGATAATACATACTCACGTAGAAACCTCAAGGAATACAGAGAAGGAATAAAGGCTCAAGCATATAAATACATTTACGAAAATCGAATTATGCAGGGAAGCTGTTTTGTGATCTGCCCTTTTTGCTTAATCGTATATCATGCAGCCTGGAGACATGCACTGGTCGTGACCAGTGTCATCTCCTGTGAATTCATAGGCTTTTGCCAACTCCTCTTGAATCAGTGGGAACTTCAGTTCCTCCCTGTTTTCTGTCCTTACAGAGATGGATAATATTTTCATGCCTGTATTTTGGTGTATTTTTTAAATGGAACAATTTCTAAGAGGTAAAATGATCAAGGTGAATCTATTCTTCACAGTAGCTATTTCACATATAGGAATTTATCTGGCAGATGGATCCACACTTGTGTCTGTAGACGAAGGTGCAAGGGCAAGTATTACAACCTCGATCACATCGAAGGTGAAGCCATTCATGTCTCCATCCATGGGTTAAATTACAATATATCCATGCAATCAAATAACAATGCAGCCATTCAGAAAGAGCGGATGGATTGATACATGTTGGGCCAGTCTTTCAGATGCATTGCTAAGTTAGACAAAAGTAAGGTAGAAGAAGAAGAAGGAGAAGGAGTAGGAGGTGGAGGAGGAAGAGGAGGAGGAGAAGGGGAAGAGGAGGAGGAGGAGGAGGAGAAGGGGAGGGAAAGAGGAGGAAGGGGAAGAAAAGGAAGAGGAGGAAGAGGAGAAGGAGGAGGAGGAGGAGGAGGAGAAGGACAAGAGGAGGAGGAGGAGAAGGAGAGGAGTAGATAGAAGCCAGGAATGGGGGCGAAGCTTGGTTTCTGAGCTCTTAGGAACATTTCACTGTACTATCTTTTCCAAAAGACCATTTGAAAGAGCAGCACCACTGTGGCGTGGTTCACTGGGCTCCCTTCTAGGTATACACGTGTTTTCAAAGCACCCTTTTTCTTGCAGTACCCCTGGCCCTGAGTGCTCTGTGGCTCCTCATTGCAAGGTCAAGTTCAAAACCCTTGCTGCAGCCCTCCATGCCCGTTGCAACACCATCCCGACTGTCCCCAAGGCCTTCGTTTCCCTGTATGAACATGCTGTCTCCTCGCACAGGCTCAGCAGCATCTCCAGCCCCTACCAACCTCCCACGGCATGAAGATGCTGACCAAGCTGCCGCCTGGCTCGCTCCCCTCTGGAAGCCTGGCCTGGCCACCAGGGCCTGCAGGGTCTCGCCCGCGTGGAGCTCCCTCTGTCTGCCTGTCCACCTGTGGACCTCCCTGTGCAACGATTGTGCTTCCCACTTCAGTCTCCTTGTTGGGAGGGCCTCCCGCCCCCCATCCTCCTCATTCCTCACGCCAAACTCTAGATCTGATGGCACGGAAGTCGTGCTAACGCCCCATGTCCTTTTGGGGAAAGTGGAAAGAGACAGGGGCCATTCCTCAGACAGTGGAGGATGGAATGGGGCTTTTCCAGGGAACCAGGCAGCAGAGGTCCGTGTGGCCCCCACCCTGGCACAGTGAGGGCTTCTATTTAAAAAACTTTTTAACTTGTTCTTTTTAGCTATTCATGACAGTAGCATGTATTTTGACATAATATACATACATGGAGTCTAACTCCCCATTCTTGTAACCACTTGTATTTGACATGGAATTACACTCGTCATGTATTCATATAGGAACATAGGAAAGTAATGTCCCATTAATTCTCTCTTTCCTATTTCCATCTCCCTTCCCATCCCTGCATTCCTTTTTGTCTAATCCACAGTACTTCAGTCTCCCCATGTTTATTGTGTGTTAGTATCCACATATCAGAGAAAGCATCCAGCCTTTGGTTTTTTGGGATTGGCTTGTTTCACATAGCATGATAGTCTCCAGTTCTACACATTTACCAGCAAATGCCATAATTTCATTCTTCTTTAAGGCTGAGTAATATTCCATTTTATATATATACCGTATTTTCTTTATCTGTTCAACTGTTGAAGGACACCTAGGCTGGTTCCATAGTTTAGCCGTTATGAATTGAGCTGTTATAAACATTGATGAAGCTGCAAGTGAGGGCTTCTTCAACACGCTTAAGACATCAGCAAACTGCCAAACCAATTGGTACCAAACCAATTGGTACCAAACCAATTTTTAAAAATGATTTTGAAGAAACAGAGTAATCATCTTGGGAAAACCAGAATTTTGTTGAGTTTATTTAATTTCCATGTCACTGTTGTTTTAGTTATATCGATTGGGAGGGCCCTATGCTATTTCCAGGGCTTAGGACCTTTACCTAGCACTGCCTTAAGGTGTTCGGATAGCTGTGAAACTCAGTGCATTGTTCTTTTTTTTTTTTTTTTTTTTTTAATTTTTTTTTTTTTATTTTATTTTATTGTAAACAAATGGGATACATGTTGCCTCTCTCTTTGTACATGGCACAAAGGCATACCATTTGTGTAATCATAAATCCACATACAATAATGTTGTTTGATTCATTCTGTTATTTTTTCCCCTTCCCCCCACCCCTCCCATCCCTCTTTACCCTCTATACAGTACTTTCTTCCTCCATACTTGCCCCCCTCCCTAACCCTAACTCTCATTGTTCTTGAACCAGCAGCTCAGGTATGCCTCGGGGGGCTGGAGAGAAACACAGACTCTCAGCCCTACCTCAAACTCCCTGCTATAGTTTAGATCTCAAATGTCCCTCAAAAACCACGTGTTAAAGGTTTGGTGCTCATCTTGGTATTAGGAGGTGGTGGAAACGTGGAGAGGTAGAGTCTAGTGGGAGGTCTTCAGGTTATTGGGGTTGTGCCCATGGAGGGAATGTTGAGACTTAGGCCCATCCTCTTCCTGTCTTCACATCTTGGTTGTGAGGTAAGTGGTTTGCTCTACCTCATGCTCCTACCATGATGTGCTCCCTCAAAATGTAAGCCAAACAACCTTTTTCTCTTGACAAACTGATTATCTCAGGAATTTGTTATAGTAACAGCAAACTGTCAAACACAACTCCTGAACGAGAAAACTGCATTTGAACAGTTTCTTGGGTGATTCATGTGCACATTAAAATTCAGAAATCTAGAGTAGTGTTCTTCAAAGGGAGTGTCATGGTCCCCAAAACTTTCAGGGAATTTCATGGCATGATTAAGGTTTTCTTTGTTTGTTTGCCTATTTCACTCTCATTCTCTCATGAGTGGAATTTTCTGGAGGCCACATGACATGTGGTATTGCAAAAATTGAATGCAGAAGCCCTATGAGAATCTAGCTGTTCTTTATGAAGTCTTCCATTTAAAGAGATGGGCAAATACCAACAACAATAATAAAATTCCAAACAACAACAAGAATAACAACAACAAAAAAATCTAAAAAACATATGAAACAATGCCACTCTAATATTTGTTTTGGTTTTGGAAACTTCAGTTATTTATCTTAAGTGTATGTTATCTGTGTTAAGATGCAATGGGTTTATTATTTTTAAATGATAATGAATAAATATTTTTAAGCTTCTGAGCATTAACTTCCAAATTGGTAAATATCCATAGATAGAACCCACACGAGCAAGTTCTCTTTGGGGTTCTCAATAATTTTTAAGAGCGTCATGTCTGAGACCTGCTGGCATAGAACACTCTTCGCCTCTAGGATTCTAGTTCTGTCCCTTAAGAGAAAACTGAAGACTGACCAAATCACAGGGGAGGGGGCCTGAGACTGAACATGAGGCCACATACCCAAGAACCTAAGGCAGCTGAGCTCTGTCTGCAGGGGCATCCGGATCCCTCTAGGGTGGGGAACCCCATTTTAAGCCCTGCGGCTCCTGTGACTGCGGGCCTGGTGCTGCCTATGGGCACATTCCAAGGTCTGAGCTGCCATCTGGACATAGGATCTTCCGTGCCCTCTACCTGGGAGTCACTGACGTCATCTTGGGATTCATCCTCACAAGGCAGTGAGTCAGAAGGACCCATCAGAGCTAGACCTGGACTGGCTGGGTGACAGGCTGCCCTGTCTCCTTCTGGGCCTCTGTTAACCCAGCTGTAAAATGAAGATGATACTGGGGTTCCTCCCACCCTGGGTGAAGTCACTGGGCAACTAATAAAAGACTGTGAAGCTCTAACTCATCTCTACCTCACCTCATCCCCACAGCAACGACCTTGGTCAGTGATCTGGGCAGCCAGAGTTTGGGCTCCGGGAGGCAGGTGCTCACCCAGCCAGAAGGCAGATGCCCTTGTCCCCTCCTTGTTCTTGCCCCCTCAGCATGGGACAGAGAAGCCATGGGGCATGCCAGGATGTTAGAGGTGGCTTCACCCACCTGGTGTCTGGGTGTTGCCTGTTCATCCATCTGTCCATTTTCCAAACATTATGGGAACCTAGAAGCTGCTGTAAAGCTACAAAGCATTCTGTGCTTACTGTGTTTTGGCTTTGAATGCTCAGGAGTCTCCTTCCTCATGATCCCCTTCCTCATTCACTGATTCACCCATTTTTCATTCATTCACATTCAGAAATCCATTTAAGAAAGACTTCTCATGCCCTGTAAAGAGCTAATTGCTGGGAAGCCTACTGAGATGTCAGTGGCTGTGGTCCTTTTCCTGTCCATGTCTAGATACCATTTGATTCTAAATCCTTTCCTTGGTGCATATGGACTCATCCACTCTATGATGGGGAGAATGTTTTTGAAATATTTGCAATTTTATTTCCTGTCAATCATGTTGAGCTGGAAGCTCAAGTCTCAGTGATTCAGGGGTAGGCAGAAGGAACCAATAGCAGTGGACTGTTATCCAGAACTGATTGCCTGGGTAAGCTTTTTTGGTTTCTATTTTGTCTCTCATAAGACAATGTTGTCTTTAAAGCTACACTTTGCCAAAGAAGTGCCTAGTAAACTTCCATCAACAATCAGGAGTCAGGCCTAATGGACTTGACCATCAAGGTTACTAAGCTATGTCCAGAGATTTCTGGCTATACCATTTAAAGGTCATCCTTTCCACCATGGAAAAGAAGCCCAAAAGTTCCCATAATGTTTGGAAAATGGACAGATGGATGAACAGCCCACATCTGTGGGAAGGGAGGCCAAGGAAGAGAAACAGATTCTCAACTGACATCACCTCTCTCAACCAAATTTTCAGTAGCTACATAGTTTCATGGGGAAAGTAAAAATTAAGAGGGCTTTTCCAACTAACTTATGGTAGGAAGAAAAACCAGAATAGCGGTTATCTCTGGGGTTATGGTGGGGATAAAAATTAACTGGAAAAGAACATGAGGGAAATTAATGGTGTGATGGTTGTTCTGAATCTTAATTGGGATGTTGGTTGCATAGGCTTTTGTTAAAATCTAGCAAAGGTACACGTAAGTTGTGTATATTTCATTGCATGTGAATTAAACATCAAGAAAAAAGGTGCAAACTGAATTTAAACTCTAGTTAATGATAGTTATATTGAAATATTTGGGCGGAGGTGTACCAATGCCTGAAATTTATTTTGAAAAGCGCCAAAATGAGATGGTTGGACAGATGGATGGGTGGATGGGTGATAGAACAAATATAGTAACATATTAATGGTAGACTCTTAGGTGGTAGGTGTATGGTACTCACTATTAAATTCTTTTAACTTTGCTGTATGTTTGAAAATTTTCAGAACACTATTTTTCAAAAGGGCTTTTGCCCTATGTGGTATCCTGTTTCTAGCTGCCCTGCACCTTTTGAATGCCCTTGCTACATGTTGTGAATTTCCAGCCTCAACAGCCCCGCCATCCAAAGGTAGAACACAGGAATTTCAAAGCCCATGCTCCCTTTCAGGCAGGACGCTGCCCTGTGACCTGCATTCGTCAAAAATCAGATCCAAGTAGGCAGGACCCCAGCTCAGAAGGGTGCAGTCTGATGATACCCGCTCTTTGCACATCAGTGTTTGCTGACCGAGGTGATGGCAGGGACGAATGTCCATGGGGGGCGGGGGGTGTGGCTTCCCAGGAAGTGCCAGAGTGAGTCCCTGTCCCAGAAGAGGCACTGGCAGAGCAGGGGCAGGAGCATCAGGAGCAGCTGCTGCTTCCTCTTCAGGCCTCTGAGGTTCTGCATGGCATTCCTGGAGGCTGAGTGCTCCTGAAGGTTCTGTGGGTCCTCCTATCCTTTTAATATGCTCATCCAGGTATCCTGACACAAGCTTCCTGGGCATCGAAGGCAGGGATCCAGAAGTTTCTGCATGCCTGAGCGAGGGGAACTGGAGATGTTGAAAGAGCCTGTTGACAAGCAGGATTTGGGACAGAAGCCTTAGGGAGTAAGAATCGCTCAGCTGGAGGCACATGGGAAGGACCTCAGGACCATAGGACCGCAGCCTCCAGACCTGAGCACCAGCACCATGCCCGAAGGCCAGATGGGCTCAGGGGCACATCCACGGTCATCAGTTAAGGGCCAGACCTGATAAGTCTCTCAGTAATCAGAGAACATGTGGGTCCCAGGCCCCATCATAGAAGCCCCATTCCAAGTCCCCCAGATGCAATTCTGGAGAAGAACAAGACCAGAAGACATCCAAGGGATTGGGCAATCATGCAATAGGGACTGAATCATCTCTGTAAGACCTCTTGGACAGGAACGGTCTAAGGTGCCATCGATTCAAGTTGAAAATGTATTTTTCCTGAGACTTAGCAGGCCCAGGGCTCATTGAGATTAGATCAGTGATTTAAAAAAGTAAAAGCCACATATATTTTACCTTTTGGAGAAATCTTATTGCTATTTATTGTGTACTTCCTACTTTCCAGGGGCGATTCTAATTGTCTTTTTTGTGTATTATTTAGGCACTAGTGTGGTTCCTACTTGCCATAAGGGCAAATTCAGAAAGGATACACACAGTCCTCAAGGTCACAAAGTTGCTAATCGATGAAGTCAGAATTGAAACCCAGACAGCCTGAGTTCACAATCTACATCCTTAACCAGGGCACACTCCGATTCTTGTACAGTTCCTTCATCTCTTTAGTACATGGCTAGTGCTATCGCCGGCGCGGACAGGCAGAGCAGAAACAAGAAGGTTGTCATGCTCTGGCTTTGCTGGTTCAATTATTACTTTGTTCAAGATTCTGCACTTTATCCTGTTAACCGCCAAGCATACACGGGTGCCGACATGGTGGAAGACCGGGGGGTCAGATGCACTCCTGACCCTGGGCATTACATTGCCCAGCATTTCTCTATTTATTTATTCACTCATTCATTTATACAATGTTTACTAACACCTGCTGCTTGCAAGAGGATAGTGGAGGGGGAGGGGAAGGGGGAGCAGAAATGAAAAAGACAGTCCCGCGCCTTGAAGGGGCTCAATATCATAGGAAAGAAAAACAAACACACATAATGGCTATGACAACACAGGGTAGAAATTGGTGCTTCCTGAGAGATGCATGAGCAGAGAGCTGTGCTAGCTCAGAGCTGGCAGAGGACATTTCCAGCAAAGGTTTCCTAGGAAACAGAATAAAAGTAATTTAATTCTGTCAGGAGAACGATATTCTTCCTGTGAATCCTAAGTGCTTTTTTATTACATCTCAAATGGAATCAGTTGGAAAAAAGATATAATCTTACAATCTAATCCCCAATCTTTCCTGCCCCCAAAGAAGTCTCAAGGGAAATGAAAAAGGAAGAAAAAGACAAAATAATTAGGAGTAAGAGTCTTCCAGCTCTGACTGCACCCAGGCTGGCGCAAACTGGATCAAGTGCAGCTCAGACACTCCAGAAAACCAGGCAGGAAGGTTGCCCATCAAAACACAAAAATACTTCACTGAGGGCTTTGCAGGACAGAGCAGTAAAGGGGACTTTCAGATAAGATATTGGAGTGGACACCTGCAGAAATTTCCTGGAACCTTGCCAAAATAACACCAGAGTTCTGGTACTCTGTAGCACAGTAGGGTGACTGTAGTTGACATTTGTTGTCTTTTTCGAAAGAGCTAAAAGAGAGCACCTTGAATGGTCCCAAGACAAAGAAATGATAAATGTTTGAGGTGGATATGTTCATTACCCTGATTCGATCATTACACATTGTATGCATGTATCAAAATATCACATTGAACTCCAGAAATACTAAAATACTTAAAAATAAAGAGTTTCTATGCAAAAAGCACAAATGCACCAGGATGGGGGACCCAGGGAGAAGGTAACAGCAGCAAAACTCTGACAGCTGGAAAGCAGAAGGAAGGCTGCAAATAATTTAGCAGATCTGAAAAAAACGTTCCTAACCCGACAGTCGAGAAATCCAGACAATGATGAAAACCGACCCAATATTCACTGCAAAATCCCCTTGAAAGCTCTGCAATGGAGGGACTTAAGGTAATAAAATAAAAAAGAATTGGTTGAAAAATCTGTTCCCCTCCCTGTACTGAGCTTAGAGACTTTCCCCAGCCCAACAAAAGTCTGCGGCTTTACTCATTGGGGAGAGTAAAGCAGAGGGTTTTGTTGTTGTTGTTGTTGTTGTTATTGTGGTTGTTTTTTGTTTTGTGCTGGAGATTGAATCCCAGAGTGTTTAACTGCTGAGTCACATCCCCAGCCCTTTTTTGTATTTTATTTAGAGACAGGGTCTCACTGAGTGGCTCACTAAGTTGTGAGTTCTGACTTTGAACTCACGATCCTCCTGCCTCAGCCTCCCGAGCTGCTGGGATTAGGGGCATGCGCCACCACCCCTGGCAGCAGAGGGTCTTTGACTGAAGCACAGCAAGCTCCATCGAGGGCTGGGCTGCCACACTGACAATGGGGCATTGGGGGGACGTCTACAGGCTGAGTTTCTGACCCTCCCCACTCTGTCTTCAGCCCACACGCCCCAGGCATGATGCTGGCAGCAGGGAGCTAATGGTACTGGGGACAGAAGCTTCTGACTTGGTGATGATAGAAAGGAAATGAAGTCAAGTGAGCGCGAATACAGGGAAAGTCTTAAACTGGGGCTCAGCACTGAATGGCAGGGAGACCAGGCAGCTCCCTTAACAAAAGGGGGACACAGGTTTTTATTGATTGTTGGGGTGGGGTAGCCTCTGGTCATTTCCACCGGCCAGCGCTGACTTCCTACAGATGTTTCTTTTAGAGTGGGACTTGGACTGCTGGATGGTCATGGTCAACGTCTACTCTTGTAGCTGGCGCCATCATCCTGTGCAAACATCCCGGCCTCATGGCTCCATCTGGACCTTGTGCTGGGGCTGAAGGACTCGGGCTGCTTGTGCTGCTATAGCTGCTGGTAAAGCACGCGCCTGGGCAGAAGGAAATGGACCAGCTCCAAGGGGCGGTCGACATGTCTGCATGCAGAGCCGAGTGACTTGGACTCAAAGGTAAGCCTGCAAAGGGCACAGACACCGTGTGAAGACGGGGATCCCATTCCAGTCCCTCGCCAGACTTCTGCAGGCCCCACATATCTGTGACCCAGGAAACGGGAGATTCAGTATAAAAGAAGAAGAATCAATTGTCCTTCAGCAAAAGTAGCCCGAAAGCCCCTGAAGGGTAACCTAGGCAACCATTATCATCATAACCCACATGTCAGAGGTGTTATCTACAACAAAGCTCCTGGGAGATTAATAATATATTGCCAGCTGTTACCTTCCAAAAGAGTGATTTTGAAGTTGACTAAGAATAAGTGAAGCTGGAGGGTTTATTTAGGTTTTTTTTCCCCCAGTAACAATTTCATCTTGTGCAAACATTCTGCTTCTGTGGTTTTATCAAGCTCTCAGGATAGGTCTGTTCAAAAGAGCCCAAGGGTAAAGAAGCAACATGCTGGGCAAAAAGGGGAAGGGTTGATGGCACTCAGCGGTTTATTTCATTGTCCCAGTCTTTGTCCCTGAGTGTCTCACTAATACCTCTCAGGGTCTGACCAGCTCAAAAAGAAAAACTTGAAACTATTGACACAGAGCATCCTCAGTCAAATAGCTGTAGACAGTCACCCTACCAGGACACCCTCAGATACCAGCCTCTCTCGGGAACTTCCGTCAGCTCTGTAGTCCCTTCTCTTAAATATGAATGGGTAAGAATCACTGGCTAGCTAAAGAAAACTTCTAACATGAAAGAGAAAGGAAGTAACACATATATTGAAATGAAAAACCAGGAGGAAACAGTTCATTTGAGAAGAAGACAATTGAGGAAAATAAACTCTTCTTGATATCTTCAGAGCTGTGAGAAGACACTGCAATTATAAAACAAGAACAGGGATGATAGGAACATCCAAACCAAAAAAAGCTTGGAAATTCCAAATATGATAGTGGGAAAAAAAATCTCAATATACTAATAAGAAAATATTATTTTTTTATTTTATTTTAAAAAATTTTTAAATTTTTATAGTAGTCAAATGGGATACATATTGTTTCTGTTTGTACATGGAGTAACAGCATACCATTTGCGTAATCATACCTTTACATAGGGTAATGGTGTTTGATTCATTCTGTTATTTTTTCCTTCCCCCCCACCCCTCTTTTCCCTCTATACAGTCCCTCCTTCCTCCATTCTTGCCCCTCTCCGACCCCCCATTATGTGTCATCATCTGCTTATCAGCGAGATCATTTGTCCTTTGGTATCTTTGAGATTAGCTTATCTCACTTAGCATGATATTCTCCAGTTTCATCCATTTGCCTGCAAATGCCATAATTTTATTATTCTTTATAGCTGAGTAATATTCCATTGTGTGTGTGTGTGTGTGTGTGTGTGTGTGTGTGTGTGTATATATATATATATATATATCACAGTTTCTTTATCCATTCATCAAATAAAGGACATCCAGGTTGGTTCCACAGTCCTGCTATTGTGAATTGAGCAGCTATGAGCATTGATGTGGCTGTATCTCTGTAGTATGCTGATTTTAAGTCCTTTGGGTATAAACCGAGGAGTGGGATAGCTCGGTCAAATGATGGGTCCATTCCAAGTTTTCTAAGGAATCTCCACACTGCTTTCCAGAGTGGCTGCACTAATTTGCAGCCCCACCAGCAATGTATGAGTGTACCTTTTTCCCCACATCCTCTCCAACACCTATTGTTGCTTGTATTCTTGATAATCGCCATTCTAATTGGGGTGAGATGGAATCTTAGGGTGGTTTTGATTTGCATTTCTCTTATTACTAGAGATGGTGAACATTTTTTCATCTATCTGTTGATTGCTTGTACATCTTCTTCTGTGAAGTGTCTGTTCATTTCCTTAGCCCATTTGTTGATTAGATTATTTGTATTCTTGGTGTAGAGTTTTTTGAGTTCTTTATATATTCTGGAAATTAGCGCTCTATCTGAAGTATGAGTGGCAAAGATTTTCTCCCACTCTGTAGGCTCTCTCTTCGCATTGCTGATAGTTTCCTTTGCTGAGAGAAAGCTATTTAAGAGAATATTATTAATCATCAAGTAGCTTAAAAAGAAAAACCAGGGGGAATGAGAACTATAAGACAATTAGAAGGTCAATCCACGAGGTTCAATATTTGAGCAATTGGAGGAGAAATAGAAGGAATGAGAGACAGAGATAAAATGAGCTGCAAGAGAGTGAGATAGCAGAGAGGGGAAAGACTATCAATAAAATATTTTAAGAAAAAAATTCAGAACCAAAGGATTGGATTTTTCTGGTTTTTCTTTTTTCCTTTTTTGAGCCAGTCTCTCTCTCCATGTTGTTCAGGCCAGCCTTGAACTCCTGGGCTGAAACCATCCTCCCACCTCAGCCTCCAGAGTAGCTGGGACTACAGGTGCATGCCACCTCTAGTCCCAGCTACAGGTGGGACTAGATTTGCCAAGTTAAAAGGACTCACTGAATGCCAAGGGGTAATGATGAAAATAGTAGTTTATAATTTCACCAAGTCTTGTGAAATTATAAACTACTAGAGACAAAGAGACGATCCTATAAACATCCAGAGGAAAACGAAGCACACACAAAAGACAGGGAATTCAAGGGACTTCAGTTTTCCCAACAATAATATAAAATGCAGAAAATTTGGAACAGAAAATAATTTCCATTTTAGGATTCCATACCCTGTCAAATTATAAGGCAAATGTAAAGATAAAGACATTTTTAAACATTAGAAGAGTGAGCCAGGTAAGAAGACACATGTGATAGAGATCCAGCATAGAAGATCTGCAGATTTCAGGGTGATCCTAAAGAAAAACTCCAGAATATCATCTGGGAATTGAGCCCAAAGACCAACCAGTTCAGGGTAGAGTAGATGAGAAGACTTTGAGAGAAACTTCTTTAGGCTGTTAAATCTGATAGAACAGCTGGTGTATCTAGACACTTTGATAGTCTATTTTAACAACTGGCCAGGGTTTAGTGTTGAAATAGTATTAAGGATATAGAAAATTAAGCAAATAGAGTCTAGACTTTGAATCATTAACTCCAGGGAAACCAAAATGTTGTTCAGGAAAGGAAAAATAAACACAATTTAACTACACGGATCAACTGTGTGTTTACAAAGTCATAAAGCTGTAAGGACTATGGCCAGGTGCAGTGGTGCATGTCTGTAATCCCAGAGGCTTGGGAGGCTGAGGCAGGAGGATCACAAGTTCAAGGACAGCCTTGGCAACTTAGTGAGACCTTGTCTCAAATTTAAAAATTAATTAATTAAAGTGAGGGAGGGAGGGAGGAGACTGGGGGATTGGGGATACAGCTCAGGGGTAAAGTGCCCCTGGATTCAATCCCCAGTTCCCTCCCCACCAACAGAGGAAGGAACCGATTAGTTATTTAACTGAGATTAGGACACAGGCACAGGCATCCTGGAGGATGGAAGATGACAAGGCGGGACTTGGGTATGGTGGTGGTGGGAATGTGAGAGGGCTCACCTGCACTTACTGTCCTGGGAAGTCACTGGATAGTTGTCATCATATTTCAGATAAAGCACGAAGCAGCGATTACATTCTTCAGAGCATTCTATTTCAAGATATGTACGTCAATTTAAAAGCAATGAGGCAAAACACAGTGTATTTGTCTTGTCATTTCGTGTAACACATTCCCACAAATTTAGCAGCTGAAATATCACCCATGAAGAAAAATGATGGTTTCTCGAAAGTTAAGATTCAGAATCACCATGTCACTCCGAGAGTCCACTTCTAGGTTTATACTCAAGAGAATTTAAAAAAGGGACTCCCACAAACACACGCACAAACACGTTCACGAGTGACATTATTTACAACAGCTAAGAGGTGGAAGCAACCCAAATGCCCTTCAGCAGATGAGTGAATAAGAAAATCGTGGGCTGTAAGACATTGGAATATTATTCAGCCATAAGAGGAATGAAATACTGACATATGTCACAACACGGATAAATCTTGAAAACATTATGCTAAGTTAAAGAAACCAGACAAAAAGTCATATGCTGTGTGATTCCTTGTATGTGAAATAGCCTCAAAAGTTAGAACCGTGGAGAATGAAAGCTAATGGTTGCCAAGGGCTGAGACAGGCACTGGGGAGTAACTGCTTAATGGGCTTTGGGGTTTCCATCTGGGGTGATGAAAATGTTTTAAAACTACATAGAGGTAATGGTTGCAAAACACCGTGCTGTGGTAAATGCCATTGAATTGTTCACTTTAAAGTGGTTAATTTTATGTTACATGAATTTCGCCTCAATAAAAAAAGCTGTATGATCTAATTGTACAGTATCGTTCTGGGTTAGAGTGTAGCCTGCCATTAACCTGACTAATGGCAGAGTTATAATCTGATTTTTCTTCTTTCTCTTCATCTCTTTTTCCTCCTTTTTTTTTTTTTGTTAATTTTGACTCTTCCACTCCTTTCAACTGAATTCCATTCCCAAAAATGGAGTAGTATACTTCCTGTTAAGAAGGTTTTAACACTGGAGGGAGGAATGTGACTATTATCTTTTGAAAATGTTCTGGTCCTGTTTAGCTTGAGACATTTACTCAATATGATAAGTCTGTATTCTCCAGCATGAGAGGGAATATCCAGAAATTATGAAGATTAGTGAGCTGGAGTTGGGGTGACTGATGTTTTTCATGCTAACCTGGTAGAAAGTTTGTATATGTGAAACGACACTCTGTTTCTGAAAACAAAACACCCTGTTCATTTACTATTTCATATTTTCTGAGGTTCAGGCTCAATTTAGTGGGATCCCCTGCTGAGGGCCTCATAGAGTGCAGACCTGGATGTTGACCAGGGCTGCTCTCAGCTCAGGTGTGGGATCCTATTCCCAAATCACTCAGATTGTTGGTAGAACCTGGAGTTGTAGGACCGAGGTCCTAGTTTTCTTGCTACCTGGCAGCTAGAAACTGTTCTCAGCTCCTAGAAATGATCCACAATTGGCCCCAGGAGGCAGTTTATAGCATGGGTGTTCTCTTTCTTCCAGTCCAAATGGAAACTCTCTGGTTTCTTCTTCTATGATCATGCAAAGAAATCCTTTGCTTTCTAAGAGCTCATCTGATGATATCTGACCTGAAGAATCTCCTTTGGCCATATCACATGACATAATCATGGGACGACACTCAAAGAACAAGGGAATTTATAAAGGCTAGGATCACTGGTGGTTGGGTTGGTTAAGTTTCTCCAGAGAAACAGAAACGACTTGTTATTTACTTATTTATTTATTGAAAGGAATAGACTTTGGTGCTTATGGAGACAGAAAAGTCCTGAGATCTGCAGGCTGAGTCAGCAAGCTAGAGACCTAGGAGAGCCAAAAGTTTAGTTCCACTCCAGGTTCAAAGCCTTCTTATCAGAAGAGCCAGTGGTGTAGTTCCAGTCCCAAAGCTGGAAGGCTCCAGACACAGGAGGAGTTGGTGCATCAGTTTAAACCCAAAGGCAGGAAAAAAACAATGTCCCAGCTCAAAGGTAGTCAGGCAGGAGGAATTCCCTTTTATTTGGAGGAGGGTTAGCCTTTTTGTCCTATGCAAGCCTTCAGCAGATTGCATGAGGCCTACCCACATTAGGAAGGCCAATCTGCTTTGCTCAGTCTACCAATTTACATGTTAAACACTTTCAAAAGTACTCGTGGAGAAGCACTCATAGTAATTTGTTTAAGCAAATATCTGATTCACCCTGTTGCCCAGGTAAGTTGACACATAAAATTAACCATTATAGTGGTTGTATTAAAATTCTTCCTACAAAGAGTAAGAAGTTGGCACTGCAGAGAGGGCAACCGGGGAAAGGCAGAGGGTGATTGATGTTTTTCATGTAAACTTTGTAGATATTTAACTTGTCCTTAGACCTGGGCCAGGCACCATGACCCTTTCACCACAGGGTGAAAAGTCTGTGGGGCCAAGAGGCCATGAACATTTAGAGACTGTGGCTCCATTTTCTATCTAGATATGTCTGCTGACACTGAAGGCTCTGGTCAACAGCTCAGATCCTCTGTTTGAATCCTGAACAGGTCTCTTACCTGGGTCAGTCCTCTTGTTGGTGGACTGGTCACTGTAGTGCATACCTCCAGACATGAGGAACATACCAGTGCTAGCTAGCTATTTGTGATGGGTAAAAACAGCACATGAACAGGTTGTCTGAGGTGTCTTTTTATTTATTTTTATTTCTTATACGTTCAACACAAACAATTTTTTTCAAATGTTTTTGATTCATGGCTGGTTGAATCTGCAGATGCCAACCCTTTTATATACACTGCTGGTAGAAACGTAAAATGGTACAGCCGTTTTGGAAAACAGTGTGGTAATTCATCAAAAGCTTAAACATGGAGTTACTTTAGTTAACTTTTCCATCACTGTGACCAAAATAATTGGAACAATTTAGAGGAGGAAAAATTTATTTTACTCATGGGTTCAGAGTTTCAGTCCATAGTCAACTGACTCCATAGCTCTGGGGCCAGGGTGAGGCAGAATATTACGGTGGAAGGGCATGGCAGAGGAAATTAGCTCAGGGTAAGACAGCCCGAGTGCAGAGCCTGAGGTGTCTATTTAAAAGTAAACTTTTAATTTTAAGACTATTACACATTTACATTCAGTTGTTAAGTCATTAACACAGAGAAATTCCAGGTAACTTTTATTCAGTTTTCTCCGATGGTAAAACACTTTAAAAAAAATTTTTTTTAAAATTGTGGATGGACCTTTATTTATTTTATTTATTTATATGTGGTACTGCAGATGGAACCCAGGGCATCACACATGCCAGGCAAGTGCTCTACTACGGAGCCACAACCCCAGCCCCCCAATGGTAATGTCTTATAAAAAACTGTACAGTACAATATCAAAACAAGGATCTTAACATTGGCACAGCCCATCAAACTTAATCAAATTTCCCCAGTTTTAACTCATTAATGTGTGTATGTGCATATTTAATTCCATGCAAATTGTATCATATGTAGTTTTGCGACTCCACCACCCCAGTCAAGACACAAAACAATTCCCTCACTAGAAGACTTTTTGTGTTGTTCTTTTACAGCCATAACAATTTCCTTCCCCCATTTCTAGCCACTGGTAACCACTAAACTGTTCTCCATTTCTATAACTTTTGGCATTTCAAGAATGTTATATAAATAGTAATATTTAGGAGGTAATCTTTTGAGATGGGCTTTTTGTTTTCTATGGAGCAGACTTTCTATGAGATCCTTCTAAGTGTTGCCTGTATCGAGAGTGTCTTAGTCCATTCTGCCACTGTAACTAAGTATCTGAGATAACAGAAATTTATTTCTCATGGTTTTGAAGGCTGGGGAGTCCAGGAACAAGGTATCAGTAGGACTGGTGTCTGGTGAGTTCTGTTTTCTATTTCCAAGATGGCACCTTGTTGCTGCATCCTCTAGAGGGGACGAATGGTCGTGCCTCCACCTGGAAGAAGGGATGGAAGGGCAAGACAGTGCTTCTTCAGTCTCAAGCTCCTTTAGAAGTGCCCTAACCTCATCCATGAGGACAAGGCTCTTGTGACTTAATCATCTTGATACTCCTGCAGTGGGGACTGAATTTCAACATGTGAATTCTGAGGGGCATTCATACTGTGGCAAATAGTTTGTTCAGTAGCAAATAGAAGCTATCTCTGAATCAAAGTCCTAATGACCTTTTAGGCAAATACTATAGAATATCTGTCTTTAAGATGTTTAAGAACTAAGGGTAAATGTGGAGAAAGTCTAGAAAATATATGAACAAAAGGAAACATCAAAGAGATGAAAAACAAGGAGATGCCAACAAGAAACTCTGGAGAAGTATAAGAACTGAAATAAAAACATTTTTAAAGAGGGATTAAAAGGCAGATGTGAACACACAAAAGAAAGAATTAGCAAGCTTTAAGACAATGGAGATTACCAAATATAAGAAATAGAAAAAAAAGATAGATGAAAGTGAATGCAGCCTAAGAGACCTGTGAGACACCATCTAACTGACCAACATACGCATCATGGGAGTCTCAGAAAGAGAAGAAAGAGAAAAGGGGAAAGGGAACATTCACAAGACTAATAGTTGAAAACTTCTCAAATTGATGAAAGACTTAAGTATCGCATCCAAGAAACTTAATGAACTTCAGGTAGGAGTTCAAAGAGATCTATATCATGATACATTATCATCAAACTGTCAGAAGTCAAAGACAGAATCTTGAAAACAGCAAGAGACCACAACTCGGCTTCTATAGGGGTTCTTTATAACATTGCCAGCATATTTCTCATCAAAAACTTTGGAGGCTAGAGGGCAGCAGGTTGACATATTCTAAGTGCTAAAAGGAAAAGAAAACTGTAAACCAAGAATCCTCTATCCAGCAAAACTCTCTTTCAAAAGTAAGCAAGAAATTAGCGCGTTTCCAGATAAATGAAACCAAGGAGGTTCATTGTCACTAGAACCTACCTTAGATGAAATGAAATCATACTAGGTAGTAATTCAAAGCTCTATTAAGAAATACAGATCTCAGCGGGGGGTGGTGGAGCACACCTGTAATCCCAGGGGCTCAGGAGGCCGAAGCAGGAGGATGGTGAGTTCAAAGCTGGCCTCACCAACAGTGAGGCACTAAGCAACTCAGTGAGACCTTCTCTAAATAAAATACAAAATAGGGCTGGGGAGGTGTCTCAGCAGTTGAGTCCCTAAGTTCAAACACCGGTACCAAAAAAAATAAAAAATAAAAAATGCAGACCTCTGTAAAGGTAAATACATAGACAGTTATAAAAAAGCTAGTGTTATGATAACAATGGTCTGTAGATTTTTAAATTTTCTACATGATTTAAATAAAAAACAACTTTTAGACAAAGTTAGCATAACTGTAGTTTGTAACCACATATTTGGTTTTCTATATATTTTAAGAGACTAATGCATTGAAAAGCACTATTAGCTTTTGTTTCGAACACAATGCATAAAGATGCAATTTTGTGACATCAACAACTGAAAAGGCAGAGCTAGAACTGTAATGGGGCATAGTTTTTGTATGTCATTGAAGTTAAGGTGGCACAAATTTAAATTGGAGTGTTGTAGCTTTGGGATGTTAAATGTAATCTCCATGGTAACCACAAAGAAAGCAGCTACAGATTGATTTCATTTATATGAGGTACCTTGAGAAGTCAAATTCAGAGAGACAGAAAGTAGAATGGGGGTCACCAGGGACTGGGGGAGGGGTGATGGGGAGCTATTGTTGAATGAACATAGCGTTTCAATTTTGCAAGATGAAAAGAGTCTGGAGACGGATGGTGGTGATGGGTGCACAATAATAGGAAAGTATTTAATACCACCGAACTGTGCATTTAAAAATGGTTAAAACGGTAAATTTTATGCTGCATGTATTTTATCACAATAAAAAAGTTGGAAAGAAATTTTTTTGCTCAAAGAGGCTGAAAAGTATGTACAATTATTTCTAATTGTTGGGCTGGGGAGATAGCTCAGCTGGTAGAGTGCTTGCCTTGCAAGCACAAGGCCCTGAGTTCGATCTCCAGTATCGCAAAAAAACAAAAAACAAAACAAAACAAAAACAACAACAACAAAAAAATATTTCTAATTGTTGATAGGGAAACTGAGGCTCAGAAAGGGGGAATTTTGGCCAAGGACCTCACTGGGACTTGTCTCTGCGCCATTCTCACTCTGCCCTGGTCTCCTCCATTACTGTGCCTGGCCCTTTCTCCCCACTGGAACCACACATGAGGTCTCTGCTCAGCCTTTCGGAGTTCCTGGCGGAACTGGTGTCTCAGCCTGAGTTTTGCAGGCGGCACGCTTCAGTAGGAGAGCGAGCTCATGCCAATATTGGAGACCTGAGCTCAGGAACAGCCCAAACAGATATGGCAACTGTAGGTGGTGACTACATAAAGCAAATAAGCATCTTGCTGCCCTTAAACAAACCACATGGCATGTGATGTCCCTGGTGCTGGGTGGGTCTGGAACAAAACTTCCCATTGAGCTGGGCCACGTGCTGGGGGAGTGGCCCCCCTCCAATAGGTGCTGAGAGGATATCAGAAGTGCCCAGCAGGTACAATGTGGTGGGGGGTCTCCAGGACCCCATGATTGTCCTTCTCTCACTTTCATCTACACAGATACATATACATAAAACAACAAACTGGATGTGTCTGAAGTTAAAAGTTCCTTAGATCAATTACCACTGAAATCCCAGTCTTCAGAAGCCACCATGTGTGAGTTTTAAAATAGTGATTCTTAAACTCTTTTTCTGCTCTAAAAATTGACCTTGGGTGATCTCATCCATGCCCATGACTTTGAATGTCACTTACAGTTTGATGTCCTTCCAATCTCTTATCTTCTGAGTTCCAGAAACCAATAATCGACATCTACTGGAAACTATACCAGGATAGCCTCAGGTTCCAAAACACATGTCTCCAATCTGCTTGATGGCATCAGTTCCCACCCCTGAACCCCCCTGGAAGCCTGGGATCCTCCTCTATGCCCCTGCCCTCACCAGCATCCAGTTCCCAGCACCCATTTGTCTTGTTAGAACATTACCTGAGGAATTCTAAATATTGTATGAACTCAACCATATTGAGCTTTTCCTTTGGGCCATACTGAGTCCAGATGGCTTTTTGGATGTGAAACAAAAAGGCTAAGGCTATTGAGAGCTTGAGCTTGAGTGAAGAGAGCTCAGGGCAGGGGTTGTCACACACATTCCACGGAGAAGCCTATCAGGTGTCTTGGCAGATGTGTTAGGAGCAGAGATCTGGAGTGTCTTGGTTGAGTTTCCCTGGAAGCAAACCTTAAGAAAATAATGGTGCAAATAGATGACTTGGGAGGCGATCCAAGGAAGCGGAAATGAGGGAGCATTAAGGGTAACAGAAGGAAGGAAAAACTTGTCATACAGTGTATGTTAAAGAGTTGATTACTATGGGTAGCTGGGGCTTAGTCCCACCAGGGAGTCTCTGAAGAACTGTATGGAATACACCCCAGAACTATTCTTCCAAAAGACCAAAAGACCTCCAGGCTGATACCAGTCTCCACAGCCTGTGGATTATCCCCAGGGGTGTTGACTTCTCAAATGCACCTTCACATTTGCACCTTCTCAAATGCATCTCTTTCAGAAGAGCCACCTTCCGATGCTCTTCTGAAAGCCAAGCAGAGATGCCACGGCACGCACTGCATATGGGTGGTGCACGGGGCGAGTCATGATGTCTACTTGCAAAGGGGAGGTGAAGTGAGCCCAGCTGCTGGTCCCCACACCCACCAAGTCATGCTACTTCCCTGATTACTTTATGCCCATTAAAGTCCTATCGGTTGTTTGATTTGAAGAAGGCATTTTGCAGCTGGAGTCACTTGAGAAACACTTCTCTGAACGGTCTGATTTCAGCACTAATGAATAGGTTCGCTGTGCGCCTATTACTCTGTAACGCATACGCGAGAATGTGCTTATGGAGGTGCCTCTCCGTATGTATGTATATGTATGTTTGCCGTCTGTGTGTGTACACGTCAATTGGGGCATTAAAATCTCATTCAACTCACACTGGATCTCTGCTAAAATGCAAGTGTCCCTGCTGAGAGGACCCTCTTTGAGTTGCTATTTGCTTTTAATGTAATTACTGACAAGATGGAATTTCCATCTGCCATTTTGCTTTTTTTTTTTTCCCTTTAATCTTTGTTTCTCTATTTCTTCATCACTGACTTTTTGTGTAAAATATTTTCTTGTATTTATTTCCTTCGCTCTCATTTTAAAGTTATTTTCTTGGTGGTTGCTTAAAGAACATTGGAGTTTGGATGAATGCTAACTTACTCTCCATCACGTCCACAAACCGCTCTAACGCAGCTCTTCTCTTGCCCCTCTTTTGCGTAATTGTCACCATACAGATTGCATCTTTATACATTGTCACACACATTCCACAGAGGAGCCTGTCCGGTGTCTTGGCAGACGTGTTAGGAGCAGAGATCTGGAGTGTCTTGGTTGAGTTTCCCTGGAAGCAAACCTTAAGAAAATAATGGTGCAAATAGATGATTTGGGAGGCGATTCAAGGAAGCAGAAATGAGGGAGCATTAAGAGTAACAAAAGGAAGGAAAAACATGTCATAAAAACATAGTGAAAAACATAGTGAGTTGGTCAACCGGGTTTTGTAATTACTGCTTTATGCTGTTGTTTTACAAAATTATTTAAAAAGTTCCTGAGTGGGCCTGGGAGTGGAGCTCAATGCTAGAGTGCTTGCCCAGCCTGAGGGAGGTCCTGAATTCCATGCCCAGCACACCACACACACACATTTTTAAAACTTGTGGCAAACTCTAACTAAGATAAAACTTACGATCTTAACCACTTTTAAACATGTAGTTCAGAGGCATGAAGTACATGCACATCCATCACTGCCATCTAGAACTCTTTTCATTTTATAAACTGAAACTCCGCTCATTTAACAATAACTCACCTCCCAACCCCTGCCAGGCACTGCTGTTCTTTCTGTCTCAATGAAGGAGTAACTCAGGTAAGTGGGATCCTCCCATTTTGAGCTTTTGTGATTGGCATGTTTCACTTAGCATGGTGTCCTCAAACTTAATTCATGTTGTAGCATGGGCCGGAATTTCCTCCTTATTAAGACTGAATAATATTCCAGTGTGAGCGTGTGTTTGTGTGTATGCATGGTGTGTATCACATCTATCATATCTTATCTTATTAAGACTGAATAATATTCCAGTGTGAGCGTGTGTTTGTGTGTATGCATGGTGTGTATCACATCTTGTTTTACCCATCACTTGGGTATATACCTAGAAGTAGAATTGTTGGATTATATGGTAGTCCTGCATCTAATTAAAAAAACCTGTTTAACAAAACATCATCGTGTTTTCCATAAAGGCTGCACTATCTTACATTCTCACTAACACAAAGATTTTGCATTCCCACTAACACAAGGATTCCAGTTTCTCTTTATTCTTGTCAACACCAGTTATTTTCTGCCTTAAAAAAAATAAGTAGTATTTGCTTTACAAAGTGTACAGAAATGGCATTTGTGTTTCTTTGATGCTTCATTCCATGGGTTCACCTGTCAGTCTTTATTGCTAGTACCACACTGTTTCGGTTCCTATAACTTTTTTGTAAGTTTCAAAAAAATCAAACAGGAGAACGTATGACACAGCCTTCTAAGTCCTCAGGAAGATGTCAGATCTTCAATGTGGACATTTAACTCCCAAGATCTTATGTGTTTTGCCATGTTCTTGTTTGACCAAACTGGTATCACCAACCCAGGCAGCCACTGATACTAAACGGTCACTACTGATTTGACAAACACCCTGGGGAAAGGATTTTTCCTGCAGAGAAAGTTCCAGGTGAGATCAGATAAGGACAAACATCCCATGAATGGAACTTTTCCAGAGAGATTCAAGATAGATCAAATAGTAACAATGCTTTGAGGGTGGATTTTCTTTTTTTTCTTTCTTCCTTTTTTTTTTGGTATTGGGTAGCTTCAAACCTAGTCTTCCCCTCTGGTGGCTACCGACTGCTGCTTTTACAGATGCAGGGACCCTGAGGTGTCTGGTTTCTAAAGGTACCACAGAGAAAGGGAAGGGAGAGGGAAACAGGTTAAGTCATAAAGCCACAAATCCTAGTGCTTTTATTGAGATTGAGCAAGTTTCCATTAATAAGTGTTCATCAGATCATTGTTAATTTAGTTAATTTCAAGAGTTCAGTTTTTCTCAGTGTCGTCATTGCTTTTTGTCCTGAATTACCATCTCTGCAACATTCATTTTTATATGTGCATATATATTTTATTATGGAAAATTTTGTACAAATATGTACGAAAATATGGATAATAGAATAAGTCAGTCCCAGGTACCCATGAAGCCAGGTTCAACAGGAACTAACCGTGGCAGCTTTGGTTTCATTTTGACCTGTCCTGTTTCATAAGAGAGGAGAGTCTGAGGCAAAGACATAGGGACACCTTACCAAGGAGGGCTTTCTGCAGGTCAGCCATGACAGAACCACGCATCTGGGTGAGGAAGGAGGAAGGATCGATCCATTGCGCTCCATCTTTGACGAGAAGATCACCAGCAGACCATTCAGTGATCTGTACTTCTAGTTGCATACATGGGGAAGCTGAACTTGGGTCCTTAGCATCAGAAGGAAAGTCCTGGACAAGGACTGAGTCCAAAACACAGGGGAGAGGCTCTCAGGTGCCAGAGCCAGTTCCTGCAACTGTGACTGGGACAAATGACAGGTGAGGCCTGATACACATCACCTCCTACCCCAATACCCTGTACAATGCCTTGTACCCTCTCATGCTGGACTAGGACGTGTTTTTTTTTTTTTTTTTTTTTTTTTTTTAAATTATTGTGCTGTACTGGGCATTGAACCCAGGACCTCACACACGCTAGGTAAGCCTCTACTACTGAGCTACACTCCAGATCAGGGCATGCATTTTTAACAAGCTTCCCAGGTGTTTTTTCCCATGCCCCTCAAGACAGGTTCTTGCTAAGTTACTGACGGTCTTTATAAGTTGCCAAGGCTGGCCTCGAACTTATGATTCTCCTGCCTCAGGTTCTCAAAAGTCCTGATCCCTGCTGCTTTTTTTTTTTTTTTTTCTTTTGTGTGTGGGTGTGTGTGTGTGTGTGTGTGTGTGTGTGTGTGCGCGCGCCAGGGATTGAACCTAGAGGCGCTTAACCATGAGCCACATCCCCAGCCTTTTTTAAGTTTTATTTTGAGACAGGGTCTTGCTAAATTGCTCAGGACTTCACTAAGTTGCCGAGGCAGGTTTTGAACTCACGATCCTCCTGCCACGTCACTAGGGTTATAGGCATGCACCACCACACCCGACTTCCCAGCTGTTTTTAATGCGTTCTTAGGGTGTTGGTTCTCCTTGATAGCAGACTGAAATCACAGGTTTCGTCTTGACAGTCAGCTAGTTGTTAAATTCTGTGGGCTGGTTCTAGTCTAGGTCTCCCTCTGCTGGTGGTGATTAAGATTGCAGCAGGCTGTCCCCAATCCTCAGCATCCTTGAGTCTTAACACTCAGGCCACAGGTAATCTGCACCTGTCTTTGTGACGTCAAAGAGAAGGGGGCCTCTTCTCTGTTCTAGGCAAACCCTCAGAATCCTGATATGATTCCTAGCCTGGGCATCTCTCTGGAGCCACGGATCCAGCCCTGTTTAGACCGCTTCTGACCAAAGGTGAACTCAAACCTTACTTTGTTCAAATATCTTTCCAATTACGTCCAGACAAGATGAATTGCGTCCTTGCTGGTTCTCTCAAGTCCTGGTGCTGTGAGGCTTGGGTGGGAATCATGCTGACTGAAGTGCTGTTTTTTCTAATGCCTGGATCTGGTGGTAAGAATTAAATCTGACCTGGACTGAGCACTTCCTCTCTGTCAGACTCAATATCATTAATTCAATCATTGTCACAATTCCCTGAAGTGGGCACCATTATTATCTGCATTGTACAAGTGAGGAAACTGAGGTACAGTTTAAGTAATTGGCCTAAAGTTATTCAGCCATTTGACGGGCAGAGTCCCTTGGTCCAGGTAATCTGGTGCAATAAATATTATTATGTATATTGTTACTGTGCTCAGGCACTGTTAGCTACTTGATGTTGATGATCATATTAAGTTTTGCAGAAGAGAAACAGGAACTCAGAGAGGAAAAATAAGAAAATGGAGCCAGGTTGAGTCTGTTGGCTCCATGCTCCCCTAAGCCAGGGGACCTCTGTTGGTAGAATTTACCAAGTATGCTCCATGGACTGCCTGCATCAGGTTCTCTGCATGCCATTAAAAGAATATCCTCATGATTCTGAGCCAGCGAATTCAGGGATGGGTTGTGAGAATCCCCATTTTACTAAGCTTCTCCTGTCAATCCTGATTCACGCAAATGTTTGAGAAATCTCACTGACCTGCTCCCACTCATTAGAGCACATCCCACCAGTCACTTTAGATAAAAATGACTTGAGCACGGGGCTCCTTCACTCTCTTAACAGTTAAAGTGCTTTCCATGCACAGGCTCTCTGACAATGGTGGATTAAGATTCTGAAGCTCTGTATTGTTTATTTAGTAAAATGTCCAGAATTAGCCAGCCTCAAGACTGTGAAGCAGCTCAGCAGGACCACAGAGGATTTTGTTCTTTCAATCCCTCTATTCCACTACCCTGGATTGCTGATGGCTCTTTGTACTGTGGCTGCATTGGCACCAGATGGCTGCTGTGGATCCGAGCATCTTGCCCAAATCACTACTTCCCCAGATTTTGTTGCGGCAAGGGCGTTGCATGACATAGGCTCAGCCAAACTGATATTCTCACTGGGAAAAGAAGGAGAGGACATTGGGAACTCCATTGTAGGGGACAATGGTAATGGTTTCAGTGGCCACAATGGGTTCTTATGCCAGGTTATTCTTAGGTCAAGCAATGAGATCCTCACCTGATAGGTTTGTGATATATTTTTGACTGTTATGCTGGCTGTGTGGCTACCAGGGCCTCGTACACACCGGGCCAATGCTCTCCCACTGAGCTACATCTATAGTCCTCCTGTTTTCTAAGTTGGATTCTCTAATTTTTTCAGCTAGTCTGTGAAATATTTCAGAATCTTTACAATATTTTCTCCTCTCCTTGATTCAGCCAGAGTTAACTTCTATTGCTTACAGACAGGTCTACCATGCTTGGTTCAGGTCTTAGCTGCAACACAAGTCCATGGAGGGGTCTCGCCTGGCCAGTGGGGAATGCTGCTTATCATTCCCAAAGACAAAACCTGTCTTTCCTTCATTATTTTTTATCACAATCTGTCTGAATTTTTGCTCCTGGCTGGCTCCCCACTAGGGTATGGGCTCCACAAGGCCACAGACCACTGTGTTCTTATGTGGAGAGCATACTCTCTGACACACAGAAGCTGTATTTGATTGAAGAGGTAGAGGGATGCATGCTTGTTTTGAGTCTGGTTGACCTGGGAGTCGCCAGATGGCTGACGAGTCCCTTGTCACAGGCCACATTTCTCCCTGCGGAGTGACCTGGAGACCTCAGCTCTGCTCCTCCATGATGACCAGGCCTCTTGTTGGCTACGAGAGGGCATCGTGAAGAGAAAACCCTGTTTCTAAGCAGCGTCACAAGGATTGTCTCTGCCCGGGGTGGGGAAAGTGGCTGCGTCCTCAGCCAACAGACACCAGCCAAGCACAACAGGGAACCATAATACAATTACATTTAGAATAAAGGTTATAATTGGCTTTAATATCTCCTTAGACATTGACAACCCTGGAAATAATAGGGGAGACAGTCGTGACACCGGGGAATTATCCACCAGCCTAATGCACGCTGGGGCTTATTCCAGTTGTCGTTGCTGCATGCCAAACTCCCCCAAAACTTAGAAGTGAAAAATATTCACGTATATTCCCAAGGGTGAGAGGTTTGAACAAGGCACTGTGGGGATGACTGGCCTCTGTTCCACAATGTCTGGGGCCTCAGCTTGAAGACTCAAGGGCTGGGGCTAACTCGACATCTAGACCCGAAGTTACCTGGAGGCTTATTTATTCCCATGGTTGGCGGCTGGAACCTCAGCTGGGCAGATGGCTGCACACCTGCATAAGCCGCTTCGTGTGGTCTGGGCTTCCTCAAGCGTGGTGGCTAGGTTCTAAGGATCAGTGGAGAGAGACGGAACCACTGAACGTTCAGGCTAAAAGATGGGGCTGTCAGCTGCACACCTCTTCCTTGACCTCCTGCACCCAATCCCTTGGCATGACTCACGGGCTCTGCCTCCACTTCTGAGCCCACCCATGGCTTCCAGCCTGGTCCATGCCACCATTATGCCTCTGTTACCTGGACGGTTACGGTAGCCTTCTCCACGGATTCCCTGCAGCACCCAACAAGAGCCCAATCCTGTCACTTCTTTGCTCCACACCTTTCCGGGCTTCCCATCACGTTCACAATAGAAGCCAAGGTCCTCACCATGGCGTACGAGGCCCTGCTGGAACTCTCTTTGCCTCCTGCCTTCTCTGTCCTCCCCTCTGGCTACCCTCACCCTGGCTCCTGCACTCCGGGAGCGTCGCTTCCTTCATGTTCCCCATACACGCCAGGCCTACTCCCACCTCGGGGCTCTGCCATTCGCTCCTTTAGATCCACGTGCGAGTTCCCCTCAGCGTTCACGGTAGGCGTGGACTGTACATGACCCGTCAGAGGGCCTCTCCTGTCCAGTCCCTCCTCACACATACTCCCATTCTGGCCTTTACTCCCCAGTGTACTAATCATTACTTGGATTTTTATTTTGTATTTATGCGATTATTCACTGCGTCTTCTAACTCCTCAGCTCCGCCCCTCGGACAGGCCTTCAATCCTCCTGACTCAGACTTCCAGAAAGCACAGATCATTTCTGATGAGTCTCCATGACTTAGTCACAGGAGGGGCTCAATAATCATTTGTGCGTCAATGAAATCTCAGTCATAGAATTTAATGGCCTGGTGACCCTAGGAGTTCCTATCTCGCAGGATAAAAAGCATTAGATTGCCAATGTCACATAAAAAAAAAAACTCAAATCTTTCTGTAGAGTTATGCTCCCAAACCCCACAGGCATTTCATAATTAAATAGGACTGAAACACTGGCAGTCCGATAATTTTACATGTGTCTGAATTTTTTCCATGAACCAGTAGGGGGTGTTCCACTCTCATCCCTAAGGGCTCAAAAATATTGGAAAAGGCACATTCCATATTAGCAACAAGTGTGTCCTAAGTGGGGGAAGGAGGAAATGTCTGACATTTTTAAATTCCTTTGCGTGCTCATATATTTAAGGAATTTTTATGTTGCGAATGTGTTTGTGTAAAATGTTTTAATGGGTCTGCTTATATTTAAATATTTTTTATTATAGAGAAAGCTAATTTACTAAGAAGTGGCTATAAATTTGAAGTATTCAGGCTTGAACTAATAAGAAGCAATATAAGAAGTAAAATAGAAGTAATATTACTTTAAATAATAAATAGAAGTAAATATATGAATAAGTAATATTTAACTTTGTTCTAAATCAAACCCCCTTGATTCCCTGTCCTCTGAGGCATGGTAAACGTGAAGGTTTAGTTGGTGAAAACCAGAGACACAAGTCATCTGAGGGGTGTCCAGGTTGATAGAACTGCTGCACTAACACTCCACTCTCACTGCAGTTCTGTACAGTACAGGTGAAGCCTCATGTCACGTTGAACTTACCACGTCATGTCACCAAACACACCATGCTGCTATAGTTTGGATCTTAAGTGTCCCCTAGAGGTCCATTTTTGGGTGGTGGTCAAACCTTATAGAGGTGGGGCCTAGCGGGAGGCCTTTAGGTCATTGGGGGCATGCCCTTGAAGGAAGTGGTGAGATCACAGCCCCTCCTCACTCTGTCTTTTGAGTTCTGGCCATGAATTGAGTGATTTTGCTCCACCATTTGATCCCACCATGATGTGCTGCCTCGCCAAAAACAATGGGCAATTAAACATGGACTGAAACCTCCAAAAGTGTGAGCCAGAACAAACTTTTCTATTTATAAGCTAATCATCTCAGGTATTTTGTTACTGTAGCTGAAAACTGACCAACCATTATGAAATGCCTGTGGGATTTGGGAGCATAACTCTACAAAAAGATTTGAGTATTTTATTTGTAATGTGATATCACTACATTATTTTTTAAATTGCCATAGTTGATCATAAAAAGAAAGGTTCATATAAGAGCAAAGAATGGAGAGAACTTGTTCTAAACCACTATTTCCCCCTGGATACCAGGGCATAATAACGTTCACCTTTGGAAGTTGCTGGCAGGACAAATGATGTTCTGTCGGGGGAACCCCTGGTACTGGGCATGCTCCAGGTTGGATGTCGCTCTCTGAGGCTAACTTTCCAAGGAAATTGTGATCAAGGTTGAGAGGGAGGGTGGCCCAGAGCCAGAAGAGGAAGCCAAAGAGACTGCTTCATAGGAATGAGAGAGCCAATAACTTAGCAGTTACAGGAAAGGAGACTTGGAGGAGTCATCCAAGAATGCTTCTGCAGGGTTGAGCACCACAACAGAGAAACACTTCCTTGAGATTCTGCATCATTTACCTCCCTGCCTCTTTGTAACCTTGTCATGGCATTTATCACGGGAAGGTAGTACTCCATAACATACAGATCAGGCCCTAGGATCAGACCACATGGGAATGAATCCCAGTTCTGCCACTTACTAACCTCACTTACCTGTGACCTCAGTAACTCCCTAAGTCTCTGCTCCCTCATCTGTAAATGGGACTAATACTAGTACTATCCTTAAAGAATTATTGGAAGGATTAAATAAATATCTATCAAAGCCTTAGAACAGAGACCAAAAAAGTGTACGCTCTCAATGAATGTTAGATGTGACAATTCTTTCAGTCATTCCAAGCAGTCGCTTCATTCATTATTTAATTCATTCATTTATTCATCTACAATGTCACTCATTTAACTCCTGAACATAGATGGGCACTTAATTTGCACCAGATACTGTCTTGATGTGGAGGTCATGGGGCTAAAAAAAGAAATGGTTCTTGTACATGACAAGTACGTGGTCTAGGAGAGGGGAGAAAAGACAGTCAGTTGACTTTATGTCAAAATATTCTAGAAAGACATGCGCACAGGGAAGGAGAGATCAGAGAAAGGAGGGACCATGAGTGTTTGGGATGTGGGGTGCAGTCAGGTGGAGAGATATAGGAAAGTGTCCCAGAAGAGGGACACTTTAGATTTGGGTGCTGGAGAGTAAATAAATGTCGAGGTGGAAAATAATAATATTTAATGCTCTTTTTCTGCTTAACGAACCACATGAAAATGTGATACGGCAAGCGGATCTGTGGTTGGCTACTTGGGTTGGTCAGTTTTCTGCTGGTCTTCATTTCAAATTCAGTCATTTGGTAGATGCAGGGGTACTCTGGGTATCTATTCCTTCTTGAAGGAGTTTTCTGGTTGTGTCTTTCAAGGAATTCGTTTAATCTAATTTATGCAAATTTATTTGTATAAAATTGTTTGTAGTATCCCTTTAAATTCTTCAAATAACTTCTTTTTCTGATGTCAGTAATTTGTATCTTTATTTTTTCCCTGATCAGTCTGGCTAGAGATGGAAGGAGGAAGCTGCATTTGTTGATTGCATTCTTTGTTTCTAATATAGGACACAGGTTCTCTTCGGCTTAGGATGGGGTTTGTCCTGGTAAGTCTCTCTCAACACAAGACATCGCTTTCCCCAGATGTGTGGAGCCACTTAACTGCAAATTTGCACCAGCCTTGGGTGTCCTGGTCACAGTATTAAATCCTGTGTCACAAAAAGAATGGCCTAGTTGGGTGCATTGGCACCCGCCAGTAATCCCAGCAACACAGGAGGATTGCAAGTTCAAGGCCAGCCTCGGGAAAGACACAGATTTAAAAAAAAAAAAAAAAATTTAGGAAAGGGGTTCAGGGGCGTGACTCAGTGGTAAAGTGCCTCTGGGTTCAATTCCAAATGGCCCAAGTCACTGAAAGTCTTCCTTGTTCTGCCCCCTGGTCAAGGGCTCTCAAGTCCATTCCCACAGTACTGCCCTGGTCTTGCTGTCTTAGGTGGGCTAATTTCCACAGCTCCTTTGGACCATAATCCCTTTATTCCCTTATCAGGACTGATGCATCCCTAGCTGAGTTATGCTATAATTGAATATTTATTGGTCTGGAAACCCAGAGAAAGGGTAGGAACTGATCTCGAGTGGGCCTCCTGTTTTCGCGCAGAGGAAAGGCTTCTCCAGTGTCTTCCTACACAGCAGGATACTAATAGGAGGGGCATCATCTGTCTCTGTGGGCTTCGAGGGTCCAGTGGCATCTGGAGAACCCAAATCTCTGAGGTCTCCACCCAGATTACCCACTCGACATCCCCTGGAATGATATGGAATGAAGATGTGCTCTCCTCTAAATCACTGTTTTCTTACGCCACTCCTGGTACCAACTATTAGCTGGTCCTCCAGAAAATAGAATGGAGTTGCAGTTATGAAATTAAGAGATTTGTTGAGTGTGTGATAAAGACTTTGAAAGATAATAGTGGGAGAAATGAGGGATGTGCAAAGGAGAGCTTCCCTCTGCAACCAAGATCTGTCAGTCTCAGTCAACCCGATGGGGAGCCCTAGAGCAAAAATCACCCCCTAGAGGAACCCAGTGATGGGTAGGATCCAGCAGGTCCTGTTTCTCCTACTGGTTCAGTCATTGCCTGGAGCTACCCAGCAAGAGCATGGCCTACGCTCAAAAGGTGAGATGAAGCCTGAAGGTGCTAACAGCTGAAGCTGTCAGCTAATTGCCTTCCTTGCAGATGAACAAGGTATTTCTCAAAGGGACAAAGGAGTGACATGCATCCATGGTTGACACAGAATGGATCAGGTGTTTTCACATAGTGGTCTTGGGACAGTGTCCCAAGAGGGCGGGAACAGAAGTACACAAAACTTCTCAAGGCACTGACGTTGGGAATTCACACGATCTCTCTCCTGCCAGGTTAAAACTTGGCTGAAGCAGGTCAATCACCCAGGCTCAGCTCCAATTCAAGGGGTGGGAAAAATTATTGTGGCTAGTAATTAGAGTAGCCTCAGGAAAGGCTGGCTGGTGAGGATGATGCTGGAGGGAAGGAAATGGAAATTTCTAGGGTTTCTTTCTGTCAGCATCCAGAGCCGAGGTCTGTCTATTTTATGCAAATGCCCCTTGTTGGGGTCTGGGGGGGCAGAGCCTCTAAGAGGATTGGAGTGCCACCACCCACAAGCCAAGGCAAAGGGCAGACCCCAAGAGTCCACAGAGAGGGGGAAGAAGTTCGAAAGAGGAGACCCAGCACACCACGCTCGGCAGCTGGGGTTCTGCCGTGCGGCACAGACTTAAGAGTGCACAGTCACCTGAGTGGGGGACCTGGTGGGAGTTCCTGGGAGACATGGAGGCCAAATGTGGACACAGGTTCTGCTACTGGCTTCCCCCAGCAGATTTCAGGAACTGCTTGAGGGGCAGGCAGAGGACAGAGCAGCAGAGGGCAGACCACTGGCCTATTGCTTGGTGGGGCAAGAGGGGATGAGCTTCCCCAGGACCAAGGGACCTCATGAAGGGGAACTGGGCGGCCATCGTGAAAGCACTGTGAACTTTCATGGGACGTAGTGGTGGATGGGTCTACTTTCAGGGCCTCTTCTGAGAGGGCCATGCTGACCCACATCAGAAAACATGTCACATAGAAAGACTGCATAAAATATCGCCTGACAGAGGGCTATGCAGCCTGTGACCTCAGGGCTACGAAAGCAGACCTTTGCCACTTCTGAGTCCCTTTACCCCTGTTCTGACCCTGAAGGATCCGGTGACAGGAGGGAAGGAAGAGATCAGTTCAACCGTGCCTCCTTCACAAGCCTGGGGCAGACCTGAGCTGAGCAGGGGCGAGAAGCCCTAGGCTGATGTGGAGTCGGGGTTTCTGCTTAGCCTGGATTGATGCCTTCAGTTTGGAGAGTAAAGCAGAATTGCTAGAAAGAGATTAGTCAGTGCAAGGAACAGGAAAGCTTGGGGTTATTTTAAGGGGCAAAGATGGAGGAATGTGTGCAGGCAGAGAAGGTTCTGGTCGGCAGCACAGAGTGGCCAGCTAAAGTGGCGCCTCTCTCCTGTTGGGAGAAGAGGGCGAGGCACCCAGAAGGTGCTGTGGTCTGAATATGACTTAGAGGATTCCTCCATGGCTCATATGCTGGAGGCTTTGTTCCCAGTGTGGCCATGTTAAGAGGTAGAAGGACTTTTAAGAGGGAGGGAGATACTGGGAGGTCACCAGGTCACTGAGAGGCACTGTCAGGGATTAGGTAGTTCTCCTGGAACCGCAAGTTAATTTTCATGAGAACAAGTTGTTTTAACTGAGCAAGACAGTCCCTCCCATTCTCCGACTTTTTCCCTCTTACATATACTCCTCCAATCTGCCATGAAGGTCTCACCAGACCTGGTACCATGCAGTTTAGACTTTCATCCTCTAAAATGGTGAGTCAAATACTTCTCTTCTTTGGACAGTATCCGGCCTTGGGTGTTTTGTTACAGCAACAGAAAATGGGCTAATACATCAGGAAAGAACCCAGTGTGAGCAGAGCCTGGGCCGCCACCAGCAGCCCGTCCTGCCAAAGGGTTCCAGCAAAGACTTTGAAGTCCTTTCTCACTCTGACACGTGTAGAAAGACACTAAAAGAGTTTGCCCAGCACACAGAGAGTGCTTAGAACCTACTGTGACAAGGAGCTCTCTCCTAAGGCAACCTCATCTGTTTTCAGACTTCATGTTAGAAATCTTTCCATATATTGGCTTGAAATGTCTTCCTATTTTTGCACCTGGAGCCACACAGAACAACTCCGCTTCCTATGGGCATTGGAAGACAGAGGACAAGCCCTCCTCAAGTTCCTCCCTTCTCCAGAAGGACTTGACCCCAGATAGCCCCGCTGTCTCCTCCACCACCTCAGGTGAAACAGCAGTCTACTAGAGTTGGTGCCGGGTGATCGCACTTATTTAACATTTATTTTGCGTGTAAGGATGTGATGCCACAGCAGATAACTAAGCATTCCCTGCCCTCCACGGTGACCCCAGGGAGGAGCAGGTGTGTCCCACGTGCAGGCTGGAGATCAGCAAACAGTCCAGACTGGCTTCTCCCTGTATCCGTTTGGAGAGTCCCTGGGTCAGTGCTCTGCCCTGTAGCACTGATGGGCATGAAGGATAAGCAGGATCATGGGGCTCACAGCAGGAAGCTGCAGGGGGCAGCGGTCAGGAATGTGCAAAAGTGATTAAGTCACAGACCAGGGTGGACCCTGGCCTGGCCTGGGGGTGAGGGGGATGGGAGTATGTGCTGGAAGTCCGTGTCCGGCAGCCTCAGAGGATAGAGCGGGCTTCCCAGGCTGGACAACACGGGCAGGGGTCTCACTTCACCGGTGAGCTTCCCTGATCCGTGGTACCCAAGTTTGTATAGGGGCCGCCAAGGCCCTTCACTCAGCCACATCGATGGACAGCATGGCCTTGATGGCGGGGAACTTGTTGCAGGAGAAGTCAGCCAGCAGCTGCTTGGTGCCACTTCGGGTGGGCAGGATCTCAAAACGGACCCGGGACCGCTCCTTGGGACGCAGAGCTGGCACGCTGATGGGGAAGGGTACAGATCAGTGTTGATGTGGGACTCGCAGACCTTGGACTGGATGGCCCTTTTGTGGCCCCAACCCTGACTCTAGTGGGGGCCAGCACTTCTTCCTCCAGCTGCTCCTCCGGGTCACCTGGTCCCTCTAGCCCTGTGAAGCCCAACGGCGAAGGCGGGGAGGATTCATGGCCCCATAATCAGGCTGGGCTCTAAGGACGAGCTCTGAGCTCTGGTGACTGGGACATCCCAGGAATTCAGGACTGGTGAGCCCCCAACCTAATGCAAATTCAGACTCTCGAATTTCAAGAGCACCCCCTCTAAAGAGTGAAGAACTCAAGGCAGAGGGAGTGCTGTTTGTCCTGCCCAGGGCAGGCCCTTCCGTCCCTCTCCTGCCATCGCCCACACTGGCCACTCGGGCCTGGGACTCACTCGATCTTGAGGTTGCCCCGCAGCAGGCCGCTGCCCTCCACCATCAGCACACAGTCCTTCACCGGCTCATCCAGGGGGTTGGAGAAGAGCATCTGCACGTTCACAGGCTTGCGCACATGGGCCTGGTCCAGCACCTGCGGAGGAGAGGGGCTGCTGAGTCAGGATGCTGACTGCCCGGCCTCTACTGGCCACCTGGTGAGGGCGGGGCAGGATGAGGTGGTGACAGATGGGGAAGATGTCCCTGAGGACATCCTGAAGAGGGGAGGGTCATTTATTCAGCTCTCCTAAGTGCCCGATCAGCCATCGCCATCAACCCCATGCTATGGAGGGGAAAACGAGGCTCAGAGAAAGAGCGGGGGTCTCTTGCAGCAGCCGAGAGCAGGATGGCTTCTCTGCTGGGTTCAGAAGCCCTGGTTCCAGATCATCAGGGAAGGGCAGCCCCTGCTTCCCAGGGCAGCCCAGTCCCACTGACAGCTGTTGGGCTTAGGAAATTTTCGTGCTGAATTTAATAACATTAATTTTCTTAAGCCTCCTGCTAACTGGGCTTGTGTTTTCCCTCGAATCCTGAACGTCCCCTCCAAGGAGGCTCCACAGGCCCCTGAGGCTGCACAGACTCAGGCTCACAGCCAGAGCCCTTCGTTCCTTGTCACGGGTGGTAGGTCCCCCACCTTCATCCAGGTCACTCTTCACTGAGGACAACCCAGGCCGAGTTCCTTCCAAACTTCTGAAGTCCAGAAGGTTCCTTGTGTCACATTGTGGTCTGAGTAGGGCTCCTACCCAATCTTCACCAGTCAAGGTGAAGAAAGCGGAGCCAGGGTTCGGGGTCAGAAAAGTGACCTGGACTATTTATTCACTCCAAAAGACGAAGCTGTTGTCCTTCAGCAAGGAGCCAGCCAGCACTCTGGGCAGACATATCTGGTAGAGACAATTATCCCTCCCCTCCTAGAAGAGACCAAATGAGGTCACAGATGGGAGGAAAGTGTTTTGGAACTAGGAATCAAAATCGTGTGGCTGGCGGATTTCTTTTCTTCTACTTTTAGGATCACAGAAGGTTGCTGTGTGTGTTAGTTTGGTTTTCGTTTTTATCATTAGTCCTCACGGCAACCAGTTCCATCGTGACAAAGCTTTCAGATGGATTCAATAGCTTGGGAAATCCACACACTAGGAACAGTAGGGCCCTGCTGGTTCCAAAGCCTTTGCTCTTTTTGACAGGCCCTGCAATACTGACCAATAATTTGTGCATAATTGAAGCGGTTTTGAGACAATGATAGGCACTATAATTTCTCCCGTGGAACTCATTTAAGTGTATGATATAATTTCAAGAGTGAAGCACTATTTTATGCTGCAAGGATATAACAAAGCCACATAAATAATGTCATGTATTTCTCAATGATCTTTGAGATTTCTGTGTATTTGTTTCTTTTTCTTTATTGCTACTTATCATCTTCTCCTACTAACCTGATCTGCAAATGCACTGAGAGGAGAGCACGAGGGCCACAGGTCAGCGATTTGGAGGACATCAACCTCTGGAACAGTGTTTCCACTTTCTGATTCCACAGCCTAAGGTCCTCAATGCTAATTGCCAATCAGTGCCAGATGAAATCATGGGATTTTATTCCCCAATTATTATCTTTTCATGCAAATCACCTTGGTGAGTTTAAAAACCTGTGCCCTGCTCTGAGTGAGAGGTATGCATTGATTTGTTCAATCAAGTCAAGAAAGTCTCCGTTTCTCCAGAGGCTTAGAGGAGAGAATGTGCCTGCAAGAAGAAAACTGAGGTGCATTTCATAAAGATGGAATGTGAAGGTTGAGGATAGTACCCTTCTGGCCTGTGCGTGTTCTGATTTCCTTTCTAAAGATATTATGGTGTCTTTAAAGATAAAGTAGCCTTGATATGGAAATCCAAAAGATGTAGGGCTAAAGTGTTGAATAAAAGATAACGCTATAAGGAGGTCTGAGGATATTGGATAGAGGAAGATAATGGGAAAAAATAGCTTCATTTCAACACTGATCATTTTAAGGCAAAATGTTTCCATAACTGAACTGGCTGCTAGCCAGCGTCAATTCCTAGCCTGGGGCATTGGAACCGACACTTGGCCATCCGTTGTGTCAACAGAGATGGGGAGAGTGTCTTGGCAAAGCCTTGTGAAGCAAGAGGGCTGTACTGCACAGGGGACAAGCAGGGACTGACAGTGCCAGCTGTCCTCTGCCTCCCCCGGGGAGGGAAGAACACCAGCCCAGACCAACAGCTCTGTCCGGTCGTGACCCCAGGAGGGCTCTCTTTGTGTTTTACAAATATTGATTATTTCCTAAGATACTGTGTCTGGGACACAGTGACCAGCCCAGAACACAGGGAGCACCTGCCTTCTTGGGCTTACAATCAGGGGAGGGGACCAAATCATTGTACCAATAAACAGAGATTTCAGCTGGGACAAATGCAGTGAAGGGAGAAGACAGAGACTGAGCACGTATAACCGGGGTCAGGCTTGATTTGTAGGGGTGGTCAGGAAAGGCTTCCCAGGGGAAATGGCACCCTGAAAGAGAAATATCTTATTCCTTTGAGAGAGTTGGGACAACTGAGACTGTTAAGGGACTTTCTCAGTGTTAGTGTTGATAGTTCCGGGGACCCAGATATAAGCCCAGGTCCATTTGTTTGCTCAACCTGAGGTCAGAAATAACTGCCTCCCTCTGATGTCCTCACACGGGCTATCCAGGCTCTGGTTCTCGAGCCCCTGACCACTTCCCATTCTAAAGCATAGTCTAGACTAACCAGCGCTGTGAAAGGGTGAATTGCAGCCGGTTGCATAGAACGGACCCTGCACCAGTCTGGGCACGCTGGGCTCCTTTGCCCTCTGAGGTCAGGAAGCCTTGTTGTAGCTGGGGTGTGACTTGGGCGGGGTGGGGCCGGGGAAGCCACAATTACTCTGTTCCTGTAGCAGCCCAGAACTTGGGAAGCCAGCAGTGATTGGACCGAAAAGGCAATGGCTGTCTGGCCAGTGGGGGAGACAGGGAAGGTCTGACCCTTGGGCTCTTGAATGGACCCCATCGTCTCTGCCCAGCCATCTGCCTGTTCTTGCTAGCCAATTCCCCCTCAGATTGTGCTGCCTGGCTCCACACTGGACTGGGTAGGATAGGACCTGGGGGCTAGAGAGCGAGACACAGGCTTAGAGTCCACACAGAGGCTCCTTGTTGGTGCTGAAGAAGGGACAGAGGGCCGCTGGGGCCTCCTGCAGATCCGCAAGCCCCGCGTGGCTGGGCTCCTAGGAGGGAGTGTGGGAGCAGAGTCTGTAGACAAAAGCAAGCTCTGAAAGCAGAGGAGAAGTCCTGGGTCTCAGCCACTTTGGAGATGCTGCTGCTGTGACCCATGCCTTGGAAAGCACACCGGCTCGGTATAGGGGCCTGAGGTCCAGCCCTGGCTCTGGCAATCACTGGCTGTTTCCCTTTCCCTGGGCCTTGCTTCACCCAGGTGTGAACGATAGGGTATAAGAACCTGAGATTAGGCTTCTAAGAGTCCATGATTCCACAACCCCGGGTTCCAGAGAATGGAGAGATACGGGAGAGTCAAGTCCACTAGTTACCTGATCCATGGGCAGTGACTGAGCTGCAGCCATGGAAGGTCACAAAGCTTTCCCTGGACCCCTGCCTGTGCCTCTGTGATTCCTGAGCCCAACATGGCCCAGAGTACAGCACGCACTCAGTAGGGGGTGAACAGGTTGAAGAAAGCCCCACTCAACCCTGCCTTAGCTGATGTCCCCATTGGGTCTAGAGTGGGGACCAAAGAAACAGCCAGCAAATGTGCCTGTTCATCTCTCCAGACAGGAAACAAACACCGGGCTGATGCAATGGGCAGAGACCAGGACCAAGCCGAGCCTGGTTCCCTGCTCCTTGTGTAGAGCTGCAGGTGACGGTGGGGGTGGGGGCAGAGGCACCCCTCCCCTCTCCTTACCTCCAGGGTCAGGGTGGGGTTGTCCAGGATGACGTCCCGTTCCACCACCACTTCGGCCTCATCGGTCACCTTGCATATGGCTGTGGTCCGGATCATGTTGTCTGACTTGAGGTACTTATCATACTGAGCATATGAGATCTTCACAGGATGCTGCACTTCTGGAAGGAGAAGCCGGGGGAATGTGCAGAGGGTGAGGACAGACCTGGTGTCAGGCCGGGGCAAGCAGGTAGGAGAGCCCTCCCTGGGCCAGGCCCTGTGCAGTTGGGATGCAGGGCCCAGGGAGAGACCAGAACTAGTTAACTGGGCAGACCCTGGAAAGGATGGGCTTCCCCCTTCCTATCCTGGAAAATGTTGAGGGGCAAGTTTCCTATTAAGAGGCAGGAGAAGAATAGGAAGGTTAAGTGATTGCCTAATGGCAGTAACAATAACGATGACAATCCAATAATAACTGGGAAGGGAAGCCTGAGTATCAGCTAAATAAGGGCTTAGAGCCTTCCCAGTCATCTAATGACCCGGATTCTATTGCAACAGCATCTTAGCAACCTCCCCTCTTCTGGGCTCTCCTCCGTTGAAATCATCCACATGTCAGTAGACACAGGTTTGAAAGACTACATTTTTCCAAATCATGTTGCTCCTCTTCCATGTCACAATACAAATCTTCCATGGCTTCTCACTGCCTTAGGGATGGAGACCCTCAGCTGTTCCTGCATTGTCTCTGCCCAGCTCACCTCTCTCTTTTTTTTATTTTTTTGCGGTGCTGGGGATTGAACCCAGGGCCTTGTGCTTGCAAGGCAAGCACTCTGCCAACTGAGCTATATCCCCAGCCCTCCCCTCTCTCTTAAAGAACCCTCCACGTTTCTCATCATTCCTTACACAGAACAGGCACATTTGCATGCTGCCTCTTACAGATCCCCCACATGGAACTGCCTCCCCTGGCCTGTCTCCATGTGTCTGATTCCTCTCCAGGATTCAGAGCATCTCTTATTGTGACACTGCAGTCCACCTGCCCCTGCTCTGCTGGCCCTGGACAGTATTCTCCCTCATTCAGTTATGCTGCTTTTGATGCTGAAGGTATTTGCTATCACTGTCCATCACTTTTCCATCACAGAATGGAAAAGACAGTCCCTTGTATCAGCTGCTCCAATCCTCGCAGTGACTGAATCCTCTTGATCCAAACCTGAGGCTCAGAGAGGGCAAGAGACTTACCTAGGATCACCCAGCAAGCACAGGACAGCATCAAGACTCCAGGACCACTGCATCTGCCTCCCCCACCCACTGCTCTCTCATTTCAGTCCACTGTCTCTCGCAGAAGGATGTTTTTAAACCCAGTTCTCTTATGTGGATTATTATTGGTCTCCAGAAACCAGGGGTGTAGCTCAGTGGTAGAGTGCTTGCCTATCATGTGTGAGGCCCTGGGTTGGATTCCTAGTACCACAGACACCACACACATACAAAAACAAAACAAAATGCTCTTCCTTTGAGTTTCAAAGGTAAATAATATCACCCGTATGTATATGTAGAAAGTACCAATTAAAAATAAACAAACTAGCAAAAGAAAGATAAATAGAGTAGAGGGAGGAGAATAGGGAGGAGGAGAAGAGGAGGGAAAGAGGGACAAACAGGATTGAAATAGAATCTGTGCATGTATGATTTTTGTCAAAATGAACCCAACTACTAAGTATAACTATAATGTTCTAATTTAAAAAAACAAAAAGAAGTAAACATTGATGTAACTGCATCACTATAGTATGCTGATTTTAAGTCCTTTGGGTATAAACCAAGGAGTGGGATAGCTGGGTCAAATGGTGGTTCCATTCTAAGTTTTCTGAGGAATCTCCACACTGCTTTCCAGAGTGGTTGCAACAATTTGCAGTCCCACCAAAAATGTTTGAGTGTACCTTTTGTTTATAGCAGCTCAACTCACAATAGCTAAACTATGGAACCAACCTAGGTGCCCTTCAACAGGTGAACGGAGGAAGTAAACGTGGTACACATACACAATGGAATATTACTCAGCCTTAAAGAAGCATGAAATTATGGCATTTGTCATCAAATGGCCAGAGCTAGAGACTATCACACTAAGTGAAATAAGCCAATCCCAAAAAAACCAAGGGCCAAATATTTTCTCTGCTATGCAGCTGCTAATTCAGAGTGGGGGTGGGGTGCTAGAGAATAGGGGTACTTTGGATTAGGCAGAGGGGTGTGAAGGGAGGGGATATGGGGTCAGGAAGGACGGTAGGATGAATCAGACATTATTACCCTGTGTGCATATATGACTACCTGACTGGTATAATTCCACATCATGTACAACCAGAAGAATGAGAAGTTATACCCCATTTATGTATGATGTGTCAAAATGCATTCTACTGTTATGTCCAACTAATTGAAACAATTTTAAAAACATTTTTTAAAAAAGAAATAATAGCCATGCAGTTGTTTCTGATATTGAGAACATTTCTACCAAAATTCTGCCAGAAGAGGCTGCTGAGGGATGCTGCCTCCTGACAGGTGAAGCACATCTCAATTTCTCTGCAGACATAATTCTTTCATGAAGGGCTATATAATTAATCAGTTTCCATTATGTGAAGCAAATAGCTACCCCACCCTTGCTAATCTGCTTTGTAAGTCCAAACTTTTCATCACAGCTGGAAGGATTTTGCCAGTGTGGGCACACCTGCATTCTGATCCCACAGAACCAGGCTTCCTCCTTTCCACCTGTTCCCTTCCCACCTGCACTGCCCTGGGGCAAGGAGTCACTGTTCCTCCCAAATGCTCAAAGCTCCAAGAAAACCTGTCACTTCGTCAGAAATCAAGAACTCCACACACACCCTGGCAGCTCTGGGGGGTCAAGGGGTGGGGGGAGTTTGAGACCCTATGGTGTATTACAATCCATTGGGGTGAACCTGAAAAGTGACCCGCTGGGAGGTGAAGTGAGGTGGAAGCAGGGTGGCATGTGGGAACAGTGACAGAGCAGACAGGCTTTGGATTTAGCATCAGGAAACCAAGGACTAAGGCCCTGGCATTGCCCCTTACGGGCTCTGATGCATTCTAAGCCTCACTTCTATCTCTGCAACATGGATACTGAACTCTACCCTCTTTTAGAAGACTGAACAAAGTGGTATATAAGGACACTCTGCAGATTGTGCAGGGCGTGTATGCCCGTGCGTGGCTATGAGCTGCCAAAGTCTCCTTCCCTTCCTCTTCTAGGGTGTAAGAGGATTTTGGTTGGCACCATCATGACCTAATGCTGTTCACAGAGATGGCAACTTCCAAAGCACCCAGATCCAAGGCTTGTCCACAGTCATCGCTCTGTCCCCAGTCAGCTGGCTCACCTGGAGCCCAGCAGGAGCCCTCCTGTCTCCACAGACTGCTAACTACTTTGCAGTCCTGGACCCCACCCATCAGAGGACAAGTTACCTTCTTCGGGGTCCAGGGATATTGTGGCCGAGTCCTTCCACACCTCGTGTACAAGCGTGCCATTGTAGACGATGGTCCAGGCAGTCATATTCACCGTCACCGTCTTTCTATCACTGGTCAGGTTTTTGAGCAGCAGGGCTAGGCTGACTTCTTGGCCTACTGCCAGTACGCCAGTGACCTTGAACCTCCCAGAGATGCTGGGCGCCAGTTCCTCTCCTGCCACATCCCCTGCAGATGTGGCGCCAAACGTTGCGTTGGGTTTAAGTTTGCTCAAAGCCTTTTCGTGCACTTGTCTTTCCTCTTTGGAACCTGTGTGTTGGGAAAAGGCAGAAGCATCTCAGAGATGTGGCAGCAACTGGGAGGAAGGTCGGGGCCCTACCTGGAGGGGGGTCCTGGGACTAACACTGGCTCTTCTGCTGTGCCACCAGGATGGTCAGAGCAAGATCTCCACGCACAACATGAGGCTCCCGGACTAGCTGGTCTCTGGTCCTTTCTCCAATCAGGTCTATGCTGCCATGAAGCCATAGGGACAGCTGGTCTGCTCCTGCCCCAAATTACTCTAAGGCTTGATCATTCACTTGTGTCAAGTTAGATTTCATTTTTTTCTTCTGGTACTGGAAATTGAACCCAGGGTGACTTTACCACATCCTCAGCCCTTTCTGTTTTTAATTTTGAGACAGGGTCTTGCTAAATTGCCCAGGCTGGCCTTGAACTTGTGATCCTCCTGCCTTAGCACAGGTGTATACCACCATGCCTAGCTTCATTTTGTTTTTCTTAAATGAAAGGTAGGTTTTTAAGAGACTTAAAGAATAAGCAGGTCATTTTAACCTAAATAACAAAAACTGAACTAAAATAGGTTAGGATGAATTCATAAGCAAAGAAACAAGGGTATGAGTTAGAGCTGAATTTGTTAAAAAAAAAAAAAAAAGAATGTCTAAACACTTCCCTGCACCCTGCTGCCTGTGTCTAAAGGCACTTTGGAAGTCAGAGAGTGACACTTGTGTCCGCACCAGTCAACTAGAGCTACCCATGGCTGGTATGGTTCAAGGTTATGACTAGTTTGAATTGTTGAGAGATTTCAGGTTTCAAAAATGCGAGGGCTGAATAAAAACTGGCTCTGACTCAGTTGAGGGTGCTGCCGAACGTGATGGCATAAGCAGCCCTCCGAGAGTCACGATCGTGTACCCGAGAAGAGCTCTTGAGGCACTAAGAGCTGAGTAAGCAACTGCTGGCCTCTGTCAGGCTGACTGAGCAGTTCATGTGAAGCTCCCTGCCTGGGCCTGAGGCAGGACCTACCACCAAGGAGAAGGTGCTCCCAGGAACATGGAAGAATGACCATATTGACATCTGCCAGCCACCTGATGGACCCATGCTCCCCCAACTAACCTATGCCATTGTTAAGGCACCAGAGGACTTAGGATAAGCACTTTACAACTTGGTGCGCTATTTCCCGTAAGTTATAGGCAGAGGCTTCAGAAGCTGAGCATCCAACATTAGGTTAGAGAGGTGACTGGTCCAGGCCACCATGGGGACTAGAAGCAGAGTGGGAAGGGACCAGCCCCAGGAGTCTGGAACCCTGGTCTGAGGTTCTTCCCACACACCCATTGAAAGGAGGCAGCCAGATTACCCGAGCCGAGAGCTCCTGGTGGGTTGGGTTCCTTTGGGTGCCCTTCCATTTTCTAGTTGAGCTGTAGGTCCACGCCCAGGGTTGCCGGCGGCACAGGGATCTGAGCCTTCTATGCCTGGGACCTCCAAGCAGGTGTGTTTGCACAACGAGGTTCAGCACTTAGATGCCTATATAGGTCACCTGTTGGGCTTACTCAAGACTAAACTTCCTGCTGCTGTTTTCTCCCTGTGGTGTTGCTGTTGCGTAAATGCTTAGCAACCCATTTTATGAGCTTTTCCTCCCTGGGTCCCTCAGAGACAAGCTGGTATCATTAGGTAAGAAGAGCTGGGAAACACCAGGCAGAGTGATCTGTCTTGGTGTCATGGGGACGCAGAGGACCCCCTACTTAGCCTCTCTCCATTGTTTAGGGGGTTTGGCGGGGACAGACAGAGCCCCAGAGGAGCAGGATCAAGGTGCAAGAATAATAGGACACTCACAGGCTCACATATGCAGGTAAGCAGTGCCTGCAAAATGGTCACCTTGGGAAGTCATTATGCCAGGGAGGTTATGCTACTTATTAAGTCCTCCATATATGACAGGCACTGCCCTTGGCATGCTGCGCCCATTCGTATATTTAAATCCAACTGAAGACAGGTATTGCTATTTCCATGTTTCTGGTGAGGAAACAAGGAATCAGAGATCATAAGAAATCTGCTTGAGGCTGCACAGTTCTAAGTGGTGGAACTGGAGTTCGCTTTCTGTCCTGGGTCACTTGTTCCCTGCTCGTATACTTGTTTCTGCATCAGGACATTGTTGAAAAATAATTTCTTACATCTGCCCCCTGTCTGCTCTGCAGTGTTCTCTGTTGCACCCCCAGGGCTCAGCCTGGAGCAGGCACTCAGGAAGGGCTTGGGAAAGCTGTCAGAATAAAAATGGAGTTGCTGGTGTCAACCCTAACCAAAAAAAAAAAAAAAAAAAAAAAAAAAAAATTAACGAAGCGGGAAGTTTCCAAGAAAGAGTTCTCGCACTTGATTGCCTGAGAGCTATGAACACAAAAGACGCTGCCAGAATTACACAGAGGCCACCGCAGCCATACACAAAAATTACCCTCTACAAGGACATCTTCCCGGCAACTGTTCAACCTTGAACTGATGTCTCTCTGCTTATTAATCATTCTGCCCAAAGATTATTGCCTCAAAATATCTGATGTAATCTTCGTTTTTTGCCTTAAAAAAGTCTCCTCATCTCGCTCCCTTTACATACACCCAGAGTTCATCATGGCACGTGTATCCCCATGGCAGTGGGAATAAATAAATAGAATAGATTTTTGGAGAACATGGGCTCTGATTATTTATTTATTTTTAGATTGACAGGCTCAATGCGTACTGATACAAGGTTCATCTGACCTCAATCCTGGGGAACAGCCTGCAGAGACACTTGGGGGCCAAATGGTGGCTGTCAATCCCATTCCCCTAGAGGTATGTCACAAAAAAAGTCCACAAATATCAGCACTCAGAGGAGTCAGACCTCTGGCATTGGGGTCAGGCCCTGCCTCCGGTACTCAGCTTTGCTCTTCGGTAAACACCAAGAACCAGAGGCTGCTTAAAGATTTAGGGCTTCTTTTACCATGGGCACCTTTGCAAGAGTTCTTCTCTTGACCCCTTGGGATCAGCGGCAAGGAGCAATGAATCAACTATTTCCAAACATTTTAGAAAGAGTGAACTGTTTGAACCCATCACGGAGTGACCATGGCCTGCTGGAACAAGTGCTAAATGCCTCTGGGCTTTTTCTAAAAATGAACTTCACCTTCAAAGGCAGAGCTTTTGCCACAATCGAGAACCAACTACCCTGTTGCTGGTTCCAAAACAAAATTTCCAAGCGACAGATGTAATTAGAGTCAGGCAGCTTCGTAACACCTGGCCTTCCAAGGCCACCCCAGCGACCGGCGCTGGCGTGGATGTTGCAGGTTTCAGGGACTCGAGCATTTGCATTGCCATGTGATCATGCCTCACTGGGCTTCTGGGGGAGCCTCTTAAAGATCATGACCCTGGGTCTGTGTCTCTAGGTTTCTTTGTCCCTTTCTTTGTTCAGATGACATTTTCTGCCTGTGTTTCTTGGAGGCTAGGGGAGCAGGACAGAAAAATCTTTCCCTCAACCTTGGGGATCTTCATGTCCCCCCACTGTGATATTGTCATAGTGCTTCCCAGCTGTGCACTGAGACAGAGCCACAGCTGGAGCTGAGCTGGGTGGACAGCTCTGGGTGCCCTGAAGCAAACTTCCTCCGGCACTGCAGCTACTCCTGACCTTCCTGTCCCCACTGTCAGGGCAGTTGGGCATTCGAGGCCCAGGAGCCATCCTACCATTCAGGCGGAAGTAGCTGAGAGTGGTGGGGGATGAGGCCTTTCCTTCTCTCCGCTGGAAACTTTCCACCCACCCTGGAGCCTCTCCTGGTACCCGCTGTCATTCTCCTCTTACCTTCTGGGTACTTGTACTTGTCTGTGACGTCCATGCGAGAGTTGCTGCCTACCGCCTTGGTGCTGATGTACTTGCCAATGGAACGAGTGTCCAAGGAATTCTGCTTCTGGCTGCCGTTGGCAGTATCGTAGATCCAGGTGATGCGGTCAGCGTTAACCTCCGCGAAGATGAAGGTCATGTCGAAATTCAGGTCCACATCCCCCTCTCGGATGGCGTTGACCGAAGCTGGGCCACACTGGAACACTCCTGGTGGCCAGGATGGGAGGCTGGGTGCATCGAGGCTAAGGCCAGGCCCATCTGTCACAGCCTTCCAGGGCCTGCTTCTCCGAGGGCCTTTGGCCCCCTCGCCAACCCCCTACCTCGGCCCAGCCAAACTCCTTCAGCAGGGACTGTCTGCCCTATGCATCTGGAGTCAGCCAGCACCCCCCGTTGCTATCTTTCTGCAACGGCACCCTTACCTAACACCGGCTTCATCCTGCCTCCCTTGGGTGCCTGATCTGAACTGGCCCCATGCTGTTGGTCTGTTTCCTGAAAAGGACAGTCTTCCTTGTCTTGTGCTCATGGCAACTGCCTCTTTTCTTCCTCTACAAATCATTCTGACCCGTAAGGTCATGCCCTCCTACTCCTGGAAGACTCCCCCAATACCCAGCCCACAGGATCTCTTGCTTCTCTGAGCTCTTACGCCCTGACCTTCACCTCCTCCGGCACTTGGCCCAGGTCACTTAGGAGGATGTCGGATAGATGGTAGGTAGAGATAGTGGTGTATAGATCTACAGAGAGTTTCATTCAGGAAGTGCACAGCTGGAAGAGAGCAAGGTATAGCAGCATAGACAGAAGAGTGATATTCCATTTGTGTTTATAAAACAAATAAAAAAAAAGATACACAGACAATTTTTATAAGCTTGAAACAGTGATGCAACCTTTTTTTTTTTTTTTTTTCAACCATGAGCCCTTGAAAGAAATAGACTTGCTCTCTTGGAACATGCGTGATATTGAAACAAAAATTTCATGGGACGATATTTAGTCTTATTAGGTCCAATGTACCCTAATATTTTCTTTTCCATTCCATTTTGTTTTCATTTCTTGAAATGGTGGTCACAACCCATTAACTTGTTTTTATAACCACTAATGGATTACAATGAAAAGTTTAAAATAAACAGTGGGCTAGGAAATATCTAGAAGGTTACACCCCAACCCCAAACTCTAGCAACATACCTTGCTTCTTGTAGGGGGATAGGAGTAATGGGGTGGGGATAGGACTTAATTTTCAGTGTCTGTCCTTTTAGAACTGTTTGAATTTTTTCAAACACTGTGCACATATTACATCATCAATCTTTTTAAATTTTTATTTGCAATTTTTTAGGTATGGGGAATTGAACCCAGGGGTGCTTAACCACTGAGCCACATCCCCAGCCCTTCTTTATATTTTATTTAGAGACAGGGCCTTGCTGAGTTGCTTAGTGCCTCACTAATTTGCTGAGGCTGGCTTTGAACCCTTGATCCTCCTGCCTCATCCTCCTGAGCTACTGGGATCATAGACGTGTGCTACCATGCCTGGCTTAAATCTTGTTTTCTTTTTTTAATATTTGAGATAAACAACTCTAAAAGAAGGTACTAGAGAAAACATGCTCTAGAGAAAAGAAGAGGAAAAGGAAAGACCCCAAGAGAGTCTGGGACCCCAGCCCTGATAGGAGAGAAGAGGGAGAGAGGCCAGGAGTAGAGGAGTCCAGGCCTGGAGCAGAGATGAGGTCACCCGCCAGAGGAACGGCCCTGCTTGGTAGAGGACACCCAGGAAGGAGAGGGAACTGCTGCCGGTCATAATCCTGGAGGTCTGGTGTGCATCACAGAATGTGGACTAAATCCCGAGGGCCAGAGGGAGCCATGAGGTTTCTGTGCTGGGAAAGACAGGCTGCTGGAAAACCATTTTTGCCAGGGAACAATTTCTTTTCTTTGTCACCTGGCATGTGCCAGGACCTCTCCAGTGGCAGAAGCAGCCAGAGTGGCTGCAGAGAAGGCACCACTGAAGTAGCAGCCTGAGTCATACCAGATTAGGTGGGAGAAACTATTTTTAAAATAGTTTTTAAAATCACGCTGCACAGTGCAGAGAGGGAGAGGGTTTTTGGGTTACTACTTGTGTCTCTGTCCTACTCGCGACTTGGAGCTAAACCCAAAGCAGGGCCAGCAGAAGGTTACCTTGGCTTCTCTCCTGAGGGGTAGCGTCCAACACCTGCCATCCACTGTATGAGGGGCCCAGGTCATTCCGCACAAACCAGCCTTCGTTCCAGACATGGAAATTCCTGCAGACAGAACCAGAGACTGCACAGCCTGCCAAAGGCCACACAGCAGTCAAGTGGCACAACACCACATCCCTGGCCTGATAGCACAGTGCCCTGTTCCTCATTGGGTAAGTTAACTGTGGGCCCCACTATTGCACTAAGCATTGGTGAGCACTGTCCCATGGAATTCTCACGGGTTGCGAAATGGGTACTATTTCTAGATTCATTTCATAAAAGGGGAAACTGAGGCTCGGAGACATTAAGCAGTTAGCAATGATGGAGTCAAAGTCTGGACACAGGTATGCTTAATTTTCAAAGCCAAAGGCTTGCCCACCACGGTCCACTTCCTTTCTGGGGAGCAGAATGAATAGAAGGCAACTGGCCAAAGTTCCAGCAGGCATGCCCCATGCCTTTCGTCTGCCTGCATCCTGTTGGGGACATTTCTGCAGCTGGTGTGAGCTGAAAGTACATGGGGTTTCAACAGGAGTGACGGATCTTGCCAAGTGCCACGCCACCTTTCTTGGCTGGGGCCTGAATGGAAGCTCGACATAGATCGGCCCTAGAGTGATCTTCACCAGCAACGTCACTCTGTGTCCTGTTCTCCCCTCACCAGACACAATTAGCCAGAGTTTATCTTGTCCTGTCCTTGGAGTGTGACCTCTTTTCCTCTACCCACTTCCACTAAGCTATAGCCATATTGGCTGTACAAATAAACCTGTAGCTCTGCTTTTTGTTTGGAGGATAAACTTATAACACATGGACCCTTTTGAATGCAGAAATAAATGCTGCATAAAAGAAAAAAGAAAAAAAGAAAGAAAAAAACAATTACCTGAGAGTGAACAAAGTAGGAAGGGGAGTCAGAACTTGGAGGAAGCATTCAGCATGGAATGAGCTGTACCTGATGTGACTTTGCCCCAAGGAGGGGCTATGGTCAGGGAAAAGTGAAGGACAGTAAAAACTCAAATAAATAAGTCATATCTTTCTGACCTGAGGAGCCAGGAGGTAGACCCTGGGTCAACCAGGGAAGCTGGAGAGTGAGGGGGAGTGTTCTGAAAAGAGTCAGGGAAAAGGAACCCCAAATCTGTCTATAAACTCTACCCAAACCTCTGAGTGACCCCTGGACCACACATGTATGAGACACACAATCCAACTAAAGATAAAGGAAAGAATTGAGACTGGAGCTACTCCAACCATGGGTGAGAGGATTTGCAGTGCATCTACCCACAGTGGATTGCTCAAACAAAATAACAGAATATAGACACATTCTGTACAATCTAAAATTACTCAACTTGCAAAGAATCAGAAAAATGTGACTTAGTCTCAAAAGGAAACACAATCAACAGCAATGAACTGTAAAATTATGGAGATGTTGGAATTGTCATACAAAGACTTTAAAGCAGTTGCAATCACTATGTTCAATGAAATAAAGGTAAATATGCACATAATTAATGAAAAGATAGAAATTTATTGGCAGAGAAATAGAAAATATTTAAAAAGAACCAAATGGAACTTTTTTAACTGGAAAAAGATCAACATCTGAAATTAAACCATTCAATGGTTTGACTTATTAGCACAATAGAGATGACAGAGGAAAGAATGAATACACTTGAAGGCAGATCAGTAGAAATTACCCAGTCTGAAGACAAAGGAGAAAAAAGGTTGGAAAAAAAATTAATAAAGTAGAGAAGATGATTGCAACCCACATGCTAGATAGAGATTTACTGTATTAATATTACAAAGTACTTACAAAGAGAGAAAAAAGACACAAAAGAAAAACATGTCCATCAAGGGCAATGAGCAGGCGAATTTCATAAGAGATACAAATGGTCAATGAGCATGTGATAATGGTCTTAACCTCACTACTATTAAAAGAAAATTAAAATGCAGAGAGAAACCATTACAATGACACATAGGTTACATCTATTAGACTAGCAAAGATTAAAGCACAGGACGACACTCTCATTGTTGTCTCATTTCCAGGTGGGAAAACAAGCTCTGTCATGCACCACAGGTGGGAGTCTAAGTGGGTATGACCTTTGCGGAGGGCAATTTGGCAACCAGTATAAAAACCTTTAAAAATCTACATACCCACAGAGCCAGTATTTCCACCTCTAGGAATTTCTCCCACAGAAAAATTCACGTGAGTGCACAGAGATGTCCACATAAAGATGTTCACAGTGGTATTGTTTGTAGTAGCAAAAATGTTGGAGGAAGAGTTCATGGACAAGGGAATGTCAGGTACATTGTCGCACAGTGGTAGGGCAGAACACCATGCAGCTATGGAGGACAGTGAGTACCCTATGGATAGATGCAATTGGTTTCTGCCAATTAAAAAGCCAAAAATGAACGAGCAAAATCAATCTGGTACTGACTGATATTTAAAATACATCATGAGGTAAGAAAATCAAGTCACAAAATCATGTTTGTGTGTGTCTGTATGTGTGTGTGATGAATCCCTTTGAATTTAAAAAAAATGCATAAAAAATTGGAAAAAAAGTCCCCAAATTCTATTGTCTTGGTCAGGATTAATAGTTTGGTATATACATTGCATACATGATAAAATATGAAATAAGTTTTATATTGTTTCTGCAATTCTTCCATATTGTATGTTGAAAATTACTCATTACTTTTGTGACTAGAAAAATAAATGAATATTTTAAAGTTTTATATATATTACATAAATGATAATAGCTAACATAGTAGTAACATGGAAAGTTGTGTTCTTAGTTATAGTAGTTTCCTTCCTTCTTTCTTTCTCTCTTTCTCTGTCTCCCACCCCACTTCCCTCTCTTTCTTCCTATGCTGGGAGTTGAACCCAGGACCCTATGCATGCTAAGCTTGGACTCTGCCTTTGAGTTTCACTCCCTGACTATATTAACTCGTTTAATCCTTATAGCATCCTAAAAGATTTGACAATTCTGCACACTGTGTTGCAGAGAAGTGAAGTAATGTTTGAGGTCTCATGGTAAATTTTGTATAAAAAATTATACACAAAAAGCAAACATATAATAGATTATGTTGCATTTGAAATCATCTTATTTTAGAAGATTAGTTGATGACGGGGGAAATGCTTATAATTAAATATTCAGCCAAGAACACATGATTAAAACTGTGAAGTAGTTGGTTTCCGGGTGTGGGGAAGGATGTACCTATTTGATGTTCTATCTTGCTTTCACATCTTGCATAATGTATAATCCCAATTCTATAAATAGCAACAACGCATAGAGAAAAGTTTGGATAGAAAACTATTGAATGTTAGAAATATGTGAACAACGGAATTATCATGATTTTTACTTTTATATACATTTTGAAATTTCCTACAATTGTGAAAAAAAAAGTCATCATAACACCCACAAAATGTCTTTTTGAATGGATCTTTAAGATGGGTTAGAATTCACCAAAAGAACACAGAGGGAGTGTGGGAAGATGATCTTAGGTGGGCACAGGGACAAGGGAGGGAAGAGAGGGTGGTAAGAACACCACGTTCCTTACCACGTTCCTTACCACGTTCATGTTGTTCCTGGCAGAGAAACCCAGGGGAGGGGTGGGTTGGTTAAAAAAAAAAAAAATGTTAAGTATAGGAGCTGCGTTTTAGTACTTATTTGCAGAGCAGGTAACAAATATATCCTGGTTTCTCCCTCACGCAGAAACCACCACACTAATCCCACAAATAGGGGATGCATGCCATTCAGATGCCCCTAGGCACCATCTCGAAATTCCAGTTTGAACTTCTGGTTGTAACCACCCTCTCTCCCACCACCCACTTACGCTCCTGTTTCTGTCTGTCTTCCAGGTTTCGGCATAGGAGCTCAGGAAAAGGGCAGACTGTTGGCACTAGAACTATCTGAGGTGTTTATTAAAAGATGTCAATTCCTGTCCTTCCTGTCTCTTCCCACACAAATTAACCTTTATTTATTTATTTGTTTGTTTGTTTTTGGTACTGGGTATTGAATCCAGGGATGCTCTACCATTGAGCTATATCCCCAGCCCTTTTTATTTTTTAATTTTGAAACAGGGTTCACTAAGTTGCCCAGGCTGGCTTCAAACTTTTCGATTCTCCTGTCTCAGCCTCCTACAGATGATAGGCATGCAACACCACCCCTGGCTCCACCCAAATTAATTCTAATGTAATCTTGGACTTTTATAAACCACTACTACAGAGAAAGCAACTGAGATAAGCTTACTTGAGAATTCACAGACTAAGGAGACTCTGCCTGGATAGTGATCCCAGTGCCCAACCCCTTCTGTAGATAAACTCCAACCACAGTTCAGATACTGCCTCTGCCAAGCCATCTTTCCCGACAAGCTGAGAGAATGCCTGTGGGACCTCTCTGCTGTCTCTGAATCTCGCACATAATTCAAGGATTTTACTTCTTCTGCTCCATAATAGCCAATCATTTTATGTGACTGTAAATGCCTCTACTGCAGTCCCTGCTAGAAGAAGAACCCCTCTCGGTGCCCAGTGTCTGGTCAAGGATGTCCTGAGTCACGCTTGCTGAATTCAATTGTCCTGGGGACAAGGCTACTGTTGGTTCCCTCCCTGTGGGGTCTCAGTGGCTCCGTGCTAATGGGCGTGGGTGTCCAGAGGCAGAGCTGTGTGCAGAGAGACTGCACAGGAGCCAGGGGCTCTGCTGTGTGCCTGCACACAGCTCCCCTTCAGAATTGCTGCCCAACCCCATCTGCCTCCATCCCCAGAGCTCCACACAGGTCTACAAGTACATTCAGGTCTGTGCTACAGAAATTGGGCGAGGGAGTCTAACAAATTAAGGAAACAAGCCAGAAACATCAAGCTAACCTTGGCCCAACTGTTCTGAATCATTTGGTGACTGCTCAGTGACTGAGAGGGCTCCAGAGACCTCCTTCACAGTGGCCCGGCAGGGAACTGGATCACAAAAGCATCCTTAATTAAGCTCTCCCCAAACTGTCCCGTCTCTGAATAAATTGGCATGAGCAGAAGGGCTTAGAAAAATATGTTCCCCACTGGATGCTGTGAATGTGATTTTTAAAAAGACCTGGAAGAAATCACAGAGGATTACTGATCTAGCCTTTCCTTTTATGGGGTTGGGGAGGGGGACTGAGATGTGGAAAAGAACCCCCTGCAGATACCAAAATGTGCAACCTCAAATCCCATATGTAAAATGGTGTAGTGTCTGCATAAAACCTACACACATCCTCCGTATGCTTTAAATCATCCCTAGATGACTTATAATACCTAATACAATGTAAATGCTATGCAAATAGTTGTTATACTAGTTGTTTAGGGAGTAATGACAACAAATGTATGTATTCAGTCAGTACAGATGCAATTGTCACAGGTATAACTATATTTTCCACCCACAGTTGGTTGAATCTGTGGAAGTAACAGGGACACAGGGCTGACCATACTTCTCTCTGTGCCTTTGTTTTCTCCTCTTTAAAATGAGCAGGTCCTCTCTCAGGTCCCTTCCAGTCCTAATGTTCTTTGACTTGGTAGAGTCCTGTTTAAAGACACTTGGGTTCTACCCCTAGCTTGGTCACTAATTCACAAAGTGACTGTGGGCGAGTCATTTTTCTTCATGGAGACTCTGGGACATATTTAGTCTTGCAAAGAAGTAGCTTTTGCTGCTTGAAGTGAATCCAAAAAACCAGTTTCTCCTCTGGAATGGGTTGGGTAGCACCAACCTAACCAGAGCTCTTACTGGTGTCCAGCCAATTCTTTTGGAAAAATCTCAAGGTAAGAGCTGTCAGAGTTCTCAAACGTCAATCACGAATAGTAACAACACTCTGTCATCTCTGGTGGTTTTTTTTTTTTTTTTTGGTAGTAGAGATTGAACTCAAGGGCACTTAAACCGCTGAGCTACATGCCCAGCACTTTTAAAGAGCTTTTTTTTTTTTTTTTTTTTCCTAATTTCAAATTTTGAGACAGGGTTTTGCTAAGTTGCTTAGGGTCTTGCTAAGTTGTTGAGACTGGCCTCAACCTTGCAACCTTCCTGTCTTCGTCTCCCAGGCTGCTGCGATTATAATCACGTGTCACTATGCCTGATTCTCTGGTGCTGTATAGTTTACAAATCTGCCTGAGTTTAAATCTCATCTCCACCACCTTCTGGATATGTGCCGTTGGGTAAATTCTTCAACCTTGGTGCCTCAGTTTCCTCAACTGTAAGATGGGGCTGACAATAACAGGCGCTCCTCGTCATTTGTGAAGATAAATGTAAGCACTTAGAACCGTTCCTGGCACACAGCCGCGGCTCAGCAAGCCATTAGCTGCTGCTGTTATCATTACTAAGCATTTTCTGATGCTTAGCCTCACTGACCCTCACGTTCTGTTTCTGGGTAAAGTTCTAAAGCTTCCAACATTTACAGCTTACAAAGATTCAGACCAAAGGTTTTCTGTCCAAACCCAGGCTGGTCTTATAATAATAGGTTAGTAATTACACTCCAGGCAGAAAATGACTCGCGCTTCAGCTCTCTCCTGGGTGGATTTAATGTACAAAGAGTAGCAAACTCCCTTGGGAGGGGTAGCCCTCCTAGCAAAAGTGGGGCAGTCTGGCTGCAGAGAGTAAAACCAGTCAAGTTTGCAAAAGACTTAAATGACAGTTGACTTCACTGACGGGAGAAACTTGGGGCCAGAAAGATGAGGTGGTTTGCACAAACCACCAGAGCAAGCCGGTAGGAGGAGAGGAATAAGGGCTCAGGACTCCCTGTCTTCATACCGTCCAGGGCTACTGCCCCACCCACAGCTGGCAGGGGGTGTGGTGGGGCGTGGCCATCAGCTCCTCTGCTGAGAAGGGATCAGAAGTGGAGGTGGGAAAGGAAGGGGTGACCGGACCCTCCGGAACACTTGGGGCTCCTAGACCTGGAGCCCTCCCAACAGAAATGACAGTGAGCCACCCAGGTATGTCTTCATCAACCTCTACTTGTCCCCAAAGGGATTATATTTGAATGAATTATTAAGCTGATGTGGGATAATCAAAAGTTCTAATTCCAAATTCAGCTTAAAAGCTCCCCCTTTCCGCTTTCCGGAAACCTCCCTTGAAGATTCCCTTTCCAGGTTCCCACAGTGCTTACTGTCTGAATCACTCACCTGGCTCGTCACACACCATGCTGGTTGCTAAGTCACCTCTAGTAAGGGCTTCCCACCCCTGTCTCCTAATAGTGCCATAAATGCTTTGCACAGAGAGACCCAGTCTTAGACATTCTGGTCTCCCTGCAGCTCCTAGTGTACAGGATCTCCGCGGAAAGGTTACAAACAGGGAACCTTCCCCCAGAAGATCAGGCATCTTGTTCCACCGACCATCTCCTATTATAGAGGAAGCTAAGGCTAGGAAGGCATTGCCCGGATGATCAGAACTGCCTACAATGGGATTTCAGACACAGTGACAAAAGAAAAAGCCAGGGAGAAGGAATGATACTCATATATGGGAGATCAGAAAAAAAAAAAAAAAAACCACAACCTTGCCACAGTAGTCATGCCATCAAAAAGAAAATCGTGTGCACTGATGGAGAAAGAAAATCCTAAAATAAGCTTTCTCTCTCGCACGAAACCTTGGAATCCACGTGACAACAGATGAATGACATAAACCTCACTTTCCCACCGAGGGGAGAGAATGCTAATGCTAGTCCAGTGGTTGGCACAAGGTTGATGTCTGTCTGTGTTAATGGCCTTTCCCACTAGTTTCTACTTGTCCTTTTGCTTTATTCCATCAGTTACATTTCAGAAAAGTTTGACCTTCGCATCCTGGGAATATATATATAGACCACCTTAAAGTCTAACATCTGGAAATAAGGCAGCATCTGCCATTAGGTTACCCAGGCATGTATATGCTTGTGAGCAATTATGTGTGTGTTTCCTTTCAAATTCATTAAAATGATAGATGATTGACATATAAGTGTGAGTCTTTTTAAAGAGACACATAAATATCTGTGTATATATAGGTATAGACAACGTTTTCAATACCATCTGGTAATAACTTGGCACATAGTATAATCTTAAATAGTTGTAATAATACATATCTTTGTGTACATATACTGCTTTTTATATTTATAGATATATGCCTATACATTTTATGTGGGCATCTGTTATATAAATAGATGTGTATACATATGTGTGTACATGGCAGAATTATGATTATGAATCTAAACACAAAATTTCGTATTTTCATCTGAAATTCAAAATGAACTTATAAACTTTTCAATCTGTCAACCAAGATATGTAACATGTATATAAATGTTAAGTAATGTGTCAGTTTCCTTACTCTCTTTAAGAAAACCCTTCCGTCATATGGGTTACCTGAAATAAGATAGATTTATGTTTCCTGCTGGCAAATCAATAGCATCAACTTTACCTTCTAAAGTAGTATCGAGTCTAATGGAGCTTGTAAACTCAGGGCAGGTTCATAGAGTTCACGCTCACCTCCGTCATTGGCATCCGGCCCTTCATCTGAGGGCAGCACAATGGAGCAGACCTCAGATCTTGCAGAGCCCCGAGAAGAGGGGCTTGGGGTCCTGTTGGGTATGCAGTCTGCATTGGCAGCATTTCTGTCTTAAACCTGTACTGGCAGGTTGTTTTCCTCCAACTCCAGGGTGCAACTGGGTCCCAGGGGAAGGTGGGGCAAGAAGCTACTAAAACTTGGTGCTTGTGGTGCTGTGGCAGGTCAGATACTCACCATACACTATCACTACCTTTGTCCAGGGGGTTTCCCATGGGGTCGTAGTACACATCCACGCTGAGGTTTCGGTCTGTGTCATGAGCCGAGTTGAAGTTGGTGATCACCCGGGAGGGAATCCCCAAGGATCGCAGCACTGCAAGTCAGGGCTGGCATGAGGACTTGGCTTGTGTTGGGGGGTACCCTGGCACACCCCATCGCTGCCCACTGACCCAGCAAAGGCACGTCATACTCAAGGTACCTGTGTTGAGGGCCCCTGCAAACACCCAGCACTGGCCAAATCGGACCGGCCTGAAGCCAGACTTTTTCCACTCCTTGAGGATCTCCACGCTGCCATTCCAGTTCCGTGGGTCCCGGCCACCTGTGTAACTGCCGCTCCAATTCCCAGCAATCACGCCGTTGTCATCGTTGCCATTGATCTGGGCAGAAAATTCCCACAAATGAATCAGCACCAGTCTTTTCCTATGAGAGTGACTTGCAGAATTCAGAGGACAAGGTGGGGGGATGAGGAAGAAAACCAGGGACCCTTGAGACAATGTTCCGTCTTTCATCTTGAAATGATGATAATTGTAACAATAATCCCTTAAGAGTATTGAGTGGTTTATGGGTTCGGAGGTGCTTTGCTTAATGGACCACGCTGGATTGCCCTTGATCCCTACGTCAATCCTGTGCTGCAGCTGACATGGAAAATCAGAGACTCCACAGCCTGTCAGTGGCAAGGCAGGGCCAGAAATGCAGCTTGCAGAGGACTTCTGGCAAGAAAGAACTCCCGAGCTATCACTGCTGTCTGTCAGGGGTCCATGACTTGAAATTCTTTTGGTTTAGTAGGGTTCTGCAACGATCATTTTAAAACATAAACATCTAACGTCTTAGAAAGAATAAAAATGGAATGTTGCTTTTCATTCATTCATTTGTCCATTTTTTCATTCATTCATCTGACTGAAGGCATGGTTCTGGTATAAGGAACACAATCATATTGCAGAATAAGAGGAGCACAGGAGGTGGGGGTGTAGTTCAGTGACAGGTTGCGTGCCTCGCATGCACAGGCCCTGGGTTCTAGTCCAGCACCCCAAAAACAAAAAACAAAAAAACAAAAAAAAAAAAAAAAGGAAAAGAAGAGAGCACTGACTAAGGACCTCAGGTCTACTGTCTTCTAGAGATACTGTGGAAATACTTATGGGTGGAATGATGTCAACGATGTCCTGTCTGGGATTTATCAAATGATCTGTGGAGGAGGGGGTCAGATGTGATATGAGACCAGTCTTGAGTGGGTGGACAATTGCTGAACCTGGTGATGGGTACATAGGAACTTATTATGGTTCCTTTTGTGTAAGTCTGAACTTTTCCATAATGAAAAGTTAAGAGAGGGCTGGGGATGTAGCTCAGAGGTAGAGGGCTTACCTAGCATGCATGAAGGCCGGGGTTGACCCACAGTGCACACACATGCATGCACACACACACACACACACACATAATTAAAACAGACAGAGAGGAGAAACCTAGGCTATGAGCACGGCTTTGCGACTGGTCAGCTTGGGGATCCTGGGCAAGTCACTCACCTCCCTGGGTCTTATGTCTTCACCTTCCAGTACAGAAAAAGTGAGAAGCAAATGCTCTCTGAGCAAGCTTCCAGTAGTGAAGTTTTGAGTCTAGAACTGTCATTAACCCCTACTCTACAATGAGAGGCAGGACCAGGACCCCCAAGGCTTGCCTAGCCTGTGGGTTCCACTCCCTCTCTTTGGAACATCCCTAGTGGCAAGGCCTATGGGAATGAATATTCTGGAAACAGGCAGATGCTGTCCCAGGACAGGCTGGGCCCAACATTTCCTGGCCCTCAGACCAGGGCTGAGCTTTGCACCCCTTCCAGGAGGGCCTGGCCTATAATCGGAGGACCAGGCAAGGGAGGCCTCCTCGGAGAGGGAGGATGTGCAGCCTTTCTCCCTCTCCTCTGTCACAGGAGCTGCAGCCACCAGTGTGGTAATCAGCAGGGTCATCTCTGGTTGAAAGCTGAGTGTTCAAAGCCCTGGCACAGACCATAATTAGCTCCTGGCCCAGCCCAACAGGGAGGTCTGGAGGGAGCATCAGGGAGGTGCAGCCGAGGAAATTGGCTCTGAGATAAAGAGGTTTGGCCCTTGGCTTAGTGAGTCAGCAGCTGTAGGGCCAGCTGGCCGCACCCTCTCTCTCCTGGTGCGGGAGCTCAGCTCCCTGAATGGTCCTGAATTCCAGCTAGACTTGACCTCTGGCTCAGTTTAATGCCCCTCTTCCAGGCCACTTGATTTTCAAGATTCAGCCCCAATCTCACTTCCACTCTGTACCATTTCCTGGCCGCTTAGGCCCTCACCAATCCCAGGGCCCCCAAGTTCTCCGGGCCTATTCCAGGTCTTTCCTGCAAGAACTGGTTTCAGACTCAACTCTCAAAAAGCTCTCACTGATCAACCTCACATATTTATCCTGCAGCTGGAAGGTTGTCAGAATTTCTATCCAAGTAACTAGTTTGTTAGTTTGGAGATGATCCATCTCAAAAGTAAAGAGACCAAGTCAGGCCTACCTCATGAACCAAAATAAAAAGCAGTTTGAGATACTTCTGGGTAATTGTTCAGCTGAAGAAAGTTAAAATGAAAGAACTTGCTTTGACTTTTTAGCTTTTTAACTTGTAACTTTTAAGCTGGTTGATCCTCTGGTCACTCAAAATTTTTGTTGTTGTTGTTGGTGCATTATGGTTATACATAATAATGGGATTCATCGTGACACTGGTCATTTTTTTTAAACAGAGGCATGCTCTGCACACTGAGTGCAGAGCCACAGATTCCTCCAGTATTTAGCTGTGTGCGCATGCATGTGTGCGGCAGGTCTCTCAGGCTGAGGTCGAAGTGACTAGAAAGAGGGCCGGGTGGGCAGCTCGAGACCTTGTGGTTTGACTCACAGTTTATGCACTGCGAGCAAGACACATTAGCTCCTGGAGCTTCTTTCCCCATCTAGATAATGAATGGGTGTCCCGACAGTCTAGTGCTTTCTGCTGTGGAGGAGCTGGATGACAGCAAAGGAGGTTAAAGCCTCGGGCTCACTAGCGGACGTGATGTGCCTCCCTACTCAGAGGCCCCACAATGGAGTAGATCCTGGCTTGGCATCCTGCCTGCCTCCTGTCCCATCCCTGGAAGATGCCCAAAGGAGAAGTCACATTTGAAACAGACAGCACCCAAACTTCCTGATGCTGAGAACGCAAGGAAGCAGAACCTGCCTGTGCTCTAGCTAGCATAGACTAGCTAAATCTACACAGGTACATCACATGGCTTTGGTTTCTATGAATTGTAACCACTTTGGTAGGACCAGAGGAGCAACAGTATGGCTGCTTCTCCAGTTTGATCAAACTGCATAAAATTTACGTATTTATATATTTAAATTTTTTTTTGTACTAGGAATTGAAACTGGGAAACTGGGGATGCTTAACCAATAAGCCACATCCTCAGCCCTTTTTAATATTTTTATTTAGAGACAAGGTTTCATTAAGTTGCTTGCTTGGTGCCTTGCTAAGTTGCTGAGACTGGCTTTAAACTTGGGATCTTCCTGCCTTAGCCTCCTGAGCTCCTGGGATTACAGGTGTGTGCCACTGCACTGGGCTTATTATTATTATTATTATTTTAATAATTTGTCTATGATGTGGACAGGTATCTGAATCCAGGCAGGTTCCTTAGCTGCAGGTAATGCCTCGTCTGAGAAAGGCCTCACTGTACAGTGGGAAGGGCCTTGAAGCCAGCCAGACCTGTCTCTGCCTGCCCCTCACTCAACGTGCCTCAAGTAGGACTTTGATTTCAGGATTTTCATTTTCTACCTTGGCAAAACGGGGGTGGTCGTAGCCGTCAACTGTGTTTGGTGAACTATTAGACGGCATACGTAGAGGGCATGTGCCAAACTCAGCGTTGGTGCTCAGTGTACAGTAACAACCAGTAATTATCTTTGTCCTGTTACTCACCATGGCACTCAGCACCCGGCCAACGTATTTAGGGTCGTTTCTGCGGGCCACATCAGTAGTAGGGTCACGGCGGAAGTTCAGACTCTTATCCAAGATGGAGAGGCCGATTCTCAGAATGTCTTCTTCAAACTATTCAGAATGGGACGATATATTACCATGCAAGAAATGACAAGTGGTACTGGCTAATTATGGGAACAGGAACCTCAATGGTGAGACCACAGGATCTAGATGGGACCGTCCATTGAATTGAGAGCCCCTGAGGAACAGCTGCCGACTTCTCTATCTATATAAAGAGCCATCAGGGCAAGCTCTTCTCAAAGTTTCCTTTTAGCTATGACTATGATCTGGAGTATATTATTTAGACTCCTGGGAAACCAGTAATAAGGAGAAAAAATGTCACTCAAAATGCATCTGAAGCCATTGTCACAAAATTAGGCTTATGTTAAATAATTGCTTCACACTAGTTCCTCTGGCCTTAGATTCTTGCTTTTGCTTGTCTTTCTGCCTAGAAGGCTCTTCTCCAAGATATCTATCAGATTCCCTTACCCACTTCAGGTTCCTGATGAAAAGCTCCTTCTCAAACCAGGCCACCCAAAATAGCTTCCTTCCCATCCCTAGGTGCAACTCTGTGCCCTTACCCTTATTATTTTTTTTTTTCTTTTCTTCCTTCTAATGAAATTTGACACAGAAAACCAACATAGAAAAGATTTATTCTGGTTGACTACAGAATGGAGCCTGGGGTGGGCAGGGCAGGTACCTGTGTACCCCTCTTAGGTACCCAGGCACCCTGGCTCTGCCTCATTCTAATGCCTTTATTTATCTTCTGGGGGGTTGGGGAGGAAAAGTGGAAGGGCATTCCTAAACGTTTTCTAAAATGGGCAAACCTAGGAACTCTCTGAACTCAGAGGTAGAGTAAGGTAACACAGGACAAAGAGACCGCAGCTGTAAAAGGGTAGGGCACTCAGTAAGGATGTTTCATCACATTTTAACATTGAATGAGTAATAATAGAAGTTATGTTACTATCCCGATGGTCTCTCTGGGGCCTTATGCTTATCTGTGTATCGAGGCACCAGTGATACTTCTGTGCACTAACTGAGTTACGTGTGTCTGTCGTGCCCACTAGCTTGTGACTCCTTTAAGCAGGAGACCTTCTCCATTTCCTGTGTCCTTAGTGAGCAGCTCAGGGTCTGGAGCATAGTAGATGGTCAATAAATATCTTCTGAATGAATGAATAAGGGCAGGCAAATGGGACAGATGCAGGGATGATCTGTGAGGCAAGCCACTGAGCTTTCTTAATTGGGACATTACCCTTAGTCTCCTTAGGACCCTTTTACCTGTCCAAAATTCCAGCCAACCATGCTAATTCGATTTGTGCTTCCTACATAGATGATGCCGGAATCTTCCTCAACATACTCTTGTCTCTCAGCTTGGTTACTCATAAAGACATCATCCCCTATTTGACAAAGAAAGCAGATATCAGGGACTAGAATTCCACAGAGGATCCAAGAAATCAGCCCTCCTTCCCCAACCTGCACCTAGGGAATAAAGTCTTGGGCTCTAATGCCTCCCACTCTCTTTGTGGGAACTCGGGGCTGGAAAGAGAAGCTGGGCTGACCTGAGGGTCTGAAAATGAGACCCCAGGGATAACACGCTTCCTCCTTCAGGCAGAAAGCTATCGCCAAGCTTCAGAACTATACTGAGTCATTGCCCCTTATAATTAACCATGCTCTGAAGTGTATAAAAATTCATGTGATCCCCAGAGGAAATAGCAGTATGTTCACTTAATGGGGAAGGATTTAAGGATCAGAGAGATAGAGTTGACTGCTCAGACTCCCAAAGCTGGTTAAGTGGCAGAGCTTCTGACCTCTAGCTTCTCTGTTCTTTCCATAGCCCACAAACTTGCCCCAGTGAAACTTGAGCTTATGAAGGACATTCCCCCATCTCCTTTCCATAGGCATGGCTTAGGTCAGGGCTGGCGGGTGATTGGAGGCTTACCTTGCATCCAGGGGTTAAAGAGCAGTATGAACATTCCAAGCTTCTTGGAGGAGACACCGCTCTGGGAGGAGATCTGAATGTTCATGGTGTACCACCCTATGGGTGCATTGACGGGACTGGAGATGGCGATGGTCAGAGCATTGCCATTGCTGGCCTTGAGCTGGGCATTCCAGCCCCCTCTACTGCTCCCACTGGAGACTGGAAAAGTAGCCTTCGTCCTGGCTGACTCTGACGGGGAGGGTCCTGTCAAAGAAGACAGAAGCTGAGAGAAACTAAAGACTGCGGCTCAGACCATGGAGACAGATCAGGTTCCAGTACAACTGCAAGGTCCCTTGGGGGGCATTCATCCCATGGAATTCCATATGATAGTGCTGGAAGTAACTTGGGAGACTATGCCAGTCACATCCCTCTCAATCTGAGGATGATAACTCTTAGACTCAGAGATGGGCAGTCACTTGCCCAAGGTCACACTGAACTGATGGCAGAGCTGGGTCACAGTCCAAAGCCCATTGATCCCAATATGGTGGCCATTCTCCTTGGGATGGGCAGACCCAAAATCTACTCGGTGTCTGTGGATATGGTGAGGGAAGTGAGTAGGTACCTGTGGAGACTGTGAAATCTAGACGTTCATCAGAGCCAAGACTTCGGTTGCAGGATATTGAGACCTCGAAGGGCTGGCCTCTCCGCAAGATGAGATCTTGGCTGGAGAACTTTTCTGTATGATGTGCGCCCCTGTTAGCAGACATCTGCCAGTTGATGTTCTGGATTTCCAGAGCTGTGAGATAGAGAAGGAGAATCTGAGGTCTTGGGAGGCAGGGGCGGTGGAGTGGGGAAAGAGCAGACGATGCCACGGGGTGAGGCTAGTCAGAGTGGAGCCAAACTTCTGGAAGGAATCACATTAAAACTAAAAGACTTTGATCCTGCATAGCAAAAATCTTACAGTGTATTCCAGTTGGACCTTTCCAGACTCAGATATCCAAACTCACATGATCCCAGATCATAGAAAGGCCCTGATCTTGTAGACAACTGCAAGGAGAGGGTCTTTCACCTGCACCTAGTGGCCTGTCACTCAGACCTCAAGGAATAGGCCAAACACTAAGGGACCCTTGCTAATCATCCAGAGGACCTGTGTTGCCAGAGCACCTCTGTTCTGTTTTAGTGTCTCTCAATGCTTTGTGGATGAGGCTCCAACAGAATTGGGGAGGAGGAAGCTTCTCTCTATTCTATGGGCGTGGCTTGTTTTCTTGTGTCCTTGCATCTCCCCAGACACCAACGACCTTTTCTTTAATGTCTGACAGACATTTACTGGGAGGCGGCCTGAGCTTCTAGTGCTGCTAGCCATGACCCTGAGCAACATTTCTAGGCCGAGGGATTGGGAAGTTCCAGGCCCAGAGGAAACTTACAAATACTCACCCAGCTACATAGAGGACTGGATCAAAGACCAGTGAAATCCCTGGATGAGACCCTGAAGACACACATCTCAAAATATACCCCCCTCCAGTCCTTCTCATGTGACTGTGGAAGTGACAGAGCCAAACTGCATAGGGCTTATGAGAGTCACTGTGATATATCAGGCATTTGGCTCCTGGAAACCTGTCGAGCAGTTCATTCCCTTGAGTGATGTGTGAGATGTTATGTCGCTCATTACTCTGCAACCCAAAGTGCTCTCTGTCTTCATGACGGGGCCACAACTCTGGTGGGAACGTGACGCACACCCCAGGACCGGATAGAATTCTTAATCTGTGTCTCTCTTGCCATCAGAGTGTGCCTTTTTGGTCTTTAAATCCTGATGCCCAGCACATTATTTGACTGTGGGAGGGTAACTGAATACATAAATGAAGGAAAAAACAAGTGAACAAACAAAGGAAAAAACTAACATCATAAAACACCCTTCATAACTAAAACTCAAAATTTGGCCCATCAAGAAAGGTGAATGTGGGGCATCCATCTGTTAGACATATAAAATGCACCTATTATTTGTAGGACACTGTTAGATCCCATGTTGGGAGTGGAAAAACGTGTGAGATGTAGTTTTAACTTTTAAAGAGCATCTGTAGTGGGTAAGGCAAGCATAAGTGGTAAAAGATGATGGAGTGGGGAGAATCCAGTCCCCTTCCCATATGGAAGATGCATAAGAGATGCAGGCAGGAGAGAATCACTTCCAGTTACAGGGATCAGAAAAAGTTTCATTGAAAATGCTGAAGTTTTTTTTTTTTTTTGGGGGGGGGGGCAGGCCGGGTGGTAGGGAATAGGAGTTGAATCCAGGGGCACTTGATCACAGGACTGTATTCCCAGCTCTTTTTAAATCTTCCATTTTGAGACAGGATCTCACTAAACTGTTTAGGGCTAAGTAGCTGAGGCTGGCCTTAAACTTGTGAACCTCCTGCCCACTGTGCCTGGTGAAAATGCTGGATCTTAAAAGAAGACATATAAATAGCTAATAAGTTATATGAAAAAAAAGCCCAGCGTCACTAACCCTCAGAAAGATGCAAATCACAACCACAATGAAACCACACCTCACTCCAGAAAGAAGAGCTATCATCAAAAAGACAAAAGGCAAGTGCTGGCCAGGAGATGGAGAAGAGGGAAGCCTTACATACGGCTGGTGTGAATGTACACTACTTCAGCCAGCACAGAAGACAGAATGGAAGGTCCTCCAAAATTAAAATTAGAACTACACTATGATCCAGCAATCCCACTTTGGGGTAAATATTCAAAGGAAACGAAATCAGAATGTTGAAGAGAATAAACATGCATGGTGATGTTTATTGCCACACTCAGCACAAAGGCTGAGAAAGGGAATCAACCTAAATGTCCATCAAATGATGAGTGGGTAAAAAACCTGTGGTACATCCACAAAATGGAATACTATTCACCCACAGAAAAGGATGAAATCGTGCCCTTTGACAACAGGGTAGAACTAGACATCATTTGTGAGTCGATGGAAACCAGGTACCAAAAGACAAGTACCATAGGGTCTCATTCATATGTGGAATATTAAAAAGTTGGTCTCATTGGGGAGAAAAAAGGGAAGGGAATACTAAGCTATAATTAGAGAGCACTGAGAAGTTGTTGTTTTTTGTTTTTTGTTTTTTGTTTTGTCATGCTGGGGATTGAACCCAGGGCCTTGTGCTTGCAAGGCAAGCACTCTACCAACTGAGCTATATCCCCAGCCCACTGAGAAGTTCTTAACAAGAAGAACCCTGAAATGGTAAACGTTTGGTGAGACAGACATATTTAGCCTGATTTACACATTACCCAATGTCTGCTGCATTGAAACATCATCTGTATCCCATAAATATGTGTAGTCCTTATTTATCCTTTAAAAATAAATTTAAATTAAAAAGGAGGAAGACAATGCTGAATCTTGAAAGGAGATAATTTTGTCAGGTGTCAGTAGAGCAGTCTGTATTCCAGAGGATGGGGAGAGAGGCCCACAGGCCTAGGGAGTGAGCTGGGTTACTAGGCTGGAATAGAGGTCCTGCACCGAGACGGGAGGAAGGGAGACGAGAGCAAGCAGGGGGCCAGGCAGAAGATTCAGGGGGTCCTGCTGGAGGAGCTGTGGAAATGGAGCAGGAGGTCTCTCTTCCTCTCTAGGATGATGAGTCAAGCAAACAGTGCTGCTGAGAGGGGCTCGAGAGATGGTTTTATTTTACTTATTTTTTTGTGGTGCTGGGGATTGAACCTGGGGCCTTGTGCATGCTAGGTAAGTGATCCACCGCTGAGTCACATCTCCAGCCCTTAAAAAAGTGATCTTGTCACTAGCTCAGGCTATTTAAAATTCATTCATTCATACATCCACTCATTCATTCATTAAACATTTTTCGAATCAATGAATGGATGCCTTTTCGCACAAATTTAGGGGAACTAAAAGGTTCATGCAATCAGGTCCCCAACTTTTTAAACCTCTGTCTCCACCATATTGCTCACTGCTCTCTGTTTAACCCAGATAAACAGTGGAGATCTGGTAGAGCTTTATTCTTTGTCTTACTTTAGAAAAAAGAAGGGCTCAATGGAACGCGTGGTTTCAGGCCACCTGAGTCCCCCTCCTGAATTCTTCGCCTACTTCCCAACCGTAGAGGAAACACACCCTTCTCCAGGTGAAGCTTGCTCTTCCAGACCACAAACTTTTTGGGCACAGAAAGTGTGTCCTCAGATGAAGCTCCGCCAAGCACAGGGTTAAGGTAAGAGCTGGGGGGACTCTACGTCTCCAGCTGGCACCTGCTTTTCCCCCCCACCGGCAGGCCCACACCCGCATTTACTCTGGTAAAGCTCATGCTCTCCTTGCTGTGTCTATGTCAGTAGCAAAGGCCCCTCTTATTCATCCCAGAGACCAATGACTTGTCCTATGGGGAGAATGGCCCAGACAAGACTGAGCTCCAGGGTGCCTCGGCTTCAGAAAGCCATTCCGCCCACCAGGGACCCTGGCAGAAAGGAGATGGGGTGCACTTTGCATGACCCACTAGGTCAGACCCAGGGTGGTTGTGGTGGCGATGATCAGAGTGCTAGCTGAAGTTTACTGGGCATTATGTGCCTGTCATTATTCCAAGTCTCTACACGCATCAGCCCATTAACCCTGTGAGTCGGGCATGCGTAATCCTTTGTTGTACAGATGTGAAAGCCAAGGTGTGGAGAAGGCTTCGTCATGGTCACCCCCCTCCAGCGTGGAGGACTCTCCTGTGCAGTCACAGGAGTCTGGCTCCAGAGCCCATGGTCACCATGGCCTCCTTTCCTCCACCAAGTAGAAAGCCTCAGCAACAAGAACCCTGCTCTCCATGAGGGTGTGGTGGGATGTGCCAGTCTCCTCTGAGCTGGAGAGGGTGGAAAAGGAAGGCCTCTGTTTGTCCACAGCCTGCAGTGTGTCTGTTGACATTGACAGTACACAGGACACTGTACAACATTGAGGACATCTTATAACTGGAAACCGAGACTCAGAGAGACAAAGCACCTTATTTGAGGTCCCCTACCTAGGAGTTGGCAGAACCGGGATTCTAAACCCAGGTGCCAAACCATAAGAAATACATACTTGGTCTCCGCCTTTTTCTGCTACATAGCTCCTAACACTCTTGGGATCCTGGAAAGTACAAGTTTTCTTTTCATACCCATGAGATGACTGGTGGTGAGAGGCCTCTGGGTAGTCTCAGGATGAGGACTGGTGGCCAGGGGAACTGACCATAGGAATAGAGGGTTGGAACTTTCAGCCCCAGGCCTCTGACCTCCAGGGATGGGGAGGGCCTGGAGACTGACTTATTCACCAATGACAAATCACTTAATCAATCATACTTCTGTAACAATGACTTCATAAAACCCCCAAAGGATGGGGTTTGACAAGATCCCACACTGGCGATCACCCAGAGGTACTGGAGGTGTTGTGGTGGGAGAGGACATAGCTTGTGCTGTGTGTCTCTTCCATCTGGCTGTTGTTGAGTTGTAGCCTTTTATAATAAACTGGTAATCTGTTTGTGCACTGTTTTCCTGAGCTGTGAGTTGTTCTAGCAAATATTCGAATCTGAGGAGTGAGTGGTGGGGATCCTTCAAAGAGAGTTGGTCTGTCAGAATGACAGGCGGACAATCTGGTCTTGTGATTGGCATGTGGAGAGGGGGCCGTCTTGTGGGATTGAGCCCCTCACCTGTAGGGTCTGTGCTAACTCCCGACGTGTCAGAATTGAGTTACATCTTAGGACACCCAGTTGGTATCCCCTGAGAAATGGAGAATGGTTTGGGGTGGGAAGAAACCCCCCACATTTGGTAGCTGGAAGTACTCAGAGTAGACTAGAAGTTCTTACTGACCCTGATGTCACTGCGTCTCCAACGCTCCTCCTGGGAGGGGTCCTGTGCAGGACTTTGAATCCAGAAGCTACCCTAGGTGGTGAGGGGCCCTCACTACACATCACGTGCCCCTGGCATTTGTATCCTGTCAAGCAGGGAACATTGAGCACCTGAGGGAAAGAAACACGTTCCCCAAGGGTAATATTCAGAGCAGGAGAATTAAAGGGAGAGGGAGCAGCCTGCCTGGGCCTCCCGAGTGGGTGTGCAACTGGGGCTCACGTGTGGTTCCTGAAATCCTTCTCCTCCCACTGGCTGCCTCTCTCAGTCCTTGTCCTACCCCTGAACCACAGGATTGTCTCTCCTAACCCCAGATGAAGGACCTGTTGACCCTGTGGGATACCTGGGCCCTTCCCCCACCACCCTTCCCCAAGTCGACAGTGCATTTGAGCATCGGGCTGCTTTTTGCACCAGCCTAGGAGAGGAAGGGGGTGCAGAGAGAGGTGCACTCTCACTGGGGGTGTAGCACAGTGGTGAGCGCTTGCCTTGCAGGCATGAGGCCCTGGGGTTGATCCCCAGCCCGCAAAATACATCCATCCCTAATACATAAATAAATGAAATAAGAGGAAAGAGGCCGGAGGCCTGGCAGGGGATCAGCCTATAAAGGAGCTCTGGATTCCCATTCCAGGGCTCAGCCCACTACTCCGCGTCACCTCCCTGAGTTACTGCGATTACCTGGGGCGATTTCTCCATCATTTTCCCCTGAGACTACCAGAGCCATCAGCAGTCCTACTGTGGAGGACACCGCCAGATTCTATCCCAACACTCATTTGCTCCTTTCCTGGTCGTAAAATAGCCCACATCAATAGGCACCATATTTTGCAGGCTCCATTGCACCTGGGTGGTCATGAGAATATGGCTTGAAAACGTCTTGTAGGCAAAAGTTCTATGTTAAAACACAGATTCCAGAGAATCTTCTTTTTTCTCCTTTTTTAAAATGGTGCTACAATGTACACAACATTAAAAGTGACCATTTTAATCATTTAAAAGTACAATCCAGTGGCTTTTAGTACATTCACAATGTTAGGCACTATCTGGTCCCCAAAGAGCCCCCTCGTCCGTTAGCAGTCTACCCCCACCCCCATTGCCTCCTTTCTTTCGACCCTGACAACTGCGAATCTGCTTTCTTCTGCTATGGATTTGCCTGTCTGGACGAGCCTATAAATCAGCCACATACTGTGTGGTCCTTGGGTCTGACTGCTTTCACTCAGCATAATGCTGTTCAGTCTCATCCAGGTTATAAGTTGTATCAGTGGTTCATTCTCTTCTGATGGCTGAATAATAATCCTCCATTCTGAGTATATCATATTTTGTTTATCCATTCATGGACATTTGGGTGGATTCTACTTTTTGGCTCTTATGAAGAGTGTTGCTATGAACATTCATAGGGAAGACTTTTTTTTTCTGGTCCCGGGGATTGAATCCAGGGGTGCTTAACCACTGAGCCACATCCCAGCCCTTTTAATATTTTTATTTAAAGACAGGGTCTCACTAAGTTGCTTAGGGCCTAAGTTGCTGATGCTGGCTTTCTCTCTCTCTCTCTCTCTCTCTCTCGGTACCAAGGGTAGAACCCAGGGGTGCTCAAGCACTGACCCACATCCCCAGCCCTTTTTACTTTTTATTTTGAGACATGGTCTCACTAGGTTGCTTACAGGCTCACTAAATTGCTGAGGCTGGCTTCAAATCTGCAATCCTCCTGCCTCAGCCTCCTGAACCATAGGGATTAAAGATGTGTGCCAACATGCCCAACTTGAGGCTGGCTTTGAACTTCTGATCTGCCTCAGCCTCCCAAACCACTGGGATTATAGGTGTGTGCCACCTGCCCTGAGGAGCAAAACTCTTTTGAAACGTTGTTGGCAAATGTCCTTTGCGGGTTTTCCTCCCTCTTCTTCCATCCTGATGTCTGGAGGGTGGATAGGGCTCGAGTGGCCCCCTCAGACCAGGCAGGGCCAGACTCTAGAGATGGCAGAGTTGAGGTCAGTCCAGAGGCTGGGCCAGTGAAGATTTCACAGTGCCCTTAACTGCCCAGAACTGCCCACACCTCTTGTGTAGGAAAGAAACTGTTGTCGTGTTTATTTTTTTGTAAGTCACTGTTATTTGGAGGCTCACTGTCATTCACAGAAAAACTTAATCAATTGACCTGTTGGTATATCCCCTGCCCCAGCATTCTGGGATCTGTCTTTGGCAGGGGTGATGGGAGAGCACTCCAGCCTGGGGAAGGGGGTCACAATCAGCTGCAAGACACAGGTGAGGAGTCCTTGGTTGCTGGCCATGTGGCTGAGGTTTCACCTCTGCTCCTGGGAGGATCACACCACAGAGGAGCTGGCAGGTGACCCAACGTGGCATGACAGCCACTCTAGTGGGGTGAGACTTCCTGCTTGCCCAGACCCTACTCAAGACAGAGAAATATTTTTATCTGACATACTTCTAGAGTTAGAGCTGATAGAAATTCTAAAAATCATCTAGCTGAGTGGCTTTTGAGCTTTTAAAAAAAATGTAGAAACCACATTAAGAAATGCCTTTGACATAATATTCCCATACATAGATCTGCAACTTGACACAAAGTTGCCCCAAACGGTGCCAGCGCTTATTACCCATAATGCACTCAGATACTTTCTCTATTACTTCATATTTTTAAAAAATTGCTGGTCACCATCCACCACACTGATTTCACAATCTGCTAATGGGTTTCAATTGGCCGCTTGGAGAAAAGAGTGATACAATAGTTCCACATTGTAGTTCAGGAAACTGAGCCCCTCCGTCTGCCCCACCAAAGTAGAAGAGATCTGCTGAGATCACAGAGAAGTGTAGAGGCAGAACTTGGCCCAGAAGCTGGGTCTCAGATCCAAGTCACGGAAGGGCTGTGAGTCATTCCGGCTGCCGCTCTCCCCGCCCCCGGGGCCACAGGCACATCTCCAGCTCCTGGTCAGCCCCACCTCTGGCTCTGATGACACCCATGTGTCCCTGCTCGGCTCCAGCCTCCCTTCCCTTTCTCTTTCTAGCCTCTGCTGTTTCAGCTTTCAAGCCCCGTGTAGCTTCGTTGGCCCCGTTTCCTGGCACCCAGGTAGTGGGAAGTCTGGGGCTCTGTTGGCGGACAGAAGAAGGAGCTGGTGTGAGGCTCCCTGGGACAGAGAAAATGAGCCCTGGACTTGTGGCCTAGACAGGCAGAGAAGCCTTGGGACATTTCTGAATCGTCCTTTCCTCATATGTACAAAGGGATATTAAGACCTGAACATCCTCCCTTGTAGGGTTATTGTTGGGATCTAAGACATACCCACGGCTATCCCTGGGGTCCCAGAGATTGGAGAGAACAGATGCTCTGGTTTTGCACCTATAATGGCAACACGACACAAGAGTAGAAGAGGGTTTGAGCTTTTTATGGGCTGCCATTGCACTCTTCCTCTGAGCCAGACACTACGTCAAGCATTTTTTTTTTTTTACCTGCATTACATTTTTTAATGTCACAAAACTCTCTGATGTTGTTATGCCCATTTTATAGACGAGCCATTTGAAAGTCGAGTCAGGTGAAGTCATTTTTCCAATATCACAAGCTCAGGCAGAGCCTGACCTCAGTTGGGGCTGGAAGTCAATTTTGACTGAGCAAGGATGGAAGTCAATTTTGCCTGAGCAAGGATAACTCCCAGCTGCCACCCTGCAGCCAACCCAGGTGATTTTGGTGGCTGCAACTAGGCACAGTCCCTGGACACTGCCAGAGAGAAAGGGCCATCCACAGCCTGCTTAGAGGGGAAGGAGGGGCCCCTTAGCCCCTTCCCCTCTGAATAGAGTTTAGACTCTCTTAGGCCAGGAGAGGACCTCTCAACCATGCTGCCCAGATGAGCCCTCTGGAGAGTGTCGTGTTGGTATGTGCCTGACCCCAGGCCAGTGCACGCGGGACCTTTGGGTTAGAAGCAGCACTGATATTTTTTAAAGCTCTCCTGGTGGTTCTAAGGGTACAGCCAGGACTGAGCCTTGCTACCTTAGGCCCCTGTGTCATTTACACTATCAACACTTCTGTATATTCTGTCACCTGAGCTGCTGTGAGAGGGAGGGGAGTGACATTGTCCTCTTCTCCCAAAAGAAGCTAAGAGAGGGGATGCAGGCTCCTTTGGAGCTTGTCTTCCAAAGGCCATGGGCCTTGCTTGCTCTTTCTACTCCCCAGTGGTAGGGAAAGAATCTCCTAACTTCACCGTCACGCAGCCTGACATGCGGGCCCTGCGGGGGGAGAAGGAGGGTCCCACCTGCAGCACACAGCCCTGCAGGTGGAGGCAGCATGGAGAAATCATTTGAGGTGGACAAGAAGTGCTCACCAGGACTGGGGACTCCGGAATGCATTAAGGGGGCTGGAGAGGGGATGGGAAGACAGGTGCTAGGGAGGTTCCTAATGGAGGGGGTCCCCTGGGAATCACCCTTGATTAGAAAATGGACTTCATCTCCTAAGACACCAAAACAAGGAGAAAACAGACTCATGAAAGAAGGTTCCAGGTCCTAACAAGCTGTGTTGAGGGAGCACCTAGGAAGTGGATATCACCATAACCCTGTTGTACAGATGAGGAAACTGAGACACATGGGGTAAGCAACTTGTCCAAGACCACTCACTCCACCAATAGGGGACGGAGCAGAGTCAATCCAGAAAGCACCTCTCGACTAGTCCTTTGGTTTCTCTGCCCCTGCATACAATCTTGTGGTAATGAAAACTGAGGTGCGGGTGGCCCTCATGCCAGGTGGGACCTGTCTCTGATGAACAGGGAGCAGCTGCTGTCCAGGTAAGCAAAGGCAAATGAGGCTGGGGCAGAGAGGAGGTAACTGGTCCTCACTGCAAACTTTAGGTGGCTGGAGTCTCAAGACACTGGAGCCCAGAGGGGTCATCTGCTTTTCAGAGACAGCAGAGTTCAGGTGACTGAAACAAGAATGTGAGGAAAGTCCAGGAAGATCCTAGATTTACAGAGAGAAATAGGCAGGATCCCAGGAGGAAGGCCTGACTGCTTTCATGGGAGAAAGCGCCACGGATGTGCCAGCTCCAAGGAAATGTTTGGTGGCAGACCCACAGGTCCAGAATGTGACACACCCTCGGGAGATGGGGAAGCAGGGCCAAGAGAAGGTTATCCCTGAAGCCAAGGCTAGTGTCTTGAAAATGCATTTGCCTCAGAAAAACGGTTGGTGAGAAAGCTCATGGCCCCAGCAGAACAGAACCATTAGTCCCCCAGAGGTCCGGGTCTTTTGCAGCAGAGGTCTAGAGTTTAGGTTTGTACCCTAATGGCCCTGCCTGTGACAGGCTTTGGGGAGGGGAACGGTGCTCTCCGTCCACCCTGGGCCCAACACCGGGGTGCACAGTCTGCACTCCTGTGCACTCCAGGGCTGCTAGCGGGCCACTGTTTGTAGGATAGTGCTGGCCCTTCCTGGACCACCATCGTCCCATCCGTGGCCCAGATTACCTTCTTTACTGACAGGCAGAATAACTAGACACCCTCTGATTCCTGCAAGAGCCTTAAGTTAGGGGCTGGACAGAGTCCTCTCAAATCAGCACACACGCCGTCCTGATAGTCCCCTGGGTCACACCCACATACACACCCACCTTTATTTACTTCTCTCTGCTCAGATGCTCCTAATCCCACCAACCACTCCAGGCCAAGTCCAGCTCACTGTCCACGATCAGGTGCCATTGACTTCCCAGAGCCTTCCTTATTCCACTTCCAGCCAAGATGAATAATCTCTGCTTATTTTGGTCCCCACAGCACTTGGTCTGCATTTATCATGAAGCCTAATGACAGTTTGCCTTGCATGTTACTTACCAAGAACTGGTGTCACCAAGACCAAAGCCCATCAAGGGCAGGTACTGCCTGTCGTTCACTCCTGACCCTCTCTGCATGGTCCTTTTCCCTTTCCTATTAGTAAATCCATTCATCCATGAAGTATGGACCCCTTCTTGACTGAGTGGCTAAGCACTCAGCTAGGGGACTACATGTGTGACAAATTTAAGGCACTGAATGAATTCACCTGTTCTTCCTTCCTCTTATTAAAATTGATTATTTTCCAACCAGCCATTGCCCTCATTCTCTTGTGGCCTTCGAACAACATCTCTGGTTAACTGGGATTGGGTTCTAAGAACTCAGTGTCCAGGAATCAGCACCTCAGCCATGTCAAGCAGCCTAGACCTCCATGGGCATATTATCCATGTGACTCCACCATAGGCCCAGGGGCTGGGCACATACTGAGACTACTGGCTCTCTGTCCGTGGTTTCCTTTCCTAAGTCCTGGAAGGTGCTCAGAGTTCATCTATTTCAAGTTCTTCATTTTGCAGATGGAAGGCTCAGAAGCGATAGGGAACCCTGAGCAGTTGGTACCAGAGACCAAATAAGAAACCACATTCAGGATTGCTTTCCTGCGTCACTTGCACTTGTGTCTGAGCTCAGCTCTAGCAACAGGACACAGCAAAAAGACCCCGCAGTGGCTTGAACATAGTTGGACCCTGCTACCAACTGGCTATGTGACTTTGACAAGGGTCTGCCCATTCAGGGTGCTCAGTTTCCTCCCAGGGGGAGGGAGGTGGGCTTCATGACAGCTACCATCCCCTTTTGATAAAGTCCGAAAGACTCAGAGCTCCTCTCTCCTGGCCATACTGCGTATTCACAGGAGAACATGGACGACAGGGGAGGGCACATTTTTGCAACAACCCTGACCTGGTCTTCGGGATTTCTAAAGGAACCAGCGTTCACCTTTTGCATCTGGCTCAGTGATTTCTGCGGTAAATCTTCCTGTGGTCCTAACCATCATTCACAGTATTTTACAGGTTTGACTCATGCCTTGTTTGGGTTTGGCGTCTCGTCGCTGCTGTCAACGTCCTAGGCTGAACACCCATGGCAGGCAATAATTAGCAGGTGCTTAGCAGGGGCTCTGATTAACAAAGGGCCCAAATCCTCAATGGTAACCGGCAGTAAGTACAGAGCTAAAGGACCTGTGCTTCTTGTTCTCTTTTGCTCCCCTTCCCAGGTAGGGACTGCTAGGATCTTGGGGCACACCTGCTCCTTCTGCTACTGGGTTTCAGCACATCAAATCTCTGACAAGGAGCTGGTGCTTCCGGATGTGTAGTTTACTTAGGAGCATTCCCGTGATGCCAAGTACTCTTCTTACCACTCAGCTCGCATGCTGCTTCTCTCTCACCCCCTGAGGGCTCTGAGACTTGCTTCGCTTTACCTCTGCTGCTGACGGCTGGCAAAACGACACTGTGAAACACAACAAGCAGGTGCTCTCTGGCTTGACCTCAGCCGTGGTGACAGTGTGTGAAAGAAGCACCAACACGGGAAATCTCATCCTCTCTCTACGGGACGTGACCTTCAGCTGCACTGAGCACCCTGCCCATCACTCAAAACTACTTCCCACCCCTGGAATGTGCTAGAGGGAGCCGGCAGCCACCTCTGAATAGAACCCTGAAATACTGAGATCCAGCCTTCAGAGTGCCCAGCGCAGGCAACTGTCCTGGCCGGTCGCTCCAGCCTCACACGGGCATCCAGCAAGGGCTTGCTGGGGAAGATGCTACGCACTCACCACTCATGTTTCGCCTTCCTCTGCCTCTGCTGGGGCTCCGCTGGGAATGACAGGGACGGTGTGGGGAGACAGGGCACTAGGGATTGCCTTACCATTTATAGAAGCCTCTCCTACACACCCCAATTAGAATTCTAATGAGGTGGGCGAGGCACCAGGTCATTCCTGTAGTGCCTGTAAACGTTCACTTACGACACGCTCCTCACCCAATGGCAGGTCATCACGCTTGTGCAAGACCAGCTTGGGAAGAAGGGGCGAGATAAGAACAAAAGTCAAATCGTTGGCTTTTATGATTTTCTTTTTTTATATAAGAAATGGTGAACAACTTCCTGGAGCGTGAGGCTTAGAAGTGATGACAAGCTTTATTAGACGTATCTCATCCAGAGCCGATACTGGAAGTTCTCTCTGGGTCAGTGAGTCTCAGCTGAACCTAGGAGCAGAAACCTGTGAAGTCTTTTCTCAGCATGCACATATTTCAGTGTTCTCCACTTGCACAAGGGGTGTGAGAGCACTGAACTCGGGGTTGGAAGCCCTCCGGTGGGTTGATGGCCAGATTGCGGTCATCACTCAGTCTTGAAAGCTGAAAGCTGGAAGTCATGCCCACCCTCCTCAACTCACAAAGGCACAGGAACAGTCCACTGTGAAGAGGCGGTGGAAGTAATGTTGGTGGCCACATGGACTAAACCAGAGATTTTTGGGAATCGAGTGGCAGTTTGATTCTAGATCAGGGGGAAATCACTCTTTTTCATGAGAAGGAGTCACGACCACTGGCCACTGGTTCTACCACGTGCTCTCTTTAAGACTGCAGGGGAAGCTGGGCCATAATCCCTGTAGCTTGGGAGGCTGAGGCAGGAGGATCATAAGTTCAAAGGCCAGCCTGGCAACTTAGTGAGGCCATGAGCAACTTAGTGAGACCCTGTCTCAATAAAAAATAGGGCTGGGATGTGGCTCAGAGGTAGAGTGTCTGCCTGGCATGCATGAGGCCTGGCTTTGATCCCTAGCACCATGTAAAAGTAAATAAATTTAAAAAATCAAAATAAAAAGGGCGGGGATTGTGACTCAGTGGTTAAGTGACCCTGGGTTCAATACCTGCTACAAGGGAAAAAAAAAAAAAAAAAAAAGACAGCAGGGATAGTCACTGACCCTCTCTGGTTCCAGCTTCTATATTGGTTTAAAAAATGAGTGGGAAGAACCTCTGACTTTCTACATTTGTTTTTTGGCTTGTTTGCTTGCTTGTTTTTAAGGAGAATGTTTCTTCAAAGATCCTATGATGTGTAATGTTTTATCAAAGATCCTGTGATGGATATTTAGAAATATCAAGTTTCCTGTGAAAGAAAGGGAATTGATTTTTTTTAAAGTCATGTTTCAAGGATTCCTGACACAGAAGTTATTTCTTAAGGTATTTCCTTAAGTGGGGGAGTGAGGACTGAAAACGTGATGAGAAGATTGAGTCTGTAGGGAGAAGGTGGGAATCCTGGGTCTCGCAAAGACAAGAATGAATACATGAGAGACTTAGAAAAACTGGAAAAGAGGAATCAATGTCCGTTCTCTGTCCTCTGGACTCCCACAGACTTTGTACCTTTAAGTATTTGTATGAAGGAGGTATCAGGAGGCTGACATACAGCTCCATGGTAGAGTGCTTGCCTAGCATGCGTGAGGCCCTGGGTTCAATCCCCAGCACCTAAAAGAATAGAAAAAGAAAGATTTGGGTGTTTAAGATTTGAATCACAATGCACTGGGACATGTTTAGTGGATCTCATCCTTAGACTGAGCTCCTTGAAGGAATGGGCTATGTGTTATTCATTCTTTCCTCCAAACCTAGCAGAGCACTTGACCCATAGCAGGAACACACACACACACACACGCGTTTGAATGAACAAATCGATCACATTAGGGCTGGGAACCATAACTCCTGTTCACTCAGGGCTTCTTGTGGGCAAGCTCTGGCTAGCCACTTCACATATAACCTCCCTCATCTTCATATAGACCCTCTCTCCTGGGTGCTACTATTACTGCTATTGTACAGTGAGGACAAATGGGTTAAACCGAGGCCCCGCAATCATGAGATTCGTACTGTGTAAGTGACTCTGGAGCCTGTTTGCTTAGGCTCCAGAAGGAGCCTTAGGAGAGAGCAGAGGGTGCAGAGGTGTATGGCAAAGAGCCCTGGACCTCTATTCGGAGGTTCAAGGGTGGCCTTGGTCCCTGCCAGGCACCAACTTGACTCTTGGCAAGGAGTGATAATGCAGGATCAGTCCCATCAGAAAGCCTGAGGACTGCTGGGCGGCGTGTTTTGAATGGGATTAATGAATGTGAAAGTCCTCTGCCTGCTTTCAAGAGTGGATCAAGAAGAGGAGGGCTTGACTTTGTTATTGTTATTATGGTTGGCCTGGGAGACAAGAGGAACTGGACCCTGGGCATTCCTTTCAACAACCTGACAAGGAGCCTGAGAGAAGACAGATAGGTGGCATTACTCTCAGAGAGGAAACTGAGGTCACAGAGACCTGCCTGGGTCAAAATGCTGCCTCTGCCAAGTCACCTCACCTCTCAGAGTCTCTTACCTGTAAAACTGAGGTTGACTTTCTGTGAGCAGAAAGGGCGTCGGTGAACATAAAGTGCTTAATTAGCACAGCACCTGGCACAGCCTGGTGTAAGAAGTTAGTATTGATGTTATTAGGATTATTAGAATCCTCAAGGGATCCCATGTTTCCAGTGTCAAGAATTTGCAATGTGCACAGTGTGGACACTGGTGTCTGACCACCAGCCATTGATTTCCCCTTGAATGGTTTTGTAGCTGATCAGCCTTGTGGGTAAAAAAGTACCCTGAATTGGACTCAGAAGACCAGGACTCGAAGCCAGGCACTGTAGCTTGCCCACAATGTGACCTTGGCTAAATCCTTTCATTTCTTTGATGCTCAGTGTCCTCATTAGCCTGACCCTCAAATCTCTGTAGTGAGGCTCAGAACTATGGTGTGATTGCAGCTCTGAGTTTCCTCTTAGAGACTCAGGGCCAGGCCCGGCTTCCCTTTTCCCCTCCATTGCTGCCCCACTGGGCCAGCCTGCAGCCTGCTAACTGAGCAGCAGCAGGGCCCCGGCAGGGAGTCTGCCCTGAGTCGACTTATGTTACCTGCCGGAGGATTGCGCCATGGTGGCAGCCGCAGCCCCAACCTGCAGGCAGACTATAATTTGCCGGCTATGTCACAATTTCAGCTAAATGATTTTCAATTCATAGGTGGAGTCACCCAGCTACACACAGGATGAAATTCCTGCTTGGCCACAGTCTCTGCTCCTCAGACTCCAGTTAAGATGGAACATGCCAATGTAGGCTTTTACAAAGAGAGCCTAATTGATCACTTGCCTTTTTTCTCCCTCTAATTAAGGGATTTAGAGTTGCTGAAGATTTCACAACACACGCAGAGACACAAACGCTCATGAGAAGTTGTCCTGCCCAGACCACCCCGGCACGAGTCCCCTGCTCTGACACATCTCTCCTGACCACTGTAAAGATCTTACACCTCTCAAGGCAGCCCATGGGACACTGGAGAAGTTGTCTGGCTGTACCATTGGATTCTGGGGTGGTTCTGGTTGAAGCCTGACTTTCTTTATCAGCTGTGAGTTCAGAGACGTTGTCCATACCCATCCCTGCCTCAGGACCTACCTAGAAAGGTACCTAGAACAAGCAGTGGGATCCCAATGAACTCTGGTTAAAGTGCATTGAAAGGACCAGAACGATTTTCTTCATTTGTCCTAAAAATGTCTCCCTAGAGCTCCTATCCACTGACTCCTCTGGCTCCCCACCAACCCCAACCACTCATGGAGACCACTTAAAATGAGCCTGCTTCTTCCTTCATCCAATGCTAATCATGTTCTCCCCCAGTCTAACTAACACTTTCCTCCCTGGCTAAGTCTTCTCCCCACTAGGTTAAACATCTGTTTCCTTAAAGACCATTCCTCATGAGTCATGATTGGGAGCTTCTCACCATCCTGTTGCCTTGGTGGATCTTGTTACTCCCTTCTGAAATCTCCAATATCTCCCCGTGACCTGGTAACAGCTTGGATTCCTTAGTTGGGCAGCTGAAGCCTTCCAGAATCTGTTTATCCTTAATTCCATTGTTTTCTGCTACTCTTACTTGGACTCTCTTCTTTAGCAAAATGTGGCTGATCATTTCTCACCTGCTTTGAAGCTGGGCCTCCCTGTAATACCTGCCCGATTCCTGATGTACTAGGTATCATCACTGCCAAGGCCCAAAGCAAGTCTTCTCCTGATCATCCCTGTGCCCTGTGGAAAGAGGATTTGTAAGGAAATAAGGAAACTGAGGCTCAAGTCTCAGGGGCACATTCTAACTGCATGAGCCTCCCTGGGCAAATCACTTAACCCCTCTCGGCCGAAGGTGTCTCTGCAACATGGGTCTGATGCCACCTGCCCGGCCATCTCTGGAGTATGGTGTGAAACTATGAGATAGCTTCTGCAAAAGCCCTTTTTGGCAAAATGCACCGATCTGACCACCTCTGAGCTTTTTGAAGTCAGCCGGTGTCACCTGTCACATACTCAAGAATATGGGATCTAAATCCGTTAGTGTCATTTCAGGGAATACCCTCAGAGTGTGAGACCCTTCAAGAGGGGAGTATGCACATCCACGTGGCTGGCCACTGTTCCTGCTCCCAGGCTTTGTGCTACAAGTCGCACCTCAGTTAACTTCAAAGCCTCCCTGGGAGGTGGGTATCGCTATTCCATTTTATGAGCAGGAAGCCAGAGAAGCTAAACACTTTGGAGGTGACATGGCTAAAAAGTGGCTGTACCAGGATCTGAACCCAGATCTGTCTGACCGCAGAGGCCCTGTTCCTAACCACTAAGCATCCCTGTCCCTGATGAATCCTCTGGCTCACAGAGGACGGAGCCTCAGTTAGACTGGCATCTGGGTCTTTAATTAGGAGACTGTTGATCTTGATCCTGGGGATGTGATGTTAACAGTCCAGGGCTGACCAGGAAGGCAGGGTCTCTAGAGGACTGACACCTGAGTCTCAACATTGCTGTGTTTCTGTCCAAATTTCCCACTTCTGCCAAATGAATGGAGGAAAACAACCCCTTGGAGCAAGAGTGGGTATCTGAAGGTAACTGGCATAGGCGCTCATGTCACTGCCTGCCTGCTAGCACGAGGCCTGACCGACTCTAACAGATGCTCGGCCTTCCCTGGAGAAGACGGACAAGCAGCAACAGAAAGTTTTTAAGAAGATAAACGGATAACAGCTAAAAAGAAGTGCATACCACTTGTAGAAAGCATCCAGAAAGAGCGATGAGTAGTGATCACAGAGATAAGGAGGGGCTATTTATTAAGAAGTAGGATTTCACTCAAACCCTCAAGGAACAAGCTCACGAAGGAGGCATTCCTGGCAGAAGGAAAAGCGAGGGAGCCTTCAGGCTGAACCAGGAAAAGACTGCAGACGCACTGATTGAGAGCACACAGAGCCCGGGGACATGGGGGAGGAGGAAAGGCCTGGCTCTGCCCTTAAACACCAACGTGACACTTAATCCTCAGGCTTGAGGAAGGCCAGCCAGCCTGCAGCGTCAGATCACTTGTGTGTCTACAGCATCTTGTTGGAGGAATCAGTTCCCTCTGCCAAGTTGTCCCTTGGCCATTTATTTGTGAGCACACAACAGAAAAAACAAACAGGGAGGAGAAAGGAAACCACAGCCCACCATCTGTGGTCCCCGCGGTTGCAGCCTGGAGGGCCAAGCTGTGGTTTGCTTAAGAAATCACCAGAGAACAGCGAAGACAAGGGGCGGGTCACCTGGACTGTGTCCATCCTCAGAAAGGAAGTGGACCAGAGAGGCCGGGCCAGCTTAATCCCTTCATTAAGAAGAAATGACTTGCCTAAGATCACAGAAATGTTGACATAAGTCCCAGAGGCAGAGCATAGGGGTCATTTATTCCAACTTCCTTCTTAAAAGGCAGAATGCTTTGGCCCGAAGTATCCAGAATGAGAATGCAGGCTTTCTGGCTCTGGGAACTCTGCTCTTTCTGCCATGCTGTTCTAGTCACTTCCTTCCTTTCTGTTGAGAAACACATCTTAGAAAGGCCTATGGGGCTGGTCCTGCAAGTTAGGGAAATCATCTTCAACGTCATCAATATCAGCACATGTTATTATTAACATCGTCAGGCACCTGTAGGGTAATCACAAAACCACCTCCCCTGATCCTTACTAGGCTCTTAGGAAGCAGATCACAACTCACCTGCTTGCTAAGTCACGGGGGAGAAAATTGGGGTCCCACAGTTTGCATATATTAGCAAAAACCAGACTCAGATCTGAAACTTCACATTTTAAATTTCATGTTTTATTTTTCTAAAATCCATCACATAGGAGGTGCTGAGAGTAGATAAATATCAGGGGAAAAAAAGTTTCAAATCACATGTGTGCTGTGTGCTTCATCGTAACTTTATATACAGGGCTTTGCTTCATTTTTTGCCATCTGACACAGTATAAGCTGCTTGAGTTAAATATGATTTACAAAGAATCCGAAAGGTAGTGCTAAAGGAAAGTCTGCCTAGGGTAAGTGGGAAGGCAAGAACTGGCCTGGGGTCTAATGGCCTCGGGAATGTTCTCTGCCTTCACCCTGTGTGGCTCACACACAGGCAGATTTGGGACAAGGCACTTCCTCTCCATTTTGATTTCCTCAGTTTACCAAAGCAGTAGGATAATAGAGAAGATCAGTGTACACAGGACCTCCCTCTAATGACTCCCCACCCCTGGGGACTGAAGGATAAGTAGATTTTCCACTGATGTCTCAAAGAAAAAGGAGAAACCTTAGAGGGAAAGGAAAATAATTTCTTCTCGATTCTGGTCATCTATTCACCCAACAGTTATCATGTCATTAGGGGCAAGGCTCTCTTTAGACATTCTGGAAAATTAAAAATCGAACACATTTTATGGAGGGCAATTTGTATCAAAATCTGCAAAAGCATATGCATGCCAGAGTGTGTACTAGGGTGATCCATCATTTGTTAAAGGAGTGTTTTGGAAAAATGTAAATGCCTTATTAATTATGGCAGATCACACATTATCGATGCAGACATTAAGAAGGGTGATGTCTGTGTCTTAATTATTTGACATTGAATGATGTTCATGACATACGATACTAAGAACTTAAACTGTATGTATGAATGAACATATTAAATAACAAATATATGTGGAATGTGGTACATATACACATACTCTTGTGGAAAAAATATGAAAGGCTATATACTCCAATGAGAATAGTGGTCTATGTGTTGAAATTAAAACATAATTTAATTTGATTATGAGATTCTACATTTCTTTTCAATTTTTTATGGCGAGCACTTTTGTTTTTTGTTTTTTTTTTGGTACTAGAGATTGAACTCAGGGGTGCTTTTGAGCCACATTCCCCAGCCCATTTTATTTTTTATTTTGAGACAGGGTCTTGCTGAGTTGTTTAGGGCCTTGCTAAGTTGCTGAGGCTGGCTTTGAACCTGCCATCCTCCTACCTCAGCCCAGCACATATTTTTGTAAGAAAAAATGACCATATTATCTTAGAAAGATGATAATGACATATTAATATAAGAACTAGACTTAAAAACTTCATATATAGCATAGTATGATCCAATTTTGATATCAAATTTTTGATCCAAATTTTGATCCAATTTTTATAACAAACAGGGATTTTAAAAGGCTAGAATATTGTACAACAAAATACAAATGACTGTATCCCCCGATTTTGTTCTGCTGTCTATATGCATAAATTATGTAACAAGAAAGAAAAGTAAGTTGCAAGTTCACTTTTTTTTTTTTTTTCACTAAAAAGGTATGAGTGGAATAGGGTCCTGCCTTTAATTTCACCGGTGACATTTGGTGCAAGTGGAGCCCTACGTTAGGTACCTGGGGACTTGGTGTCGTGTCGTCAGAGTGTGGCTCTAACTCACTTGGAGAGAAGAGAAGAGCAGAATGTACGAAACTAAACAGGCAAGAGAGCTCAGTAAGTTTGCCTGCCGAATCTAGAAAAGATTCATGGAAGGGAGAACATTTTAGCCATGCCTTAAGGTATAATTGAACTAACAAAAAACTGGAGAAAAGCATTCTCATCAGAGAAGAGGCAGGGGGAGGCATGTGTGGGCCCCTCCAGGGAATTTAGTGGCCCACGACCAACTCTCCCCATCACACCTCCCAGATGCCCGCTGCCATCATGTGACATCACCAGGCTCCTGGGGATCTTTCAAGTAAGGTAGCCGTGAACAGGTGCAAGGGGCCCTCATTTGATTTCTCTGCAAATGGAATGAAGTTTAAAAAAAAAAAATGGACTCAGCACAGAGAACTTGAATTAGTGAATTATTTCACACTTTTGGGAATTCATCAGCGATTGCCTGGATTTGACTGGGATTTTTCGTCTTCACTAAATTGATCCCATACAAAAGCTTCTTTAATTATCAGGGACGAAGGAGGAATTTCCCAGGCAGTAGATTCTGATCTCGGTTTCATGCATCCATAAAGAGAGCTATAAATTTCAGAGGGCTCAGGCTTGTCCTGGCACAACATGGGCCTTCACAGCAGGGATGTTAATGACTTTCAACAGGAACAGTGACTTGCAAATGATGTTCCAACCCTGGCTCCTGGCAGACAGTCTGGACAGTAGGCATGGCGAGATGTTCTGGGAAAGGGCTCTGTTCACCTCTCTGGAGCATAAAAAGTCTGGAAGGTTTCAACAAGGCTTGCTCCTCACGATGTGGCAATACTTATAGGACTCGTGCACAGGGAACGCGAAAGGACGTGGAATTATTCAACTGAGTGAATTACAAGACAGGAACAAATCATTTTTTGTCTGCTTCCAACTGGCTCCAAACTCTTGGCATCTCTTGAGCTTCTTCCCAACAACAAAATGGCTGTGAGGACTTCCTTTGGCTATGAGTCTTGGTCCTCACTGATGCCATCTGGGTGAAATTGGAGCCTTATGTTGGATAACTGTGGACTTAGGGTCTAGTTAAAGCTCTGTCTGCAACTCACTTTGAGACCTTGGGAAATGCAGGGTTTGGTCTAAATGGGGCAGTTTCAATTTTTACTTCATCTTCTGCACCACTTCCTGTCCTCACACTGGTCAGGAGCATCTCCCGTTAGACTTATGGGCTATGAGCATGGCCATCTTACACATTTCTGATCCTCACTGAGAATCTCTGAAGAAAATGATCTCAATGTGTTTCACATCTCCTGCTCACTCTTAAGTTTTAGGATTCAAGATTTAAATGATCAAAAAAGCCTTAAAAAATATGGACATGGCCACAAACGCTGCCATCCTGAACTGTGGCCCTGTCTGACCCCAAGCTCACAGGCAGCTGCAGTACTCTTGGCAAGACCTGTGTTGGAGGCAAGAAGGCAGAAGAGCAAGGAGCAGCAGAGCAACGCTGGCTTCTTAAAGATCTTTCCTGGGACCATCTTGGTAGCTTCTGCTGATATCTCAGTTCTGCTCAGAAATGCATGGCACTGTTCCTTCTAGCTGCAAGGGAGGCTGGAAGTAGAGGTTTTTTTTTTTTTTTTTCTTTTCTTTTCTTTTCTTTTTTGATTGGATATATTGCTATCTGTGCAAAGTGGGGTTCTGTTAGTAAAGCTGAAGAGAGCGGATAGGGACGACTTGGTGATGTGTAGTATCTGTCAGACATATATTGTCCTTTCAAAAAATAACAACTGTGTGTGTGTGTGTGCGTGCGTGTATGTGTGTGTACTCATATATGCATGTACCTAAAAGCCTTAGTATACCGACTTAAGTATACATAAAAGCTTTAGTGTATATAAGGTTATATATATGCATATATATATGTATGTATGTGTGCATGCATATATATACACACATGTATACACAACACACACACACACACACACACACACACATATACACCTTAAGGAAAAAGTCACAGGGCAAGACGTGCCTGTGTAAATGAGGGAGTGATAAAATCAATAGATTTCTCCCAGCCACAATCATTAAGTTGCTGAAAATTATAAACATTTAAAATCTCTGGAACTTGTCCTAAAGCTATACAGCAAATGCAAAACCACTTATCTAAGGCAATCTGCTAAACCTTCTTGGGAGCTGGTGACATTTAGTGCTCCCCAGCTCAGCCTGGGAAAGACCCTGGCTCTTCCCCCAGTGCTCATTTCTCTGCGTCAGGTACAGGCTGGGTCCTGACCTGATGATGGATTTTAGAGCTGTTTTGTCTCATGGCTTTTGCTTTTGTTCTGGTTTTAAAAACAGAGACTACTTTCAAGGGCAACTCCTTTGATTCTCCTTGGTTTGTAAAGCCCAGCCTCCCCATTAGGACAGAAAGCAAAGAATGGGACCAAGAATTGAGACTGCCAGGTTTGGTTTCTCACTGTGACTTGGATAAGTCACTTCCTCTCTCTAGATGTCTGCTTCCTTGAGAGAGAACAAAGAAAAGCCATCTTAGGAAGCAGGATGACATCTCATGACTGTCACCAAACTTGAGGATCATGATCTAATGATCTGACCCTGCTCTTCCCACAACCTTCCCCTCCTCACTTCTTTTCTTCTTGCCTCTCATAAGTGCCTCTCATATTCTCTCTCTCTCTTTCTCTCTAGCTTTTAAAGTGCTTAGCTATGTGCAGTGGCACACACCTGTGATCCCAGCGACTTGGGAGGCTGAGACAGGAGGACTGAGTTTAAAGCCAGCCTCAGCAACTTAGCAAGGCCCTAAGCAACTCAGCAAGACCCTGTCTCAAAATAAAAAATAAAAAGGGCTGGGACTGTGGTTCAGTGGTTAAGCACCCCTGGGTTCATTCCCCAGTACAAAAAATAAAATTGCTTACTGCCTGAAAATCTCTGGCAGATGCATTAGAGTGTGGGGGATAAGGATTTGTTATAGTTGGTTAGTTTCTAATGCCTGCATCATACTAGATGGCTTAAGAAGAAAGCTCAAAAGGAGATCTAAGACCTGCAACTGGGAGGAAATGGAGGCAATAAAACAATTCATACCAAAATAGAATCTGTGAACAAAAAGAGCAGGGTTGATATAAAGAAGAACAACATGTTATCATTTTCAGGAAAATGAATGGAACTGGAGGACATTGTGTTAAGTGAAATAAGCCCAACTCAGAAAGAAAGCATCGTGGGCTTCCCCTCATGTGTGGAAATTAGTTGGAAAAAAGGAAGGAAGGAAGAAAGAGAAGAAAAGAAAAGGACATCATGAAAGTAGAAGAGGATGGGGGGAGTTGGACAGTGAAATGGTCACAGGATACCGTGTGAGTATAGTGTACCACAATGGAAGCCATCACTCCGTGTGATCGATGCACACCGATAAAAAATAAAATAAAATTTAAAAAGAGTAGGGCTGAGGCAGAGTTCCAAGTTGAGGGGTGGATTAGTAGGTACTTTGTTTCCTCCCTGATCCTCTTTGTCCTTCCGTTCTTGGGCATGAGAGGGCATGAAAGAGAAATGACCTTCAGCACCTGCCATGTCTCAGCCCCAGGACTGCTTCAGTATAAATTCAGTTTACCAGACTTCAGTCACTTGCCCAGGACTCTCATGAGCTTTACTACAACTGCACGCCAATTATTTTCTTTAAATCAGCCTCCCCTGCTTTTTTTTTCTTTAACTTGCAGACCTACCTTAGCCCTGTACCAACTGATGACATCCGTAAAGGACTTCAGCATGGTCTTGTTATCTAAGACATAAAATAAACATGTGACTGTTAGAATTAAAAAATTTTTGTCCCCAGGTCACAGTGACATGTGCCACACTCTGGAGTCCATCAGTGATAGCTCATTCAGCCCTTGCAAGTGCCCTACCAGGTAGGGATTATTGTACTTAGCCTACAAATAAAGAAACTAAGGTTCAGAGAGTTTAAGTAACTTGCCCAAGATCACAAAACCAGCAAAGGCGGAACAAGACTCGAAACCACCCTTGTCTCCAAGTCCTGTGCTCTTTCTTCTAGCCCTGCCCTTCGGTGAGGAGGGAGGAAGAAAAGAACAATACAGAAGCAAGATCTGTCCATAGAGATTTGGGTTTGGGACCAAATTGCTTGTGCAGTCCTTACAAAGAGCCAAGCCCTGGCGCCCATTTTTCCCTCCCCAGCAGACTCCTTGGTTCCTTCAGCACCATGAAGTTGTGTCTGGCATAGGATGGCACAATCCTGATGCTTTTCTGTGTTTGTCAAGTGGTGGCTTCTTCCAGGGGCAGCTCGTGCCAGGCTGTCCTGGTTGGAGGCTCCTGGAAGCCTTCCTAATCCCTGCCCTTTCAGATTCTAACCCAGCCTTTCCACTCACCATCCCTCAGGCCCTGCCTTCCTGTTTGCTTCTTGCCTGGGCAAACGCAGGGCTTTGCCTGCAAGTCGGGCCTTGGGGATGGGTTTGCTATTTTAAGTAGTAGATTTACGATTGTGGGCATTCATTCTGAAACAACTTGGAAGCATTCTTTTATCTTCTCTTTTCACCAAGAGTAACCAGAGGACTCAGCAACTCAGCACAGAGGACTCACATGCTTGGCAAAGAAGGGCAGGATTCTCTGCCGCCTCCCGCCTTGGTCTCCCTATCAAAGGGCCTGCTGGGGTGTGGTCCTTCCATGAAATGATGGTTAGGACCATGTGAGGACTTGGATGCCACTTGCCTCTGCTACACATGCTGCACTGCCAGCAGCGGGCTCTGAGTTTGGGGGGTAAGGATAGAAGGTAGAAGAGTGTAGGAGTAAGGGGGGAGAAGAACTAAAGTATATCACGGGCTTGCATATGCCAAACACTGTCCCATACACTTCACATCTGTTACCTCGCTTAATGCTCTCAGCAACCTACAACCATTACAAATAGGTATCATCAGGCTCATGTTAAAGGTGAGGAACTCCAAAAGGGGAAAATTAAGGAGCTCACTTAAGGCAATGTGGTTACTAAATGGCAGAGTCAAGATTTGAACCCAGGTCTGCCTGATTCCAAAGTTCACACTTTTTTTTCCCACTACCGTACCAGGCCGCCTCATTTCTAGATGAGATAAAGGAGTTTAAAAGGAGACTTCTAAGTCTCTTGTTCAGTATTTCCCAGGTTTTATGTCTCAGAACCCCAACTCTTCAGATCTGAGGAGAAGACCAAACAAATTCAAAGGAAGATGGTTCAGATAAAATTAAATGATGCCTTTACTAGAGCTGCTCAGAGCCTTTCAAATTCTAATGTGCACGTGAACCTCCAAAGGGAGATGCAGAGAGTCACAGCACCCAAATCACACAGGGACACTATTTGTTTCCATGCAAAACTGCCAAGAAATCAGTGTTTTATAAATCATTTGGAAAATGTTTATCAAACAGACTTTATTTTAGGTATTAAAAGGGAGGCAGGACACTTGCCTAAGTAATATGACAAGCTAAAGCCAGGCATTTCCAAACACACCATGGCCTTACTCCTCCTATACTGTCTGCTGGTCGCAATGGACTCTGCGGGATTCATCAGTCATGAAGAATGAGGTAAATGCCCACTACCTGCCAGACACTGGGGTAAACAAGGCATCAGAACAAGACACAGTGGAGAGGCCACCAACGACCATGTGGTGGTGGTGTTGAGGCCATGACTTGGGTGATAGAAAATCGTCCATGAGAACTAAGCAGGGAAAAGCTCCCAGTTACTACAAGGTGCCAGGATGCCTCAGGAGCACCTGTGACACCTTCCCCCCTTCCCCACTTCCCTTATAAATAGCAGAGCCATTTTTGGATTCCATCTCCAGTCCAGTCCTTATCCCTCTTTTTTTTGTCACGATAAAAGGAACAATGGGCATAGTTCGATATTCCTTTGGATTCTGTTAACATTGGAAGAAATCTCTCTGCCAGATCCGGTAAGCAGATTCCTGGAGTGCCTGATTGCAGAGAGATCACAGAGTGTCAGGGCAGAAAGAGATCTTTGTGACTAGCTAACCCAAACCACATTATAAACAGGGAAGTGACGCTGGAAGGTAAGGAGTTGACATGGTCTCCTTGTCCTGGAGGTCCAGCATGGTTTACCTGCTCTACTGGTCGACCCACAGTTTATGTTCATTCAACTTAAGTTATGCAAAACAGAAAGTCGAAATGTAGTGTGAGTCTGTTTCCCAGCTATGGGGAATGATGAAGGAGGGGAAGCCCCCATGTCTTCCTGCTACAGAACCTTCATAGAAGATTCTAGAAAACGCAAGGCTGGCTGTCTGGATTTCAGGTGTGGTTACTGGGTCCTTTCCTAGTCTCTACCTCAGTGACACTGTATGCCTTTGGGTGGGTCACTCATTCTCTCTGAGCCTGTTTATTAATGTACAAGAAGGAGGAATTTGGGTTTGAGATGCTTCTTTTAACTCTAAAGGATGCTCTGTGGAAGAGATTATGGCCAGAACACTGCCAACCACTCCATGCCTCCCACTCCCCTGCTCTGCCCACTCACATTTTTAATCCCTGACCATTTACTGGGCACACTTTCTCTCTGGGGGCTGGAGAACTTGTGTTCAGGAGACTCCAGGCCCAGGATGGGTGGACCTTGCTGCTGGCAAAGCACAAATTACACTAACTTTCTGGGACAGGAGTGGGCCTGATGGGGCAGCTTCCTGACAGCAAGGAGTCAGCTGCCCCTGAGGGGTTCTGGGAAGTGTACCCCTGACCCTGTGCCCACAGCCACAAGGTAGGCCAGGGCCCAGCCCAATAGGCTCTGGTGCTGAGGGATTGAAATGGTGCTGCCAGTTGACACCCCAGCATAGGCCCTGGTCAGGGGCCCTCGCAGTTCTCAAGCATCTGTCCCTGAGACCAGAGCACATCCCTCCATCTTGCACTCCCTCCCCACTTGGTGGACATGTTTTTGGAGGGCAGAATCAAGTGCTGAGTTGCTATCCTAGAAGAACTTCCCTCTGCAACCCAGCCTTTCTCTAGAGTCCTGAAACTCAGACAGAAAGATGGTCTTGATGGCGATGGTTCTGGAAACCCAATCCTTTCTGGAATGTTGTCAGTGACTACCCTCTGACTGGAGAGAATTAGTTGATGAGGACAGAAGCGTCATGATTAGTAGTTGATGAACTGTCACACCGAAGAGGAATTAGCTTTTGAATGAGCTCCCAGGTAGAAGTACCTGGATAGCTGGTTTGGATTTAGTGCAAAAACTTTCTAGAACTTGGATGAAGGAAAATTGGACTTCAAGGGACCATGGCTTTGTCTACCACTGAAGAACAAATGGAAGTTCAATGACAGTGGCAGAAATGTCTTGGAGACAGTTGGCAGCCTGGCTAGGGTCAGGGTGTTATACTGGAAGGTCAATTTAAGGTCCCTTCAATTTAGAGAACTGAGTTATGGACAATTCCTGATAAGAAGGTGCTTGGCCTTCTTAGCAGATGTGATCCAGGGGTGCCTGAATCCTTCCTGAGACAAAACAAGTTATACGCTTCTCCAAACGCTGCTGGATTTATAGAAACCACCTCCTTTCTCTTGCCCCTGACTTTCATGCTTTCCTCCTTGAGGTTTTAGTAATAAACACCTTTGAAGCCATTTCTAAAGATCCTGGTTTCCTTCTTCAATCTTGAATTTCCTGGGGCATAAACAAACTCTGTCCACTGAGACATCAGGTTCATGGATTGGGATTTCAGTACCAGGTGCTCTTTGGGGTATTATTTTCAGTATCTATGTTTTCTGATTCCTTTGCCAAGTTGGCATTGTTTTATATTTGCTCATAGATTAACTCTTCTGTATTGATTTCTTGATGAGATAATTAGAAATTTGGCTACTGTTCCCTACTGTCTTTCTCAGCCTTGGGCTACTTGAGAAACAGAATACTAATTTAGTATTTTTCTGACTCTTCCAGAGGAAGTGAATAATGATATGATTTATAGCACTGTGAGTGATAGAATGATTAGAGAGAACTGAGATGCTCCCAACTCCCAATTTGGTGGAAAACAATGCAGAGAAAGTACAACTCTTTCCCCTGGTAACATTCCATGGTGCTTGTCCAACAACCAGATATCAAGGGAGAACTTATACAGGAATATGATCAGACTTGAACTCAGAAAATATGGGTTTCCATCATATTTCTCTTACTGGGACAAACCACTCAACAACCACTTTGGGCTTCAGGAGAGGGAGTTGTTTTTGACTCAACAAATATGTGATTCCCTGCAATGAACAGGGCGTTTGCTGTCCACCTGATGGAACTGCTCAGTGCATGAATTGATTGAGGTGTGACTGTGAAAAAGTTTTGTAAACTACAAAATACACAGTGGAATCAGGGTTGATATATTAAAGATGCAATTGTGGAGTTTTTTTTTTTTTTTTTTTTTTTTTTTTTTCATTTCTAGTAAAGATCCTATGCCCAGTTCTAGGGAAGTGTTTCTTTGCAATGATCTCACTTCTTTTGTGTCTGATAGCACCCAAAATACAGATGCTCCTCACTTGCTTTTGTGTCTGATAGCACCCAAAATACAGATGGAGTTGCATGCCAATAAACCCATTGTAAGTTGAATGGGTTGAAAGGAAATTGATGCTATGCTTGCATCAGCCGAGAAAGTCTGTTTAACTGCCAGACCTCTCTAGTCACACATACTCTTCTAAGAAGCTCCACACTGCTTTTTGTTGTTGTTGTTGTTCTGGGGATGCTCAGGAAGGCAGTGAGATGCAGGGAAGATATACAAAAGCAGAAAGCCAGGGCTCTTACCGACGTCATTGTCATTCATTTGTCCCATAGCCCTCATCTGCCTCTCTTTTTCTGAACTGAGTAGCATAACACAGAGCTCACCTACCACACAGAGCTGGTGAGTCTGCACTGTGAGAGGACTTTGTAAAGCTAACGACTCTGTCCTAATGTCAGGGCTCATGTTTTGGTGTGCATCCCCTGAAGTCGCATTAGCAGTTGTGATGTCTTACCTGTCTCTGTGCAGGACAAATATTAATGCTGGCTCAGTCTGCAACCAAAAGTGATAGGATCTGATATTCTGATCATTATCTATTTAATAAGTTTCCAACTCTCTCTCTCCTTCTAAATACTTGATGATGTCATTTTCCTAGCTTGGAAGTGAAAAACTGATTTCACCCCAGACCCCTGCGTGGAATGGTGAGGCTCAGCCAGGACCTTGGATACGTACATCCTTCTCCTTTGTCTGTGTAAGCTGCTGTTGTTCCTAAGTCATGGCCACCTACGAATTCATGAATGTGGCTCTCTATTTCCAGGCCTAATGACGGTAAGAAGTCCCCGCACCCTCCTTGCCACACCTTCTAGACATCCTCCCACAGTTCAATCTACTGATAGATGGCAGCGATTATTTAGCACATATAAAGCTCTTGGAATTTATGACTTGTTTTATTAGTCCTTCCTTAGAACCTCCCTAAAAGGATGGCGAGCAAGACACTGGTGAAGAAATAGAGTTCCCGGTGACACCATGAGAATGACAAATCACTGTTTCCGTGGATAAGACAAGTGTAATTAATTCCTCTAGTAAAATCCTACAGGGTTGGTTGGTTTTGACATTAATAATAGATTGTGGGAGCACCGGCCACAGAATCAATGAAAGTGATTGGTGCCAATGGCCTCTGAAGACTCTACCAGTGAGCTAATGATTTCCAGAGGCACTTTCCTCTGACTGCTGCAAATATTTCTTTCCTTCCTAGATGGGTATCTTAATTTTTTCCAAGGTGGGACAGGGAGACGGAGGCCCTGAGAAGGAACGTGACTTGCCGTAAGTTACCAGGTTGAGTTGGCTGCAGATCTGAGATCACGACAGTTGGCACAAAGCAGGAACTCAATAAATATTTAATGAATAAAAGGCTGAATGAACTCAGGTCTACTGTTCACTTTTCTCTCCTGGGTACAATCTACAAAAAGGTACCTGGATTCCTGCCGTGTTTTCTGGGTTGAAGGAACTTCCCTCAAGACTTATGACGTCCTTTCCCCAGGCCACATGTGGCTAAAAGGCACTGGAAATGTGATTGTTCAAATTGGGATGAATTTTACGTCAACCTCAAATTTCGAAGGCTTATGGTGAGAAATGACAGGAGAATATCTCATTAGTAGTTTTTGTATTGATTATATGTTGAAATGCTAATAGCTTACGTATGCTGAGTTGATGAAATTATAGAAACAAATTATACCTGTTTCTTTTTACTTTCTTGATGTGGTTAAAAGAATATTTAAATATGCATTTACAGCTTGCATTAAAGATCTATCAGACAGCACTCTATAAGGTTCATCTGTGGACATTTTTGGAAAAGAATTACATATTGATTTGTTAAAGTTTCAATAAAAATAATTTCTTCTGACTAGCTAAGAACCCAGGAAACAAAGATAAGGGTAACAATTAATTTTATTTTCAAAAACAACAAAGAACAACAATCTCTCTCTCTTTTCCCTACCATAATCCTTTCCTGTGAGTTTTAATGCAGGGTCCTCAATCTCATAAATGAAAATCTACACAGGTGACTCTACCTGGTGGGCTGGCTGGCCAACCAACCCAGGAAGTCACACAGCTCATCAGAATTGCCACCATTCCAATCTACACAGGTACAGGAGTCATGTGTGAACTGAGGAAGTACTTCTGTAGCATACTTTTGATGAACCAGTTTTCATAAAAATAATTACCTCAATAACTAACATTTTATAGCTATTTTCAATTTATGAAATGCTTTCACATATTATCACCTTTCATTCCCAGAACATTTTTGTGATATGGGCAGTATTATAATCCCATTTGACAGATAAAGACACTAAAAGAGGATAGGAGGCTTGCTCACGATCACACAGCTAGAATGTGGTAGATCTGGTTTTAAAGCTCGGTCTTCTACTACTAGGGCCTTAACCATAATCCAGTGTGTGACCTTTGCTGGCCTGACCTGCCTCAGTGGCCCCACGTCATCCTTCTTTGCAGTATCTCTAGCATAGATCAACAGTGGAGGAAGCAAGGAGAGGTTTAAGAAGTTGTAAGAAGAAACAAACTTGGGGAATACAGGTGGCTCCCAATTTATAATCATTCAATTCACAATTTTTCAACTTTAAGATAGTATGAGCCAGGCACAGTGGTGCATGCCTGTAATCTTGGTAGCTCGGGAGGCTGAGGCAGGAGGATCATGAGTTTGAAGCCAGCCTCAGCAACTTAGTGAGGCCCTAAGCAACTCAAGGAGATCCTGTCTCTAAATAAAATATTAAAAAGATGTGGGATGTGGTTCAGTGGTAAAGCACCCCTGAATTCATTCCCTCATACAAAAAAAAAAAAAAAAAAGTGTGAAACTGACATGTATTCGTAGAAACCATATTTTGAATTTTGAGCTGGTCTAGTGCAGGATGATCCTCCCTTGCAATGATGGGCAGCAGCAGCTGCCAACCCCAGCTCCAGCCAGCCCTGGGGTCACCAGTGGGAGCAGCCAATGCTCTGCGATACCCTGTATTGCTGAACTATGATGTGCGATAGGTCAGGTGCATTAAATGCATTTTCAACTTATATTTTCAGTTCACCAAGGGTTTATCAGGTAATCTATCATAAATAGGGAAATATCTTGAAGATAAATTTTGCTATGACCACACCATAATGCCACTGTTAATTATCTTTTATGCCACTGCACACAGAAGAGGAAGAGCTACTGTGGGAAAGTCCTTATGGGTGTCAGTTCTACCTGCTGCTGGCCGGAGGGGAGGTACTATTTCCATCTGGGAGAAGTGAAGAACCCGAGGCTCAGAGACATTAAGCCCAGTGCCCATTCTGCCACCCTCGTTTGCTTCTGGGAATCAATATGCAAATCATATGCATGTTATTCTTGCTATTTTTTGTCTTTATTCATTATTTCATAATTAGCTCAATATTTTATACACTTCTATTTTCCTTTGGTTTGTTCGATTTTCTTTCTTTTTTTTTAATTTTTAATTTTAATTAAAAATCATAAATTTACATAGGGCAATGTTGTTTGATTCATTTTGTTATTTTTTCCCCTTCCCCCCTCCCCTCCCACCCCTCTTTTCCCTCTATACATTCCTTTCTTCCTCATTCTTACCACCCTCCTTATCCCTAACCCTAAACCTAACCCTAACCCTAACACTAACCCCTCCTACCTCCCACCCCCGTATGTCCTCATCCACTTATCAGTGAGATCATTCGTCCTTTAGTTTTTTGAGATTGGCTTATCTCACTTAGCATGATACCCTCCAATTTCATCCATTTGCCTGCAAATGCCATAATTTTGTCATTCCTCATGGCGGAGTAATATTCCATTGTATATATGTGCCACAGTTTCTTTATCCATTCATCAACTGAAGGGCATCTGGGTTGGTTCCACAATCTGGCTATAGTGAATTGAGCAGCTATGAACATTGATGTGGCTGTATCTCTATAGTATGCTGATTTTAAGTCCTTTGGGTATAGGCCAAGGAGTGGGATAGCTGGGTCAAATGGTGGTTCCATTCCAAGCTTTCTGAGGAATCTCCATACTGCTTTCCAGAGTGGCTGCACTAGTTTGCAACCCCACCAGCAATGTATGAGTGTACCTTTTTCCCCACATCCTCGCCAACACCTATTGTTGCTTATGTTCTTGATAATCGCCATTCTAATTGGGGTGAGATGAAATCTTAGGGTAGTTTTGATTTGCATTTCTCTTATTACTAGAGATGTTGAACATTTTTTCATATATCTGTTGATTGCTTGTATATCTTCTTCTGTGAAGTGTCTGTTCATTTCCTTAGCCCATTTGTTGATTGGATTATTTGTATTCTTGGTGTAGAGTTTTTTGAGTTCTTTATAGATTCGGAATATTAGCGCTCTATCTGAAGTATGATTGGCAAAGATATTCTCCCACTCTGTAGGCTCTCTCTTCACATTACTGATTGTTTCCTTTGCTGAGAGAAAGCTTTTTAGTTTGAATCTATCCCAGTTGTTGATTCTTGCTTTTATTTCTTGGGCTATGGGAGTCCTGTTAAGGAAGTCTGCTCCTAAGCCAACAAGTTGAAGGTTTGGGCCTACTTTTTCTTCTATAAGATGCAGGGTCTCTGGTCTGATTCCGAGGTCCTTGATCCATTGTGAGTTGAGTTTTGTGTAGGGTGAGAGATAAGGGTTTAATTTCATTCTGTTGCATATGGTTTTCCAGTTTTCCCAGCACCATTTGTTGAAGAGGCTATCTTTTCTCCATTGCATATTTTTGGCCCCTTTGTCTAGTATGAGAAAATTGTATTTATTTGGGTTTGTGTCCGTGTCCTCTATTCTGTACCATTGATCTACCTGTCTATTTTGGTACCAATACCATGCCGTTTTTGTTACTATTGCTTTGTAATAGAGTTGAAGATCTGGTATTGCGATACCACCTGCTTCGCTCTTTCTACTGAGGATTGCTTTAGCTATTCTGGGTTTCTTATTCTTCCAGATGAATTTCATAATTGCTTGCTCTATTTCTGTAAGGTACATCATTGGGATTTTAATTGGAATTGCATTGAATCTATATAGCACTTTTGGTAGTATGGCCATTTTGACAATATTAATTCTTCCTATCCATGAACATGGGAGATCTTTCCATCTTCTAAGGTTTTCTTTAATTTCTTTCTTTAGTGTTCTGTTGTTCTCATTGTAGAGGTCTTTCACCTCTTTTGTGAGATTGATTCCCAAGTATTTTATTTTTTTTGATGCTATTGTGAATGGGGTAGTTTTCCTAATTTCTCTTTCTGAAGATTCATCACTTATGTATAAAAATGCGTTGGATTTATGAACATTGATCTTGTAACCTGCTATTTTACTGAATTCACTTATGAGTTCTAAGAGTTTTCTGGTGGAATTTCCAGGTTCCTCTAAATATATAATCATGTCATCAGCGAACAGGGATAGTTTGAGTTCCTCTTTTCCAATTCGTATCCCTTTAATTTCTTTGGTTTGTCTAATTGCTCTGGCTAGAGTCTCAAGAACAATGTTGAATAGAAGTGGTGAAAGAGGGCATCCCTGCCTTGTTCCAGTTTTTAGGGGGAATGCTTTCAGTTTTTCACCATTTAGAATGATATTGGCCATGGGCTTAGCATAGATGGCCTTCACAATGTTAAGGAATGATCCCACTACCCCAATTTTTTCTAGTGTTTTGAACATGAAGGGATGCTGTATTTTATCGAATGCTTTTTCTGCATCTATTGAAATAATCATGTGATTCTTAACTTTTAGTCTGTTGATATGGTGAATGACATTTATTGATTTCCGGATGTTGAACCAACCTTGCATCCCTGGGATAAAACCCACTTGATGGTGATGCACTATCTTTTTAATATATTTTTGTATGCGATTTGCTAAAATTTTGTTGAGAATTTTTGTGTCGATGTTCATTAAGGATATTGGTCTGAAATTTTCTTTCCTCGATGTATCTCTGTCTGATTTAGGTATCAGGGTGATATTGGCTTCATAGAATGAGTTTGGGAGGGTTCCCTCCTCTTCTATTTTATGGAATACTTTGAGAAGTATTGGAATGAGCTCTTCTTTAAAGGTTTTGTAGAACTCAGCTGAGAACCCATCTGGTCCCGGACTTTTCTTTGTTGGTAGGCTTTTGATGACCTCTTCTATTTCATTGCTTGAAATTGATTTATTTAAGTTGTGTATGTCTTCCTCGTTCAGTTTAGGTAATTCATATGTCTCTAGAAACTTGTTGATGTCTTCGAGGTTTTCTGTTTTGTTGGAGTATAGATTTTCAAAATAGCTTCTAATTATGTTTTGTATTTCACTCGTGTCTGTTGTGATATTTCCTTGTTCATTCCGAATTTTAGTAATTTGAGTTTTCTCCCTTTTTCTCTTTGTTAGCGTGGCTAAGGGTTTATCAATTTTGTTTATTTTTTCAAAGAACCAATTATTTATTTTGTCAATTTTTTGTATTGTTTCTTTTGTTTCAATTTCATTGATTTCAGCTCTGAGTTTAACTATTTCCTGTCTTCTACTACTTTTGGTGCTGGTCTGCTCTTCTTTTTCTAGGGCTTTGAGCTGTAGTGTTAAGTCGTTTATTTGTTGATTTCTACTTCTTTTGTTGAATGCGCCCCATGAAATAAATCTTCCTTTCAGTACTGCTTTCATAGTGTCCCAGAGATTTTGATATGATGTGTCTTTGTTCTCATTTACTTCTAAGAATTTTTTAATTTCCCTCCTGATGTCTTCTGTTATCCATTCATCGTATAATAGTGTATTATTTAATCTCCAAGTATTGGAGAAGTTTCTGTTTTTTATTCTGTCATTTATTTCTAATTTCAGTCCATTATGATCTGATAGAGTACAAGGTAGTATCTCTATCTTCTTGTATTTGCTAACAGTAGCTTTGTGGCATAAAACATGGTCTATTTTAGAGAAGGATCCGTGTGCTGCTGAGAAGAAAGTGTATTCGTTCTTTGTTGGATGATATATTCTATATAAGTCGGTTAAGTCTAAATTGTTGATTGTGTTATTGAGATCTATGGTTTCTTTATTCAATTTTTGTTTGGACTATCTATCCAGCGGTGAGAGAGGTGTGTTAAAATCGCCTAGTATTATTGTGTTGTGGTCTATTTGATTTCTGGATTTGAGAAGGATTTGTTTGACGTACATGGATGAGCCAATGTTCGGGGCATAGATATTTATGATTGTTATGTCTTGCTGATTTATGCTTCCCTTAAGCAGTATGTAATGTCCTTCTTTATCCCTTCTGACTAGTTTTGGCTTAAAGTCCACATTATCTGAAATGAGGATGGATACTCCAGCTTTTTTGCTGTGTCCATGTGCATGGTATGTTTTTTCCCATCCTTTCACCTTCAGTCTATGGGTATCTCTTTCTATGAGATGGGTCTCTTGCAGGCAGCATATTGTTGGATTTTTCTTTTTAATCCAATCTGACAGTCTATGTCTTTTGATTGATGAGTTCAGGCCATTAACATTCAGGGTTATTATTGTGATATGATTTGTATTCCTAGTCATTGGACTCATTTTTGTTTTTTGACATGATTTGGTTTCTCCTTTATTTGGCTATTCCTTTAGGCTAGTTCCTCCCGTTGCTGATTTACATCATTGTTTTTCATCTCTTCCTCATGGAATATTTTGCTGAGAATGTTCTGTAATGCCGGCTTTCTTTTAGTAAATTCCTTTAGCTTTTGTTTATCGTGGAAGGATTTTATCTCATCGTCAAATCTGAAAGTAAGTTTTGCTGGGTATAAAATTCTTGGTTGGCATCCATTTTCTTTCAGGGCTTGGTAAATGTTGTTCCAGGCCCTTCTAGCTTTTAGGGTCTGGACTGAAAAATCTGCTGATATTCTTATTGGTTTCCCCCTGAATGTAATCTGATTCTTTTCTCTCGCGGCCTTTAAAATTCTGTCTTTATTTTGAATGTTAGGTATTTTCATAATAATGTGCCTTGGTGCAGGTCTGTTGTAATTTTGCATATTTGGAGTCCTATAAGCCTCTTGTACTTGGTTTTCCATTTCATTCTTGAGATTTGGGAAATTTTCTGATATTATTTCATTGAATAGATTGTTCATTCCTTTGGTTTGTTTCTCTAAGCCTTCCTCAATCCCAATTATTCTTAAATTTGGCCTTTTCGTAATATCCCATAATTCTTGTAGATTCTGTTCATGATTTCTTACCATCTTCTCTGTTTGGTCAACCTTGTTTTCAAGATTAAATATTTTGTCTTCAATATCTGAAGTTCTGTCTTCCAGGTGATCTATCCTATTGTTTATGCTTTCTATGGCGTTTTTAACTTGGTTTATTGTTTCCTTCATTTCAAGGATTTCCGTTTGGTTTTTTTTTCAGTATCTCTAACTCTTTATTGAAATGCTCTTTTGCCTCTGTTATTTGCTCTTTTAACTGTTGATTAGTGCGTTCATTTAATGCCTGCATTTGTTCTTTCATCTCCTCGTTTGCTTCCCTGATTGTTTTAATTATGTACATTCTGAACTCCCTTTCAGACATTTCGTCTGCTGTGCTGTCATTGGGTTTTATTGATATAGTATCTAGGTTTCTTCCCTTGTTTTCTCATATTGGTCAGATGTCAATGGGACTCTGTGATATTGTTGATTTCCTCTATTGGCTTATAGTGACCCTGTAGATTTCCAGTGTATCACCTACCAGCCTTCAGTAGCCAGAAGTCTTGGATTAATTTGATAATGCAGTGCTTCTGAAGAACGCTGCCCCTAGCCTGCTACTGGTTCCAGGGAGAGAGACCTGGAGAGGTCTCTTGTTGCACAGCCCTGGTTCCAGAGGCTGGTTGTAGGTTGGAGGTCTCCACTGGCTTGGGGACTTGTGGCTGGCTCTGTGTAGACAGGCTCTCACTGGGTGATTTGCCCCGAGAAGCTAGCCTAGAGAGGCTCTTCCCGCTGGAGGGGGGCTGGGCTGCTTGGGGAAGTCCCTGGCGCCCTGTGCTGGTCACTGAAGCAACCTGCGGGCGGGCCGGAGCTGGCAGCAGGGCGGGCCAGAGCTGGCCGTGCTGCTTCTGTGCAGAAGGGCTCTCACTGGGGGGCCTGTTCCGAGAGGCTGGAGGATCTGTCCCTGTGGGCGGAGCCCACCGCCAGACTGCACCGAGCTGCCTGGGGGAGACGCTATCTGCCCTGTCCCACTCTACTAAGCCACTCGAATCCGGGCCTGCCGCCCAGCTGAGCTTCGCTGGGTGGGGGAGACTCACCCCGTGGTTCTATCTTAGTCCGAGTCTCTCAATGCCTCCCCTTCTTGAATCCTGAGTTCTGGGACGACTGGAGATGCAGTCACCCTCTAGTCTGCCATCTTGGATCGCCCCTCGATTTTCTTTAACTTTTAAAAATGAAACATATTAGGCCCTTTTAAAAAATGTTGGTCATCTAACATGTCCTTAAGGTTATACATTTTCCTCCAAGCATCAAGTTCACTGCATTCATGGGTTTTGATAGTTCCATTATGTATGATGGTCTCAAAATTGATTTGATTAATCATAGTTCATTAATACTCTCTTTATAATTCAGTTCTAAATATTTTATAATTTCCACTGTGGTTTCTCTGAAACTCATAGATTATGTGCATGGAATAATTTTTTTTTTTTTACTTTCCAAAAATTGTATCTAGTTTTTAAATAGAGAAAATATGAGTCATGGGGTGTGACTGTGGGTGGTAGTGGGGGGCTAAGGGACAAGAGAAAATGTGAGAGCTGAGACAACTGTTCTATACCTGCAATGTGGCAGTTGATCCGTGGCTGCATACATTTGTTAAAACTTAGAGAAATGTGTATGAAAAAGAGCAAATTGCACTGTATGTTAATTATACCTGAATTTTTAAAAAATGAATTAAAAAACAAAGGCTTCCTGCCCTCTCCTGCCCTCTCCTGCCACCCAGACATCTTGTTTCTCTCCCTGAAGGTAACTATTGTTACCATTTTCTAAAGTGCATTTCTAGGGCTTTTAAAATGGATTCTCAAACGTATGCCTATTTTTTCAACACAAATGGTAACTATTATAAACCCTATTCTGCACTTCTTTTGCAAACCGAATACCTTGAAGATATTGTTCTACGGATTATTGAACACTGTTTTTGTCATTTCTAATTTTATTGCATTTTAGTCAAAGATCACAGGGTAGTCAAACAGTAGTTATTTTGTGCAAGAATAGGAAAGACACGTGTGGCTCTCTGTACAGAGAGCTACGAATTCAGGGAACATCTCACTTTCTCTACTTTGCTTGATGAACTTCAGGCTCAAAGGCAGTATCCTCTGTGTGGTTTCCATAGCAACTTTCATCGCTGCATCATGGTTGCTGTCTTTTTATCACACATCTCCTCTCTACTCTGTCCAGCAGTTTGCCTTAGCTCCCCCAGGGAGAAGGCCTGGACTTGATATTCCCAGGGCCTACCCAGTCCCTGAAGTCCCCAGACCCTCCCCGATCTGCTGACTATCAGCATGGGAAGAGGCCACAGAGGCCAAAATGTCCAGATATAATTGATCATGGCTCAGGAAATTCTGTTGTCATTTGAAGATTCAAATTTACATAGTAGGCTTAGAAATTAAAGATAAGACTTGTAAAGAGGAAGAAAACAGCTTTAGTCCTTAGGATTTCCTGGTAAATCCAGAACTTACAAATATATATCCATGATTTTATCCCTTACCAGAGCCAACTTTATTACAGGTATAAGGAAACTTAAAAATACCAAAAATTTTTTTTTTCTTAAAAGCCAACCCACCAAACAATATTTTGACTTTGGATATATCTTTTGCAAATCTCTGCATTCTACTCCAATTCACTGGGGATAATGGCCTTGAATACATGTACCTCGCTTTCTGGGAGATACCTGATCTGCTAGACACTACTGGAAAGCTTTAGGGAACTTGGGCAAAGTTTACTACTCACCTCTTTGAGTCCCTGCTTAAAATTCAACTGAAAAAAAATCAAGTTGACCTTCTGCTTAAGCTCTGGATATCATGAAGTCTGCTCTTACACCTTCTAAGTTAGAGAGGTCGTAGGAGAAGCTTGCCAAGATGTCATGAGTACAGTCTACCATGACCAAACTAAAAATTCTGTCATTATATTTTTGGGTTATGACAGTCAAACTGGGGATAAACAGGGAGTGAATGAGGTAGTTAATAATAATGCTCCTTCCTTGAAGTCTGCCTGTAGCTGGCAGATGTGGTAAAGAAAACCCTAGCGGGAAAGACTATTTATTAATCTATTTTCCACCTTCATCCAGAAAGTATTTAAAATGCTGAATCCTTGCATAGCCCCCACCATCAGCACCATGAGAGCTGATGGGGAAGTCAGTCTAAGTCTTGGTTTCCTCTTCCATGAAATGGAGGAAATTCCATTTATTTCACAAGTTATCAGAGTGACTGAAGGAGATGGTGGATAGAGATGTCAGTGATAGAGAAGATTCCTTCAACGATCACTGTGTTTGCCTCTGATTCAAAACAAAGGCCTCTGATTCTCCTATTCTAGTGATGAGGACAGTTTTTTATCTGTCTTAAAGGTCCTTAGATCTGAAAGAAAGTGTCCATCAGTGAACTTCCTAGTGGGCACCATGGCCATACCAAGTGTAATCATGGATGGGTAGAGGGCTTTAGACCACATGGAACACAGTAATGGCACCACCAGCTCCTTACACATCCATGCCCACCACTCCACCTGGGCGATTGGAACCTGCCCTTCACGCTCCACTCAGGCACCCCCCGCCCCAGGGAAGACTTCCTGGATGGGCGAGCCTCAGCTTTGACGTCTGCCAGAGCCTCCCACACCACCCACACTGCCCCTGCCTGTCTGCCGCCTCCTCCTCTCTGGTGGTTAAAGGGCAAAGTCTGCATCTTCGCTCCTTGCATCTCATGGGAGGTGTGGCTTCTGGCACAGGATGGACGTGCAGTCAGTGTTGACAGACTCAGATGAACTTTAAGTCATCGTTAAGAGCAGAGGGGTTCTAGTTCACAGAATCTGCTTTCTCAAAGTCTTCCCCCATCTCTGGACCAGACATGATCTCGCTTTACTCCGAAAACCCCAGGGTCACTTCTCACAGGACTTTCAGTGAGGCAGGTCACCCCCTGGGTCTGCCGAACACAATGCCCAAGCTCAGGCTCCGAGGAGCCCAACAGTGGTCGGGTGCTTTGAAGGATTGGAAGGGGAGACGCTACCTGGGGAACGGGCTAGAACCATTTATTAGCTTTATTTTATTTTACTATTTTTAGTTCATTAGAGCCGTGAGATCAAAATAATGGAAAAGAAATACAGAATCAAAAGAGTCAAATAATTGATTACAAGAAAAACTTGAATTAGAACTCAGGTCATGAGATATAAAACCGGTATGGAAAAAAGGATACGGAAAACAGATTATTGATGCTTGTGCCGCCTCATTTACTCTGGGTACAATGCTGTTAAAGTGAGATCCCACCATTTAACAGTATTGGTCTTTATTTTTTTAATGAAGTGCCTACCATATTACTCAGCACAGCACTTGGCACTCGGGAGTTACATTGATTTCGCCTTCCTCCTTTTCCTGGGGTCTCAGGAACACATTTCAGAGATGAGTCGGGATTAACTCTCGACTTCCTCCCTGCTCTGAAATGCCTGGCTGGTCACCAAGCTGATTTTTCTCCTGTGGAAGCTGAAATCCTTCCCACTGGCTTCCTGTGGACAGTAACACAGGCCTTGGTGATTTCCCAGCATCCTCTAGGACAGTGGTTCTCTCCCCCTGGGGTCACTGGAGAGCGTTCATAGATCCTTCTCTGTGCCCCCACGCCAGAAATCCTGATCTCTTCATGGGGCTTGTTCCCACTGACATACGTCACAGCAGGGGTCACTTTAGAGGGGAATAATACACCGTTGAGGAAGTTGAATCAAACGGCCTCCAGAATGCCGGTAGCCTGTAATTCCACACGTTGGCTCACAACCCCTACTGGTCCCAGGCATGCTGAGTCTTGGATGTTGGAGCGGAAGTGGCTATTGGAGGCCATCTGGCCCAGCCTCCTCGTTCTCAGATTGGGAAACTGAGGGCCCAGAGAAGGTATGTAGCTCAACAAGACCGGGACTTGAACCCGGGTCTCCTAATCCAAATGAACTAATTGCTAAGGTTCCGTATAAACGTACACTATCACCTGGAAGACGGCCACGCCAGAAAGCACAGTGTGTGCTCTGGCCAAAGCTGTTGGTGGCTGCTGTCCCGGCAATTATGAGCAGGGAAATTCTGAAGTCAGTGGAATGAGGAGGGTCCCGGGTGAGGAGGGGGCCCCTGGACAAGTTCCTTCTGTGATCCCCTTCTGGACAACGGAACAGAGGGCAGCGCCGTGATGACGGCACAGACCAAGACCAGCCGTCCTGAACTCCTCAGCCCGTCAGTCACCCAGTCCTGAGAGTCTGCCTCCTAAACTGATTTCTTGAGTTCATCCGTTTTCCCCATTCCCTCGGACACTGTCCTCGATCGGGCAGCTGTCCTTGCTGCCTGGACCACTGCCATAGTTTCCTCCCTCCCTCCCTGCGTCTCCCAGCCCATCCTCCACACCAAAGTCAAAGTCTTCTCTAGAATACAGACTTGTCACCCATCCCTCAAAACCGTCCAATGGCCTCCCTCTGGCCTCATTCCTCATCTGCTCCCCAGCTCTATCCTCACCCCTCAGGCTCTGGCCACTGAACGTTCCTCAGGAAAGCCCTCTCTGACTCCCTCAGGGGAGGGTTTTCCTAGTGTCCCCACAGCATTCTGAACTCCCGTTGTCACCACAGAAGGTCTTACGATGGCCCGTTGGTCTGAGTATCCTCCATCACAAGCCAGGGACTACTGCCTTCTTGGTCTTCTTGTGTCCCCTGGGCCAAGTACTGTGCTGGGTAATATGGAAGGCACTTTATTAAAAAAAATACTGAGATCATAAAATGGCGTGACCTTGATTTCACAGCCTGGCTACCCAGAGCCGGTGCGGTGGCTTGAGCACAAACCCCGAACGGTGTCCCCATCACCGAGCTCGTCAGCAGTCTGCTTCCGCATCCTTGTTTTGCTTTTTGTATCTTGTGATCTGAGCTCAATCTGAGTTTTCTTGCAATCAGTTATTTAGTTCATTTGACTTTATGGCTCTCGTGAACCAAAAAGGGAAAAATAATTAGAAATTCAAGAGCCCCTTTCCCCTTTCTCCTTCCCTGGTCAATGCCGCCCCTCTAAGAATCAGGAATCAGGAAGGACACAGTCTATGCTCCTCCTCAGACCTTCTCAGTCTGATGCAGGGATCATTTAACAAGCTATTAGAAAGATTTTATTATACCCGCACCCTGAAGTCCAAACAAATTCCTTCTGAGGTCAAAATCGCTCCTTTATGTGATGTATAACCCTGGGATCCTGGTGCATGATAGCCTGGGTACTCCAAGTACCTCCTTGTTCCAAGGCTGAATCCTGCCTGAGTAATGACCAGGACAGGTTTCCCCCACACCCTGTGTCACCTTGTGTGCTGGGGGGCGGGGGTGGAGAGGGAGGGGCAGGACGTGGCAGCTGAGGAAAGATGCCCATCCACACCCTAGCAACTTTGTTCATGGGCTGTGGCTGCCAGCTGGGGACCTGAGGCCCTCGGGCACAAAGCAGGCAGGAAGAAGGCGGTAGGAGAGAACCTCAGTCTCCCCACACCATCGCATACTCTGGTGGCTCCTCTTCATTTATCCATCTCAGCTTAATTTAAGAGTTCTAGGGCTCTCATTGCTCATGGCTGCCCCCACGGCAGCTCTGGAATCTACACTGGACCACAGAGCGGTATCAAAGCAGAAAAGAGGTTAGCCACCACCTTAGGACATGGCAGGGGACTACAGAGCAGCTGTCACACCCTCCCCAGGAAAGTCACTACTAGGGTCCCTTTCTGTCTACATGAGCTCATGATTCCCTTCTTAAAAGTGCAGGAAACATTAGTTCAAAATAAAGACATCTATCAACTTAATATAAATATGCCTGTCAATGGCTTCCTGGAACACACAGTTCCTGAGGTCCTTTTCTCCTTAGAGGCAATACAATTTAATCTGGACTTGTATGAGCAACTAATTTATACAAGCCTCCCTCCCACGATCCTCATCCCAAAGAAACGAGCCAAGTCTGCCTTCCCCAGAGCTTACCACACAGCTCAGGAGAGAAGACATGTGTACAAACAGTCCAAGAGAGAGTTGGGTAAATTCTACAACCCAACCCAGGACAGAGATAACAGGAAAAGATTGATTCTGCCTGAAAAGATCAGAAAGGTTTCTCAAAAGAGGCTACATCTGAGCTAGACCCTGAAGGAAGAATGGGATTTTGATGGCCAGTCTTCTCATTGGCTCTGTTGAGTAAGGCTAGGTTAGTTTGAGGCTTGAGTCCCAGAGAAGTGTCTTCCTAATCTCTACCATTGCTTAGGATGGTTTTGTAAAAAGCTGTGCCGTGGCTGAGGAACTTCTCTGTCTAGGGTTCAGTTTCCCCCTCTTGGCTTATTAGACTGAACTTGACTGGATGTCTGGCTCCTTCTTCTGCACTTTGTCCTCGTTAAAACCCAACACAATGCTGGGGACACAGTATGTCCCCCACAAAGGTATGCTGAGTGGAATTTAGAATTAGGATGTTCCGATCTCCAAGTTTCCTTCTAGGATTAACTTGTCCTCATGTCCCAGGACTCTGATACATTTTTCCAAAAAAGGAAAAAATAAAGATGCTGTAGATTTATATTTGAAAAAGTTTATTATAAAAATCACTTCTGCCAGGCGTGGTGGTACACATCCGTCATCCCAGCGGAGGCTGAGGCAGGAGGTCAGTGAGTTCAAAGCTAGCCTCAGCAACTTAGTGAGGTCCTAAGCAATTTAGTGAGACCATGTCTCTAAATAAAATACAAAATAGGGTTGAGGATGTGGCTTAGTGGTTGAGTGCCCTTGAGTGCAATCCCTGGTACCGACCTAACACCCTACCAAAAATAAAAATAAAAATAAAAAATCACTTCTATACAATCATGTTGGGGAAAACTACTATTTTATAGCAGATAAAGAAGGTAGGCAACCCAACAAAAAAATGGGAAAAAATTTGTTCAAGCCCTTCATAAAAGAGGGATATCCAAATTATCCAAATGCAAATATGTGTACCAAAAGGCACTCAACTTCATTAGTCACCAGGAAATGAAAATTAAAACCACAGTGTAATTCCACACCTATCCACCAGTATGGCTAAAATGAAAAGGAAAATAACATGTGTTAGCAAGGATGTGGGGCAACTAAAACTCTCATGTTGCTTGTAGGTGTAGAAAATAGAACAATGACCTTGGGAAAATGTTTGGCAGCAGCTCATAAAATGAATATATTCATATCCATGACTCAGCCAATTCCATTCCCAGATGTATACACGACAGAATTACATGCATTCACCAGATGACAGGTGCTGGGATGTCCATAGAAATATTCTTCCTAGTAGCCAAAGATGGCAAACAACCCACATTTCCGTCAACATCAGCATTGATAAGCTAATTGTTGTTTAGTCACACAACCAGAATACCACACAGCAAAGGGAATGAACATTCTTGCACAACATCATGGACAAATCTCATGTGCATTATAATGAACAAAATAGAACATTCTACGTGATTCGACAAATTTCCTTGTTTGAAGTCACGGTGGTGGTTATTCTTGAGGAGTGGGTTAATGAGAGGTCTTGGGGATTCTGGTGCCTCTTTCTTCTTGCTGTGGGTGGTATTTGCACAGATGTGTTCACTTTGTGAAAATTCACTGAGCTGTATCCAAGTTATTATTATGCACTTTTCTGGAATTATGTTATACCTCAATAATATTGACACTGAAAAAAAAAAAAAGCTTACCAGAACATGCTTTGGCTTCCTACCTACGTTTCAAACAACTGGAAAATCATGTGGGACAGGGGAGAGAGGAAGGGATGTTCCCTTTCTCTCATTGTCTCTTTTTAGAGATCAGTCATATTGTTTATTGAGCTATAATTTACATATGATAAAGTTCTTTGATTTTAAATGTAGAATTCAATGAACTTTGAAAAACCTACACTACAGTAATGAGACAGAATAGTTCCATTACCCCTGAAAATGTGCCCTTGTTCTCTATAACCAATCCTCTTACTAACCCCTGGTCACCACAGATCCACTTTGGAAACATCTCCATAGTTTTGTCCTTTCTAGAATTTCCTATAAATGGAGTCATGGGCTACTATCTTTTTGTTGTTGTTGTTATTGTTCTGGGAATTGAACCCAGGGGCACTTGACCACTGTGTCACATCCCCAGTCCTTTTTGTTTTTGATGTTGAGACAGGATCTCATTAACTGGCTCAGTCCCTCAATAAATTGCTGAGGCTGGCCTCATACTTGTAATCCTCCTGCCTCAGCCTCCTGAGTGATGGAGATTACAGGCATGCACCACCACACCCAGCCTAGGGTAGTATCTTTAAGAGTATTTTCTTTAGTTGTAACAGCATATAGTAGGTGACAATTGGGTTGAAGAGAATGTGTCACACTGCAGTTATATCCAAATACCACTCTACCCTGGCAAAACGCACAGGATCTTTCATGAGCGTCCTATGTTAAGGCAAGATTGACTGGTGAAAAGCAACATACCCCAAATTTAAAGGATTATGTGAAAGAGGAGTTGTGCCCCATGCAACCCTGGAAGGCAGAGCCAAGACTGGGGGCAGTGGCAGGGGGGCCATTGGCAGGATAAGGGGAAGGAGATTTCTCCTGTGGTGGGTGGGTGCTCAAGGACAGATAACTGGGGAAGAAAGTACTCCCAAGATGAGGGATGGGGAGAGGCTAGGGAGCAGGAGGGAGAGAGGAAGAGAAAGAAACATGTCTGTTTTAAAAATGAGTTGCAGCGGCAGAGAGGCAAGGGCTATATTCAAAGCATAAAGCGGACACTGTTACACCCTGTATGTGTAAAAAGTAATAAAACTCATATGCTCTTCTCTGCTCTGTCTGTCTTATGTCCATTCAGTTCCCAGACTCGGCGAAAGATCCCGCTCAGACCTAAGATGGGCAGAGTGATCCGCAGACATGTCACACATGCTGTTAGGACTCGTGCCTGGAGGACTTCAACTCAGCCCCTGCTGAATCCCCCAGGAGAAGCCTCCTGAAGTCTGCTGATTTTGCTCTGGATCCTCTCGCTGTGATAAACCAGAGCTATGAGTCAGAGGCTATGCTGTCTTGCGAGGCCTCCTGGTGATCACGGAACCTGGGGCTGTCTTGGCGTTAGGCAGCTGGTCAGCCACGAAAGGGCAGCTGAGCACCTCGGGGGCCTGACCTCAGGGCCGGGCACCTGGAAGGTGGGGCCTGGTGTGTCAAAACCTCCCCCAGCCATGCTCACATCCCCTCCAGAAAAAGGGTTGTCTGCAGACCATGTCACAGTCTGCCAGGTGGCCTGGGCCCTCCCTTACACCAAAACCACGTCACCACCTCCAATCGCCCTGGTAACCAAAACATGGAGACCCTCACAAAGAAAGCTGGTCGAGGGCTCTTCAAAGGGGAATAAGCCCATGAAGGGGGCAGGAAACTGAGGCAAAACTCTGAGCACCACACTGTCTTCTCTGGGAGGCAGTCCTTGCAGGTCCCTTGCTGTCAATCACAGGTCAATGGGCTGGGGTTGTGGCTCAGTTGTAGAGGCTTGCCTAGCACGTGTGAGGCCCTGGGTTCCATCCTCAGCACCCCATAAAAATAAATAAATTAAATAAAAGCATTGTGTCCATCTACAACTAAAAATAATTAAAAAAAAAAAAAAAAGAAAAGAAAAAAGAAAAAGGTCAAGAGGTGAACCCAAGTGGGACTCTGGAAACTTCCCTGGGACCCCCAATAAAACAAGAGCAGGAGGGGCGCGTCCTCCTGCTCCAAGAGGACCCACTCTTTCCCTCAAGGGTGTCCCCTTTTCCCTTCTAACTAACTCACGCCTGCTACTCTGAGCCACGTGTCTGAAAGCTTTCGGGTGTGAGCGTAGGAATGAGTGAAGAGGGAGCCGCCAGGGCTGCCTCAGCTTTGTGGCAGGCCTGTGACATCGGGGAGCCCAACAAGGACCATCAGAAGGGGGTCTCACTAGAAGGACCCTGACTCTGAAATTCGGTGAAAGTGCTTCTGGAAAAAGGAAGGATGAAGAGTGACCGGAGAAGAAGGACGCCCTGTGTCAGGGTGGTGTACAAGGTGGGCGGAGTTGTGGCAGAAGTTCACTTACACATTTGGAAATGTTGGCAGAGGTGCTTCAGAGGCCCAGTGGCCCTGGAGCCTCCTTCTCCAGCACGTCTGTATCTCTCCAATAGGTAAAAATGTCATCTTATTAACTGAGGAGAAGTAAAGGCATTTCAGAAGGTTTTCTTTAGGACTTAGAACACCATACAAGAGGGCGTCAGAGATGGAGGACTAGGTTGGAAAAACCGTTGGGAGGGAGTCGCAGCCTCCCCGGCCTCCACTCTCAGCAAGCAGAGGCCATTCTCAGTCTGGCTGATGGCGGTGGGGCCCCAATTCAGTCTGTTCCCAACTCCAGAGAATCAACTCGCTGGAGGCCCTGGCTGCTTTTGGCAGTGCTGGCCCAAGTCCCGGAGAGGGGGAAGTCCAGGCTGCTTGAGGTTTTTGGTTCTTTTTTTCCCCTACGATGGGAAGGCACAGGGCCCAGATCATTCCAAAAGGTGTGCTTTGGGCCGGCTAAAGACGGTAACGTCCCGATGGCTCTTTCCTCCAAGTCAGAGCAGGACACAATCCGTCCCTGGGAGCAAAACTCAGACCCGGAGAGGAAAGAAGGGGAAGGGGACAATGTCACCACTTCTTCACACCCTCCCCTCCTTGAGCTAAGATGGCAGCTGCAATGTTAACCTGGTACACGATAAGTTCACTGGTAGGGGTTTGAGTACATCTGCAATGTGAAGAAAAGGGATTTTTGTTGTTGTTTTTTAAATTTATCTTTTGGTACTGGGGATTGAACTCAGAGGCGCTTTACCACAAAATTACATCCTCAGACCTTTTTATATTTTTATTTTGAGACAGGGTCTCATTCAGTTGCTTAGGACCTCAGGAAGTTGCTGAGGCTAGCCTCGAAATAGAGATCCTCCTTCCTCAGCCTCCTGAGTTGCTGCCTAGGATGACAGGCATGCACACCATTCCCAGCATTGTTGTTGTTTTTAAATGGCTTTGTATTTTGTGGCTCTTGCATTTGTATGTTTGGTAAGAACCGATGTCAAGTGTTAGAGGCTTTTTAATTTCATAAATGCTAGGGTGCGCCTCTCAATCCAGGAAAGCAGAAAAACAAGTGTGAGACACAACTTCCTCGCTTTTTGGCCACTGATGAGCAAACCAAAATTTAAACTCTTGAGTGTTAGAAACAAGCTAAGTCTCCACACTGATGATATTTTACTATGAACTTTTTGGAGCCTCCAGACGAGGCAATGGACAGTGCTCACAGAGGAAGATGTTCTTTGGAGTTTTAAAAAAGGCGGTTTACAGTTGCTAAGGACCCTTTGTGAATCATATCAGATCTGGTTAAACCCTTTCAGCTGATGATTTTTTGACCCGCTGGGCATATTTTTGAGTGGGTCAACTCAGACTTTGAGAATGACAAGACATAAAGGGAAAAATAAAAGACAGAGGGCTTGGGCCCCAGCCCCTCGGGCCCTGTGGTCTTGCCTTTCTGGCTTTCTCCCAGGCCCCTCTGCAGTCCCGCAGGACCTGACTCTGAGCTGAGCCCCAAGGCCATCTGCTCGGTCATTTCAGCTGGTTCCTGCTGGGTTGAAATGAAGATGGGCCCAGGCTCTGTGATCAGGACTTGGGCTCTGGGGCTGTGGAAGACGCATGACGCTCCTTGGGGGTCACTAAACTGTGAGATCATCATGGATTCTGGGTGAATCACTCAGGTCACATTCAAACCTCCAGAGGAAAGTACTGTGCGCCAATGGGACCATCTGAAATGGAGCTCTTGGTAGGCCCGGGGTTTCTGCCATAGAGACCACGTGCTTTCTGCCTTGAGATTGCTACTAGGGCGCCCACCCCACAGACGCCAGTGACCCTTTCCACCGCTCCTGACAGGTGGACTCTCCACCACCTCTTGGAGATGCCCCCTGCATTGTGGGGATTAGCCTCAGGTTCCAGCAATGGACCCCACGACCTGACTCCCCTCGCCTCGCTCTGGGACACATGGCTTTGTGAGGCGGTTTGGTTACTGGTTGGGTGGCTTCTCACGCTCTCCATCTATCAGGTCACCCCCCCCCCCCTTAGGTGCCAACATGGCGCAGCCCGAGCTTCTCTTCCTGATTTTACTCCTCATATCTTCTTCCCGCTGGCCCGAACTCGCACCCAATCAGTGCTTGACACCCCACCCAGACCCCTAGCAACAAAGGCTCACCCAATCAACCATCGCCCCGTCCCCTAGCAACAAGGCTCACCCAATCAACCATTGCCCCACCCCCCAGCAACAAGGCTCTCCCAATCAACTCTCACCCCGTTTCATGCCCCAACCAATCAGCCTCTTCCCGGCCCTATATAAGTGTGTGCATTTTTAAAATAAAACGGAACTTCTCCAGTGATTAGCTTTGGACAGTGGCTCTGTGCACTTCTTTCACCATGTGAAGAGTCACATAAAGGCACACCTACAACAGGAACAAGACTCTTCTTGTTCAAGCTGAAGGGAGACGGTGCTGACCAAGAGTGTGTCCGCTGGCTCTCAGGACAAAGGAGAGAGCTACTTTTATTCCAGGAAAGGGTGGTAGGGGTGGCTGGGGTTTAGGAATGTTATTGGCCTTAGGTCCATTTCTTCTTCCCTGGGTGAGCACTTTCGCTTGGAGGAGGGGTGGTTGGCCTGTTCTGGTGCCATGTATTACATCTCTCATGTACAAACCCCTCGCCTTGGGATGCAGATGAGCTGCTGTAGCTGTTAAAATAACACATAGGGAGGAGTGGAGGAGAAAGGGCTCTGGAAATTTGCAGTTTCCATGATTCCTCAACAGTTTTATCCTTTATTTCTGTTGTTGAAGAAGTACAGGGAGGGGATCCTGACTTCAATCTTGCACCTGTTTTTTTGAGGTTGATAAGATGGAGCTTCAGAGTGAGCGAGGGTAGGGAAAGGCACACAGCATGCTCTGGATAGTTAGTTAAGGCAAGAGAGCAGGGAAAAGCACAGATCATGCCATAACAGCTAATAGGCTCTGAGTTAAGGCTCAGGAGAACATCTTCCCACTGACGGTCCCTCACTGTGTCATTCTAGTCTCGAGAGTTTTGTTTTGTCTTATTTTGGTACCAGGGATGGAAACCAGGAGTGCTTAACCACTGAGCAATGTCCCCAGCCCTTTTAATTTTTATTTTGAGACAGGGTCTCACTAAATTGCTAAGTTGGCCTCAAACTTGCAATCCTCCTGCCTCAGCCTCCCAACCTCCCAGATTATAGGCATGTACCGCCATACCTGGCCCACTCTTAGAGTTTTTACTCCCTTAATCTTAAGGGGCGCTGCTTTTCACTGGGAGTCCCTGACTGTCTCAATTTGATTATTAAATGCACTGGGCCTAGGAAATGAGTGATCTTTTTTCAGGTTGCTCAGAAATAAAAGGAATGGAAGGTTTTGTAAGCCCATGTTCATTTTTTTTTTTTTTTTTTTTTGTGGGAGTACTGGGGATTTAATCCAGGGGTATTTTACTACTGAGCCACATTCTCAGCCATTTTTGCGTTTTTTTAAATTTAGAGACAGGGTCTCGCTGAGTTGCTTAGGGCCTTGCTAAGCTGCTGAGGCTGGCTTTGAACTCGAAATCCCCAGCCTCAGCCTCCCAAGTCGCTGGGATTATAGGCATGTGTCACCACAGCTGGTTCATGTTGAAATTTTTTGGAAATTCAAGATTTCATTCTTGATCAATTCCTGAACATGATGTATCTTTGTATGAAAATGTTACGTTGCATCCAAATGCTTTTCAGTGAAAATGCTATTGTCTCTCTTCTATGCAGCTCTGTCTGGTGGAAGGTCTAGATGACAGGGGTGATCTTGACAATGTACAGTTCTGATTGCTAGGTTCTTGTTGCTGTGGTTGTTTCTGGTGCCAGAGACTGAACCCAGCGTGATCTTAAAGCAACAGAGGGAAAACAAAACCCTCAACACCCGGGGAGGTGCAGGGGCACAGAGGGCCCTGATGGTCTTTGTTACACAGCTCCAGGCCTGCCGTGAAGCTGAGGTAGCATGAAGGCCCCCTTCACCCCAGAGCTGTCCCCCTGGCGTGAGGTCCACACCTCCACCTCCAGATCCCGAGTCTGGATTCGGCTCCCTAGGCAGACCCTTGGGTTACAGGCAGAGGCCTGCTTCGAAGCTGAAGCAGCTGTGGAGGCCTGCCCTGAACCCTGATTTTTGCGATCATGCCAGAAAGATTTCAGACATGTCACTCAGAGTGACGGGCATGAGTTTATTAGAAGGGATAGGAAAAGGGAAAAGGGGACACCCTTGAGGAAGAGAGTGGGTCCTCTCAGAAGAGGAGGAGGATGTGCCTCTTCTGCTCTCCAGTTTTATTGGGGGTCTCAGGGAAGTTTCCAGAGAGTCCCACCCAGGTCCACCTCTTGACTTTTGATTGACAGCATGGGAACTGCCTGGCCCATCTCCCAGAGACCGTAGTGCTCAGAGTGGGAGGTTTTAAGGAAATTGAGTCCCTTGTTTTTGCCTCAGTTTCCTGCCCCCTTCATGGGCTTATTCCCCTTCGAAGAGCCCTCGGCCAGCTTTCTTTGTGAGGGTCTCCATGTTTTGGTCACCAGGGTGATTGGAGGTGGTGGCACGGTTTTGGTGTAAGGGAGGGTCCTTCTTCTTAAGGGGACGTGATCGTGACTGGGGGAGGTTTTCACGCACCAGGCCCCACCTTCCACCCTGGCTGTCAGCTCAGGCTCCCCGTGGTTCTGGTTGCCCTTTGCTGTCTTTTCCCTGCCCGCCCATCGCGGCTGACTCGCTAGCTGCCTGACAGTCTTTGTCTTTAGAACTCTTCCTGGAAGCTTCCTTTCTTCCTGAAGGAAAATGTTCCCGGCTGCCTTTCCAAGCTGCTGGGAGAGCTTTGAACTCAACGGACGACGGGCAGGCCTGTGATCACGCCTGACAGCTCAGGACGGCAGGGGGTGTGGTACAGCTGCAACAGTCCCCACGCAGAGTCAGTCACATACACTTGAGGACTGGTGTCACCTACAAGCAACAGGTTTGTAACGGACTGCCTGAGGCAGTGATGGCACTGAGGACTGAGCTGAGTTAATTAGACTGAAGGAGGCCTGTGATGGGAGGCCCCATGCTGGGCGCGCATGGGGAGTCCTGCCAACCTGTTCTGCCTACGGTCTGCCCTACTCGGAGCGCCCCATCTTCATCAGTCAGGATGCCCTGAAGACATGGGGCTGACCCGTAGCTCTATCACCACACTCTCTCCACCCTGGACAGCCTTCAGGTAAGCTGCCCCTCACTGCTAAGACCATCTGAAACCTCAGCGGGTGCCCCAGGACAGTGGGGACAGTTCACACCAACACCTGAGAACAGAGCCACTTGGCTTCCCGAGACGCATCTTTATGGTTCGTGGGATTTGCCGTAACCGGCTGCGTCCAGGACCCCTGAAGGACGTAACAGTGTTGACCTCACACTGCTGCCTGGGATCCTAGTGAAAATAACAGAGCCGTGAAGACCCTTGGCCGAGGCCGAGGGACTGACTCCAGAGAAAAAGGTCAGCCTAGCAGGCCAGAGTCTGCCATTCTTAGACCCACGTGGGGTTTGGCGTTGACTGAGGTTTGGGAACATGGGTTTGGGAAGGGACCCCAGTCCTTCCTGAGGATAAGAGTAGCTTGTTGTGCTAAACGTTTTGTGTTAATGAGGAGGTTTGTGCTAAAGTCTTGCTTTCCTTTTGGGAATCTGGAATTTTGTATGTGCCAAGCCAACGTGCCTATGTGGCTAGATCTTAAGAACATTCTGGATGTCTAGGCTCAGGTGACGTTTCCTGCTAAATGAGATGTGACATTTTTTTTTTTTTTTTAAACCTGGAAGAATTAGTATGTTCTGTATGACGTTACTGGGAAAAAAATTCCTTTTTTTTTTTTTTTTTTTGATAACAGGGATGGAAGCCAGGGGCACTTAACCACTGAACCACATCCCCAGTCCTTTTGATTTTTGATTTTGAGGCAGGGTCTCACTAAGTGGCTAAGGGACTTGCTAAATTGATGAGGCTGGCCTCAAACCTGCGATCTTCCAGCCTCAGCCTCCCAAGTCCCTGAGATTGCAGGTGTGCACCACCCGCCTGGGAGAGAATTCCAGAAAACTTGGGCCTGGCTTCTCGACTTTGTCCCATATACTTTTTCCCTTTGTTGATTTTGCTTCATGTCCTTTCCCTGAAAGGGAAATTGCTTAAGTTGGGGCAATTTAGCTGTTAGCCAAAGGCTCTGGCTATGACCAGACCCTCAAGGGGCCATCAGGAAGACTGAATGAGGTTATAGATACAAGCAAACCTGGTAAATGACAAAGTAATTTATGGACCTAAATTAGCTATTGTAATTTTGCATCCTGAACTTTACATTTATTTAAGAAAATCTTCGAGAAGATGACTGGGTTTCCCAGGTGAGCCGGTGATGTCCGGCTTGCAGTGGGTTCCGCAGACAGACCCGGATGCTCCCGTTTGTAGACAAGGAAATGGGCTTAGGGAGTTTCTAAAGACTTTCTCAAGGTCATATGAATCATGGCCAAGGCCGATCTGTAGTTTCCTCTCAGAAAAAAGATCTGACTTTACAATTTGTTCTCACTTCATTTCCAGGTAAAGTTGTGATCATTCAGAAGCCTTTTCTTTCTTCATTCTTTTCTCATCAAAATTGGCACAAACCCTCAACATCCCCAAAAGACAGGTCTCTTTATGAGGAGGTGGAAAGAAAATGCGCTCTGGAACCGGACAGATGTGGGTCTGAATCTAGGTTCCACTTCTGATTAGCCAAAGACTTCATTTCTGTGAGACTTACTCATCTGCAGAATGGGACAATAATATCTGCCTTCTAATGTTACAAAGATTAAAGGTAATATGTATGGAGCCTCCAGCTCTGGGTCTTTCTTACAGAAATTCTACAAATGGTAGCTGGGTGCTACCATTACTGCTATTATTATCATCATTATTTTTATTTATTAATAGGTTTAAGCAGCAGGAGGAAGAATCACACATTTTGTCTGTGTCTCCACTTGGAGAACCTTAGTGAAACTGGTCTGGCTGGTCACTTGGGAAATTAGGATCAAAAGATTTTTCTCCCAAGAGATGACAAAAAAAAAAAAAAAAAATTCTAAAGTCAGCAACTGCCACCTCTGAGATGAGACTTTGAGTAGACTCAGAAGTCTCATCCAGGTGTGAGATTTCTTTTCAGCGTCAGCTTCATGGCCTACCTGTGACTCACCAAACCTGGAGACAAGGGATAGGAATGGCTGCATTTGTCATAGCATCTCACAAAGGACTGCGTTGTCACGAGGGCAGAGGAGAATCAGAACCAAGCCCTGTTTTGGGGTGGGGAAGGGGAAAAGCAGCTTCAATAAAAAGAATGAGGAAGGATGGGAAATGAGCCATGTACCAAGTGAAACCCATCGACTTGGGACCAAGAGTCATGGTGATACATTCTTAACTTTATCATCTCTTAAGGAAACACTGGAACTTGGGACCAAGTTTCTGAAGTAGATTGAGAACATGAAGACAAAACCGTAGTCATAACCAGGAAAGTCGGCCAGAGAGCAGGGAGGGAGTGCAGAGGGCGCCTGCCATCGTCTCGCTCTTTCACAGGGTCTGCAGAGATGCCTCTGGAATTCCACGGACCAGAACGCATTTCTTGCCAAGAGGATGACCTGCTGCTTGAGGAACCTAGTCGAGCATTTAATCGCTTTTGTTCTAGTGCTAAATATTGGAAAGACAGTGATATATGGCGGCACCTCTCTACTGTCGACGGGGATCTAAAGCCCAGAGAGGATAATTGACTTGTTTTAAGTAATGTTAATGCAGAGTTCCCAACCCATAGGTCCCTCTCCCTTGTGGTATGTGAGACAGACAATGGTTACTCCTTCCAGTTTACAGATGATGCCAGATGTGGGGCTCCATCTTCTCCAAGTCCAAAGAAATGTTAGCCAGAGAGCTTCTCTACATTAGGAGGTGAGGCTCAGAAGGGCTTTAAGATCTGAGTTGGAAGGATTCCCACTTCCTGAAACTTGACCTCCTAGGATTGATCTGAACTCCAAGACAGACCAACCGCCAGCTTCCATATAGGCTGGTCTGATCCAGTCTCCTTTTTACTTTTTGCCCTTCTGGACTTGGCCTGGGCCCATCAACTGTGAGATTGAGTGAGAGGGACCTGGGAATCACCATTTCTTCTTTAGTCGACGCTCATCGTTTCTACCTCCATGGAATGCACAGGGTAGCTAATCAAATCTCATAAAAGTCCTCAAGATCTGAAAGCTGGAAGAAAACTTTAAGACCATTTAGTTGAAGCCCCTAATTTTGCAGATGAGGAGACTGAGGTCCAAAAAGGCCACGTGACTTACACAAAGCCACAGAGTAAAACCCATTCAAATTTAGTCTTCCTAGTTCTAGATAAGCATGACATCATTCTCCCATTTAAATCAACTCAGTTTAAATCGACACAGGCTTATGTCTGCTGTGTGCATTTAAGAAAGAAAGAGTAGGAAGAAGAACTAGAGATCACAAATCAATCTAAAAGAAACTGCAAGGGAAAGAAGGGCGCAAAGAGTGCATCTATGATCCTTAAGAAGCTCATAATCCTGAAGAAAAGACGAAGATATAACACAAGGCAAAATATAAATGCTCCAAAAAAGGCTTGCACATGTCAGATCAAAGCAAAGAAAGTTTAAGATGCCCGAAAAAGGCTTCAGGGAGGAGGCGACATTTAAAACAGGTTAAATCACTCAACACCCCTTTCAGTTCCCTTTTGGTTGACCTTTAGAGGCTAGAAAGCTTAAAACCTTCCAGTCTCCCTTGTAGCTGGGGGTGGCAAAGCAACTCCGTTCCGGCCAATGAGACATATGTAGGTTTCTTCTAGGGCAGCTTTTACCACTTCTACCTCTTTCTTTCCACCTGGAACTTGTATAATGCCTAGGGCCACAGCAGTGTCACTAAAGAAGTTGTAATGAGAAGATGAAAAGAATTTGGTTCTGGATGGCATCCCTGAGCTTCCAAACCAACCTTCGACCGCCTGTCCTGGAACTTCTTGTTGTACAAGATAAATTAATCCCTATTTAGTCCAGCCAGTGTAGCAGAACTTTTCTTAAATGCAGTTAAACCTGAACACAACTGGTTCACATCATTGTAAAGAGTCATGGGATTTCAACAAGCAGAAGCAGCAGAAAGCTGTGAGCCAAGACTCTAGGATGGGGAAACATGGGGCATGTTCTCAGCACAGCTGAAGAGAGCATAGAGGGAGATCAGAAGAGGAGTTGAGAGAGGTGGGCTGGAGTTGGGGGTGGAAGACAGGGGTGCTCGGAGTGTGGATGTGGGCTTCCTTCCAGATGCAGAGAGGAATTGTTGGGAGAAGTGATGAGTGCTGTTTGTGGGAGCTGCGGTTAGTTCCTTGGCACTCAGTGCCAGGTGGCTGGGTGAGCAGGTGGGGCGGCTGCTGAGAGCCTGCAGCCAGAGTGGGTGGCCTGCTTCCTGCTCGTCTGGGGTGCTCGTATTACATTCCTGTTTGCTTAGGATTTGCATGGGACACCAGGAACCACAATACCGCAAACTCACTTGCATTCATTCCGAAGGCCCCACTGGCACTGTGTCACTTTCCTCCCACCAGCAATTACCAGGCTGGCAAACCACAGAGAGCTGAACCAGCCCTCTGGCCTCTAAAGCGTGCCCTGCTTTGACTATGGCTTCTGCAGGACGTGAATGCTTCTTCAGGAATGGCCTGAGATGGAGATGATAAAAGCCAGCATGTGGAAACAAACCCTGGTCAGAAGTCACTAACAGGAAAGATAGCCCACCTGCCATGGCTCCCAACAAGCTCAGGAAAGAAATTCTTTCCTGTTTTCGCCTTTCTGTAGATCTATTCGGCCCTCTGTATCTGCTGGTTCTGCACCCCTAGATTCAACAACCTCTGATTGAAAATATCTGGAAAAAAATTTTCAGCTATACAGAATATGCAAAGACTTTTCTCTTATCATTATCCCCGGCAGTGTAGATAAGAACTATTTACATAGAATTTACATTATATTGCCAGGTGTACACTTGTAATCCCAGTGACTTGGAGGCTGAGGCAGGAGGATCACAAGTTTGAGGCCAGCCTCAACAACAGAATGAGACCCTGTCTCAAAATAAAAAATAAAAAGGGTTGGGGTGTAACTCAGTGGTAGAGCACTATTGAGTACCTCAATCCTCAGTACCCCCCCCACAGAATTTATATTATATTAGTTATTATAAATAATCCAGAGATGATTTAAAGTATACAGAGGATTTACATAGGTTATTTCCAAATACTGTCATTTTATGTAAGGAACTTGAGTATATGATTTTGATATCTGCTGGGGTCGTGGAACCAGTCCCCGTGGACACCCAGGGATGTCTGTATATTTCTCTGATTCGGACACTGGAGTCAGGGTGATGCTGTAGAAAAAAATACTGCTTCCATTTGCTCCCGACTCATCTGTGAGAAGACAAAACAGAACAAAAAAATACCCCCCACCCCACTTATTCAATGAGAGGTTCGGACCCAAAAAATGAAATTTCATCCTCCCTAAATTTTTTCCTTAAAAACAAAACTTACAAATTTTTAATTGATAACAATTGGATATACTTATGGGGTAAAATTCAGTATTTTGATAAATATTTACATTCAGGTGTAATTAAAACCAGCAAATTAGCAAATCCATCATCTCACATAAGGGCCAATTGTGTGTGTGTGTGTGTGTGTGTGTGTGTGTGTGTGTGTGTGTGTGCACGCATGCGCATGCACATGCGTGGTAGAACATTGAAAATCTATTCTCTCAGCAAGTTAGAAATACACGATGCCCTATCATTAAGGGTCACCATGCTGTGCAACGGATCACTACAGCTTATTGTTATCCAGCTCAAACTCCAGGTTCTTCCAGAATGCTTGGCCCCGAGCTCCCTGCGCAGCCAGCAGAGAGCCCCTCCCTGCACATCTAGCATTCCAGGCGCACGTTGGGCGTGCTTTGAATCTGTTCAGGGTCCCCACTTAGTTCCTCCAGGGACAGAATCCTGTTTTCTCCCCCATCAGCAGACATCGCAGGAGCTCGATGAATCTTAACCAAGCACATGAGTGAGCCGCCACGGTTGTTTCTTGATGAGGGCCTTGGGAAAGAAGTGGGGATGCACTCAGAGCCTGGGACAGGGCAATAAGTGGCCCCCGTGGATGATCACCATGGAAGTGCCCCCAAGCTCAGGGCATCAAAGGGGGCATGGGGCTCAGCTGGTGCCATTTTTGTCAATGAATCCCTCGCTGATAATGTTCTGTGAGAAAAAGATTAAGGAGCTTGCTAACCTGACCCCACGGCCACCAGCCTAGGAAGGACCCAGAGAGTGCTTCGGTGAAGGTCTGTGTGCAGCTTCGTGGGATCTAGAATGTCTCCGATGTGTTTATGCATGTCAGCTGCTTTTGGAAAATACTTGAAGGCATCAAGATAGTTCAAGAAAGGCTGGTTTAGTGTGAAAGGTTTCTAGAGTGAAGTTTTCACGTACAAACCATGTTGGGGATGCGAAAGCCCCTGTAGGACCCCAAGTTATCGGTTGCTGCATAAACAAGTGGATAATACTTGGAAATGAGGAAAGATGTTATTGTTGTGATTCTAATTATTATTATCTCATTTGTTTAGCATCTATTCAACATCAATTGATTATCCAGTATGTGTTGAACACAAGGGACATAAGGATACACAACACAGGGTCCCCTTTATCCAGAAGGGTACTGAATAGGGAAGAGAAGGTAAGTAGAATAATGTGCTAAATGTGAACAGATGTGATGGAAGGCAGATGTCTGGAAACTGGACTTTGAATAATGAAAATAATAGCATTATTAATAATAATACCTTTATATGGTACTTACCATGTACCAATCATTCTAAGCACTTAACATCTATTACCCGCTTAAACCTCACAACGGTCTCACAACATACATTTAGTGTCCGCAAATGAGGTCAGTGAGGCTCAGAGAAGCTAAGTAACTTGCTGAGGGTCACACAGCTCTGATAATCTCCCTGAACTTTTTTTTTTTTTCTCCCTGAACTTCTTTTGAAGTCTCCTACCACCATCTGAAATATACAGGAGATTCTATATTTTATACTATAATAGAATTGTGTTGATTTAATATGAAAAGTTTCAACTACTTATCAGTTCTATTAGCATCTTTCCATGAACCTCTAGAAAGATGGGTCATTGTGTCTCTTGTGGCCTCAGATGTCCCTGGCAACCTGCTGATTCTTAGCTGGAGACACAGCTGCAAACCCGGGAGGTTAGTTTAGATGTCTGAACCAGAGATAAATATGAGCACATTCAGGTTTTCAAAAAATATCTCTTCAGAATAGCAAGACCTTGAAAGAACTCAATTATCCATCAAGAGAGAACTGGGTAAATAAATTGCATTCCGGGATAGATCAGCATGTGCAGATAAGGGGAGTTCTCAAAAGGTAACGTGAAATGAAAGAGCAAAACATGGACCAGCCTGTATTTCCATTTTTGTGTTGGATGGTATCCCTACCAACACATGCTTGTACAGGCAGGGACAAATTTTGGAAGGCGACCCAACAAATGAACAGTGAGAATCTCTGGTGGGAGGTACTAGGAATGGTTCCTGCTTATTTGACAGTAGCAGGGATTGAACTCAGGCCCTTGGGCATGTGAGGCAAGCCCTTTACCAATGAGCCCCAGTCGCAGCCTCTTGTGGGAATGTGAAGTGAGAGAACTTGTCATTGCAGACCCTTTCATATTATTTGAGTTTCTACCTTGTGCCTACATTACTTTCTCAAAGTAAAAGGAATAATTTAGTGAGTCTTCAACATGCTTCAACAAAAAGTTCAAAAATCATTTTTAAATGGATGGAATTAGAGAATATCATAGTAAGTGAAATAAACCAATCCCCAAAAACCAAACACCGAATGTTTTCCCTGATAAGTGGATGATGATACATAATGGGGGTGGGGATGAGAGAAGAATGGAGGAACTTTAGATTATGTAGAAGGAAATGAGAGGGAGGAGGGTTGGGGTATGAAAGATGGTGGAATGAGACAGACATCATTACCCTATGTACATGTATGAGTGCACGAATGGTGTGAATCTACATCATGCACAACCATAGACACGAAATGATGTACCCCATTTGTGTACAATGAATCAAAATGCAGTCTATAAAAATAAAAAAGAATAAAAAAGAAAAAGAAAAAGAAAGAAAACTGGAGGAGCCATCTGGGAGCAAAACTATGTGGATGGTATACAGGATAAGAGAGAGAGAGAGGTGGGGGGGTGCCTCTTGGAAAGCCACTGTGGCAGTGCAAGGTAACAGAAATGAACCAGGGGAGCAGTAGGTGGGCTAAGGAAGATGACAGAGAGACATTTCAGCAGAAGGAACAGCAAGCCTGGACATCATGTGGTTGTGCAGGTGTAGGGACATAGATGTTAAGGGTGACTTCTGTGACAGGAGTGACACTAGAGCCCTCAACCAGAAGGTACAAAGAGCCAGAAACCAGGATAACAACGACTTCCACTAGGTTTGTGGGATCCTCAGACAATCGGATAGAGATGACCTGCTAGAAACGGAAGTCTAGAATTCACGATGATAAACTCTTTTTTACCTTACTGCAGGCAGTTTCCCAAGTTCTAACAGAATGAAGAACGAAAGCGTCCACCTGTCTACCTGTCTGTGTAGGGGCCTTAACACAGCGGGCCTGGGACGGCTCTGCTGAGAGAGACTTGCTTTGCAAGGTTGGCCCTGGATTGACATCGGGGAGCTCAGACAGTGGACAGTTCCCTACACCGATAGGGAGCTTGCCCTGCATAAAGGCGGCTCTCTGTGTCTCCTGGGTCATTTGTGCAAACAACAGGCTTTATGCTGAATCCCTGTTTTCCTTCTCGAAAGTGTCCATGTGACCAGCCCCATAACACATCTTGGGCATGAGTTTCCCAAGAATGTCTGGGGTTGATCACCTCTAACATGAGTTGTCTCAATTTGTCTCTAGAGGAATTAGGCACATCCTGTGTGACTCTACAGGGAGAGGACACTCATGAACTGGCTCCTGGTTCCCTCTGAACTTCTCCCCGAGTGCCTTTCCCCTTTCTTGATTTCACTTTGGATTTTTCCCCTGTAATAAATCTTAGCCACGAGTACAACTATGTGCTGAGTCCTGTGAACCCTTCTAACAAATTCCAAATCCAGGGACCCGGGACACGCCTTCAGGGGGTCAGGGGTGTAGAAGAGACATTCGAAATCTAAATGTGCATGGCCTGTCTGTACTCCTTATCATCTGCCCATCTGTTTCTTTCTGACACGGTTCCACATGAAAATAGAATTTTTAAATGTTGAAGAAAGCCTGAAACTTTTCAGAAAAAAAAAAAGACTTTTGCAACAGAGGCGTGCTCCACAGCTGCACTGTGACCGTGCCCTACCAGCTCTGCAGCGGGCCTCACCCGCCAGGCTCATCTCCGGAGCGTGAACAGAATTCTTGGCGGTGATTGTCACGACCGGGAAGTGCCTATTAATTCTGACAGCCTGTGACTCTGCTCCATGTCGGAGCGGTTTGGGATTCTCCCGAGACGAATCCTAATCCAGGAAACAAAGACGGATGGTCACAAAAGCCTGTAAAAGGAGGCTTAGGGTGAATCTTCCACCCCTGGCCAGGATCCAGGGTGGCCTCAATTAACGCGGGATGAGTGCAGAGGGAAGCACTTAGGACTTTGATCATCATTATCCCCAAGCTGCCCCGTTCGGGAGCCTGCTCCTTCTCCCAGCCAGGCCCTGGCTCCAGGGGGCCTCAGTCATAAAGGTGTGTCAGGGAGGAGCTGCTCCAGAAACCGCCAAGGATGCTTCTCCAAAAATTGGTGGTGTGTGTGGGGAAGGGGGAGAATAGTCTTTTCAGGTCACAGGGTGTTTCTTATTTTTTGCACTTTGTTGTGGTGGCCACACCTTAGAAGACATTATTAAGAGCAAGGTCTGGCCAGTCTTTCATTGTCAATTCTCATCATCCAAGGGACGGATCGCCTCCCTAGAGTTTTAACATTGGCCACACTGTTTTTTTTTTTTTTTCTTTTTATTCTTTCTGGAATATTCCTCATCCCTTCCAGGAAAACCTAACATCACCCGTCTTAAAAGTAACTACCCGATTCATTACAATTGGGAGAGCTTATTGGATTAGGGAGGTACACAGAACGGCCTGTTCACACACAGTTTCGTACTTGCACATGAAAGTAGGTCATTGTTTCCTACAAGTATAGAAACCATTGAAATCTTTATAAGTCTCGGTCTTTTTAAAGATAATCCCCCATCTTTATTCTTTGATAGAGTTATTTGAGTTTAGCTTTGCCTGGAATCTAGGTCTTTCTCTGGGTAGTTTACTAAGAAATGTCTATTTTCTTCTTAGTTTCACTCAATTCTGTTTCTATTTAAGCTAGAACAGTTTCTCTCTACTCCATTACTTTGCAGAACAACCATAGTTCTGAGTGGTTAGGATCCTCAAAGGCTTGATTTCAAATGTTACCTATCAAATAAAAAATCAAGAATTCATAAATGAGGTTCAAATGAAAACAAAGAAGCTTTTATGTGGGTACAGAAGAGATTTACACGGGTGGTTTAGAAACTGAAGAAGTGTTCTGTCAAGGGGGAGGAGGACTGTGTTTTCAAAGGAAAAAGGGGGCACGATGGGGTGAAATGAAGTGACTTGTCACATGAGCTGTTTTGAATGAGTTTGGATCAGTGCTGAGGGTCTGCTCATGTACAAAGTACCCATGATTGGCTGCTGGGGGCCATTGCAAGGGTCATCAGTAAGCAATAAGTCTTCCGAGACAGCCAGCAAGTCAGTAGAAGTCCCAGGATTGGAAACTGTCACCAACGGGGGTCTCACGGGTTCATTCTTTCCAACTATCATTCTTTATCTGGCAGTTAAAGACTTGGGGGTGGAAGGGAGGAGAGACTGTCTGTGATAAACTGCAGCCTGTCAGAGGCAACCTCCAAGGCTCACAAGACAAACTCTGTTCTCCCTCTTGACCAAACTGTGGCCATCTTAATTTGTATTTCCACACAACTTTGGACAGGTCATATGATCTCATTTCTCTCACCTGTAAAACAGGGAGGTGCTACAAGGAAGAAATACCTTTTCAGGTGTCCACGCTGGGCCTGTGCCTGTCCTTGTCCCAAGGTGAGCAGGGACTAAAAGGCAGTCATGACGATGACCCCACTTGCCGCAGCTGAGACTTTTTGCGTCTCGGTTCTCCTCCATCTCTGAAGCTCAGTTTGGGAGGCTCCCACATTGACAAAAGTATTGACTTTTCTTCCATTTCTCTGTCTTATCCTTTATTCATATGCTACTTGTTCCTCTTTCCTTATCTCCATGTGGAGTTTCCTCTAAGACGTGAGGTCCAGGGGCCCTGTAGCCCTGGGGTACTGATCTTTATCCTCATCACATGCTCCATGCTTCCTCCTCCTCACCCACCACTAACATTTCACTGTCAATACAGCAGCGTGTGTTCACAGAGGAGTTGACAGACCACAGGCAGCATTTTCATGTCAGATAAGACATGTCAGATTTTTCTTCATATGAGTCACTAGGAGTTAATGATTAATGAAGGATTCCAGGAAAAAGTTCCTTTCCTCATTTAGTTCTGAGTTTTTAAAAAACTGGACCAAAGGTCTATAGTTGACAGAGGTATCTATTTGTTTGATTTTCTTTTTTGGGCCATAAGCCATATAGGCATTCTAATTTTTTCTTCCTGAAGTTCTTACTGTTTGAGTTCCACCCTGTCTGTCAGAATAACAATGGTCATAGGGCATGTCATCTACCTGGGTGGCTTTCTGGAATCTGCAGGGAAACCCACATCACAAATCTAGCCAGGGGAGCCTCAAGGTAAGGCAAAGGGAGAACTCTTACATGTTAGAGTCAAAAACTATTAAGGTTTAGCTGTCAGGGAAATGGACATCAAAACCACAAGGAGATACCGCTTCATACTCACTAGGATGACTCTCATCAAAAAGACAGGTAATAAGAGCTGGTGAGGTATTGGAGAAACTGGAAATCCTGCCTACAGTGCTGGTGAGAAGGTAAAATGGCGCAGCCAGTTTGGAAAACAATGTGACAGTTTCCCAAAAGATTCAACATAGGGTTGCCATAGGATCCAGCAATTTCACTCCTAGGTGTATGCCCGAGAGAAACGAAAACATACATCCACAGGAGAACCTGCACCCAGATATTTATATTAGCAAAACATAGAGTCCAAAAGTAGGAATAACCCAGAGGACCCTCAACTGGTAAGTAGACAGAGTCATGTAAGGGGATATTGAGCAGTAAAAAGGAAAAAAGATTGGATACATGCTAAAACACCATGCCAAGTGAAGAAGCCAATCACAAAGGACTTTGTATTGTATTGTTTCTTTTAAAAGTACAGAATAGGCTGATTGACTGATTGATTTTGAAACAGAGTCTCACTATGTTACCCATGCTGATCCTGAACTCCTATACTCAAGGAATCCTCCTGCTTCAGCCTCCAGAGTACCAAGATAGTCAAATTTATAGGTATAGAAAGTAGATTAGTGGTTGCCTGGGGTGGAGGAAGATTGAGAGAAATGGGAGTGATTACTGATCAGAAGGGGTTTCTATTTAAGGTGATAAAAATGTTCTGACATTGTTGTGATGGTTGCTAAACTCCGAAAATTCTAAAACAAAACAAAACAATGAATGATGTACTTTGGGTGAGTTGTATACTATGCAAATTTCATCTCTATAAATCTGTTATGGTAAAAATAAAAAGAAGCAGTACAGAATTTTATCATGATAATTAAGGGCAAAGGTCAAAAGATAGAATAACTACAAATCTCAGGCGTACCTTATCATCAGCATGACACAAAACTGTAGTATGTGCTATTGCAAAGGCCCTCTAAGAAAACCCAAATCTTCAGAAACAGATAAAAGTGAGTCCTCTAAAAAGATATTTCCGTACCAACTTGCCCAGGCTGCCTGAAGTTATTCTGTGAACCAGCCTGGATTGTTCAGGAATAATGTTTATGAGGTAAAAGATAAACCTGCAACCAATGCTAACTAGCAACCAAACCAAGCAAAGATGTTATTGGCATGTTTCATGTACTCCACGCCCGTGAACGACCCATAGGTCATTCCAATGCCTGCCTAGGAGTTGTTTATAGTGTCTGATTTATCGTCCCTCCTGTAACATGGCAACTAAAATCAGCTTAGCCATCTGTCTCAAATGTTCTCAGTTCACCTCTTACCAGGAATAAATAACAAAAGTAAAAGATGGTGTTCTTATAGTCAGTAATAGCCAGCTGACAAAATATAATAAATAAGACCCTACTGATGGTGGCAATGAGGAATACCAAATGTCTGAGACTTCTCTACCGGAACTATAAAAGTGTTAACTGAAGAACATAAAAGGTAAAATACAAAAAGCCCAACAATATTACATGTTTGAGGGGGTGGGAAGATTTAGGACTGAAAAGAAATGAATTCTCTCCAAATTATTCCATTGATTCAATGTGATTTCAAGGAAAGTCCCAGTTGAAGCATGTGTGTGTGATTGTGTGTATGCATGTGTGTGTATGTGTGTTCACGTGTGTGTGTGTGTGTGTGTGTGTGTGTGTGTGTGTGTGTGTGTGTGTAGAGGCACGCTGGGGCCTGTGTGCACCTGTAGATAGACAAGCATGTTTGCACAGTTTGAACAAGTTGATTCTCAACTTTTCTTGGATGCGACTGTAGCCAAGGGTTTTTTGAAAAACAAGAAGAGTGAGGGTGGAAGAAGGGAATATACTCCACAGAACAGAGTTTAGAAATAGGCTCCTAAACTTCTAAGAAATTTGTAAAGAGTGTTGGGCCCCACGACCTGATCTCCTCCTGGACAGCTTCCCCATTGCATGGAAGGCCCTTCTGTTCAGCTGAAGAGCCGGGACAACTTGCCACCAAGGCACCCTTTATTGAGTTAATGCCTACCACCACTGACTAAATGCAGAGTGTCTAATTTCTGACTTCTAATTTCCGACCCAGGACTTAACAGGACCATTGGCCTCCCACGCCTCTCCATTTAGTGAGGTGCAAAATTATATCTCCCTCATTCTATCTACAAACAGTACTTCCAAATAAATTAATCTTCTGAGGCAATAATCCAGCTTCTAAAAATCTCACTTACTGAAACACTCTTAAAAGTATCTTGAGATCCATAGAAATAATATTCATGACAGCAATATTTCTATATTCTAGAAAAGGGTGGTCGTGATAATAGCGCTAATATACGTTGAAGATTTATCACAAGCCTGGCTCTGCTTGAAGTTCTTTACGCAGAGTTCCTCATTTGGTCTTTGCGACAACCTTTGAGCAAGCTGGTATTATTTCCAGTTTATAGACGGACAGAGTGGCCTGGAGAGATTGTGTTATTATCCAAGGTCACGTGGCTGGTTTTGAACTCTGAATGTCTGGCTCCAAACCTCTTAACTGCCTCAAGTCAAATGTCCATCATTCATTCATCCATTCCAAAAATATTTTGAACACTATCAAGTTCCAGGCACTGTGCTAAGCAAAGCAGACATAATGAATAAAACCAGACATGGTCCCTACCCTCACTCCATTTATAGCCTAAAGGGGGTTGAAAACAAAAATCCACTGATGAGCGCAAGGAAGGAAGGATGGACGGACATACTGCACTCTTCTATGTGACTACTTAATAGGTCACACACTGAAGCCCAGGGTCAGAGGAAGGCTTCCTTGAGGAAGTAACACCAGAACTGAGATCTGATGAGGGAACAGGTTGGGGCTGGGTGGACGTGTGCGTGATTTATCAAGGAAGGGGACAGTTGGTGCAATGACACTGTGGCAAGAGGCAGTGTGGTGCCGTCACTTATGCTAGATACCTTAAGACCCTGGTTTCTGGGACCTACACACGTCATCGTTTTTGTAACCTCCCGGTCAGAGAAGCCTGCAGTTTGGGAGGGTGGAGGGGTAGGAGAGTTTGGCCACACCTGGAGCACATGTCTCAGGAGATGGGAGGAAAGGGGAACGCGTACACCTTCCAGTCGCTGACCTGGGGCTTCCTTGGCATCCTTCACATGCACAGAGCACCTTTGGTAATAGACCCCTGTGGACAGAATGAGTCTGAGCTGGTCTAGAGGAAGGTCACTCTTTATGACCAGGACTTCAAACATGTTCTCCTCCAGAAAAGAGAGACGAAGACAGAAGGGAACAAACAGACCACCAGAGCCAGAGCTCGATTCCAAAGGTAATCTGCCAGGACCACAGCTGGGAAGTTCTGGCTGCTTCTCAGAATCAGATACAATCCCATATGTGGCCACCTTCTGCTGGAGAGAGCAAGCTTCCCAGGCTCATTCCCCACTCCCTCGTGAGTCTCAGTAGGAGCAGGGCGTGGGTTTGCATGCTGCAGGCGTGAGAGAGAGACACCGTACTTGCATATCTCATAGGGCCTGAAATCCTTTTTGGACTACAGAGCAGTACAAACAGACAAACATAACATAATAGGAAAAGACAGACATTCACATATAAAATGATCAAATTCTACATAAAATATACCATGAATCTAACCATGTAAAACAAAGCAGTCAGTTGGGTGCATTGGCACACACCTGTCATCCCAGCAACCTGGAGGCTGAGGCAGGAGAATCACAGGTGCAAGGCCAGCCTGAGCCACTTAGCAAGATCCTGTCTTAGAATAAGAAATAGAAAGGGCTAGAGGTGTAGCTCATGAGTAGAGCATCCCTAGGTCCAATCCCTAGTACGAGGGGAAAAAAGTCTGCCAAAACCCCATACATAGTAAAAGGATTGGAAAGAGAACATTTTAAGTGTGATTTATGTCTTGTCTCTCAAGTATGGAATTATATAGGATTTTCCTCTACTTTGTTTTATATTTCCCAAAGTTCTAAAATAAGCACAGACTACTTTTGCAATGACAATTTAATAAATTTAATTTTACTGAAGTCCATTCATTTGTTAATTCAATAGCTATGAATTGAGTGCCTATTGCAGCAGGCAGGGTTCTAGGCCCTGGAGATTCATGGTGAGTGTGTTTAGCATCTCAAGGAAAAGGAAGAGCTGGGTGGCTGAGGCAGAAGGATAGGAGACACTGGGGAGCACCGGGGTTATGTAGGCCCTTGTACAGCATGAAAAGAGTTTGGCTGTTATTCTAAATGGGATTAAATAAAACACGAGGCAAGAGTTAAACAGCCTCGCAAGAGAGAGAAAGCAAAACAGTACCTGCATGACTCAGATACTGCAGCTAGACCTTGAGAGGAAGGTGAGGACTCCAGGTGTACTCAGGGAAGGCTTCACACTGGCACCAAAGCGCAAGCTGGCCCTGAAGGATGGGTAGGAGTCTCATGGACAGACAGGCCACAGCACCCCTCTGTTTTGGTGGGGTCGGTACTGGGGATGGAACTCAGGGCCTCATGGATGCCTGGCCAGCCCTCTACCACTGAGCTCCTCACCTCAGCCCTTTCTTTAGCAAAATCAGAACCAAAGCTGACATTTAGAAGAAAATATTTTAAAGGAAGAAGCTCTGCATTGAGGATGAACAACTAGACTTTCCATCTGAGATAAGAATATATAAAAAATGATAGCAAGAAATTGTCCAAATGTCATCTGGTATATCCATATCTGTTCCCCTAAGAACTGAGAACAGGTGAGGCCTTTTGGCGCCTATGAAATCTTCACACTAGGAAGGAAAAGGAAATTCCACACAGAAATATTGTGCTTTTGTGAACCCATGAAACAATAGGGAGGTGCTTTCAATTCCTTCTCTTTTCTTTTTTTCCTGCTTTCTGGGTGGGACCATCTGCCATTGAATACAGGTTTCTGACTGTACACCACATGGCCACTGGCTGTGTGTTCTCAGAGGTGAGTCGGGCTGGGCTCCCCAGGTCGCTCGAGGAGGGTATGCTTTGGAGTACTTCAGGGACAGATAAAGTGCCAGACACATGAAGTCAGCTGTGTGGGTCACTCAACAGGCAGTTACTGCATGAGGGTCAAGGGAAGAATGGAAGCAGGGAGGAGGACAGGTGGCTTACGAAAAGTAACTGATGAGTTCTTGCTTCATGTCCTTCCAGCAAACAAAGGACAACTCAAGCCCAGCACTATTGGCCTCCAACTCAGCAACAGAAAGCAGCCCAGATAGGTTTGTCCCTCGCCCACATCTAACATCAGTCCCTCCAGCACCACCTTGTGAGCCCAGCAGTATCAACAAGGGTGAGAGATTGGAAACCCTCCAAAAAACGAGAAAGGAAGCAAAGGGAAGCTGGAGTAAGTGTATTCCCTCCCTGCTGGCCCTGGGACTTCCACCCCCACCAAGACACACTGGGGTAGCAGCACAGGCACTACAGGAGGAACCATGACACAATAAACAGACCAGCCCAGGAAGCCTCTTTGTTCCCACAGGCCGGAAACTCCATCCCTCCCACTCAGAGATATGCGGGGAGCTATGTGCCACTAACAAAAGGGATTCTGTCACACAAGTGCCTTGGCTTCATTATCCTCCAGGCCTGACTCTGCTCCCCAGCTGAGAGACAGCCAGTGGTCCTAGTCTGGGGACCACAGCAGCACGAACCCAAGGAAGAACCAAGAAATCACAATTTGAGTGAGAAAAATCAATCAATCGACTGATGCCAACCAAGACGAATTAGACATTGAAATTATCCGACAAGGATTTTAAAGAAGTTGTCATAAAAAATGCTTCAACAATCAATTACAAATCCTCTTGATGCTAATGAAAAAATAGAAAATCTCAGCAAGAAATAGAAGTTATAAAAAAAAAAGAACCAATGAAGATTACAAAACTGAAAATATAGTAGCAGAAATAAATATCTTCCTGGATGGTGTTGATATTAGAGAGAAGGTAACAGAACGGAATCACTGAACCTGAGCACAGAACAATAGAATTTAGCCAACTGAACAGAGGAGAAGAAGTAGACCAGGAGCCTTTGGGGTATTTGTGTCACTGGGGTCACAGAAAGAGAGGAGAGGAGGTGCTGAAGAATATTCAAATAAATAATGACTAAATGTTTTCCATGTTTGGCAAAGACACAAAACTACAGAGTCAAGAAGCTGAGCTAAACCCAAAGAGAATAAGCCCAAAGTAATCCATTCCAAAGCCCATAATAATTAACCTTCTGAAAACTAAAGATGAACAAAGTATTTTAAAAAGTAGCCAGGGGGGAGCTGCACATTACCTATAAGGGAAAACCAATTTGAACCATAGCAGATATGTCATCTGAAACCACAGAGGCCAGACAGAAATGGAACAGCACTTTAAAAATGCTTTAGGAAAAGAACTGTCAGTCATGAATTCTATATCTGGAAAAATTATCCTTTGTGAATAAGGGGGGAAATAAAGCCATTCGCAAAGGAAAGCTAAAAGAATCTGACACTAGCGGACCTGCACTTAAAGACTGGCTAAAGGAAGTTCTTCAAATGGAAAGAAAATGATAAAATGTGGAATCTTGGAGCATCATGAAGGAAGAAGGTCCTGGGTTTGATTTCCCCAGCATTGCAAAAAGAAAAAAAGAAAAAGGGAAGAAGGAACGATGGAAAAACAGATGTATGAGTCCATACAGTCAACTGTTCTCATCGTGAGCTTTATAAATCATGTTTGATAATAGAAACATGGAGAGCAGTGACAGAGGATGAGGATCTCAGCAGTGGCTGAGATTGGGGGTCTCTGATGACCTCATGGCTGTGGCATGCCCAGGGCCTGGGGATGTTTCTGTGCAAGGGCACAGGATGCCTAGCTGCTGTGGCAATGCCCTGCATGAGGAGGCTCTGTGAAAGAGTCTTATCAGCTCTGACCTTGATCTCAGACACATAGCTCCTGGAAAGGAAGGAATTCTTATGCTGGACAACCACGATGTTTCATCAGCTCTGCTTCTCCAGTTCCTGCCTGCCTTATAGTAACTTCTAACAATGGACTTTCTTGAGAGCTACACAAATCTCCTAACATTGCACTTTGCAACTGTGGATTGCAACTATGGAAAAGCTACATAGGATGTCCTAGTTTCTGTAACTTTCCTGAATACAAAGAATAATGGTTGCATAGTCTTTAACCTGATAATGAGACATATATAAATAAACATTGCTGGCATAACATTTTAGATCTCCATCTCCATCAGAGATTAGAGCTCCACCTGATCCCAGCTTAATCTTCAAAATCTGTGTCTGTGAATCTTTATTTTCCAATCCCCCTTCGCCCCTCAGTGGATCTGAGAGTTTGGTCATACTGGTCGAGGCAGAAACAAACAAACAAACAAAGAAAATACTCACATAAGTGACATTTAAACGCAGGGAAGGTGAAGAAGCCTAAATGAAAGCAGCTTCTACATTTCACTCAAAGTGGTAAAATTACATATGTATAATGTGCAATAACTAACAGTAAGTACTAAGAAAATTACACAAAGAGATATATTTAAGAGCATTATAAATAAAGCAAGATGGAATCTCAAAATATGTTCTTAAAAAAAACCACAGAAATGTTACAAAAGAGAAACAGAGAAATAAGAACCAGAAGAAACAAACAAAATAATAAAGTAGCAAACCTAAGCTCTAATATATCAATAATTACCTTAAATGCAAATGGCCTAAAAATATCAACCAAAAAACAGAAATTGGCAGAGGGGATTAACAAAAAATTATGCAAATATGCTCTGCTTACTAGAAAATCATCTCAAATTTGACAAAAGATGTAGGATGAAAGAAAAAGGATGTAAAAAGAATGCCTTGCAAACATTAATTTAAAAAGTCAGGAGGAGCTAAAAGAATATCTGACAAGGTAGACTGCAGAACAAAGAAAATTACTGGAGACAAAAAAGAACATTTCATAATGATAAAAGAATCAAACCACCAGGAAGATATAACAATCCTAAATGTATATGCACCAAAAAACAGGGCCTAAAAATACAAGAAACAAAATCTGGTAGAGCCAAAAAGAGAAAAAGACAAATCAACCATGACGGTTGGTGGCTTCAAAATCCCCCTGTCAACCACCAATATAACTACTAGAGATCAGTATAGATATATAAGATCTAAACAGCATGATTCTGGTTTTAAGACACACTTTCCACCTTTTAGGAAAATCTTAACTACCTCAGAAGAATTCATTCTTTAAGAAAATGAGAAAATCACCATGTCCCTGCCTCCTAAGAGCACAGATTACATTTTGGAATCAACATAGAAACTCCATATGGACAACTAGTCAGAAAAATATGTGTCATAATAGGTCTGTAAGATCAGAATAAAACAGAGGTCATTCCTACCCCTGGTTCAATGTAGTATTTTTCTACAGTATTTCCTCCACCAAACAATCTAGCTTTTTATGTCCAACTAGAGAGCAAGAGAAAGCAGCTCACTCCTCTCCTGAGCCGTCATAACCCACTCGATGTTATTAAGGAAGAAAGAGTTGAGACCATGCTCTTCACTTGTGCTCGAACAATTCTCAGGACAGAAAGCTTTTTGCCTCCTCTTCTTTCCTTGGCTACTCTGTTAGTAGGATTTCTCTCATAAAATGAGCACTCTCCTACAATGTGTTTAGTGCTGCAGTCCAAATTAGCATAAAGTCTCAACAAGATATAAATATGTAGAAATTGTCCTAAAATATCTCTACCCTATCACTAGAAGGAACAAAATAGCTGGGGCAGGATATTGTCATTTTGCTGACCCTGCATGTTGTCTTGCATGCCGTGCTGGCTAACATGGTGGTCAACAGTCACCTGTGGCTGCTGAGCACTTGCAATGGGCTGGTCTAGATTGAGATGTGCCATATACGTAAAATATACATTGAATTTTGAAGACTTCATATAAAAAAGTGTAAAATACCTCATTAAAATTTTTATGTTGATTACATGATGAAATTATTTCAGCTCTATTAGGTTAAATAAAACATATTTTAAATATTTATTTACTGTGGTTTTTTTTTCTTTAGTTAAAATGTAACTAATGGAACATTTAAAATTACTTCCGTAGCTCCATCATACTCATTGAACAATACTGCCCTGCCCTTTTCTCTCTGGCCTATAATCTCTCTACAAAGCTAAATACAGTCTTTATTTTCCAAGCTCTTTCATCCCATCATGATACAATGGAAGCCAAGTCACATGAGGGTGTGGGGAAGGTGGTTGGTGTGAGAATGATGTTGGGGTTCTGAGAAAGCTTTGGCTTTCCTAATAAAAGGAGACAGACCCAATACACCTATCAGAATGGCAAAGATTTGGAACACTGACACCTGGGAATGCTGGGAAGGGTGTGGAGACGCAGGAGCTCTGTTCACTGATGGTGGGAATGCAAAAGGGTGCAGTCACTTGGGAAGACAGTTTGCTGATTTCTCACAAAACTAAACCTACTCTTAATAATCACACTCCTTGATATTAACCCAAAGGAGTTGCAAACATGCCCACACAAAAAATGTGTATGTGTGTTTACAGCAGCTTTATTCATAATCGCCCAAACCAAGACATTCTTCAGGAGGTGAATGGTTAATCAAACCATGGTGCAAGGGGAGGTTATTCTGTGCTACAGAGAAATAAGCTATAGAGCCATAAAAAGAGACAGAGGAATCTTAAATGTATATTATTAATGAAAGAAGGCAATGTGAAAAGGCTATGTGCTGTATGATTCCAACTACAAAATATTCTGGAAAAGGCAAAATATAGAGACAGTAAAAAAGATTAGTGGTTGCCAGGGGTTACTAGAGAGAGAGTCATGAACAGATGGTGCACAGAGGATTTTGTTGTTTTGTTTTTGAGACAGGGCCTCACTGTTCTTCCCAGGCATTCCCAGGCTAGTTTCATATTCCTGGACGCCAGCAATCTTCCTGCCTCAGCCTCCCAAGCAGCTGGAACTGCAGTCGCTGAAAATACTCTGAATCATACTACAATGGATACATGTCATTTGACATTCATCCAAATTTATAGATAACAACTCTCATGCAGACTGTAGACTTTGAGTGACAATGACATGTCAATGTAGGTTCATCGGTTACAACAAATGTACCACTTTGGAGAGGATGTTGGTGATGATGGCTGCTGTGGATGTATTGGGTGGTGGGGAGGCTGGGGAACAGAAGGGAAATTTCTGTCCCTTCCACTCAATTTGGTTGTGAAGGAACAACTGCTCCCAAAAAATAAACTCTTAAAAGGAAAACAAAACTAAACTAAAAAAAAAAAAAAAAAAAACAATAAAGAGACAGACCCAGCTGGCACTGGCTGGTTGCCCCCTTTCATCTCTTCCTGCCCTTAATGAAGGTTCCATGCCTGCAGCTGAGGCAGACAATTGGTGACCAGGAGAACAAAGCACCCTCCCAAGGGGAGGGAAGATCTAAAGGCCTGAGTGCCTGGACCAATACCAGCAGCTGCCCAACTCAGATCTCTAGGCTTGTGAGAAAAATAAACCCCTGCTCTTTGAAAGGCACCTTCAGTTGTATTCTGTAACTCGCAGCTGTGGGTGCTCCTAACAGGACAGCCCTCAGGCCCTAAGCCAATAAGAATTAAGCTTCTCAGGGTTCTTCCCCCTTAACTCCTCTCCAGCTCCTACAGGAAGCCCACCCTAGTTCAAGGTCATCTTGTAGTTGAAGAGGGACTGGGTTAGAGCTCAGCAGCAGAGCTCATGCTTAGCATGCATGAGGCTCTGGGTTTGCTCCCAAGTACCAAAAGATGGAAAAAAGAAGGGCAAAAGGAAAAATGGAAGAAAAGAAAACAAAAAACTTCTGAGACTCCTCTGCTTCCTGCTGCTTTCAAATTCCAGTCTAAGGAGACACTTGCAAAACTGTGTGACAAGAAAGCTGACCTCAGTCCCGGGTCATCCACCTCCTTCTCCAAGAGGAAGTGGCCAAACCCACAAAGAGCCTCAGGATAATACTTTAATTATATGAAAACCACAAATTATATATAATCAGAACAAGTCAACACACAGTATCAGGATGGATGAGCCCTTTGGGGGCCCATCGGTCATCAGAGGACATGCTGAAGTCCCACCTGAGATGTCCCCCAGGGAAGCATCCCAGTTCCACCAGTTGCCCCTGGTCAGGGTTGGTGCTCAGTGCCCAAGGCATTCTGAGCATCCTCTTTGGAATGTACTCCAGTTTGTCTGATTCTCTTTCGGGTATGCTACTGGGAGAAGAGAAAAAGCTAATTCACTTGCATGGCCTGAACTCTCCTTTAGAGCAATAAAGCACCTAGACATCAAAAACCACCAGTGCCTCTGGGCACAGCCTCCTGAACCTCAAAAACAGCCAACAGAAATAAAATTTTGTTGATGAGGTCTTAGCATTGGTGATCAGTGGATCTAGCTTCCCAGACACCTGTGTGACCTTGGGCAAACAACTCATTGTGGGAAAACCTCAGCGAAAACACCCTTTTGGCATCAGACATTCTAACATCCCATCTAATAAGTGATGCCTCCCCCATCATGAAAAGCAGTTGCATTGCCTAACTGTGACTGATGCCTGTCATTTTCCCTCCTTCCTTTGCTATGCCAATAAATTGCACCTCTGAGCCAAGCGCTCAGGCCCTAAGCCTTGGAGTCATTCCTCATTTCTCTCTCACCCAACATGGAACTCAGCCACTCCACCTTCAAAATTCATGCAAAATCCAAGTATTTCTCACTTTTCTCTACCACCCAAGTCCGAGCTCTTGTTACCTCCCACCTGAAGTCTTTATGAGCCTTCTGGTTGACCTGTTTCCACTCTTACTTCCTCAACTCTGCTCTCCACCCAGTAGCCAGAATGATTCTACGATCAGGTCCTGCCACCTCTCTGATGTCCTCCCTTCTCCCTCAGAATAAAATCTAAAGTCCTTCCCATGGACTCTTAGGTCCTAGTAATCTAGACCCCGACCTCCCTTCTCTTTCCATTCACTCCACCATGGTCTCTTCCCCAGCTACTCTGACCTTCTACCTCAGAAACTGTGCATGGTTATTCCCTTTTCTTGGACCTTTCTTCCATCATTTATCAATTCACTGCTCCAATGTCATCTCCCTGGAGAGGCGCTACATGGCACAGGCTGTACTAGAATGTAAGCTATTTGATGGCAGAATCTTCATTTTGTTTAGTTCTGTGTCCCTAGCACCCTAGTATTGTGTCTGGGAATGTGCTGAATCAGTGAATGAACAAATATATGCATACAGTCTTGCTCAAAACCTTTGTCAGATGACAGTGCCGACTTGCTTTCAAAATTTCTATTGAGGAATAAAGAGAAACATGTTCATCAGTGTCCCAAAGAGCTCACTCTGGTTGAACCAGGATGCCCCACCCAAGCTCTGTGTGTTCAGGTGGTTCTTTTCCCAGAAGCAGCTCCTGATGAGGGGTGGGGCCCTATGAACCCTGAGACTGCAAAGAATACTAATAGTGATTTCTAAATGATTCTCTAACCCCAAAGTCAAATATAGGGAGGGGGTCAAAAGCAGCACAAAGACCCTCCCTGGTCTATTGTTTCTCTAGAGCTGCCACACTCCTCTGAAAGTGGCCCCAGAGGGGAGAGAGGAGGGAGGCGAAGCCAACGCTCGGTGACATCATTACGCTGATGAGTGGGGCCCTTCCAAGTTTTGACTGATCCTTGGTGCTCCAGGAGAGCAATGTCCAGAAGAGAGGAACGAACATCAGAGTAGCTCATTCTCAGGACGTGAGAACACAGGACCTGATGTCAGCATGATACCAGGCTCCTATCTTAGCAGAGGCTATAGACATCATCCCTGGGCCGCTTATGGTTCAGATATGAGGTGTCCCCAAAAGCTCCTGTGTTAATGCAGGTATGTTCAGAGGTGAAATGACTGGAATGTGGTAGCTGTGACCTAGTCAGTGGATTGGTCCATTTGATGGACTGATAATTTGAATGTACTAACTATGTAGTGACTGTACATAGGTGGGGAATGGCTGGAAGCAGTGGGTCCCTGGGGCATGTCCTTGGTACCTCTCTCTCTCTCTCTCTGCTTCTTGGTCACCATGAACAGAGCAAGTGTTTCTCTGACATGGCCTTCTGCCATGATGTTCTGCCACAGCAAAGAAGTCAGCCCACCATGGACTGAACCTCTGAAATTGTGAAACAAAATGAACTTTTTTCCTCTAAGTCGTTCTTGTCAGGTATTTTTGTCCCAGAAACAAAGAGCTAACACATGGCCTCATTATGAAACTAATAAGAGAAATCTGTAGCAGACATCACTCTTAGTGTCTGGACTCCCACCATCTGTAAACCAGAGACATAAATGCTTCTGGAGTCAAGTCAGAAGTCTACATAAAGTTGTTGAACTTGAGCATTAAAGGATGTAATGGGACTTACTGTAACCTCCAGCACAAGAGTTCAATAAGTGTTAGCTGCAATGTGGAACTCACTGTTATCTGAGCTTCCTGGGTGGATTCATTCATTTAACAAAAACTTGCTGGGTCCCTATAATGTGCCAGGCAATAAAGAGTGGAAAGACTACCAAAGATTACCATCTTTGTAAGCTGGCAATACAATAGTCATCATGATGGTGATAAAAAGAACAGTTAACTTTTTTTTTTTTAGCACTTGCTCTGCACCAGGTATTGCTGATCCTTCAAGTGCAATAATTCACTGGATCATCACAACAGCCCTATTACTAAACCTGTTTCAGAAATGAGGGAAAACTGAGGCTTAAACATTTATCTAAGGACACACCAGGGTTAAACACCCTCTATCAAAGCTAATACCCATCACTCCCAGGAAACACTGCCTATTCTAAATTTAGCATAGTGAATTAACAGGAGGATAAATGGGGACCTCACCCTCTAGTGACTTAAGGGAGGGTTTCTGAAAACAAACAGAGAAAACTACTACTGTTCCAATTAGGAGATCTCTTCTGGGGTCCAAGACTGGGAACTTGCAGGCCCAGCCATGAATATGGCTTCACACCTGCCAATTGAGAAATAAGAAGACTTCAGGTGGGAAATTCATCTTGGACATTTTACTGGGATGGAATCAATCTCATCCCCCAGACATCTTGGTATTTCTACTTATTAGAAATTATTCATTAAGAAATTTCTTCTCCCTCCTTGGAATCCTGTCACACCTCATATAACTTCCCCGAAGCATCTGTCACTTTCTCTCACTATTCTGAGAGCTGCTGCCATAGGTGCTATCTTTACTGAATACCTTACTTCACCAGGTGAGGCTAAACATACATGAAAAGATGATACCAGACACCCTTTGTTGAAAGAATCCTAGAGATAGATGAGGAAACAGGAAGTGACACACCGAGGGTCACACAAAGAGCCAGTAGCATAACCAAGATCAAAGCCCATCTGACCCAAAGCCCAGGGATCTCTTAAGGACACTATACTGCCTCTTCTAACCATGTGAAAGGCTGGAAAACTTTGAGAGGTAAAAGGAGAAATGTATGCAAATATCTATGTAATCCAGGAAGAGGCTAAAACTCCAGTATGATAGCAGGACAAAAATCAATCCTTTAAATTCACAAGGCAAACATAATAGCGACAACAATATGACCTCGGTAATAATAGAGCACTTTCTATGACACTCTGTGCCTTGCACCATTCCAGCAGCTTTACCAATATCAACTTTTAAAGTCACAACAGTGCCAGGTCGTTTCTAATATTATCCTCATTTTTCAATGAGGCAAGGTTAACCTTCAGTACAGAGTGGTTAACTAACTTGGCCATGGTCATCTAATAGCAGCTAACATTACTGACCACTTGCCATGTGCCAGAAACTAAGTTCAGAAATGACACTGGGTCCCATCGCCTCGTTTAATTCTCAAAGGAACCCTAAGCTAATTACTATCATTATCGCCACTTTCAGATGAAGCCAACGGGGCTCTGAGAGGGAGGCCGGCCCAAGCAGCCTGGGTCCAGAGCCCTCGCTCTTAATCACTAGCCACGTCGCTAAGTGCAGGGAAGCAGACACAGGCTTCCCGCGAGTGGAAGCGGGACCTGGGTGGAGATCTGTCAGCGGTTCGGCCAGGGCCGCGCCTCAGGTCAGTTCTGAGTGTGACTTGCCCAGACCTCGGCGCCCCAGTCCTGCGTCCGCTCCGGGATTCTCCGCGCCCAGCGAGCCGCTACCGCCCCCTGCTGCCGGCGCGACCCTGAGCCGGAGCGGGAGCGGGAGCCCAGCCCCGGTCGGCCCCCGCGCAGAGAGCGCGGGGGAGGAGTGAGGTCACCTAACGCCCCCAGCTGGAGCAGGCGGAAGGCACCGCACTCTCTGCACTCTCCTCCTCGCTCTCGAGTCCCTCTCCACCCCCAGCCTCCCACCGCCTGCGTCCCTGGCCCTGAGACCGGGAGCTACAGCCGCACTGCCTCCCACCCTCGCCGCGCCAGCACTCCCGCAACCCGCGTCCGGTTGCCATGGTGAAGGTGGTGTGAAGCGCCGGAAGGGGCGGGCCCGTGACCGCGGGCACGCGCCAAGGGTCCCCACAGCGCGCCGAGCGCCGCTGGGTTGCTAAGACGTTGCGAGGCTCCGGAGAAGCGCCGGAAGGGGCGGGGCCCGCGGGTGCCGGAGCGGGAAAGCCGCACCGCCCCGGGTTGCCATGGTGACGCGGGCCCGCGGAGTAGCCCGACAAGGGACTGGCCTGGCGCGTCTTCTCGGGGTCGGGGAAGAACGCCTCGCGTTCCCCTAACTCTGCCGTTTTGGAGTAGGAGCCCCGTTTCCCTCCTCTGGTGCCTGTGCGCCCGCCGAGGCGCCTTCAGTGTCCTGGGAGGCGAGGGGAAGCTCCTCGCTGGACCCTAACCACCGACGGGCGAGGGGTAGGGGCTCGGGCACGCAGACTCCCTGCGTTCTAGAATTTCGAGGGCGAACGGGGCCAAAGCTGCCTGTGTCTGGTCCTCATTTTCCCACAGCGGTACCCGGCAGCCCCGGTTGCCATGGTAACGCAGGCGGGCGGAGGACCGGGTCAAGAGTGGTGTGACGTCCCCTCCACCCTTTCCACCTGCTGTGGGTAGCAGAACGCAACAAAAGCGGCACACCAGGCCCTACGAATACTTGAAGGACAGTCCGGGTGGGGGCTGCTTCCTGGGGTCCCTCATGACTTTACCCTCCTGGCCTCACACTGCTGGGTGCATGTGCAACAGGGTGAGCTTATCCGGTCGCTGCGGGAACATCTGACCTTTGCAAGTCTGCTTAGTTTACGGCGGCACAGATGTGTCAAAGTATTTAACTAGTCTCTTACTAGAGCAAGTTAATCCCCCCCCCCACAACAGTTCATTCCTGCAAATGGTACTAGTGTTATATAGTAATAGCTTTGTATATACTTGTATGTACATATGCGATTTTCTCTGTAGAATGAATTTCCAAAACTAAAATTACTGTGTCAAAAGACAAATGCAATTTTAATTTTCACGGATATGGCCAAATTGCTCTCCAAAGACACTAGCAAATTTACATCTCCACCAAAACCGGAATCCAATAATTTTAATTAGGATTATATCAACAGTGATGAACTACTTACAAAGAATTTTCCAGAGCCAATGTCATTAAGCCAATTTAATTCTTTGATCAGTATTTTATACAACATCGTTAAACTATCCAATCTCATTTGTTTCATAATGAAGTTTTATTTCTTCAGTAATTTGTATGTCGAATTTTACTTTGGTTTCTGTCATTATGAGGTTTCTTATTTCACCCTCATTTTATTGAAAAAAAATAAGGAAAAAGAGCAGCCCTGGCATTCGAAAGCTGGCCTGCCTCAACTCAACCATGTTATTTTGCACATAAACAACATCACAGAATTCCAACCTCAGACAAGGTCATTCTAAGGGCATGATAAAATGAAGTGGATAGGGGTGTAATTCAGTGGGAGAAGGCTTGCCTAGCATGTGCTGGGCCCTGGATTCCAAATCCAGCACTATCAGAAAAGAAAGAAACCAGTCTACTTTGTAATTTTGTTAAAGCACAGACAAAAAACATGGTCATTGTGCCACCAAGAAAATATCAAACATCCCCCTCTCTTAGTGAAAATGAGTGGCTGCTATTTGTTTACCAATTACAATTTTATCTTTGTTCTAGCCTATTTTTTCTATAGATTAGATTTTTTGAGATTCACAGTAGTGGATTTGCTTCTGCTTCCTGACAACATCCAATCTAGTCCCCACCCAACTTCCTTAGACTCTCCCCAACTCATGCAAACTAAGCTCACACCCAATAATAGTTTCGAACACCTTTATTTTGAGGTACTCTATAAGTATACTCTCCAAGTAACAAGTAATAAACCCAATTTGTTCAACTACAGGTATGTTCCTGGTGGTCTTAGAGTGGGAAGAGTTGGCACTAGCAATTTCGATTTCCTCTGGTAAAATTTTGCATGTCTGTAGATGTTTTACATCAGCAGTCTGTTTTAATTTGTATGATTATTTCAACCAGATCTTATTTCCCTATTTTTGCAATTTCTAATGTTACCCTCAAGATGTGAATCTTCTGAGTTTTTAACAAATTTAGCAGCTGCAATCTTAGCCATTATTTATTTTTTTATTATTTGTTTCTACCAGTGGTAGTCATTATGAATCAGACAGAACATTGATATTATTTTTATTTACTTCTTGACAAGGATCTTCAGTAGGGTGATAATGTAGGAAAAGTCAAAATGTTCTGCTTTAATTGGCAGGATTACTATGTGCCACCATGCCTGCTTACTGTGCACTGGGTACAGAGACCTGACCATGAAGTAACTCATGGTCTAATCAGAGAGATATAGGAGCTATCTGGCCTCAATTTGACAGATGGACAAGAATAAAAAAAGCTTTCCAGATGGAGGAAACAGCAAACCTGAGGTATTTATTCATTCAGTAAATATTTATTGAGAACCTACTTTGTGCCAGGAACAAAGGATGTGGGGCTGTGCATTGGCACAGGCCTGAAATTCCAGTGGCTCAGGAGGCTGAGACAGAAGAATTTTGAGTCCAGAGTCAGACTCAGCAACTCAGTGAGGCCCTCAGCAACTCAGTGAGACCCTGTCTCTAAATAAAATACAAAACAAAGGGGACTGGGGATGTGGCTCAGTGGTCAAGCACTCCTGGGTTCAATCCTAGGTATGAAAAAAAAATTGATATGGGAATGAATATGTTCCTCATGGTCAGGTATTATGATTAATGCAAAGTAATTCCCAGCATTCTGTGGGCACCTGGGACAATGGCCACCTGACCAGTGGGAGTCAAGGAGGGCTTCTTTGAGAGACTGATTTTTAACCTGAGATGTGAAGGATGCACTGGCATTTGCCAGACAGAGGAGACAGAGGAGGTTATTCCTGGCAGAGGAAACAAACCATGCCCCAAAGTGAGAAAAGCTTGGCTCTTTTGAGGGGTTGGAAGCAGGCCAGTGTGACTGGAATGAAGTAGGCTGGGGGAGGGTGACAGAGATAGACAGATCTGATCCTGCAAGACCGTGTTCATCTTTTTTTGGGGGGCAGAGGAGGGTACCAGGGATTGAACTCAGGGGCACTCGGTCACTGAGCCACATCCCCAGCTGGTATTTTATTTAGAATCAGGGTCTCACTGAGTTACTTAGTGCCTCGCCTTTGCTGAGGCTGGCTTTGAACTCGAGATCTTCCTGCCTCAGCCTGCTGAGTCGCTGGGGTTACAGGAGTGTGCCACTGGGCCTGGCCCTTGTTCATCATTTTAATTTAAAAACTACACACTAGAGAAGAGTATCAAGATTAGGAATGGCATGAATAGATTAGAAATACATTTTTACAATACCTAGGTGGACAGTGGATCTGGGGCGCTGGCTGGGAGTAGAAGATGCCACCAAACCCCTTCAGAGACTAGTGCAGTTGTTCATACGACAACAATTGTAGTTGGACCAGGTGGCATTCAGAGGATGGACGTATCCTCTGAGAATGGAAATGAGATTGGTGTGAACTGAGGGGTGTGTGAGGCAAGGAAATACCTAGTGAACATTATGAGAAACATAGTCTTCAAACAGTGCTGTTATGGACGGAATCATCCCTCCTCCTTCATATGTTTAAGTCCCAACTTCCAGTACTTTAGAATGTGAATGTATTTGGAGATAGGGCCTTTAAAGATACGTTAAGGTCATTACTCATATGACTGCATATTGACCTAATCCCAATACGATGGTGTCCTTAGAGAGAGAAAGCAAGAATGCACATGCTCAGAGAAGAGCCCAGGTGAGGACACAGTGAAACAGTGGCCATCTGCAAACCAAGGAGAGAAGGCCCCCAGAGAAACGAAACCTGCTGACACCTCGATGCTGGTCTTCTAGCCTCCAGAACCGTGAGAAAACAAATTTCTGTTGTTAAGCCACTCAGTCAGTGGTGTTTTGTTATGGCAACCCTCTCTGACTATTACAAACTCAAATGTCCAGATAATAGATAGTTGGGAAATAAATTATGTATATCCATTTCACAGAAAAGTCTTACCCCAAGAACTACCTGTAGAAGTTCAAGATTTTGACTTCATGAAGAGTTTCATTTAATATCCTCTCTTTGTGTGCGAGGAATTTCATTGCATTGACAAGGACCAATATGGTGCCTCCAGAGCAGCCACCAGGGCGTCATCTCCACAGGAGTGTATGGGAGCGGGTTGCAGCTAAGTTTGCTGGTTGTGGCACTGACGATGCCCAGGTGTTACTTGCATTGTTTCCTTTGTCTCTGTTACTCTGAATTTTTTCAGTTTCATAAAGAATCACACATATGTTCTGCTTATGATTTCTTGCAGTAATGGTTACCATCAGTTCAAATAGTAACTGTCTTTTCCACTTATAAAAATTCACCATCTGAATATTTTTAGGAATGACTTAACCTGGTAATGAGAATAAAGACTGTTCTGTGCAAATATGAAAGGAATAAGTTTTGAAAAAACAAGGTAGAGCTATATATACTGACATGAAAAGATGCCCAAACCATATGGTTAAGGGGAAAAAAGAAGCATATGTAGATATGAACCTATTTCTGCTTTTAAAAATAACCATTTGTTAGTAGAGCTTAAGGAAAAATCTGAAAGAACATACAGCCAATTTTTAAGGTATTGTAAAAATTTTACCATTTGAAAGTCTAAATGAGCTCTGTTGATGATTTTCTATAGCAAGGAAACTGCAGTGCATGGTGATTTGCAGAAGGCCAATAAAGGAGTCAGAGAGCCACAGTCCACTGCTCTGGCATTCCCAAGCTTACTGACCATGACACACATCATGCCACATGGCAAATACTAGTAAAACTTAATGTCTGTCTTATTTTAAAATAAACACAACCATAAACACAATTCTTCAACCCCAGTGGATCATCTCATAAGCCCCACATGCCCTACTTGAGAGAATGCTAGTGTATAAACATACAGACCGCGTGCTCTCAAATGGAGTGGAGGGTGATTTGTTACCAGAAGTGTTTTCAAAGGAACCCCATTATGTGTGTAAAACCTCTACTGTGTCTGATGTGGGGAACATGACTGTCCAGAGAGGCCCCGACAGGACGAGCTCTTTGTGTTCTTGTCTGAAAGAGGACTGTGGTGATCTCTCCGATGGCTTCCCACTGGCTTTCTGAAACCCCTGGACCCTCTCAGCCATTGATGCAGCAGTTGAAGTGGCTGTTCTGGAATGAAGTGGTGTCTTTGGAGGAAACTCTACCCAGGGTGATGATTCAACAGTGTGATACCCAGCAGTCTTTGGAAGGAAGGTATTTAAAGTCATTTAGTGGGATTCCATGTAGCTGAGACTTGTTGAGGAGGCTATGTTTATGAAACCTTGAATTTAATAAGAGTTTAATAATGATCCCCTCACAATACATCAAAATACTGTTTTTCAGACTTGACTTGAGGCAGTTTCCAGAAAGAAGCGCAAGCTCAATGGTAAGCACTTTACTGAATGGATAAATGAAGATCGAACATCGCCAAAGCGATTGTGTACATTTTGGAAAATTATTTCATTTATCAAAATGAAACCCACAGCACTTTTAAAGTAGGCAAATGATCAAATAGCATTGAATTAGAAAAAGTTAATCGAGCAGTCTTTATTGAAACCCTCTAAGCTAGGGATGGTGCAGGAAGCACAATAATCCTGCGTGACATTTATCATGACATTTATTGTACCGTGTGCCAGGCAGTGGCTGATCAAAGGATGGGTTATCTGCACAGCTGCCCAAAGCACTAATCCATCAGCAGCCCTAAAACGTCAAGGGAGCAGATGGGAAAGAGATGTCAGGTACCTGAGAATTTCACACAGGATTCCTTCAGAGGTGGCAAACTATTAAGTGGCCTCACTCCCACCTAACATTGGCAGCACATTCCAGTGACATGGCAGAGAGTGTAGGGGGGACAGGGGACATCTTTGGATCAAGTCGAGGATAGGATTTTTAAGCTAGCACTACCTGACTGTGAGGAAGGAGCCAGTCACGTGGGGACCCAGGATAAAAATACTCCAGGTAGAGGGACAGTCAGTGTAAGCAACCAGGTCCCAGGTGATTAGGGACTGGAGACAAAGAGCCTGGGAGGGAAGTGTCAATAAGATTAGGAGGTGGTCAGGAGCCACAGGAAAAATTTTACAATTGTCTGAGCTGCAGTGGGGAGTCATTGAGGTCTTCAAAAGGAAAGCAGCCTGAACTGACTCACCTTTAAAAAGACCCATTTGACTGACATGTGGAGGAAAATTCCAAGAAGACAAGAATGGAGTCAGAGCAATTACGCCTGGGAGAGCATCATCCAGCGAGAGGTGACAGAGGTGAGAGGTGCAGATGGTGGGGACGAAGGGAAGCAGACAGACCTAGGCTGATCTGTCTGGACAGAACCATCAGGGCTTTCTAAGAGAAGATGGGAGATCAAGGGAGGGTCAAGAGTTCTGTTTGGAGCCTAAGTGTGAGGTACTGTTGAGTATCCAGGGGATGGTTCTGAGCAAGCAGTCAAGTGCATAAGTCTCCAGGAGACCTCAGGGAAGAATCCCGAATGTAGGAGTCCATGACTCAGAGCACTGATGCATTCAAAATCACAGCACGGAGTGTGATGCCCCCAGGGAAATGATGCAGGCAGGAAGTAACAGGGGCCTAGGGATGATCCCTGAAGAAGGCCAGTGTTCAGACATCAGGTAGAGGAAGCCCTGCAAGGGAGACAGAAAGAGCAGCTGGTGTGGTAGGAGGAGATTCCCGAGGATTGATTCCATTCAAACGTAGTGGGTGGAAAATTCCAAGTAAGCATTATGTTACCTCTGTTGCATAAAATACACTTTTTGCCATGTAAAAAAGGAGTCTCATGCAGAGGATCCTTCTTTTACTGCCCGTTCTCCTGTCTTTATTATCTGCTGTGTTTGTAGAAGTTAGATATAAAGTGCTGTTGAGAAAGTAAGGGAGGCTCCCCATCTCTCCATCTTCAATCTATGTGGTGCTAGTATTCCTTGGTTCTATCTCTAAACGCCCCACTTCCACTCACTTCTCTCATGCCCACCACGACCACCCTGCCTCATGCCAGCCATGTCTTCTCTCTCCTGGACAATGGCTGGGCGGGGTCGGACTGCTGCCTCTAGTACACTTTCTTACAGTGCCTCCTCCTGGCAGTAGCTAGAAGGAGCCTTAGGAAATATAATGTTGCCTTAAAATCCTCGAGTGAAATAGCCTAAATGATTAGAAACAGGGAACTAGTTAAATACAGTGAACACACGCCCTGGAATGCTGTGCAGGTATGCAGAAAAAATGGTAGTAAGAACATTTCCAGTTCTCAAATAATCTCCAAGGCATGAAGTGAGAAAAGCCAGTGGTGTCCAGCTGGCCAGGAGGGGTGGAGGATGGCAGGAGACTACATTTTGGTGCTTCTGAATGTTGAATCCTCTGACACTCCAACAGTCATAGTATCTGTTCAACCATAAATCAATTAAATTCATTTTTTACATGAATGAAATGATTAACTCTTACTTCACTTCCCTTATCATTTAACAGCCTAGTCTCCTCACGCTGAAGCCTCACAACCCAGCCTGCTCTCCGCACCTCTGCTTCATCTTCCAGCACTTTCTTACAAAGTTGCAACCACGCTGACCCTCTTGGTCCTCAACTTGGCAAGCTTAGTTCCTTTGTAGGGTTATTGCTCTTGCTGGTCCCCTGTACCTTGCCCTCCCTGGACAGCCCAGCATGGCTCCACCCTTCAGGTTGTGCTCTGAAGTTACTTTTCAGAGAGGTCGTCTGTGTTAGTCCATTTTGCATCATTGTGACCAAAATATCTGACAAGAACAACTTAGAGGAGGGGAAGTTTATTTTGGCCTTCAGTTGCAGAGGTGTAGCCCATGGTTGGCCAAGTCCATTGCTCTGGACCCAAGATAAGGTAGAACATCATGGCAGAAGGGCACCACAGATGTGTGCTGCTCAGTTCAGGGTGCCCAGGACACAGCGTAAGGGACTGCAGGGATGATGCACCCTTCCAGGGCCCCAATGACACACCCCTTCTAGCTATGCGCCCCTGCCTACAGTCCATTCAAACTAAGATGGACTGATGAGGTTACAGCTCTCACAATCCAGTCCTGTCACCTCCACACATCCTGCATTGACAGAGGAGCCTTCAGGGGGTGCCTCAGATCCAAACTATAACATCTTCCCAGAACTCAGTTTAAAGGTGCTTCCCCTCACCCCATGACTGTAAACCCATGATGTGCTTTCTTTGTAACAGTTGCCCCTTACCATCATAATTTGGGTGTGTAAAACAGTGCCCAGCTCACATGACACAGCAAATGTTTGTTAACAAATGATTGTTTTTCTGTTTTTACTCAAAGCTTCACGGTGGTCCTTTGAGCCAGGCTATTTATCATAAGCATACAGACTACAGTTTGTATCCTGGATCTGCTTCTGTTTAGTTCTATGACCTTGGGTAGGTCACAGACCTCACTGGGTTTTGTGAAACTAGGTGAAATCTGAGGTATGAAATACCAGATCTGGCCAGGTTCACCAGGAGCGAGTTGAAAAGGAATGACTGTTGCCTGCTTCAGGAACAGGAGAGGGCTCTAGGCAAGGCAGGTGACCTGCTGAAGCCAGGTAACCTGGGAAGCAGAGGCCTCACTTCCAGGGATTCTAGCTCCTTGATCCCCACGTGAGAATAACAGGCTTTTTCTCTTTATTCTCTGCTTTCTTTCCCCCCTTCTTTTCAGTACTGGAAATTGAACCCAGCACTCCACCACTGAGCTACACCACCAGCCCTTTCTATTTTCTTTTAAGACACAGTCTCACCAATTTTGCTGAGGCTGGCCTCAAACATGCAATCCTTCTGCCTCGCCACCTGAGTAGCTGGGATTACAGGCATGCGTACTGTGCCCAGCTCCCTATTATCTTCTCACAGACAAGAGCCCCCGCCTCTCCCACCCGCTCTGGATTGGAGTCCATACCTACGATCAACCCTCACTATAGTTGCTCTCTTTACTGGGAATTGGTAGTTTGTCTTTCGATTTTCTTCTTGTAAATGAGTGATATGTTTTAGCCTGGAAAACAGTACATAGAGTTTCTAAACAACATCATCAAATTAAATGTGGTGCCACAGTGACTTAGGGAAGCCGTTCATCTCTTTGTTTCTTAAAAGGCATGAAACGGTTGATCAGCTTTTGCCTCAGTGTGTTTATTTGTTATAACTGATAGAAGCACCAACATTTACAGGCAGAGAATTGAACCCACATTCTAATCTAAGTGCCTAAATACAAAGTGATTTTCTAAACATCATGTTCATATTTTATTTTCTCAATTTAGACCACAGCCCGAAGGAACAGGGGCTGGGTTTGTAATGACCTGGAGGAAGTTGTGAATCTCTGAAATTTGACAACAGATGTCACTAGTGCCACATTGCTCACAGAGCCCTCAGCGCTACCTGCCATTTCAGAGCTCCTACATCTTCTTTGGCATAATAAAAATTGTTAGCAAGAATGCAGTGGCTCAGTGTCAAAAATGTCTGCCTTCTTGAGCCAGCCCATGTTCCACATCTGACCTCATTTATCTTTGCATTGACTTCAGAAAGTCACAAGCATAATCCCCTTTGCAGGCTGGGAAACTGAGACTCAGAGAGGCCCAGTATTGCCCAAGGTCACGCAGAGAATGACCCTGGCCTGTCTGTCCCCAAAGCTATACTCTTTTCATGCCATTCTTGATTAAAGGCCAGCATTAATATAAATAGCCCCAAAGGGTGCCATGCTTGGAGCCACCATCTGAGCCAATTAAAACCTCTTGGATTAGGAGTGTCACACTGAAGTATCAATAGACCTGGAGTGGGCTGAAATGCAGCATTTAATCAGCAAGATGATGGCGCAGAAGTTCCCAGAAGCAGAATCCCAATGGGCCCCCTAGCCTGCAGCCCCCTGGTGCTAAGTCACTGACATTTGAAAAGCTGGCTCTTTGACAAATTCTGCATGCCATTTCCCTTTACCGCCTAGTCTCTGTGAAGTAGCAATCAGCTTTGTCACTCATTCTGCAGGAAACCAGCCAGAGTGTGCCAGGAAGACAGCAACTGAGAACTCCAGAGGTCTTTTTCTTACAAAATCTAGCAACTGTTATATGTCCTTTGACTCACGGCAATATGGTGTGAAGAATGTGCCCATCAGGCCACAAAGCCCATGTGAGGTTGGAGAGGGCAGGGATGAAAGAGGGTGAGGCATGAGGTCAGTGTTGGGGGACAGGGACAAGGAGACCACTAACATCAGCTGGTTCCTTCCAGTGGGGTAAGTCCTTTATACATGTGATCCATCTAATTTAAACAGTCCTGCTAAATAGCTGTAGCCTCCCTGACTCCCATTTTACAGATTGGTAATGAGAAGCTTAGTGATCACATGCCTTAGCCAGGTTGCACAGCCTGCTTCAAAGCAAATCCCTCTGACCGATACCACCTCATTCACTCTCTTGCAAATCCTCATTCTATGTTCCCAGTGCCAGTCCTTCCCCCATGCCCTTTTCCCCGGGCAGATCATCAAAGGCATGACTTCCACATCTGGGTTCTGGTGGCTGGATTCATGAATGGGCCATGTCATCCCTCAGTTTCCAACTAGCAAAGAAGGACAAGTGTGGGAAGACATCAATGAGCCCTGCACGAAATGAGCCCTGTTTTGGGAACTCCCAGGCAGAACCCCCTAGTGGGAGAATGCCCCACTCAAGCTGACACCCTGTTGTAGCTCAAGTTCAAACACAACCCCGGGGCCAAATAACCTGTTTACTGCAATACCCTACCACACGGAGAAGTAAGCACAGACTCCTCCCACACTGAAACCTTATACCTCCTGGTCCCCTTTGATCTGTCCTGCTATTAATAAAGCAAGTGCAGGCTTCTTTGTTAGAGCCAGACCCTTCTGGGTGGCTCCACCGGTCACACCCCTGCTTTTTGTCTTATTTTCTGATATTCTACTTCCGCAGCTTTTATTTTGCAGCCAGCCCATCCCTCCAATGGGCACCCACCCCTCGCCCACGTGGGACATAAGCAAGAGACAAATGTCACTTTTGTAGGCTCAATTCAGACGTGGTCCATGCAGGGTCATGACTGGAGGTCCTGCTCCATTTGAGCATTGGTTCCAGGCACTGAGGGAGCAGAGGGTCTCACACTTGTGCACAGGGAGCTAGAGGATGCAGGTGTTTTGTAATCTATAAAGCACTCTACAAAAGTGAGTTAATACAAAGTGAATACTATTGCCTTACTAAAATGGAGCAAGCTTCCTTTGCTTGGAGTAGCCTAAGACTAGAATGGAATTTTTCAAATAGATCATTCTTCCAGGAAACAAAAGAAAAATAAACCCTTCAAAAAGGCATAGCAATAAGAGAGTTTGCCAAAGACAGTTTTGGGGTCTCACCTTTTAAAAGCCTTTAAGCCTGGCAGATGGTTAAGGAGGCAAGGGGCCAGAGAGGGCAGGAAGAAAAGAACTTCTCCCATCTGGTGGTCCAGATGAGGTTTGAGTCCAGAGCAGCCTGCTGCCCTTCTCTTAGTAGGGCTGCTTTCTTTCCTTGGTGAAGAACTTCCACCATTCACTCATCAGTCCATCATCCATAGCTCCATTAATTAATTCATTCACGTAATTTGTCTTATAGCGAGCACTTGACCTTGATGGTATACACTCTTCAAATAGCTTCCAAACGGTAATTAGTGTTCAACCATGAAGAAAGCACACTTTTCTTAAGAGGTACTTAGAGCAGGAAGTTACCTGTGTAAAATGTCTCTGTTATTCTGTTTCCCCTACTACCCCAGATCTCTTCCCCATCTTGGCTCTTCCCATGGGGCCTCTGGGTACTAGTAACCAGGACTACAGGATGGAAGAGAAGGAGTAGCGCCACGTTTGATGGATGGGACCCAGTGTGAGGAGGTGTCAGGCTTTGGGAGGAGGCAGAGGAGGCAGAAGTCCCACCTGGAGGGCAGAGGAGCACTTCCAGGATGCCAAGGAGAGCGGGGTGGGGGACTCTGTGCTCACTGGGCCAGGCACCTGGTGTCTGCACCCTTCATCCTACTTTAATATGTGAGGCTCCTTAGGGTCCCAGGAAAGAGCTTTTCTCCAGCCCCGCTGCCCCCAGCCGAGTGCTTGGTGTGGATTCAAACCTGGACTCACCCCATTCCAAAGTGTTCCTTCTATAGCTCACTCTGCAGAGAGTCACCAGAAGAAATTGCAAAAATGCAAACCCGGAGCCTCACCAGGCCCCTCAGATCATAATCTGGGAAGTCTGGGGAAGGGAGCAGAAATCTTCATTTCTGCAAAGTCCCCAGATGATTCTGATAAAGTCTGTCCACTCTACCTTGGGTACAGATAAGGAGAGTTTAGCACTCTTGGCCACTCACCAGAATGACCCCCGAAAACCGGAGCTAAGATTAACTCAAGGCATCAGGCTCTCTTCTGAGGACAGGAGAACTCCTTGAATCCTCCCAGGAAATCCACGAGGAGGGAGCTCTTATTATCTCCCATGTTATCTATCTTCTATATCATAACTATATATGATCAATCAGGAAAGAGAGCAATATAAATTAAGGTCAGGGAAGACCTCTGTGACATAGCAGAGACCCAGAGAAGGTCTATAACTTGCTCGATGGCCATAGAACTTTAAATGGCGGCCTGGTTCAGGATATCTGGAATGGGGTCTCTCCACCATCAAGCTAAACAGCATCTCAAAACGCTAAAGGAGGTAGGGAGGGGGTGACATTGTCGGGGATGCTGGCTGAGAGGGAGAGGCTGGCTGGGAGACCTTTGGGAAGATACATAAGCTAGTGTTACCAAGGAAACAACTAAATAAACCCTCTAGCTTCCTTTGCTCTTAGTTGACTTCAATCACTAATTTTGGAGGTCACACGGTTGGGAAATACATTAGTCTCCTGCTAGCTTTGCTGCAGACAATACCTGACATGCGAGTTAAGATGATAATGATGGCTTGGGTTACTTTTCAGGAACCCCAAGGCCAGTTTTGCTGAAAACACTGACCCTTCACTTGGGCCTGCAGATATATGTCCAGTGGAGAGGGGAGGAAAGGGCGTGGCACCTCTGCCTTCATGTTGTGTCTGTCCCCTCTGCTGCCTTAACCTTTGGGTCAGATGCTACTCAGCTCTGCATGAGACATGAGGGACACTTGAGAAGTGTTTTGTCCAAAATTATAATATAGGATTAACTTGATCTAGATGCACCTAGTCTCTCTTCCCACTCAAAGCTAAGGGCACCTATGGTGTCACTGCCATGACCAGAAATACCAGGCCATAAAAGGTATGAAAAAGAGGTGGCACCCAAGTGCCTGGAAGATCTCTGACTATTCCCAGAAAAGACACGAATATCCTCCCTCTTCTTAGCTTACCCCTCCCCCATGATTCCTCTCCTATATCTGCAACCACTCAACCCCCTGGATTTGAGAAGGGGTTTTCCATAGGATGAGCTTCAGAACCTGACTTTGGTAACACTAGGACTCCCAACGTAGAAGCTGGGTAGCAGAACAGGAGGAATATGGCCCCTGGGGTGCATCTATCCATCTATCGTCTGCTACTGTCACAGGGTACCTGAGACTGAGCAGTTTATAAAGAACAGACATTTATTTGGCTCATGGTTCTGGGAAGTCCCAGAGCATGGTGCCAGCATCTGGCTAGGGCCTCTGGTCTGCATGGTGCCATGCCAGAAGGTGGAAGGGCAAGAGAGGGCCGAACACATTTTGATAACACAGCCACTCAGGCAATGACCAATCCACTTCTTTGATCATGACATTCATCCATTCGGGTGGCAGCACATTCACAGTCTAATCACCTCTCAAAGGTTTGCATTGGGGATGAAGTTTTCAACACATGAAATTTAGGGACATATTGGAACCACAACGGTGTGCAAACACCTGTGTGTGAGAACAAGAAAGGTGGCCACAGGGGGACTCAGGGGTCCCAAGTCTATGCCAGGCATTGTGCGGGCTTCAGGGACAGTGCCTCCAACCTCAGAGTCTCCAAAAGAAGAGCATGGGTGCAAAGCCAGCCCAGTCACCGTGTTTGGCCCACGAGAACGCTGAGGTCCAGAGGAAAGGAGCTCACTTGTGCGCACACTTCAGTTAGGGATGGGGGAGAGGACACGGCTGGCTGTCTCCCTGGGACAGCTCTTTTCACAAGCAAAGTCATGGGGTCTGAGCCCAGCCCCGCGGACCGGACACTCAACTCCCGGTCCTGTCTCCTCCTCTGCTTTACCCCAGGAAGAAAAGCGAGAAATTCCTAAAAGCCGTTCTGCACAGGCCACGAGGTGCGCCCTGGAGGGCACTTCACCGCAGTGAACAGTCCAGAGGAACCAGTGGAGGAGGCTCTTCTGACTCACAGCGGTGGTCCTCAAAGTTGGCCCTGGACCCGCAGCATCAGCATCACCCGGAGCTTGCAGACCGGCACATTCTCAGGCCCTGCCCCAGGCCTGCGGAAACGGGTGGTCATCTGCCCGCTCGGGTGTGATGACCCCCACGCTGGGTCATCTCAAGGGTGGGCAGGGGTTGAGGCCCTGCACCCTGAAGCCAGTCACCGCATCCTCTTGGCCTCAAGGTTTCGGGGTTGTTCTTGATCTCCTGGTTTCCTTCTCCCATTCATTCTACCCACCACAGTTTAAGACACAGGAGTGGGAGAGGGGGAGGGTGGGGTTGGAAGCTGTTTCTGTTCTGAAAACAATAAACCCGAAGCCAGAGCACTTTCCAGTGGAGACGTGAGTGAGTGCGACGACGGGGGCCTGCTTGACCCATCCGAAGGCGTTGGCGAGTGGGTACGAGTGTCCTCGTCCTCGGAAGCCCACTCATTTCCGCTCCATTGTCTCAGAGTGCAGGCTTCCGGCAGGATCTCCAGGGGATGATCGGACACCAGTTCCCTGCAGCAACAGAGGTGCAGCTGTCAACTTCCGGCTCTTCCTGGTGCCCTATGGGGACCCTGACTCACTGCTCGGTCCCCAGGGCCTCCTGCCCTTCCCCGGGGGCCCAGCTGGCTCCCTGCGGGGCCTGTGCTGTGGCATCTCCCCGGCTTCAAAGGCTCGTCCCAGGTCTTTGCAGGGTTTGCTCTGTCACTGGGTGCAGGTCTCCCTTCAGGTGCCGCCACATCAGAGAAGCCCCCTTGGCCCCTCTGCTAGAGCAATCACCCACCCCACCCCTTCTCCTCACTCGGTTTTAGTTTTCTTCTTCCTCACGTTATTCAAACTATACGTTCATTATGAACCCACTTCAGAATGTGAGTTTCATGAAGGCAAAATCTTGGTCTTGCTTACCGCGGAATCCCCAGCTGCTGGAGTAATTCCAGGCACGCGGCAGGGACTGGATGAATCTTAGCAGAATGAATGAACGAGGCCTGTGACATAACTGGCTGAGTAACTAGCTGCACTGGGACTCTGGCCCCGGCCAAGAATGAGGCCTGAGACTGCCGTCTCGGTAAGAACACTCATCATTGAGTTATTCATTCGTACTCCAAAAAATATTAGGTGGATACAAGATGCCTGCTTGATACAAGATGCCACTAGGTCCCTGGATACTAGGGGTACAGTGCTTAGCCAACACAAGCCAAGGTCCTGTAAACCCCGAGCTCATAGTCCAAATACCAACCAGTGAGCACACAAATGAAACAGATAAATGTGCACCAAGGAGAGGTCCCTAGAGCCCCAGTTCTCTCTAGTGGAAAGGCCTGATAGTCTGAGATAATGGCAAGAGCTGCCCTGAGGAAGTGAAGGATGAGCAGGAGTGAAGAGGTGAAGAGGAGGAAAGATGAGGGGAACACACTGTGGACAAAGGGAACAGCATGTGGAAGGGTCCTGTGGCAGGGCAGAGAAACTGGGAGTGTGAGGGAACAGAGGGGCCAGAGGGGCTGCAGCGGAGTGTGAGCAGGAGAGTGGGAGTGGAGTGGGGCGTTTTGCCTTGAGCCTAAGAATGGAGTAGAACTGTGGAGGTCTTTTAAGTGAAGTGGTTGTGGGTGAGTAGGGGACATGATCAGATTGTCGCTTAAAAAAGTGTTTGCAGCAAACCATTTTGGATGCATGCATTGAATTCATGCACATAGATGAAGAATGGGAAAGAACTCTAGAGCTGGAATACTAAGGTTCGAATCCTAACTTTACTACTTACCACCTCTGTGCCTCAGATTTCCTATTTTTAAGATGAGGGGACGGAATACTAATGAAAGGGTTGAAGCAGGGAAGTCATGTGGAGTTTAGAACCATGTCTGACTCAGTCAACATCCAATAATGTCAGTTATTACGATAAAATTTAAAGTGGACTGGTACCGTTGTTCCATTGAACAGGTCAAAAACTGAAATTTAGAGATTGTGAGACAGAGGTAGAAACAAAGTTCAAATTCTAGCTAAGCCCAACATCCTCAGACGCCTCAGTAGCCAATATCACCAGGTCTGGTCCTGATGCAAATTTGAAATTGGGTCTGGAAGTCTGTAGGGATGGATTAAAGGGTGTAATTAAGCTATCCTGAAATAGCTATTCCTTTATTCACTAATTTTTCATGCATATACGAAGCACCAGGCCCAGAGCTGGGGAGTGAGAACAATTAGACAGGAGTCTCAACATCACAGTCCAGTGAAAGAGATTTACCAGTGAACAGCAGACGAACAGTCTGGAGCGTTACAGGTGTTGGGATTTTAAAGTAGGCCTTACCTGATGTCACCTTTCCAGATGGGGACACTCAGCCTTGGTTCAGGCTCATGAAGTTCAGGTGCAACCAGGATGCTGTTGGCCCCAAGTAACAGACACATACAATAAAGATGTTTTTTTCAAACCTCACATAACAAGAAGCTGAAGAACTCAGTAGTAGGCAGTAAATCTCCAGCGTGGTCTAATTAAAGCTCCAATTTCATCTTTGGAAGGACTTCTGAAAAGACAGTATGAGGAACTTTGTAGACTTTTTCCCGTGGAAAAAAACAGGACTGGTAAAAGTTATTATTTTTCTTAAACAGTCACTTTGATTCTCTGGAAATTGTCTTAAAGACGTAAAGTGAACAAAGAAGCATTTAGCACTTAAGCCGTGGCCTGGTTCCTGCCCCTTGCCCCAGCTCAGCATGATCATCTGCCACAGGTTATATAAAATTTGTGGGAGGTCATTGATTTGGACTTGACTCCTTCACTCAGCATCAACAGACCAAACCGATATGGAGGTTCATCACAGTAGCTGAGCTTTAGTTAATTGCAGGAGGTCCTACAACCAATTAACCAATTAAGTTGTCTCCCTCTCATTTCCATTTTCTGTAAAAGCTGACAGATCCCAGTGTTGGTAGGAGTTCTCAGAATCTGCTCTGGTTCTAGGAGCTGCCAAATTTGCGAGTCATTTTTTCGTTTCATTTCACTTCGTTTTGTTTTTCTTTGCTCAAATAAACTCTGCTGGATTTAATTGGAATAAAGATTCTCCTTCTAACACATAGGTGGGTACAGACAAGGAAAAGACTTCCTTCTCTCTTAGCTCCTAGGTTAGGGCTAGAGAATGGCAGGTCACCACACATTCTCGTCCCACCTAGCTCCATATTGTAGAGGCTGAGTCCCAGGCAACAGAAGCTTAGAGGTCTGGGACCACTCCTCCACTCAGCATCCCCTTGTAGGGTGAACGCTCTGCCCCAGACATCAGGCTGAGAATACTGGGGCCCTGATTACCTTCCCCAACTTGACAGTAAGGCAGATGCCTCCACATCAGGAGTATAGAGCTGAGAAAAAAAAGAGGCTGCTGCCCCTGCTAGCACCTATTTGTAAAGCAGGTTTGTCACTAAAAGAGGAACAAGTTGCCGTCTCCACCTCCAGTTTTGGAAAAGTAGTATAGAAACTTTGCCCAGAGGAAGAGGGAGGCCTTAAGAACAGAGCTCCAACTGGGCACGGTGGCACACGCCTGTAATCCCAGTGGCTCAGGAGGCTGAGGCAGGAGGATCGTGAATTCAAAGCCAGCCTCGGCAACTTAGCAAGGCCCTAAGTAACTCGGCAAGACCCTGTCTCTAAATAAAAAATAAAAAGGGCTCAGGGCTCAAGGATGTGGCTTAACCCAGGTTAAGTGCCCCTGGGTTCAATCCCTGGTACTACTAAAAGTTTTTCACAAAGAAAAGTTCAGGTGCAGATAGTTTGATGAATTCTGCCAAATATCTAAAAAAATTAACATTAATTTTTCACAACTCTTCCAAAAAATAGAATGAGACAACATTTTCCAATTCATTCTATGAAGCCAATATTACTCTGATACTGAAATCTTGAAAAATATTTAAAGAGAACTATAAACCCATATCCCTCATAGGCATAGATGCAATAATCCTCAATAAAATCCCTATAACCCAAATCTGATGACATATAAAAAGCATTATAAACCATGGATCAAATGGGATTTATCCTAAGAATGTGAGGCTGGGTGAATATTCAAAAGTTAATTCATGTATCTACAACACTAACAGAATAAAGAACAAAAACCACATGATCATCTCCATAGAGGCAGAAAATCAATTGGGGAAATACAACACCATTTTGTGGTTAAAAATAATTGACAAGCTAGAAAGAGAATTTTCTCAACTTGATAAAGAGCATCTGTGAAGAACCCCCATTTGCCACTGTATATAATAATGAAAGACTGAATACTTTCCCCCTAAAACCAAGAATGAGGAAAGGAAATCTACTCTCGACACTCCTATTCACCTCTATCCCAGAGTTAGTAACCCAAACAATTAGGCAAGAAAAAGGAATGAAGATATTTAGACTGAAGAAATAAAACTATATTTGCACATAACATAATTTTGTATGTAGAGAGTCCTGAGAAATCCACATGAAACTGTTACTGTGAATGAAAAAAATCAGCAAAGGTGCAGGCTGCAAGGTAAGCATACAAAAATCAAATGTATTTTTTAAATATCATCAATGAATAATATAAAAACTAAAATCAGAAAAAAGTCCATTTACAATAGTGTCAGAAAGAAAAATATTCAGAAATAAGTCTAAAATCCTAAAAAAAAAAAAAAAAAAAAACAAAACAAAATGGAGCAACACCATATGTAGAGGAATTAAGAGACAATATTGTTCAGAGGACAGCGTTCCTCAAACTGATCTACTAGAATGTGACCCCTATCAAACTCAAGCTGTCTCTTCTGCAGAAACTGTAGAGGTAATCCTAAGATTCATATGAAAAATTCAGGGGACCTAGAAGATCTATCCCAATCATGAAAAAGAACAAAATCAAAGAACTTGCATTTCTTAATTTTAAAACTTAATGCAAAGCCACAGTAATGTAGTATTGGCATAAGGGTAGATGGACAGATCAATGAAATAGAATTGAGAATTTAGAGATAGTCCCTTACATTTCAATCAATGACTTCAAGACATTTCAAACAAGAGACTTTAAACCAATGGTGCAGAGACAACTGTATAATCTTCTGCAAAGGAATGAAGCTGAACCCCCACCTCACCTCATCCACCACAATTAAAGTGGATCACAAATCTATGTGTACAACTTTAAATATATGACTCATAAAAAATAGAAGAGTAATTCCTTAGGAACTAAAACACTTCTTATAGATGATATCAAAAGTGTAAGTGTCAAAGGAAAAAAGCAGATAAATTGGACTTCATTAAAATTACCAACTTTTATGTATCAAAGGATATCATCCACAAAGTGAAATGACAAAGTGAAAAGACACCCCAGAGAATGGGAAAAATGATTTGCCAATCATACATCTGATAAGGGACTAGAATCCAGACTCTACGAAGAACAGTTATCACCCAAAAGACAACCCAATTTAAAAGTGGGCAAAGGACATGAATGAATAGACATTTCCCCAAAGAAGATATACAATGGCCAATAGCACATTAGAAGACACTTAGCATTGTTAGGCACTAGGAAAACCTAAATCTAAGCCATTTGGTCAGTTCTCACACACTGGATGACTTTGATAAAACAGACAATAATTGTTGTCATGTACTGGTGACATTGTTACCCTCACCTCTTGCTGGTGGGAATGTGAAATGGTGTAGTCATTCTGGAAAACAATCTGAAAAATTCCTGAAAAGGTTGAACACAACCTCAGGATTTCCACTTATAGGGAAATACCCAAGGGAACTGAAGATGCTTGTACACCCCAAAATTGTGCATAGAAGTTTACAGCAGCATTATTTATAACAGATAAAAAGTGTAAACAGCCTAAATGTCCAACAACTGATGAAAAGATAAATAAAATATGGTATGTTCTACAGTAGAATACTATTTAGCACTAAAAAAGGCATAAAATACTGATACAAGTTCCAACATGGATGAACCTTGAAAACATTACGCTAAGTGAAAGAAGTCAGCCACACAAGGCCACCTATAGTATGATGCCACTATACGAGAAGGATAGAAGAGGCCAATCTATGGGGAAAGAAAGTCATTTAATGGCTGCCCAGGATTTGATAAGCCATGATGAGTGACAGACACATGAGTGACTGCTAATGGGCGGGGTTTGTTTCTGTGGTAATGAAAAAGTCCTGAACTTTACTGGGGCAAGGGTCATGCAACTCTGAATATACTTCAAACCACTGAATTTAAATGAATGAATTTTGTAAGTTATATGTCAAAGTTGTTTTAAAATTATCCATTTTGGAGGGCAGAAAAGGGGAAATACTGGGGAATGACATTGGCCAAAATACACTGTTATATTGTGTGCATGTAGGAATCCGTCACAGTAAATCCTTATGTTCAACTGCAAAGCATCAATAAACTATGTGGAAGAAAAAAAATCAAAAGTGTCAGATTTTTTTCATCTAGCTTCCTCATAGTCACAAAATGATTGCCATATCAAGCATCATATCTTCATGGGACAATACCTAGAATTAAATCAAAAGATATGTGCTGATCATTTTAAAGCTCAAACCAGGTTTCCTCAGAAGCCCTCAGATGACCTCTCACAACTCACTGGAGAGAATTGAATCTTAAAGTAGAAATATCACTCCTCTGCTCAAAGCACTTCAGAGGTTTCCCTTGTTACTCAAAGTCCTGAGGACGTCCCACAATGTCTTACATGATTGAAACACTGCCCCCTGCCCCTCGTGGCTGCTCTGCCACAACCTCTCTAGAATTTACGGGATCTGAAACAGTGAGCAGGTTTCAGCATGTCTCAGCCGCTCAGACCTGTATGGTGCTTTGACACCCCGCCAGTCCTTCACAAGCCCACCTGCTTCCGGTACTGAGACAAGGGCACTATCTTGCTAAGATGACGTAAGTGTTTTTGCATAGAAAGAGTCTTTGAACCCCAGGAAGTTTTAACATTTGTTCATAGACACAATGAGTAAATAATACACACAACTGGAATTTTTTGTGGGTTTGGTCAAGGCATAATTGATGCATTTTAAAGTATGTGTAATATGCAAGATTTATAATAGTATATTGGAGTATCATAATCCCAATTAAGATATGTAATTGAGTAATTGATTTAGATTTATGATTTTGTATTAAAAGAGGAACAAGTTGTTTCATTAAGTTTGTAAAGTGATTTGGAACATTAAGAAGGCTTAAAAGTCACCATAGTTCAAGCGTTATTCAAGTATTTAAAAGGTCTTGTTTACTAGATTACAGTATGTAAAAGGAAATTGACTACATGAATTTTATGTTTAAATTTATTCAATTTAGGTTTAAAATGTTTATCACAAAAGCTCCCTTAACCTTGATTATTCAAATTTGCTAGACGTACAGGGAGACTAGTTGAACTTAAAGGTTGAAAGAACTAGGTTTCAAATTTCTAATCTTAATTGATTTGATATTAAATTTTAAAAAGTAACAGAAAATCATCTTTTTCTGGATATAAAAGTGATGTTCCCCACCAAGCCCAATGAGATGCACAGAGATGTCTGCCAAAGGTGAAGCTGTCTTTCCTTCCTGCGAGGTCTCCGGGCCTGCCCCCTTTCATGCCTTGGTTCCAGGTGGAGAGGTCTTGAATGGGGACACCACTGTGCAGCCAGAGAGCCCAGGCCTGTTCTGCGAAGGAGCAAATATGGATGAAGCTGGAGGGAGAAGGTTAGCAACACAGCCTCGTGATATCAGAAGACCCTGGGGCGGGGTGGTGTACTGGGAGCTGTGGAGTCAACCCTTACTTGAACCTGTATCTGGACTCTGCCTACAAAATCCCTTCTCTGTTTAAGTCAGTTTTAGCTGGGTTTTCTTTTCTTTTTCTTTTTCCTTTTTCTTTTTTTTGTGGTGCTGGGGATCGAACCCAGGGCCTTGTGCATGCAAGGCAAGCACTCTACCGACTGAGCTGTCTCCTCAGCCCTTAGCTGGGTTTTCTGAGTGTCCTGATTGACAGACGAGGTCGGTGGAGTGTGGTGGATGGACAGAGCCTGGGTTTGGATTTAGACAGTAATGGTGCAGATCCTGATGCCCCTCACGGCTGGGAGGCCCTGGCCGTCTTCTCTTCTGTGCAATGATCTCAGTCCTCCATCCATATTCCTCAGGTACACAGCATGGCGCCTCCACAAGCTACTGGCATCAAAGATGGGGTACTTAGCATGTTCTAGGCACCACGGATAGATCAGGAACAGTCCCTGCCCTCCGGTACAAGTCCATACCTTTCCTCTTTTTCCTTTTATTTTTATATTTTGACATCACACGTGCTCTCAGAGTACCTGAGGAGCTGAATGGAGTGACTTTCTCCCCCACAATGCACACTCAGTCATCTCCCTCCCCAGACTCCTGTGCCCTTTCCCTCCAGTGAGACTCCAGAATCCTTTTGGCTTATGTTGAAGTTATTTGTGTCCATGGTTTATTGTCCTTCTTGGAGTCAGAGCATCTCACGTACCCAGCATAGGGCCTAGTACACAGTAGGTACTTAATACATGCTTAAGGACTTAATCAATTAATGTAAACACAAAGTCCTTAAAACTCTCATCTTGTCTGTTTTCTCACAAAGTGAGGACAATGGTTACCTGCTGTGGGTTGCTTTTCTTGCCCGGAAGTGCCTCAGGTCACCCACCTCTCCGGTGGGACCCTGTTGGTGACTGGGGACTGCAGTCCCAGCCAGCTCGCAGCTGACGAGGCAGCATCCATCACTGGATGTGTCTGGCTGCCTTGGCTCTGCCAGCGGGTGAGACTGAGACACATCATTAACTCTGATGCTCCACAGGAGGGCTGTTCTGTGCCTTGGGTAATGAGATTTGGCAGTTCTTTCCTATTCTCTTCCGGGGCTTGAGCTGAGCCTGTGGTTCCAGGCATATGATTAAATTGTCCTCTGAATTTGTCTTTAATTCTCAGGCAGGAGTAAATCCAAAGCATTTGGGCAGCAGTTTCCTTCATCTACCTCTGTACCAGTTCGATGTGTGTTCAATACAAGAAACAGAGAGCCTGACCTGAGTGACTATAAACCAGAAGGGGTCTGTTTATCTCACATAACAAGGCCAGAAGCAGATGGCCGCTGGTTTTGATTCAGCAGCTCAACTCTGTCAGGACACGCGACTCCAATTCTCTTGACGTTTCCTTCATGGTAACAAGATGGCTGCCACCACACCGACAGCAGTCATGTCTATGTTCAAGACAAAAGAGGAAAGCACAGGTTTCCAGAATCCTCGCTCTCACCCTATACTCAACTTGGCAGACTTTTGCTTAGGTCCCATTAGCCAGAAATAGGCCACAGTCCCCTTAACTGGGAAAGTGGGGAGTAGGACTGCTGAAATTCACTCATACCCCTCGTGATTCACATCTTGGATCTGGGCACACAGTCTTCCTGGGTATCCTCCCCAGTCTTCATCAGAAACTGCCACTGCTGAGTCTGGGATTCGTGTTTGAGGTTGCAATCTTCCACGTCTTTATCCGAACCCTATGGGAGCTGGGGCCTTCCTGCCTTTTGAGATCTAAATCAGATTAGCTAGAATTCTCAGGTCCAAACTCTGTCGAAAATGTCCTTAAGCAGAGCAGGCCATATGGCCCATCTCGTAGAGTGCCTGCCTCGCATGCTCGAGACCCGGGTTCGAGTCCCCAGCACTGTGAGATTGTGAAAATGTCCTTAAGGTATCTGTGAATTACCAGGGTTGGGTAAGGGCATGGGTGATGCCCTCCACGCCCATTCCAGATTTGGGGACCTGGTTTTCCAAGTGGCATCTCCGCTTCACACTGGATTCCTTCAAACGTCCCCCTTTCTGCGCTTCCTCTCCAGCATCCTCACCAGCCCCAGCCAAAGAAAGGAAAATGGATCCACAGAGAACACGTGGGAATGGCAGGCCCCGATAGAGTGGCGTCTGGCAGAGTCGAGGCGTGTGCATCGTGCTGTGGGGAAAGTGCCTGCCGACCACCCGCTTGGGTTCCTTAAGCCCACCTGGCCTCCCAGCATCAGGGGCTTCCTTCAGGTTCTTGACCCCACACAGTCCAGGCCCCTGTCTCTCTGCTCCTCATTCCCTCCCATCTCTGCTCTCTTCTCTCTCCTTACCCACTTCTTTCCTGAAGCAAAAGTCTCAACAAAACATCTCCAGCAGAGTAGTTTGGCTTTTTATCTTGGCACGCTGACCCTTGCCAACATTTAGTCCTTCTTCCCTTTGTGATTTATCAAGGAATTTTCCCAAATGAAGAGAAATTCTGATGCAAAGTGTTGACACAATGTCATTTTCCCTGGTTATGTGCATGCACAGCATTTAGTTGAGGAGTCGTTGGGGTCTCAATCTGTTCTTGAGTTTGGGCATGACATGGTGAAGGGGCTGAGGAGAGACCAGCCTACTCAACTAGCCTGGGAGGGGAGTAGCTCATCATGGCCCCACACCACTCACTAGACTCTCTGCATTGATATTTGGACCAAGCTTGGTCAACCATAAAGTCCTACTCATTCACGACTTTCTTTATACGTGTAGCTACTCAAGTGAAATTGCAGAGAGCGTCATCTTCTTCTTTGCTTATATCATAAGCATGTATAAATGAATATGAGCAGTTGTATAGCCTCACACAGGCGTCTGTGTTTGTCTTCTGTGTTAGTCAACTTTCCGTTGCTGTGACAAAATACCTGAGGTAAACACCTTGAAAGAAGAAAGATTCATGTTGGCTCATGGTGTCAGAGGTTTCAGTCCATGGTCACTTGGCCCCATCACTCTGGGCCTTGGCAAGATCAAACACCGCTGTGGGGAGCACACTGGAGTGAGGTTGCTCACATCATGGTGGCTGGGAAGTGAAAGAGAGAGGAAGGGGCTGTGACCCCAGCACACCTTAGAAGGCATAGCCCCCATGACTTAACTTCCTTCCACCAGGCCCTACAGCCTAAAGTTTTCCACAACCTCCTAATAGTGGTAGAACATGAAATTAAATCTCACAGGATTTCCCAGTAATCCTGAGCCACGTATGAGGAAGTTCTCCTCGCTTCCTTACCTGACTGACTTTGGGTCTAAATGTCTTTGTCTTTCAACCCTCAGTCTTAGCGACAACAGATCTCTCTCTCTCTCTCTCTCTCTCTCTCTCTCTCTCACACACACACACACACACACACACACACACACACACACACAAACACACACACAGAGTGAGAGAGAGAGAGACAGAGAGGGAGAAGATTCTCCCAAAGCACCAAGGACAAAGGACAAAGAGAGCCCAGACATGGGACCCAGAAGAACTTCAAGTGAGCTCTTTCTGTGACTCGCTGTGTTCTGCGATCTGCTTCCTGGCCTTCTCTGCTTCTCTGCCATGGCCACCAAGACCAGTAAGATTTCATAGCTCCTCCATTCAAAAGACCAGGGGCTATGGATGTAGCTCAGTGGTAGAATGCTCACCTACCATGTATGAGGCCCTAGGTTCAATCCCCAGCACAAGACCAGCTTAAACGAAGTTCTTAGTCCCAAATCAATCTTCCCAGGATGGAGGATCTACCCTTGATTCCATCAGCTGAAGAAGGTGGGATGGGGGGATGGGATCGCATTGATTCAACATGACAGCATATGACAGGTTTCACAGGAATGTTAAAGGCCTGCCGAGAGGTGTCCACTGTATCAAGAACGCTAAAGCCCCCACCCCAGTGGATACATTAGCTTCGCAGGTGTGCCTGGATAGACATGGGATCTCCTGTCGCTTCCCTAAGGAGCTGGCGTTGGCCTGCTTACAGAGAGGCCTCTCCCATGTCCCCTTATTCCTCCCTGTTAACGTCTAGGCAGCTTCCTAGCTCTGGCCTAAACAGGTAGAAACTGTCCCTGTATGTCCCAAATCTGAGGAGGAAAAGTTTACTTTTGCCCAGTGGGTGTAGTGTCAGGCTTCATTATGCTCTATCCTAGCTAATAACTGCACAATGTAGATGAATGAGCCAATTCTTTGGAAAATACAAGGTACCCAAACTGACATAAGATGAAATAGAAACTCTATCGATTAGAGACATTGAAAACCTTTGTACAAATAATACCACAGACCTAAGTGGTTTCATTGGTAACTTTTTACCAATATCAAATTAAGCCTCCTTCCAGCATGTCTTTCTGTATTTTAGAGAATGTAGAGCTCAAATTGTATTTTCCAGACTCTTGTGCATCCAGGGTCTTGGTGGTAATTTTCATCTGACTAATTAGAAGCCTTTACGGAAGACTCTTGTAGAACTGAGTTAAATGAGGAGAGGGGGTCACATGCGTTTATGTTGACCACAGGGTCACGACAGTGCGGGTCTGGAGCCAGCAGATGAGCTGCTGTATCTTGTTTCGGTGGGCAGCTTCCTGGTGGTGGCAGGGACAATCGACTTGGTCACTCAGTTCTGCCATGACTTTGGGAATTGTTCCTGGAAGATGAACTTTTTGGGGGGCTGTTTCTTCGACTCTTCCAACAGATCCGTGAGCCACGTAATCCTTCAGGACAAACCTCTCTGTATAAATTAGAGAGAATACTTTTTCCCTCTGAAACTGACCATATCTGTCTTTTAGGCCCAGGCTCCATGCTGCCCTGGGATAATCACACCCTCCTGGAAGCCCCCACTCTGAGCTCCTACAGTCCTTCCCTGGCATTTGCAAAGTGCCTTTGGAGTTAGTTTGTTCCGCTGAGACCATGAGCTCCCTGCGGGCAGGGCCTGTGACCACGTTTCTCTATGCTTCCTGTGGCACTGCAGCTAACCACCCGAGTCCCACAGCTTATTGTGTCACCTAAGGAACGTTTGCCCCAGAACTCAGAACCACTGGGTGGCAGGGACCTCGAGGCTGCCATGGACCTTGACACTGTCACATCTATTTTCTGCTTCTGCTCTGAGCAGATACATAGATTCTCAAGTCAGACAGACGTAGAGAGGCTGGGGTTGTGGCTCAGTGGTTCAGAGCTTGCCTAGCATGTGTGAGGCACTGGGTTTGATTCTCAGCACCACATATAAATAAGTCAATAAAATAAAGGTCCATCAAGTAATAAAAATTTTCTTTAAAAAGACAAGAGATAGAAATAGAAATAGAATAGACATAGAGATAGAAAGAGAGCACAAAGAGTACAAGGAGTTTGGGTCAGACAGATCTAGGTTCAAATTCCAGCTCTGCTTCTGCCATACTAGAGCCCAGGACAGGACAGGTCTCCTGTTGGAGAATTTCCTCAGCTGGGAAATGAGTACTTTGGGAGGTTTAGGGGAGATGGTGTGTGCATTGTTCCCAGGATGGTGCATGGGGCTCAGGAGATGGCGGCCAGTATTTTTATCGTTCCATAAGAGCCTTTTAGCAACCATCTGGTACATGCCATTCCTCCATTTTGTAGATGGGGAAACTGGGTCTCAGCATATTTAAATAACTTCCTCATGGTGACACAGAAATCCAGCATTTGTTCAGGAGGTACTCAGGGCCCCTGACTCCCGACAGTGCCCATTCCTCCATCGCCTAGTCTGAACCCTCCAGAAGTGCAAACTTTCTTTTATCTATTGCAAAGCCTTCCCTAAAGAATGGTTGATGGAGAATGTGGGATTCAGCATCGCCTGGCAGCCACACCACAGCCTCACCTTCCTAGTCCTCCTGGATCCACTGATCCTAATTCCTCCTCAAAGGAAAGAAGAAGGTGGAGGCCAAGGATCTGCATCCCAGTCTTGCCTCGGCTACAGAGGCACAAACCTAGAAGTGCTGTGGAAGGGCCACCACGTACCAGGCACCGTGCTAGGCCACACAGTCCCTCTCCTCTTGGATTCTTGGTCTATTGATTCATCAGATAATCACACAAACACAACACTGCCAATGGTGATACGCCCCACGTAGGCAGGGGGGCGCCACACAGGGGTGGCTGATGGACTGATGGGTCACTGTGGGTCTTTCCCACAGCCTCTCTAGCTGCCACACAGAGGGGTTGGCCTAGACCTGGAAGAGTGGTCCTTGTTGAGGCCTGTGGTCTCTTCTCCAAATAAGTATTCCACAGAGACCCCAACATGCATGACAGATCAGGGCAGGCCTGGCCACAGTGGCTTGAGGTGACATCACAGAACTCAAGGCTCTATGGAGCACGATGTGAAATAGAAGCTTCCAGAGGTTCTTTCATTCTCCAACTCTGTGAGCTGCTGCTGAGAAACTGGGCCTTTAATCTGACTGGGACTTTGTTTAAGTACAGTACATCTGAGATGCTCAGCCGTGGAGTGTGAGCTCTTCGTCTTGTGGAAACACACAGACAAGAGAGGGTACAGGAAAATGACAGAATTTCTTTCTTTCTTTAAATAGAGAGGAAGTGCAGCTCCTACAAGGCAGGGGTCCCGAATGTGCAGCCACTGAGCTGTGCTGTCTAGGGGGTTATATGGTATTGCATTAGGGGAGGGGAGTTTCTTCATCCAAAGTGAGGCACCCCATGATCATGCACCCACACCCCTCCAATCAGGAAGTTGATCATGTGCTTGTTCACACACTTGGCCCAGCAGATACTTTGTATGCAGAATTGTTGCAATTGAGGTGCCTTGTCTGCCTATCAAGTTTCTCTCTCTCACCTCTATGAACCTCAGTTTCCTCTGCCTATAAAATGGGTGTACAGACCCAACACCGTTTCTTCCCTCTTCCACCTAACAACCCCACTTTGTTTGGTGGGCAGAGAACCCTTTTCACGGTGAGTCATGGATGGTAACATTTACCATGGTGCTGCGTCCTCTGGCCAGTGACTGGTGAGGATGAACTTAAGATCAAGTTCCAATGAGTATCTCGAGAATGTGAAGGCTATTGCATAAGATTTCAATCCCCAATACAAAAAAAAAAAAAAGTTCGTTTCTTATCCATCCTCTTCTTCCTGCCTTGACTTTTGTTTTACAGAACCACAGTGGCTATTTTGCGGCCATGAGACAGATGACAAACCTAAGGACAAAAGGTCAAAACAGCTCTATCAGTTAGTTTGTACTGATTAACAAGACATCCTAAACTACAGCAGCTTAAAGTAACAGTCACTTATTAGTCAGGATTCTGCAGGTCAGGAATTTGGGCAGGGCTCAGCTGGGATGGTTCATCCATTGCACAAGGTACTGCCTGGGATCATTTTAATGTCTGGAGCCTTCAAAGGAATGGCTGAGTCTCTCTCCCCATGAATGGAGGCTAGCTCAGACTTGTTCAGATGCAGCAGCATTTCAGGAGAACCAGAGTCAGAGCCCAAGGTCTCCTGAGGTCTAGCTTCAGAACTCTCCTACTCACTTCCATCACATTTGACTTGTCAACAGTCACGTGCATCAGGGATTCAGAAAGTGAGGGATTAGACTCCATCTCCTGATGGGGCCATGTGCAACTAAATGCAACAGAAAAGAGAAAAACAGAAAAGGCCTGGCTAAAGACATCTCCCTTGAGCTCTTGTAGAAAAGTAGAAGGGTCCTCCTTCAGACTTTATTGTATGATATAGCTAAATTTCCTGGTTTAAGAAAGGATATGAGGCTGGGAATATAGCTCAGTTGATAGAGTGCTGACCTCAGAAGCACAAGGCCCTGGGTTCAATCCCCAGCACTGCAAAAAAAAAAAAAAAAAAGAAAAAAAAAAAAAAAAGGATATGTTTTACTTGCAGCCAAAGGGATTCCCAGGTTCTGTGCTAGAGATGAAATCATACTCATTGTCCTGTTGGGAGATGAGATGAAATGTATGTGAAGTACTTGGAGGTCTGAGGACACAGTGAGCAGTAAAAGTTGGCAGGTATCAACAACTGTGGGGGACTGACCTGTCTCCCCTGAGCATTAGCATTTCTCATCCTAACCCACCCCCACAATGAACTTTTATTAGCAACCCCCACAGAGGACATGCATGTGCTGAGTGTTATGGGGCGCAGCTTAAGAACAGACGGATCACCACTGAGAAGGCCAAATTTGAGAGTCTTTATTAAGCCGGCCGGCTGACTGTCTCACACAATGCCCCAAAAAATGACTACTGGGAGAACAGTCCCAATCATAGGGTTGTAGGGGTTCTTATACCAAAAATCACATCAATCACAAGCGTTTGTTGCTATGATTGAAAATTACAAACTAACATCATGAGATCATCAACAGAGGGGGAAGTGGGTCAAAACGACCCTTACCTAGGTACAAACTAAAGAATGGTTACTAACATCCACATAATCACTGTTCACATGGTACACTGTTTAGGAGCAATAGGAATCAAAAGAGAGCAATTTTTCATTATATAAGAATTGTCATTTTGTATTGCTATGTCATGCTAAGGCAGACAGGCAGGGGGTATTCCCAAGGGAGAAGCTTATTTCCTACATAACATGGAGTCTCAGAGCAAAATGGAGTCTGTCTGGCCTATAACATTCTTATGGAGCCAGATCTGTCAGTCCATCACACTGAGCCCAGATCTACAGGGACTATTTATACTGGCGGTTCCAAAGAGACTTGAAAACTTCAGGCCTATAGAGAGGGGTTCTAGCTCCAGTTTAGTCCCTGCCTGCTGCTCTTAACATTAAACCAGGTCCACCCAGAAACCAGTTTTCTCTTTCTCTCAAGAACGGAAATTCTTGGAGCATTATACCTTGAGGGTAAAGGTACATTTTAAAGTCACAACTGAATAAAATTACTTCATCCTTGAATAGTGACAGCATGGTGGCACCAAAGTTTGATGGCACCAAGGTTCTGGGGAGAAATGAGAAATGTTCTGGTTTTTTACCTGGATGGTGGATATTGGCTATATGGGTGTGTTAGTTGTGGGAAGCTCACTGAGCTGTAAGTGTATGATTTGGGTTTGTTCTTAATCTATGCAATATTTTGATTTAAAAATATTTAAATGATGCTTCTGGAAGATCTTATTCCCACTTCAGGGCTTGGGAAAGGCAGACACGGCTTGGTGTAAAGGAGGGGGTTCAGAAAATCGGGGTCCAGGACCACCTCGTCACTTGCTAGCTGGGTGACCTTGCCTTGCTGTCTAATCCCACACTTCCTTATTTCTGAAAGAGGAATATTAATATTTCTGCCCAATCTGTAGACTGGTTGGGGGTAAATGATCATATGGACGTTAAAGGACTTAGTCATCTGGCATGTGTGATATCAGCCTGCTGTCTGGGTGAGGGCTGTTAGTGAATTACTACAAGGGGCAGCAGAAGGGAGAGGGACTTAGTGACTCAGTTCCTTCCAGAAGCAAATTAGACTCTGGCTTTGTGCGTCAGCTGTGTTGAACCTCAGAATCCTGTTTCTGTGAGAGCTGTAAATCCAAGTAAAATCAAGACAAATGGGATTGCACAGCCGGCAGCCAGTCCTCACATCCGGGTGGGTGTGCCCTGCGGAAGCCGACTCTGTCTGCCGACGTCACAGCGCTCGAAGCCAGGGGACCACTTGGAGGAAGGCAGAGCTGTTCCCTGAGGAGCAATGGAAACTCTGTTCCAGGCCCTCAGGCCAGAGTGGGGCCAGATGAAGCTCGCCCAGAGTGGCAGGGGCCAGCAGAGGGTTTGTCAAAAACCAGATTAAGTCTCCGCAGTTTGGGTCCTCATCTCTCATGCCATCAGTGACTATGAAATTGTAATTTATGGCCAGAATTAAAGGATAAAGGAAAAACGCTATTTCATGAGATGGGGACTGAGGCAGGGGAGGGGCAATGGGAGGCGAACCAGCTGCTGCCTAGGAGGCTGAGATGTGGGAGGTCAGTTCAAGGTCAAGTGGGTTCTGTAGCCCCACCTCAACCCCTCAATGCAGCCTCTTTGCTCTGCTTCACTGATACCCTTCACTCACCCCCGTGGTCCCTGCAGGGTATTCACAGTACACCCATATCCCACCCTGCTGTATGTCTCTCTTCCTGCCACGACTTCTCCCTGCAGTGCCCCAGGCTCCGTCTGAGGACATCATTTGGCTCTCCAGAAGCAGCTCAGCCAGAAGTATCCAGGAGTTGTTGACTCTGGGAGCTGCTCTCAGCCACCGAAGAATGGGAGCCGCTCTCAGCCACCAAAGAATAGGAGCTGAAGAATAAATACTGTCATCTTCTTTGCCCTGTAGGTAGAACACCATCCCTTGGAACAGTGTTCTCCAGAGAGACAGAACCAGTGGGAAAGATACAAATGTGGAGAAAAAGTTCTTTTGTGAGAGATTGGCTCAGGTCAGGGAGGATGAGAAGTCCCCGGAGCTGCCATCTGCAAGCTGGAGGCCCAGGAAAGCCAGTTGTCTGATTCCCTGTTGTGCTGGGAGCTCTTGCCCCCACATGCAATCCCCCCATGATGCCCATCTGCCTTTAGCACCTCACTAGAGATCAAATTGATAAGGCTTCCCTGTCTTAGACTCTCAACTTCTGAAACTGTGAGCTAAATTAGCCTCCTTTCTTTATAAGTTAGCCTGTGGCAGGTATTTTGTCAAAGTAACAGAAAACATACTAATATATAGTCCAAGTCCAAAGGCCTGAGGATCAAGAGCACTGATGTCCAAGGGCAGGAGGAGATGAACACTCCAGCTCGGAAAGTGAGAGTGAACCACTCTTTGTCTTTCGTTCCATTTGTGCCCTCAGTGGATTCAATCATGCCACCCACATTGGTGAGGGTGATCTTTTTTACTCCATCTATGAATTCAAATGTTAATGTCTTCCAGAAACTCCCTCACAGACACACCCAGAAATAATGTTGAACCAGCTTTGAGGGCATCTCTTAGCCCAGTCAAGTTAACACATAAAAGTAACCATCACAATTTCCCAGAATCCCCCTTAGAGTTGAGCCTAGTTGCCTCCACACTCCAGTGTGATTTCTTTCTTTTGCCGTCTCCCTTCCTCACACCCTTACTGGTGTATCCTGTTCTCCCAAGCAATCTACTCGCACTAGCCTTAGGGTCTCCTTCCACATTTACTGTGTGTCTCCCTCACTAGAATGTAAGCTTTTTATGAGGGAGGGTCTTTGGTTCGTGGATGTAGCCCACGAACCTAGAATCCTGGCACGTTGGAGCTCTGGACAAATATGTGTTGAACAAACTGTTTATGCACTAAATGACCATTCAACAAATATTGTGGAGTGCCTGATGTACCAAGCCCTCTGCCAGGCTTCCAGGACAGCCCTTGGCACAGGCAGGTGGAGTCCTGTCCCCGGTGTTCATGGTCGTGCAGACTGCACTGCGGGTGATGAGTACAGCACTGACCCAGGACAAAGCAGAGGCTGTGGAGGCACAGAGGGACCCTGAGTGAGACACTAGGGTGATCGCTGGAGCAGAGCTGGCTTCCCGGGCATGTGACCTATGCAGACACACTAAGACCCCACCCTTGGAAGAGCCCCAAAGTCGGTTTAATGCTCTGCTGTTGCTGTCTTAGAATTCTTAATACATTTTGAATGAGAGCTCATATTTTCCTTGTGCACTGGGCCTTACAAATCCTATCACTGCGTCTGCCTGGAATAAGATCTACGTGGAGACCTGGGGGCTCCATGGAAGGAGGGAACGTGGGTGCAAAGTAGCAGGTTCCAGGCAGGGATCACAGCATGGGAAAAGCCTCGGAGATGAGAGAAAGCCTGGAATATTCCAGAAACTGTAGTACTTTGCACCAGCTCGAGTGTGGAGGGAGCAGGGATGCCAGAGAAGGTGGCAGAAACCAGACTATGAAGGCCTTGTGGCTCTTCCATTCTCTATCCAAAGCCCACAGCAGGTGTCTTTGGGGTGTAGGAGGGTGCAGGGGGCAGGACCGGCAGCGGAGACCAGTTAGAGCCTGTTCCAAGAACCCAGGGCAAACAAACAGGGAGACCTGGCAGATTTGAGTGACACTTATGAGGCGGAAGCCAGTATTCAGTGACTGATGGAACACAGAGGGAGAAATTGTGTGTTTGCCCAGCACCGTCATGGTGAGAACCCCCGGGAAGTGGCTCCCAGGCTGGGCACGGCGACCCTCGGATACTGGCTAGTGATGCATCCCAGCCCAGCTGGGAGAGACGAAGCCCTGCCAATAGAGGGTTGGCCCTGGCCCCTCTTCTGCCAGCACAAACTTCAGCTCCAAATGAGCTTTCTGCCTGCAACTTTAATATGTTATAAATGACTGTGGAGCCAGACTTTGCCTCGCGGTGCCTGGTGCCACAGGCGCTGAACCCTCCACAGAGTGTGAGCGATGGAAAGAGAAGGATGAAGGGGACCTGACTGGATACCGCCAGCATCCCTGAGGTCAGACTGTTCCATTCCAGAGTGTCAGGGCCAGAGGGACAGTGTGGTCTCAGCAGACCACCTTCTGACTGATGGGGAAATAGATCCTGTAGGGAAGAAACCAATTGCTCAAAGTCACAAGAGGGATGGATGGAGAATCCTGGGCTCCTGACCTCTGTCCTGGTGCTGCCTCCCCTTTCCCACAGCATAAGGTCGCAAGATGCTTCATACCAGGGATCCTAAAAGTGCGGTTCCTGGACCAGGCCGCATCAGCATCAGAACTACACATGCAAACTCTCGGCTTGGCCTTCCCAAGCAGAACCCGTGGGGGTGTGGTCTCGTCATCTGTGTTTAAACAGGCGACGTTATCACCCACTCCAGCTACAGACATACTGCTTTATGCAGTAAAGATGTTTATGACCTCATAAAATGAGAGACTAGGGTTGGTTCTTTCAGTGACTCAATGACTTTATGGAGACCCAGATGATGTGTCTTCCCACTTCTCCATGCCTTGGACTTATGCCTTTGGGCTCAGGCCCTCCCAGTGGCTGCTCCATGGACAGCCTCACCAAGACTTCCAGAAGTAAAGGAGACAGACACTTCCTCTGGATCTTTATTATTAATAGTTTTTCAGTACTACATATGGACCCAGGGGAGGTCTACCACTGAGCTACAGCCCCAGCCCTTTTAAAGATAAGATCTCCCTAAATTTCCCAGGCTGACCTCTAACTTGTAATCCTCCTGCCTCAGCCTCCTGAGTAGCTAAGATTACAGGTCAGCAAACCATGCCCAGCTGGACATCCCTTTTGATCAATGAGAAGACCTTTCCCAGAAGTTCCCCAGCAGACATCCCTTCGAATCTCATTCAATGGAACTGGGTCACGTGCCTTTTTTGAACCAATCACTGGATAAGAAAAGACTAAGGAGTGGTTGGAGTAATATCCAGCTCTAGGGAGGAAACAGCCTATGACAAAAACCTCAGATTCCAAGTCTCTGCCCCTTCAAAGCCTGGCTCTGCCATTTAAGAGCCCCCTGACCTTGGCCAAGTTACTTAACCTCTGTGAAATGGACATCACAATAACACCTATCCCAGGACTGTTAGAGGACTCAGTGAAATCATATTTTTAATAATACCTGACTATGTAAGAATTTGTTAAACAAATACCATACACAGTTCTTTAATTTGCCTTTTTTTTTTTTAAACTTAAATATAGGACTTGGAGATCGCCCAATAACTGAACAGACAGCACTTCCTTGTTCGCCTTTGTTGTTGCAGAATATTCCATTTTATGAGTGTACATAATTTACTTAACAATTAGATTGCTTTAATTTCTTGGCTATTACAAACAGTGCTGCAATGGATACCTTCGTGGATGCGTTGTTTGTGTGTATATATGTAGGACAAAATCCTATAAATAAGTTCTTGGGTGAAGGATTTGTGTATTTTTAACTTTGATAGAAACTGTCACATTGCCTCCCCCCTGGAGATGACACCCATGTTCCCTCCCATCAGCAATGTTCTGGCTGCCCTGCTCCCTGTAGCTCCACCTCCAGAGTAGAGACCATTTCCCACGTAGTTACCCTGCCTCCTACCTTCCTGGGCTCCATGTGTTTCATTACACTCATTTGCATGGGAAACAATAGACTCAGGGAAGTGAGACAGCTTGCCTAAGAGGGATCAGAGCGCCAGACAGGACTGGGTTGAAGACCCTCTCTGGCCCTCCTGGAGCAGATGACCCATTGGATGCCATATTGTGTATAGCTGTTTCCAGAATGTTCTTAATCCCAGGGGCCAGGACATGTGTCTTGCGAAGGATGGCTCTTAGCCTTCTGGATCCAGCTTTGGCTGCATCTATGAAGAGCCGGAAGGCCTGGAAGTGTATGTGTCTGGAGGGAATTTACTCCTCCAATCATGGATGAACTGGGGAGCGTAACTACCCCAGCTCCCTCGCCTTCCAAATGAGACGACTTCTGAGTACGACCTATGCTATCTCTTTGCAGGATGGTTCCCTACTGCAACTTGGAGGTGACGCACCCTTGCTTGGCCTCCCTCCATGCCTTCTGCCTTTCTACCCTCCGCCAGATTTTTTTTTTTTTGGGGGGGTGCTGGGGATCAAACCCAGGGTCTTGTGCTTATAAGGCAAGCACTCTACTGACTGAGTATCTCCCCAGCCCCCCTCCGCCAGATTTTTCCGAGTGTGTTTCACAGCAGGTCACTTTCACCAGAATCTTTGTCTGCAGGCAGCTTCTCAGGGGGCAAGCCTAAGGCACCTCTGTGGTCTCCATGCTTCCTTATCACTGGATCCATCATACAGACGAGAATGTTTGAGGTGTGACTAGTTAGAATTTGCAGTTTCCAGGGACCCAGTTCTAGTACCCAGGACATCTACCTCTTCATTCACAGGAAGACTGAATCTCCAGCCTAGGCTGAGAAAGAAATGCCCCTTCCTTGTTGCACCTCCTGAATGCAGTGAATCTTCTACAAACACCTGCCCATGTGCGCAGCTCCCCATATGGTGTGTCAGGGTCCCTGGGGTTCTGCCTCATCTTGTCTCCAAAGTGATTATGCTGCCCGATACTAAAATCAGTTCAGTATTTCATGTTGGTCACATCTTAACTGCTGAGTTTGACTATAATTGCAGCAGGCAGATCATAATACATTTATTGAACATACCTTCAGTTAGGACCTCTTGCATACATTTGCATGTTATTTGCATCTATTTAATTAGGCTCAGAAAAAAAAGAATCAACAGATGCAGCTCCTGATTCAATCAGATTGTCCTCTCATTATGTGGGAAGGGGGCTGAGGATCATGCAGCTTGTCTCTGCCCCAGGGTCTGTACTTGAATCAGTGGTGGAGCTGAGGCTGGCCTCTGCTGGTGCCTCCAGGGCTTACCTAGGTAGGCGCTGGGGTGCTTTTGTGAGCCTCATGTCATCCAAGAACTCACCTGGCCTAGGCCCCGGGTGACGCCTGCTGTGTGTCCAAACCCGCCCCCACCTCCCGCGCTACTCCAGGCTGAAGGCTCCAAGAAAGCCCACAGCACCTCTTCTGCTCATGGCTGCGTTCCTGGAGCCTGGCAAAGGATGTTGAAAGCACCGTTTGTTAGAGGAGCACGTGAATAATGCACGAATGAATGTTGGTGGTCTGGCTAGCCTTTCCAAAGGTCTGATCCTGTCCTCTTACTGGAACACTCTGGGTGGTTCCCTGTGAACTTCAGGATGGAAGAAATACAGGGCTTCATTCTGGCATTCTTTCACACCTTATTCTAAACCATGATTTTTGCACACAAATCGTACCAGGTCTGTGACACTGATCTGGTCAAGAGGTAAAGCATCTCAGTTGCCTAAGTCACAGTTGTCCCCATCTTCTTCCCTCCTTCCTTTTCTACACCTGCTTAGAACGTCCTGAGGTCCAGTGTAGGAAGAGAAGGCTCAGAAAAGTGTTGGGACCCTGCCAGGGATGGGATGCCGGCAGGAGTCTTCCTGGTATCCGGAGGATAGTGTCAGAGCTGTTGCCTGACAGACTAACTGCACTTCCCCACTCTTTCCAGGAGGGGGCGGCAGCATCCCTGGTTACCGGTACCAGGTCGGCTTCCTGGATCTGCGTGGAGACAATGTGTTTAGGAGTGTTTCAACGTGCAAAGCAGGTGTGGATGATAGAGTGTTTGCAAGCGTGGCAGAGGGGCTGAGTGTATGGCTGAGTGCACATGGGAGTGAGAATGTGCCTATCTCGAGGTGTGCTCGCTCCACTCTCTCCCTGCACTTAGATGAGGGGGATGCAGCAGTGAGCCTCAGGGATGGGGGTCCCTGCTCTCCTGAGACCAGGGCAGGAGAGCGGATACACAGAGAAAAACAAGCAAATAAACGAAGTGACAGTCGAAGGGTGAGGTGAGGTGGGGGTAGGGACTGACGCAGAGCCGGTGGTCAGAGCTGCTCTCCAAAGAGGCTATGTTGGCACTGAGATGGGACAAGAAGGATCCAGCCAAGCAAAGGTGTGAGCCGTGGTTCCAGGAAGAGGGAGTGAGGAGGGCAAAGGCTGGACGCCATGATGTCTTGCCGGAGTTGAAAGAGTTTTAATTGAATTTTAAGTGTAAAAAGCTCAGACATTTTTAGGGTTTGTGTGTGTGTGTGTGTGTGTGTGGTGGTGTTGTTATTTATTTGTTTGTTTTGAGACAGGGTCTTCCTGTTTTTCCCGGGCTGGCCTCATACTTGCCATCCTCCTGCCTTAGCCTCCTGAGGAGCTGGGATTGCAGGTGTGCGCCTCTGCACCTGGCTGTTGGATGTCGGTAAATAGCCAAGTGAGGTGATGTTCGATCTATACTTTCAGGCCCTGTCTGGCTGCCGAGTGGGAAATGCCTCAGCGCTGGGCGGGTGACAGGTGAGGGCTGGTATGAATGGACCCAGGGTGTGACCGTGGAGCTGAGGAAGGGCCTGGGCTCAGCACATTTTGGAAGTGGCACTGACTAGGGGAGCAAGAGGCGGAAGCAGGGGCAGCTCCTGGGTTGCTGGCCTGACGAGGGCTAGTCTTCTAAGGGTGACAGCTGTGTCGGGGGCAGTCTGGCATTTTCAGGGCTTGTTTCTGCCCGGGGCTTCTCTGGCTTGGCTCCCTGGCCTGTCTGATCAGCTCAGACCTCCCTCCTCCTGCTTCCTCTTTTGGGAGAGAGGCTCTGGAAACAGCTGCTTCCTCCTCCTCCCAGGCTTACCCGGGGCGCTGCATGGCTCAGGAACAGAACATTCTGCTTGGAGCCTCTCTGGGGCCTTTCAGCTCCAGGCAGCCCCCTCCTCCAGTGCTTTGCTCTTCATTCATTCAACCATTTATGGGGAGGAAGACGGGTCTCTCTTTGGACACGGATTGTTAGGACTCTTACTCTTGGGACTTCAGGTACTGTGTTGTAAAGCAGCCCAGACCCTGTGGTAAGCCATTCAGCTGAGCTGTCAGTCAACAGCCAGCTCCAACCACCCAACATATGGGTGAATGAGCCTGTGGAAGATTCTAGGCCCAGCTCGTGCCAATGGGAGCAGGGGGGAGCCGTCTCTACCGTACCCTGCCCAAAATATACTTTCATGCAAACAAATACTTCTGTGTGAAGTCATTATGTGGTGAGTGGTTTGTTATGCAGCAGCAGATAACTGGAAGAACCTTGAATGTCTGCCCTGCCCTGACCAGCTGTGTGAACTTGAGTAAGTTCCTTAACCTCTCTGAGTCTCAGTGTTCTCAACTGTGAAATAAGGATAATGATAAAATAGATAAACAAACATTCTCATGAGAAATCCCCCAAACACCCAGAAATGGGAACTCAGACAGCAAGCAGAGACCCGGAGCCTGAGCCTGAGGCTGGCGCAGGCTGCCGTCCTCGTGGGACACTCTGACGCACCCCCTAGGGATCCAAGGTAGGTTGGCCAAGGAAAGGGACGGTCCTTTCTGAAGGAACGGTCAGCACCCAGAGTCCCAGCGCTTCCAGATACATGATCCCGAGTGGGTCCACTAAAAGGACCGTCTCTGGGGATGGCTCAGGTCCTCTCCCAAGCTGCTCAAGGTCTTGACCACCACTCAAGGTCAAGGTCACGGCCACCTCCAGTGCAGTTGAACCCTGGACCTTACATCACCGGGACTTGGAGGGTGTCAGAACCACAAACACCTTCTCAGCTTCCTCCTCTCTCGCCAAACCCACTTTGGAACTCTCCTCGGGCCTCCAGACGTCCACCCTGCCCTCTCTTCCAGTCAGTTGAGGGGCCACGCTGCTCACTGATCCTGGGTGAGAGACCTCCACCCCTGGGGTCTCGGCTTCCCTTCCTGTAAGGGAGGACAGGGGGCCCTATGCTGCTGACCCAGAAGCTGGCTCTTCCAGTAGTGCCAGAAGGCTGAGGTGGGCTGGCCACATGCAAATTCTTCGAAGATGGGGAGATTTGTTCTAAGCCTCAAGGACATTCTGCTGCTGCTGTTTGGCACCCAGGTATGTGTGGGCGGGCCTGGTGGTGTGAGCCACCACGGGAGCCCTTGGCCACCCACAGTGTGTGATGGTGACTGTTGCCAGGCAACAGGCCTCAGCTTAGGCCCTGGGCTTCAAGGTCAGCCACCCACCTACTGGCCTGCTATTTCTGGAATGTTGGGGGCTGCCACTTCCTCCTAGATTTCTCCTCTTGATTAAGCCTGGTGGGAGGAAGGGGCAGGTTTTGCTCTGGGGACTCCTTAAATTGTCATGGCCCTGGAGAAGCAGATTCAGCAGAGGCTGGCATGAAGAATCCCAATCTGTCACCAGGTTTGGGACCCAGAGAAAGGAAATGGCTCTTCAAGACACAGAGTATGTCATTGGCTGGATGAGTACTCTAGAACTCAGACCTATCTCCTAATTCCCAGCCCTACTGGTGAGGTGATGCAGACAGTTCAGAGAGGTCAAGTGACTGGCCCATGATCACACAGTAAGTAAGAGTCAAAGCTAGGATTCCAGCCACATCTGTCTGTTCTTAGACCACCGTAGCATCTTTTATGTACCCTGTGGTTTGCTGGTGGTGCAGCTTCTTGGAACCTCTGATGTCTGCAAAAGTGTCTCAAAGGAAAGGTAAAACAGACACTGAGCTCACAAGTGGGACTCTGGTCCCCTTCCCTCACTTTAAGCATTTTGCGGTCTCACAAGAGAAAAAGAGGCTGAGATGCCTTTGGAAAGTCACTGACCTGACCACTACCTATTGCATCAATGAGAAAACTGAGTCTCACAAAGGGGAAGGGATTTGTCCTAGGAATACTGGAAGCCCGGGATCCACATTGCTCCCCTTCGCCCCAGGATTGGGGGACAGCAGGTCTAGAGGACCTCCCTGCTGCCGGCGTGTCCTGAACAGGAGCGTCGCAGCAGATAATAAATACTAAACCAGCACCACGGGAACTTTCTTTGCTCCCCATCACATCACCTAAGCAGCCTCCTGCCCCTTCCCTTCCCATTCATCCAACTTAGCATTCAGTGCCCTTGGGACTGAGCTTGGGACTTCCTCCTTCACTGCCCCTCAACTAGAAGGTCAGCTGCTGGGGAGTAGGGACCAGGTCCATCTTGTAGAGAGTGTCCCCCCAACACGCTGGGCAAACAGTAACCAGAAGGATGAAGGGTTCCCTCATGAGGCGCCTAGAGGGGACATTGGTGTCCATCCTCCCCTTCTGAACAGTAACCTCGTGGTTTTGGAGAATCCCCCACCCCATGAGGTGGGAGGTGGAGTCTCAGTGATTTGACACATTCCCCAGTTTGAATTCTATAGTTCTCTCTCCTACTTCAGAAAATAATAATGATTCTATGATGATTATATACAAGCCAGCATCATGGGTGCTTTCTGAGAGCGAGTTCCATTCCCAGCTGTTCATGTATCACTCCATTTAATCTTCCCAGTAGCCCCAGAAGCCAGGTGCAGCCCATTTCCAGAAGGCAAAAGCAAGGCTCAGAGAAAGAACTTGCTAGTAAGCTGCAGAATGGGCTCTGAGCTGGGATGTACTTGATCACCACCCTGTAGATATCCTCTCCTCAGACCCTGCTTCTCCCACATTCTGTGGCCAGGGCTAGATGGCTGACCTCATTCAGCCAGATGGGACTTTGACTCCTGAGTGGAATCATGCCAGGGTAGCATTGGTGGAGGTCTCATTCCCTAGGTGGGGACCTGATCATCCCATAGCTATGATTCTGCTTCCTGTCTGATTCTCCAGTCTTTGCCTCAATTCCAGGATCCCCAATAATCTCCCAATAACTTCCCCTTTTACCCAAGCACCCAAGAACATAATAGATATAAGAATGAGAGGAGATGTATCAGTTAGCTACTGCTGTGAAACAAAATGCCACTAACTTCAGTGAGTTAAAATGACAATTATTTCCAACAGTTCTGGGGTTCTGCTGGGAAGTGTGTCTGGGTTAGACCAACTGGCCTAGGATTAGCTGGTCTGTGAAGGCTGTGATTCCAGTTCCTGCCTGAGTCCATCGCTGATTCTCCGGTCTGGCATGACTGGGTTTGCTCACCGATGTCTCATGTGGCTACCACCCTCCCACAGGCTAGCTCAGGCGCCTTCGTGGTGGTCTCAAGAGTTCCAGTGAACAGCCAGGGCTTTTCAAACCTGTTTGCATCGTGTTTGCTGTTATCACCATTGGTCAGAGCAAGTCACGTGGCCACAGCCAGAGAGGGGTGGGGAAACAGCCCCAAAGGGCAGAGACGGAGAACAACGTGTGGCCATTTTTACCACTCACCCATGGAATCGTTGGAGTTGGGCGCCATGGTGATGGCTCTTGCACTATGGGGAAACTTGGGTGCAGAGAGGAAAGGGGACTCGGAGCAGCTTGCTGGGAGTTAGAGGCAGAGCCGGGATCTTCCAAGGCCTGCAGAATCTTTAACCTCCGTTCACGGTTGAAGGCAGCACTCTGTTTTTCTCTCTCTGATGTAAAACAAGCCGATTCCATAATCTCTTTTGCAATAAGGAAAATGCAACAGTGAAACGTTTGTTGTGCAAAATTAGTGAGTCCCATTTCCTGTGCAGAGTGCTGACCTGGGATAATTGCCTTTATGCACAGAAAAATAAGAGAGGGACCTGAACACATTTTTTTCAGAGCCCAGAAAGGTTGCCTTCTTTAAAAAATCAATTACCTATTCCCACTTCAGAGAAAACACTTCACAGATGCATTTTACATTCTAAGTAGAATTCAGCGCTCCCGGCTGAGATCTACCTGAAAATTCTTTTCAGGGACCAAAAGGCCAGACAGAGGCCCCCAATTACCTCAGCTATCGATGATTCAGGCGGCGGAACGCAGTGGCCGTCTCAGTAATGAACTGCTTTCTTTTTACCCAGAAGCGAATGCGAGGTGTAGAATAAGCCTTGGATTTGGTTTCCCCTCCCCATGCCTGATCTGCTGTCACCCTGGCATCCCAACCTCCCCGCACCCCAAACACACACTTATGGTCACATGGAAGAGGCATGGAAGAAACTCTTCCCTGGGTTCTGGTGTCAGAGACCCAAGTTCAATCTTGGTTAGGTCACTTGGTCATTGTGCAAAACTGGCTAATGATTCAACAGCTCTTGGCCTTGGCTGTCTCCTCTGTAGAATAGAAACGATAACAATGTATCAGATTCTGGAGCTAGCAGTTCCAGGTGGCAGTACTTTGTACCGAAGCCAGGATGAGGGAGCTCACCATCTCTGTGCACCTGGAATTCCAGTCTTGCCAGTCCCAGCTGTGGGCAGCCCAGGGAAGGGACAGGCTCTGGAGGAGGAGGGTCTGGGTTCAGACCCTGACTCCACCATTCACCAACTGGCTGCCTGTGGGCAAGTTGCTTCACGTCCTTGGGCCTTGGTCTTCTCATGTGCACAATGGGGTACCTGTGGGGCCCCCACACAGAGTAGATGCCAGATGTGAACCAGTTAGTGCCTGCCAGTGTCAAAAGGCAATAGCCAGGTGATCCCAGGAAGAGCAAGAAGAGGGTGAGAGAGGGTGAGGTTCCACTTTGAACCTGTGGGGTGTGTGTGAGGGGACCTTGGGATGGACAAGGAGATATGGGTACATTTGGGAGAAGGGGTGAGGCGCAGGTGGGGAAGGGCATGGAGGTTTCACTGGCCTTGCAGTGGTGAGCCAGGGCAGGGGTCTCTGAGTCCCCCACCCAGATCTCCTCCTGAGCAAGCTGCTATTTGTCTGCACCCGTGATGGACTTCAGGAGCTGCGGATTCCTCCCCCAGGTTTTCCAGCAACCCCAATAGGTGCGATGCGGCTGATCTTGACTGATAGGTGACCTTCTTGTGGTGGCGGGAGTGAGCACCTCCACTGTCATGGATGAGTTGAACATGTGTGAGCAGATCATCACATCAAGTGTGAAACCACGCACTGAGTGCAAAGATCTGAGGATGCCCGTGCAGAAATCCTGGGATCTGACTGTGCTGGTAAGAGCCCACCTGTGTTGTCTAAGTGAGCTTTGCAACTTGTGCTCTCAGTGAGCAGTCTGGGGACCCTGACCCATGCGCTGGTCTCCCGCTGTTTGTTTCTGTTTCTCTCCACACTGGGCTCTGGTACCGAGCAGAAGGTGCAGGCATGACTGGCTTCAAGTGAACGGCAATTGACCAGGGCTTGGCTCAGAGTGGACCCTCAGCGACTGACCACACCAATGGCCATCACTTGTGGGCCTCGGAGAAGGAGTGGGACACCTGATGTGTGTGGCTTCCCTCTAACTCTGTGAGGTCAGCTGCCATTCTGCCCTGACAGATGGAGGCCGATCTGCTCTGAGTCACTTGTGGGCGGAAGGAGGCCCAAGGCCCAGAGGGTGATACCCATCAAGACGGCTCAGATCACGAACCCCAGTGCAGGAAAGGTCAGTGGGCAGACAGGTGGTGCCCCAGGGGAGCACCTGGAGCCCTGAGCATGTGCAGGCGGGTGGGCAGGTGGGTCTGACCTCCCAGGGTCACCGATGCCAGGTGGGGCCGAGACCCCAGGCATCAGTGTCAGAATGCCAGGCGTGAGCTCCTCCCTGCCCTGGGCGCCCATCCGTGCAGTTGCCTTTTAGAGCCAGTGGGCCGGGTGAATGGGGGGTGGACCCTGTCAGGACGATTAGGGAGCACAAAGCTGAAGGCTTGGCAGCTTGGGATGTGGCCCGGGGAAGAGTCTCTGGGCAAACACAGGATAAAGGCCCTGCCTGCCCCCTCACCCCTGCCCGGTGCTGGGTTATATAATGTGTTGATGCAGCAAGTGGCATCCACCCAGCCCTCCAACCCTGCCTGCACCTCAGGAAGTGAGTCCCCGGAGGATGACCCAGATGGCCAAGCACTCCTCAGCCTGCCCGGGACACACACGCACGCATGCACGTACACCAGGGAGCACGCCCACGTGTCATCCTCTGGGGAGCAGAAGCTTGGCTCTGGCATCATTCACTCAAGAATTCCTCATTAAATGCCGGGTGCAGTGGCGCACACCTGTTATCCAGTGGCTCAGGAGACGGAGACAGGAGGATGGCAAGTTCAAGGCCAGCAGGGGCAACCTAGTGAGACCCCGTCTCAAAATACGAAAAAAACAAAACAAAACAAAACAGAAAACAAAAAGGACTTGGGATGTAACCACTCGGTGATAAAAAAAAAAAAAAAAAAAAAGGAAGAATTCTTTATTGAGCACCTGCTCTGTAGCAGGTATTGGGAACGGCAGAAAGCACAACAGGTAGAAATGACTGCCTTTGGGGCACTGGTACCTAGTGGCAGAGATGGATGAAGCGTGTGACACCTGGTGGCATATTAGGTGGTGCTATGTGCTCCAGAGGAAAACAAACAAAACCAGCCCAGCAGCAGGAGGAGAGGACGTGGGCTGGGCGGATACTGGGGCAGGGGCAGGGGGAAGCGTTTCAGGAGAGCAAATAAATACAAAAGCCCCGGGGCTGGAGTAAGTGGCCTCGAAATAACACTGAAGCTATGGGGTTGGGACCGAGAGGAGGTCAGTAGAGGAGCAGGAGGGCAGTGGATGGAGGGCCCTGTCTTCCCCGATAGGACTTTCCATTTCCCCTCAGTGGGAGGGACACCAGGCAGTCAGCTCACAGATGGGAGGACAAGTGTGGCCCTGTCCAGGTGCACAGCATGGTGGCTACGTCTCTCATCCACAGACACCGCTAGGGTCTCCCGCACCTCCCAGGACACCGGCAGCCTGCCCACTGCATTACTGGCCCTGTGTGTTCCTTTCCCCCAGCTGGACCATCCCTCCATTCTGAGCTGCACTCCAGGAGGCTGAGGAGGGAAGAGGCAGGAGAGTGGGGGGACCCTGCAGTTATCAGGGGCCCAGGCCCTGTGGCCAGGCCAGGCAAACTGCCAGGAAGATGCGTACAGGTTGGGAGAGGCCCAGTACTGCCTGGTGGCTAAAGGTGGGTGCTCTAAGCAGACTCCGGGAGCTGGAAAGACCCCACTGGGCCAGCCACCTCTTCTTCTCCCCCACCAGCTTTTCATTTGAATATTTTCATACTGACAGAGACGTTAAAAGAATCATACAGGCCTGGGGATGTGGTTTAGTGGTAGAGCATTTGCCTAGCATGCACGAGGCCCTGGGTTCTATCCAAAGCATCATAAAAGAAAAAAAAAAAAATCATTGCTTAGCTACAGTGGTGCACACCTGTAATCCACAACTCAGAAGGCTGAGGCAGGAGGATTGCAAATTTGGGGCCAATCTCAGCAATTTAGGGAGTCCCTGTTTCAAAATAAAATAAATAAATACAAAAAAGGAGCTTCAGATGTAGGTCAGTGATAAAGCACCACTGGGTTAAATCCCACCCACCCCCAAAAAAGAATCATGATGGAAAACCATTCACCCCTCACCTAAGCTCCCTAATTGTTAGCATTTTGTCACCTTGGTGTTCTCTTCTGTCCCTCTCACTTCATCCCGAAACACAGCATTTAGCCATCCAAACAAGGGGCATTCTCCTATCCAACAAAAATTCCAAATACCAAATCAAAAAGTCTCACACTGCCACACTGCCACCAAACAGCCCGGATCCAAGTTCCTTAAACATGCGCGCCAGCTGTTTCTCTTTTAGAGTTTCCATCAAGGATCAGACTTTTCAATGGGTTGTCAATGTCCCTTCAGCGTCCCATCCAGAATGACTAGGGCACACTGCATTATCTCCTTGCCTTTTTTTTTTTTTCTTTCCTGACATTGACATTTAAAAAGAAAAAAAAAAAAAAACAGAAGAAGAAGAAGAAAGGGCAGTGCAGTTGTGGTGTAGAATGTCTCTCAATTTGGGCATACCTAATTGCTTCCTTGTGACCAGGTTCTGGCTAAATATTTCAGGCAGTGACCCCAGAGAGGTGAGGCTGCCTCTTCCCCACTGCATTACGTAAGGTGGCACTGTGCCCATCACCCTGTTGTCCGTGACGCTGAATGGGATCTTTTGAGGGAAGTGCTTCTGTTGTGAAGTTGATTCCTTTTGAAAATAATGATTTCTCTCTGGGCTGGATTATGATGTTTGAGACATGTGAATATCCTGTTACACGTGTTCACAAAGTGATTCTGACTGCTGTTTACCTTGCTGAAGTCAATTATTGGTGACGGCAAAATAGAGATTTCCCTAGTTCTATTATTCTTTCTCCATCCTTCTGAAAAGTTTTCCCCTCTCTTTCTCCTCCCCATTTTTTTTTTTTTTTTTTTGTAGTTTTGACCACGTTCTTAGGGCTTTTTAAAATTATTATTTGATGTGCTAAAAATACATTATCACTGTATGTTTTCATTTTTATTGTTGTTGTTGGTTTGGTTTTGGGTACTGATGATTGAACTTGGGGTGCTTTACCACTGAGCTCCACCCCCAGGCCTTTTTATTTTGAGACAGGGTTTTGCTAAGTTGCTTAGGGACTCATTAAGTTGCTGAGGCTGGCCTTGAATTTGCAATCCTCCTGCCTCAGCCTCCTGAATCACTGGAATTATAGATGCCTGGCTCGCTATTGTGTTTTGATGATCAAATTGTTCCAAGATTGGCCTGGGGGAGTCCTTTCAAATTGACCATGTTCTCCCTTTCCTCTTTTTAAAAAATTTTTTATTAAGGCATAGTGAACATATAACAAATCACACATATTTGATGTATGTAACTTAATAAATTTTGACATGGGGTATGCCCAGGAAGCCATCACTATATTCAAGATAGGGAACATACCCACCTCCTCCCAAATTTCCCCATTTACCCTTGAAATTCTCCCTCCAGCCATTCTTGGTCCTCAAGCAACCAGTGACCTGCCTTCTGTTACTGAACATCAGTTTACATTTTCTAGAGTTTCATGGAAATAGAATCATACAAGTTGGTACTTTTTTGGTTTCATTTCCACGCACTCAGCATGATTACTTAGAGATGATTCCATGCAATTGTGGGTATCAATAGTTATTTATTTACTTTTTTTGCTGAGTGGCATTCCATCGTGCAGATGGACCACAATGTGTTTATCCATGTGTTGATTGATTTGCTGATGGACATTTGGGTTATTTCCAGTTTGGGGCTATTACAAATAAAGCTGCTATGAACATTTGTGCAAGTCTTTGTATGGACAGGTTAAGTTCCCTTTTCTCTTGGGTAAACACCTAGAAATGGAGTAGCTGGATTAATTTGATGGGGTGGGAGGCAGGGCTGGGGTTTGAACCCAGGAGTGCTCCATCACTGAGCTACATCCCTAGTTCTATTTTTTATTTTGGCACAGGGTCTTGCTAATTGCTGAGGCTGGCCTCAAATTTGCAATCCTCCTGCCTCAGCCTCCCAAGTGGCTGGGATTATAGTCCTGTGCCACCATGACTGGCTAGCTGGATTAATTTTTTTAACAATTAACAAATTATTTCCAAAATGGTAACACTGTTTTTCATTCCTGTGAACAGGGTACAAGAGTTCTAGTTCCTTCACATTGTTCCCAATATCGGTGTCTTCAGTGTTTTTTATTTAGGTATGTACATACCCATGAGGTATGTACTTTACTGGGCTTTCAATTTAATTTTTAAATTTAAGACATTTTAAATTTAATTTTCTTTAATGGAAAATGATGCTGAGCATCTCTTTCATGTACTATTTGCCATGTGTTTATGTTTTCAGGTAATAAGTCTATTCAAATCTTTTGCCAATTTTGGAAGGGTTATTTCTTTTCTTATTGTTCAATTTTGAGAGTTCCTTATATTCTGCATACAAATTCTTTATTTATGATATGCTTTGTAAAGATTTTTTTTCCTGTCTGAGTTTTGTCTTTTCATTCTTTAAGTCTCTTGAGATGCAGAAATTTTAAATTTTGATGTGGTTCTACTTATCCATTTGAGCTTTTTATGAACTACGCTTGTAGTGCCATAACTAAGAGGCATTTGCTTAACCTCAGGTCCCAAAGATTTTCCTGTATATTTTCTTCTAGAAGTTTTATCATCTGGGGTTTTGTAGTTAGACCTATTAGTCTATTTTGATTTACCTTTTGCATATAATATGAGGGATAGATTGAAGTTTAAAATTTTTTAAATTTTTTATTGTTCCAGCCTCGTTCATTGAAAAGGCCACCCTTCCTTCTCTGGGTTGCTTTTGTAACCTTGTCAAAAATCTGTCATCCACATGTGCGTGGGTCTACTTTTGGATGCCTTATTCTGTCCTACTGATCTTTATGCCGATACCATACTGTTCTGATTAATGTTGCTTCATAATGCTTTTTGAAATAGGTACTGTGTTTTCTTACTTTGGTCTTTTTCAGAGTTGTTTTGTCCATTTTTAAGTCCTTTTTATTTCCATATGAACTTGAAAATCAATTTGTCAATTTCTACAAAAAAGCCCTATGAGATTTTGCTTGGAAGGATTGAATCCTTCCAGCAAATTTGGGGTGGGGGAGGAATTGCCATCTTAACAATATTGAGTTTTCTGACCCAGAACAGTGCAGTCGAGTCTCATGATCTGTGGGAATTATGTTCTCAGAGTCTCTGTGAACACTGAGTTAGCAAATACTGAAACATTGCTCTTAGGGGGAACACAAGGTCAGGTTCCTACAAGGTTTGGTCACAACATTCTCATGAACTGGTCAATACATTTCTTTGACTTATGTGTGTTTCTGTTTGAAGGCCCCTTATGTAATACCTGTTGTGGATTCATTCACCCTGAGTTCATGAATGTCAGCACCATAACTCACGCCTGAGCAAAGCTGATCTAAAACCTGTATTTGCTCTATAAGGCTCATTGCAACCTCCTTGCACATACAAGCAGCTTGGGGACCATTTTAAAACACCAGCAAAAAGCATAAATATGAAAAATGTGGCACTAAATAGATTGGAAAGAACACTTGTTTATAGTATGAAAGCTAAAATAAGAAGGCAGGGAGTTTCCTCGTTGACATTAGCTGGAAATGTATGCATCCAGCTACTCGATTTCTTTTGCTGCCTGCATGTCAGGATATCCACTCTTACCATACAAGCAAATTGTTGTAGCTAGGCAGAATCACAAATAGGCAATACATAAATAATGAGGATTGACTTATGTCTCCCCTTTTATTTATATTTTCTTTAATTTCTCTCAGCAGTGTTTCATAATGTTCACTGTACAAATCTTTAATATCTTTTGCCAGATGTATCCATAAGTATTCCTATTTGTTGGTAATATTACAAATGGTATTATTTTTCCTGGTGTTTCAATTCCCAATTAGTCATTGTGAGCATATAGACTCACAATTGATTGTAGTGTATTGATCTTGTATCCAGCAACCTTGCTAAACTTAATTCTTACAGCTTTTTTGTAGATTTCGTGATATCTTCTACATAGATGATCATGTTATCTGCAAATAAAGGCAATTTTACTTCTTTCTAATCTCACACCTTTTATTTCTTTAATTTTATTTCTTGCTTGACTGAACTGGCTAGAAACCCTAGGACAATGTTGGATGGTAAGAGTGGATATCCTGTTTTGTTCCATTAAATATGATGTTGGTATGTTGGTTCTAATTGTTTCATAAGTGCCCAAGGAAGGTCCAACTTGGAAGGGGTTTGGACATTTTTGGGAAAAGTATAGTGCAGTCCTTAGATGTTAGAGAGGTTGGATGGTTTAGTCTGGCCAGAGCTGACCTGGGTTCACGTGGGTTTGTGACAGAGCACTACCAGTGCGTGGGATTCTCCGGTCCACGGGTAACTGAGCGCGGGTCACACAGGAACTTTGGTTTCAAGAGGGTTGTATAAAGGATACTACTGGGCTGAGCCTGCAAGGGTGCAGACAGATCATGTTCTGGCCCCGTGGCTAGGGTAAAAGTCTACTGCAGATCCCCTGTGTTTTCCTCCTGCAGTGTCCTATCAGGGTATGTCCTCTAGTGAGGACTTAAAATCATTCTCACAGAAGAAATGCTTAAAGCCATTTGGTCATTCACCATGGAGTGGATATTGAAGCAGCACTTGGAACTGAGATGAAATAAATTAATAGCTGACTCAGATGGGCAGGCTTGCTATTCTGCTTTCCAAAGCTGGCTGAAGAAGGTAGATGGGAAGGTCTCAAAGAAACATCTCATGTACAAGTATTACTGCAAGACCCATGTGATCGTACAATATGTACAATCAGAAAAGTGAGAAATTACACTTCATTTATGTATGATTTATCAAAATGCATAAATGCATTCTACTGTCATGTATGATTAGAACAAATCAAAAAAAAAAAAAAGAAAAAGAAACAGTCCTGGGAGGCAAGTTTGGGGCCCCAGAGAGCAGAGAACTGGCTTGGTTCCTGGGTGCAGGCAACTGGTCTAGCTCAGCAGGCATCCGTGGGTAATCAGCTTTTGTTTCCAGATTACTGTTCATTTGATGACCCAGGAAAACACAGTACCACTTTTCTATGCTAGAATTGGGTGGCCTCCCCTCCGGGACCCAATTTTCAGGTCTGGCTTTGCTGCCCATCTACAATCATGGGACACAAATTTACAGGCTAATCCCACCCACAGAGCTGGGACCAGATCGCACATCTCTGCACACCCATTAGATCCATCTTCCCTGAAATGAGAGCTCTCAGGATCTGTTCTCTACACATCCCACGCCTGACTCTACACACTGCTTTGTCTCTTTCAGTGACATTGTCCTATGATCAGAGCTTGGCACACAGTAGGGGCTCAGGAAACATTCGTACAATTAGGGAACATGGATCTATGTGTATTTCATCTTTGAACCCCAGTGCCACACAAGGAGACACTTGGTGAATGCTCAGGTTAGGAAGGAAGAAAGCAATGTACCCATGTACAGAGCCCTTTATTCCTATTCATTCATTTACCCCTGAGGATAACCCTGTGGTGGTATTCTTATCTTCTCCATTTCAGAGATGAAGACAATGAAGTCCAGAGAGGTTAGGTAAACTGCCCAAGAGCACACAGGAAAGGGCAGAACTGAGACTAACCTAGACATTGTCCCAACTCTGAAAACGACACCCTGGAGCCTATCTGGTTATAAGAAAGACTGATTTAGTTATTTCTTTTCTTTCTTCCTTATTTTTATTATTTTTGAAACTAGATCTGCAGAGCTATCATCAGTATTATTAGAATAAGCCAGAGGCATACTTGACCTGACAGACAGCTAGTCTCCCCTTAGCCTTAATAACAAAACCATCGCCCCCTCTGCTTCTCAGCCTCCTTGGCACCAGATGTGGCCAGGTGACCAAGTTCTAGCCAAGGAAATGTAAGTCAAGCGTAATGTGTCTTCAGGGAAGTTTCCTTAAAGAGAGGGAGAGGTTCCTTTATGCCTCACTTTTTGCTGTTACTTGGGATTAGGATGAAACGCCTGAAGCTCCAGCAGCCATCCTGGACCAGGAGGTGGGCTGGAAGGTGAAAGGTACTTGCTGAAGACCGAAAAGAAATGGGATCCCGGCTGACTTCATGTAACCAAGGTGATAGCCCTGGATGGCCACCTCATTTCATGTAAGAGGGAAGTCAGACTCCATCTCATTTCACCTGCTGCTCTTTGGGCTGTCCAGTTTGTACAGCAGTACTTAATCCTCACAGACACAGGCAAAGTTATGATCCTCGTTTTATATGTGAGGAAACTGAGTCCTAGAGTGGTAGAGCAGCTTGCTTTCAATGTGGACAGACTCAGGTAGAACCTGTGTACAGAACCACCAACCTACAGGTGCCTCCCAGCAGGTGGCTCACTGCAGGTGTTGGGCTCTGGGTAAACACTGGCTGGAGGGTAGCTGGGCCCTGCCAATGCGGGAACCAGGAATGTGCAGGTTTGGGCAATATCGTTGGTCTGCTGGCTGGGGTGACTGTTCTGTGTTCTTACCACATTCAATTTATCTGGGTCTCTTCCCTACAGTGTTTTGGCCGGGGACCCAGACCATGGTTATTAAATTCCTCATATTCTGGTCTGCCCTCAGGGAACCCATTGACCAAGCAGAGGCAATTTTTGAAGGCTTTTGCAAGAGGGAAGTGATTTCAGCCCAATGTGAAACAGGATGGGGCAGCTAGCTAAAATGCCTTCACTGAGAATTAGGATGTTACAGCTGCAAAGCTGACCTCGTTTAGCATGCCCGGAAGCAGGCTCTGAAGCATCTCTCCACAACGTCAATCAGGCGATGTTAGTAGGTGTTCAATGTGGAAGCATCAGTGATCCGAGAACACTTGACAAACAGCTCTTATTACAGGACTGCTCAGGGTCTTGAGCATGCACTAGGACACTCCAGGAGGGAAATGAAACATGCAGCCTTCCTTAACATTTGAGCTTGAGCCCTTTGACTATTTGAGGAGCATCTTATAAAATATTTTTCTTTTAAAAAAGATTTTCAATAGTTGCCATTTATGGATAATTTACTGCATGTCAAGTACTTTGTTCTGTATTTATATATGCACTGTCTCATTAGTTCTCAGAAAAATCTGAGGCAGGTACTGGTATCACTGCCATTATGTAAGTGAGGAAACTGAGGCTCAGAGAGTGACGTGCCCAAAGTCACAAGGCTGTAAGAAGTAAAAAGTGGTAAGCCAAACCCTTCTGTCTGATTCCAGAATCCCATTAGGCCGGAGAGGAGGGAACCTGCTGCATTCCACACAGCTGGCAGGAGGCCGGAATGGGTCTGGAGTTGACTCCTCTTCCAATTGCTTTTTTTTTTTTTTTTTTTTTAAATAGGGGTTTTTTTTTTAAGATATTGATAGACCTTTGTTTTACTCATTTATTTATATGTGGTGCTGAGAATCAAACCCAGTACCTCACACGTGCTAGCTAAGTGCTCCACCACTGAGCCACAACCTCAACCCTTCCAATTGCTTTTCACACGTTGTTGTTTCTAGATTCATAACTGTGTGGGATGGTGGGTGATGTCCACCGCTCCACGTGTACGTCCCTTGAAGGCCAAGGAATCAGCTGGAGACAGGGCAGAATCTTCTGGATCTTGCCCATCACCAAAATACATAGGGCCTCGCCTTCAGCCTTCTGGACCTGCACTGGACCCCTATGTCATACGCCATGCTGTCTACACAGGCTCCCTAGAAGCAGCCCTAGACCACTTGAGGCATGTGGTTTTAAGCAGGTTATGTGATTTTAAATGGTTGAAGAAAAATGAATACGACTTTGTAACACCCTGGTGAAAATTACGTGAGATTCAAATTTCAGAATCAGTAACTCCAGTTCTATTGGTACACGGCCACACTCGGTCACTGACAGTCTCCACTTGCACGTCATGACGGCAGGGCTGAAGGACTGCAGTGGTGCCCATGGTCTGTAAAGCCTAACATGTTGACTTTTTGGCCCTGGCTGATTCTTGATCCAGATGAAAGAAATCAAGCCTAGCAATATTATCACTCACATCTGGCAATTTCCTACTCAAGTATCTGGTTTCGTTCCTACTTCTCAGGGGTTGGCAGGAATGAAGTGGCCTGTGACTAAGTCTCAGGAATGGAGATAAGTTGCAGGCCAGCCAGCCGATGGGCCAGGGCTCAGGAGCTCCAAGTTCCTGTCCTGGTGCTGCCCTCTACCTTGCAGGCCCCCCAAAAGCCCCTTCCACTGGGGTGGAATAGTATGATCTGTTAGAACATGTTCTTTAAATGTATCATAAATGTCTACTGCGTGCTATGTCAGGCACTGCGTAAAGATCTACCTAGAGATTTTATTTATATGTCTACATTTGCATATATATTACATATATTTAAAAACTTTCTGCTCATAATTATGTGTTATAAAGAAAAATAAAGCATGCTGAAGAAGTAGTGATGGTGGCAGGTATTCCTTTAAGGGGGTGATATGAGCAAGGAAGCCGAGAAGGACCAATGCATTCCAGGTACAAGGAACAAAGGCCCCGCTGCAAAGTCCCCTGTGCTTAGAGACAGCAAGAAAGCCAGGATGGCTTGGGGGCAGAGCCTGAGGAGGTTCTGGGTGGCAAGTGGGTCTGGTGAGTAAGCAGGAGGATGGAGGGGACCACAGGCAAGGCGAGGGGTCTGGGAGATGCCTTAGGTGCAATGGAAGTCTGCAGAGTGTTCTGCGCCTTGGCATCCGCTGTTCTATTGATTTCAAAGGACATCTGTGTGTGTGGACTGAATTGGGGTCTCCATGCCATAGGACCTCTTTCGGATCCTCAGGCTGGGATGTCTTGAGGTAAAGACCTTCTGGGAGACTGAGAAGCTGCTCAGCAAGTCGTTGGAAAGCCAGAAAAGCTGAGGGAAGCTTGCCCACTGCACCTCAGACCCCTGGGCGGTGAGCAGTCGGGTGCTACAGCGTGGCCTGGAGAGCAGAGCTCAGGGCAGGCAGCGGGATGGACCCGGTGTGGCTCCTCGGACCTGGCTTCCTCCAGGAAGTCTCCCCTCTGCCTCCCGGGTTGCCCTGGGGCTTCTATGGGTGCCCAGGCCCTTGGAGCCTCCCTCTCCCGCAGGCCAGGCCCGCCATGACGATGCACTTCTCTAGACGGGGAGCTCCTTGCTGGCAGCCAGTAGGAGGCTGGGAGCAGGTCTCGCTCGAACCACTAAGCCAAGGTCTGGAGCCAGGACACCTGGGGCCCAGGGTGGTGGTGGTGATCAGTGAGGACCTAGATGTCTTAACTCCTTCCACTAGCATGAAAGCTGGCCTAGTTTGGTATTCTAGATCATTCCTTCCAGGGTCAGAGCGGCACCTCGGATCCTCGTAGAGCAGGGCGCTCAGCAGACCCTGTTAGTGATGTCAGTCCTTTGTTCCAAACAGCCCCTGCCCAAGCAACACGCCCCGAACTCCTCCATGCCTCTTCTCTTCCGAACCCTGCCCTGACCCACAGGGCTTGGGACACAGGGATGCCCAACGTGCACCTTCCATGAAAACCTTCAGTCTTGCCAACCATCATTGGAAGTGGTTACTTACTCTTTTGTGGATGAGAAATGAAGTCAGAAAGACGACCCACCTCAAGGTCAGAGGGTCAGTGCCCATCAGAGCCAGTGTGTTCCTTTAACTCCCTAGGCATGGGCCAGGTCACTAGTTCTTGCTGAATCATTAACTGACTGACTACAGAAGCTAAAGTACCTAGTGATTAGTTTCTTATTCACCATTTACAGTACTGTGGGATAGATCTACAACCCGTGACCTATGGTAGATCAACTATCATAAAAAAGAGAGAGAGGCACAGATAAAATAGGGGGGGGGGGGGGTAAGGCAAAAATATGCTATTGGTGGAATTTATAATTGTGCAGCCTTTTTGAAAAAGTTTGGCCAAAAATATAAATTATATTAAATTTAATATAAATTATATTAAAGCAATCATGTAAATTTCACAATTCCACTGCTTGGTATACACCTATGGAAATTAAAAACTTAAGCCTACACAAAAACTTGTATACCAATATTCAGAGCAATATTCTTTAGCCAAAGAGTGGAAACAATTCAAACATCCATTAACTGATGAATAGATAAAATGTGGTATATCCACACCGTGGAATAACATTAATGAAATATCAATAACAGAGGCTGTACATTGTATAATTCCATTTATGCAATGCCCAGAACAGGCAAATCCAGACACAAAGTAGATCAGTGCAAGCTTGCCAGTGGCTGCCTGTGCCACACCTGGGAAGTGAGTGCTCATGGGTACAGGTTTCTTTTTGAGATTAAAAAATGTTCTGGAATTGGAGGAGATGGTTACACAACTCCCTGAATTGTATGCTTTGAGGGTGAATTAGATCAATAAATCCGTTAATAAAACTACAACTTGTGGGTTGTCCTCTTCAAGTCCTAGGTTACTGTCCATGATATGGACAGAGGAATCCTTTACAGGAAGCTTCATCCCCAGCAGCCACTGCACCCCAAGCCCTGGTCCTGGTCCTGGAAAAGGGAGCAAGCCTGCGCTCTCTTTTCCTCCAGCTCACACATTCCAAAGTTCTGACTCCTTCCTCTGGTGGTTTTATTTTTCCTGGGTTCACAGTTCTTCTGGAAATGCCTTGAATGGTGGGCTCCACATTCACCATCAGCCCTTATGACAGGTAAGCTTCGCCAAGGCTGCAGGGTGCCAGAAAGTCAGGCCTCGCGTTCCCCAAGCCCCAGGAGAGTCCCAGACCTGCTTGTTCTTTTTTTGGGGGAAAGAAACTAGAAACTAGTTGCAATTGTGGAGAGGCTGCCCGCTGGACCCAGGATTAGGTTGGCCTTCAGCTGTTCCAAAGGCAGCCATTATCACCTCCATGTTATCCGTCCCAGCTGGCAAGCGGCACAGATCCCTGTTCTTCCCAGGTCCCCTGTACTCACCCAGCGTCCCGACTTCTCTGGAGGATCGCTTCTCATCAGCAGAGGGAGCACACATCCCACCTCCCAAGCAGCAGGGTGGAGGGATTGGAAGGGCTGGCTTTTAGCAAATTCCAGTCTCCATTCCTCATGGAATGTGGCTTTTGTCGGCCCGGCTACAGGAAATGGGCTGTGTGCTCCTTTCCCCACCCCTAACCCACCCACAATGGCCTGCCTTGCTCAGACACCTTTGCTCTCAGGAAAGGGGCTACCACCTCACCCTGTCAACAGCTGGGCCCTTGATTGAGCCCATTCTTTTCAGAACACTATCCCCAACCCTGCTGCGGTGACCTTTTTTTCTACATTAAAATTCTTCAGGGGTAGGACTTGTATGGACCTGCAGGGCTGGGGCTGAGAGGGCCTTAGGACTGTCTGGAGGTCCCTGGTGTTCTCTCGGGCCTCGGTCCCAATTCAGAACCCCTCCCCCAAGGAGAGGTGGCACGACTTCGGATCGGCTCCTTCACTTCGAGGTGCCTGTCTTTCAGGCGTGGAACCAAAGAACCTTAGGGCCCCTGGCAGTTTTCTCAAGCATGAGAACACTGAGTGGTGAGCATCCTTTTATTTTGCCACCACCAAACAGGATGGTGGCACTATGACATGCTGGCTTCTCCACCCTCCCAAACAGGTGGCAACAAAAGCACAAAAGGCTCATTTTCAAATCACATATGGCTTCTTTGACCCCATCAAATAACTTTATTCACACAAACGTCCCTTAATTTACAAAGCCTCAGTCATTCATACACATTAGGGGGATCCACAGTGTTCAAAGAACTTAAATATAATGTATTATACCAGCCCAAGTAACCAAGTACAAAACATATTCATATAAAGTTGTTCACACGTAGGTCCTAGATTACCAGCTTCTGTGCAAAAAAAGAAAATAAAGAAAAATAGATTTATTAACTAGTATTTGAAACTAACTTTGTGCCTGGCTTAAAACCTCCCTCATGCCCAAGACTGTCCCACATGAATGTTAAGAAGTCATGAAAACATCCTGCCTGCCCTGAAGATGGAAAGAAGTCCCTGGGACACAACTCTTTAAAGCATCCCCAAATAAGCTCCCTTCCTCCTGTGGTCTCTCCTGGAAAAAAATTTTCTGGGGCGGAAGCTCCCTGGGCAACCAATGGCAGTAGCTTCATCTCTTGGGGATGGCTGTGGATGCTCATATGGGACAGTCCTCCGTTACACCCACTGGTTTCCCTTCAAGAGCATGTCTAGGACAGGGGCCCCCCTGTCCTCAGAGCCTGGGCAGGGCAGGGCCACACTGTGCTACAGTTCAGCACAGGAGGGAGGAAGAGGCAGTATCCCTGGGCTTCGGTCTCCCAAACCTGCCAGTCTGGAGAGCTGATAAAGAAGCTTGGCTGTTCTGAGGTTGCCTGCCAGCAGCTGTCTGTGTATCAGACAGCCTAAGGGAGGTAAAACTAATCAAGGGGAGGGATACCAAGAGACCCATCCCGAGTAGAGCCGCTAGTGCCTCCAGATGTGGGGGGAGGAGTAGGGCATAGGGGCAGGGTGAACGGTGGGAGGCACACTTGGTGGGCAGGGTTGGAAGGGGCCTTATGGCAAGGCAAGGGCAGAGTTAGGGTCCCCTCCTTAGGGAGTGGCAGCCTGACTCTTGCTCTTCCAAGTGTCCAAAAAGATACCCCAAGGCTAAAACCCAGACACCGTCCTTTTTAGTTGTCTTCTAAAAGAGGTAAACAGCCAACAGCATATAGATTCCCACAATGCCAGCTCTTTTCCTTTTCTTAGAAAAAGATTCAAGCAAAAATAATCTTATTGCTCCAAACACTGGTTTTCTAGGGTAGGAGACAAGTGATATGTTAAGGAGCCGAGAATCTTGGAGGAAGGGAATGGTGGAGATGGGGAATGTTTGGGGCAAGGCCCTGGGAAGCAGGGAGTGGTCTTAGCACCACAGGCAGGGAGCAGGGGCAGTGAGGGCCCTTCCCTGACCCCGGGCTTCTCTGCCTGCATCCGCTCTGGGGCCACCACTGGCAGTGCCACAAAGGAGGCCAGGCCTTTCCAGAGTTAGCTCTCCACCCAGTGTGGGCACAGATCTCCTCCAGCTGTAAACAGGGTATTTCTTAAGTAAACATTTGATACACTTCCTCAGAAAGGCAGCCATAGTGGGCAGAGCCCATCAGGATGGGAGGGAAGAGCTCCCATTACCTGTCCCAAAGCCCCCGGAATGAGATGAGCCCAAGGCTGGCAACCTCAGTCCCAGTGCCCAGAAAGGGGTCAGGTGGAATCAGTCTGGAAGGAGCAGCCTGCTGGGTCCTCCTGGCTAGAGGTAAGAGGCAGGGAGGAACCTGCTGGAGAGGTGAGGCAGAAGGTGCACCTGTCTGCAGCAGTTTTTCTGTCCTGGGTTAAAGCTGCTTGGAGTGCCCTGGAGGTGGGTAGGGGACGTGCCTGGCTGCAGCCCTCAGGAAACAGGTGTGGGAGTGCAGAGGGTCATCCTTCCCCCGTGGCTATCTCTGGGCAGGAGGGAATGTGAGTGCAAGTGACAGATGGACAGACAGGGAGAAGGAGAGAAGGAAGCCACACTTTCAGCTGGGCTGGCCGGGGTGCGGGGGGCGGGGCAATATATTAAGGCACTATGACCTGTCCTTGCTGCCTCACACTAGCGGGAAATCCGAGCTCAGACCCATGAGGGCTGGGGCCAGGATGGTCTCCAACAAGCCATCCTTCCCACAGATCCAAGAAGAGAATGACTGAGTGCTGTCTTAAGGTCTGGAAACTCCTAGAACTTGGACAGGTCTAACAAACCTGGTGGTGCTGAGGTGAGGCCCCACGGAGGTCCTGGTGAGCCTGAGGCGTGGGCAGGAGAAGGAGGGAAGCAACAGAAGAGGGTGCCAATCCCTGAGGGGGGCAGGGAGAGGCCCTAAGAGATTGCAGGGCCACCTGGGGCTGACCCAAGGCTGCCCACCACGTGGCTGGGTACCTGTGGCAGACAGAGTGGAGCGGCGGGGGGGCGGGGGAGGGAGGGACAGGCACTTGGGGTTAAAGAGCTGGCCCTCGCTTGAGCTGAGGAGGGAGGTCCTACCACCAAGCTGGAGCTGGCTGGGAGTCCCGGAGGAAAGGTGAGGAAGCAGCACCCCTGCCAAGCTGCCTCCTTGAGACCTACAGGGGAGACTGTGACACCAGGCGGAAGAGCTATGGCCCCGAGACCCTGGACAGAGCTGAGGCTGGGGGAAGCAGAATAGATGGGCAGAAAGCAGGCGCTTCAGGCTGGAGCCCCCACCAGGGGCCTCAGAACACGACTACAGCCAGAGAGCCAGGGTGCCGGGTCTGGAGGCTTGCTTTTCCCATCTGCTCATGTACAGAGACCGCTACCCGCAAAGGAAGGCGGGGCGGGGGGCAGAGAAGGAACACACACTCAGTAGGGAACCCTGCTGCCCGACCCTCCAGCTGCAGTGCAGTGTGCTAGGAGGCTGCCTGAGGAGACAGGGGGAGACGGGACCACACGGCCTTCAGCCCAGGAAGGGAAGGGCCTGTCGACCCCTGCAGCCCTGCCTGCTAAGGGGAGGAAGAACCCTGGGCTGTGTGGCTCCATGCTGTTCTGGTCTCCTACACTCCCAGGGCCAAAGGACTGCTGCTTTGCGGGGAAGTCCCTCTTGGTCACATACCAACTGAAATGCCCTCCAGCTGTCTCTGTATCACTCCTCTGCTGGTTTAGGTACAAAAACAATAAAACAAAAACCCAAACAGGAATGACTCCTGTCCCTCTCCCAGAGGCCCAATCCCATGTGGCTGTTATGGATGTGAGAAGGCCTGGAAAAACTTTGGAGCAGCCCAGAGTGCACCCAGACAGAGGGCCACATGGAGAGGAGGGCCCGGTTAAGAGAAGCAGCCCAAGAGGAAGGGCTGTGAGACACTGTCAGGAGCAGAAGGGCCGCCTGGACAGCGAAGGCTGGGTCGCAGGGGTTACAGCCTGGGGTGCCTGAAGGCGGCAATGGCCCACACCTGCACTTAGCAGGAACAGGGTCTCCCCTGTTCTGCCAGACACCTTCCTGCCCAGGGCAGCTCCATTCTCTTCCCACTGGACACATTTACATTGAGGGTGGGCAAAGTCCCTGGGGTGAGGGAGATGGCGCTTGACAGGGTGTCCTGGATGTGACACTGTGGACCCCAGCATACAGGGCACACCCTTCACTGCAAGACGGTGGTTGCTAGTGCAGGGCGCCCTGTTATCATGGCAATGGTCACAACCGGCTCGTGGGGCCTCAGGCAGTCTCTGTGATGGCCTAGAACTTGCAGCACCCCTGGGAAGACGACGATCGGGAGGCAGCAGTGAGGGGTGACCTCAGCAGTGACAGGTGCCCACAGAAGACCCAGGGTGTCCTGGGCAGAGGTTTGGCACAACAGTTTCCTAACAGAGAAGTGGGCTTGTGGGGCTGGGGTCGGGTGGTCAGTCATCTGCAGCAAGTGGGGATGGTCACATGCTACCTCCTCCCTGGGGACTCCCAGTTATAAAGGACAGAAAAGGGGACTGATTCCCAGCACTGAGAGTCCTGGTGTGGCCTGGGGTTCCCAACAGCTTAAAGAGAACCAAACCCACAGTTTAGGCCTCCTTTCTGGAGTCCTCCTGGCCAAGCCCTAGCTCCCTTTTCCAGGTGGTTCTTCGCCTCTGATCCCATCCGAGGGCCAGGGGCCAGGCCAGGACCAGCCCACCAAGGAATCCAGCAGTTTCTGCATCTGGTAGGGAGGTGGCCCAGAGGCCTCCTTGGGTCTTCATGTCCCAATCCAGGAGAAACCCCAAAATTCTCTCTGGGGAGACAGGTCTTCTCCGAGAAGTGAGATGCTCTAAGCAGAACTGGGAGATGTGTAAAAGAAAGAAGACAGAGGTAAAATGAAGGACAAAACCAAAATCGTTCCCTAACCTTATAAAAACGAACAGTGAAATTTATACATATGCCTTGTCCACACTGAATTTCTTTAAAGAAATGGTGCCTGTCCACAGCATAGCTTTCTGCTCTTCTGAAGTCTTGATGGTTTAAATTAAAAAAGGAAAAAAGAAAAAAAAAAAAAAAAAAGCGAAACTAAAAGGAGGGGAAACCAAACAAAAGCTTCACATTGCCGGAGATCCAGCTGTCGGGAGATCGCCAACCAGCCAAGCCATCACCTGTACCCTCTGCCGTCCTGCCGGAGACACGATGGGACTGTGGGTTCCAAAGGATCGACCTGGAAGACAGAAGGCAAGCAAGGAGTGGACACAGGATCGCTGGGCTGGGGCACCAGCACCCCACCCAACCCACTGCGCTCAAGCAGTTTCCTAAATGCTCCACTGCAGTGCCTCGAGCGACTGAAATGATCCTTCCACGGACAGGCATTCTTATTTCTCAGAAAAGGAAACTGAGATGCCCAAGGTCATGATTAAGGAGAGACCCTGGAAGCAGAGGCCCAGTCAGGCTGGCCCCGATCTGATCAGGGTCCCAGGTCCTATTCCCACCCCAGCTTTCCTGCACTGTGAGGGGACAGATCCCACGGGCCTCACCTGCCTGGTTCTGCTGAGCCCTTCCTTCCCGCCCTCCAGGGCTCACTGCGGCGACCCTGGGCATCAGAGTCCCCTCAAGCTTGTGCTATCCTAATTTTAGACGTAAAACTTTTTAAGAGCACCGACACTGTTAGTATTGGTTGTGATTTGGAAACCACCTTGGTGCCAGGAGTAAGACAAGAAACCTGCCCTTCAGGGAACCCAAATCTAATGGAACCTAGAACCCAAAAGCCTACAAAGAGATTGGTCTTGGGCCACCTCGGGCCAAGCCCCGTGATCAGAGCTAAGGCCGGCCTTGTCCTAGCAGTGGGCTCAGGGCAGCAACGCTCCACAGCCCTGCACGTGGAATCAGCTGGGTTCAAGGGCCTGCTTCTGCACGGAACCACTGGACAGACGCATCTTTCCTGCGTGCATACAACCCCCCAGAGGCTCTCCACGGGCTGAGGCCTGCCCGTGGGTCTGACGCCACTGCCTGCCATCCTCCGCGGCAGCCTTCTTGCCCTCGGAAGAGGCAGCGGGGCGGGGGGATCGGAAAATTTACTACCTCAGCCTCGAGCTCTTCCTCTGAAAACTGGGGGCATTTTTTTGAACTGAGTGGAATGACTGGGCTGTACCCTCCCACAGCAGGTTGACATATTTGATGAGCCCGCCCCTTCCCCGCCAGCCAACTGTTTTCAGCCACACTCTCAACGTGCTAGATTTGAACAGGCCGCGGTTTGTTCAGTCATCTACGGTGCTGCGGGCTGGGCGAGGGCATCAAGTGAGGATACCTCTGCCAAGCCCCACCCACTAGCCAACGTGGGACAGCCTTCTGGAAAGCAGCATGGCAATGTACTTTCAGAGTCTTTAGCCCCATACCCTCCAGTTCTGCTCCTGCAAATCGAGCTTCAGATAACACTAAATAAGGAGAGGACTCTGAAGAGATGTTTGCTGCCGTAACTTATGAGGCAATAACTCAAGTCCAAAAATAAGGGATGATTAAGCAAATGATCCATCAACTTGATATACTGCAGAGGAAATGAGAGAGTTATATGGCATTTTGATTAAACCAGAAGCCCGATTCTGGGTTAAGTGGAAAGCAGCAGGTTACAAAGTTGCAAGGCATGAAGTAAGAATATGGTGGGTCCCCAGCTCATGCTGGAGCTTAGACCCCACGGTGAGGTGATGAGGGAGTGAAAACTCAACAACTCAATTATGGGGTTTAGGGCCTTGAGAAGTGATTAATTTAGATAAGGACATTAGAGTGGACCCCCCCCCCCCCCCCCTGATTGGATCCTGGTGGCTTCAGTAAAAGAGAGGCCAGACAGACACATGCTCCCTCCCTTGCCACAGGATGCCCTGTGCTACCTGAAACTGTCAGCAAGAAGGGCCATCACCTGATGATATGGGCCTCTGATTTGAGACCAAATAAATCTTTTCTTTAAACTTACCCAGTCTGTAGTAATGTGTTATTAGCCACAGAAAGCAGACTGATGCACTGTGACTACATAAACCCCACCCCCCAACACCAGCTGACAGCAGAACCTGGCTAGAACCACACCAAGACTTCTTCCCCAGCCTCTGATTTCCAATGTACAACCCGCATCACTCTCACACTTGACCGTTTGTTTAATGAGGGGAACAGCACACTCTCTCAGACACAGGCTCCTGTCTGGGCTCCTCTGTACAGTGGGCAGTGGAGACTTCTCCACACCTGTCATGTGAGAGGTTAGACGGATAATTCCTGCTCCGCTGCCCCAGGAAGGGGTGACCCAGTGTCTCCTTTGTTTTGGGGTGGCTGAGATGCACCGGGAAAGTATGAAAACTGGAAAGAAAAGAGATTCCTCAGGCCAGCCTCCCACTCTGCTGCTCCCGCTCCCCTGCTAGTTACCCTCAACGAGAGCCCACTTGCAAGTCTCGATGCCAGCTTGGCAGAAGACAAATCATCATGACCGTGCACTCCCCGCCAGCTCAGCAGCCACCTCCAGCCCTGGTTTCAAGGAGCTCTCTCACTAGGTGAGGCAGGTTGACCAGACGAGGACACCTCACCATCCGAGCACTAGGGCCTGTGAAGTAAGACAGAGCTCAGGAAACCGTGCAGTCCGCGGTGGTCTGCTAAGACACTCCTTGGGACCTTTCAACTTCCCTTTCCTCCTCCCCAGGTGAGACCTAAGCAGAGGTCAGCGTTCTTGAAAGGGTGGCTGTCAGCACCCTCAAAAGGTAGGTGGCGTGTGGCGGCTGGAAAGCCGTGCTGGTGAGGTGGTGGGGAATTTCAGAAGCCAGAGGCCCCTTTACACAACAAACTACTGGGACGGAGCGTGGCGACAGAAGGCTAGACCCACAGCACAGCACCCTGCAAGAGTTCCTGAGACACCCGCTGGCAATGAGGCTGTGACTACAGGAACCCTTGCTGGGAAGTGAGGCTGGCAGTTCTCAAGGCCCTCCTGCCGGGAGGCCCCAGGACAGCCCAGGTCTAGGTTTGGCTCTCCCCTGGGAAGAGGACCTTGGCCTCGGGTTCCTCTTACATCTCCCATCACAGAGGATACACCTTTCCCAGGGAGCACGGGGCATGGTAGTTCGATGGAGGTGGAAAGGCCCTTTCAACAGTCGAGGGACCGGTGCAGCCACATGATGCTGGGTTATAGCAGCGGCCCTCCTGGGCACCTTTGGCACCATAAACGGTACAGGTTCCAGCACTCATGCGTCACCCTTCACCCTGGCAGATGCCACAATCTCACCTCAGTGGCTACCAGTCTCAACAGGGCTTAGTTTGTCCCACTCACTGGCGATCCTACTGCTGACCTAGTGTGCTCCTGGTACGCTAAGCCACACCTGCTAAGCACAGTGAAACATGGCGATGTGACAAGCCTGTGAGTGACATCTGTACCTTACTTTGTGATTACTGTGAGGATGAATGTGGGCCAGTCTGACCAAGGGCACAAGCCCAGAGATACAGAACAATACAGGCCACATCCCAGAGCAGTAGGCCCCGTGCTTAATCCAAACTTCTGCAGTTTTGTGGCGCAGAGCCTTCCCACCAGGACTGTGTGTGCTTCGAAGCCAGCGGCCACTGGCTCTAACAGCTCACATCTGAGATCCCTAAGTGCAGAAGGCAATCTGGAAGGATTGTTGGCAGATCCTTATCCTCCTTAATTCGGCTCTTGGACTAAGGTCCCAATATATTCCACCTTCTTATTTCTCTAAAACTATCATACAGCAAACATTTATTGAGCACTTAATATATGTCTTAGTAAGCTGGTACAGGTAACAACCTAGCAAGGCAGCCCACAACCCTCTTACACTGCGTTCCTATCACTGTCCCAAATGGGACCAGCTTTATCTACCACCTCATTTCACCCCAGTAACCCTATGTGGCAGGAGCTGTTGTCACCCCCGCCTGACAGAGTTGAAGAAACTGAAGCTCAGAGAAAGGCTGCAGTTTATAAAAATGGTAGAGAACAGGGTTTAAACTCAGGTCAGTCTCACTCCAAAGTCCCTGCTCTTAATGTGTAACTCTGTCACATCAAATCCCTTCCTAGAGAGACAGGAGCTGGAGGAGAGTTTAAAACCCATTTAATCCCTGCATTTATAAATAGAATTACTTAGAAAAGGGCTCTTGGAAGGCTTGGCTTAGGTGCCTCTGTGCAGGTCTGGGACCCAGGGCACAAGGAGGGACGTGTTGCCAACCAGACGCTGAGCAGTCTTCCAGCAAGTTCCTCTGCCAGCTGAGCAGCTGTCTGGTCTGCCTGAGGGGTCTGGGGAGCCAAAATGCTTCCACTAAGGTCATTAAGGGCTTGAAGCACAGAAGCGGGGTGGCGCTCAGGCAAGCAGGCGACAGGAAGAGGGGGCAGATGGGCCCATGCCCTTCTCCTGCCCTGATTCCTCAACCTGCAGGCATGGCACACCCTGGTGAACCAAGGGTCCTTCCTTACTCTTCGAGTAGGGCCTCCCTGCTTTGTTGATGTCAAAGTGCCATTTCTTTGAAAAGGTGTAGGTGAGAGGTAAGTAGGCATTACTTGAAAGATCGATTCCCCATCCCTGGTTTTGTTAAGTCTTGTAACCCACACACAGGATTTAAAAATCTCTGGGAGCACTAGGCCTATAATCCCAGAGACTCAAGAGGCTGAGTCAGGAGGATGGCAGGTTTGAGGCTAGCTCTGCCAACTTAGCAACACCCTGTCTCAAAATAAATAAAAAGGGCCAGGGATGTAGCTCAGTGGTAAAGGGCCCCTGGTTTCGGTCCCCAGTACTGAAAATTTTCTAGGAGCTACAAGTGCATATGAAACACAGCACCTGCACTCCAGGGCTCTATCAGGGAAAGAGCGCAGGCTTTATGGCAGGCACTTGAGGGTTCAATCCAAGCCTTGCCACTTACTAGCCACTTTCATGATCTAAGCTTCCTTTTCCTAATAGAAAATGCAGATGGTGCTATCTGTCCTTTGGGGTCTGCTGTGAGGAGTAAGGAGTCATGGCACCTGGAAGAATGAGCACTAATCGGAACGACCTCGCTGCCGTCAGTGTTCATGGTCACTTTGGTTCTTATGGTGCGGCAGACTGCACTATCTACAACTTATATTGAGTCCGGGCTCAATTCAGGGAATCTCTGTCCTACGTTCTAGCCATGAGGTATGAATGGAGGAATGGAGGTGGTGGGGAAGGCAGCTCTCAGATCCCCATCTGAGGGATGGGACCTCTGCCACACACTGCCACGAGGGCCCCAGGGACAGCAGGTGGGAGCTGAAGTATTCTCAGCATTTCCCCAGAAAGCTTAAATACAACCTGGCTGCTTATCAGGATCTATTTGCTGAAAGTGTTAGCAGAGTAGCCCCCTCCCCCAGCCCCTGCAGGCTTCAGAGTGGCTCAGAGCAACAGAAGTCCTATCTGCTGGTCAAGCAGACGGGGAACTCGAGCATCTGCGATGCCCAGTGCAAGCACAGGTTCTCTCTGCTCTACACATCCCCTTTTATCTATTAAAAAAATAAAAGCTTTTCCTACAGATGAGGAATTTCAGTCTTGGAGCTCACTTAACAAGTTACCAAAGGCTGGTAAGTTAAGTGGATGACTGGGACTCCAACGTGATCCAGCTTCCTCGACTATGCCCTGCCTCTCACCTGTTTAATCGGTTGGCACACTCACAGATTAAGGTGCAGAATGAACTCGAAGTGTGGTATTGCCAGTGGGAGCCAAGAACTCACCTAAATTCTCTTGCAAACCCGGCTGGTGGCACCGTCTCTGCAGCTAGCAATACCTCTTATAAGCTAGACACCCCACGAGGCTTAATAAGTAGTGCCTTCTTTGCTTAAGCCAAAGTCCACATAGGAATTACCCCCACTGTGCAGACAAGCAAGCTGAGGCTAGAGTTATTAATTCTCAGCATATCGTGATGTGAAGTAAACATGCACCACAGGTGAAGAGAGCAAAGATAATCTGTCAGGGTCACAGAAGAACTCCAACCAAATCATACTTCACCTGGTCAACAGACCAAAGTGTCTGGCCTCTAACACGCAGACATCTACACACCAGCCCTGGGGTTTCAGCAGGCCCAGTACCACTGTCTGTTCCCATGGGTCGGAGGGGCTGAGCGGGGAATCAAGCCTCCTGCCATGCCCCTGAGCTAGCAACTGCAGTGCTCCAAGTAAGGCAACACCCAATGATGCCACAGGCAGCCCACAGCACAGCACGCGGTGTCTTGCTGTCAGGGTAGACAATGAATCGGAGGATGCCACTTTCAGTCTTAAGGTCTACAGAAGGGGCATGGTGTTAGAGAAAAGCGGAAGACAATGCCAGTAATTATGAAATCAGACATGGCAGCAGCTTCACAGTAGACCATGACAACCTGGAAGACCAGGAGGCCCTCACTGGCAGCTTGTCCACAGGTAGATATCCAGGAGCGCATCCGGCCGTGTGAGGAGGATGACTTGGTTCGATGTACAGAATGGCCAAGAGCTGTTCTGTCCAGGGCATGAACCCTGGAGTAGGAAGACCCAAAAGCTACCTGTCCACTCTCTCCATTACCTGCTCTGGCCTTTACCTAGTCAAGGCCTCCAAGCCTCAGTCTTCTCAACTTAAAATGAGGAAACATCTACTTCGCCAGGTGTGAAGACCTGGCAAATTACCAGGCAGTGTGGCAAGAAGTACTTAATACCACGCTGTGTATTCTGATCTTACCGCCCCTTAGACGACAAGCTTTCCTGAGGATGGACAGTCTGCTGCTTCTCTTAGGCCTCTCAGGTTACCAAGCAGTGCTGGATTTTAGAGGGAGCTCAGATACTGAGTGAGTGATAGAAACGGCCGGTCAATACACAGCAATACAAAATTAATCCATGAGCTCCGCGGGATCATTCATTCAACATGAGCATTGCAACAAGAACATGGTTACAAATTCCTGCTCTGGTGGAGTTCCCACTTCATTGCCAAGTGCTCTGCACACTCCCACTGAGCATCCGGGCACAGGCGCAGGGAGGGATGCTCCCCTCACCTCAGAAGGCTGGGCCACCTCTCCACGTGCCAGCAGCTGGTAAGGGTCGGACTGGGTCCAACCCAGCTTCACCATTCAGCTCTCCTCACACCTTCAGACTGGGGCTCACAGGAGCCTACTGTTTGGATTCCAGCTCTCCCCTCCCCCTCCCCTTTCAGCAGGAGGCCCTCCCTCAAAGGGGAAGAAGATCTAACTGTCTGCAAATATACTGTTCATGTGGAGCGGGCCCTTGAAATCCAGGAGTGAACAGTTGGCCTCAGACCATGCATATCCCCTAAGTCAGCCATGGTGACTTAGATCAAGAGGACTGGAGACTGAGGTTGGCACTATGGAGTTTCTGAAAAGCAGACTCTCACCAGACTATAACAGCACAGGTACGATTTGAGACACGGCTCCTAGGTCGCAGCACATTCAAAGACACTAAGGTAACACGCAAGAAAATGATGAAGGCAGGCCCGGTGGCCAGGAGACCTGCTTCAACCCCCATGGCTTGCTCTACCTCTATGGAAACTTCATTTCTTAGGTGCTAACTGAAGGACTTGGGACCAGAGCAGGGATTCTTAACCTGAGATCCTTCTAGGCCCAGGGATGTGGCAGGGGTTCTACAAACCCCTTGAAGGATCATGAAATGTAAGTCACATTCACTTTTCTGGTAAAATATCCCACTATTCAGATTCTGAGGTGGGTCCAGGACACAAAGAGTATGGGAAGCCAGGAGAATCGCTGCAGGCTCCTGTTCTGTGAGGCAAAAACTAACCAGGAAGCAACCTGTGGGCCTGAGGAAGGGCTCCCCACAGCCCAAGACAGCAGGGGTGGGGAGATCAGATCAGCGAGCATTTGGCGGGAGGCAGACTTCAGCTCATCTGTCCCAACAGTGGGGCAATGACGTCCCTCTCCCAGCGAATTTCAAATAACCAATGCGCCACCCCACTTAAAGGGATGGGTGCCATGGAGAAGAGATGGCTCTGTGCCCCATCAGCTGACCACTACACCGAGGACCCACACCCGCAACACGACTGGAAGACCCAGCATACGGCAGGGAGTGACCTGCTAAAAGGGTACTAGCAGAGCTCAACACCAGGACAGTATGTCGCCTTTAGCTCAAGGGTGCCAGGGAGTGCAGTCTGGGGAGTGAACATGTCTATGCCGACTGAAGTGAGTGGTTAGGTGGAAGCTCTCAGGCGAGGAGGCCGAGTCACATCACGGCAGTGCCCATGTCATCAGCACTGCTGACTTCACAGGACTTTACGCCCGATTCCCTGGAGTGCGCTGCCAAAAATGCTGGTACTACAAAGTCTGCCAACTGCATCAGAAGAATCAACGGGCAAGACGGAAGATTCCAGATTTGGAGGTCTCCGTGGTAACAGCGGTAGCACTGAATCACCCCATCTGGGTCTGAGAACCTCGACACACTGAAACCTGGTCTTTCTGGCCTTGAGAAGCCAGAGGCCCTGGGGCACTGGGGCCGCCGTTTCCCTTAAGCACCTCGGCTGGTAAACAGGTCCTGGGTGGAACTCGAGACAGCCGAGAACTTTTTGTCCCTAAAGCAGCCCTGAAAATTGGCAGTTAGTGATGTGGATACCCTAACGATTCCCTTCCTCAACTTATTAAGTGTGGGGTTGAAATAAAAGCCGCCGCGGACGGCCTCCCTGAGTCCCTGCGGAGCCGGGTTCAGCTGTGGTGGCCGTGATTAGCAGAGAAAGGGCTCCAGGGAAGCCTGGGATCCTGAGAGCTACCCGAAGGACCCCGTGCCAGGAGGAAGATGTCGCAGTCCCTGTAATTAGCTAAAGGAGAGGTCACTCTTCCATATGGGGACAAGACAATTTGTGGTTATAAAAGGGAAGACTTAAACCAGGTTGTGACCACAGAGTGGCCCAGGCAAAAGGAGACCATACAGACTTCTGGCCAAAGCCCAGTGCGCCAAGAGGAACTCGGCGGGCACGTGCTAAGGGGTTTGCGCTCTCTTGGGGAACGAAGGGTACCACAAACAGGGAGAAACAAAGCGAAAACACTTGATTCGCCTAAGAGGATTTGGCAAAAAGAAAACAGCAGGGTGAGGCTGCAGCAGAGCCACCATTACTGAGCTTCTGTGTACGTGCTGGAGGGGAGGACACACAGTGCGCATAGCCCCGTGCTTCGGACAGGGAAACGCTGGCCCGGAAAAGGCAGATGGCTTGCCCAACTCACCCAGCCAGTAAGTGGCAGAGCGGCCATGTAAACCTAGGCTTCCGGTCCATTAGGTTCAACAGCAAGTCCCGTAACATCCCGACACCACTATGGGAAAATGGGGTTTGGGACATCCTCTCCAGCTGCTGCCTTTCTTTCTCCACATACTCAGAAGGTGGCTGTGCAGTCTCACGCCCTCTGGAGACACGTCCTGCCAGGTGTGACCTCCCCTCGCTCTTACTCATTCACCCTCCTAAAACACAGCCCGGCACAGTCCCTCCCTGGGATCTGCTCTCCCACACACCCCTGCTCTGCCTGCACCCACTCCCCTTTCTCCAAGGTCCGTCCACAGTGAAACATCCAGCCCCACATGTCGCCATCATTGCCAGCATGCCCTTCTCCTAGCTCCTGGTGTACCTGGGACAGTGGTGACCACCCTGGACTTAGCCAGACGGTCTCTCTTTAGGAGCTCAACGGAGAAGAGCCTGGGCTTGCCCTCCAGCCTTTGTGCTGGCACTCGCTGGCCATGTGGTCAGGGCAAAATCACTTCCCCTCTCTGGAATGGGAGTGGGGGGCAGAGACACCCAGGACGCAGGTGAGGTTTAACAAGGTAACAGTGGAGGGTACTGGGTCTGGCAAACAGCACATGCTCAGCAAGTTCAGGTTGGGGGAGAGTAGGGGAGGACACACCCTGACCCCCTCCTCTCCTGCCTACCAGACTGAAGCCTGCACAGGTCGTGTGCAAAACAGGAACAGTGGATGCACAGCCACCAGCAAGCACCATGGGCTCGGTGTGTATTTGTTAAATGAGTGTTAAAAAAAAAAAAACCTGGGGGTTCCTGGGTTCCATAGAGTGAACCTGGTATGGAAGACGAGCTGAAGGAGTGACCTTGAAACCCTTTCCCGCCAGCTGGATGTCAGTTAAGGTTGCAGGGCCACCCCTCAGCCCCTGGAATTGCACTTCACAATCTGGAAGCAACTGACCAGAGACTTCTCCCCTCCACTCCTTTCCTTAACCCCAAATGGAAAGTACTCTCAAATGCAAATTAAAGCAACTCTCAAAATCAACTCCATAGCCAGCAATCATGGTCCTGGTGGTAGACAACTATTTAAAAGTAAAGACAGCCAGATGCTGGCACTACAAAGCTGCTCCATGGCAGAACTACCAGGCTATCCCTGGGACAAGACCCTGCTCAGGTTTTCAGCTCTAAAAGCAAATCAATACAAAACCAAAACGCCATGTTCTTGAGACACTATTACAGCAGCCTGCATATGCAAACTCAGACACAAGAGTCAGACACATCAGTCACCTTCACTTGGATCATCAGTAAAAGAGTAATACACCGCACATTGCAGCCACCGAATAAAGGCCAGGAAGGAAGGCTCGGGTCTCAGGAGGCCATCCCATGCCTGGGAAGGTGCCCTCCATTCAGCACCAAATTTGAGCTTCAACCACCCTCCACGACCCCACTGATCACACACAGCTCAGCACAAACACCCACAGAAGAAAGGAGGGCTTTACTGGTGTCCTGCACCTCCCGCTCCCAAGTCCCTGTCCTGCAATGGTCAGGATCTCTTACAGTTCTGTCCCCACGGCCAGTTGTGTAAGCCACAGACCACAGAGTCATCTTTGAGCCACCCCTTCCTCATTTGGTCTGACAGTCCCCTTAGAAACCCCCCAAACGTACCTCGATCTCATCTGCGCTTTGCCGGCTCCCTGCTTCCACCATGCCTGCCTCCCTCCAGTCCACTTGCCACACAGGGCTACAGTCCCCACGCACACCCACGGTTCCAACTGCAGCTCAACCACTCAGTGACCTCAGAGCTCGGCCTGACCGGGCTCCCGGTCCCTCCCGTCCTCTCCTCGCGGTGTCCGGCTCCTTCTCCCTCTGCTTGGCAGAGGCGTCATCCTCCAGGTCTGTTTCAGGGGCATGTTCTTCAAGAAATTTTCTTTGGGCTAGACCCCTATTTTTTGCTAGTTCCTTCAAACATTCCCAAGCAGTATTTTTTTAATGATATTTCTCTCCAACTGAGGAGGTTGATGCGCCTCCAGGGTGGGGACCAAGTCTGTTTTTTCACCAGAGCCTACCATAGTGCCTGGTATGTAGGCAATCGATAAATACAGAAGGAATGGGCCCTCTTTGATGTGTTCTTCCTATTCCTAGTGGGGGAACAGGGAAAGCAATGAACGTGCACGCATTTCAAGATGCTAAGCCTATCTCCAGTTCCGGCTTGGTCGAGAACCGGCATCTGTGTAGCACCTGCCGCATGCCTGGCATTCCTCTGCTCCTTTCACGCTGGCGTGCCATTTAATCCTCACAAAGGCAATGTCACCATACGTGTCAGCAACCTTGGTTTACAAATGATGCCTTCAAGGCCTAGAGATTGGAGATTGGAGATTGCCAGGGCTGAAGAGGGCAGAGGTCAGTCAGGGACTACCCTCATCTCCATGACCAGAACCTGACGCAGCAGGTGCTCAATATGTGAATCGAGCCAGGATTCAAAGCTATATCTAAGCCTTAGGGCCTACCTGTGTGTCACATGGTGGTGCTTCCCCGTTCCACGTGCCCCTTTCCCTAGGGTGATTCCCTTCCTCCCAGCAGACTCCCAGAGATCCTCTTATTATCCTGCTGGTACTCGCCTGAGATCATTTTAAGAGGTTCCTCATTACCATGGCTTGGAAGTTCACTTCCCCAGGGCTGGGGAAGCCCATGGAGAAGTTAAATTATTTCTCCTCCTCCCAGGAGCAGACCACAGGGCCTTGCCTCAGCCTAAAAGCAAATACACACACACACACACACACACACACACGGTGGGGGGAGGTAAGCAAAAGAAAGCTGTCCCAGGTCCTAGAATCATGTCCACCTCTGAATGAGGAACATGTCAGAGCTGGGGAAAGAGGGTCAAGAGTGGTCCTCGTTACCTTGGTTCTCTCAATCAGAAAACCAGGGTCACAGAGGAGGAGTGACCTGGTCGAAGTCACAGGGCCAGGTGACTAGAGATCACCATACAGAATTACAGAAGCCAGGGTTAGAAACTTGCAGCCCTCCTGACTCTTAGGCCTCGCTCCAAGCTTTTCAAAGGCAAATAAGTAAAAGATGAGGCAAGGGTCTGCACCCTAAGAGGGTGGCCTGCTGGGCCTTTGCTGTTTTGCAACTGTGCGTACAGCCGCAACATCTGAAGGGCTAGACACAGTACCCCTCCTCCAGATGTGCTGCACAAAACAGGCCTTTTAACAAGTTCCCAGGTAATGCTGCTGCTGGTCTGTGGATCACATTTTCAGAAGCAGTGGTGTGGTGTTTTCTCAGACACTGTTGGGGAATGGAATGGAGGGAGGTTATGATAATGGCTCAGAGCCATCTTCCAGATAATGGGACAGAATCTCAACCTGTTCAATAGAAAACACCTTATTTAAGACACCCTGGGTTTCTGGCACTGGCAAATCAATCCTTCTTCCAACCTTTGCCATGTTTCACCCAGGATCAAGGTGGTAGAAACTTCCATTTAGTCTGCCTATGGCATCAATCCCAATTCATTCCAGGAACAGGTGGGAAATTGGAATTCTAGCAACTGCTGCAATACTGCTACAGGACACGCTCAAGAGAAGGCACAGGACGAGTACTCCGAAGCCTTTCTGCGTCATGGCAGGCTGGTGCCCAGCCCCTGAGATGCTCCAGGCAGAGCAGAGATTGTATCACTGGTGACATCTGGATTTCAGTTTAGGCACTTGGCTTCAACCCCAGAACAAGTTTTATTAAAGGTAAAAGTCACTCTGTTGTTTGTTTGGGGTGTGGTAGACTCAAACTCACTTTTGCTACCCCATGCAAACCAAGGGTTCCTTCCAAATATTCACCAGATCCAAGCAGGCAATCTGGTTACTAACAACAAATGACTCTTAACTTGCGACTTCCAGTTCTCTTTATGTCTGGTACTAGGGGCTGGGCCTTGCTGGTAATGCCCATGCAGTCTGCCAAAATCTGACGGCACTAATACTCCTACCCCATGCCTCAGATTTGCCCCAGACTTCAGTGTTCTAGAAGGGCATGTCTTAGACATGTCTGAAAACAAGAAGGGAAAGAGGGAAAAAAGGGTGTTGCATGTAGTTGTCAAGGGTGTCCTTTTCTCAAAGGACAGAAGGAGATGCAGAGTGAGTCAGCTGGCTTGCAACGTCTTGGTCATCCTCCCTTTAGAAGAGATAATCAATGTTAAAATCCAACATGAGACACCCAAGGTGACGTGCTTCAGCACCGAGCCTCTGAATTCTGAAAACAGCCACAGTGCATAAGACTTCCTCCCTGGCCCCACAGCGAGACCCTTATTGCAGGAACATTTCCATCTTCGTCACTATGCCCTATGGGGTGCCTGGGTGGCTCTAATCCACTCCTCCCAAGTCCCCAGACATCACTTTCTTTAACAAAGAAACAAAATACCAAATGCTTTCTGACCTGTGTATGATGCAGGCTGAGTTATAGCTTTCCCCTGGCACCTCTCACTGAAAGTGAAATTCCTTTAAAGTTGGGAAATTCATTGCAGTGTTTTATGGTATTGATTTATTTTAAACTTGGTTGGCAGTTTTAAGGCCTGCCATACCTCTGAGCCCCAGAAATGTGGGAGGAGGGCTCCATTTTCTGATTTTGTAATGCCACAGAGGACTCACAAGTAGGAATGAAAAGGGGCGAAGAGCTTATGTTCTGCCCCAGTTTACTGAGACGGAAACTTGGGTGCTCTTCCCCAGGCGTGGGCCCACTGTCCATCTCTACACTTAGAACAGCCACTTCCTCCTGCCCGGAGCAAAGCCTCAGGATGCATCCTGAAATGTGACCCCCTCACACCTCACCTGGCAGGTCCAAGGCACCACCAAACCTCCTTCAAGATCCAGCCACAAAAACCCCCTGTTCTCCAAAGGCTTCCCTCTATTCTCCAGTCTCCCTACAGAGACATAATCTACCTCTGGTCTCCACTACTAAATTATAAGCTTCCAGAGGATAAAATCATCAGGGCCACCACTGGGCAACTGCCTCCAGATACCAGGGGAGCTCCTGCCCCCCAAACCTGACCTGACCCCAGAATTTTTCACCCTGGGTCTGCAGGCAGGTCCCTCAACCACAGCGGCAAGACTGATGTCATCCCTCATTTTAATTAGGATTTAGTAAGGGGGCTGAAAGGTCTGTGAGTGAGAAACATGGCAACTCCGGCCCTCTTGCTTGGGGTCCTCATCAACCTTAAAAGCTCTTCCTTGAGCAGGACTCAGTGGCATATGCCACCAGCAGTTCTAGAGGCTGAGGCAGGAGAATTTCAAGTTCAAGGTCAGTCTCCAACTTAGTGAGGCCCTGTCTTTTTTAAAATAAAAAATAAAAAAAAAAAAAAGGTACTGGGGATGTGGCTCAGTGGTTAAGTGCCCCCTGGGGTCAATCCCCAGAATCAAAACCGAAACAAACATGAAACGTCTTTGGAATAGGCTTCTGCCAGGGACCAGGGACTAGAGACAACTACGATGCCTTCTGCTCATAAGAGCCCCTTCCTCATGACTGAGCGTCAGGCGCTCCTACTGTCAGCAGTCCCTCCGAGCCGCGTGCTTTCCTCCAGAGCCGAGTGCGCGCTTCAGTACCTTTGGTAATTTCCGACCTCTGTTTGTGTGGTTTCTCCCTTCTCTGCTGCTGTGACCTTTCCTCCCCTGCCAATGTTTGGGGCTTTGTCATGCGGGCTCACCTCACCTGGAGTGGCTGGTGGTCTGGCGGCAGTGTGGTGAGGGGAACCCACTACCTGCCTCAAAGCACAAATCTGTCACAAGGTGCTCTTCGAGGAGGCAGAATGGAAGAGTGGAATCTCTAGTCAGACACACCTAGCATCAAATCCTGACTCTCAAAACCCTAGGAAAGCGATTCCTGACTTCCTTATCTACAGAATGAGAGCAACGAACAGAACAGTTAGGCAGATGGTACGTGATAACAAGAAGTACAGTGCTGAATTTAACAAGTGCTGCAGATTTAGAGTCAGGGCCACTGCCCCCACGTTTCAGGGGACCCTTAAAGCAGGCTTTGGTAATCAGAGGTGATAATTGTCAGTGGGAGGGTCCCTGGGGTGAGAGGAAATGGGAGATGGAGGAGCCCTGAACCTCCAGACAGCTCTGCTCACAGCTGGATGATTCCATGCCCCTCTGCCTTGCCCACAGGGATACAGTCTCGGCTGGGTGGAGCCAAGGATGCCAGGGAGGGAGAGAATGTGAGCAGCATCTGGGCCTTGCTGTCAACAGCCCAGGGGCAGGCCTGTCCCCTCCCAGATGCTTTCATGTCCTACAGAGCTTCAAGGGACAGATGATCCCAGGGGCCAGCAGCCCCATTACATAACTGATAGCTCAGCTTCTTCCTGTTGATGCAGCAGCAACAATCAAGAGATGGCAACAGCAGCCACAGGAGAGCTGCCGGGGCCTTACGGAAATACCAGCCTTCCCACCTACAGAGCAAGACTCCAAACACCAGCAGAGACAAGACCCCAGGGACAGTCTCTATAAAACAGCAGTACAGACAAGACCCCAGGGACTAGTCTTCACCAGGGTCTTCACGGTTGTAGATGAGCTTCAACTTCCTGGGAGAAAACCAAACACTGTCTTTGCTCATTGTCCCTCTCCTCTGGCACACATCTGTGAAGTGCTAGTGAGACAGAGTCAGGTAAAGTTGTGACCTCCCACTGTAGAGACAGGAACTCAAGAGAGATCAGGGAATAAAGGCTCAGAAGTTCTAGATAGGCCTGGATCAAAGAACTGATAATCAATGGATATATAACCCCTGACCTCCAAAGGATCTCTCTACTTTAAATAAAGCCCCTGTTCTTAAGGATCTAATAATCTACTTTAGGGCACAGGGAGGCATGTCCCTCCTCCCACCCACCTTCCCCCAGGCAATTCAACACTAAGCTGGGATCAGCTTCTAGGGCACAGAAGCAGTCACCGACTGCAGCTCTTGATAGCTTCACCTTTCCTGGAAGCTTGCTCGCTTATGTGCTCCTTCGAGCTACCTGGTGGCTTAGCAGCAGATTGAATCTTCTCAGAAGAAACTACCTCCTGCAGGAAACCTACTAAGTGCCAAGTGCCTCACGTCTCTGTCAGTCATCTCAGAATGCCTGGGGCTGGGTGTGCAGGAAGTTCAATCTAGCTGATGTGTAACTCTTTGCTGAATTCAATCATGAAACATTTAAAATTTATCCAGGATTTAGAAATTCAATGAGAAAACACACCACACTGGTTAAAGCCAGGGACTCAGACTTGGGTTCCAGGGTAGCCTTTGCCTCTTCGTAGCTCTGTGACCTACAACAAGAAATTAGGCCCGATTTTTTTCTGCAACACCAGACTACCACCAAGATCACACATGGAGCAAAGAATATTTTCTGTGACTCTTCAGGTCACATGAACATCTGATTTCCTTCAGCAGCCCTTAGCTGCCTACTCCAAGGAGACGTCATTCGAGGGCTTGGATTCAAAAGGCCCTAGTAACAGAGGTTTGTATACTGGACAGCAGACTTGGCCATGAATGCAGTGTCCCTCATCCCACAACATCCTCCCTAGTAACATGTGGGCGGTGGCACCTGGAAGATCAGTTTGGCTGGCTTCCGGATTGGGGTAATAAGGCTTGTGGCTGGCTGGTAAGATCCATTAGGAATTATTAAATGTTTTCCAAAAGTGACAGATAAGGGAGAGATAGGACCTATCATTATGTAATAGTTAAAAATAGATATAATTTTCTGGAACAAGTAACTAGACAAGGTGGCCGTGGATACAGCTTTGTCCTAAAAGAAAAGTTCTTTGGTAATCCTCAGAAGCGAAGCTACTACAGTGCAGGTCTTCAGAGTGGAATGGAGTCTTTTCACCTCAGGCCACGAGCTCCTCCAGACACCGAGTGCACAGCAGTGTGCACCTAGTGTGAACAGTATTTAATCCACACGTTTTATAGATGATTCTTGCACAACCGTTTGTGACTCCAATAATCTCCATAAGATAAAAATGACCGATTCTATTTTAGGGATGATAAAACCAAGGCACAGAGAGGTAAAATAACTTGCCTGAGGCCACAGAGTCAGTAAACCACAGAAATGGAACTCAATCTCTAGGTTGTCCCAAGTCAACAATCCTTTCAGGGAAAACCCAAGTTTCCAATCCAAAGTGCATTTCCTTTCCTTTCTGTGAAGAGTTAAAATCACTGACCCTTGACTAAAATGCTACTCTGCAACCTGCAACCTTGGAGCTGAGAGGTTTCTTTTTGTTAGTACTGGGGTCCGGCGTACTTAATGTACGTAGCTAGTTTGAGCTGTGACAAGTCCAACTGGAACATTGGCTAGGAAATCAGGACAGGCAAGTTCTGTCTCTTCTTTTGGGACCTCGCACTATCGCCTCATCCCTAGTTTTCTAGCTACCACCCACTTGCTGGCTCCTCTTCACAGCAAAATTCCTCAGAAAAATCCATCTTTATTACTGGCTCCCTGGTTTATCTGCGCAGCTGAACCTTTTCAGAATGTAATAGACACTGTTTGCCTTTTTCACTTTCTTCGTCTCCTGGCTGTACAATGGAGTTTTCCAGAAGTTACATGATGAGTGATATGGTGCCCAAATGTATTGCAGAACCGTGAATCCAGTTAACTATTAAGGCAGACATTAAAGAGATTTGCAAACATACACAACTACCCTACTTACTAAATGTTTCTGAAAACTTATTTTTCATAAAATGTTAGCTATGACATGTTATTTATTCATTCAAGAGGGATATTTAATAACATTTCTCAGTTTTAATTTTTAACAAATATCCACATGTAATCCCAAACAAAAGTTCCCTGGAGTCTACTCCCCAAACTTTGAGAGTCACTGGTCTATTTTCTCACTATCTCCAAACCCTATCTTCTCATGCCTGCTCAAATCCATTCTAGTTAGGGGCCAAAACCACCCAAGATACCAATCACTTCCCATTTGCTAAAACCAATGAACAGTATTCAGAGTGGTCCAGAGCTTCGTCCTCTGGACTCTTCCCCTGAACTCCAGACTCAGCCAACTGCCTATTCTAGACCAGTACTTGAATTCTAAAATGGTGTGCCAAACTTCAGAGGATTAAACCCAGGCAAACCCATTTCCCCAATTCTCCCCATTTCACTTGATGGTAACTCTCTCCTTCTAACTGCTTAGTCCTGAATCTTGGAGCTATCCTTAATTCCTCCTCTCACACCTCACATGTCCAATCCACAGGAAATCTTGTTAGTTCTGACTTCAAAATAGACCCCAAATCCAATCACCCCCTCCCACCTCCACTGTTTTGGGCCCCCATCAACTCTTACCTGGATTATTATGGGGGCCTTCCATTTCGCCTCTCACTTGCTTCCCCATGGCTTATTTTTAGCACAGCAAACACATCTTTCAAAACATGAGGTATCGCACAGCAACACACACCAATGGCTTTCTATTTCACCCAGAACAAAAGACAAAATGTTTACCATGGCCTACAAAGCCTGTGCTGTTGACTCCTGTTACCTCGGCTTCTCTTTTTCTACCCTCAACTCTTGGCTACTCTGGCAGTTAGGCCTTTATACTGGCTGTTGTCTGTCTGGGATGCTCTTTTCCCAGAAGTCCTCGACTCTCTCCCTCAACTCCTAACCTTTGCTCAAAGGTCACAGTCTCAAGGAGACTCACCTTGACATTCCACCCACTTCCCAACATTCCCTTTCCTCCTCCACGGGCCCTTTCTTCAGATCACCTGTGTTTACTGCCTGTTTTCGGAACATAGTATAAGCTCCTCAACTGCAAAAATGTGTCTGCTTTTTTCACCAGTGTATTGCCTGTGCCTGAAATGATACCTGGAAAATACTTTCCCAATAAATACCTTGAAAAAGTAAAATTAGCTTTTCGGAAGGGGGTCTGGATTCAACGTTTTCAGCTCAAGCCTGATTCTCTAACCAGCCAGATCCAGTTCATCTACAGGACAATGAAAGGGAAGCTTCTAGCACCACAGTTCAGCTCTGCTCACACAGACCTAGGCCCAGCCCACAGTGCACTGCCCACCTAGCACAAGGGAAGCCAGTACAATACTACCAGTACGGTCCTACTCAGCTGTGAATCACAAAGTGAATCAACGAAATGGCCTGGGGCACTTACCTGTGAAGTTCCTAACCTTTCCTCCTCTTCTCAAGGTCACCCCTTTCTCCTAGATAAAGGAATCACTTCTATTTAGCAAAAACTCCGCCCTGTAAAGCAGCTCAAGTCCCAAGTGTGGATATACAAAGGGGAGCCCTGATCTCAATTTGCTGTGACAACCTCACAATCCTATAACCCAAATTCAGATCCTCTTCCAATGACAGTGCTCCTCCTACACCAGGGCAAACTAAGAATTCTAAGAGGGCTTTCAGAAGCAGAAAGGACAAGATGCAACTGGGGAGCAACAGCATGAAGTACAGCTCAAACACTGGCTGGCCAAGCCCCCAGTCTCTAACATGGCGTGACCATGGGCTTCACTTTGGGGGATGGTACTGTCTTACTCAATGAATGGCAGACAAGTTGGCCTGGCACCTGAAAAGGTGCTCAGAAATATCCGTAGACGGAAGAATTAAACCTAGTGCCTCGCTCAGCACTGACGTTAACCAACTCCTTTCAGTTCAAACCAACGCAACCTAGAGATCTCAGAAGCATGGGAAAGGGGAGTAAGAACTGACTCTGAGTGACAGGCCTGGGCTGGATGGTTCCTGAGGCTTCCTCCTTGGACCCACTGGGAACAGCACTAGCCCCCAACCACCTCATCTCCAAGCTCATCAAGGGTGGCTCATTTACAGCTTGCCGTACTGATGTTGAGGGGAGAAAGTGGGGCTGCTTGAGTAACATGTCTCTTCCCTAAATTTAGTGGACTCTTGGGCAACCACTTAACCCCCTTGCCAGGCTGTCAAGGTGAAATGAAATGGCACACGTCAAAATGCCACACACACACGCGCGCGCGCGGAGGTAAATTCTGATCTATTTCCCCTGCCAGCACCTCAGACTCCTGTCTAGGCACACAACTTTGGACCTTCCGCCTCAACTTCCATGCACAGGTTCCTTCTCCTGGCAGGTCCCTGTCCTTCCTCACTAACTGAAGTTACTCTCATCTCTCCAATGTGCCAGGATTCCTCTAGCACCAGGTCCTTTGCAGAAACCAATCCTTCTACCTAGGATGCTCCCTGCTACCCCCAATTCCCTATTCTTGCCTCTGGATACCACACCCGTTAGGTCAATTCCCCTTAATACTTCCCTCATTCACTATAAACAAATGTGACAAATGTTGATCAATGCTTTGCTCCCTAATTAAAGCTGCATGAAGATGGGGAAAGTGAGATTTTGCTTATCATGCTCCTCCAGAACCAGCAGAGGAACAATATTTCTGCTAAGCAAGAAAAGACTTCCAGCAGCAGGGTGCATGCCTATAATCCAAGTGATTAGGCAAGCTGAGGTGGGAGGATTGCAAGTTCAAAGTCAGCCTCAGCAAATTAGAGGCCCTAGGCAACTTAGTGAGACCCTGTCGCTAAGTAAAAAATTAAAGTGGCACAACGGTAGAGAGCCCATGGGTTCAGTCCCTGGTACAAAAAAAAAAAGAGAGAGACTTCATTACTATATTCTTTATAGTGTCTAAAATGGAGACAATTTGATATTTAAAGTAGGAGAAAGGTTGTATTATGGTCTATATAATGGGATGTCATATAATCGCTGAAAACTATTTTTTTTTTTTTGTGGTGCTGGGGATTGAACCCAGGGCCTTGTACTTGTGAGGCAAGCACTCTACCAACTGAGCTATATCCCCAGCCCGAAAACTACATATTCCAAGTATGATGAGGAGGTGCTCAGACCAACATGGAGTAAAAAGAGCAGAAGACCAGTGAAAAGAGCAGTCAGATGACCCCTAACCGCAGTCAGATCAAAACAATGTAGAGACAGATAGACCTAAACAATGTAGAATCAGATGTGTGAACTGGAGGGATAGGATTGGTCATGCTTACTCCTCTTTGCATTTACTACTTGATGGGGTGTTTCTTATAAAATTTAACCCAAACACAACGTCCTCCCCGAAGACTCCCCTATGCTTCCCAACTTATGTTCTAATAATCCCACCTCTCTCTTCATCAAGAATTAGGGGCAGATAATAAGCCTTACTTCTCATCAACCCTGTCTTCTCCCCAACTCTCCAGAGCCCACCCAGAGCCCAGGGTGACAAGAAGGGAGCACTCACCTAGTTTAAAAACACCCAAGATGGTCAGCCCTGAATTTTAAGCAGCACATGTGACCTGGTCCATTCTGGTTTCAAGTTCAAAGGCATCAGGCCGGTCCTGTGGGTTAGCAGCTAACATATCTTTCAAGAGCTGCTTGATCCCCTCAGACATGGAAGTCCTACGTTTCTGAGGGATGTGCAACTCCATCTTTGGGTTTTCTAGCAGCGCCTCACCAACAGGGACGATCTCAGTCCCCTGTTTAATGTAGGTCCCCAGGAGCTCTTTCTTGGTCTCAGAGTCAATGAAAGTGATTCTCTCTATCATTGCCCAGATGATAATGCCCAGGGCAAAGATGTCCGCCTTGGCCGTGTAGTGTCCCTCCCAGACTTCAGGGGCCATGTAGAAGTCTGAGCCACAGGCTGAGGACAGCCAGTATTTATTCACATTCACATTTTTGTTGTCTTGATTGCCCTCTTTGCCTCGAGGTGCCAGCCCAGCACAGACCTTGCTCAGTCCAAAGTCCGCCACCTTGAGGATAGGGGTGCCGGAGCGTTCTGTGATGAGGATGTTGTCTGGTTTTAGGTCCCTGTGCACGATGTGGTTTTTGTGCAGGAAGGCAATGGCGCTGGTGAGCTGTAGCATGAAGCTTTTGTTGGTAGCTGGGTCCGGCCTCCGAGACAGAACGTATTGATTCAGGTCTCCACCTTCACAGAACTCCATGACAAACCAGAGATAGCAGGGCTCCTCGGCATAGCCCAGGATCCTTTCTCCTAAACCAAAGGACAGGAAAGAGCTCGAGTGAGATGGACGTGTTCACATCACTTTTGAACCAAAACAATGCACTATGTTAAAAATGATGGTGGTGACAAATAATTCCTCCAATTCCTGCACAATTGGCATCAAGCCAATGTAGACATGCAGGAGTGTTTCTAACCACACAGGCTAAGTCTAGGTATGACACGGAGCAGACTGGTGTCAAGCACCTGGGGTGTAGAATCAAGAGGCCTGGGTAGGAGCTCAGGTTACTGCTACATGGTTGACTGGGAAGCCATTTTTTTTCTTTACTGCTTCTGAACAGGGAGCATCAAGCACCCACACCTCCCAGGGCTGCTGGGAAGATGAGACAAGGTGAAGCACAGGAGCAGACTGCAGGGTGTTTGCTGCTTCTATTATCACTATACTCTACACCAGGCAAATGACCCTCCCTTCTTTCCCGACTTGTGTGAGGGCTCCATTGATGTAGGAAGAATGGCACAAATTATTTCAGAAGCCCCCTCCAACTCAGCAATATCTTCCGCTAGCCCACCACATGCCCACTGCAAGTCAAGAGGGCAACACTGACCTGACTCTACAAAGTTAGCTTAGTTTCAAGGGGGCAGGTATCTGCAATAGCAACCACCATAAGCTGTGGGTCAGCAGTAAGGTCAACCTGCATCAACAATGAAGAGTGGGCAGGACCTGAATTGCCCTTTAAAGGACAGGCAGTGGACCAGCAGGAGGAAGGAAGAAGGTAACTTTAGGCTGAGATGGCACAGACAACGGGACTCAGGAATGAACAAAGTAGGAAGGGGTAAACAGAAGTCTGGAGTAGACGTGTAAGGCAGAATTTAGTTGTGTGGGCTTGAAAGCAGGAAAGCTGAGGACTGGTATCTCCAAGCAAATCCCAAAATTCTTTATAAAGCAACTGACAGCACACTGAACTTTTACGTGAAAGTTATTTGATGACAAGTGCCCTAAAAGTTGTCTAAGTAGGCAGATGTTTATTTTGCTAATGAAAATTTGGCTAGGGTTACAACTGTAGCAACTTGCCCTGGGTCATCTGTAACAGCCAGGATCTGAAAACAAGCCTTCAGGTCCCGGTATGGTGTAGCCACCTTCCCAATGACAGGAGCTGAACCTCCTCTGCCAAAGGATGATTTTTACTAGTCATTGATTTTACCATACCTTACTACATAGACAATCAGTGATCCAGATGAGTCGCTACTACCCCAAACAACCCTGAAATTACCAAGGCTCACGGTCTACCAAAGCCAGAGGTTGGGGAGTTCCAGATTGAGCCTCTGTGATTTGACAAAAGCTTTAGGTTTTGACTATAACCTAACATACCTCACTTCTTCTGCAATTATATAATTCATTTGTTTCTATTACTCACAAAGTAATACAGGTAGAACCAGTCTAGGGCAGATGGCTTCTTCTTCTTTTTTTTTTTTTTTAAAGATCAGTAGTTTCCCCTCTCGTAATCCTCTTTCTAGGTCACTGGGAAGCAGGCTGAGGCTCTCTACCTAAAATCACTGCAAAATGAAGCAGCGACCTAAAGCCCCAATCTATCTAGACTCAAGGAGAGAGGAAGAAAAAGAAGAGTAAGGCTTCCTGGTGGTACAGCCAGAAAGGAAAAGATTAAAAGTCATCAAATTCCTTCTGCAAAGGCCACATCAGAAAACAGTGAAACTTCTGGTGGGAGAATAAAGGGTGGGGAACGATGATTATTTTATATACAAAGCTGGTAACTATGGCAATGGAAGAAAAAAAGAAAACAAGTCTGCCAAACAGACCATAATGTAGGTCTAGGTCACAAGAATCCAGGGAAAGAAAATAAGGGCCAAAAGAGTGCCTGAAATTAGCCCGTGGGTGGGGTAGAGGGGACCCCTGGACCGAGGGGCCTACTCTGAGGAGTGAGCGAAGTAAGCTTAGGAGGTGCTAAAGGAGGGGCTGGGTATAGGGAGGAAAACACTGGGTGGAAGCATTCTCAGAAGCTGAAATGGCATCAGTGACAGAATGGAAAACCTGGGAGTACAGCTACTTGTCCCAGAGACAGAACTACTCTGAGTACACAAGGGCCTTGGGTTTATTTCAGAAACTGAAATAAACCCCCAGCTGCGCACCAGAAAAATGGAAGAGGTTAGAATTTTGGCCCTTATGTAAGGCAGATTGCCTGCCTGGGTCTCCTGGCTACCTTATGACCGAAGGGAGGGGACATGGACGGCACCCCACACTTGTGCTCTTCTGTGGTAAAGCAAGCCAGGGTGACCTAAGAGGGGGAGCACAGACCCAGAAGCAAGGAGTCTGGGTGCATTCCCCAACTCTCTCCACTGGCTTGTGGGTGGATTCTTAGTTTGCGGGGAAAACTGAGGTATGAGGGAAGATGGCTACAACCCTGGTCCCTGAACCTGAGCATCAGTCTTTTTTGGTGGCCCCATCTTCTCATTGATCAAATTTGAAAATGACATCTACAGCACATAATCACCATAAATAAAGTCACAGACTACATGAAATACAATTATATGAAATTTTGCAGAGGACAAAGGCACTTTGCAGGAATCACTGATCATGACTAACATTCTCGTTGCCACCAAACCCCAACCCAGTCCTTGGAAGTCATGATTTCAATAATCTCAGGGGTATAGACCCAGAATCAAGTTCTTGCATGTGAGGCAGAAGATGACTCTTAGATCAGAGAATGAAAGTGGATAATTATATCACATTTCTTAGGCGATAACAACTAAGACCTAAGTTCTAGCTAGTTCAGGCCACTTTTACTTGGGGTGGTCTCTCTACCTAAAAAGACCCCTATCTCTGCCAAATGTGAGCCAGAAGGGCTAACTGTGACCACCAAACGAGCCTTCAGAGTTAAGTCCTCAAGATACAAGTGAACGTCCACCTAAGGACAGCCCAAAGGCCACTCTACTCTTGCCAGACTTCCCAGGGAACCTCCTTCTCTAACCAGACAGGGCCCTAGTTTATTTTATTTCAATTTTTATTAAATTATACCAGACAGCTCATTAACAACCCATGGTTCAGCTTCTATTTGGTCATGAGAAATGCTAGCTCACTTTGCAAATGGGTTAGATTTCTCAGTTCTCCAGCATCCCCAGAGGGACGACCTGAGTCATTTACCAGGTGTGTACTGGGAAAGAGAAAATGGTCAAACTCTCGGGGATTACGGAACACTGGTTCTGAAATGACACTAATTCCTGAAGACCAAAACGTCACAGTGGTCCGAGCAGGGACTGATGGAGCTCAGGCCTACCTCAGAGCATCCAGCGGGTCCCCAACCAAGCCTGTGGTTATTTTCCCACTTTCAAGACGTACTATTGGAATAGGCAACTTCTATAATTCCCATGTGAAATTTAGTATTTTTTAGCTGATAGAAACAAATAAAAACTTAGGTTTTTATAATTCCCTCGTCTGGTACAATCTGACGGGCTCTAATAAAATTAAGAGTGAAATGCCAGGAGCAGCGGCACCTATAATCCCAGAGACTCAGGAGCTGAGGCAACAAAATGGCAAGTGCAAGGCCAGCCTGGCAACTTAGAGAGACCCTGTCTCTAAAATTTTTAAAAATTTAAGAAAGGGCTGGGGATTTAGCTCAATGGCAAAGTGCCCCTGGGCTCGATCCTCAGTACTGGGCGGTGGCAGGCAGGAGGGGGGGGGGCATTCAGAGTTAAAAACTGAGCTTCTTTTCCAGAGAGGGAGAAAATATTGAGGATGTTACTTGGAAGTGACAAGAATTTGAGAACATGAACCCGAGTGCTCACTGGGTTTCAGACACAATGTCATTACATGAGCCATCTTATCTCACCGCCTACTGCACGTTTTCTAGGTGATGAAACTAAGGGTGAGAAGAGCTAAGTAACCTGCCCAAGAGCACTATTGGGAGTTTGGTAGGATCTGAGCCACCACGGCCAAGTTCATCTAATAATGCTGCCTCCCAGTTCACAGAAGGCCGAACCATGTACTTTGATTAAAGAGGCAGGCCCACAGAAGTCAGGTGGCCACAAAACAGATTTCATATTTCAAAATATTCTATGTCACAGTTCACAAGGAGACAGAAAACGCAAAAAACAAACCCTCCAAACCAAGTAGGTGCAAATAAACTAATGAAATCCTTCAATAAAATGTGCCCTGCTTTACTGAGAAACTGTAGGCCAGCAGGCTCCATGTGAGGACAGCGGTGTGAGCTTTGCAAAAGCATGCACCTCCTGGGAAGATACAAAACACCCTGGAGTTTATAAGCCAATGAATTCCCAAGATATCCCCAGAGGTAGGATGTCCAGCTTCTTGTCAATTCCATTCAAACAGTTTCCGCACACACATGGCTTGTCAGACTCCAGGGATGAGAGATGAGTTAAGATGCAGTCTCTGCCCCTACAAAGGCTGCTGGTTGGGAGAAGCATGATGTGTACAACTGTAAGAGCCAGCAAGGCCCCGTTCTGCCTGACGACTGGGGACAGAAAGGGAGAGAAAGGCAGGCTGGGAATAACTAAAGAGACCCTTCAGCTGTCTTTCCCAGGAAGGTGATGTGAAGGCACAGCTAAGGTCACAGGAGTCCAGGGAGTCACAGAAGAGATGCAGTGCTGGGCAGGGTGAGGCTGGAGATGTTCTGGGGCAGACTGAGATGCTAAGAAATGGAAATGACTCAAAAGTCTCAATTTATTTTAGAAAGATACACTGCTCACCGAGTGTTAAGAAGTCATCAATTTTAGACATGGCATTTAAGCTCTTACAGACTGTTGACAACATACCATGGACTAAGTCAACTTCTCATTTCAGAGCTGGTAACGGGAAGGAGTCTGTCTTAGATAATTGATGGAAAAAGTTCTCTCTGGAGGCATGAGGGGCTGGAGATGGAAGACAGGTGAGTAGTCAGGAGACTCGTCAGAAGGTTCTCAACCAAAGGGAGGGAAAGGGATTTGAGAGAGACTTGGAGGTTTAGGATCAACAGAATTTAGTGTCTTATCTGATAGAAACCAAGTCAAGAGAGTACTTTGGCCAGTCCTCTCTTCTTACTCCAGACTCCCATATATTCTGAGTAACATCCTTCTTTATAGCCTTAGTTCAGGCTCAAAAAATAAGCAACTTGCCCATCTATATAGTCCCAGAGCTGGTGAGGGGCAGGACCTAGAGTCTCCACAGCTCGGAACCTCAGGATGCTCCACTACTGCCTCTTAGTGCCCCAGCAGAATCTCACACCCGGGTGTTCTGATCCCCTGCAGGCACAAGCGCCTTGTGAGCAGACTGATGCATGCACTGAGGAATCTGATGTTCATCAAGGCCCTGGTGCTGATGGTCCAAATACACAACATGCAGATTCACTTCTTTTCAATAGAACTGATTATGATTTTTACCTAAATGTTCTGGGATAATAACAACTCAGTAGTATGTACCACGAGTCTTAAAAATGCTCAATCAATTTGATATAAAAATCCCATTCTAGCCAGGCATGGTGGTACACCCTGTAATCCCAAGACTCAGGAGGCTGAGGCAGGAGGACCACAAGTTTGGGGCCAGCCTTGGCAACTTAGTGAGACCGTATCTCAAAATAAAAAGTTTAAAAAAAAAAAAAAAAAAAAAAGGGTCTGGGGACATAGCCCAGCAGTAAAACACACCCTGCGTTCAATTCCCGGTAGCGAAAACTAAATAAAAAATAAAAATCCCGTTCTAAGAATTTATACTAAAAGTACCAAAAGTATTAAAACAACAACAACAAAAAACCCTACCACCAACAAGACACCCTAAATACCCAGAACACCCAGAACTAGTATTCCACATAGCATAATAAAAGTAAAGGATTGAAAACAACTAAAATGTCTAAGAATGGTAACAGTTAATTATGATATTTGCCACTTGGTTGAATGCTTTCAAGGGTCATGTTATATGTCAACAGAAACTTAAGAAGTCAAAAGTCATAACATATCATAAACAAGTTTTAATGTGAAGGGGAAAAAAGAGCAGAATATTATAAAGTTATGTTAAAGAAAAAATTAGAGATAAAAATGTAGTTTGAATAAGTTATGACTAGCCTTGCTTTAATTAGTTAAGCATTGTACGCTAAAATCTTTTAAAGTGGTTCACCTAAAGAGCAGTCCTGACAGGCTGAAGGCAAGCCCCTACCATGTCTTCCCAAGAACAATGAGTATTTAGACCAATTCTGCTGCCCAATTTCAATGATTTGAGGCTGTGCCACGACACTATATAAAAGGTTGGGTACCATGTCAACACCATGGGGTGTGCCCAAAGGACTTCCTAAAATTAGTTAAATAGATCTGTTTTCAATGGCTGCCAGACAAGATACAGTGTCCTACAGAGGCCAAGAATGAAACTGCAGGCCTGGTATCAGCATTTCCCTCTAGCCCCTGCTTTCTATTATGACCCAAGATCCAAAGAATCTGTTTCACTTTCCATAAACTGGAAAGAACACTGCCATTAATGGGCTCTTGCAAGGCTTGTGACATCTGAAGCACCTAGCATAGTGCCTAGACCCAGAGCAGATGACTACTGGGTGTTAATTATTTTAAGGTCTCTGAACACCAGTGGCAGTCGTCCAATGTGACCACATTGGTCATAAGACAGCATATCAAGAACTGAGCAACTGCAGAGAACATCTGTTTATAAAAGGAGGGCTCTCTCCTTCACTAGTGTCATACTGGACAAGTTATTTGACATTGATGCATCTCCATTTTTCTCATTTGTAACATCAGGTAACAAAAACACTAATTTCTCAGGAGAGGATTAAATGAGAAAATGAACATGAAAATACTGAGGGACAAGCAATCACCACTTGGAACATTACTGGGAATCTGGGTAAAGTGTGTATTCTGCCAGTCAAGCAGAGCGGGAATAATCCATGGCATTCCTGGTTCAAGAATTTCTCCAGTGGCCACATACTCAAGCCTCTGCTTTTGCCAGGTCATTTCTGACCTTTACAATTCATCCCTCCCTCTTCCCTCTCGAGTCTACATTTCCAGCAGCTGGTTCCCTACAGCACTCTTCATAGGTTGCAGTGAAGTCACATGTGCTACAACACAACTGTCTCCTCCATTAGACTGGGCACACACGGAGGACTGAAACCAAGTCTGAGGGTTTCCCCAATATAGTGCATGCACTTAATAGGTGTTCAAGAATGGGTGTTATGAGCTGGACAGATTTATAAAACGAACATGAAAAAAGTAGAAGTGAAGCTGAACAGTGAGTCGGGATCTTGAGCCGACTTTCCATTTACCCTTACCTGACGCTTGTCGGTGATCAGGTGATCCCTTTTCTTTCATTACTGTGAGGCTGATGATCAGCAAGGGGGCCTAGGGACAGCTACTCCCTCTTGCTGGCCCATTGTGTAACATGTAAGGAACAGCCCCGCAAACTAAACAGTGACAAGAAGAGCCCAAGGAAATAATCTTTGTTCTTGAGATTTGCAGAACTGAAAAGCACCTGGAGACCAGGTGTCTGATTAGGATCAGATATGCCTCGCTCTGCAAACTGCCTGTGAGAAGGTACCCACCATCTGTGATCACCCATCTCCTCCAGACTGCCCCCTAAATCAGCTCCTGGGAAGCTGACCCTTCATCAAGCTCGTTGTAATAAACAAAATACTCTACCCATCACCTGCGTCTCCACTGACTTAACTTCAATCAAGCATGCAAAGAGCAGGAGCCTGTGTGTGGTAACTAAGGCATGCAGAATGTGTAAATTAAAGACAACTAGGTCAGGGTCCAGAATTTGAGTCACAGAGGAGGGTTCCCAGTCTGAAGAATGCCACCAAAGGATAACATCAAGGTGAACTGAGTTCTACTAGAAGTTAGGCTCTCCTTGAGAGTTTGCACTATAAAAAGCCTTACCCAATGCAACCCCAATTAACCAAAGCTCTCAATTAAGTAAGAGTCGTTTCTATCTCCTGGGGCTGTTACCTAAAAATTCCCAATGCACACAGAAAGCGAGCAGTGCCACAAACACTGATTAATATATAATTAAACAAACTAACTATTAGCCTCTAAATATGATTATGCCCATTTTAAAACCAAGAAAAACAGAACAACTCAGAACTTAAGCCACTTGCCCCAACTGTCCAGCTCATAGCAGTTAAGAAAGCAGACTCAAGTCAGAATGCCTGTGCTGGTCCTAGCTTGGTTACTTGCTTAGCTGTTTTACGGTGGACCATTTCATTAACCTGTTGCTTCACCTATAAAAGATAATCAGTGTTGACTTTCAAATGTGGTTCTAAGGGCTATGAAGTTAACAGGTAGAAAGCAGAGCACCTGGCACATATCAGCAAGTTTTATGAACAGGGTGAAAAATGGACTAAAACTTGACTCCAAGTTCAGTGTTCTATTGTAACCTGTTAATTTACTTATCTGGCAGGGTAGCCAAAGATCACCTTCCATCCAGCCCAGTTTACCTGGGGACTCTATAAACCCTGAAGGCCTAAGCTACAGTAGAGAATTCAAAAATGCTTTCCAGGAGCCTGGGCAAGGGGTGGCCCTGCCCTGTAAGCTCCCACAATTCCCCACTCAACAGTCTAAACGAGCTCGCAGATACCCAATCCACTGCTAAGACCCTGGCTTCCCCCATGTCAGTTCTTTCCTCAGTCACTTGTGTTCCCTGCTCCCCAACACCTCTAACTAAACTCCCAGAGAGAACCTGTTTTCCAGGCTGTCACCACTCATGACCTAGCATCGTTCTGTCCCCCCGGGCATGTGTGTACCTCATGGGGCAAGCTATGCATAGACCCTTCTAGTATCACAGCCCAGATCATGGTGGCCATTCTATTGGTAAGCAAGTAAGGCCACTTCCCAAGGACTTAGGTTCCCACCATCTCAAGCTACCTAAAGAACACTCGAGTCATAAATATCAAACAACTGGTAAAGTAGAACTAGTGTCTTACCAAGACGGGGATAGGCTAAGATTCCAGTTTCCAAATATCTAGTTTTGTCAGTCTTGAGAGCTGATCCTGATTTTACTTTGTGTCTGGGGAGGGGCTCCTCACTTGCTGTTTGTCAGAAGGATTTAGAGGGACAGAGTTTCTGAGTTTGCAGCCAGGCTTGCCTGCTGTCTTCTAAGTGGCAGGGATCTTGAACTTTGTTTTAGGTGCAATCGAAACAGGGCCATGTAGCAATGGAAAGCAAGGGATGCCTTAATTCCTCTTTTATGTGAAAAGTACTTCAAAGCTAAACAAAGACACAGACACCAACTCATCAACCAAGTAAGTTATAGGACTGTTAAAAGTTGGTTTTAAAAAGTCACTCTTTAAAAGGCTGGTTTCAGTGCTGCCACTAACTCATTTTTGGCAAGCTCTGTTCTTTCTGAGCTCCAGTTTCCTTCCTTGTGAAACTCAGGCCATAGTCTTTTGACTCTATAGCTTCTGTTCTCTACAAAGTGCTTCTGGGTAGGACTTGGTTGGTCCTGGCTTAGAAAGGAAAAATGTGATGCACGAAGTTTACCAAAGCAGGACCGGTATTAGACCAAGAGCACTGTAAAAACTTTTTTTTTTTTTTTTTTTTTAATTTTGGGTCATTTATACATCAAGTAATTTCCTGAGACTATAGTCATGCCTTCTGTGCATTCACTAGACAGCTGAGATGACAGGGAGAAAAAATAACCAATCCACTGGCCCAAGAGTAAATTTGACTGTACTCTGATCTCTGCCTATCCTCAGCCCAAGGGTTCCTTTTTTCAAGCCCACCTTCTCCCCTAACTCCTGATTATCTCTAAATTCTACAATAATCTCTACAGTGCTAATGACCTAACCTGCCATCATTTCCTCCAGTGATCTCGACCACCATGCAATTCTTCTGCAGTCTTCAAACTCTACAAGTAAGTTAGCAAGGAGATTATTTTGGGAGTGCAGTGGGGGTTGTACTACCCCTTCAAATACCACTGTAAGGGCCTGGTAAAAATATGGGCATCTGCTTCCATTGAGACTTCAGGGCAGATTATCATCACTGTGGTCTAATTTCAAAATCCTTCTAAATTGCAGGAGATGGAGCAGAGGGTATCTGCAAAGGACTTTTCTGTTTAAGGAGCTCTGAATTAGGTCATCTCTAGGGTTCCTTCCAGCTCTAACTTACTGGACAGGAAAGGTAGGCTGTAAACCCTGATTAAGACCACTAAATCTTGGAAGCTCGAGTCAGGAAAACTTAACCTGGAAATACTTGGATCTTTGTTCCCCACTTTAATATTACATAAGCAAAATGATTGTTTGTTTGCTACTTGGTAAATTAAACATGGACAATGAAGCCTGACTGTCATTTCCATAAGTAGAGAAAATACATTTTCTTCATTGTTATCCTGAGCCCAGAATACTGTAGAGGCTCAAATATTTTGAAGACTCTAAATGAGTAAAAGGGACAATATTAAGTATGTGGCCTAAAGCAAAATACTTTATTTCTCTAGTTTTAGATTGCAAAGGCAGGATGAAAACATCAGAGATTTTGTCAAGTTGGTGTTGCTAACACAGGAAATAAGATGTGGTCCACAGTCAAGTTGGGAAACTTCAAGAACATGAATCTCAGTACCTCATGCCTATAATTCCAGCCACTCAGGAGGCTGAGGCAGGAGGACTGAGTTCAAGGCCAGTCTGCACAACTCAGAGAGGCCCTCTCTCAAAAAAATAAAAAGGTTTAGGGTAGGGTGCCCCTGGGTTCAATTCCTAGTACCCTGACCAAAAAATAAAAAATAAAAAAAAATAAAAAATTGGGGGTTGGTGGAAAAGGGTTCAGAATGCAGCCTGAAGTTACTGAGGCAGTGAATTCCTCCTTATCTGGAGCACTTATTGACATTCCCAGTGTACACAGCAACTCTATGACCTTACAGATACAGGCATGTGCCTCACAGGTTTTAGACAACTTATCCCATGTCCTGTACACTAGTTCAGGACTGAATATAAGTCTAACTCCAAAGTCCACAGTATTAACCACTATTCTCTGCTGCTCTTGATCACTGTAGGAGTCTTAAAAATTCTTCTACCTGTAAGAAAAATTTCCAGGTATTTATATTTTGGGAGAGTAAACAAGAACTGTAAATTGAGGTTAAAATTTCAAAACTGGCATCAATGAACTAAAGATAAAAGGGAGTGTTCAGCAAAGCAAAATTCCCACATCCCACAACAGCCTTGAAGTATGAAATCCAGACCATTCATTAACCATGGTGAAACACCTGAGAAAGAATGACTTAAAAATAAGTGATACACTCCTAGATCACAGACAAGGTAGAAGCAATGTCCCAAGAGTCTTTTCAAAACAAAAGCATCACTCTGGGGGAATGATGGACTTTTTCAGAATGAAAGGGGCAGGGACTAACAAAGAAACAAGTCTACTATGGAAAAGGGCCCCAGGTGATATGGTTTGACATCCAGTCCACCGTCAACAAAACAAGTAAGTTGAAACAGAACAAGAAGTTCTCTTGGCATAGGCTAATGGGATTCTATAGTAAAATTGGGCCAAAGCTCCAAGAAAGACTTTGGGACACCAGCCTACCCAACCACAAATCCTACTTACTCTTAGAAATTCATTCTTAGGTAGAAGAGTAGTATTAACTCATTTTGAAAGGACTCAGGCCTTGAAAGACAGCTCTGGGTCCACATTACTTAAGTATGAGAGGCACATGAGAACAAGGAGTTATAGTCCAACTTCCCTTTCAAGCTGATTAACCTTAATCAAATTAAGTTCACCTCTAAGCCTTAATTTTTCTATTTATAGAAATGGGACAGAATTTACTTATAACATTATTACCTAAAAATCACTTCAGTGCTCAGACCAACCCTGGGACTCAGATTAGTAAATTTTCCCCTGGATTCTCCAATCTCAGGGAGTCTCCTCACACTTTTCTAGACCACTGTTCTTTTCCTCCATGAACAGATCCCTGGTTACTTGTTCTCCCAGGGCTGCAAGTTCCTTGGCCTCACAGAGCCCAATTTTCTTCATAAATAAAATTACTTCCCAGATTCTGAGGTTAGGAAAAAGATTAACCATGTTAAAAGGCGGGAAAAGATGTCTGGTGGTTTGTTATGGGACAGTTCTAGGTCCACCTATGGGAGTTATTAGTCTGCATGCCCCAAAAGACTAAGACAGAAAGCCAGCCCGCCTTCCTGACTGCTCCGGGATGAAGGGCTCAGAGGAAAACGCACACTAGAAATGCAAGAGTTTTGGGGGTGGAGCTGGAGATGTCAGGAAACCTGGAACCAGAGAGGGGGCGGGTGGGTCGGATGAAAGTGTCTTTTTGTTTCAGAGGGAAAAAAGAAGAAACAGAGGGTGAGGGGGCTCCCCATGCAGTTCTGCCAACAACTCAGAACAGGACCCCTTCTGCTCCCCATCAGATCTTATGAGTGCTAGACATTTAAAAATAAAGCGGCACGCTGACTACTTACTAAGATAATGGTCAGCATTTAAATGAGCTCTTGTTATGAAAAAGTCAGTTAACATTCGGAGCTGGGGCTGATCTTGAGCAAGGGTAAGAGGGCCCCAATGCCTGGGCCTGCGAAAGGAGGGTGTGTCTGTGCCCAGGGTGACAGGACCAGGGCCAAGGGGGCCCGGGAACAGTTAGGACCCAGCGATCCGGAGGGCGGGCGTCCCGGCCCTGCGAGCGCCCACTGTGTCCCTACCTTTGAGCGAGGTCTCCACCAGGCGCAGGTAAAGCTGCGAGCTCTTGTTGCCGTGACTCATGCGCTGGGCTAGCCCGTTGCGCTGCAGGACGCACTCCTCAAACTGCACGACGTTCTGGTGGCGCCGCTTGAGGCTGGTCAGGGCCCAAAATTCAGCCAGCGCCAGCTCCACGTTCTCGGGGGCGTCGCAGCGGATCTTCTTGACCGCCACCCGGGCCCCGCTGCGCCCGGCCACTGCCTCGTAAACCACGCCGTAGCTGCCGCGCCCGATCTCGGCCAACAGGCTGTAGCGCGGCCGCGCAGACCCGCCGCCACCCTCTGGCCGCCGCCTCGCCAGGTAGGCCTCACCCGGGACCTCGGCCGCCACCGGATCCATGGCTTGGGCCGCCGCCGCCGGCCTCAGCTTCGCGCTGGGCGCCCGCGGCACTGGGCTTCGCCTTTTCCGCTCCAGGCTTTGTGTACCTCTGCGGGCGCCGTCCTCCTCCCCCGTTTCCATGGCTGCGGGCGGCGGGGGGAGCAGCAACGGTGCTGCCCGGGCCCCCCCTGCCTCATCCCTCCGTCCGGCCCCGGGACGCGGAGGAGCGGGACCTTGGATTGTGACCTGCGGGCGAAAGAATCAGTTAAACGACCAGGCCGAGGCGGGGAGGCAAGGAGCGTAGGCCGCGGAGCGTCCCACCTCCTCCTCCTCCGGCCGCCGCGGCCCCTTTAAGACGGAAGCCACTGCCGCGGATTGAACCGGGGGAAGGGAGGGGAAAGCGGGAAAGACGGAACCACTAAGCAGTGGCTCAGAGGGTGAACCGGAAAGAAAAGCAAAAACTATCCACTTTTTCCGTTAAGTTATCGGTAGGAATCGGAAAAATAAGAACCGGCAGCCTCCACGATGTATGAAAAGCGCCTTGAAGGAGGGATTCTGCCCGTTCAAATATTTTTCCCAGCTCTGTCCCCTTGGAGATCCCCCTCCCCGCGTCCTGCCTTGTGTGCTCCGGGGTGTAAACAGTCCATTGAATTAAGACCTAGCAGAGCCCGAAGGATCGACCCAAGTCCCCAAGGGCAGCGGGTGGAGGAAACGGACCAAAAGTTCGGCCTCTCCGAGTGAGACAAACCAAAGACCCCGTTTCCCGCCGCCAGCGCCGAGGCAGCGGGCAGAAGCCCCAGAGCTGGCTCTTGCCTTTACTCCGCCGGCCTGTCCTTACCTGGCCGGCACCGTTCCACTTCCGGGCGGCCCGCTTCCCCCCTGGGGCCCTGGCCAGGGGATGGTCCGCTCCGGGCTGGGGCTGCCTCCGGGACCGAGTTGCGCGGGAGGCGGCGGCCCGAGTCAGGCTTGCGACAGGTCCCACCGCTGCGCCGGTGGTGGCAGCGGCGCTCGCGGGGGAGGCCCAGGCTTCCAGGTTCCCGTGGCCCTCCACGTGTTCGCGCCAGCTGAGCCCTTTACATAACCTCTTTATATAAGCTGCACCTCCCGCCGCCGCTCGGGTCAGCGGAGACTCCTGGTGGCCCATCCCCCGGGAGGCCAGCACAGTTCTGCGCCGCCCGGGTCTTGCCAAGGTCGACGCAGCGGCCTCCACCCAGCGCACCCGGGACGCTAAGCCGGGGCCCAATCACCGGCGAGAACACCCAACCAACAAAAAATACGCGCCAAATTCCCGCGATTCGCGGCGGCCTCAGGGTCTACGCAGCCGCCTTCGCACCGCAACCGCCTCTCCTCTCGAGAACTGCGTGAGGACTAACCGCCCGCGGTTGGTGCCTCATAAATACTGATTGGGTGATTGGATTCGTCAGTTTGATTGATTCACAGCTCGGGCCTGGGAACCTCACCGACTGGGTTGGAATGCTCACTGTCACTCCTGCGCAGCCCAGTGATCTTGGGCAAATCATTACCCGTTCCTGATCTTGTTTCCTCCGCAGCAAAATAAAGTGGGCCTGCCTTCCCAAGATTGATAGGACCAAATGAAAAGTGGTGGTTAATCGGGTGTGGCCCGACAGTGCCCCAAGGAAGCTCCATTTAGGCATGAATTTTTAAAAATATTTTGTTCACTGCGTGGTACTCCATTCTCCAGTAGGTCCCCCGTATTTTAGTTGAAGTCTTCAGATATTTATCAAATGTGCTACGTACCATTCCAAATCTCGGAGAAAAAAAAGCAGAGACAGTCTCTGCCTTAGTTGAAGTTCTTCACCCCTGGAGGAGACAAATCACTTGGATTATTTTGGGCAAGTTAACCAACCTTCTGTCGTTGTTTTTCATCTGTAAAGTAGGAAGGAGAGTTGGAAAAATCAAAGTGCTTATCCCCGTAAAACACCTAGACCAGAACAGGTCTTGCACACAATAAAAATCATTAAACGCACAATGTATTACAATGTAATTTTAGCCAGAGATAAGCGTGCCAATAAAAAAAAAAGTTCTAGAGTTCCCGGGAGCTGTGGCAGGCCACTTCTGATAGTGTGTGGTCATCAAAAATCTCTTTTTTTTTTTTGATAAAATGTCAAATATATACATAAATTGTAAGACTAGTAGAGAACTCTCATATACTTTTAAAAAACATTTTTTAGTTGTAGATGGGCACAATACCTTTATTTTATTTTTTTATTTTTATGTGGTGCTGAGGATCAAACTCAGGGCCTCACATGTGCTAGGCAAGCGCTCTACTGTTGAACCACAATCCCGGCCCGTCTCATACACTTTTCAACCAGAAAAATATGTTGTTATCCTTTGTCATGTTTGCATGCTCTCTGTATGATACACACGTCCTTTTTTTCAAAATCAGAGTTTCAGACATATTCCTTTATTCCTTTATATTTTTTCTGGATTTGCTAAGAGCAAAGACACTCTCATACAATCTCAGTACAATGATCGAAAGCAGGAATTTTAACTATGAGAACATTCTTTTAATAGACCATTCATATTTTAAGTTTTGCTAATTGTGGCATTAATGCCTTTTATGGCTATTTCCCTGGATTGCATTCAGGATCACTTGTTGAATACAATTGTCAGGTTTCTAGTTTGCTTTAATCCTGGGAAGGCAGTTAGCTACTCAGCCTTCCTTTGTCTTTCATGACCTTGACATTTTTGGAGAATACTGGCAGGTTATTTTGTAGAATGTCACTAAATTGGATTTGTCTGGTATTTTCTCATAAGTAGATTCAGACTGTGCACTTTTTGACAGGAATGCTACTAAAAGAAAGTTATGTCCTTGGTGCCTCACATCAGGAAGCACATGACATTGGCTTGTCCCAACATTGGTGATATTAACCTTGATCACTGGTTAAAGTTGAATCTGCCAGGGTTCTCCACCATAAATTTGCATTTTCCCTTTGTAACTGTTAGGTATTTTTATAGGACTATATTTTGAGACTAAATATCCTATTCGCCACTAGATGCTCATCCACTGGTTTTAGCATTCATTTATGATTCTCATTTGGATATATACACATTATATAAACACTGTATATGTGTGTGTGTGTGTGTGTATGCATGTACACACAGAAAATGTACAAGAGAATGTGGCAAAATATAACTATTTTTATGGGTGAAAAGTATGTGAGTTTTTTGTTATTCTTAAAATTTATGTGTACATTTGAAATTTTATCCAAAAAATAAATAACTAAAAACTTGAAACAATTTTTATTATGATGGTTGTGAAATGGTGATTAGGGGGCCCTTATACGAGTTTTCTAGGGCTGCCATAACAAAATACCACAGACTGTGTGGCTTAAATGGTTCTAGAGCCTAGAAATCCAAAATCTGTGGGCAGATTTGGTTTCTACTGAGGCTACCTCCTTGTCTTGCAGATGGCTGAATTCTTGCTGTATTCCCACATGGTCTCTCCTCTCTGGGAAGAAGGCTCCTCTTTCCTGATGTTTCTACCAACAGCTTCATTTTAATGTAATCACTTCTTTAAAGACCTAATTTCCTCAGTTGGCCACTTCCTAAGGTACTGGGGGTTGCAATTTCAACATATTATTTTAGGGGGACACAATTCAGTTTATAACAATCTCTTTGGAATATGACATTTGAGCTGATACCTAAATTTCAAGAGGCCAGCCATGCTAAAACTAGTGGAAGTTCCTTCTGGGAATCGGGAGTAGCAAGTATAAAAACCCTGAGATAGGAACAAGTTTGATGGTGAATTTCAGCCACCCAGTGAGAGTGTAAGATGATACAACACTTTGGAAAAAACAGTTTGGCAATTTCTTACAACATTCAATATATATATATATATTGACCCTATAGTCCAGCAATTCCATGTCTAGGTAGTTGCCCAAGATAAATGAAAACAACATTTACAAATAGACTTGGTTAAGAATGTTCATAGCAGCTTTCCCCATAAGAATTCCAAACTGGAAGGCACTCGCGTGCATGTTTATCAACCTGCACAAATTGTGGTTATTTCCATATAATGAAGTGACGAAGTATCGATACTCAACATCAAGCACAAAAGAATACCTACTGGATGATTCTATATACAATCTTTTTTTTTTTTTTTTTTTGGCACTTTACCACTAAGCTATCCCCAGCCCTTTTCTGTTTTGTTTTGAGACTGTCTCATTAATGTTGCCCAGGCAGGCTGCAAATTTGTGATTCTCCTGCCCCAGCCTCCCAAGTCACTGGGATTACAGGTTGTGCCATCCTGCCAGGCCGTATGTGCAATTCTTGAAAATGCAAATTAATTTATAGTGACAGCAGGTGAGTAGAGGGGTGGGGAAGGAGGGCTAGAAAACAAAAGCACAGGAAACACTGCTGGGTCTTGGGTAAGTTCCTTATCCTAATTGTTGACAGTTTCCTGGACAATGTGAAAATTGTCCCCTTAAGTAAGTTTATGTACATCAATTTTGCAACTTCATGTCAATAAAGTTATTTTAAAAAGGAGAGAAAAAGAGTACACATTATATGTTTGTATTAATATAAAGTCTGGTGACAATGGCCTTTGGTGGCAGAAATCATATCAGTGGTTGTCTTTTGGGCAGGAATTGATGACTGAGTGGCACAAGGTGACTTTCTGGGTGATGGAATTTTATTGTATGTAAATTATACCACAATAAAGTCTGTCTAAAAGGTGAAAAAGCAAAACAAAACTGCAGCTGTGAATGCTTGTGTCTTACTTAGAGGTTCCTTTTTTTTGTGTTGGAGATTGACCCCAGGGTGCTTTACCTCTGAGCTGCATCCCCAGCCTTTTTATTTTGCAATGATGTATCACTAAGTTCAGTTTCTTAGGGCTTGCTAAATTGCTGAGGCTGGCCTCAAATGGGTGATTCTCCTGCCTCAGCCTCCTGAGTCACTGGGATTATAGGCATGCAACACAGTGCTCAACTACTTAGATGTTCCTCAAGACAGAGATTGCATTGTGCAGCCCTCACCCATGCCTGCCACCCCTCATTCCACAGGCTGAACAAGACCTGGGATCTTTCTGGCTACTTTCTCCACCTGAATTTTGAGAGATCATGTATGAAGTTCTGGGAGATTTATTGTTTGTTCTTTATTTTAGGTTTGCTTACATTACAGACGTAACCTATACTCACTGTTATGATTAATAACCAACACGTTTGAAAGTTTTCTATCCACCAAAAGGATTAACAAAGAATTCTCGTGACAATTCTGAGAAGTAGTTACTATTATTAGCTCCATTTTACGGATGAAGAAACTGAGGGTAGAAATTACTCAGCAGGGGATGGACCTAAGCCTGCAGGCTCTTCATCCCCCACCCCAGCTAACCCCTCCCTCAGGTAAGCAGAGTGAACATTCATAAAAATCTCTCTTCTACAGTTTTCTCTGACCACAAATATGGCTGCCTCAATATCCTGGAATCTCAAATGGTGCCAGGTTCTTGACTAGAGCTCAGTATTTAGTGATCAAAAAAATAAAGGAAAAAAGGAAGAGCAACGAGGAGGTTTTAGGCCCTTCTGGTGGGCCTGGGATGCAGAGGGGAAGCCCTCCACCTGCTGGGTGCCTGTTTGCTGTATCCAGGGAACCCTGTGGATGTCAGACCGTTAGTAATGCTCTTTATACCAAAGGAATCACTGAAATCGAATTAGACCATGGCTAAACCAAACATAAGACAAGTCGTTCATTCAACTGACATTATTTTTAACCCTTCCTATGTGCTAGGCAATTTTAGAGTTGATATAAGGGGGAAAGCAAGACCAACCTCAGTGATTGCCTTTGAGTTGACATAGAAATTAAAGTATTGGAATTATGTAATTCCACATAACTTTATTGCCTATGAACGACAATAAAGTAGGCAAAAGGATGACCAGGGATGGGGAAAGTGCTATTTTAGAATGGATGATTTAGAAACTGGCTGCAGTGACCCATGACTGTAATCCAAATGATCCAGGAGGCTGAGGCAGGAGGATCACAAGTTTGAGGCCAGTTTCCACAACTTAGTGAGACCTTATCTCAAAATAAAGGACTGGGTAATTAAAAAAAAAAAAAAAAAAGGATTGGGAAAAACTCTTTAAGGAGGTGACCACTGAGCAGAAATCTGATTTTAGTAAAAGAATATGCCAAATTCATATCTACTGGAAGAACATTCCATGCCAGAGGCAAGAGCAAGTGCAGAGGCCCTGAATGGGAAGGAGCATGCATAGAGGCTAGTGGGGATGGAGCCGAGTGAGTTGGGGAAGAGTAAGGGAAGAAAGGAGAGAGGGATATGGTGGGGTCCCCAGAAGAGGCAGGGCCATGATAAAGACTTGGGTTTCCTGAGCACCCACCATCTACAAAGACCGTGGGAGGTGATGTGGCTGGATACCCTTGCCACTCCTTCCACGGATGAGACAGCTGAGGAGACTCAGATTGATTGTTGTGTTAAGAACTGCCTCATGTCAGGCATGCTGGCACACGCCAGTGGCTCCAGGAGGCTAAGGTAGGATTGCGAGTTCAAAGCCAGCCTTAGCAGTTTAGCGAGGCCCTTAGCCACTTAGCTAGACCCTGCCTCAAAATAAAAAATAAAAAGGACTGGGGATGTGGCTCAGTGGTGAAATGCCTTGCGCTCAATTATCCGCCCCGTGGCCCCTCTATGTGAACAGCGCCAACCCATCCAGTCCATCCCCAGAGTCTTCGCCAGAACCCAAATCCTCTGCAATTGCCCGAGCTTTGCCCTCTGTCTAGGAGCAGTAGAGTGTGAGGCAGTCGCTCTCAAAGGACTTGGGCGGCGGGGAGAACTGCCCCAGATGAGAGGGCAGGGGGTGGGGGTGGGGCTGGTAACCCTGCCCTCTTCTCCTTCCGCCTGATTGACAGGGCTGAGGACACCCAAAGGCAGCCAGCCCTGGGGTGGTTCCAGGGCAAAGCAGCAGGCTGTGACCTTGGAGAGAAAGGAGGGGCCGAGCGGAGAGGGTGGAAGAGATGGAAGCGAGGCGGACAGTGCTGAGGCTGCGCTGGGCATCTTGAGGGCCTAGGGGGACCGAAGAGGGAGGGTGTGGGTGGTGAGATGAACTCAGCACCACGTGGATGGCGGTCGTAGCTCGGAGCTGAGGGTAGGGGAGGGCTACGGAGGAACGTGCGATACAGGGGTACAGGAGAACTCCTGGGTGCAGAGGAGCTGAGGACAAGCCTGAGGTGGTGCCACGTGGGGATGACAGGAGAAGGCCTGGGCAAGGCTTCTTGAGCCAGCCTGGAGAGCTCCCCTCCCGCAGTGAGGCTGGATTTCACTGGGCTCCAAGAGAGAACTAGAACGTCTCATGATGCCTGACACCGTGCTGATCAAAACTGTGGGAGAGCACGTGTCCCTATTTTCTGCACAGGAGGCTCGGAAGTTGTTACATCACAAATGAATGGAATAACTGGGACCTGAACTCTGGCAGCCTTGGGTTTGGGGATCTGAGCTCTTAACTTTTCCATCGGTGCTTCTCAAGCTTGTGTCAATATTGGTGTTACCTGGAGGGTTGGTTAAAGCCAGATTGTTGGGCCCCAGCTGCTGAGTGGCTCATTGGGTACATCTGGGGTAGGATGTGATCATTTGCAATAACAGTAAAATCCCGGGTGATGCTGACGTTGATTTGCTACTCCCTGGGACCACACTTTGAGAAGGATTGCCTTACACTCTACTGCCTCTAGACTTCAAAAAACCTAAGGCAATTGCAAAGGATTTGAGTTCTGGCAAAGAATCTGGGGATGGATTGGAGCTGTTTACATAGGACACTAAGCAAATAGGACATGAGGTGATTATTAAAGCCAAGGAACAAAAACAATTTATAAGAAAAACATCATGATCATTATAAACTACAGGGCTCAGCTGGAAATAATATTACATTGTCATAATGTAAAACAGCAAATTGGTTTGACAAAAAATGATGGTATAATTATTTGGGGAAAATTGGAGAGGTGTGTGAGTATGTGTGTGGAGAAAGAGAGAGGGAGAAAGAGGGGAAATACTATTTCCTTATGTTTCATAGCTGTGAGTTGATAGGAAAGGTCTAAAATTTAAAAATCAAGAAGTGACAACATAATCAGCTCTGGAAAGGTAGCTACAGAATTAAAGTTAAGCTTCTGGGATGGGCTTGGGGGTGGGAGAGGGCCTTTGTGTTACAAGTTCTGATAGTCTCTACAACTTATGATAGTCTCTAACTCTTAAACATTATACATATGTATATATATATTTTATATACGTATATTTATTATATATTATATATATGTGTATATATATATATATATATATATATATGTTACTTGAATTAAAATTGGCACTAAAAATAAAAGTGTGTCTGGGCTTTAGGCACCATTGAGGCATACTGTCAGCTTGGTGGCGCTCTTCAGCTTCTGGCCAAGAGGTCCATCTGTTGTCCTGGTAACACCTACCTGCATCTGGAGGACCAGCAGTTCTACCCTTAACACAGTTGGGGAGCACTGAAGTAGAGGCATTGTCTCCAGTAGACCCTCAAGAGAGGGCTTCTTGTCCATTAATCGAAGGTCCCAGACACAGCCACCCTGTCTCCAAAACTTCGCAGATTGTTCTAATTTCAAATGTTCTTGTTGGCTGCTGAAAAGTCCAAGAAATTCCAATATGTCTTCCTGTCCCATGTGGGAATGGCATAAAAATTCCTTGTCAGAATGTGCCTCTGAATATTTGTTGTAGAAAATTGGTTGTTAAGTTCTTAGGAGTTGTTTATGATTTCTGGAAAGATGAAGAACTAGCAGGCAGAACTAGCGTGGTAAAGTACTTAATTCTGTGACAACTGGGACATTTGCAATAAATTATTGGGGCGTCTGGTTGAAATATACACAATCCAAGCCCACTCGTTGATCAAAGCATACAGCGACGCAACCTTTTAGGAAGGCAATTTGATAACTCAGTGTTCATTAAAATACTTAAAAATTCATACATTATGATCCAGCATCCTTTAGAGAGACTTACTCAAGTATGCAAAAATATATGTGCAACCAGTGTTATTATTGTGGCTATTTGTAATAATAAAATATTAGAGATACTCAAGTGCCAACATCCAGGGATTAGTGACAGAGACTTATACCTTCAAATACAATATAGTTATCAAAAAGAAGGAATTGCCCTGTGTGTACCATAGGACAAATACTCACAATATTTTGTTACACAGGAACATAAATACAAATGAGGATCTATGGTATGACCTCATATTTTATTTAAATAGGCATACCTAATTGCTGACCTTTGTTGAGTTATAGCTCTGCATTTGGGGTCATCGTAAGGGGGCTGATAGGCACTAAGTTATCATCCCAATTGGTTTTAGGGTACGTGTTACTCTACTTTTCATAGAAACCGAGGCACAAAGATTAAGTGATTTTTCTCAAGGCCATACCACTAAAAAGTGGTACGATTAGACTCAAACTCAGGTATAGTCAATTCCAAAGCTCATGCTCTTGACCTATCACTTGATACAGCCATTAACGTGCCAAGTTTTGCGTATCTAAAACGTCTGAATGAATAGTGTTTAGGAAGCCAAAGAAAATTCCCTAGGTGATTTCATGTTCAACATAATTGTGTATGTCTTAAACTTTGTATATGTGTAAAATAACATAGGTATTAATTTTTAAGTACTTGTTGTAGGTATGAGAAAACAACAGTGTTCAGTTAGAACGCTCTTCATCACTGTCTTCGTTCAATGAGTACTTATTACTCTCCTCGGGATTTGTAGGAGTGAGGACTGAGCTGAAGGGAACCCAGTTCCTGTCATGGAGGAGCTCATGAGATCTCCGCAAGGGTCTTACCCAGCTCCGTCACACTGGGATTTTGCTTCAGATTTTGGTTGACTGGGAGAAATGTGGCTGAGCTCTGAGGAGTCAACATTCAGACTGTATTTCTTTCTTTCTTTTCTTTCAGAGTTGGGGATCGAACCCAGGATCCCCCACACGGTAAGTTAGCTCTAACCACTGAGCCAGACTCCCAGGCCTGCTTCTTTCAGCCAATGGAACCGAGGCCTGTGCGGGGCCCTGGAGCTATCCTCTATCTCTATAGAAGTTATTATTGTTTAACGAACACTTACAGTGCTGGGTTTAGGTGCTATGTGAACGGGGGTCCTGGGATAAATAAATAAATGAGCCTGCTGTAAAAGCTCACCGTGTTGATACATAAGGGGTGGGGGAGCAGGTCAGGGAAGAATGGAGGAAGGATGAACTGTGTAGAGAGAAATGAGGGGTGGGGAAGGGTGGGAGGAAGGAAAGACAATGGAATAAGACAAACATCATTACCCTATACATGTATGATTACACAAACAGTGGGACTCTACTTTGTGTACAATCAGAGAAATGAAAGTTGTACCCTATTTGTGTACAGTGAATAAAAACAAAATCTTATAAATAGTTAAAAAATTTTTTTTGGTGTAACTTTTTTTTTTTTTTTTTTCTCTCTTATGGTCCTGGGGATTGAACCCAGGGCCTTTGTACATGTGAGGCAAGTACTCTACCAACTGAGCTATATCCCCAACCCCTTTGGGTATAACTTCTAATATTCTATACCACAGCAGGATAACTACAGTTGAAAAGAATTACTTGACTATTTTAAAGTAGCTATTTTAAAGAGAGGATTTTGAATGTCCCCCCCCCAAAATGATAATTATCTGAGGGGGTATGTGCCAATCATTCTGATTTGATCATTACACATTGTTTACATATATTGAAACATTACACTGTACCCCATATGTGTGTACACTGTGTGTCAATTAAAAATAAAAATATATTATTCATTTGTTTATTGGTGCTGGGGATTGAACACAGGGTTTCACACATACTAAGTGTGTACTATACCACTGGGTTACACCCTCAGCCAAAATAGGAACATATTAGTAAAAACATCCCCCTTGGTGATAATAATGATAATAACTAACATTTAAGAAGTACTTACATTTTCAAGGGCACAGGTTCAATCCCCAGAACCCCAAAAGAAAAGAAAAGGCACTGTTTCAAACACTTCTTACATATACTAATTTATTGAATGGTTAACCCCATGAAGTAGTATTATTATTGTATCCATATTACAGATGAGGAAACAGGCACAGAGAGTTTAGGCAGCTTGCCTAAGATCACACAGCTAGGAAGACAGCGGTCAGAGGATTTCAATCCAGGAAAAGTACTTCAAAGAGCACCATCAAAGAGCCCGGTTTGTGGTAGAACAGTAGTGATCACAGTAGTGTTAACAACTGTCACAAATCACACAGCTCTGTGAGATTTAAAGTGCTTTCACGTACCAGACATGCCTTTGCGTTGGGTGGTCCCAAACATGAGGTGTTTTTCTGCATCTTCACTGACTCAGATGTTAAATGGGGTAGTGGCCACCGTGCAGATCTGTGCTGGCAGAGATTTGAGAATGAGGTTCCCGGGCAGCACATACCTGGATGGAAGGCAGAGTATATTTTCACTTTCCCATTTTTCACAGTGAGAAGATTGCAAAAATGAAATTCTTTTTTTTTTTTTTTTTGGGGGGGGGTCAAGTGGAATATATAAATCCTTAAGATGTAGATAAAATAATCAAATGTCTATGTGTGATATTTGTTATCTTAGGTGTGCATGCACAGAGTTTGATGTTTTTTAGAAAAATTGGGGGTTTTCCCAGTCTCAGCTCACAAAATAATTTCCTTCAATTTCTTCCTGAGCACCTGGGGTCTCAGTATCCTTAATTACCACTGGAAATGGTTTCTGCATCGCTCAGATCACTTTCAAGGTCGTCTCATTTCCCCTCCTATCTACATTGTGATCCAGCACTTTTCGAGCCTTGATGACAGTGCCACTAGAATATTTCATCCTCGATGTCCTTAAGCGCAGGGCAGATCGTCTTTCCATTTCTCTTAGGGGTTTGCATTTATGATCCTAACATTTAATGCATTGCTTTTTTTGGGTTCATTCTTCTTAATGTACTTCTTTTTAAAGTCCTCTTTCATAAAACTTGCAAAAGACTTGCATAACACTTGGTTGTGAGGCCAACCCCCAGGGTAATGACTTAACATCTGGGTCAAACGTTGTTCACTTTTATTTTTTGACCACTTTCTCCAGGTGACGTCTAGAAATTGGTCTTCCCAAACAATACTTCATCATTTAAAGTAAGGTTCACAGAGTCTGGGGAATAGGAAAGATTCCGTGAGTCTCTGCAAGAACTTAAGTCATTTTGGAGGGGCAAACCCTCTGCCTTAGATCCAGGTATATGTCGCATGTTCACCTCATGGATTAACCACAGCAAGCCTGATGCAGATCTGCACAGTGGACACTATCCCCATTTAATACACCAGTCAGTTGAGACTTAGAAGGTGACTTACCCAGGGTCCCTAGTAAGTGGCAGGGCCAGGGCACAACTCAAACCCAAGTCTGTCTGACTCTTTCCTCTGGTGTCTCCTGTGAATGTATTGGAAAAGGTTCTAAACCGCCTTCCTAATTCAGATGGCTGGCCCTCCTTAAGAACAAGCGGCTGTATTGACAAAACACCCACACTGATTAATTTGTTATTCTTTTATTGCCTTACGGTTGCATAGTTGTCTGCAATGTTTCATAAAAAATGGCCAAGTGATTTGCAACTATAAAACACAAATGCTTAATTTTAATTTCTGGGTTTCTGTTTCAAATTCATTGGAAAACTGTAAGTAACACTACAAGGATGAGATCTGTGAAGATTCCTGGAAGCTGCTCTTAAGTCCTGAAAAGGTGTGTTTGTTCATGCTTGTTTTGTTCTTGAAAAACAACTCTTTAAGGCACAAAGTGGGAAGAGTCGGTGGTGCCATCCGTAGAAGGGTAAGGTCCCTTTCCATGGTGTGCTGGAGTGAGACACACTGCTCCTGACAGCTGATGATGAACATCCCTTGCCAGCTCCGCTCAGTGACGTCGTTCTTACAGCATCAACAGCCACATGGGACTGTTTATACCACAGGAATTGGCAACCCTACAAGTCAAGGGTCCTTGTGAAAAGTAATCTTCCTTCTTAACCTGGACCTCCAACCCAGTTCTGGTCTTAAGAGGCAAATGCTTTCTTGAAATCCTTCCAGAGATGTGCCTGGCATATACAAGCCTAGGTACATACATATTTACATATTTTAAATGGTAAATAAACCATTTAAACTGTGGCTTTCTGTGTGTGTGTAATATGCTATCACAAAGGATTTTATATATAATATATATTATCTCAGGGATATATATGTGTGTGTATGTATATATATATATATACACACACACTTATATAATTTATATAATATTTTATGCATATAATGTATATAATCTCAGATTATTCAAAACGGGAGCTTATATATCTGGTTATTTTATTTATTTTTTTTTATATTCTGGTATTGAGGATTTAACCCAGGGACACTTAACCACTGAGCCACATCCTCAGCCCCTTTTCTTTTTTTATTTTGAGACAGGGTCTTGCTAAGTTGCTTAGGGCCTCGCTAAATTGCTGAGACTGGACTCGTACTTGCGATCTTCCTGCCTCGACCTGAGTTGCTGGAATTACAGGCGTGTACTACCATGCCCAGCCTAAATCTATTATTATTATTATTATTTTGGTACTGGGGATTGAACCCAGGGGTGCTTAACACTGAGCCACATCCCCAGTCTTTTCATATTTTTATTTAGATACAGGGTCTTGCTGAATACCTTAGGGACTCACTAAGTTTCTGAGGTTGCCTTTGAAGACACAATCCTCTTGCCTTGGCCTCCCAAGCCACTGAGATTACAGGTGTGCTCCACCAGGCCTGGCTAAATCTAAGTTATTTTTAAGGACTGTCCATTATTCTATTTTTTAATGTACCATGCTTTATTTAACCAGCCTTGTGGATGACATTTAGGTTGTTTCCTATCTCTTCCAGTACAAACAATGGGCATTGCTATAGTTTCCATCTTGAATATCCACCATAGACCCATATTCTAAAGGCTTGCTCTCTAGGGTGGTGCTACTGGGGGGTCGTGAAGCCTTTGGAGGTGAGGCCTTAACGAGAGGTCCTTAGAGGAGCAGTTTGCTCTGCCACACAGTCTTGCCATAATGTGTTACTTCACTGGAGTCACTAAGCAGTGGGTTTCTTAGTCTTGGACTGAAATCTCTGAAACTATGAACCAAAATAATTATTTTCTCTTTATAAATTAATTATCTCGGGTATTTTGTTATAGTAATGGGAAGCTAACAAAGGCTTTGAATAACTTTGTCTTGTTGGGTGTGGTGGTGCATACCTGTGAATCCCAGTGACTTGGGAAGTTGAGGCAGGAGGATTTCAAGTTTCAGCCCAGTTCTGCAACTTATTGAGAACCTGTCTCTAAACAAAAATTTTAAAAGAGAGGGCTGGGAGGTAGCTCAGAGGTAGAATGTTCCTGGGTTCAATCTCCAGCACCACAAATAAATAAATAGCCTTGTCTTTTGTATATAAACACGAGTGTTTCTGTATGCTCAATTCCTGGACATGGAACTATTAAATCAAAGGATGTGGGCACTTTAAATTCTGATTTGCTTAAATTCTGATTTAGTTTTGCCAACTTGCCCTCTAACCAACTGTAAATAAATTTCTGAGTCCCCATAGCCTTGGGACATTGTCCAACTTCTGATCTGCACCACCCAATAGTCTTCACACCTTGGACAGGTAAATGACTCCCATTAGTGTCATTGATGGAGAAACCCAGGAGCAGGGAGAGCAGGGCTTTCCGATTACCACCCAGATCCAGGCTTCTGCACCCAGAGCAAAGAAATGGCAGGTCCAGGTGGAGATTGGCACTGTCAGCCCTGCCAGGAAGTGGCGAGTAACCCCTGGGCATTGAAATCCTAAGAACTTGCTTGGCAGGCTCTTTAGCATCCTTGTTTTCCTTGAGTGCGATTTCTCAGGAACATGAGGATTGAGAGGGTGTGAAGCTCTAGTGCTCTGGAAGCTTCAGCACGGTGTGTTCTCTGTTGCTGTGACAGACTCAACCTTCTGAGATACGGATATCATCTCCCTCTACTCCAGATCCCTAGAACTTTCTGAAGCTCCACCTTTCTCAAAGATCCTGGACCAGACAACAACAGTATCTGGAAACTGGTTAGAAATTCGTAATTTCGGACCCCACAGAAGACTTAATAATATCAGACACTCTGGGAGGGGGGAGCCCAAATCCGGGTTCTTCAGGGGATACTGATGGGTACTCAAGCCTGCGATTTGACTGAATTCCAATAAGGTCGTGGCCCCTCTTCTACCCCCAAGTCACCTTCCCACTCTTATTTCTTTCCTCTTTCCCACGACTTCTGAACACACACCTCACTCCTTCTCAAACCTCCCTCTACTTTCTCACCTTTGGGCTTGGGGCAGACATCCCGAGTTGTCCCCATTTCTCCTGGAGCAATGGAGGTCCACATGTTTAAATGGCATTTCCTGGCCTCCCCTGCAGTTACGTTCCGGCCCATGTGATATGAGCAGAAGTGCTGTACAACTCCTTTATTTTTTTAATTTTCTATTTCTTGCAGTACTGGGGATCAAACCCAGGACCTTGTGCATCCTTAGGCAGGTGCTCGACCACTGAGCCACATCCCTAGCTGGAGCGTGTGACTTCTAAATTGTGCCCTTAGAAGGAAGGATCATGCCTTCCCTCGCCCTTTTCTGTTTCCCTGCTAGAAAACAGACATGCTGATTGTGGATCATGCAAATGGACGTAGGCTGGGCTCATGAGCATCTGAAAGCAAGGAATATGGGCTCCTGATTCTCTGGGATCACCATGGGAACCATAGATTAGGTAAGCCTGGCTCATGGTAAAAGAAAGAAAGAACTTCAGTTTCATTTTGACCAAGGTTACTTTAGATCTGTGCTAACACATTCGACTCTCCATCTTCCCTAGCACAGTAACTTCGTGTGCTGTCCTGTTTACCTGGCAACCCCTCTCCCTTCCTTTACAGGACCAAGTCGAATGTGCCTCTGTTCCCTGATCCTAGAGGGTTGATTTCTCTTCACTGAGTGCTCATCCCTCTTATAGTTTCCATGGCTGGCAGGAGTTGAGTCAGGTCATTTCCCAGGAGATCGGGGGCTCCTGGAGGCAGGGGCCTCTCTTGGTTATCCTGGAATATCTCTGCAGGTCTGGCTTAGCGTCTGACACAGAGTGGGTAGCTGCAAACATTTTTCAGTGACAATATTAAGCCATCACCTTTCCTTTTCTGTGTTCCTTACTAAAGTAAGCTCTGACAAATATTTGGGATGAGATCTGAGAACCAGTTCATAATCTGAAAGGGTGGCCTGAGATTCTTTTCTGCTTCCCAGAGCTGCAGTAGACCAAGTGGTCTGAGACTGGCCACTCATGGGTTCCCTGTGGACAGCCTAGGGAGTTAGGGGTATGAGAAGATTAAAAAATCAGTAGAAAATAATTTAGTATGTCTCTGGGTGACCTGCTAAGTCCTTTCCTCCTGGGCTTGCTCTGAATGGTGTGCAGAGGCCTCAAGGGCAAGACACGTGAGAAACAGTGACACAGGAAGACCTTTCTCAAAAGGCCACTCTGTCACTGCTTGCCTGCCCCGGGAGCCTCCTAGCTTCTCAGAACAATGTTTGTTCCGTCGGACTAAGCTATATCAGAACAGTCTGACCTTTATTCTGACTCAGATCTGGAAGTCTACAGCAATGTACTGTCAAGCAGATTGGCATGCGCGCACTGTCTCTCCCTCTCTCCTCCTCTCTTAGCAAACAAGCCATTCACCTTCCCTTGTGCCTTAGCTATTTGTTGGGTATTAGCTTTGTGCCAGGCACCGTACAAGGCACTCGATGAAAAATATACTCTTTCTGTCCTTGCTCACTTTCAGGAGCACTTGGGGACAAATTATCACAATGACACAGGAGTTTCCAACATGTGGCTCAGGGATGCACCGGGGGCTGGAGAGTCCTTGAGGGTATCTGTGAGGCTAAAACCATTTTTATTCTTATTTGATTATTTATTTATTTATTTATTTACCTACTTATCAGCAGTACTGGGGATTGAACCCAGGGATGCTCTACCACTGAGTTACATCACCATTTTATTTTTTATTTTGAGACTCACTAAGTTGCCAAGGCTGGCCTTGAACTTGCCATCTTCCAGCCTCAGCCTCCTGAGTTATAATCCAGGATTATAAGCATCTATTACCATGCCCAGCTAAAACTATTTTTATAAAAGCCCTAAGACATTATTTGCCTTTGGTCCTAACCTCAGAATTGAGTATTCTGCATACACACCACGAGAAAACACTCCAGCGGCTACTTGATTCGGGATGTCACAACATATTATAATATGGAAGCAGATATGGGAATTCAGTTGTCTATGAAGCCAGATATTAAAGAGTTTTGCAGAAATGTAGAATAATCTAACTATTTTTTTTAAAAAAATACAATTATATTTCATAAAAATGGAGAGGCCAGGCCAGAGCACTTATTGGGGACAGGACAGGTAGGCAGTTTAGGATTGGTTTAAATTACTGCATAATTGGTTTATTTTAAAAATAAATAAAAACTTGAAAAATGTTTCCATTTTAATTTCTAATATAGTAAATATTATTGCAGTTCTCAATACTATTTTTAAAAAGTCACTTTTTTTTTTTTTTTGGTACCAGGGTTTGAACCCAGGGGTGCTTAACCACTGAGTCACATCCTCAGCCCTTTTTTTTTGTATTTTATTTAGATTAAGGATATCACTGAGTCGCTTAGGGCCTCACTGAGTTGCTGAGGCTGGTTTAGAACTCATGATTCTCCTGCCTCAGCCTCCTAAGCGGCTGGGATTACAGGCATGCACCACCGAAACCACCGAACCTGGCCAAAAAGTCATCATTTTGAGATCACTGTGGACTCATGTGCTTTTGTAAAAAATAACACAGAAAGATCTTGTGTACCAGTTTTCCCCCAAATATCCTATATGACTTTTGTACAATAACACAACCAGGAAATTAGTATGGATATAATCTACCCGCCTTATCCAGATTTCATGTCTTACATCCATTGGTGTGTGTGTGTGTGTGTGTGTGTGTGTGTGTGTGTAATCTATACAACTTTATTACATGTAGATTTATATGACTATCATCAGAACAGAACAGTCCATAACAAGGATACTTTAGGCTTTTTGTAGCAACAACCAAATCCTTCTCTCCCTTCTCCCTAATCCCAGGTCTCTCTATGTATATAATTTTGTCATTTCAAGAATGTTATATTAACTGGTGCAATGATGCATGCCTGTAATTGTGGTCACTGGGGTTGCTGAGGCAGGAAAGTCACAAGCTCCAGGTCAGCCTTGGCAACTTAGCAAGACCCTGTCTCAAAATAAAAATTAAAAAGGGTTGGAGATAGAGCTCAGGGCTTGCCTGGCATGTGCAAGGCCCTGGATTCAATCCCCAGCACTATAAAAATAAGAAAGAAAAAGAAAAAGAAAACATACAAAAGAATGTCATATAAATGGAAAGATGCACTATATAACCTTCGTATTTTTCAGTAGGGGGATTGAACTCATGTGCTTTACCAGGTTTAATTTTGTAAGAAATTGACGTAGATTTTTTTTTTTTTTTTTTTTCTGAGTGGTTGTACCATTTTATACTTCAGCCAGCAACTTCTGAGTGACCCATCTTCTCCATTCTCATCATTTCCCTCATTCTCTGGGTTGTCACCAGTGTTCTGAGTTGTCATTATTTTACCCATTCTGAGGGTGGCTGTGGATATCTCGTTATGGCTTTGATTTGCATTGTCCTAATAACTACTGATGTTGAGAATTTTGTCATATTTATCTGCCAACTCTACAGTTCCTTTACAGTGGGATGTCTCTTCATGTCTTTTGCCCATTCTAATTAGATTGTCTTTATGTGAGTTTTGAGAATTCTTTATATATTGTGGATGCCAGTGCATTGTCAGATATGTGGTCTACAAACATTTTCTCTCAGTGGTTTTGTCCCTTCCATAGGGTCTTCGTTAGAGCAAAAGGTTTTAATTTTGAAATATCTATTTTCCCCTTCTTCCTCCTCGTCTTCCTCCTCCTCCTCCTCCTCCCCTCTTCTTCCTTCTCCTTCTTCTTCTTCTTCTTTTTTGATACCAGAGATTGAACCCAGGGGCACTTAACCACTGAGCCACATCCCCAGCCCTTTTGATTTTTCATTCTGAGACAGGGTCTTGCTAAGTTGCTTAGGGTCTCACTAAATTGCTGAGGCTGATCTTGAACTTGCAATCCTTCTGCCTCAGCCTCCCAAGCCACTGGGATTACAGGTGTGCACCACCACACCTGGCTTCTCCTGTTTTTTTCTCTAAAAAATTTAGTCTTATATTTTGCATGTAATATCTGATCCATTTTGAGTTTTTATTTATATTTGTTTGGTAGAAGGTAGGAAGCTTAGGTTGAAGTTCGTATTTGTCTGTGAATGTTGGTATGGTTTCATGTGTTCAAAACTTAATTGTCAACCATACGTTCATGGTTTTTGAGAAGTGGGACATTTGGGAGATAATTGTTTTTATTCATGGATTAGTGCAATAATGGACTATGGGTTATTGAGGGAGTGGCTTTATTATAAAAAGAGAGCTCTATGTCACACATGCATGCCCTGCTTACCATGTGACACCCTCTGCCATGTTACAATGCAGCAGGAAGGCCCTCACCAGATGCCAAACCATGTGCCAGCATCCATGTTTCGGATTTTCCAGCTTCCAGAATCATGTATTAAATAAACTTCTATTCTTTATAGATTTCCCAGTCTGTGGCATTCATTAAAGCAACAGAAAACGAACTAAGACGAACGTCAATTACTTTTAGGATCAAGGATTTGAGGACTTCTGCAATAAGTTGTGTGAACTGCTGCATGTCAAGTATGTGTGAAGCACTATGGGAAAGCTGTCAAGCAAAGCAGTCCTGGAGGGCTTCTTAGAGGAGGTGCATTTGAGTTCTGCTTTGGAGGATGAATTGGATTTTACCAAGCAGAGGAGAAATCTTGTTTTTATCCCCCTACCTCTGGTCTTCTATAGCCAGTGGTATAATTGGTAGTGAGGTTAATTTTAAAGCAGAGAGTTGTGGAAAATAAATAGAAGAACCTAAGGGGTAAGGCAGACTGGTTAAAATCCTTCTTAACTTGCTAAACTTCAGCTTTCTTATCTGCAAAATGAAGGAAACCATTCATTCTTTTCAAGGAAACTGTGAGGATGCAATGTGATAAGCATGGGACCTGGCACAGGGGACTGCTCAGTGAAGGGTGACCTTTCCTTCACCTTTTCTCCAGCCTGTAGTCTCTTCGTTGGATATTCACCCTACACCGATTTTACTCTCTTTCCCCCATATTATTCTCTTTCCCCCATATTTCATTTTTTATTCCCCATATTGTTCTTGATAAGTGATTCTGACATTTTGTGCACCTAACATCACAAAGCTGATGCCCAATCTGAAGTCACGGAGGACTTCTTAAAACACGGGTTGTTGATCCCACTCTCAAGGTTTCTGATTCATAGGTTTGGGGTAGGACCCAAGAATTTGCTTTCATAACGCGTTTCCAGGGGCCGATGCCACTGTTGGGCCAGGAGCCACACTTTGAGAAGATCCATTCTCCATGGCTCTTGTGATAATGGTCTCAAAAAATTGCGCTGAAGGACTTAAAATGTTCTAATTCTCCACGTAAACAGATTTCAAAGGACGTGGCTTCGGTGTGCTTTGCAAAATCCATGGAAACTTCATGGTGGGGTTGGCTTCTGGTTTTAAGATGACCGTTCTGTTGATCTTGCGTTTAATTGACGTGAGAAAAAACACACAACATGAAATTTACCGTCCCAGTCATTTTTAAGGGTCGAGTTCAGCAGTGTTAAGTGTGTTCAAGGATGACTGAGTTTTGTTTCTACCATCTCATTAAATCCACTCCAGACAATAAGGAGCCCATGCGACAGAAATACCCTCTCCGTCTTTGATGAAGCCAGTGGACATTGCTGAGTCTGCAACACTAAAAATGAGGCAGAAATTGAGTGGGGAATGGCGACCTTTTGGCAGAGTGGAGGCAGTCAACCCTGCTGCCTCGGAGGGGCTATATTGAGGATATAGCCAGTTCACTCTAGAACTCCAGAAAAGCTCAGGTGAGGGAAAGCTGAACACCCAAACCAGGAGTTCAACTCACAGTCTTTTCACGGGGCATCTGGACCCCATGCAGTCATGCATTTGTTCCCCAGGAGTCCCCCATGGTTTAATGTCCAGGGAATTTGAACTTGACTTTCGAGGTTTAGTGACAGACAGTCACAGAATAGGGGAAGGATTAGAGTTGGGGGCCTGAATTAAACATAGTCATTAAAAAGCTAGGTTCTGAATGATGATACCCCCAGCCCATTCCCAGCCTAGTTCCAGAACATTCACACCTAGGCTCATTATCATCACATCTGGCCCCTCACAGGGAATGGATGGGAGCCTTTTTCTATCAAGAAGTTGAACAGCCCCAGAGAAGGGATCTGTGATCATGACCTTTGGGAGCTGCTCAGCTGGACGCTGAGCAGCCCTCCAGTGAAATCTGCCAGTTGTCAACCCTCTCCCTGCTTGTGAATTCCCAATCAGTTTTACTTTCTTCCCTTTGAAATAAAGATTATCAGTCACTTGAGGTAAGTTTACAACCCAAACAAGAGAATCGATGTTTTGCTGCGACTGCTGTTTTGGCCTTCTTTGGACCTGTCTGTGCATCTGCAAATGAAGGATTGACTTCCACAATGGATTCTTCACCTGGGGCCATTGTGCCCCTTGGCAGTGAATGCCAGTATCCCTGTATGTGCGACATGCCAGTATTTGGGGTGGTTTTCAATATTAAGTCTTCTGAGAGAGTCTGAGATCCCCTAAAGGAGGGGGAGCCCCTTCCTGACTGGGCCTGTCAGCTGTCCCCCTGGGTTTGCTCTTTGGCTGTCCTTCGCCTTCTTACTCTTCCAGGCCTGTACACATGCAGGGACTTTGGGGCACCTCTTCCTTTCAGGTGGAGCTGATTTCTACTCTTCCTTCCAGACTCATCTGAAATACTGCATATTTCAGGAAGTCTTTCCTGACCCTTAATCTCCCATGCAGGTTAGGGGACCTGTTGGTGGATACTGTCCCCTTCTCCTTTAGAGGGATGTGTCTTCTGCCTTCGAGTGCAAAAGGCTGTCTTCTCTCAACAGCATGGCTGGAGAGCCGGTGAATAACCTCCCAGCGGCACCTACACTCCCAGTCTCAGGATGAAGCACTCGTTAATTTGGTCCGAGAGCTGGACTGGGTAGGAGTAAATCAGCTCAGTCCTTTGAATTACACTTCAGAGATCAGCAGAAGGCAGAGTGAGCTGACTGGAAATGAAAAAGGGAAAGATAGGACAATTATAACTCTTTTTGCTTCTGTCCTCAGGCTACCTGGTGGGGCTGGGTTTACTGCGGCTCTTCTGAATTCGAACTTGGTAAATGGAAATCAAGGTCAAGACAATACTTTGACCTTCAGAATCAGCACCAGATGCCAGACACTGTCAGGACAAGGGCATGAAGGCTCCAGGTGGGTTTGGCTCTAACCCATGCAATAGTGAGGAGAAGATACTTTTAATTTGGGGAGCCCCCCTGCCCCTGAACTCCTTTGCTATATTTAGAGAATTCCCCCTATCATGAGTCTTAATGAGGTATCACTTAAGATTCTGGAAGCTTCAAAGGAGTCATATTCAATTTCCCAGGCTCCCTCACAGCTACAGTACGGACATGTGACCTAGGCTCAACCAATCAGGTATGCAGACCCACATTTTGGAGAGAAAGCAAGTGACCCAGGAAATGAGGGTGGCGAGGAAGTCTTGCTTGAAGGGACAGCAGCCACAGGAAATTCGCTGCCACGGGAGTGGCTGTGGGCTGAGGCAGCCTCAGGCTCCCCGGCAGGGCAGCTCAGCGGCGCATTCCGCCACGTCTAGAGCTTCCTCAGGCCTGAGCTGCCCTCCTGGGCCAGTTTGTACTTAATTTTCAGCATAGTTCCTGCTGTCCTTCGACTTTGGGTTTTTCCAAAAGGAGAGCCTAAAATGAGAACTTTAGAGTATGTGGGAGGTGACCCCAGAAAGTACAGATGAGGAAGAAAGGAGAATGACAGAGGGAAGGAGGAAAAGTCTACCAAGGGCACATCTTCCAGGTGCGTCTTAGAGAAAAGGAGGCTCAGCTCCCTGTGGGCTCCCCGGAGAATACTAACATTTATCCACTGGGGTCCCCCCACCATGGGCTTGCCTCAGGGGACGGTATCTTGCAAGCACTTCTGGACTGTTTCTATGCATGGACTGAGCAGGATCCTGAGGTTTCTAGAAAACCTGAAGGCAGAGAATCAGAGATGGAGACAGTCCCCGAGGTAGGACGTGATCAGTGTGAATACAACCGCTCACTGCCATGGTGGCCAGGCAGCTGTCGTGTGGGGCGCCCACAACATCGGTTTCTGCCCCTAACCTTATTCTTCAGTTCTCCTGGCAAGTCTCTGCGCCACCTTATGTCTTCCCAGCCTATTTCTTTCTGCTTCTATTAGTCAGAGTTGGTAACGGTGGCTGGCAGTCTGGAACCTCATGGATATGGAAAGAGCCAAGACAGCTGAGGAAATCACCTGGATACCCTTCTCCCTCCTGCCCTGGAGATACACCTAGTCCTGGACCGGAAGGTTCTTTGTCCTGAGTCCCTGTCACTGCCCAGGTTCCGATCACCCACTTAGCTTCCTGGCTTGCTTCTTTAATGCCATTTTCTTCCCCTACATTGCAGTCAGGATCAACTTTCAAAATTCCAAACCTGGCTTTGGTAGAAGGCATGACAATTCTTTCATTGGCTCCTGTCCTTTAGGCAGGCTGAACTATGGTCAAGTCTCAGACTCCTGAGGTCCTATGCAGGTCTGTTTCTATACAGAGTTTCATTCAAATCAGTGTAGTTGAACTCAGCAATGGAACCACCTCACAGGGTTGTTGTGAAGATTGACTCATATGTATATAGTGCCTGGCATACAGTAAGTGCTGGTTTCTTTTCTTTAGATTTTTTTTTAATAAGACTTTATTTTTAGAACATAAAGATTAAGTGAAGGTACAGAGATTTTCCATATATCCTCTGTTCCTACATTCGCATAGCTTCCTAAACAATCAACATTTCAAACCAGAGTGTACGTTTGTTACACTCAATTGATCTACATTGATACGTTATCAGTCAGAGCCCATAGTTTAATCTAGTGTTTACTCTTGATGTTGTATATTGTGCAGGTTTAGAAAAAGCTACAAAAACGTGTATCCATACATTATGGTGTCATATGAGGTAGTTTTACTATCCTAAAAATCTTCTATGCCCTTCCTTTTCATTATTCCTCTCCCCCCAAACCCTGGGAACCACCAATTCTGGCACTATCTCCGTATTTGCCATATAACTGGAATCATATAATACATAGCTTTCTAAGATTGACTTCTTTCACTTAGTAATAGACATTTCAGTTTCTTGCATTTTTTTTTTTCTCATAACTTGATAGCTCATGTCTTCCTAGTGTTGAAGATATTCCAGTCTGGATATACCCCAGTTTATTTACCCACTCACCTACTGATGAACAGCTTAATTGATTCCAAATTTTGGCAACTATAATGAATAAAGTTGCCATAAACATACCTACGCAAGGTTTGGTGTAGACTTAAGTTTTTAATTCCCTTGGGTAAATACCAAGGAGCATGACTGCTGAATCGTCTGGCAAGGATACATTTAATTTTATAAGAAAGGGCCAACTGTCTTCCAACGTGTCTATACCATTTTGTATTCCTATCAACAATGAATGAGTTCCCACTGATCAACTCAGTATTTGGCTTTGTCAGCTTGGAGATTTTTACCATTCAAATAATATCTAATTGTTTTAATTTGCAATTCCCCAATTACATATGTCATGGAGCGTATGTTTATTTGGCATCTTTATATCTTCTTTGATGTGGAACTTGTTCAGGTCTTTTGCTCTGGGTTTTTTTTGGTAGTTGTTGTTTTGTTCTTGTTTTTGTTTTTTTTTTGTGGTATTGGGGATTGAGCCCAGGGGTACTGAACCACTGAACTCCATTTCCGACCCTTTTTACTTTTTATTTTGATACAGAGTCTCCCTAAGTTGTCTAAGCTGACCTTGGGTTTGTGATCTCCCTGCCTCAGTCTCCAGAGTAGCTGGAATTACAGGTGTGCACCACCATGCCCAAATTTTGCCCAGTTTTTAGTTGGGTTATTGTTTTCTTGTTGTTAAGTTTTGATCTTTGTAGGATGATAGTCCTTTGTCTAATGTATCTTTTGCAAATATTTTCTCTGCTCTGTGGTTTTTCATTTTCTTGACATCATATTTTGCAGAGCCATTTTTTGGTTTTTGTTTGTGCTTTTTGTTTTTGCAGACTGTTTTTAATTTTGATCAAGTCTAGCTTGTCAGTTTTTTCATGGATCATGCCCTTGGTGTTATACTAAAAAGTCATTACTATACCCAAGGTCATTTGGAGTTTTTTCTGTGTTATCTTCTAGAAGTTATAGTTCTGTTTTATATTTGTATTCCTATCAACAATGAATGAGTTCCCACTGATCAACTCAGTATTTGGTTTTGTCAGCGTGGAGATTTTTACCATTCAAATAGTATCTAATTGTTTGAATTTGTTTATGATATACTCTGAGTTAATTTTGGTGAAGCATGTAATGTCTGTGTCTAAGTTCATCATTTTTTGCATGTGCATGCCAGCATCGGTTTTTGAAAACTCAATTTTTTCTCCATTGTATTGCCTTTGCTTCTTTGTCAAAGATTAGTCAGCTAAATGAGATTCTATTTCTGGGCTCTTTGTTCTGTCCCATTGATTTATTTGTGTATTCTTTCACCAATACCAGACTGTCTTGATTATTGTATCTTTACAGTAAGTTTTGAAATCAAGTAGTGGCAATCCTCTTGCTTTATTTTTCTCTTCAATATGTGTTGGGCTGGGTGTGGTGGCACATGCTTATAATCCCCGTGGCTTGGGAGGCTGAGGCAGGAGGATCGCAAGTTCAAAGTCAGTTTTGGCAACTTAGCGAGGCCCAAAGCAACTTATTGAGACCCTGTCTCAGAATAAAAAATAAAAAGGGCTGGGATGTGGCTCAATGGCTAAGCACCCCTGGGTCCCATTCTTGGTGTCAAATAAATAAATAATAAAGGGTATTGTGTTGGCTCTTCTGGATCTTTTGCCTCTTCATATAAATAGTTTTTTGATTTACACAAAATAACTTGCGGTGAGTTTGATGGACATTAACTTTAATCTATAGATTAAGTCTAAAAGAATGACATCTTGACAATATTGAGTCTCTCTCTCTGTGTGAACATGGAATGCCTCTCCATTTTTTTTTTTTTCTTTAGTTCTCCTTTTGGTTTCTTTCTTCAGAGTTTTGTAATTTTCCTCATGTATTTGTACCTGAGCCATTTTATTTTTTGAGTATTAATGTAAATAGGTGGTATTCTAAATTCCAAAACCTAATTACTTGTTGCTGGTATATAATAAAGCAATTAATAGGCCTTCTTAATGAAAACAGAATGCTCTGGTGTATTTCATGATTCTTTTTCCCTCTCCTGGAGGAATCATAAGGGGGTTTTTCTCCAACACTCACTGTGAGAACCTAGTAAAGTTCCTGGAGTTAAAACTCAAAAGTATGGGGGTCTCTCATGACTGGGTCCCCAGAGTTTTCAACTCTCAGATGTACTTATACTGAGCCTTCAGCAATTTGTCAATTACAGTTCAGATTCTCTTACCTTGCCACTTGTTCCCAAGAGAAGTTTGTAGTCAGGAGTTTTTGCTCCAGTAAGTTGTGGTTCTCTGTATCCTTCTATCTCTCCAGTTTGGGGGGCATCTGTTCATCCCGTGATCTCACTTCTCTCGTAACCTAAGAAGAGTTGTTGATTTTTCAGTTTGTTAACTTTCTGCTTGTTGTTGGGATGGGATGGCCACTCTAGTTCCTTATGTGATAAACTGGAAACCAGAGGTTGATTTTTATTTCCATTCTTAAAATTATGGTAAGTACATAACATAAAATCTGCCTTTTTAACCATGTTTACGTGTCTAATCCAGTTGGACCGAGAACGTTCACATTGTCAGGTAACCATCACCACCATCCATCTCCAGAACGTTTTCATCACCCCAAACTGAAAACGAAGCAGCAAACACTAACTCCCTATTAAGCAAGTGCTAGCTCTTACATTATTATGGATGTCGTCATTATTATTATGCAGTGAGCAGCGGCAACTGTTCTACCAGAATGTTGAGCATCATTCAAGTGCATGTTTGGGGTGGAGCGTCTGACAGATTTTGAGAAGGGGGATAATGAGATCAAGGTGTGTGTTATAGATAGAAGGATCACTAATGGAGAGAGACTGTGGCTACAGCCTACTGACGCTCCTTCAAGATACAGCTAAGCAAACTGCTGTAAAAGCTGGTCCTAAATGGAAACATTCATCAGGGTAAATGTCCTGGGTCCACATTGACTTCATTTCACTGGTTTTGTTTTATTGTTTCATCTGCCCAGCAATGGAACCTTGAAACTCCCAGAGAGATGAATGAGAAGATTCCAAGCGCTAATCTCATTTCCAAATGTAATTGGTGTCTGAATTATGAAGCTCTCGGCTTCTAAAGGCTACATTCACAGAGCCATCCATCCCTCCCTCCATCTAAGAGGGCCAAGGTGTCACGGTGATGCATGTTCACGGTCCCAGCCACGGAGAGGTAGTGGAGTTGGTGCAACCTTTCAAGAGGGTAATTTGGCAATAGGGATCAAAATTTTAGATTTGCAGAGACTGCAACTTGCAGAACTTACAGAAGCCCACCAATTTCATTTCAAGGATTTCATTTATCCCAAAGAAGTAACTGGACACATTGGTAAAGACGTTTATGTAAGAGTGTTCAGTGCAGCCTTATTTATAATGGTGAACAATTAGAAAAATTTTAAATGTCCAACAATAGGGGACACAACACACCGATTATGGTATATCCACAAAACGATATGCTTACTATGCCACCATTGCCAAAGATAAGATGGAGCTGCAGGTAAGGAAAGACGTCCACAGCCTTCAGGCATATCCTGCAGAATGTTCTTCTAGTTTACATTTTCCCAATAGAATCACTCTTAGTTTATAATACCCAAGTTTGATAATGTGTTTCATATATATATGTCAATAATAATGCCTTTCTTCAGCAAATGTATATATTGGAAAACATTTATATTTATATCCCTACTCTTAAAATTATCTTGGGGACAATGTTCTCATTATATCCCAAATAACATTGACAGAAAATCAGAATTGCATGTAAAAATGTACAAAAAGTAACTGAGGGGACTCCTGCCCTTCCGTAACAGGGCTTCCCGTTGGCTGGTGCAGTGGAAATTGCTGGGTGAGACTTACCAGGAAGAGATGGAGCCGTGGGCTCACCTCCTTCGGCCTTCTTACTCTCCCTGTCCTTTCTGTCTGGAACATGGATGGGTTGCCTAGATGGGCAGCAAACTTCACCTAACCAGGAGGCTACACAGCGCGGAGATGAAAGTCTTCACACTGCGGCAGAGGGAACAAAGGAAAGAGGAGGCACACCTGGGACTCCTTGTCACGTGACCCACAGAAGCCTTTTAGTTATTTATGCCTCTTTTTTTCCCTTCCAGTCTTGTCCTATGCTTCTAAACACAATCCTAAAGGAGTTGTTGTTATCATTTTCCATTTTTCTAAAACCGAATGATAAGAACATTTCATGTACTAATAAACAATAGCTGAATGAGTTTAATAAAAGGAAGATAGAAAATTCGACCTTGAGACAACAAAGGGATTGGGCTTCATGGCCACTGCTGGCAGCAAGAGAGGCTCTGGTACCCTGCACAAAGCGAGCGCTTAACAACCTTTTTAATTGTATGTAATCTGGAAGTGACGTCAGGTTCTTTATATCCTAACACAGTAGATTGTTTTTTATTTAAAGGACCTTATGTTTTAAGAGTGCTTTTTGGTTCACAGAAAAATTAAATGTAAGATACAGAGATTTCCACATGCCCCCTGGTCCACACATGCTCAGTCTCTTCCATTACTCACACTCTCTCCAGAGAGGGTATTTGTTAGAATCCGTGGACCTCCACTGATCTAGCGTCATCGCCATGGATTCCATAGTGTACTCTTGGTGTACGTCCTATGGGTTTGGACAAATGTATGATGACACCATTATAGTATCAGACAAAGTAGTTTCCCTGCCCTAAAACTCTTCTGTGTTTTTTAAAAAACTTATAAGCATATTTCTGAGATTTAGTAAAGTTTTAAGACATTGGTTGGGTTTTTGACTGATGTGTGATGCATTATCACTTTTGCTATTTAATATAATGTGTTTCTTGTTTAATATAATAGGTTTGCTACTATCATTTTCACCAAGAATGTGTTTTGGAAATGCTTCAGTGATAGTAAGTGGGAGAACCTGAACCAAGTTCAAAAGCATATTATAAGCAAATTTTATATTGTACTAGCTGGGAAGCTTGTGGTTGTGTATAGCTCCATTGGTGAAAACATAAATAAAATGTTATTCCACTTAAGAAGGTAAGAAATAGAATGCTTGCAGGGTCAGCAGATTCAGCCTTACAACGTATCATGGAGTCAAATCCTTCCCCTATTTCTGCTCTGCCATCCCCAGGGCATTGGTTCTTCCTCTTAGTCTCATTCCTTCTTGATCCCAAGATGGCTGCCATTGTTCTAGGGCTGCCATGTCATTGACAATATATGAAGGCAAAAAAGATCTTAACCTCATCCCTTTGGAGATCGAGTAAAAGTTTTCTTAAACCTCTGTTAAATTTCCGCTCATGGCTCACAGCCAGAACTGGTTGTGTTAATCTGTTTTCCATTACTGTGACAAAATACCTGAGGAAAATAAACTTAAAGGTGGAAAGATTTATTCTGGCTCATGATTTCAGAGATTTTGGTCAATGATCACTAGGCTCTGTTGTTTCCGGGCCTGTGGTGAAGCAGAACATTATGTTGGGGAGTGTGTGGTGGAGCAAAAAAGCTGCTTACTTCACAGTGTCCAGGAAGGGGGGTACAGGGACAAAATATCCCCTTCTAGGCCATGCCCTTGGTGACCTACCTCTTCCAACTAGGACTCCTTCCTAAAATTTTCGCCACCTCCAAGTAGCCTGTTAAGTTATGAATCTGTGAGTAGATGAATCCATTTAGATGAGACCAGAGACCCCGTGATCCGATCACCTCCCAGAGGCCCTGCTCTGAACCCTGCTATACTGGGGACCAAGCATTTAACACAGGAGTTGTTGGAGAACTTTAAGATCCAAACATCACACGAGTCGTGTGTCCCATTCTCAGCATAGTCAGCGGTAAGGGGAACAGGAGAATCACAAAGAGTTGAGGCCAGTAATCCCAACCCCAGCGGTGTGTTGGAAGTACACGCAAAGTCTTCCTGCCTGACCTCACAACAGACCGACAGTTTATAGGGCATTGTCTCCGGGGTAGGACCTGGGCTTTTTATGTATTTTAAATTCCCTAGATATTTTTCATAGGTAGTAGGATCGGAACCACTCTTTCCACTAGACACAGGGAAGGGGCATTTTCCCTAAAGCCTTTGGACATTAAATAGTAAAACATTGTTAGCAGAGAAAACCATCAGGACGTGTTTGTTGCGTAGGCAAATGATTGTATTTGGCACATATGGTGTGCTCCTATTTCTGTAGGTTAAAAAAATTACATAAATACATAAATGACATATATATGAGGAAAAAATCTGGAGACTATAGATCAAACTTTTAACAGTGATTCTAATGATGGGGTAGGAGGAGGATTAATTACAGATGATTTTCACTCATGAGTTGAACTTTTATAATTGATCACATAACTAGTAAACAACAAAGATATGACACTTTTGGAAATATATATTTTTTTAATTGTAGAGGCTGCTTTATCCCTCTTGGGTGACCTCATGGGACAGCCCAGTCCTTTGTTCAGGAACTCATTGTTGTGGGTGTGGAAATGATCACCAACCCAACAAGCCTTCTACCTCTCCCAGGGGATCAAGGAAAGATAAACTCTGATGGTGACAGTCACACCTCCTTTGCCAGTGAGGGGCGTTGACCAGGACATGTGATGCACTTGTGGCCAATAAGAGGTGGGGAGGCATCTTCCCGTGGGAGTGGGGCTTCTGAGAAATGTTTCTGTACTTTTCAAGGAGACACCGGAAGTGGAGGTCTCTTCTCCCTGACGGTCCTGATTGCATTTGATGCCTGGCTATCACAGCTGCCCTCTCATGATGAAAATAACACAGTCCACACACTGCGGATGGCAGAGTGAAAATACGGAAAGGATCCGTGTCCTCCTGGGTGGCATGTTTTCAAACCTGAGGTGTAACTTCCATATACTCAAGTGCACTAACCTTATACAGCTCGGTAAATTTTTATATGTGTCCACACTCCATGTGACTGCTTCCCAGATCAAGATACAGCACACTTCCTTCTCTCCAGAGGGCTCTCTCTTACCAGTCTTTGGTCACGAAGACATGGTTACAGAGCAATAGAGGGGATTAAGGAAACCCACAGGGATGATGTAGCACCCGGGCCTAGCCATAAAAGCAAGTCATCACCACTGTTGGGTCTGAAGGATCAGCGGAAGGACATGTTCCTGGAACCTGATAAGATGTGTAGCTGTGGACAAGGGACTGTTCAACAGATGCCTTGGGCCACGGGGGAACACAGACATTGTGAGAAGTATGGACAGGTGGAGAAATAAGAATGCGTACCCCATCCTCTCTCTTTTCTTATCTTCTGATTTTTTTTCTCTCTGAACCTAACCAGAGGTCAGAGGGCAAAGGAGCCCAGGTGATACAGTGTGTAACGTTCAGCATTCTGGAACACAAAAGATGGCTAGGAGAGGCAGAAATAGATACAGGAGGAGGAGGACATGATGGGCGTCCTCACCTTCAGCATGAGCTTCTTGAGAGTGGACACAAAGTCTCTGAGAAGTAATGTTGCATGGTGTCTTATTCCTAAAACCCGAACATCACAGACATTTTTATTCATAAACCCCAAACATCATAAACATCATTAGACTGCCTACTAACCCCAGAAAGAGCCATAGCTAATTATCTGCTACACAGTGCATCAGATTTTATACATACACATACAGAACTTATGGGTCTGTGGAAGGACGCATTTTCAAAAACGACCACAGCGATGTCTCTGTCTCGAATTCTCTTCCAGACATTGCCACTCCTCATTTCCCTAACCCTTGAACCCGGGGAGGGCTTTGGGATCGTCTTGACAGATAGCCTGTGGCAGGTGTAATGCTGTGTGAAAGGCAGCATGACTTCTGCCTGGAAATCACTTTCTCTTGGGGTCCTTGTCTTGGGAACGCAGCCACCACATTGTTAGGAAGCCCAGGTCATAGGAAGAGGCCACTTGTGAGTGTTCTGGCTGATTGCCAGCTGAGATTGCAGCAGACGGTCTGCACTAACTGCCAGATGGGTGAAAGAACAAGCCTCCAGAAGCTTCTGGCTCTCAGCATTCAAGTCACCCCAGCTGATGCTGCATGGAACAGAGGCAGCGATTCCCACCCAAATTGAATATCTGTGAGAAAACTGTTGCTTTTTAAAGTCATTAAATGCTTGCATAATATATTCCATAGTCATAATGGCTACAACAGGGACAATAGGAGGGGTTAAACTCCCAGGTTCTGGAGCCACACTGCTTAGGTCTGGTGCGGCCCCTCCCACTCATTCCCTGTGTTAATATTTGACAAGTTGTTTCAATGCTAATTCTCAATTTTTTCATCTGTAAAATGGGAATAATGACTCCTTAAAGAGTAGTATTAGTGTATAAAATTCTCAGTCTAGCCTTTGGTACATTCATTATAACTATTCATCATTGATTCTATGAAAGACCACCAGGAAAAAACTACTGATCAAATAAAATTAAGTGTATTCAGTTGACTGTAGGAAAGGAAAACAACACCTTGAAGTTTTAATAGTATTGCAGAAGTATTGAAGAAGTTAAGGAAGGATACCTAGAGGATTTAAAGGTTGTCCTAGGTGATTTTAAGGTGGTTGTGATTTGGGTGGAGTTTATGATATAATCACTTGGGATTGGTGGACTCAGAGAGGCAAGAACCTCGAAGTGAGTCTTGGTGAGCAAATTATCCATATTGATAAGTAAGGTGTTTGGCTGGCTCAGTCGTACCTTCCAAGAGCACGTATTGTTACTTGGTTCCGATATTGTTTACCACAGGGAACAGAAGAGAGTTTTGTTTTCAATTCTCACTCTTATACAAGTTTATTTTCATGGAAAGGGTATCATACTCTACCTATGAATTGAAATCCACTCTCTCATTTAATTGTGTATCTCGGATACCCTTCCTTATCAGCAATTAATGTGAGTTAATTTCATTCCTTGTAAACACTGCCTGATATTCAACTGAATATTCGCTTCATGACCTGTTTTCCCCTTCCTGAATCAACAGGCAGTGGGCTGGGGGACCCAGGTCCTTGGTACAGTGCCTAGCCCAGATTTAGCCCCCAGAAAAAGTTGGTTATTGAAGGGAGACACAAAATCTTGTAAGACGCCACACGTAAAGGGTGGGGCGGATTGTTGGGCTCCCTCCATGGCTGAATCTTATCCCATCCTAGTTTGTCACCCGATTTAGGGATCATCTCAGGATGTGCACGACAGAGGAGAGATCCCATGTGACTGCAGAGAGGATGGGGATGATCTGAGAGGCACGAGAAGCTGTGGGGCAGGGGGCCAACTGGGACTCAGAGGTACTCAGGTGTCCAGGAGAGTCGTGGGCACTGTGCCAGCGTGAGAACAGATGGTGGGTTTCCGTGGCTGTGGACTTCAGCAGCTGAAGCCCTTGGACACCACTGACCAGGCAAGGTGAGGGCAAACCCAGCAAGGACCCAAAGGTCAGCTAAGGCCACCTCTCCCCATTGCCATGAGGACTTTCCCCTACATCCACTCATGTCACTCTGGGGAGAAGGAAGTTGAGGAGGGGACATTAGAAGAAAAATAAAACAGTTCCTGTAAGCATTTTACACTGATAATCAGATACAACTTTTGTGAAGTTTTGGGTTTTCAACCAGGTAGGGTGTCACACCACTAGTGGGCATTTGCAAATAGGAGGGGGCCTTTTCCACCCACGTGTGTGTTTTTGGAGGTGGCTGGGCTTGAACCCAGGGCCTCAGGCATGCTGGCAAACGCTCCACCACTGAGCTGCCTGCCCAGCCCTCCATCCAATTTTATTTTATTTTTTTAATTACAAAAGTTTTCATCCGGGAGCAGTGGTACAGTCTGTAATCCCACCAATTTGGGGGACTGAGGCAGGAGGGTCACAAGTTCAAGGTCAGCCTCAGCAACTGAGTGAGGCCCTAAGCAACTTAGCCGGATCCTGTCTCAAAATAAAAAATTAAAAGGGCTGGGAATGTGGCTCAGTGGTTAATCACCTCTGGGTTCAATCCCTGGTCCCCCCCCCCCCCAAAAAAAAAAAATTCAAATAGAAAAGTAGAAAGAATAATAGAACAAAAACATATATTCATTACCTAGATTTCTCAGTTATGTGGTTTTTTTTTTTTTTTTTGGCTGTAATTATTTTATCTAAAGTGGTTTAAAATAAATTACCAACATTCTGGCATTTCACCCCTACACGCATTTCTGGAAAATAAAAAAAAAAACAAACATGTTTCTGCATCCTGAGGGTTGCTCCTGGTTGACCCTGGGAACTGCTACCAGCATAGAAGTGGGCAAGGGACAGAGGCTATGTGTCCCGTAGCGCGCAGTTTACTTCATCATAGCACGAGCCATCTGCCCAGAGCTCCTGGAGCATCACCTTAGAGAAGGTGACAGTCTCGCAGAAGGATGCACCTGTGCAGGTGTGTGGCTGTGGGTGGGAAGGGTGCTGTCGGATATTTAGGGTATTTATTCTTTATACATATGTATGTTTTATTATAAGAATTACACATGCACTGGTAAAATGCAGGGATGTACAAAAAAGTCTAAAGAAATAATAAGGGGAAACGATCACCTAGAATTCCATCTTCCAAGGGTCAACCATTGTGAACATTCAGTTCCCTATCTCTCTACATCCTTGAGATCATATTAAATATATATACTGCTTCCTGTTTTATAAATTTTTTTTGGGGGGGGGTACTGGGGATTGAACCCAGGGGTGCTTAACCACTGAGCTACATCTCCAGCCTTTTATATTTTTTTTATTTTTGAGATAGGGTTTTGCTAAGTTGCTTAAGGTCTTGCTGAGTTGCTGAGACTGGCCTCAACCTTGCAATCCTCCTATCTCAGCCTTCCAACCTGCTGGGATTACAGATGTACTTCATGGCTCCCAGCTTACAAATACTTCTAACAGGTGATTTAGTCTTCTGTCCTCTCCTCACTCACCACAACCTCGTGGGACGAAGCGAGAGAAGATCTATTTCTGAGACCAAAAAAGAAAAATGCTACGTTTTCTAAAAATGTGTCGGAATTGTCACTTGCTAATTTGTTTATACTTTTCCTACTTGTGACCTCAATTAATCCTTGGAATGACTGCAATGCAGGGGTATCATGCTCATTTTCAGATGAGATGCTGAGCTTAGGAAACCCACCCGAGGTTCAACAGCCGGTACTCATCACATTCTGAATCACAGCCCTCGAAACACGAAACACAGTTGGTTCCACGTCTGCAGATTCAGCCAACTGCGGAGAGAACATATTTGGAGGACAAATTGCATCTGTACTGAACATGTACAGATATTTTTTTCTTGTCATTATTCTCTGAACAATAGAGTATAATGACCATTACATTGTGTTCGAGATGATTGAAAGGATATAGGCAGACGTGCTTAGGTTAAATGCAAATATACCATTTTATGTGAAGGACTTGAGCATTCTCAGATTTTGGGAAACTCACAGGTCCTGACGTCAATCTCCCAGGTCCCAGAGCTCCAATAGCACCGCTTTGTAGAAAATCTGTCCCATAGCAAGAGGCACTTGTGTGAGAGTGGGGGTGTAGATGGGAAGGGTATGTCATATTCTTGTTCTACATATGTGTGTTTATATATATATATGTGCTTTCATTATAAAAGCAGCACATGAATTGGTCAGATGTAGGGACATACAAAAAAAAGTCACCCGATGGTCACTGAGGGATGACCGAATGCACTCCCTGAACAGTTCTGAGTGTGGGAGACAGATGCAGGGATATCGAGATGAGAACAGGCACCTGACTCAGGGGTCTTGGCAGGGGACACTCAGACTTATTTCTATTGAACCTTAAAAGACAAGTAGGATTTCAGTAGGTTGGGGGCATCCTTCATCCTTGCTTTGATCATTTCTTTCTGGGTTGGGATGTGCCTTGGGGAAGAAGAGCTATGTCCTATCTATAGGTATGCAGGGTTGCCTGGGGCCAGTACTCAGAGTGAGAACAAAAACCACCTGTAGCAGATGAAGATGGCCACAAGTCCTTTGATACACTTTTCAGTCAAAAAGAGGGGTCTACTTTCCTTCTGTGAATCTAGGCAGATTCTGACTTGATGAATAATAGCAAAAGTGAAGTTGAGACCATCTTCTGGCCCAGGCCTTAGGGGATCAGAAGTGTTCACATTCTGTTTCTTGGAACACTTGCTCTTTGAACCCAGCTGCCAGGTTGCCAGGAAGCCCAAGCCGTCCTGTGGAGAGGCCCATTTAGAGATAATGGACACCACTGGTCTCCAGCCCCAGCCAAGCTCTTTGCCATTAGGTGGCACCATCTTGCTACCCATGTGAGTGAATGCTCTTGGAAGCAAGTGAATCCTCTAGCCCTGCTAGAGGATCCCCAGCTGATGCTGCCTGGAGCAGTGATTTTAGAAATTAGCACTCTAACAGAGTGTGCCCCAGACTTGGAAGAACTTTCCACAAGAACTTTGCAACATTCCGAGGATGATTTGTGCTCTGAGCACTGCCTGGCTCCAGGAGGGCCTCTCTGCCCTTCTTGCATCTTCTGCCCTGTCCGCCTTGCAGGTGAGGGATGATTGGGGTGAAGCAGGGCAATGTGTCAAAATGAAAGAAGGTGAGCATGAGTTGACAGTCACACAGCTGTGTCCGAGGCAATTATTTAACATTGAATGCCTTGCTTGCATATCTGTAAAATGGAGTTATGAATAGCCTCTTCCTCACAACGCTGTTGTGAAGTTACAGTGAGATGATCTGGGTGTTTTCCAGAGCCCCTCTTAGTGTAGGACTTGTTGCTCCAGTGACCAGGAACACGCCAGCTGCAGAAAGCCTCCTTGCCCAAAGTCCTAATCTCCTCATGGGGCTCATATCCAAAGATTGATTTATGTCGGAGTATCAATCAGTTGGCTCAATTGGGACAACACTGCAGGCATTCTAGCTTCAGAGCTGCTGTGGGGTTGGCCAGAGCTGTCATTTGACTGTCATCTTTGTTTGACTTCTAGCCAGTTCTTTGCTGTTCCCTCCCCGCCATGGTGTTGATACCAAGAGCCCTCCTGGATAGATATCCTGCACACCACACTGTGTTTTAGCTGTGACCACATATGGAACATGACTCAGAGTTTGGCATGTAGCAGTCATGCTTCACAGCTTTGGATCTCTATTGGTTTATACGGTAGCACTATATGGTAATAGTGTGTGACTGTACCTCTGTTCTCAATTCCACATTCAGTGACATCATATTGGTAACTTGAAATTGGCACACGGGGAATCTTTATGCCATGGAAATAAGCAAATGCTGCAGGTTGGACTCTACTCACTGTAGTTCTCCCATCAGTACACATTTTTCAGGACATCACTGAACTTAGTCACATGGCTGCAGGACTGCAAAGGAGTCTAGGAAATGTAGTCTAGCTGCATGTCCAGTGGAAAGGAAAGTGGATTTGATAAATAGCTGCAAACACCAGGACCCATTCTTGGAACTAGAGCAGTTCCAAAAGCCACAGTCTGTCTTTTGTGTAGGACTGAGTAGAAGGGATGCTGGGGAATCAGTTACGATGTCCGGCCTACTTAGACAGCCCAGGTCCTAGATCAGGACCTGTCCTAGAGGTGTATTGGGTTTCTTCCACACAGGTCTCAGAGTCTGGGAATCCTTTGATCCCTGAAGAGAAAGGTTAGCAGCCACAGCTTGGGTCTCCCATGGCAGAAAGACAGAACGTGGGCATGATGCCCATTTCCCTGGGCTTGACTAAAGCCCTGCCGTACCACTTGTCTTTGCAAGCTTAGAGGCTTCTATTCAAAACTGGTTCCTGCGAGGGTTGGTGCTCAAGATGCCAGAATTGATTCTTCAAAAGGTGGTGCTACAAGCTGCCTGTGGGGCATGTGTGGGCAGAGCGGGCCAAAACCTCAGGCAGGTGGAAAGGAGACTTTCTCCCACCCACCTGAGTTGTCTTGGGGGGACACCAGTTAAGGAGGAGAAGCCATAGAAGACATGCCGGTTCCTGGCAGCAGCTTCTCCCTAAGCTCATCTGGGTCATGTCTGACAAGGGAAGATGCTGATTGAGGCACTTGGCACCTGAGCTCTAAATCAGCACGGTTGGGCAGCGTGACAGAAGTCAGTCCTTGGCAGCTCAGTGCAAGGCAGATCTTAGGAGTAAGAACTCTGGAGCCAGATAGGCAGGGTTCTGTGTGCTTGGTAGCCTGTCAAAAGCAACTTAAGCCTCTGTTTCCTCCTGTGTAAAAGTTGGTTAATTCGTGCATCTCAGTGGGCAGCACCAGTGCAGTGATTGGCACAGAGTAAGTGCTTGATATGGTGAAGCGATTAAAAATGGAGAGAGAGTGCACTCACTGAGGACGGACCATCTACCAGTGCTTCCTCTGGACCACCTCCTGTAGTCACCATGGCCACTCAGGTCTCCAAGGCCTTCGGGAGTGTGTAATTCAGCAGTCGGGCACCAACACTGCAAGGTAGGACTTCTCCCCATTTTACAGAGAAGGAACTGGCAGTGTTGCGCGCGCTTTGCTCTCACCCGTATCTGCTTGCCCTGACTTGAGTGACCTCTAAGAGCTGCATTTCTTTGCCGAGGGGCTTCCTCTTGCTGTGGGACCAGCTGGCTGGAAGCACTCCTAATTCCTTCCCCAGCAGCTTTCAGCCACTGACTGTTGGGAGTTTAACTGATGGGGATCCGTCAAACCTGCTAATCTTCCTGAGCCTTTGACTCTCCTCCTCCATATTATTCCAGGGACGTTCCCGCATCTCAGTCTCATTAAGCATAGATCATTGTCAAGCCCAAGTTTTAGTCAACCACCAGACCAGCAGTTAGAGACGCCTCCACAACCTGAGCTAACACATGAAATCCTGGGTCTCTAGTAAATTCACTGAGAGCAATGAATTTGCTCACTTTGGGGTTATGGTCCAGCCTGGATCTGAGACCCATCAAATTTACACTCATGTTACCTATGCTAATGCTGATATATATATATTAGTACATTTTGGCAATTATTTTGGTGTTTGAGCTATTTCCTTCATGATCAGTTTTAGGATCCTATTCTTTCCGCATCAATTTTCTTTTTTCTTTTTCCTAATCAACTTCCACATGTGCAGTAAAGCTAATCCAAGTGGCATTGTAATTCGATAATCCACACAATTGTAATATATTTCCAGTAGCATCGGTCAAGCAGCTTTAAGAAATAAAATCTTATTTTAACCTCTCTAGTTCTCAGATCATGATTTGAGCTGAGCTTGGCATTTTTCTCTCTGTAAGCATTCGAGTGCACTTAAAAGGATATACCCTACACTAAAATCATTATAGGCATCATTCCTGCCATACAGTCAAGTGAAGCTCCACCCAGGCTCCTTAGATACTTGCTTCACTTGGCTTCTCATCACAATCCAGCGCAGGTAATAGCTTGTTTAGTTGCTACTGCAAACAGTGAATTACTAGCATCCCATTTCCCACTAGTAGGACTTCATTACTATGCTTAAGCCCAAGGGCATGCCCAGATCCCATCTCTACAGGTCCATCTCCTGAGACTATCAGCCAGAGTCCACTCAGGAGATAAGAACCGCACAGTAATTTGAACAAAGAAAGTTCAAAACGAATACTGTTAACTGTAAGTCTGGGTTGGAGTAACAAAGAATTGCCTAGTAAAAAGCAAAGAATTGTAAAGAATTCAGGAAGAGCAGATATGATTACCCACTACCCTGAGGACTGAAGAGTGCCCAGGAAGAGCCCCCAGGCCTGAGCTGTGATCCAGACCTTGTCAGACAGGGAGCATGGCTCACTGACAGGCAGAGAAGCCTCCAAGGTACTGCACCATCAGGACTTTGAACTCTGCCCCATGAGGTCCCAGCGGGAGCTATCTACAAGGAGATGCCAGGTCTTGGAACTTGCTAAAAGCTGCCCACATTGTGACTGTTCACAGGGAGGTGTGTCACGTCAGCATTCCACTCTGAAGGGACCGGAGAGGTCTGGGGGAGTCTTTTTGTCTTTGGGTACTGCTGGCTGCTGGACTTGGTCTTAGCGGGTGCCTGCTCTGCAGGAGGCGAGTGCTGGAGCAGCCACTCGTGTTGCTCGGATTGGGTGCTGCAAAAGTCACATGCACAGGGGTCGGCACTGGAGAAGCCATGTGTGCTGCTGGAGCTGGGACCTGCAGAAGCCGCCTGTCATGCCTGAGCCTGGTGAAGCATAAACTGCAGGAGCCTACATGGAGGAACACACTGAAAGCAGGAAGAGACTCACTTTCCTCCAGGGTCTCTCCTGTGCCCGCTCCTGACAAAGCTTAATGCTGTATGAGCGGGCAAAGAGGAGCAATGACAAGGCCCAGCTCTGCTACTGCCGACCAGGTAGTAAAGGGTAAATTTGGTGCTGAGAGGCAGTGGAGTTCCAACTGGAGCCCTGTGCCAACATTGTGAATCATCTTACGCTGTGCTGTCCAATACAGTAGTCCATGAGCCACGCGTGGCTATTCTAATTTATGTTGATTAGAATTAAGTACAAATTTGAACTTTTGGCCTTCATATGGCTAGCCACATACGGGTAGTAGCTTCTATATTAGAATGTTGCAGATCTAGGGCATTTCCTACACTGCAGAGATTTCTATTGGACAGTGTTGATCTAATAACTCTTGATTGCCTCTTTGCTTTGGCTGCTAGAAAATGCAGAGACAAATCAATCTTCAAGGTCAAGGATAAGGTCAATCTCTAGCAAAGCATCAGCCTGTATTGCCTCTGGCATCCTTACTTTCCCTTCATCCCAATTTCCTAATCTATTTATTTTTCCTGCTGTATTCCTTTGGGTAAACTTAAAAAAAAAAAAAGAAAAGAAAAAAATATATATATAATTTCAGGATTAGGATGAGTAAAACGAAAACCTTGTAAGAATTGCCTTATTTTTAAAGCTCCTTAGAGATCAATCAGCTCGTTCTCCAAACAAAGAAGTCAAAGCCCAGAGAGTAAAACATGTTACACAGTCACAGAGCCAGAGCTGATACGATGATGCAGGGCTTGTGACTCCCGTTCTGGAGCTTCCTGTGCAGAATTCACTCCTGTCTCCAACAGGGAATGTCAACCCAAGGAATTAATTAGACCTGAGAGCCAACCTGTGATTCATGGCCTTCCTCTGGGCTTTTAGACACAGGGCTCAAAGCCTTGGCTAGAAAAGGGAATGTGGGCAGGTACAGGGGACCTTGTCACCCTTCCCTCAGGCTCCTCATCAGTGGCTGGGCTCTTAGGGCCTCTGCAGCCTTCACTTGGGACCTCCTTCACGCCTTCCATGAGCCTTGATTCCAGCCTGTCCTGTGGTCCCGTGAATTTCTGTTGCACTGGGTCCCCCAGGGTGCCTCCGCCCACTCACCGGATGAATGTCCCTGTCTCCCGTGGCTGCAAGGCCAGGCTGGCTGTAATTTGCAGAAATTGCAGATACATATTTGAAAGCGGCCTATGTATAAAAATGGCTCACATAAACGTGAACCTGCAAGGGGGCGGCCTTCTGCCGTGTGGCACTTCCTGTGTCGTGTTTGCCTCCTGAAGGGCTCGAATCTGCCCACGCCTCCGTCCTCACCGCCACCCTCTTGCAAGGACACCGTCCTCTTCCCTCTGTCAGCAAAGATTTTCAGTTGTCCTCCAGACCCACGTTCTCCTCTCTGCAGCAACAGGGTCTTTAAAGAGGATGTAACTGACATACAGAAAATCCACCTCTTATTGTGTACGATTCTGTGGATTTTGACAAACACACACAGTCAAGGTGCCACCACCGCAATCAAGAACAGTTCTGTCACCTGAAAGGTCCCCCCGAGGCCCTTTGCGGCTGATTCCTCCCTCCGCTGACTGTTTTCTAGCCTCACAGTTTGGCCCTTTCAAAGACATCATATAAAATAGCTTGGTTCCGCTGGGGCGCTTTTGAGTCTGGCTTCTTTCACTCAGCGCGGTTCCTATGTGGCTCACCCTGCAGTGGTGTATGTTACTAGTTGGACCTTTTTGTTTCTGGGTAGAATTTTCATCGAGTCGATATATACAGTTTGTTTATTCCTTCACTGGTCAATGACAGCAAGACAGCTGAATTATTTCCCCGTTTCTGGTGATTACATATAAAGCTGCTAAAAACACTCACCTCTACTTTTTTTTTTTTTTTTAACACATATTTACATTTCACTTGGGTAAATACTTAAATACTTAGGAATGGGATTGCTGGGTTGGATGATAAGAGTACTTGCAAGTCCATACAAAACTACCCAACTGGATTTCTTTTTTTATTTGTTCTTTTTAGTTATACATGACAGTAGAGTTCATTTTGACATAATTATCCAAGCATGGAATATATCTTGTTCTAATTCAGACCCAGTACCTCTCTTTCCCCTTCCCTCACCCACCCCCAAACTTTTTTTTTTTTCCCAAGCACTGGTACCATTTTGTTATCTCACTAGTGATATATGAGGGTTCTGGTTACTCCATGCCCTCACTTACATTTGGAATGGTCCAAAAAATATTTTTTTTTTTTAAAAAAGCATTCTTGGCCAGGTGCAGTGGCACACCCTTGTAATCCCAGAGGCTCAGGAGGCTGAGGCAGGAAGATTGAGAGTTCAAAGCCAGCCTCAACAAAAGTGAGGTGCTAAGCAACTTAGTGAGACCCTGTCTCTAAAGAAAATACAAAATAAGTCTGGGGATGTGGCTCAGTGGTCGAGTGTCCCTAAGTTCAATTCCTGGTACCCCCCCCCACCCAAAAAGTGTCTTTTAAAAATTCAAATTTAATCACTCGATTCCCTTGCTGAAAATCTTCTGATTGCTTCCACCCCCTACCCCCAGCGTTATGAACTGAGCCCAGGGGTGCTCTACCACTGAACTACACTCCCAGTCCTTCTTTGTATTATTATTATTATTATTATTATTATTTAGAGATAGGGTCTCACTAAGTTGCTCAGGGCCTTGCTAAGTTGCCGAGGCTGGCTTTGAACTTGCAATCCTCCTGCCTCAGCCTCCCGAGTAGCTGGGATTACAGGCATGTGCCACTTGCCCCTGGCCTCTGATTGCTTCTTATTGCTCAAAATTTCTCAAGGTGGCCTTCAACATTCTGCAATTCCGATCTCATATGTATTGTTCATATGTATTGTTGCTTTTCCTGAAATCCTACCCACCAGCCATTAGCTTTGCCTACCAAGTCCTTGCTCTCAGGTCACATGTTAATGCCTCGCGTCAGCTGGCTCTCTCTTTTGTCACCAGGATCTCTGACAGTTTTACTACAATAATTAGTTTTGTAGTTCAATATTGACCATCTGCCTCCCTCCTTAGAATCTCAACCCCACCAGGGCAGTGAGGGTGTCCTGTCCCCCACTGTGCCTGCAGGACCAGAACAGAGCCTGCCTGTGGTAGGTGCTTGGTAAGATTCTTGGCCAAGAGATCTCACTTAATTGTGTCAACAACCCTGAGTGGGGAGTCCGACTGCTTTCATCATGCAGGAAGTCTAGACAGGATCAGTAAATTGCCCATGACCTCAGCTCAAGCCAACGTTTGGCTCCTGGTCCTTCCCAGGTTTCTACTTTCCCTCAGTCACCTGTTCTGGATACCTCTGTCTTATGTAAGCAAATGGAGGTCAGAACCAGAGCCCAGAGAGCAGGAGGTGACTGCAGGTTTTTGGCCTCTCTGCTGGTTTCACGTACAGGTTTGCTTTTAGAGCCAGCAAACCAAACTGTCTCTGTGGCAATTATTATAACCTGCTAGGCTACCGCCTTCCAGAGGTTTCTGAACGTCTTCTGGAAAGGTAAAACAGGGTTGGGAAGGGACATTCAGGCTTGTCGTGGCCTTTATTTCATTGACTGCTCACAACAGCCCTGTATTTTTATCCCCATTTTACTGTGGAGGGAAGTGAGGCTCAGGCAAAGGAAAAGACCTTCCGAAGTCACACAGCTAATGCTGCCTGGTTATGCATCACAGGGGAATGGCCCATGAGGAGCATTTCAGGAAGAGTGGAGGGATGTCCATGGCTGGGATTTTCAGATTCACTGTGTCAACATCCCCCGTGGGCTGGTTAAGGCCCAGATTTACGGGCCCTACATCTCGGAGATTCAAATTCAGTGGATCTGGAGGGGGGTCTGAGAATCTGCACTTCTAACAAGTTCCCTGGTGAAACTGGGGAACCCCACTTTGAGAACTACTACCTTATGATGTGTTTATTTTTTGAACCATTGTGTCCAGCATTTTACTTACACAATGTCCCTTCTCCATTCCCCCCAGTTTAGTTTATAGACCATATTTAAGTGGAATTTGAACCTTCCCCAGTGTCTCAAGCAAGTGACAATTGACAACTCTCTGGGCATTCCGGAAACCAACCTCCAGCATAATGTGACTTGTTCCAACTCCTCAGCAGTCAGCGATTATAACAGTCAGGGGCTTATCAATAGCTTCCCCCTTGGAGTTAGTGACTCTGGAAGGCTAAGGTGTTTTGAAGAGGATTCTGTGGAGATAAGCTGGCATGGCACTGGCCCATGGGGCCAGGAGAATAAAAACTCTATCTTGAACAGCAATCAAAAATAACTCTTTTGCATCGGGAGGAAGAGCCATTGGAAATTCATGGTAGCATGGGAAAAAGGGCAGATGTCAACTTTCCTGAGGCTAAGTGGCTAAAAGTGGTACAGTTAACCACATAATCCCAGAGAAATCAGAGGGAAGCCATAACGTCATAGCTGGGGAGATTGTTCAGGATCCGTGAGCCTCATCTCTGATTCCATGTAAGGAGTCTGAGGCCCAATGAGAGTCAAGTCCTGCCTAAGGTCACACAGTAAATCAAGTATCTTGGGCTTCCATTCAGAAAACAGGCTGGGGGACCTGGGAGGTGAGAATCAGGTGCGTAAACAAAGGTAGACATGCAGAAATGGCCAACCAAAGGTGCGATTACAGAAGAGACCGATCTTGTCTTCCTCTGTCCCATTCCATGGCCATCAGAGGGGGTATTTCTTTCTTTCTTTTTTTTTTTTTTAATAATTTATTAATTTTGATTCATTATAAACAAATGGGGTACAACATGTTTCTCTGGTTGTACATGAAGTAGAGTCATACCATTTGTGTAATCATACATGTACATAGGGTAATGTGTTTGTCTCATTCTGTTATTTTTCCTTCCCCCCACCCTCCCACCCCTCTTTTTCCTCTATACAATCCATCCTTCCTCTATTCTTGCCTCCTTCCCACCCCCCATGATGTATCATCATCCGCTTATCAGCGAGATCATTTGTCCTCTGTTTTTTTTGAGATTGGCTTATCTCACTTAGCATAATATTCTCCAACTTCATCCATTTGCCTGCAAGTGCCATAATTTTATTCCTCTTTGTGGCTGAGTAATATTCCATTGTGTATATATACCACAGTTTCTTTATCCATTCATCAATTGAAGTGCATCTAGGTTGGTTCCACAATCCAGCTATTGTGAATTGAGCAGCTACGAACATTGATGTGGCTGCATCACTGCAGTATGCTGATTTTTTTAAGTCCTTTGGGTATAGGTCAAGGAGTGGGATAGCTGGGTCAAATGGTAGTCAGAGGGGTATTTCTAATATTAAATGGGGGTCTTCTCCGTTTAAAAGCTGAACAGGAACCAAACCCCTTGCAGTACACCCTGGGGGTTAAGATCACGAAACCTGGAGGCAGATAGTCCTGGACTTGAGTCTTGCCTTGGCCTCTTTTTAGCTGCATCCCCTTCCATAAGGGCCAGGATCTTTCAGATGCCCTCAACTGCTAACTGACCTGAGTGTAGCAACTACTCTCAGAGGTTTGAAAGAATTAGATGAGATAATACAAGTTGAAGGACTTAGCACGATGCTTGACTCAGTATTCACTGTGATTAACATTTTCACTAATTATTTGATAATTGGGGCTCAAGGCCCTCCAGGACTTGGCCCAAGGCTACAGGCCCAGTCTCTTTCCTTCCCCCTTCTCACATGCCTCAGCGCTAAATTCTGGGGTTTTTATTTTTTATTTTTTTTTCTGCCTTAAAAGCCTTTTTTTCTCTTGACCTTTAAGACTCAGCTTGGGTGTCTCCTTCCCTGGGAAATAAATTCTGATTGATATTATGAGCTGCTTCTGGAAAGAAAAAGGTCAGCCACCGATATTTGCACAGAGGTTAAGAGCAGGCATTAGAGTTTTCAACAGCCTGAGTCTGAGTCCCGATTCTGCCAGCTCCTCACTGTGCCAAGTGAAGACTCACTTCTCTAAGCCCTGGTCCCCTCGTGGGTATAACAGCAATGACCTCAGGACTTGGCGGAGGGTCGTGGGAGATGATCTCTGTAAAGGGCTTACTTAGCACAGGCTTAGGCACATGGTGAGTCCTGAATTACAGAACTTAGTAAGTTGCATTAAGGAACTCTTACTTTAATATGGGATAACTGGGCTCTTAAATACCTGACTGTATTCCATCATTTCTTCAGCCCCGCTTTACCCTGGGCGATGGCCTAAGCTACAGGTTCTATTTTATAAGCCTTAAGGTATAAAGAAATTCTGTGTCTCTGACCATCTGCCCACCATTCATCCATCTCTCAATTATCTGACCCTCCATTTACCTGCAACTCGCCCATCCACCGTGCACTGTACACCCAGGTACCCCCCATCTCTCCGTTCTTCTACCACCCGTTATCCACCCGCTCACCTGCCATTCATTCCCATCCTCATCTCTCCACCACCTCTCCGGTACATATCCTCTACCCAGCCTTCTCCACCAACATGGAGTGAGCACCTGCATGTGTTTCAGGACGAAGAGAAATTTAGAGATACGTCTGTGAAGGCAGTGGAATCATAGAAAGATCAGGAATGTTGGTATCTGGCCAACCTGGATTCTGGATCAAGCCAAATCCATGATCCTAACACCGCGTCACTGGGAGAATCTGGCAAGATACTTCTCACACCACAGGGGTCGTCAAGAGATTTTCTCACCCTGAACACGTCACCACGTGTAGAGTCACCAACAGAGCAGCGCCTGGGGCTCATTCCATGCTGACTCTCAGTCCTGGGTGAGCTGGTTCCCACCCTTGCCCTGGGGACACCACTCAACTGCCCCGAACGCGCTCTGTGTATCAGTGCCACCTTAAATATCTGTTCCAGGGGGAGTCCTTCTCAACCATTTGCATTGTTACTTTGCGTGTTCTTTCCTTTTGTTCCCTTTCCCTGACCTCCTGACCTCCTTGTGAGGTCCTCGAGAGCAGGGATGGTTTTCTTGGTCCTTGGTGTGTGCCTCCGTGTCTAACACTGTTCTTCTACAGAGAGTTCTCCCGATTTGCTGGCTGCCTTTGTCACCCCGATCCATCTGTGATAATAACAATCATAAAATAGCTGGTATTTATTGAGCACTTACTGTGTTCTTGCTGTTGCATTCGCAACTGCATCTGAGCTTTACCACAAAGTCAGGAGGTAGATACTTCTTCTTCTTTTTTTTTTTAACCCTAGTTTTACAGACAAGGGAACAGAGGCTTAACTTTGGAGAGTCACTGGCCCCAAATCACAAAACTGCTAATTGGCCGAGCCCAGAGTGAATACAGGCGGTCTGACGCCAGAGTGGAGCTCTTCTTAGTGACATGGTGCCACCCCCTCTGCTCTCAGAGAGATGGATAGGACTATATTTGTCCTACTTGCGTCAAAGGACCGTCTGAGTACAATAAAATGGAATAAATGAAGAGGGCTTTAAAAAAAATACAAAGAAGTTAGCAACTCAAAGGAAACGCTTTGTCCCGAAACCTTGGGGATTTCCAGCCGTTATTTAATGGTTCTGGTTCCCTGATGTCTCCCGAGGGCGAGCCGTTGATGAAAAGGTGGTGGTCATTAGGGGGAAATCGCCCTTCCTGCTGTTTGGGAGTGAGTCTTACCTCTCTGCCCTTGAGGAGACAGCAAGTTCAAGTCGGTGCCTCACTTGAGGGACTGACGGAGAAGTGAAAGGCTGCGCTCCTTTGGGGATGTTTTCCGGATTTGGACCTTCAGGATCCTCCGAGGCTAGAGCAGGGCTTTATCCACTCCTACATCCCTGGTTTGGGTGGATATTCTGGGTTTTACTGGCCAAGATCTCCCGGGGAAGACATTGTCAGAGACAATGTCATGGTTACTTTATCCTTAAAGTAACCATGACAGCCAGGAGGAGAGGGAACTTGTCTGGGGTGAGGGGCTGCCTCGGTGCTGGTGGAAAACCACACTGTATGGGGTCCACACAGAGAAGGGGCTCTGCTTCCCTGTAGGGGTAGGAAAAAGGGGTTCTAAACCACAGGTGGTCTGCGGTTAGGCATCCCAAGTCAGCAGAGCGAGTCCTCTTTCTGCTCCAACCAGTAGTAGACAGCACAGGTAGTGACTGGCTTATTTTGCACTCACTGAAAATTGCAGAGCTCATTATCTGGGTGAGGACTTGGCTGCCAAATCCAGAAAAACCGAAGACAATGGAATTATGCATTCTCTGCAGACAATGGTGCAGATGAGAATGACAGCTAACATTTGCTAGGTGGGGAGCTAGGATGTGCACGTTGCAGGCATTATCTCATTTAATTCAAAAGCCTCGTGAGGCATGCTCTATGATCATTCCCCTTCAACAGATGAGGACATGGCCCTTGGGAAAGTTGAGTCATCTGCCCAAGTGGCTCAGGTAGATCTCAGTCCAGAGGCCGACACCCATCCCACTCTGGCTTTTTAGTTTTAATAATTTCAAGCCTATGGAAGAGTTGGGAACTGAGTCTAATGAACACACATCCACCCTCCATCTAGATTCACCAGTTCTTAACATTTCGCCAAAATTGTGCCTCTTTCAGGAAATGAAATGTTCTACATGTTTTATATTTCAGTTTATATTCCATATGCAAATTTCTTTGTCTCCCAAATGTCTTTTTTTTTTTTTTAATGGTTCTGGGGATTGAACCTAGGGGTGCTTTATCACTGAGTCACATCCCCAGCCCTAGTTTGTATTTTATTTAGAGACAGGGTCTCACTGAGTTGCTTAGGGGCCTTGCTAAGTCACCGAGGCTGGCTTTGAACTCGAGATCCTCCTGCCTCAGCCTCCTGAGCCGCTGGGGTTACAGGAATGTGCCACCGCACCAATGTCCTTTTTCCACTAGTTTCTTCCCAATCTAGGATTCAATCCAGAACCATGCACTACATTAGACTGACTTAGCCCTAGTCTTCGATCCAGAACACTCCCTCAGCCTTTGCCCCCTACCCCAGAGCAGTGACTTTTTTCTCTTTAATGCAATATTTTTTTGAAGAGTCTTAAAGAATAGAATATCTCACCTGGATTTGTCTGATGGTTTCCTCCTGGATAGATTCAGGATGTGTTTTTTTCGTGTGTGAGTGTGAGGCATTGCTTCAGAAGTATTACTGGGTCCCTGTTAGTGAATCACCCAAGGAGACCTGGAATCAATTTGCCCCTCATGGGTGATGCCAAAGTAGAGGCCTGGGAGCAGCGGTCATGGGGTTTCTCATTGGAAAGGGTCCCTCCTCTGTAAATAAGGAATCCTGAGGGTGATATTTGGAGACTGGGTGAAATTTCTGTTCTTCATCCACGGAGGTGTACTGCACATAATGACTTCTGTGTGTACACATGGTGTGTCCACAGCACTTAATTAAATTTAAAAAGCAACAGTGGAAGAAACTGTGTGTGTAATTACAGCCTTCCCTCCTTTTAAGCTACTGTATGCGTTCATTAATATGCAGGAGAGGGGGGTTGTTTGGAAAGGGCGGATCTAACTGGGCTGTTTGTTTGGGAGAAGCCCCAGCTGTGTGTAGCATGGGGGGGGGGGGTGGGGGCCTTTCCTCATTGATTGCTCATTATCCAGAATGGAATCTTCCAGATGCCCGCCTGGTGGAGTCTAAGCTTGAGTCTCTTGGAGGAGAGAAGAATGAGTCCTAGGCCTTCAACCCAGAAAGATACCCTCTGATCTTCTGTGTAGATGAGGGATCTATGGCCTAAATGCTTCTTTTACCTTCAACAACCTGTTTCCTCAACTCTCTGTGGCCTAAGAGGCAAGGACACCACTGATTCTGGAGTTTTGGCGGATCCACAGCATAAGTTAGATGAATTTTCTGGTTCCACTGCCTGCTTAGGCTTCAGCTTTCAGATCTGTTACTGCTGGTCCATTTGCTGCATGGCATCAGCGTTTGTTGCTGTTGTCCTCTGTCCTATTCTTTTGTGGGGCCTCTGCTTTATTTCTTTAACTGTAATGAGAATTTGAAAGGGTACAGAGGCACCCACGTGCTTCGTTGGTTATACTTAACCCTAACTATGCTTTATATGGCTTTGATGTTTTTCGAAATGAGCCCCTATTTTGTTAAAACACTAAAATGCAATAAAAACATTTGCTATGTTTTTAAAGAAGCCACATTTAAGAGCCTTCTGATGGCAAGTGAGAGAAATTCACCTCCAGCTGGTTTAAATAAAGAAGGGAATTTATCGGCTCCCATAACTGAGCCGGCCAGGGGGAGCCTTAGGCCTCCATGGACTTCGCTTTGGGATCTCTCTCTCTATCTTCGAATCTCTCTTTTTCATCTTTTGTTTTCTGTTCCAGTTCTTCTCATTGCTCTCCATCTGCACATTTTTACACCTGCAAAATGGGGCTGTCAGGAAGAATGAGTGATGGAAAGATCTGAACATTAATGCACTCGGCAAACAGAGAAGGTTTCTGAAATCCTAACCGGTAATAAGCATAATTGCTCTTCAGAAATCTACCCAAAAGCCCCGCCTCCCAGCGCAGGCACACAATGAGACAGAGGAGAATTTTCAGCTCTGCATCAGGAGCCGCCTGAGCTGGGAGAATGGAAATGTGTCTGGGTGAAGAAGTCAGGCATCAGTGTTGCTGTGGGCTCATCTCTGCCTAAGTCCCAGGGAGCCGTGCTCCACTCCAGAGTTGTTCCAGGTCTTCTTGTTTTAAGGCTGCACGTTTGGGGGTACTGGAGGGACAGGTCTCGAGGTCACACCTGTTTTACATGTCTTGCGATGACATGGGTACATCTCTAGACTGAGCTCTCCGGCATTTACATGCCGAAGTGTCTCCCTGGTTGAAGGATGGGGATGTGGTCTGTTTGAGCGACAGGAAACAGCAGGAGAGAAGGTATAGGGGCGAGAAGGGGAGCTATAAGTCTAAGGCAGCTAGGTGGTTCTTGTTGCCAGGGCAGCAACCTTTAGAATTTTTTAGTTTGCATAAGCATGGGACCTCAGATAAACTATTTCATTTCCTTTAGTCCCAGTTTTCTTACCTACAGAGTGGGACAGCATTAGTCCGTTAACTTATTTAAAGATGTTAAAAGCCAGAGAGCATGGGCACAGTGATGCACACCTATAATCTCAGCTACTTGGGAGGCTGAGGCAGGAGGATCACAAGTTCAAGGCCAGTCTTAGCAACTTAATGAGACCCTGTCTCAAAATAAGAAATAAAAGATGGCTCAGTGGTAGAGCACCCCTAGGTTCAAAATCCTCAAAAATCAAAGAGAACATTTTTTTTTTCCCTGTGGTATATGTGGGAAAAATACTTTGGTAAGCCTGTAGAGGGAGAGAGACACATACCCAGCCCTGCTGAGGCACCGGAAGTGATTCTTAATGCTGCTGTACAATTAGGAAAAGGAGCGTATTCTTCTCCTGAGAGGAAGGGAGGGGGACAGCAAGAAACAATGCAATTGGTCAGAGAGTGTGATAGAGCAGCTTCAAGCTTGAGGCCAGCCTTGGAGAGACCCTGTTCCAAAAAATAAATAAATAAAAAGGGCTGGGGATGTAGGTCAGTGGTACAACAACCCTGGTTCAATCCTCATTATGGGGGACAGGAGAGTGCTCTTACAGGGACCAGTTCACTCTTACTGGTATTTTGCTTCTCTAACCAGGAAATGCAATTCATATGGAAGGAACCGAAATTCATTGAGCCTCTCTAGCAATAAGAGCAAGCGAATTACAACCGCAAAGTATCTTTTTGTCTGTTTGGCAAAGATTCTGTTTTCAAGGCATTACCATCTAGCATGGGTATGGATATGAGGGGAATCGGCAATCCTTAATCTTGTAGGTGGGAGAAGGAATTTTTGTAACTTTTCTTGAAGATAATTTGACCCAAAACATCAATCAATTCAAAGCATTAAAAACACGTATGTCGTTTGACTTAGCAATTCCATGTCCAGAGATAATTGTTAAGTAGATGTTTGTGAAGATTCAGTTGAAAGGCGTACTATGCAGACGATTGCAGGAAAAGATTAGAAATAGCCAGATAGTTGACAACAGGGATTTAATTAGATAAATAATGTTCTATCCATCCACTCAGTGGACTACAGAGCGATCATCTGTTGGAATGTGGTTGTTGGAAGTGTGTCATTGGTGTAAATAGGAAGTTAACAAAAAAAAGCAGGAAGCAAAACCAAGTATATGGGACGATTCCTGTAGGAAACGAGCTTTCCGTATTTCCAGGGTAATCTTGGGCAGGACATGAAATCAGAATATGTCCTGAGCTTGTGATTCAAACTGGGCCAGTGAGGGCCATCCTGGGGTTACGACACACCTCCCAGGAGAGAAGCAACTCTCTACCACGATAAGGACTAGGGACCATGCATGCCAAGAACCATCATGTCTCTTTGCCACCATGTGGGACAGCCTGCTTCAGATGAAGTGAACGGAGGAGAAGCAGAGCCCAAGAGGTGAAAAAGTTCACAGCACCATCTGGGAAACAAAATTCATTTCCCATCTACCTGTTCCTCCAGGTCAGGGATGGCCGTGGAATGACAGATGTCACTTGACTATTCTGCTCGCTGGGGCGGAGGGGCGGGTAGCAAAAATGAGTGAGTCACCTCTTAGGATCTTTGTGACGTCTGATACGCTAAATTACAGAATTCTCAGAAGCAGCTGTCTTGTCTAATAGGTGAAAAACAATTTCAACCTAATTGCAAATGTTGACAACTCTTTTGAATAACAATTCGGCAGCGTGGAGTGCGTGAGTTAGGACGCTTGTGTTTGAAAATACAAACACAAAGGCAACTCAAAGTGGCTTCATCAAGAAAGGGAATTTATTGAGTCACATAATTAAAAAGCTGAAACAAAGGTCCAGTGTCAGATGAGGCTTCACGCAGCAACAACGTGACTCTGATTAGTCTCCCTTTCTGTGCTTCTCTCCTCTGCCTCCTTGGGGGGAAGCGTGCTAATCCTCAGTAAGCAACAGGATCAACCCTCATGGCCATGGCATTGGCACCTACTGCACCAGGGCTATGTGCTTTCTGGACCCAGGCAGAAAAGTATGTTTTCTTAATAGAAAAATAAAACACTGCTGGGTGTATGTCCAAAGGAAATGAAATCAGTATGCCAAGGAGCTATCTGCCCTTCACGTTCATTGCTGTATTATCACAACCACCTAGATATGGACTCAACCCCGTGAGAATGGATGCAGGAGAGAGGTGGTAGGCACACACAGTGGGATATTATTTCACCTTAAAAAACAAGGAAATGAGTCCGATGCAGTGGCACACGCCTGTAATCCCAGCAGTTTGGGAGACTGAGGTAGGAGGATTGGGAGTTCAAAGTCAACCTCAGCAACTTAGCGAGGCCCTAAGCAACTCAGTGAGACCCTGTCTCTAAATAAAATATTAAGAAAAGACTTGCGATGTGGCTCAGTACCTGAGTTTAATCCCTGGAACAAAAAAACAAAAAAGAAAAACAAAAAAGAAAATCCTGTCATTTGCAACAAGATGGATAAAACTACAGGGTGTTAAGTGAAATAAGCCAGGAACAGAAGAAACACCACTCATGGCATTTTTTTTTTTTTTTTTTTTTGCGGTGCCGGGGATTTGAACCCAGGGTCCTATGCTCTCGAGGCAAGCACTCTACCAGCTGAGCTATATCCCCAGCCCAACTCATGGCATTTTTAAAAGTTGAAGTCAAAGTGGTTTCCAGAGGCTGGGGAAGAGGAGGCTGGTAGATGTTGGTCAAGGGATACACTTTTGGTTACACAAGAGCAATAAGTTCCTGAGATCTATTGTACAACACAGTGACTGCAGTTAACAATGTATTCCTGTATTTCTGTATTCCTGAAAATTTGCCAAACAGTACATTCTAAATGTTCTCAACACACACACACACACACACACACACACAAATAAGAGGCAACAAATGTGTTAAATAACTCAATTTAGTCACTCCCTATGGTTACCTGTATTTCGTAACATCATGTTGTACATGATAGATACATACAATTTTTACTTGTCAATTTAAAAAAGTTCTGAATCTGAGTGTGGTTGTCCTGATTGGCCAACATTTGATCATGTGATCATCCCTAAGCCGGTCATTCTGTGGATGCATACAGGGTGGGCAGTCGGGGTGTTGGGGTTGTTAAGATATCCCAGTTGGATTGAGCCAGGGATTTCCTCAGGGGCTTGAGAATTGGATCAATTCTGTCTACACTCTACTGGTGACACAGTCAGAATTTTGTTAGGAAGGAGGAAGGAAAAAGGGTGGAGTGAGACATTGAGGCACTCCTATAGCAAAAGAGAGAGAAGTCTTTATATCCTTGTCCCAGGAGTATTACTTCTGGGGAAATTTCCAAACACAAGGAAATGCATGTACACGGAGATGTTTATGGTTGATTATAAGATTAAAAATCTCAAGGCAGCCTTGATGTCAGATTCACTCACTTATTCCACAGTTTTTAAGCTCTTTTGTGAGATGGTAGATATTGAGCTTGAATCTGAAGAAACTCACAGGTAATAAGACATACTCAAGATTCGGAGGGGAGAGGACATCAGTGAATGTGCAATTTCACCAAGGCCACAAGTGTTAACGGTAGCCAAGCAGTGAGCTGGGGAGACGTAGAGGAGGTGCACTCAGCGTGGATTGCAGAATGACAGGAGAGAAGGCTTCCTGCAGGAAGATATCAGAGGCCAATGACTGTTCACCATGGAAGGGGAACTGGAAATGGCTAGGGGTGGGGAGGGGATTAAAGTTACCCAGGCCTGGGGCCCAGTCCTAGAGATTTGGAATCTGTTGGGCTGGTGGGGCCTGGGCCTAATTATAAGAATAAGTTGATAGAAATTGAGAAGTAGACAGAGAGTGAGACCCTCTTGACCATGGCTTAAGTGTCAAGAGGTGATTGTTGCTAGATGTGGGGGTACATACCTGTAATCTCAGCAGCTCCGGAGGCCGAGACTAGAGGATCACAAATTCAAAGCCAGCCTCAGCAACTTAGTAAGGTCCTAAGCAACTTTATGAGGCCCTGTCTCAAAAGAAAAAATGAAAAGGGCTGGGGATGTGGCTCAGTGGTTAAGTGCCCTTGGGTTTAATCTCCAGTACCAAAAAAAAAAAAAAAAAAAGGTACTTGCTCTATTATGGACACTGAGATAAGCAGAGGACAGAGGACTACATTCTGGTTCTGGAATGAATGTGACTGGCGCTGGGTGGGTGCCCAGTGTGCGTGTTCATCCTCTCTCCCTCCCCTGCTCCTTCCTGTGCAGTGCCCGCCACAGTCAGGTAGATTGGTGCCCAGTTACCATCCCAGACCTGAGGAACACCTCCCCGAGAGCCCAACCCTGCATTTTGTTTAAAGCTTTCTGTGATCAGACTGCCTGTCAAGCTGCTGAGGGGTTGCATTTGGAAGCTGGAAGGACGTGGGTTATCAGAGACTGTGTTACCAGTTGGCAGAGAGGACCAGGAAGAAGCCTACGGAAATCACAGAACTTGTTGGGGAGCTATGGAGTAGGAGATGCCAGGCTTTTTGAGGGCAACCAGGCAGGACACTGGCTCAACTGGGAAAGAGAGTTCAGCATCTTTGGGAGCCTGTATTCTTCAGGTTGTCCCAGGTGGCATGAGGAGGAGGGGAGAGAGGAGGCCCAGGGAGAGCACTGGCTGCGAGATCGGGCTTCCGTAAACCCACTCGGTTTAAAAGCACTTGGACTTAATCCCGGGGCATGAGGAGCCAAGCAGTAAATCTGATTAGGAAAGTGGCCCAATTGGATCTGTGCCCAGAAAGATCCTGTGGCTGAGGTGAGAACACTGTGGCTCACCTGCCCTCTGTCCTGGGGTATTGTCCTTTACAAGCAATAGTGTTCCTGGTGAGTGGTGTTACCTCTCTGAACATCAGTGTCTTCCTCTGTAAAATGGGGATGATATTCTTGGCCCCCTCCAGGTTGCTGGGACAAGACTCATGAACCAGGACAGTGTCATGCTTAAGAGGACTGACCATGGGGCTGGATTGTCTAGTTTTGATGCTGGCTGTGTTGTTTTGTCAGCTATCTGAGCTTAGGCAAGTTATCTGGCCTTTTTGTGCTCAGTGTTCCCATCTATAGAATGGAGAAACAATAGTTCCCACCTCATAAGATTATCGTGAGGCTTAATTTTAGTGAAGCACTTAGAACAGTGACTAGAGAAATATTTACTAAATAAGTAAGGGCACCTGGTAGTACCTGAAAGGGCACATGGGGGAACTGACTTGCTCCTAGTCACTGCAGATAAGTGGTATAAGAGGTAGATCTGAATTAAAGCCTTTCCTCTATACCATGTCTTTCAAGTTATAGTGATCACCTGATTACTAGTGTTAGCTAAGCCTTTATTTAATAAGGTACTCGATCCATGAACACCACACAATACTGCCTCTCCTTTATATAGGATACCTGGAAGGTACAATAATTAACAATCAGAGAAGAAATTTCCACTCATTTCTCCAGAATCTGCTTAGGGGATCATCACCCCAGAAGGAGTCAAGACTATCATCCCCATTTTACAGGAAAAGGTGCTAAATAAAGGTGACAATGACACCCTGGGGTGAACTTGTGACCCTTAGGATCTAGGTTTGTATTCTGAGTTCAAATCCTGGTTCTACCAATTTTGTAGGGGTGTGACCCTGGACAAGTCACTTAACCTCTTTGTGTCACCCCTTTCTTGTGTAGAAAGTGGGGGAGAAATAATGATCTCTCTCTTAGGGTCTTTGTGAGGATTAAATGACTTAATACACATAAGTGCTTTTTGTGCCTGTCATATTCTGAACACTGAAAAAATGTTAACTTTGAAGGTATGATAAGATGATGGCATTAATGATGACGGTGGTGATGATGGTGATGGTGATGATAGTGATGGTGATAATGGTGGTGATGAAGGTGGTGATGATGGTGATGGTGATGATGGTGATGGTGGTGATGGTGATGGTGGTGATGATGGTGGTGATGATGGTGATGGTGATGATGGTGGTGATGATGGTGATGAAGGTGGTGATGATGGTGATGATGGTGGTGATGATGGTGGTGGTGATGATGGTGGTGATGATGGTGATGGTGATGATGATGGTGATGAAGGTGGTGATGATGGTGATGATGGTGGTGATGATGGTGGTGATGATGGTGATGATGATGGTGATGAAGGTGGTGATGATGGTGATGATGGTGGTGATGATGGTGGTGGTGATGGTGATGATGATAATGGTGATGGTGATAATGTTAGTGATGAAGGTGATGATGATGGTGATGGTGATAATGGTGGTGATGAAGGAGGTGATAATGGTGGTGATGATGATGGTGATGGTGGTGAGTCTTGAGTGTCTACTCAGTGCCATTGTCTTAGTCTAAACTCACAAAACTCTAAAAGGTAATCACAATATACTATATTAACTCTATGTCTCTATCCCCGTCTTCCTCAGAATAAGAACTTGGGCCCAGGACCTTCCGTAACTTGTCAAGGTCACACAGAAACTACTTTACGAAACTGGAACTTGAATCTCCATCTATTTGATTTCAGAGTCTAAATCCTTAACCACCCACTATCCTTCCTCCTGCCAGTCAGCTGCTCCATCAGACTTTGAGTAACATGGAGGCGAAAACCACGTCTTATTAATTTCCATACCCTCCACCACCCCACTCCCACTCCCAAGCACTTGTCCCCAAGCAGGCATCGGGAAGTGTTTGCTGAATGAATCGTTGATCTTTCCTCCCACTCCTGGCACCACTGATCCTTCGGAGGCCTCCTTCTCCACAGCCTTGAACCAACCTTTACGGAACACAAAAGGAGGAGGTGACGAAAAATCTCTTTCTCTCCAAGGATACAATTAATCAGAACACTTCAGTTACGCACATACCTCTGCCTGTATAAATACATATATTCGTATTTATATAAATAGTAGCACTCACAAAGGTTGCTAGCGCAGTGATGCAGTTGAATGGGGACTGACAGCGTGATTCATGGCTCAGGTCAAATTTAACTCTAACCTGTTTGTGCAAGGCAGATCTACTTCAAGAGCGCTTTCTGCTGCATAATTGCTATGGGCCCACCTTCTCCCCAGGTACAGGATATTTCCACATCAGCCTACAGTCTCCTGCTGCTGTGTACCCAAGTCAGATCTGGAGTCTCTTGGCTACTTTCCCAGAAGTGTGGGCCCAGGTAAGAGCTAACCAGGCAGAATTCGTTAGAACAGGAAGTAGTGATCAGGAACTGTAGCAGTAGACAGCCTGCCAAAAAACTTGGGAATATGAGATGGAGAATGCTTTGGGATAGGTGATCTTCAGAAAATCTTTTATCTCTCCATCTACCCATCCCTCCACTCATCCATGTATCCATTCACTCACTCATCCCTTCATCCTTTTTTCAATCCATCCATTCATCTTTCTGCCTATACATAGCATCTATTGATCTATAACATCCATCCATCCATCCATCCATCCATCCATGTGTTCAGTTATCCATCCATCAGTTCCTCCATCCACTTTTCCTTCCATGATATTCACCTATCCATCACATTCACACCTCCACCCATTCAGACATGCATAAACTATGTTCTGAGGATCTACTGTGTGCCAGCAGTATGCTAGACACTGGAGATACAGGAATAATCAGACATAGCTCTTGTCTTTATGGAGCTTATATTCTTAGGCATGAGCTCACATCTGAAACAGATAACTGGGCTGTGTCAAAATACCTAATCAAATAAACCTAAAAGGAGGAAATATTTGTTTTGGCTTACAGTTTCCAAGGTTTCAGTTTACGGTTGGTCCAGTCACTTTTTGATCTTTGGTGAGGCAATACATCATGGCATCAGGAGTCTGTGCTCATCTCATGGAAGTCAGGAAGGAGACAGAGAAGAGAAGGAGGAGGAGGAGGACGAGGAGGAGGAAGAGGAGGAGGAGGAGGAGGAGGAGAGATGGGGTTCCAATATCCCCTGCAATTGCACACCTCCAATAACCTAACTTCCTCCCATTAGGCCCCACCTCCTAAAGGTTCCACCACCTCCCTATAGTGCCACAGACTGGGGACCAAGCCCTCAATACATGGCCTTTGGGGCACATTTAAGATCCAAATCATAACTCATGCCAATAACTCTTTAATCATGGGCTCCAAGAAGTACTATAGAAAAGTTAGGTGATGTTAGGAGATCCCTTGCCAGGGGAGCTTGTTCTAGTCTTGGAATCAAGGAAGGCTTCTGGAAGCTGATGGATGTAAAGGAGCCATCATCCATCTAGAAACCAGATGGAGATTTCAGGGTAGAGAGAAGAGCCGGAGGGTAATTTTGAGATTGAGATCTTGGCACGGGCATTGAGCACAGTGACCTGAGAGCAAGCAGGAAGGAGGGTGACAGGTGACTGGGCCAGGGAGACACTGGGTGCTGGAACACCCATAGCTTGGGAGACTGTGGGAGGAGTTGGGAGTTGGTATCTGGAAATGTTCCAACTTCCCTGTGGGTGCTTTTTTTTTTTTTTTTCTGAAGAAGTGGAATCTTCAGGGCTTTAATAAGGTGATAAATCATGGTGGAGAAACACAGGGCTATGCTGGCCTCTTTGCTCTCCTGTTCTAAGACCTATGGGTAATCAAGGCAAGCCATTTCTCTGAACCTCAGAGTTTTCACCCATAAAACAATGGTAATTCTTCCTTCTTTGGGTCCTTTGTTCGACTAACATTTATGGAGTATGGACTATGTCTCAGGTGCTATTCTGGACATTGGTGCTATGCCAATAACTGAAACAGACTGAATTCACTGAATTGTTATAGGGTCCGAATGAGATAATGTATATAAAACATTCAACCTCGTGCCTGGTCCATTAAAAGTGCTTATTAGATGGTGACTATCTTAATTATTATTTAAAAAATTAATCTAGCATCACTTTCCATGTTGCTCAGTATACTGGGAGCCCCAAGGAAATAACAGGTTGCATTTTCCCTCCAATCTTAGTATCCTTATTTACTTACTCCACCAACCCAGGAAACTGAGCCATGTCCTTTGTTCATCTCTCTTGCATTCAAGAGCCAACATGTCATCCAGTTCTACCCTTCTTATCGTCTAAATATCTCAGGTGTACTTACTTATATCCACTGATATGATTTGGGGCTCTTAATCTCATACCCACCTGGCAGACATTGTTAATCGCTTATGGGAATCATATATTCCCTCCTCCTTGCTTACTGAAAGAATTCTGATTTTGCTTGTGTCTGCAACACATGTGATCTCAGGTTAAACACTTATTTCCCAACCTCTTCTGCACTTATGAATGATAGCTCTGATGAAGGAAATACAAAATCTCCTGGAGGTTTTGTTAAAAAAGATGTAACCAGCAGGTTGTGGCTCAGTGGTAGAGCGCTTGCCTAGCATGCGCGAGGCATTGGGTTTCATCCTTAGCACTACATAAAAATAAATAATAAATAAAATAAAGTTTAAAAATTAAAAAGAAAAAGATGTAACCCCTTCTACCTGACCTGAAGTTTTCTTTCTTTGAACATGAATGTGATGTCTCAAGCTCTGGCAGCCCTTTTGGGACCATGAAGTGATAGCAGGCAGATGAATGCCAATTGATGGGGAAAAAAATAAATAAAATCAAAAAAAGTTCTGGATAATGAATGAATGGCCTGGAGAACTATCTGACAGCATCACTAATTGCTGACCTCTGAAGTTCTTGTGATTAAATCTCTATTTTGGTGGGGGACGGTACTATGGATTGAATCCAGGGCTCTCCACCACTGAGCTACATGCTAGCCCTTCTTTTGAAATTTATTTTAAGATAGGATATTGCTAAGTTGCCCAGGCAGGCCTTGAACTTGCAATCCTCCTGCCTCAGCCTCCCAAGTTGTTGGGATTATAGGTGTATGCCACTGTGCTCAGCTGAACTCTTTCTCTGTGTAAGCCATCATTAGTCAGGGTTTCTGTCATGCAGAGTATATGATTCCCAAATGGTCTACCTGCATTTTTACAAATCTTCCAATTTGTCTTCTTCAAGTGGGTCCTGTAATGCTTTTCTTCTATAAGCAGCTACAGGAATCATTTTTTATTTTTATTAAAAAAAATTTTTTTTTAGATGCAGATGGACACAATACCTTTATTTATTTTTATGTGGAGCTGAGGATCGAATCCAGGTCCTCACGCCTGCCAGTCAAGTGCTCTACCACTGAGCCACAACCCCAGCCCCAGTCACAGGAATCTTTGAAACATGCAAATATGATAAAATGTTTTCAAAGGTTTTCCATCACCTATAATAGTCTCTGGACATGATGTTATTTTCTGGCTCCTGGAAAATTTATGTATTCTTCCTACTAAAATGTATTCTTCAGTGATACCGGCATTTTTGTGTTTCTCAAAGCATGCCATCTCACACTTTCAATCTCTGCATCCGCTCGAAACACCCTTTCTTTTGTAATAGATACAGATGGCTTCCCCAGATTTCTCTTTTCTGCCAAATGTACTTTAGATTTTAGATAGTTAGAAATGACCCCTGGTTCGTACTTACCCGTGGACTCTGGGTGAGGCTGATTATACCCTTGGTTCCAGGTTTAATCCCCAGTATTCCATCTTGTTGGCCACAGATACTGGTTGAGACGTGGGCACAGGACCTGGTATGCACCTGGGGATATTTGCTGAGGGTTTTGGGAAAGATGCATCCTCATACTTCTTAGGGGATTATGAGTGAGGGGTGGAGATGTACCCTATGTCTGGAGCCACTGACGACTCCAGGCGGGGAAGGTCGGTGGCCCAGGAGTACCAAATCCAGGAAGGAAGCAGAACTCAGAGGCCCGTGCTGTTCCTGAGCTGAGTCCACAGCTGAAGCCAAGCAGACATCCCAACTTTTCAGTTTCGCGAGCTGATAAATGCCCTTTCTGTTGAAGTCTGCTTAGATAGAATTTTTAAGCCTCTGAGGGAAAAAAAATTAATCTAATCAAAAGCTGCAGTTCCTCTGGCAAATGCCTATTGTCCTTAGCCTTAGCTCAAATCTCCTGCCCTTCAGGGAAAACCTCCCTGATGTCTCAGTAGATTAAAGTTCTTTTCTTTCTAGAAATGACTTGATCTTGAGCCACATCCAGTATTGTAATTACAGATTGCCTGCATTCCCAAATGGGCTAGAGAACCTGGGATCAGGCCTGCATCTCAAACTTCTGTGTGCCCAGGGTCACTCCTGAAATGTAGCCAGTTTTGAAAGTAATCATCATGCTGGGCGTGGTGGCCCCCACCTGTAATCCCAGCAGCTCAGGAGGCTGAGGCAGGAGGATCGTGAGTTCAAAGCCAGCCTCAGCAATAGTCAGGTGCTAAGCAACTCGGTGAGACCGTCTCTAAAACAATTACATAATAGGGTTGGGGATGTGGCTCAGTGGTCGAGTGCCCCTGAGTTCAATCCCTGGTGCAAAAGGAAGTAATAATCAAATGCATGGATGAGATGATGAATGCTGACTTAGAGTTTTCTAAGAATATCTTGGCACCTTGATCAGTGTTTTTCTTTCTTTCTTTCTTTCTTTCTTTCTTTCTTTCTTTCTTTCTTTCTTTCTTTCTTTCTTTCTTTCTTTCTTTCTTTCTTTCTTTCTTTCTTTCTTTCTTTCTTTCTTTCTCTTTTCCTGATCAACATTCAATTCACGGGATGCTGGTTGTTGCAATGTTATTTTTAAAAAAATTATTAAATGTGGATTTGTCTGGAATTTAAAGAAAAAACAAAAAGAAACTAAGTGAAATTGAAGTAATTGCTGATTCTCAAGCAATTTTCCTTCACTCAAGAGTTGATGTTCCCTAACAGATCACTCTGAAGAGTTTACTAAGAAAATAATATAACAATTAAATGCCATCAGGGACCCTGGATTTGACTCTGGGCTGGGAAAAGGACATCAGTAGTAAAATTGCAATAGTTTTGTAAGGTCTGTAGTTTAGCTCATAGTATTGGATCAATGTTGATTTCTTGCTTTTGATCATGTACTGTAGTCCTGCCAAAAAAAAAAAAAAAAAAAGGAACACTAGGGGAAATGACAAAGGGCACACTAATCCTTTTCCTGTATTTTCAACCTTTCTGCAATTCTTAAATTATTCCAAAATAAACATGTATGATTACACGAATGGTATGAATCTACATCATGTACAACCATACAAATGAAATGATGGACCCCATTTGTGTACAATGAATCAAAAGGCAGTCTGTAAAAAATAAAATAAATAAATAATTGGAAAAAAGGGGGGTTTTAAAAGATCACTTTAAAGTTAGGAAGAATTATAAAATGCAAGAGATTGGAGTCTTTTTTTTTTTTTTTTTGCAGTGCCGGGGATTGAACCCAGGGCCTTGTGCATGTGAGGCATGCACTCTACCAACTGAGCTATAGCCCCAGCCCTGGAGTCATTTTTAATCACCTTTTTATTCTGGAGGGTACAGAATCACTCCCAGTTATGAAACACAGTGACATTTTCTTTCTTTCCATGATGACCTCCTTCATTCATAGTTGTTCCCTAACTAGCCAGTTTCTCTCAATTATTTTTATATTGTCAAAATTCAGAAACTTTACTTCCTTTTTGGCAGCCACAAGTATTATTGTAGCTGTTTGATCTTAATTATGTATTTTAATATCGTGTCCACACTAGTCCTTGTGTTTCTCAAAGTCTTTATTTTATCTCTCTATTGACTTGACATGTCTCTGTTGCCCTCATTCACAAACGAAAACTTGGCTGGTTACAGTTTCTGAGCTTTTGGTTTAGAACTTTGTTACATCGCTCTAATATTTTCTTGCATCATAGTTTCAAAAAATGTACACAGAACGGGTTGACTACATTGTTTTACATATTTGAATACGTGCAATACTCATATAATCACAACTGGAAGCAGAAAACAAAACAGTGTCATCATCCCCTAAAATTTGTAGACAAGTCCTCCCAAGCCCTAGACCCTGGCAACCATGAATCTCTTCTCTGTCCCTATAGTCCAACTAGATGTCAAATCCACAGAATTACAATATGTCACCTTGAGACACTGACATCTGTCACTCAGCATGAATCTCTGAAAAACATCCATGTTGTGGGTGTATCTGCAACTCGTCTTTTTTATTGCTTAGCAGTATTATGTTGCCTTGGCGGCCCACAACTTGTTTAGCGATTATTGGAGGACAGAGTGGCTGTACATTTTCCTCCCAGCACTGATGTTTGAGAGTCCTGCTGCTCTAAATCACCTTAATCAACACTAGATATTAGATTATTTTTCCTCTAAATTTTAACCATTCCAATAAGTGTGTAGTGGTGTCTCATTGTGGTTTTAATTTCCATTTCCATCAGGGCTAATGATGCTGAGTATCTTTTCATGGTTTTATTTGCCACAGATATATCTTTGGTAAAGTGGCCATTACAATGCTCTTGTCCTATTATTGTTGAATTTGAATAATTTTTGTATATTCTGAATATAAGTCCTTTGCATAATATGTGATTTGCAAATATGTCCTCCTTATGTGTACCTTGATTTCTCACTCTCTTAGCAAAGAAAATGTTTTAAATTTTGATGGCATTCAATTTGTTAAATGTTTTTAATGATAAGGCTTTTGGTGTTGTGAACTTTTGCCTAAACAGAAGTCATGAGAATTCCTCCTATGTTTTAAAAGTTTCCTGTTTTGCATGCTATCTGTGGTCGTAAGATGTAAGTTGATTTTTTGTTTTATTTACTTACATATGTGTTGTTTGCTGCATAGGGATGTCCAATTGTTCCAACACCACTTATTGAAAACACTCTCTTTTCTCCTTTGAGTTGTTTTTGCAACTTTGCTGAAAACAACTGATCATATTTATGTGGGTCCATTTCTGTGCACTCTATTTTGTTCCATTGATCCATTTGTCCATCTCTATCTTTTTTACTGCCTCTCTGTCCTCATTACTGTAGCTTGATAGTGAAAGTCAAAACCGAGTACTGTGAACCTGGCAACTTTGTTCTCTTCATGAAAATTGTTTTGGTTCTTCTGATTCCTTTGCCTATTCATGCAAATTTTAGGAACAACTTGTCTATGCCTACAGCAAAATTCCTACAGTGATTATGATTAGAACTACAGTAGTTGAAGGAGAATTGATATCTGAACTGTGTTGTCTTTCAATCTATGAGCATGGTAAGTCTTTCTCTTTATTTAAATCTCCTTTATCAGGGTTTTGTGGTTTTTCACAGAATTCGTATATTCTGTATGTGTTGTTAGTTTTCTATCTATTTTGCTCTTTTAATATTAATTGCAGGTGGTACTGTTAAAACATCCAGTTTCTAGTTGGGTATGGCGGCGCACACTTGGGAGGCTGAGGCAGGAGAATCGTGAGTTCAAAGCCAGCCTCAGCAACTTAGTAAGGCCCTAAGCAACTCAGTGAGACCCTTTCTCTAAATAAAATACAAAATAGGACTGAGGATGTGGCTCAGTGTTTGAGTGCCCCTGAATTCAATCCTTGGTAACCCCCCCCCCAAAAAAAAAAAACATTCAGTTTCTAATTGTTTGTTGATAGTATATAGAAATAGGATGAATCTTTACACAGTGGCTTTGTGTTCTGTAGCCTTACCAATCAGTTCCAGAAGCTTCTCCTTTTTGTAAGTTCCTGGCATTTCCTGTATAGATGATTGTATTATCTGTGAATAGTGACAATTTTCTTTTTCCCTTGATAATCTGAATGTCTGTTATATCTTCGGTTTGCATTATTAAGTGGCTGAGATGTATAGTACAATGGTTCAAGGGGTGTGCTGGGGATGACCTTGTTCCCAGTCTTAGAGGAACAGCTTCTGTCTTGCACGGTTAAGCATTATGTTAGCTGTACTGTGAGGAGCTTGTAGACAGGCCTTATCAGGTTAAAGAAGTTCCCTTCTAATCCCAGTTTGCTGGTAGCCTTTTTTAAAAAAGAAATCATGACCAGATATTGAGTGTACTTAAGTACTTTTTCTGCATCAGTTAATAAGATCATTTGGGTTTTCTGTTACTGTGTTCATATTGTGGATGATATTGATTTTTAAATGCTGAACCAGCATTATGCTCCCAAGACATACTCGACTTGGTCAAGACCTATTTCATGTTTATGTGTGTGGTTTGTTTATACATACATTTATGATTTGCTAATATTTTGTTGAAACCCTATATATGGGTCTGTAGTTATATTATTCAAAATGTTTTAAACTACTGATTTGATTTTTTTTAGTAGGTTTTAAGACTATTTGGGTCACTTTTTCATTCTTGAGTGAGTTTTGGTAGTTGGTGGCCATCAAGAAATTGATTCAACCAAGTCATTGAATTTAGGTCATAGACTTGTTCTTGATGTTTACTTAATATCCATTATGTTTGAGCAGTTTATAGTGATAGTCCTTATTTCACTCTGGATATTAGAAATTTGTTGTCTTCTACTTTTCTTTCTTAGTCTGACTAGAGATTTATCCATCATATTGATCTTTTCACGGAAGTAGCTTTCGGCTTGATTGATTTTTTCTATTATCTTTCTGTTTTCAATTTCATTGATTCCTGGCCTTATCTTTATTATTTCCTTCCTTCTGATTGCCTTGAGTTTATTTTCAGTTTCTGAGGTTGTTGACTTGACATCTTTTTTCTTTCCAAATGTAAGTATTTAATGATATAGATTTTTCTTCTACATACTGCTTTAGCTGTTCCTACAAATTTTGAGATCTATCTTCGCTTCCCTTCAATTTAAAATTTTCTAATTTCCTTGGAGACTTGTACTTTAACCTATAGTTGATATAGAGGTTTTTTTTTTTTCAACTTCTAAGTATTAGAGGAATTTTTCAGATAACTTTTTATGATTAATTTCTAATTTAGGTCCATTATGCTTAAAGCCATTCTTAGGATGATTTAAATCTTCTAAATTCATTAGAATTCATTTTTTGCCACTATTTTTAGATTTTGGTGAATGTTCCTTGAAAATTTGAAAAGAATGTGCTCTTGGATGTTCTTGGATTTACTCTGCAAATATGAGGACTGGCTTCTTGGGATGATATCGTTCAGTTCTTCTCTGCCCTGGCTGATTCTCTGCAGACCTGTCCTGTCCGTTTTGAGAGCGGTGTTCACATCTCCGACTGTAATAGTGAATTTGTTCATCTCTTCCTCAGTTCTAGAAGTTCTTGCCGTGTGCATTCTGAAGCTCTGTTGTGAGATGGATGCGTTTAAGAACATTCTGTCTTCTCTGTGAGCTGGAGCTGCGCCCTCGTGATCCCCGCCGACTTTCTTCCTTCTGAAGTGCACTTTGTCTAGTATCATTGAAGCCACTCCAGTTCTTTTTATTACTGTTTATGCGGTATATTATTACCATCCTTTTACTTTTAACCACCTACCTCATTGTATTTTAAATGGGGTTTTTGTAGATTGATTTACACTTGAGCCAGGTTTAACTTTTTTTGTCCAAATCCGACAATCTCGGTGTTTTCACTGATCTGTTAAGAGTATGTTCAGTCTTGCATTTGATTGACAGTGCAGGAGGTTTGTTTACCCTTGTGTCACCACAAACAGGCGAATAATGTGTTGTGCGACAACATTACCACAGCTATGATTTCACGGACAAGAGGAATTTTTCAAATCAGTCCTAATTTTATGGGACCACCATTGGATTTGCTGTCTTGTTATGGACTAAAACGTTATATGGCCCATGGTTGTAATTATTGACAATTTTGAATTTAGATCTAACATATTATTTATTTTAACTTCTGGTTTTTTTTTTTTTTGCCATGTTTTCCTGACTTCTTTTGGTTTATTTTAATAACTTTCTGTATTCTATTTTAAATCTTCCAATTTTATTTAATTTTTTTGCATATAGTTTTTAGTGGTTTCTATGGAGATTGAATACATATTCTTGCATTTATGGGTCAGTAAAATCAATAATTTGTCACTTCCTGTCTTACATATACCTCAGCACTAGACAGGCCCTGTTGCCTTTCTTAACACTATATTAGTCACACATATTGTATTTATACATGTTGAAAGATCAATCAGGCAATCTTACAATTTCTGCTTTCAAATGCCATATATTCTAAGGGAAGTCAAGAAGAGAAAGGCAGTTTGTCACCCAGATATTTATCATTATTGTTGCTCTTCATGTTCTGAGTCTCATTCTGGTAGCATTTCCCTTCCTTCTTGTGTAGTTTGAATCTCGAATGTTCCCCAGAGGCCCATGTGTTGAAGAGTGGGTCCCCAGCCTGTGGCACTGCTGGGAGGTGAGGCAACCTTTAGGAGGTGAGGTCTAATGGAAGGAAGTGAGGTCATGCCCTCAAAGGAGATATCAGGACATGGCTCCTCCTCTTCCTCTTTTCTTTTTTTTTTTTTTTATTGTTTTACTTTGCAACCTGGTCACCACAGATGAATAGAATAGGCCTCCCTGATCTTGTGCTCCCACTATGATGTACTGTGCTGACACAGGCCCAAAGCAACAGGTCAAATGACCAGAGACTGAAAACTCTGATACTGTGAGCCAAAATAAATCTTTCCTCTTTTTAAGTTGATTATCTCAGTATTTTGTCACAATAACAGAAGTCTGACCAACACACTTCTGAAGAACTTTTAAAACTATTTCTTTTATAATAGGTATTTTGGTGACAAAAATCTTAATTTTCTCTCATCGAAGACTGTCTTCACTCCTGAGTTTTTTTTTTCTAGGTATGATTCTAGGTTGACAATTCTATATGTTTTTAAAAATAATTGTTCTATTGCCTCTTGTTCTCCATGATTCCTAATGAGAAATCTGCAATCATCAAAATAATTGTTTCTCTGTATGTCATGCTTTGTTTTTCTTTACTTTGAAGATTTTAAAATTTACTTTAGATTTTCACAATTTTGATTATAATATGCATAGGCACAGACTTCTTAATTTGTTCCATTTGTAATTTACTTATTTTCTTAAATTTGTAAGCCTGTGCCTTAAAGTAAATGTGTACATTTTACAGCCATTATTTCTTCAAACACTTCTTTTTCCTGCACCACACTTTCCGTTTCCCTTTGGTACTCCAGTGACATGAATGTAGACCTTTTGGATTGCCATATGGGTCGCCAAGGCTCTGTTTATTTATTTATTTTTTCAGTCTTTTTTTCTTTGATTTTCAGACTGGATAATTTTTCTTGATCTATTTTCAAGTTCACTGACTTTCCTCTGCTACCTCCACTGTACTATAAAGTCCATCAAGTGAATTTTAAAATTTTGATTATTGTATTTTTTTCTACTATGGAATTTCATTTTTTTTTTGGTAGCTTCTATTTCTTTAAAAATAAAATTTAAAAATTTCAACTTTTCATAATTTCAAGAGAGTTTGTGTTTACTTCTTGGAGTATAGTTGTAATATGTGTTGTAAATTTTTTATCTAATAATTTCATTTGAATCCTCCTGCCATTGGTATCTGCTAATTGTATTGTCAAGTGAAAACTGACTAATTTTTTTCTATATGTGGAGCACTTTTGGATTTCATCCTGGTCAATGGTATATCATGGTGTAAACTCCGAATCTCACATTTGTTTAAATCCTATGTATAATACTAATTGTTTTTTAGGCAGGCAAATTTCTCAGTTGGTTTCTGGCTGCAAGTTCTGATTCACCTTCTTTGACCTGTGTTTCAATGTTAGTTTCTTTTTCAAAGCATTTGCAGCTCTGGTCAGATCTCTCCTTGGCCAGTCTGGGATCTTGGTGGTAGTTCTCAAGGTCTTTGATATGTATTTAAGATCAGATCCATATATGCTTTTTTCCTGGAATAAGCACAGGAATACATAGACTATTTTATTAGATCCCTTTCTCTATCTGCTTCCTCATCTTGATGTAACCAACATACTGGCTCTTAACACCCCTCTTCCTGATCCTCTAATTAGAAAGCCCATTTTGTTTGGACCACAATTGCCCTGGTCAAAGTAAAGAATTCCTTTCCTTAGGATTTTAGGTGGTGCCTGGTTGTTGTTGTTTTTGCTACCCTAGCTGTTGCACAGTCATTGCCCAGACATTATGGGATTGCAGCTTTTGTGGAGAACTTGCCAAGGAAATAAGGTAGGGGTTAGAAAGAAAGAAAAATCAATTGATTAAATAAATAACAACAACAACAAAACCTAGGGAATCTCACCCACTCTTTCCATGCTATAAAGAGTCTCCTTTCCATTATTAGACCAGGAAGAGATCGTTTCTCTTGGTGCTTTTTGTGCTCATGCCAGATTATATGGAAGGAAAAATGCCTGCCATACTTAGATGATTTGCACTTGGTATTCTGATTTCCTTCCCCAATCAAGCTTCTACCATTTACTTTTGAGTCACAAAATAGTTACTCCATGCATTCTGCTCAAGTTGTACTTTCATTCACTGGGAGAGGCTGCTTATTCCCTCTTACCTGGAACTTGAAACCAGTCATATTTTAATAACTAGTGGATACTGTACTGGAGACAGTGAGTCTGGTTAGAAGACTGTTCTAGAATCAAGAATCAAGGAAGAAATGATGGCGTCCTGTCCTAGGAAAATGAAGAAGAGTGTATAACTTAAAGAGATATAGTTAGTATGGAATTAAGAGGATATGGTGATTGATTGAATCAGTGAGAGGATGAAGGAAAGGAAAGTGTTAAACATTAACACTGAAGTATCTGGATCAGGTACCTGGATATATGATGATGTCAATTGCTACCAGGGTGAATATAGATAGGGCAGGTCGAGGGGAAATAAATGAGATTTGGAACATGTAGAGCTTGAGATACTTGAAAAATTTTCAAGTGGAAATGTCCAGAGGCAGCTTACCACATGAGTCTGAAGTTAAGGAGGAGTCCTACGTTTAAGGTTAGATTTGGAAATCATCAGTTGTGGTTAGCCACTGTTGCTTTTGCATTCAGTGTTAGCCTTTGGCAACTCATCCCTAACTCTTGGTCACATTGAGAGGGACCAACCCACAGTCAACCTCTATGAGTGGGCTTTGAGTGAACTGAACTAATTTTTATATCCCAGTCCTCCTGGTCACAGGGTTTAGTTTAGGGTTAGACTTGTGACTGAATTTGGCAATGAGAACAAAGTCCAGTACTTCTTTCTCATGATCTTGGAGAAGCATGCTCTGTTTCTAATTGGAGTTGATCTGATTTGGAGGTAAGGTCTGAGGATGCTGCTGCCATCTTTGTTTCCTGAAGGAAAAAGCCATCTGAAAATACATCAGCAGGAGAGGAAGCAGAGCTGAGGGATGCTGGAATGAGCAAGTCTTCAGGGTAGGAGTTGAGCCTCTGCAAGAATGCTCCATCTCTGAACTCTTTAGTTGTCTGAGACAGTACTTTACATTTTTCCTAATCTAAAGTAAATCAGATTCACTATCTTTCTAATGAAAAAATTCTAATTGATATATGAGCATCTAGTAGGTATGGAAGCCATAGTGGTGAAAAAGACCGTAAAATAAGAATGTGTCAAGAGAGAGAAGAAAGGAGTATATTTTAAGGGCTAGATAGAGGAAGGAGGAGTCCATGAAGAAGTATAAGAGAATCAGAAAGACAGAAAGTGTTCTTTGAAGCCCCCAAAAGGGAAGTCAAGAATTAGAGAGTAATTAACAGTGTAAAATACTTATGGGTGATCAGTCAAGATAAAAGCTGAGAAGGGCCCTTTGAATCAATCAACAAGGAGGTTCTTGAGAAAATAGTTTTGGTTACCAAGCTAGAAGTGTCCTTCAAAATCATTACTCTATGCCCTCTTCTGCAGATGAGGAAATTGAGGCAATAAGATAGATTATTTTGGGGTTTGTGTTTTTGTTTGTTATTTAGATGGCAGATAAAGGATTACAATAAGTAAAGACCAGGGCCCTAAGGGTACTTCAAGATCAACTGATCCTATTCCTTACCCAGTACTTGAGTTTTTTTCTATGACATCTCTCCAAAGCCTGTGCTTAAATGCATCTACTGAGAGAGAACTTGTTGGTTCCTAGGGCCAATGAGAACCCCTGTATTTGTCTTCTTACATCATATTCTATTTATACCACAGAGAAGACCCAGTTCAGGAAATTGTGTGCATCCCAAGATGATCCTTGAGAAAGCTGATTGGATTTGGGGAACTGAGAAGACTTAAGTCAGATTTTGAGTTTGAAGGAGGTTCTTGGCCAAAACAGAACCATCTCCTCATGACTCCATTAGCCCACTCAATGATGCCAAGCACTTAGGGGAATTTCTAGACCAGCATGTTCCAGGACCAGGACAATACTTCATGCATTCACATTAGATCATAGGAGAGAGAGATCCAAGATGGCGGACTAGAGGGAGGCTGTGTTCCTTGCTCGTTGTTGAAAACTCCGGTTTCAAGCAGAGGATATCTATTTCTTGATGCTCATTGTCAGGTGCCTATCATCCGCCATTTGCCTGCCTCTTGCCTATCCATGGCCTGCCTTTCACCTATCCATCATCCATCACCTGAGGTTCACCTCCCAATCATTCCACAGCAGTCAGCAAACTGACCGCAGACCACCAGTGGAGTGCCAGCTGCCTGCTGTTGGCTGGAAGTTCACTGTCACCGTACCTGCAGGTTTGGTTACACGTAGCTGCCGCCATTTTGAGACAACAGCCAGGCCCTGAAGGACTCCTGGTAGGACTGACTGAGCCCCATCTTCAGGATCCCTCAGACCTACTGATCACTCCCTGCCTCTGGGGCCCTCACACAGACTGACTGCGCCCTATCACCAGGACCCCCCAGACCGACTGATTGCACCCTGCCTCCGGGATCCCACAACCAGACGGAACACACCCCACGTCCAGGACCTCCAGCTGACCATGCCCCGAGCTGCAGCTCCCCATTTGCCAACACATTGGGAAGCCAGAGCGGCCATCTTGGATCATAGGAGGCACCTCAAGTCCGCTATGTCAAAAGTTGAGCTCATCGCCTCCCCTCCCCAGATCTGCTTTTACTCTTGAGGATCTGCTTCCCTTTCCATCTGGAGGCTTGAGGCAGAGCTCTGGAGTTCTTTTGGACTTTTCTCTCTCCTCATTTCCCATTTCCTATGAGTCACCATTCTTCTTGTCAACTTGTCCTGACTCTACCACCACTCTGAAGTAGGGGGCCCCGTTGGTTTCTGCCTGGATAGCACTCAACCTTCCAGCTGGCTTCCTTTTTCTGGTATTTCCTCACATAACCTGTCCTCCTCACTGAAGTCTAATCACCCCTGTGCTCAGAAGCTTTCTGTGGCTCTCCCCTGCCTTCAGGGTAGGGACAAGCTCCCTCACATGGCCTAGAGTTTACCTTTAATTCTGGGGCTTCTGCCTGCCCTTGAGCTCATCTTGTACTTCTTTTTTGCTCCACTTCTTCGACAAAGCTATGCTGTTTTCCCCCTTTAGTCCTTTCCCCTGCATGCCATTCCCATTCTTGGAACTTCTTCTCAACACCCCCTTCTTCCTTTGGTAATATCTGTATTGCTAAAGATCTTGGAGAGAACCTCTTGGGTAAAACCTTCCCTCACTAACCATCATAGGCATGTGGGTGCACCCCTGTCCTCTTCCAGGTCCTCGAGACTTCTTGATTATAGAAGTCGTACTATTTCTAAGAGTCTGTTTTCAGTCTCGTTTGAATGTAAGTTTTATGAGAACAGAGACTTCTCTCTCTCTCTCTCTCTCTCTCTCTCTCTCTCTCTCTCTCTCTCTCTTTCCCTCCCTCCCTCCCTCCCTCCCTCTCCCTCTCTCTGTGTTTTTACTGCCTGGCACAGGGCCTAGCACACAGTATGTGTTAAGGACATACAAGTCTATGGTTTAATTATTCATTTAATGCTTATGGTGTTGTTGGCACCATTTGGCTGAAAAGAAGCTGAGCTCAAATGAATAAATGCCCAAATATTCTTATTGCACCTTACAAATTCAGTTAGACACCCCTAAATTCTCCTCTGCTGTCCCAGGGAGTACTGGGTGTAACAGTTGAGATGGGGAACATTAAGTCCTCTCCAAGAAATCAGCCCTCACAAGTACACACTGGGAAGTCTCATTTCAATATCATGAGCTTCTCCTCTGAATAGCAGTAAGCTCCATGATGGCGTCAAAACCAATCAGCTCACTGATAAACATGGGCCAATTACTACTAGTAAATGTGATTTAAGCCCAAGTTCAAAGACTTGGTGGCTTAATCATCCATTCAGTCATTTGTTCAGCAAATATTTATTGAGCATCCATTCTGTGCAGTTCTTGTGCTAGATACTGAGGACATAAGACAGACAGAAATTCCTGTCCATCAGTGGACATGATGGTGGTTGGGTTGAGTATGGAAAATTAGGGATGGATATAAGGAAATAACGGCAGTGTCTGTGACTAATGCTATGCTGAGAAAGTGTTGGATGCTCTAATGGCATATGAAAGAGGGACATGATGTAGGTCTTGGGGATAAGAGAGGATTTCCCTGAAGCAGTGAGCTAAGGTGTACATGATTTATGCCAGGAAGTGAAGTAAACAGAGTTCTTGGAAAAGGGGGCAGCAAAGCAAATGGGAGTGGCCAGTGGAAGGTACATGGTGCCCTTTACTTGCTGAAGGAAGGTGAATGGCAAGGAATTTGAGAGGTGGGATGGACAGAAAAAGCTTGGAGGAGACATCAAGTCCAGAACACTCAAGGTCTTATAGTCCATGATAAGGATTTGTAGATTTTATCTAAGAGTGATGAAAAGCTCTTACGAAGATTTATTTGCACCTATGAAGAAACAGAAGTAGTTTATGTCTGGCACTTGGCATGTATTTAATTGTTATAGCATCCATGGATGGTAGGTGTGATGTTTTTACAACTTGGCTACAAATTGATACTCCTCCCATTTCAAAGTAGGGTCTATGTTTCTTCTTTTTAATCTGGGTGGGCTAGTGATGGATTTGACTAGTGAGTACAAAAAAAAGTGACACTAAGTGACTTTCAAAGGTGGGCCATAAAAGGGATCATGCAGTTTCAGCCTGTTCTCTGGAACACTGGTTCACAGAGTCCTGAGCTACCATGCTGGAAAGGCCACAGGTATGTGCTCAGGTCATTGTAGTACCTGACCCAGCCTTTGAGTTTCCCCTCCTGGGACTATGTGAGTGAAGAATCTTCCAGATTATCCCAACCCCCAGCCATTTGGGTATTCCCATCTGAGACCTCAGACACTGCAGTAGAGATAAGCTAATCCTGTTCTGTTCTGTCTGAATTCCCAACCTAAGAATCTGTGGTTGTGTTAATGTAGTTTGTTATGCAGGAACAGATAGCCGAAAGAGTAGATATTCTTAGTATTATCCCATTTTACAGATGAGTAAACTGGATTTCAGAAAGACTAAGCAACTTGATCCAGGTCACATAGGTGGCCAATGGCACAATCAAATCTGAGCAGAGGTCAGAGCCCACTCTCTCCCAATTATTCCGATGCCTCCTTGACATCTTTCAAGCTGTTCATTACTGTTCCTCAATCTTGGTCAATGTAGATTTCCATGACCAGGACTTGATTAGAGAAACAGCCTTTATGACCCATTGGATTTGTATTCTTTACAAATAATTGAAAGACATTCGCTCTGCAATCAGTTCTTTCCTGATTTTATTTTCTCCTCCACGCCCAAGGGCAGGAGCCAGACATTTCTGCCAAGCCTGACAGATCTCTTCCTCCCATCACACCGCCCTCAGTGCACAAATACCCACAGGTCCCCATTAAGTCCCAATCAGTCTTGCGAGGGAGCTGATTCAGCCTCCCTCCCTACCTCTGGGAAGAGTCAGAGATGAGCAAATCTCTTATTGGAGTAATTCTGGGAGCTGAGGCAGAGCCCTGGCTGGAAGCCACCCACTAACTAGAAACCCAGGACATCAATCAGCCAAACTGATTTTTCCGCTGCTGCAGCCATTTAAACAGTTATCTTTGCTCGAGGCTTTGTCCAAAGTTACTCAACCAGTGGGTTCCTGGGCGATAAGTCACAGCAGCCTCACTCCGCCGTCTCTATGTCCTGGGGCTGTCTCTTTACTCACTTCTCGAGAGGGGTTGAAGTTCATCTGTTGCGCTCAGAAAAGAAGAGAGCCTGTACTGCTTGCGCACACATTCTGGTTATAGAAGGAAGATGAAAAAGGAGCCCAGGGTCTGTTACGATATCAATATACTTCTCATTTGACGCCCTGCGGAGGCAAGAGGAGGCGGTTCTAACCCGTTTCTTTGCGCCCCCTGCTGGTACCCTATCCAACTGCAACAGATGGATGCCCTATCCAGCCCGCGGAGGCTCCTTACAAGCCAGAGACCCCATGGGAAGGGGAGCCCTTAGTCCTACAAGCCCCTTTCCTCATTTTATATATGAGGAAACTGAGGCCAGAAAGAAAAATGGAATTTACAGCAAGTAAGGATGAAAGTTCGAACCAGTCTCTCCCGGGCCGGGACTTTAAGTAGGTTCCAGAAGTGCCCTATTGAGCACCAGCTGAGTGACTGTCAGCCCTGTATGAAACCGAGAGGCTCCGGATTGGAATTCAACCTCTGCCTCTTATGTCTGTTGTGAGAAGGCAGCTCATAGAGCTTCAGTTTCTCATCTGTACAATAGACGAAAAAAGAGTACAACAAAGTTTGTGAGAATTCTTTCATCTGCACATCCTCACAAAAACGATTCAGTATCAGCCGTGTGCCAGGCAGCGTGCTGAGTACTTAGGATACAGCGCTGAAGAGGATATTGCGGTATCTGTGTTCTTTGAAGGTGGCGGTCTGGTGAAAGGATTAGATGAGATATGCAAACACAGGGCAGAAATTCAACAAGTGTAGAAAAAGAAAGCATTTTCCTGTGGATTCTCCCCTCTTTTAAGTATCAGGAGGGCTTGGGGCCTTGCCCCAGCTTTATCAGTCTGAGAAGCTTGGTGACTTGAAGAGATTAAGTTATTTGAAGGTCAAGACCATAAAAATCGCTGTGTTCTCTAGTGTGCCTGGCCCCAGGATGTACTCTGTAAATATTTGTTTGGCTGCCTGAAAAGCTCCGAGTTCTGGCTCCCTCTGCCTCCCTGGCTGCCGGCCGATCGCTGTCCGTGGTGCTGAAAAGCAAATTCCTGCTACTCGGCATGAGGCGCGCAGGTGCTGAGGCAGAAAATGGAGCCCAGGGGAAGTGAGTAGAGAGAGGAAGAACGAGCCAACTTTTCACTGGTTATTGGTGACATCTTCATTTTGCCATCTCTTTGAATCCTAATCTGATATATATATTTTTTTCCAGCTGTCACCACTTGGCATTTCTTGCTAGCTGGAGACACTGAGCAGATAGGTGTGCTTAATAGCCATACAGAGTGATAACCCTCACACTGAGGGAGCCACTGGGACCCTGTATCCCCATAAAGCCCTATTTTAAAGCATTTTAGAAAACCAGTGAACCCTTTCCCAGCCTGTTCCTGGGCAATGGAAAGGTAATAGTCATAGATGCCTCCTCCAGCTGATTTCATCCATGTCTGTCACACGAAAATGTAGGGAGTTCTGAGTCAGAAGTGGCTATGGGAAAAGCAGAGGGATGTAGGGCCTGGTAGTAACAGGATGGAGCTGGGTGAGTGTTCCAACTGGCCAGGGATTCATTTCGACCAGTATTTCATGTGGTAATATTTTGACCATTCATTCATTCTCTAAATATTTCTTGAGTGCCTACCATGACCCCACACTGTTATAGGAGCCCCACATACAAAAACACCATGGCCTCTGGCTTCCTAGAACTTCCATCCCAGTGGGGAGGACAAACAATAAACAAGTACACAAATAAACATGTACAATTTCAGACGAAAGAGTAGATAATAACAGGCTTTTAGATAAGGCGATCATGGGGATGACATTTGAGCACAGATGTGAATGAATGGAAAGAACAAGACTCTCACATGTTGGAAGTGGGCAGCATGCCAGCCGCTGGTGATAAGAACAGCATCATCCCTGGGGTAGGGACAAGATGGCACGTCTAAGGGACGGCAAGGAGGCCAGAGCAAGTGGAGCAGATTTACCAAAGGAGACATTACAGAGATTTGGATCCTGCAGGTCCTGAGGAGGTCAAGGCTAGGTGATCAGAAGAGATTGCTACACTTACAAAATAACGTCCACTGCCATACCTGCCGTGGAGAAGCTCCAACACCAGATGCCACCAGGGATACAAAGATAATTAGAGAAAAGTTCTCGCCTTTATAGAGCTTACCGTGCCCCCCAAATCAAACAAATGGAGGCCAGCAAGAACTAGAAATGCACTATTTATTCAGCCAACATTTTTTGAGTGCATCCTATGTACCCCAGTACCATTGTCTAATGGGTATCTCAGATCTGGTTGCTGAGGAAGAGAGGAAATGAGTCACTGGTTTGAACCAGCAAGTCTAAGGGTAGGTTAGTGTCCCTGGGCAGCAGAATCTGAGACTCAGCCACTTCACTCGGGTTCTTCCCATTTTCCATCTTGAGAGATGGGGAGCACCCGTGGTCAGCATAGGCTATACCAGGTGATCTAGAAGCCTCCACCAGCATGGCTCAGTTCTCCTTTAATCAGTCCCCAGGGGAAAGAGTATGGGCTAATTCCTGCCAGGCAGCATAAGGATGGGAACTCCAATTCCCAAGCATCTTCACTGAGAATTATTTTGAGAGTACTGTGAATTGAACTCAGGGGCACTTGACCACTGAGCCACATTCCCAGCTCTATTTTGTATTTTATTTAGAGACAGAGTCTCACTGAGTTGCTTAGCACTTTGCTTTTGCTGAGGCTGGATTTGAACTCCCAATTCTCCTGCCTCAGCCTCCCAAGCCACTGGTTACAGGTGGGCACCACCATGCCCAGCTTCACTAAGAATTTAATTTGGTCTTTACATCAACTCCATGAGGTGGTGGAGTGTCATCATCCCGGTAAGGAGTCTCCTACGTCCTGAACACAATCCTGCAAGGAAAGTAGAGCCCTTTTCTTTTTGGTCTTAAGTTACAAAGGGATTTCATACACCTCACCTCATGTGATGTAGGGTCCTCGGCATTCTTTGAAGTGGTAACAGAGTAGCCATTTATTCATCTGGACAATTGACAAACTGAAGCGTGGAAAGGTTATGTGACTTGCCCAGGCTCACAGAGTACTTAAGAGATAAAATAGGACTTAGTCCCAACTCTGTGTGACCCCAAAGTCATTTGTAGTTCTAACTTTTTCTTGGATCTCTAGCATGTATGTTATGGTTTGGATGTGAGGTGTCCCCCAAAAAGTCATTTGAGACAATGCAGGAAGGTTCAGAGGAGAAATGATTGGGTTGTACAAGTCTTAACCCAATCAGTGATTTAATCCCCTAATAGGGATTAACTGAGTGGTAACCAAAGTGGCAGGGTGTGACCAGAATTGGGGTGTGGCTGTGGGGTATATATTTTGTACCTGCAGAGTGGAGACTCTTTCTCTGCTTCTTGGTGATGCGAGCTGCTTCCCTCTGCCACACTCTTCCACCATGATGTTCTGCCTCACCTTGAGCCCCAAGGAATGGAGCCGGTCTTCTGTGGACTAAGACCTCTGAAACTGTGAGCCCTCAAATAAATCTTTCCTCCTCTATAAATGTGCTGGTCAGATAATTTAGTCACAGCAGTGAAAAAGCTGATTAAAACAATGTAATTTATTATTTTGTTTTAAAAAAAATCCCCTGCATATGCAGAACCAACTTTGATAATGGTAGCACCTAATGTCCCTGCTCCTTTTGTGACACAATCTCATTCTTAACTTTTCTTAACCCTCCCCAAAACATCGGGAGGTAGTGGTGATGAGAATAATAACAGCTAGCATTTATCAAGCTTTGTGTATATCGTAGGCACTATTGTAAGCATTTTATGTATATTAATTTCATGCTTGTGACATCTTAAGAAGTAACATTATTATTTCCATTTCACAGACAACAAAATTGAAGCCCAGAGATACTAAGTAACTTGCCAAAGGTCACACAGCTATTTAGAGACAGAGAGGCAATCTGCCTCTGGATCCCTTCCTTGCTCTTAATTACTGATTCTGTTGAAAAAGACACCCTTACACAGATAGGTAAGTAACTTGCCCACTGATATGGAGTCCTGCGATAATCCATCAGACTTAGACCCAGCATCCAACCCCAGGATGCCTCTCTCAATAGTAAAGCAGAAGAAAGGAGAGACTGTGTTCTGTGACAACTTCATGGAGGCACACAGTGATTTTAAATGCTGCCAAGGAGCCCCGTGGGGATTTTATTTAAAGGTGATCTGCACTGCACAGTTGTCTGATACTCCCTCCCACTGACTTTCCTGAAACGTGGAAAGCACAGAGCTCTGTGCACCTCCCCCAACATGTCAATGCTGAACCTTTCTGGAGGGTGTTCAGAAAGTTCCCTTCGTAAATGCCATTATTACAGGGACTTGTAAAGATGACTCAGAGAGGGAGAAGCTATCATGGAAAATTAATGATCTTATTTGAGATGGGACCCAGGCTGAAGGCTCCATGTTCAGCCGACAAAGGCCCTCTTTCAGGGAGTCCTGAGCAGATGCTGACCTGCTGTTTAAAGGGAAGTCAAGAACAGGGCTCCCAGCTGCCCCCTTTCCTGCCTGTGTCACAGGCTGGGAGAGTGTGAGGTGTGCCCGCACTTGCTGGGTGCTACTGTGGTTGCCATGTGTGCACCTGGGGTGCTTGTGTATCTGAGTTGGTGTGTGAGGCTGAGGGTGCTGCTGGTCTACCTATTTGCTTGTGTTTATGTGTGTCTGTTCACATTGGTGTGTGCACATGTGTGTGTGCGTGTGTGTGTGGTGTGGCTCTGTATGTTCAGGCCTGTGGGTAATTATAGATCTCTAGGGGTATATTTTGGAGAACCTCTATAAAGAGATGAATCCTAACTGTTGAGTTAGAAGTGAACAAATTCTTCCCATCATCTCTCACCTCTTCTGCCCGCCATCTTGAATCCCTCTTCTTCACTGGCTGGGGCTGGGATGGTGGGGAGCAGTTAAGGAAGGTCTTTTGAAGCTGCTAAGGAAGTAGCAACAGAAAAAGAAGCACGGGTTAAGTCTCAAGTAAGTCCTCTAATATTTTTTATCTTGAATTAGAAGATTAGCCACTATTAATAATAATAGCAGCTTATGAATTAACAATGATATGGTAGACTATGTGCACGGCTCCCATTCAGAGGGTATCTGTTACAAGTCCTTTCTCGTGCATTATCTGTCACTCTCATTATAACTGTGCTGCCATTCTGTTTCATTTCACAGAGGAGGTCACTGGGGTAAAGTCACTTGCCCAGGGTCACACAGTGAGGGGGAGTGGAGTCAGAAAGAAAACTCAGGTCTGATTCCAAAGTTTCAGCATTTTCTACGACTCAAGACCTACAACCAGGTATCACTCCCAACCCCAGCCAGGTCCTAGTCCCAGAATATGAAGAAGAAGGGCTCAAGATGGCAGGAGAAATCAGTGTGAGAAGAAGGGAAGGTTCTAAGCTCGGCAGGGCCGCGTAGTTGTGTGGCCTTCAGACTCAGCTCTCTGCTCTGGACCTCCATGTTCCATCAGTAGAGAGAGAATTTGAACTCTCCGATCTGATAGATTCTTCCTGTGCTGACCGTGGGCTATGGGACGGAGGTCTTTGTGAATGGCCTCCTACCACCTGGGGAATGTTGACCTGGGAAAGGACCTCTGTGTGGGGACAGAAGAGGAAATTCAGGACACATGCCCACCTCGCCCATGGCTTTCCTTCCCACATGTGGCAGGTCTGCCTGCTAGCCCTAGCTCCACCTCCTCCTCCCTCTTCTCTCTGCTGTCCCTTCCGGTACTGCAGTTAAGCCTGTTTCCTAGACTCCCTTGCAGCCGGAGTCTGGGTACGGTTTAAGTCCTATCAGTGAGTTCCACCTGTGTCAGGTTTAGATGATGGAAATTAAATGGGGACAGCTTCCTGAAGCTCGGACACTCTGCTCCAGCAGGAGCGGTCAAGGAGGTGTGGGGTTTCCGTAGCAGCATCGTAGGGTCCAGGGGACATCACCATGGGTGTGGAAGGTGGTTGTGATGGTGGCATGTGGCTCCCTGGTCCCAGCTTCCAGATCTCTGGATCCTAGTGTGGTGGTGAGTTTCTGAACTCTCTATTTGCAGGAGTGGCCTGCTGTTTGCCACTCCTTTCCTCTTAAAAAACCCTGGCTTGGTCTCTTTCCTTTGCATCAAACCCTGAATGATAACAATGGAGCACTCCTACTCAGCCTTCCAACCCAGCCTCAGTCTCCAGCTCCTGGATAACTTCCTGCATTGACCAGACTGGCTTGAGTACCTTTCCCCTGTGACTGCACACCTGCCCCTGTCTACCGAGCACCTGTTTATTGAACACCTACTATGTTTTAGGATCTTTCCGTGTGGTACTGAAGTTGTGATACTGTTTACTTCCTGTCATTCCCAGCAGATTGTGATCCTAGAGGGCCGAGCCTGTGTCTTCTCAGCTGGATGTCTGAGTGCCTAGCCGAGAGCCTGGCCTGCGTGGGGGGTACTCGGGATGTTTGATAGAAGGAATGTCACAAATGCCACAGCTTGTTAGTTCAATAGGCTTTAGGAGCAACTCAGATTTGTGGACCCAGAAAAAGCTATTTAACCTCTCTTTTTGGGGAAAAGAAACTTGCTTGGGGCGAAGAACCATTCTCAGGAGAGATTTCCTCATGAAGTGCACCGGACGAAGGGACCCACACTTAGATCAAGGGTCTGGTTTCAGATCCTGTATTCCGGATTCCCGGGTGGGTCTGTCCTGCAGATGCTGAGCAACTCTAGAACTGGAGGCTTTCAGAGGCCACTTGACAAGAGGAAAGAGGCTGGCTATTGAGGTGCCTGGGGTGCTGTCCTGGTTCCACTTACGGACTGAGTGACCTCAAGCAAGTGACTCTGCAGCCCTCAGTTCAGTCCCTTCATCTGCAAGGAGGAGATGACAGCACTTCATGGGTTGTGATGAGGAGGTGTAGGAGACACGCCTAGCACTTGGCAGGGCTTTGACAGGAGGGGGCTGTCACTAAATTTCAATGGCTGGAGATTTAGGGACATTCTCTTTTTCATTTGGGCCCAAACCTTCCACATCATTGTGCAGTGAAGTCTAGACCCGACATCCACCCCCACCACCGACCCGTTGTTTGACTGGTGGCAGAGGTCAGCAGCATTGCTCCAGATGTGTGGTCATGAATCCGGAAACATAGTAGGTGCTCAGTAAACTGGTGTCCCTTCTCCTTGCCAGGTGCTGGTTGGATTCTTGTTCAGGAATTGCTTCTAGGTGACTGGGAAGGAGAGATGGGTATCAGAGGTGAGTGTGATATAGCAGAAAAGAGCTCAGACTTTGGATTGAAACAGACCTTGCTGCAAGTCCTGGCTCTGCCATTGACCCACTGTGCTACTTGGGAAGTCATTTTACCTCTCTGTGCCTCAGTTGCTTCATCAACAAAGGGAAATTTTCCATACTTACCTAATAGGGTAATGCCTTATTGAAAGGGCATTAAATGTCATTGATCCCTGTTTTTGGCATTGTGGCATGCACAGGCTAACACTTGGTGAGTCATAGAAAGTATACATTTGCCACTTTAGGGTATTAACTTGCCCTGGTAAGGTGGTCACTCAAAGACTGGACTTTGGAGAGAGATAAACTTGGGGTCTATTCCACATATGAGCCGTGTGCTTTTAGGCAAGTCACTACCTCTCCAAAGTCAGTTTCTTGTTCTGACCAAAAAAAAAAAAAAAAAAAAAAAAAAAAATAGCACCTACCTTGTTGGTTTGCAAGGAGGATTAAATGAGATAGTACACAGAGCTAACTTAGCAGAGAGATGGATGCTGAGTAGACAGACAATAACTATCAGCCGGGGTGGGAGAGCTGCATAGCCCACTGAAACTAAATAGGAAAGAGGAAGTCTTGCCCATTGGTTACCAGGTCTTCTGAATTCATGGTTAGGAGAAGATATCAGGTCTTCTGAATTCATGGATAGGAGAAGAATACTCATATTCTCATTACCACAAGAGAGCTTCTCTCTCCTGGGCAGATGAGCATGTTTCTGCCCAGGAAATAACACATCATTAGGAACTCGGGCTAGAAGCCAGTCTGTGCTGCGTCTGCTTGTCTTGAGGTTAAGCAGATCCCAACATCTTGGAGGGTTTGCCCAGCCTTGCTACCAGGATTGGTAGCTTTCTACCAGCTCAAAGCTCTTCACCTGGTGAGAACAGGGAGTCCTACCAACAGGATTGTTCTGAGGATGCTTCCTCAGTATGACCCTGAGCATCCTGGGAAGGGAGTGAGCTTCTAAAGACACAAACTGTACCTTAGCACCTCACTGCTTAAAATCCAGTTACTTCAATAGCACCTTGATGGTCTTAGGATAAAGACCAAGGTTCTCACTGTAGCAGACAGTGCTGGTTGTCTCTGCCGCAACCATCCGACCCTTGCTTCTTACTCTAGATACCCCAAAGACAGAATCTTGGTTTCCCAGACTTCTTTGCACCAGGGTGGTCGTGAGACCCAGTTCTGGTCAATGAGATGCAGCGGGGAAGAAAGAAACCTGCTGAGGGACTTCTGGGGAAGATTTCCTGCCCTGATAAAGGAAAATAGAACTTGAGGTTGCCCTGCCTTTCTCCCACTTCCTCACCTGCATCCAAAGGAGTTATCTGAGCACCAAATGCTTCCAACTCTGGCAGCTATCATGGAACCATGCAGCAACAAGCCCCAGGACAAAAGTTAACAATTTGGGGGGCAGGGAGAGAAGGAAAGAACTCAGGTCTTTCCCAAGTGATTTCGTCTCTGAGAAGATCATGAACTTCCAGGCCAATGCAGGGACTATAGATCTTAACCTCTAATCTTAACCTCATGCCAAATAAACAACAAATGTATTTATATTTCCAGACATGTCACTTGGGTTTTTGCCACTTGCAGCAAAGAGCACCCCTAAAGGATGGACACATTATGGTCTGTAAGGTCCTGCATGTTGGCTCCCTGCCCCTTCCTTCCACCTCATTTTGGTTTCCACATTCTAGCTCTCTAGCCCCTTTCCAGATCCATGTACCTCTTACCTCAGGACCTTTGCACATCCATTTCATATTCCTGGAAATCTCTTCTATTGCTTCACCGTTTAACTCCCATTTCTCTTTCAGGTTCTGGTTCCAAACCTCCCTTCCTCAGAGAAGTCTTCCTTGACCCCTGGATTGGGCACATTCCTTAGTAAATACTTTTAGAGTCTCCTGCAGTTTTTCTTTAAATTCTACCCTATCTGGGCTGGAGTTGTGGCTCAGTGATAGAGTGCTTGCTTCATATGTGTGATGCACTGGGTTCAATCCTCATCACCACATAAAAATAAATAAAGGCATTGTGTCCATCTACAACTAAAAAATATTTATAAATAAATAAATAAATAATTAAAGGCCTACCTTATTTACAACTACATATTATTTCCACGGCTATTAGTGCATCTGCTCCCAGCTAGACTGTGAGTTCCAGAGGAACAGGAATCATATCTGCTCTCTTCTCAGTTTAGTCTCAGCACAGAGTAGAATCCAAACTGTGATCAGCATGTCACAAGCATTCGTTGAGTGAATGAGTATGAATGCTCCAATGCCTCATCCATCATCCACCCATCCATCCATCCACCCATCCATTTATCCATCATCCATCCATCCATCCATTTATCCATCCATCCATTCATCCATCCATCCATTTATCCATCCATCCATTCATCCATCCATCCTTCATCCATCCATCCATTTATCCATCATCCATCCATCCATCCATCCATTTATCCATCCATCCATTCATCCATCCATCCATTCATCCGTCCATCCATCCATCCATCCATCCATCCATTCATCCATCCATCCATTCATCCATCCATCCATTCATCCATCCATCCTTCATCCATCCATCCATTTATCCATCATCCATCCATCCATCCATCCATTTATCCATCCATCCATTCATCCATCCATCCATCCATCCATCCATCCATCCATCCATCCATTTATCCATCCATCCATCCATCCGTCCATCCATCCATCCATCCATCCATCCATCCATCCATCCATCCATTTATCCATCCATCCACCAATCATTCATTTATTTATCCATTCATTCATTCATTCATATCAGAGGCCAGGTTGGCAGCTGATGATACAGCTTGGAGCAATCTGACATGGTCCTCGCTCTCCTGGAACTTCTGGTCTAACAGACAAACAGAGACTGCAAAGTGGGCAGGCGGTAAGATGCAGGAAGTCACTTGTTGGATGGAGCAGGAAAGACGTTTCCTCAGGGGAAACATCTGAGTAGAAGTCTAGATGCAAAGAGGAAGGGGATGGTGTTCAGGCAGAGGGACCAGTGTGTTCTGAGGAGAAGGAGTATGAGGAGGCAGGGGGATTTAATGAAGTCTGAGTGGCTGGAGTACATGGTGGCAGGAGATTATGAGGGTGGAGAGGGGCAGGGGCCATAATTTGCATACAAGCACATGGAGGAGTGACTGATTATCCTGGAGACACAGGATATCCTGGAAGCAGCATTCTGGAACCTGCCCAGCCCCATTCTCTGTCCGGTGTAGACTTGTTGTTGGCCCCCTCCCTCCATCCCTGTCCCCTCTGCTGCAGCTGCACTGGCTCCTCTGGTGCCCTGGATCTCCATGGTGGCTGTCTGCTCTGCTTCTCAGCTTTGCCACAACTGTTCCCTCTGCCTGGAGCACCCCCGCTCCCCACCTGTGCCCTCCTGTCCGTCTCCCCTGCTAACCCAGGGGTTCTTTGCAGCAGCTATGCCCTTCTGTGTCTTCCCCACCTCAGTAGCCCATTCTTCCCTTCAGTCAAGTCCAAGTCCTTGGTGTATCTTCACCTCCTCTTACCCCTTCCCTGCATCCCCCTGTCGGCAGGTTCTGTTGACCTCCCCTTCCAGAGCGGGACTCCCAATTCCACCAGTTCCACCATTTTCCCTGAATCCTCCCTGTCTCGTGGGAGAACACAGAGGGAAGAGGGCAGGTTTCTTCAAGGACAAGGGACCTTTGGCTAGTTCGAGGAAACCATGATCTGGTTGGCATTCTTGTTTCTTCTTCCTAATTCTGTGAAAACGCCATTGGCTTTTGCCATTGCTTGTTTTCTTTTCTTTTCTTTTTTTGTTTTTTAATTCTGGTAAAATATACATAATATAAAATGTACTGTTTTAACAATTTTAAGTGTATAGTTCAGTGATATTAAGTACATTCATAAGGTTGTGCAACCACTACCACTCTCTAGTTCCAGAACTTTTTCAGGGTCCCAGAGACTCCGTGCTGTTTAAGTAATAGCTCCCTCTTTCCGCTGTTACCGGCTCCTGCAGAACGCCATTCCATGTGCTGTCCTAGGTACTTGACAGAAATACAACCGTGCAGGGCTGGATCTTCCGTCTCTGCTTGTCTCACTTAGCACGCTGTCTTCAAGGTCCGCCCACATTGCAGCATGGCTCAGGACTTCTTTGCTTTTTTACGGCTAACCTGCGTTGTGTTTATCCATTCCTCTGTTGGTTTGTTTTTCCATTTTGTCTATTGTGAATAAGCCTCTATGAAAACTGATCTGCAAGTATCCTTCTGAGATCCTGTTTTCAATCCTCTTGGGTTTACTTCCTAGTAGGATTAATGAGTTGTGTGGTAATTTTATGTTTACATTTTAAGGAACTGTTAAACTATTTTCTACAGTGACTACAACATTTTACACAAGGTTCTCAGCTTCTCCATATCTTCAGTATTGGTTCTTTGAGGTGCCTTAGGAGACCTATCTTTGGTTGGCAAACCATCTTTTCATCCTTCGAAACCCAAGTTGTAATCCCAGCAGCTCAGGAGACTGAGGCAGAAGGATGGTGAATTCAAAGCCAGCCTCAGCAAAAGTGAGGGGCTAAGCAACTCAGAGAGACCCTGTCTCTAAGTACAATACAAAAAGGGCTGGGGATGTGGCTCAGTGGTCAAGTGCCCCTGAGTTCAATCCTCAGTATGGCGGCGGGGAAAAGAACAAATTGACTGTTACCTATTCAGGAAGCCCTCCCTGAACACTCCTCACCTTCCCAGGCAGAGTTAACCACTGCTGCTTCTGCATCTTTCATTACTTTGCTTTTGAATCTATTCTGTCATTTTTTAATGCCCACATAAGTCTCCTACTGAACTATGAGCTTGATGGGGGTGGGCAGGACTCATGTTGAACTTGAATCTGAATAACCAGTATTGAAGCATCAAGAACCAGGTGGAAATGATCAACTTGCTTCTCCCAGATCTCCGGGCTCTCTGTCCACATGGAGAACCTTTTGGGACCCATAGCAGCAGCCTCCTGGTGCTCTTTTGATACAGAGCTGTACCTAAGGTAGCCTGGCACTTGGATCCCACATGGCCCTCAGCCTCTCTCTCCCTGCTCATCTTTCCCTCTGTGCTCCAGCCACATGAACCCATTTGGAGTTTTTTAAGTCACTAACTTAACAAATGCTTATTGAGCATCTATTACGTGCCAGGCCAGACAATGTGCTTTCCTACATAGCATTTACATCCCACCAGGGGGAGTGGACAATGATCAATAAAACTAATAAACTTCTCATATCAGCTAGGGACAAAGGCTATGAAGACGATAATGCTGGACGAGGGATGGAGTGACAGCGTGAGGTGTGCAGGACAGACCTGTCGGAGGGAGTGACATTAGGCCCAGACCTGGAGGAAGTGGAGGCAATCTCGGCGGAAAGGTGTCCCTGTTAGAGGGTACAACAGGTGCAAAGTCCCTGGGGCAGGTGTGGTGGGTGTTTGTAGCCAGGATGCTGCTGCTCAGGGAGCGAGCAGGAAGTGGGGAGGAGAGTGGATGGGGGCAGAGAGAAGACCCTGCTGCCAAGGTTGGGGAACTCATGCCAAATGGGATGAAAAATCACTGCTGCATTTTAGGCAGGGGTGTTGTACAAACTGAGCTACGTTTTTAAAAGAATCTCTGATGCTGAGGGATCAGTTGCAGGTAGAGGGTAAGAGGGATGCTGGAGACATTGGGGCCGGTACATCACCAAGGGCTCCCTTCCTCCCGCAGACTGGGTGGGAGCCCCTCTTCTGTGCTACCACAATATTCCAAGTCTCCCCTGTCCCAGCACTTGCTATACTGTTGGGACTTGTTCTTCCTACTCTGGGTTCCCAGACTGGGCCATGAACAATACAAAGAGGACAATATTGCATATGGTGCATTTCACCCCAGGGCCAAGCACAGATACTGGTACATTGTGACATCTCAGTGGAAAGGGTGAAACAAAGAGAGATAAATCAGTGTGTCAAAGACCCCTGCTCTCCCACATTTATTGCAGCAATAGCCTCAATAGCCAAGGTATAGACTTAAACTAAAGGTCCAGCAATAGCTGAATGGATAAAGAAGATGTGGTATGCATAAAAAATGGAATAATATTTGGCCATGAAAAGGACGGGAGTGGAATTGTTGCTGCCAGATCACAGGAATGAGTTCTGGTGTACTGTTATCCAGAAGGGTGGCTACCGTTAACACCGCTGTATTGTAAAATTCAAAATGGCTAGAAGAGAGAATCTCGAATGCTCTCATCACAGACAAACGATAAATGTATGAGATGATGGATAACCTAAATATGCTGAGTGATCAATATACATGGAAATAAAGACACCAGAACATCATATCACAGCCCATAAAGATGTACAATTTTTAAAAAAGGAAGCAAGGAGAGACTCCTCCCAGGACAGCTGAACACAAGCACATCTGGGGCAGTGGGTCTGGCCTGCTCTCCCCGTCCAGGCTGCTGGGGGGGGGGTCCTCTGACATTCCCATGGACATCTCAGCATGCACAGAGACCCCAAGGACGGGACTGCGACCCGCCCACGTCCTTAGTGATCGTATGGCCTGCTGCTGCGGTCCCAACACCACAGGTCAGTGGAGGTCAAACAGAGCTCCCTGCAGCAGGCAGGAGCAGGGTGCAGGGAAGCCGGAGAACGACACATTGGTGCTGCTTCAGGTTGCTCTCTGCCACTTTCTAGCTGCCTGAATTCATGCAAGTGACTTTACTTCTCCTGGCCTGTGTTTGCTGATCTGTAAAGTGGGAGTAGGAATCTCTTCTAATTGCAGGGTGGTTGAGAAACAAAGTGGGTTTGCAACAGGGCCCAGCATGGAGGCAGCCTCTGAGAAAGGCTGACCGAGGCGGCGCTCACCTGGGGTCCCAGCTGCTACCTCCAGGCCGAGGCAGGAGCGTCACAAGCTTGAGGCCAGCCTGGGCAATGGAGCAGGACCTGTCTGCAAAAAACAAACAAATAAACAAACAAAAGGGGCTGGGGATGTAGCTCAGTGGTAGGCGTCCCTACGTTCCATCCCCAGAATCAAAAAAGAAAAGGAAGGAAGGAAGAGAAACAAGAAATGAAGGAAGGAGGAAAGAAAGGAAGGAAAGCAAACAAGCAAGAAAGAAAGAAGGAGGAAGGAAGAAAATAGAAAAGAAAAGAAGAGGCAGACTTTACTTTTAAATTTTTTGTTTGTTCATCTGACTTTTTTGCTCTGCTGCGTCCTTTCTGAATCCCTCCTAGCTGAGGACTGGAGAGCTGTCACCTCAAGTTTCTCCTTCTCTGTCTTCTGCCCACCCGGAGATCTGAATTAGACACCGTCATGCTCAGAGGACAGGCGGGGACAGGGCAGAGCTTGGGAATCAGTCCTGACAACGGTACAAAGCCAGCACCATCCCCCTGCCTTCAGAGATGACTCAGAGGCAGCGAGTCCCCCAGTTGTCACGCAGGGAGAAAGCCGGGGTCGGATTGCAGCCTGCGTGAGCCTGGCTGAGCCCGGGGTTCCTCACCCCTGTGCTGCTGCCTCGAGAGTCCTGAGCTGAAGAGGGGTGAGCTCTGGGTCAAGGTTCTCGAGGACTAGGGGAAGGCCGTCCCTGTCCTCCCGTGTGTGCCGAAGGACGTGGCGGGAGGAGAGGCGAAGCAGATGCTGAACTGCTTGCGCTGGAGGTTGGCCGCAGCCGGGAGGTGAAGGCTACTGGACCCTGGAGGTGTGAGCAGGACTATCCACCAGTGTCCACTCTCCATTATTCACTACTTCTCCTTTTAATGAACATTAGCCCTGAGAGGCCCTGGCTCCTCTGTCCTTCCAGCCTGCTGACCTCCAGCGGTGGGAGCCAGCGTGCCCAGCTCTTAGGGCCTTTGTCTATTCCAAGGCTCTTGCCAGGAGCCTGCAGAAGCAGAGGTTGGGGTGGGGGGACTCAGGAGGGTGGAGAGCGGCTGGCGTGAGGACTTGGCAGCTCCTGTCCAGGGGACAGTGAATAGACTCACCGGAATCCTCCAGGAAGCCACCTGAGATGTGGCCAAGGACTCACTGAACCCAGGGCCACCAGATACTGGGACTGGGGCAAGGGCCTGCCACCCAGGGCATCTGTCTATCAGAGCCCACAGGCCCGGATGGAGAAGGAACCCAGGCGTGGGGGCCAGAGGAGGCCTCTTTGGAAGCGGGAGTCGGGTCTTAGGCTAGAGGGGAGTGTGCCAGGATGCGTTGTGGTGTCCACGCTGCGGGTGTGCTGCTGGTGAGGACCTAAGGGAATGGCTGGCAGTGTCTGAGACGCGGTAGGTGCTCAGAGAAAGGCCCCTCCTGTCCTTCTATGAAAGAGCACAACGACCCAGGCACAGGGCAAGGCAGCCCCCCCGGGGACCCTCCCCATGGTGGCACTTGAGCCAAAGGCAACCACAAGGACACTGGCCACGGAGCTCTCGCCCAGGGTCAGCGGTGGCCAGTGTTATTGCCCCATCTTTGTTCCACTCTTGCAAGAGCCCAACCAGCTGGAGACTCTTGTCCCCATTTTACAGATGAACAAACCGAGGCTGGAGTCACTAACTTGGCTGGGGTTATGCCACTTGCAAGAGACAGAACTGGGAATCAAACCCACTCCTTTAAGGTGGAGAAATGGTGTCCCAGAGAAGGAATCTCCTGGCCCCGGCTCTCAGAGTGAGCAGGTTCAAGGCTTCCTGCCCAGGGAAGCGGGAGAAAGAAGCAGGACCTGGTCCCGGGCTTTTGTTTGGGTCCCAGGGATTGACCCAAGGGTGCTTAACCACTGACCCACACCCCAGTCTTTTTTATTTTGAGTCAGGGTCTTGCTAAGTTGCTTAGGGACTTGCTAAGTTCCTGAGGCTGGCCTTGAACTTGTGATCCTCCTGGAATCACAGGCGTGTGCCACCGAGACCAGCAGGGCCTGGGTATGGATGCTCGCTTGGTGACTGACTCGCTGTGTGCTGTCGGGCAAGTCCATGTGTCTTCACCCGCGTGACGGGAATGACATTACCTACCTGGCCAGGTCATGAGGATGGACTCAACAACCTGAGCTCACTGCTGGGTGCAGCATAGGCGCCCCAGATGGGGCAGCCCCGCCAGCCTGGTGCAGCCGCGCCTCCCACTGCTGACCCCTTCTCTGCTGTCCACTTGAGAAGAGGAGCATGTTATCCTCCAAACTCAGAGCCCCATGTGTTCTGGAAGGTACCTGCAGCCCCGCAGAGCACAGCCTTCAAGCTGCTGCTGGCACGGGCCGAGGGGACGCCAGGTGGGTATGCCCCCGTCCCCCACCCGGAGCGTGCGCAAAGGCACATCGCAGCCCACACTTTGAGGGGGATTCTCCATGTGCATTTTGCGTCTCCGCCAGAGAAAGCTCAACGGCGGCTCCTGGCTGTGAGGAAGGCGGCTTCTGCCAGGGCCAGTGTGCCTGGCACCGGTTCAGGCACATACTGGACTCAACTGGCATTTGCAGGCAAACGCACACACGAGAACATTCCAGCACACGCGTGTAGTCAGCGACACGGCCACGGCACCACACATGCCTGCCACTTCCTCTGCGGCTTCCCGTCCCCTCTCTTGGTTGTCAGAGGCTCTGGGCTTCGGTCTCCTGGTTGCCCCTCCACCCCTGCATTTCCATCCCTCTCAGCTTGGGCTCCCTCTGTTTCCACCTGTCCCTCTGAGGGTCTCCGACTCTGACACTCTCTTGGGTCTCCTTCTCCCCAGCTTCCTTTGCATGGCTCTCCAGTCTCTTGACATCGCCTCTTCCTGCCTCCAGTTCCATTTTGCTCTGTTTCTCTGACTTTCTCTCCATCTGTCTCTGTACCCGCCTGGCTGTTGGACTCTGACTGGCTCTCTCCCTCTGACTCTCTCCCTGTCTGTCTTTTCTCTAACTCTTTCTGTCTCTCTTTCCCTACCTCTGTCTCCTTTTTCCTGTGACACTCTCCTGGAAACGCATCAAACACCGAAGTGGCCGGATTTCAAGTGACAAACAGCACTACACCCAGAATCCACCCCCAATCCCCCAACACGGCTGCTTCCTCCTCCACATCTCGGAAAAGAGAAGCTATTGTGTCGGCCCGGGAGTTGAGTGGAAGGGCCGGGGGCCTGAGCTCTTGACTGCTCTGAGCTACTTCCCCATTGGCTCCCAGCAGCCTGTGCTCAGCGAGGACTGAGCGACAGGGGGAGGCTCTCGTCCATAAAAGGGGGGCCGAGGCACCAGAACTGCCATTCTAAGGGGCTCACAGCTGCCTCCTTGTACCTCTGAGCTGGAGTCAGGGCAGCCCTGAGTCTGGGACCAGCCGCCTGCCACCACTGCACAGCCTGCTGCCCCAGAAGCCACCCAGGAACAAAGCAACACACAGGTAAGGTCCGGGATGGGTGCTGGAATTGTTGCTCTTGGTTTTGTGTCTGTACTTCTGGTCCCCTGCATCCGGAGAGGGTGGGAGCTTGGGCTGGGGACTTCCGATTTGGGTCTGATTATCTGGAAAGGTAGTGACAGTTTACAGGCCAGTTTACAAAAGCCAGACTGGCGAGAGGCTGGCTGCACTTTGGAACCTCCCTGTCCCCGTACGGTCTGGGTTACACAGGTAGTTGTCTCTCAAGGGTAGGAGGGCCCTCGGCTTTAGCTCCAGGGTCTTCTTCCCTTGCCTTCTGCCACACAGCGCTTCCCACGCCAGTTTCCAGGGTCTGGGGAAAATGGGACGCTCCTGGGTGGGGGCCGGGAGGTCCGGCTCATCAGGGTGATTTTAAAGGTCAGCGATCCTCATCGGACTCAGAGAACAAGGGCTTGGGGACATTAATAAGATTCAGGGCTCCAGCATTTACCGTTTATCCTGCACATCAGTGGACAAGTTCAGTCCTGCGTTCTTTTCAGATGGCTTTTAATTGCTGACAAGATGCTGATGCGAGTGGCTTCCTTTGACGTAATTTCACACGGAATGAAGTTTGGGGTTGTTTTGTTGGAGGGAGGGGTGGGGCGATGACCAGATGCCTGGAAACCCAGGCTGAGCAGGATTTTTCTGGTCGATTTTACTTTGAAAGGACTTGTTGCTTTCATGTAAATTACAGCGAGAGGCAGCTAAGTTAGGCAGGGCGGTAGGTAGCTCCGATATCAAAGCCACTTGCTCTCTGGTGACGATACCCACCCACCGTCAAAGAAAGTCTTACAGAGTCTGGAAGTTTGACTCCAGCAAAAAGCCTGCGAGCTTCAGGAAAAAGAAAGCAAGCAAGCCGGTTGATGTCTCCAAGGTCGCATAGGAAATGCTGCGATCTCTTACTTTTCCCTGGGAGTCTTTTTCCGAGAATCTCCCAGGCTTTACAAACATACTTTAATTAAGCCTCCGGGCTTCCCAGGGGGAAACAGGCTCTTTAGGTTATTGGATCTGATTTCAGCTCCCCTCCCACAGACCGAAAGTCCTCGTTATCATCTTCCTTCCGAGGGGGGTAAAATAGACAGGGCTCGTCTTTGGCATCTGACAGGCGTTGCCGTCAAGACCGTCAAGATCCCTGCAAAGCCTCTCAGCACGTCAGTGCTCCTCTGCTCGGCGCCCGCCCCTGCCGCGCACCTCCTCCTCCTCTCGCTCACCTTCGCCCCCCGCCCCGGGCCCACCCCACCTTGCCTTTTGTTCTATTTTTGCAGGTCATTGGCTCCCGGCTTTGAGATCCGCGTGGGGGGCTCCCGCAGCAGCCCCAGCCGGGTGAGTGGCTGCCCGGGGGAGGTTCGCGTTCACCACGCGATTCCAAGCCCACGGCTGTGCCCCGCTTGCGCTGGGTGTGATGGTGGCAGGCGCATCCGCGTCTCCACCGGCAGCCGGGAGTGGGAAGTCCTGGTGGTCCCTGAGGCTGTGTGGTGGGACCCAGCACGTTTTGACGGGGAACGGAATGGCTCTGGGCAGTTTGAGGAATTTGCCATCAGTTTAAAACACGGGAAAGGTGACTAGGGCTTCTTGAAGAAACTCCTGAGAGCCAGGGATTTCCGATAAAGCATCTAAATGTGTATCTGACAACTCCCGGAGGCAGTGTTGGGTTCAAGCTCCACATCCTGCCCCTAATCTGCTGTGTGACTTTGGGGCAGTAACTGTCCTTCTCTGAGTCTTAATTTCCTCACTTCTACAACGAGGATAATAATCATAGTCACCCCCTAACGTTGTTGACAGACTCCAGCGGGAGACTGTAACGCACCCGCATTTAGTAGATACTCAATAGATGCTGCCAAGACTGTTGGAGTCTTCAGTTTCCAAAGGGCAGGGTTGGACCTCCCCCTCCATCTTTCGAGGTCTCTTACACCATCCCATTCCATCCTGCTCTGACCGGGAGACACGATCGAACACCTGGTGTTTTCTTCTCTCCACCCCAACAGAAGACTTCCTTTCTTCATCTACGTCTCCTGGGTCATCAAGTCTCCTCCCGATCGATCCGCCCCACCCGGCCCCCATGCCCACCTTCCTGGGTTATTCTTACACAATTGCCGTATTTATTAGATCTCATCCATCATTCTAAGAGGGATCGATAGCTGCTGACTTGATGTTGGCACGTTTCTGAGGGAACGTGGTCCTCGGGCTGATTCCCCGATGCTTCTCGCTCATCTCCACTTATAAGCGGTTGGTTGATCTCAGAGGGTCTGTGTGATAAAACAGCTTCACCGAGACAGAGCTGGCCAGGGGCAGGCAGTAAGTGTGGGCCCCAGGCAGCTGGGGGGCCGGGGTCAGCCCCTGGAGATGGAGCCAAGTCCTGAGTCCTCTGACGGATGCCTGAGGCTCCCCACAAGAGGGACGAAGGCTCAGGGCTGGGCACAGGAGTCTCCTCCTGAGTCCACCAGTGCACTGTGCTGACCAGAGCGGCTGACCGCAAGCTGCGGACGTGTTCACCAGGGACTGTTTGTCCATGCAGTGGCTTGAACTGTCCCTGCCCCCTGTCTTATTCCTGGGCAATCCAATTAACTTGACAAGTGTTTACTGAGCAGTTATTATGTGGTTGGGTCTCTGGGCCTCTTGGGGAAGGAGTGGGGGAGGCATGGGCCTCTGTGACTCAGGGCCTGCTTCCTCCCTGCGCCTCCCTCTCCTCATTCCTCCCCCCTCCCCTGCTCTCTCCATTCGCTTTCCTGATCCTCTGCCACCTCTCCCTGCTCTCCTGGGTGCCTTGGGATCTTGGTGGCGGTGAGTCCTGCGATCGCTGCTCTTTGGGTCCCGCTGCCATCTCTAGGTCTGTCTGTCTCTCTCTTTCTGCATCTCCTCCTCTCTCCTCGTCTCTGGTGGCCCTCCTTTCGCCTTCTCCCCAGCACTGAATTGCGCAGATGAGAGAAAGGGTGGGGATCCCACAGAGATGCTGCTGCTGGAAAGACAGTCCTTTAAACCTGCAGCTGGTGATCACACGGTGACGTCACCATCGGCCTCAGGGCCACCGTTGTCTCTGGTGTCCGCACAGCAGGTGTGTCTGACCCTGGGGGTGGGGTCCTGTGACCTGTGCTTTGATGTGTGCTGGACCAGGGGATGGCTTTGCTTTCTGTTCAGAACCCGGGCCTCCTCCCCACTAGTTGGTCACCCATCCTTTGTCAGTGACCCTAAAGCTTAATAAAGACACAGTTTCTCTGGTCTCTGTCCCTTGGAGACCCGCAAAGATGCCCTTTCTATTTCCTACTGAAGTAGAATCTCCTGAAATGGTTCCACCTCCGGAAGGAGGGAGCGCGGCAGGTAGACAGAAAGACCCTCCTGCCCTCCCCACGTCCCCCTGGCTTCTTGGGGCCGTTCTGCCTGGTTCTGCTCTTTGCCTTGTTTCTGGGCCTTGGCTGAATCCTTTCCCCTCTCTGAGCCTCTGTCTCCTCATCTAGAAAACAGGGCTAATTGTACCCCGTGCACTGGAGGGCAAAAATAAGATAATTGAGCTCAAAGAGCTTGGGCCCCAAGGAGGTGCCCTGGCCACTCACAGGCTCTGTGACCTTGGAGGGACCGAGTCATGGATCTGCACTGGCTCTCAGAACCTAAGCCGTACTGTTAGTCCCTGACCCGAGGGTCCACCTGGAGTGCTCGTGGCCTGGGACATGGCAGTGGCCCCGTGGCGTTGGCCCCAGAGTGGCCGTCCCTGGAGGACCACCGAGATGGTGGCTGGCCCCCGGGGAGCGGTAGCCCGTGTGGGAGCCCAAGCTCTGTCTTCGCTTCCCTCCTGACTCATGATGTGACCTTAAACAAGTGACTTCATTTCTACCTTTTCCCATTTCCTCCTCTATCAAATAGGGATAATCACATGCGATAAAGTGCTCGGAGAGATAATTGCGACGTTAAATCAAGACATTATTATTCCGTGCTGGCTTTTTTAATAAAAATGCTTGCTGCTCCTCTGAGCCTGTGGCTGACTACAGGGTAGAAATATCACCGGAGAGGTGAGTGGGAAGGAGGTCCGTCCTCTTTCAAGGAACTTCAAGAGGCCCCACTGTGTGGCAGCCCTTTAAAGGCTGTCTCAGGGAATCACCCAGGGAACTGACCCCACTCCCCCATTTGCAGATGAGAAGACCTGGGCACTGGGGTTCATCAGACCCCATAGTCCTTGTCGGTCCCTCCCAAGGAAAAGGAAAGTTCTCGCAAGTTTCCCAGGCCCTCTCTGTTCTGACCTGGACAGCAGCAGCGGTGACCAGAAGGTGGGAGGGCCAGAGGCAATGCGTTAACCCGCCTGACCTCCCGGCAGGAGCTGCCCACACAACAAGGCACAGGGACGGGCTTATTATTGGATAACACGTGCAAATGGCCAGGGGCCCAAGAAAATTAGCCCAAAGACCAGCCGAATCATGAAACGGTCATGAACTTGAGGAAGGCAGGGTCAGCACACTTTCTCTGGAAAGGAACAGGGAGTCGACAATTCTGGCTTTCCGAGCCATACAATCCTTGTTTTGGCAATCAACTGGCAACCTCCCTCTGGCAGCATGCAAACAGCCCTAGGAACAGACGCACAGGCTGGGCCGCTGGATGGGAACACGGCCAGAGGAGGCGTTGTCCACACAGTGGGATTTCCTGTGAGGCCCTGGCTCCTAGGATCAGAGGCCCCAATGTCCTTTCCTGCTTGTTAGGGGAGAGTCGCCCCTCGCCCTCCACGGACCCGTCTTTCCCTGCTGGCGTGGTGAGTTGGCGGCCGAGGACACGCTTCAGGAATAGCCCAAGGCCCAGGATTTTTCTCTGTGAGCCCCCTGGTCCACCAACCTGCAAGAGAGGCTCCTCCTGGCTCCAGGGGCCAAGCGTGCCCACACCGTGGGGGTCGTCTGCTGGACGTCCCCCCTGACGCTTGGCAAGCCGACTCGCTTTCCACTTCTCCCCCCGAGAAGGATGAAGCTCGTCCCAAATCAGAGGTGATCAGCAGCAGGGCCGTCTGTGACCTCGGGCCCCCGAGCGCCCTCCCTCAGCAGATCCCCGGTGGAGAGGTGGAGATGCTCCTCCCGGGACCCCCACCCCCGACACTGCTCGAAATTTATTTACGCCATAAAGGGAAGGAAATAGGATCGCTCTGAAAAACTCAAGGCTAAGGGTCACTCACTGGTGGAGCCCCTGGAGCCCAGGGCAGCTGGCAGAGCGCCTGACCCTCCCGTGTACAAGCCGAGTTATCTCGGGCTGTCACAGGATTGATGTCACCAGGGGCACGGGGCAGTTAATTCATCCAAGTACCGTTTGGGTTCCCACTGTGTGCCAGGGCTTTCTGTTCCTTCTTTTCTGTCCTTCTCTCTCCTCCTCCCTTACAGCCCAAGTAAGGCCAGATCAAAGGCTTTGTACTTTACTGTTGAAAGCACCTACTGTGGGCCAAGTACATGCTTGGTGCTTCACTATAGTCTCTCATTTAATTCCTGCCACAACCATCTAAGGCCCTATTATTAGCCCATTTTATAGCAGAGAAAATGGAGGCCTGGCAAAGTTAAGTAGTTTTCCCAGGGTACTGGGGAGTGGCGGACTGGGGTCTGAGCCTCACCTGGAGACCCTTCTCATCAGGGGGACCTGGCGGCGGCCTCAGTCCCCTCCTCACCACCGGTTTCCCTCCCACCCGACTCTGCTTAGCTAAGTTGCCAGAGTCCGCCAATCAGGGGTTGCAAACTGTCTCTCAGGTACTCAGCAGGGATGACAGTGACCAGGTAGCACGTGTCTGTTGCCATAGTGGACCACAAGCCCGATGTCTCCGGGGTGTTAAGGGAAGCTGGAAATGGAAATTTTTAATTTAATACAAAACTCTTGCTGGTTTTAAAACACCACCTGCTTACTCAGTCACCTCGTACAAAACTCCTGCTCCTATTCAGCCCTGGATGCGCTCGTTCACTTGTTCTAGGCTCCTGGTCTTCCATGGTCTTCTCACATTTAGAACAACTGCAGATCTACGAGGGCCTAGAGGGCCGGCGGTACCCAGCCTTTGCCCACCTCTCCACTTCTTCTACCTCTGTCTCCTCACTTGGCTCCTTTCTCTCCCCTGCTCTCCTTGTCATCCTCAGCCGCCCACCCAACTCAACCTCAGGGACTTTGCACTTGCCAAGTGCACCCAGCCAGTAGACTCAGAAAGGTCAGAGGTAATGATGGGACAGGACCAGCACAGGTGGCTGAGGGAGCTCAGAGGAGGGACCTAATCCAGGTAGGAAGCAGTGGAGACTGAATTTTGAAGGAAGAGTAGGAGTTAGCCAGGTCTGAGGGTGGTCAGCAGGGATGGGTGGGGTGAAAGAGTTTTCCAGGTAGAAGGAAGCCGGGGAGTTGCACAGGCTTTGGGGAGGGGTGCATGGGGCGTTGGTCCTGGAATTCAAGGTCGATGGGTGAAGAGCTCACGCCAGTCTCTGAAGGTGCTGTGTACCTGCTGGGATGCCCAGGATAGATGACACCACCTCTCTGGATCTCCATTTCCTCATCTGTGAAATGGGCGAGTCCCCGCTTATGGCTCATCCAGAGGACCCCTTACACTAAGATCCGTACGGGGTCCTGGCACACAGTGAGGGCCTAGGAAATGCTGCCTCTGTCTCAGGGAAGCCCTTGAGTGCCAGGTGCAGGGGGCAGACCTCTCTGGAAGGTAAGGAGAGCCCCGAAGGCTGGGCGTGGGATGGAGGTGAGTCGGATCCGCAGAATGGAGGAGCCATCTGGCTGCTGTGTGACGTGTGTCTGGGAGGACAAGATTGGAGGCTGGGGCTGGGGTGGACTGAGGGGCCTGGGCAGTGCCCGCTGGTTAAGATGGTGAGCTCTGAGCCAGACGCCCGGTGCAGATCTCACTCTAGAGCCACTTCCTGGCTCAAGAGTCTTGGGGCGTCAGTTTCCTCATCCGCAGGGTGGGCGTGATAATAGCACGCACACCACTGAGTCTCTATGGGTGTGCATGAGTGGATCCGAGAGCCCCTCAGAACGCCGCAGGCACCCAATCTCTGCTCACCAGCTTTCCCATGGTGACAAAACACTCAAGAAAACCAACTTAGAGGAGGGAAGCTTTCTTTAGCTCACAGTTTCACAGGATTCAGTCCAGGGTCAGACGGCGCCATGGTGTCTGGGCCTTTGCTGTTGCGGGACATCATGGCGGAAGGGCGCGGTGGAGCCCAGCTGTGCAGCTCAGAGAGGCAGAGAGAGAGAAAGATGAGATTCACACGACGTAGGTGGGCTTCCTGCATTAGTAGCCACGCGGTCGGGGAAGCCTCCTGCCAGGGGTCGGGGGTGGCCGAGGCTTCCCTCTGCATGGGCTGATTCATTGCCAGTGTGACACAGGCCAGGCCAGCCATGGATGGCGTCACGGAAAGTGTCAGCCGCCTGTTTGTGTCTCCATATAAATGGTGCGGCTCACTCACCCAGAACCCGAATCCGCTCAGCTGCTGATAGAGGACCCCAGGGCCGGGAAGAGACACAGGTGGACACAAACCCACTTCTCTGAGTTTTCCGCTCAGGGCGCCCCTGTTCCGGGAGCCGATGGGCCCACCTTTCATCCCTGTGTGACCTCAGGAGATTTTCCAGGCTCTCGAGGACCGTTTCTCAGTCGGTAGATGGACTGATTTCCACAGACAAGTCAAGGGCCCTGTGCATGTGGCCCCTGGGTCTCAGGGGATGCTCAATGGTCAAAGCTGCTCTAGAAGTTGCAGTCACCTCGTGGACAGGCCTTGTTTGTACCCCAACTTCGCCCCTCAAGGTGGGACAAGGGCAGGTTTAGATCTGAAGTGCCCATCTCACTGGTGAGGAGTGGATGAGGACACGGCTTGAGGGACTCAGAGTTGTAGGGGTTTAATAAATGGTGACCGGATCCTATCAGGCAGGCTTCGCAGGGGAACTGACTGTGGTGAGCGGAGCCCCACTCTAGGCTATAGCATGGGGCTCTGAGGCTCATGGGATGGGATCTTGCACCCCCAAACACCTAAGCCAACATTGCAGCTTGCAGAAATGAGGACAGCCATCTTTCAGTTTAAGGGTAATGGGTTCTGAAGACCAGCTTAGGAAGAATGTGGAACCTCCAGCTGACCAGGCAGGGTGGGTGTCTCGGGGGACCTGCACTTTGCAATGTGACGGGACTACTCTGGCTGCCTATTTGAATGGCTTTAGTCTTCACATTTGGTTTATAAAAAGAGGTGTCTGAAAGGGACAGCTTTTAACAGCTGTTAACGAAGCATCAGTTCATCTGTGGATATTTATTGGAGGTCTATTATGTGCTGGCCAGGATTTCAGGTGATAGGATATAGCACAGAGTGAGCTGGGTAAGGTCTGTGTCCCTGGAGGATGCACATTCCAGGGATGGAGAGTGCCAGAGGCTTACAAAGCACCACCACCAAATGAACACACATCAAATAAATAGGGAAGTAGAAGGTGGTGAGTGTAAAGGAATCAAAGCAGATGATGTGAGAGATGGAGGAAGCCACAGTAGACACAGGGATCAGCAAATGCCTCTGTGGCCATGTCATGTTTAATTCATTTAATACAAGAAAGAGTGGACCTTATGAAAATCCGAGGTCAGAGTACTTCAGACAGAGAGGCAGAGTGTGCAAAGGCCCTGTGGCAGGAACAAGCTTGGCCTATTTGAGAACATAGAGCAGGTATTACAGAGAAGACAAGACATGGTTACTGCCTTTGTGGAGCCAGCTTCTGAAGGCTCACCCAGCTAATTATCAAACAATGCATTGTTTTGATGGAAGAGATGCAAATTATTGGGAGAATAGGAAAGATGAGTATGTCATTTAGCCTGGGAACGCTGCCCAGAAGAGGTGATCTCCATTCTAGGACTTAAGTGACAGGTAGCCAGAAGAGGAGAGGAAGGACTTTCTGGCAGAGGGAAGAGCTTATGCCTTTGTGAGACACAGCCTGATACATCAAGGGAATTATAGTTGGCGCTCAGAGCTGAAGTGCTGGCATACAGCAGGCGCTCAGCACTTGTCAATTCCTGGCCTTGGACACCCGCTTCACCTCCCTGAGATGTAGAATGGACCAAGAATGCGTGCCTTGTGAAAGAGATGGTTCTGCAGCTCCGGACGCACCCCGCAGAGCACGATCAGTCGATCGATTGGGTTTCATAGTCCTTTCCTTCTCCCTTCCCAGCAGGAAGAGCCACGGCAGAATGGAGTGGCCGGGGCTGCTGATAGCCGCTTGCCTCCTCGCTCTCCCCTCTGCTGCAGCCGACTGCCTGTCCTGGTGCTCCTGGTGTGCCCTGAAGACCCAGGACGGACCCAAACCCATCAACCCCCTGGTAGGTTTCCGGCAGGCTTTCTCCATGCCAGGCCCTTCTGAGTGTGAAACCCAGAGAGGGGAGGTCCCAGGCCCGTGCTGCTGTTCCTGTGCAGTACCCCACCCCCTGCAGGGCTCGGCCGCCCTGCCCCGTGGATGAGCCTAGGCACCAGGGGCCGCTGCCTCCCAGCTCCCATCCGCACCCCACACCTCACCACCACAGGCTCCCTCGGGCCAGGACAGATTCAGGTTTCCAGGGAGCTGGATGCCTGGCAACAGGGAGTGTCTGTCAATCACAAGGCGCTGACTTTGCAGTCAGCAGATCTACATTCACTCTTCAGGGCTTCTCCCCCGCGGGCTGATGGACACCCCTAAATCCAGTCACTCTCAGGAGAAGAGCTGTCTCCACCACCTAACTGCTGGGATCTGTTGGACAGGCTCCACTTCTGGGTCTTAGCATCTCTTGGCTGGCCTTGTAGGCCTTCCTCTGTCTGACTCTCCCCAGTGCCTCGCCCACGATGGCAGGAAGTCTGGGGTGTCCCTTTAGGCTCCCTGACTCTGGAAACCCCTTTTGGAGCCTCAATTTCCTTTTCTGCAAAATGGGGGTGATTCTGTGAGATGGTGGTGGAAAGTATTTCACAGATGATCTTAGCCCCTGTTTATGGAGATTCTCCCAGTTTTGGGGGCGCTGCGCAGACAGTCTCAGGTGGGGAAGCAGAACTTGTGGCGTTAGATATTGTGTCCCCCAACTCCACGCCTATGAAGCCCCCAGTGACCCCACATTCGTGTTCTTTATGCCAGGCTGCACTGCTCTCTGCCTGTCTGTCAAGTGTTCCCAGCAGCCTTCACACCGAGAAGGCTGGGAGAACCATCTTCTCCCTCTGGAGGAGCACACAGAGCTCCGTGGGAAGATCAATTTTGATCAATCTGAGCCCCATTTTGGCACTGCTGCCTGCAGCCACGTGTCCTTGGGAAAGTTGTTTCCACTCTCCATGACTTGTCTGTTCTTTCACACAAGCACAGGGCACCTGCCTCTCTATGCACCATTGGGAGCATTAAAATGGGTGGCTGGGTGCTTAGCAAAAGCCACTCATTTTGATTTTCTCAGATATTGGAAAAGGGGCTCCAGGGTGGGGCAGAGCATGTGTGGGTTTTTTGTTTGTTTGGTACCAGGAATTGAACCGAGGGATGCTTAACCACTAAGCCACATCCTCAGCCCTTTTTAATATTTTATTTAGAGACAGGGCCTCAGTAATTTCGAGCATGTGTTTTGATAATTTGATAGGACAAAGCACAGTGATGCATGCCTGTATTCTCAGGGCCTCAGGAGGCTGAGGCAGGAGGATGGCAATTTCAAGGCCAGTCTCAGCAATTGAGTGAGACCCTGTCTCAAAATAAAGAATAAAAAGAGCTGGGGTGTAGCTCAGTGGTTAAGGGCCCCTGGGTTCAATCCCAGTACCCAAAGATAAAGAAATACTTGATAGTTTGTCGGGGGTGACATGACCACTGTGGTCTCTGGGGTCTTTTGCAGATTTGCTCTCTGGAATGCCAGGATGCCCTGCTGCCCTCCGAGGAGTGGGAGAAATGCCAGGGCTTTCTGTCTTTTCTCACCCCCTCCACCCTTGGGCTCACTGGCAAGGAAGATCTGGAGGGCCAGGCAGCTTTGGAAGAAGCCTACAGTGAGCTGGTCAAGCTCGTCGGTCCCTTCCTGAAGGAGGCAGAGAAGAGCAAATTCCTCCCGGGCACCCTGACCAAGGAGCGGCTCAGGGGTCTCCCGGGTGGGTTTGGGGCGGGAGGGGAATCGGAGCTGACCGGGGATGCCCAGCTGAACCAGGGCGCCCTGGAGGCGGCTGCGCTGGACTTGAATGAGGAGGACCCCAAAGCGCAGGTCAAGCGCTATGGGGGCTTTCTGCGCAAATACCCCAAGAGGAGCTCGGAGGTGGCTGGGGACGGGGACGGGGACGGGGACGGGGACAGGGCGGGCCACGAGGACTTATACAAACGCTATGGGGGGTTCCTGCGGCGCATCCGCCCCAAGCTCAAGTGGGACAACCAGAAGCGCTACGGTGGTTTCCTCCGGCGCCAGTTCAAGGTGGTGACTCGGTCCCAGGAAGACCCCTACGCCTACTCCGCAGAGCCCTCGGACGCGTAAGCCCAGCGCGGTGCGGGGGAGTCGGGAGCTTCCCCTGGCACCGCCCCGTCTTGGAGTGCGCCCCGCCCGCATGCTCAGCCCAGCACTGGCTACAACGTATCCAAGCCCAGCCTTTCTCCCTCCCGCGGGGACTGTGGGAGTTGTCTGGGGTCACTGATGAGAAAGAATGGAGATCCCCCTTCCAATGAGCTCAGTGCTTGGTTCAGAGACCTAGACCTCTATAACCACCGGCAGCCAGTTTCGGTATCCCTCCACCCGTTTCTCTTGACCCGCCCCCAACTCCAGGAGTCCAGAGGGACTTGTTCTTTGGAGCCATGATCTCCAGACTTTCCTGATCATATACCCTTAAAAAAAAAAAAAAAAAAAAAAAAAAGTATGCCCCCATGCAGGCAATATACATAGGTACCATAAAACAAGCAAAGCAAAAACTTGGGGGGTGGGGGGGAACAAATAGAAATCCTAGCCTTGTATTCTCAAACCTCGAATAATCTCCTTGTGCTCTTCACCTTGGAGACCAAGCATTAGGTGAAAAGATTAAACCGTTTGCGTGTTATTGGATCAGGAATTCTGCAAGGGGGGAGTCCAGTCTTCGAGTGGGTTCAGTGTCTGATTTGCATCTTCTGAGCTCTGGTGATTTGGAAGTGCACCTCTCGGGGAGCTGAGTTCCTCGAAGTCCCGTGCCTGTGGTACCTTGTACAAAGCTGCTCTCCTTCTGAATTCTTAAATGATCAAGGAGGGAGCAAAGCAAACCAATTTGTTCTGTGCAACAAATTCAGAATGTGGACCGGTTCCCTCAGCTCTCATTAAGCTAATTAAACCGGTTGGTATCCCACTCCTTCCCCCATGATGAACTGAAGCACCGTCAAGTGGATGAGGTTAAGCACAGCCATGTTCTTGAGCAGATGAATTGGCTGCCAGGAGTCCAGGCCATCTGGCCCAGCGTATGCACCCGGCATTGGGCAAGGGAGTCTAGAGTCAGAGCCTGGGAAGAGAAAGCTCTCCTCGACTCCCAGGGCGATTCCTTCCTCTCAGTGTCTCCAAATAAAACCAGAAAGAGGAAGTAATGATTGAGTGTTTGAGGCCAAATGAGCTCCCTTGATTCAAATAACCCAGAATCAGAGGCAGAGACCTCCTGGTGGCTCTGGCTTTGTTTTCACAGTCCTCCCCCACCCCACACTAGGTTTGGGTTTGTGGGTCCAGAAGATGGGACTGGGCAGGAGAGGAAACAGATTCAAGCTTGGATAATTTGTACAAGATGCTTCTGAGCACACCTCTTCACTCACAGACCCCTGGTCTCTCACGGTGTTTGGAAATGTATAGATTGTTTTTTTGGGTTACTCTGTGTGCTTTTTAAAAATCCCATTTATGCAATTTACTTGGAATTTGCTTAGTCCTTAATAGGCCTGTGTAATTTCCTGCTCCTCCAGTACAATAAATAATAGATGCTAATGATTTGTGTGTGTCTATGTGCGTGAGTGCATGTGAGCCCAAGTCCCAGAGAGAACAAAAGACCATTTGCAGAAAAGAATGCTAGGGAATGAATACTATCATCATCTGTACACATTTTGCACACATGCACATTCATCATCTACACACACAAACACATGCAGTCATGTTTGAAAGCAAACTGTGGCATGATAGAGCCAAAATTTTTAGGGTGCCACAGTCTTAAATTTGGAAGTTGAATCTGTGTGACGTTGGGTAAATGATGGAGCTCTCTGGGCTTTACTACTTCTATAAAAATAAAGGATAACAGTGCCAATTTTTTCAGATGGTTGTGAGAATTCAATGACATCATATATGCAAAGCCTCTAGCACATAAAATTTGTCCCCAAAATGATAGTTTCTTTTCCTCCATGATCTTTCTTTTCCTCCAATGTCAAAGCTAAGTATTCAGCCACACATGAGGAAGGACCGGGAGAGATGCTGCAAACACAGCTGCCTTCTATGCTGGAAAAGCCAGGACAGGAGAGACAGAGATGTTCCTAATGAGGGTGAGTGTGCTTGAGTGACAAGGTGGCAGAATGACACTAGAAATGACATCCCAGGGCTGGCTGTATGGCTTCGGTGGTAGAGCACTTGCCTGGCACGCATGAGGGTCTGGATTCAATCCCCAGCATGGTCAAACAAACAAAAAACACCAACAAAAACACAAAACTACATCCTTCACTAAAATGGTACAGATGAGATGTCTTTAAATAGGTCAAGCGTGCAAGTGACGAGATGGCTCCAGACCCCACGGGGACGCTCTGAACACTGGCTTTCTGAGCAACATCGTAGAAAACACAGGGGTGGGGAGGGCTCAGTCATTCAAGGTTCAAAGCTGCAGACCCACTGTGTGCAATAGGCATTTGCTAGGTGGGAGGTACAGGAAAACAAAACCCACAGGCCTCTGCTCTTAGGGAACTGACAGCTTAGTGGGGGAGAGAGAAATGAACAGGTAAACACACATATAAATGTAGAATTGGAAAAAGTGGTAATTGCTGTAGAGAAAAGAATTGGGATCTAGAAGTTAGGGCTAACAGGTGTAGAGGAAGGATCTCCCCAGGGCATTGAGGAAATCCTCTTCTGAGAGTATTCTGGTCTTCACATTCATTGGAAGAAACCTCACTTGCATTCCCGTGTAAAGAACCTAAGGTGTGGATTCATCTTATCCAACCACCTACCTTGTGCCGAAATGGACACTTGGATAGTAAACTTTAACCTGCTTGAACACTTTATGGACTCAGATCTCACAACACGTTGCCACTTCTTGCTGATTCAGCATTGAAGATTTCCATCTTTCTGTTAGGTTGATGTTTAGATTTCTGTCACTCAAAGGATCTTGGTCCTGATGTAGGCTAACCTGGGAGATTCTCTAGGGAAGGATTTTCTGTCACTTGCAAACAAATTACTATTGACTATCTCAAATGGGTTAAATGAATGGACAAACAAGGCAATGTGTTGGCTTATATAAATGCAAAGTATGGCAATATTTTGCTTCAGGTAGAGCTTGATCAAGGAGTTCACTGAGGACCTCAGGACCTTTCCACCAGTGGACTCCTTTCTCCTCAGTGTTGGATTCACTGTGAAGTTCCAGGTGCTTCTAAAAAAATGACTTCCAGAAGCTCCAGGCTCTGCCATGCAGGTTCAAGTCCAAGGCATTATTTTCACAGTGATCCTAGTCAAAATTTCATTATACCTCATTGACCCTAAATGGGTCCCATATTCAGTCATGAGCTAATGCCAATCATTGTGGATGGATTGGTGCAATGCTCTGATTGGTCAGGACCAAACTCCATGGGCAGTGAAGGAGCCAGGGAGGGTTCAACCACACTGATGTGGTGGGGAAGAGGCAGGTCATTCTGGAGAGGGAAATTGGAACATGACCCCCAATAGGTGAGGAACACGTGCCAGATCACCAGGCAGCAGTCGGTCACCCACCTAGTGAGCAGAGTGGGCTGGAGGGGTCTGGAGCAGCTGGAGAGCATATGCCATGGGGACTGTGGTCCCAGAGCAGTTGGACTTTGGATCCACACATGACATGTCTCCGTGTTTCAGTGTAGACAAGTCATGTTTTTTTAAAAAGTACTAGGTAGGACAAACAAGAGTATGTTTGACACGAGACAAATCACTCTCTTGCCATTATTTTATGACTTCATTTTAATTTTCAAAAAACTTCCCCATGTGCTGTGGATTTCAAAACACTATTGTCCTGGCCTCCCTTTCCTCAGCTTATCTCACTTGGTCACCAGGAGGCAGGGCTAGAGGGTAGAGGGAGCATGGCCCAGGGTCACAGAGGACCTGGGCTCAGACCTTGCATCCCTGTGTGACTCTGGGCAAGTTGCTGCCCTTGGCAGAGCCTCAGGTTCCAATCTGTCAAATGGGGAGAGAAACATGGACTTCTTTGGATGGAGGCGAAGGCAGTACCTGAATGTCTCCATGGCTGAGACACAGGAAGTGTGCGACACCCATGGCGGTCCCCTTCACAGGGTGGCACCTGGTGATAGCGGTCTGATGTCACTGGGTTGAGGCACATTCCTGCAGAAGGGAAAACATTCTGCTGGTGGTAAGACAGTGACATTTAAAACATAAATGTCATTGAGGTGTAACGTTTGTGTGTGCAAACCTGTGTGGCCGCCACCCTGTCCACGGTGTAGGGCTTTCCTGCACCCCAGAGGGCCCACAAGATCCTTTTAATGAGGTACTTGTGGGGACAGAGAGCAAGCCAGAATCGGAATCGGGATAAAAGCATCACAGGCCTTTCAGAATGCCGACCCTTTGTCCATGCCACAAAGGCCACTGCGCAGCGACCACAGAGCAGTCTTTGGTTAGGGGATGCCAACGTCCTGGTAACCTTAAAAATGCACGTTACTAATAGGCGCGAGGTTCCCATGACAACGCTGTACACCATCACCGGCGAGCAGCGCCTTGTCATAATGATCGTGACAGTCATTATGATCCCTCGGATTTGGATCGCTCCTCCCCTACCCTCGAGCTTGAGCCCTTCACACAAATGAGCCCAGCAATGGGGCTTGTCTGTTAATTAAAGACCCCAATGTGAAGGCAACAGAAATCCCGAGAACAGTGTCAGGACGGCGGCTCCCTAATAGGTGTCATCTCGCATTCTTGATTCCTGCGCTGGGTCCCCATCGCCTCCTGTTAGCTGTGGAGATTTATAACAGAGGTTTATAATTACTCCCCTGATATGTAAATCTGCACCTGTGATGCTTCCCCACATGGCCTGTCTTGTCTCGGTCTCACTAAAGCCAAGCCCATTAATATCTGTCCCCAGCACGCCCCTCACTCCCCATTGCCTCTGACGAGAAGTTTCCCTTCTCTCTCAGACCCCTCATGACGCCCTCTGAGCTCCCACAGGATGCTGGTCCTGGGGTCTGGGAGGGTAGGGGGTGCTTTCAGTTGTTGGTAAGATCCACGCAGCCTTTGAACTTGAGGAAGGAGCACTGCACCGAGAGTCCAGGGCCTGGGGACCTAAGCATGGTCCGGCTCTGCTAGCCAGCCATGGGAGGTGGGCTGAGAGCTCTCCAGGACACAGAGTTCTCTTCTGAAAATGGTATTAATAATATCATGGGGGTCTTTTGTTCTTTTAGGAGCTGACATGGAATATCTGATCTGCATCGACCAGGAAATGCCCAACACAGCAACTGAGCCTGTTTCCTCATCTTGAAATGCCAGGGATGGTTTCTACGCTCGGGGGTAGAAGGAGGTCAGGGATGAGAAGACAGGGGTGGCACCTGGCCCAGAGTTGTTGAGTGATCAGTGTCCGTGTCCTCCCTACTCAAGGCTATCTGGTGTCTGATAGACCTTTATTGAGCATCTGTTGAATACCCAGCCCTGGATAAGCACCAGGGGACTCACTGGTGATCAGGCAAAGTCCTCAGTAGGTCTCAGGGTGTCAGTGGGTTCTGAGTGGTGGGAAGGAGAAGCAAGAGTTAGGGGGGCCAGTGGTGGAGGGCAGGGTTATTCAGAGGTCACCAAGGCCCCTCCTGAGGGGTGACAGGTGACCAGAGCTGTGTCGGAGTTCTAGTGGGAAGCCTGCGGTTGTCCAGGCAAGGGTTGGGTGGGCTGGGGAAGAGCTCCTCAGGCAGAGGGAGCAGCGAGTGCAAGGGTCCTGAGGCCAGTGCCTGACTGTTCCCGCCCAGAGGAGGAAGGAAGCTGCAGGCGAGCAAAAGTGGAGATGGGCAGTAAGGCTGCCCAAACGAGGGGACCAGATGGCACAGGGTCTCCCGCATCTCAGCAGTGTGCCCACGTCTACCATCACCTTGATGATGGTGGATCCTCTTGTGCAATCCAAGCATCCTGATCTGGGCCAACTCGAGGGCCCAGGAAATGACCTTGACTTTGACCTACGATGGGAGGACAACTGCTGAAGGGTTTTAAGCACAGGAGAAATTGTCTGAACTGGATGTAAAGAGATGGCGGTGGCTGTGCAGGGAGGGCAGACTGCAGGGAGCACGAGGGGACCTGCCAGTTAATGGCACCTCCAAAGCGAAGGTAAGAGGCAGGGGACCAGAAGCAGCACAGGGGTTTTGTCTTGTTTTCCCCTTGGGATCAAAGCTGCGGTCACAATGTTTTTTCTTAACCGGCAGCCACAGGCCTTGGACCCATGGCGCCTAGATGGACCAAGCTCCCCTGGCTCATGAGGAGGGGTGGGCGAGCTCAGTGCGGCCAGGGTGATAGTGGAGAAGCTGCTCTGCAGAAATGACCTGGCCTGAGATATGTGTCTGCAGAAGGGGCTCAGAGCCCCAGCGCCCCACCCTCCGACTCTGTCTTGAGAAACGTGGTCTTGGGGTTTGAACTCCCTGGGAGAAAAGCCTCTGAATTAGGACTTGCTTTACATAAAAGATACATCATTGGCAAGCATACAAATCAAATTTGTGCAAATCGAACTGTATTTTAAGGCACTAGGGAATATTGCTATTCAATTTCCTTATCGATTTTACAGATCACGATAATGTCTCTTGCCCATTTAGGAACATTCATAAAGCCCAGAAAAGCATCAAGAACGTTCACGTGGTATCAACCAATGGTCAGGGTTCAGACAATGACTGCTCACTGAGCCCCACCCGGGTCAATGCACGTACGACCTCTGCACTGAAGGAGTTTGCAGGCCAGCAGGGAAGACCCCATAGAGCAAACACCTACATCAAAGACATGAAGAGTTACTCCGGGGAGCGGTGGATGGAAAGGGAAGCTGCAGGAGCAGAGACCTGGCCTGATCTGGGTTGGGAGGGCTTCACGAGGAAATGACTTTGAAGCTGAGACCCAAGTGGAGCAGGAGAGAGCTGGTGTGGGTGTCCTGAGTGGTGATCTAGTAGCCGCACAGAGACACGAAGGGCGATTGATCACACAGAACCTGCAGGCCATGTTGTGAGCTTCATGTCAGAAAGAAGGGAACAAGTAGAGGGTTTCAGTCAAAGAAAGGACATTGGTCAGGTGCACTGAATCAGGGTTTTCTTGGACAAAGTGAAGCATGAATATTTACACAGAAGAAGTCAATATAGAAAACAGCTATCCCCCTTGATCTCCTCTGAGATAGCAATAATCAATTCATTTTAACATATTTCCTCCCGGGGTAGTTTCTCTACTTGTCTCTGAACTCTAGATGATATGCTTAAACATTTTTTACACATTCTTTGTAAGTGTGAATTATGAATCTGCACAATCATAACAGTTTACAAATTGCATATGCCACAATTTCCTTAAGCATTTCCTCATGGGTGGAGGGAATGAATATCTAGTTTGCCTTTGATTTTCCAAGCCTGTGCCTTCATTCTGGTGTCATTATTAATTGCATCGAAAGGATCCTGGATGAAAAATTCCACGGCTGCCATTCCTAGGGGATGGACATTTGAGTTGCTTATGCGGAGATTTTATCGCTATTGCTGCTGTCGATAACCTGCGAGGAATGTATTCCAACCTATGAGCTTAGATAAACCACATTGTCCCAAGTGGTCCTTGCTCAAAGGGCGCTGAGGATTCACTTTGTGTTTCTCAAACTCAGACATCTAACTCCCCTCTGCCGGAGTCCGCCACCGGCATTACCTTTTCTTAACATTTTTCTCTAATATGACTTACTTTTTAAAAACCTCTGTGAGTAAGTTGATTTGAGAAGGAAACTTGATCTTATTGCCACAAGTGGAAAACGGAGATAACGTTCCATTAAGAAAAGTGGGAGAACTATGAATGATGCCACCAGGAGGGGCCACTCTGAAGCTGCTAGTGACAGCACAAAAGGACACTTGGCCAGCATCAGAGGGCCGCTGAGACTCTCCAGCACCAAACAGCTTTTCTCCGTAGTAGAATCGGAAGGTTTCAAAGAGCACTGGAAACCGCCTCCCCCTGGAGTCCCAGGCAGCAGAGCATCATGGGAGGGAGCTGTGTGGGGCAGGGCTGCGGTGACCTCGGATCACCACGGGCTTTGTGCCCTGTGGTCAGGAGCTCAGAGCTTCCTCCAAGGGTGTCAGGGTGAGCGGCCTGGGTACACCCAGGGCCACGTGATGAATGCCACTCTGTCAATCCCATGCTGTCAACTGGCTGGCCGAATCATTCCCCTTGGGGACATCCCTTCCACTCCTGCAAAAGATAGACAGGAAAAAATAAAGCCCACGGTACCTCGTATAAGTCATATGCAATAATAGCTTTAATTTTAAAAAAATTAATAGACTTTATTTTTTAATTTTAGGTTTACAGAACAAAAATGAGTGAAAGTGCAGAGCCCCTAGGTACCCTTTCATCCCCGCCACCATATCCCGCATCAGTGTGGGACATTTGTTCCAAGTGATCAGACAATATTGACACATTATTCAAGTTTTCTCCCTGGGCTGTGTGGTCTACAGATTTTGGCAAATGTACAGTGACATGTACCTACCACCGCCGTCACACACAGAATAAGTGTCGCATAGCCCTCGGAGTCCCCCCTGGCTCCACCTGCCCACGCCTTCCTCTGGAAACCCCTGGCTGGCAACCGCTGACCTTTTCCCACCTCCAGAGATGCGCCTTTGCCAAGTGTCATGCATTGGAGCCCTGCAGTAGCCAGCTCTCCAGATGGGCTTCTTCCACATGTGCACCGAAGGTTCTCCCAGGCCTCTCTGTGACTTGAGAGTTCATTCCTTTTTGTCTGGATGATATTCCGCTGGATGTGTGGTCCACCATTCATCCGTTCACTGGCCGAAGGACATCTCGGCAGCTTCTGGGTCGTGACAATGATGAGGAAAGCTGCTGTAAACATTCATGGGCAGCATGTTTGTGGACAAAAGTTTTCACCTAAGAGCTTTCATTTTTTATTTTGGTTATCATTTAATTGTGCTATGTTTATTATGACTTTTGACAGGCAGGGGTGAGATGGAAGAGCTGGCTTTTGTGACAATGTGGTCAGGGACGACCCCTTGGGATGTGGCATTTTAAAAAGACCTGAAGGATGGAGAAGGAGACAGCCAGGAAAGAGCAGAGGGGAGGGCATCCTGGGCAGGGGAGAGAGCCTGGCAGGGGCAAAGGCCCCGAGTGGGAGCACAGTGGATGTTACGATTTGGTCTGCAATGTCCCCACAAAGGCTCCTGTGTCGAAAGCATGATTCCCCAGTGCAGCGGGGTCCAGAGGTGGGCTTTAGGCAATGATGGAATCCTAATGGCTTTGACCTCATCAGGGGATCAATCCATTTGATGAGTCAATCATTTGAATGGACTTATTAGAGGTGGTAAAAACTACAGGCAGGTGGGTCATGGATGGAGGAAGTAGGTCACAGGGGGCATGACCTCAGGGGCTATATCTGCCCCTGATGCATTCCCCGCCCCTCTTTCTGTTGCCTGGCTGCCATAAGCTGAGCAGTTCTCCTCTGCCATGCCTTTCCACCATGTTTCTGCCTTGGAGCCGGCCAGCTATGGACTGAGACCTCTGAAACCAGGAGCCAAAATAAACCTCTCCCTCTCTGAAGTTGTTCTTGTCAGATATTTTGGTCACAGAGATGTGAAGCTATCACCCTGGGGCCTGGGAAGCAGACTTAGGCTAGCATGGCTGGTGTGGGGTGCAGGAGGTGGTGGGCTCGGCAGACCTGGTGGCCACAGCAAGCCACTGAGCCCTGATTGCCCAAGGTCTAGAAGCCAGTTAGGGCCTCTGAGCAGGACTGAGAGCTGCTAGGTGTTGGTAGCCAGGGTCTCAGTGATCTCCCAGAACCCCATTGGGTCAGCGTATTGTCTCCATCTTGCACAGAAGAAACTCAGACCCAGAGTGAGAGAAAACTTTATTCCCTAACTTGACTCTGGGAATATTATAACCCGGAGCCCAGAAAGAGAGAGATGTAGAATCCAAAAAGAAGGCTGTCAATATCTACTGGAGTCATAGCCTGGGCAGACAGCAAAGGGAAAAACAGCTTCAGAATTCAATTAGGCAATAAAGAGATTAGCAAAGGAAGCCAGCTTTGACCTTCGGGGTGGGGGTTGCAAAACAGGGCAGGGAGTGTAGCGGGGGGGGTGGGGTGGGGGTTGTGGTCTTAGATCACACAGAATTAGGTAATGGTATGACCAGAATCTAATTGCCCACAAAATCAACCTCTTCAGAGGAAATAGAGTCCCTCGTTGTCATGGCAACCAATTAAAAAAGGGCTCCACATATCCATCCATCACCAGCAAGAGAGAATAACCCCAGACCCTGAGGTAGCACATTCCAGCAAAAAAGTCTCTGGTCTACGGATACATCAGGATTTGGTTCACTCAAGACTCCAAATAACCATGGCTCAAATCGGATCAGCTTTCTTCTCAAGAAAGAGTTAGAACCAGGCGGGTTAGAGTCGTATTTTCTTTAGCTTTTGCTGCACAAACAAACCACCCTGGAACTCTGGCTGAGAACAACAATTTAGGTCTCATAGCCTGTGCCTTGGTGGAGTGTTTCCCCTGCGGATCCTGCCTGGGCTGCCTCACACAGCTGCAGCCAGCGCTGGAGGGCTGCCTGGACTGGAAGGTTCCACAGGGGCTCACTCGAGTGCCCGGCAGCTGGCGGTCCTGGCTGGAGACCTGCATCCTCCAGTAGAATAGACTGGCTCCTTCACATGAGAGTCTCAGGTCAGCCCGCCAAGTGGGCAGATGTGGAAGCTGCATGGTTCCCCAAAGCCCAGTCTCAGAAGTCACCCAATGACAATTTTGCTATGTGTAACTGATCAAAGCCAAGTCACAGGCCAAATCCAGACTCAGGGGAGGGAGAAGATGAGACGAGGGTGAAATCGCATGGCCAAGAAGCTCAGGCTGGGAGGAATCTCTCCTTGGTTGAAATGGATGTGCTGCTCCTTGGAACCCCAGGATCCTCTAGCTGACCCCTCACCCCAGAGTGGGGTCCTGGCCCTCCAGGTCCAGGGCGTGATTGAAGTCCAGCATCACACCTGGCAAGATGGAGGAGGTGGATAAAACACAGGGGGAAAGGACATGCACTCCTGCTTCTTCTCAGAGAGGCTTCCAGACGTGGCCACTTAACATTTCCAATTCTATCTCATGGCCAGATGGTAGTGGTGAGACCACCCTTGGCTGCAAGGGAAGCTGAGGAATACCATCTTTATTCCAGGTGGCAAAATGCCCATTCAGAACCTGAAGTCCTGCTTCTGAGGAGGCGGGGGTTGGGGGGGAGAGGGATATTGGTGTCTCCCACCACATGGAACTTCTGCCCGAGATCCTATGATGTGCTAGAGAGCTCATCCCGATCCCTGCAGGATAGAGAGCTTTCTCCTCCCTGGAAATATTAGTTTTCCATCACTGTGACAAAAATACCTGAGGTAACTGAAAAAGGAGGAAAGATTGATTTGGGCTCATAGTTCAGAGGTGTCAGTCCATTGTCACCTGGTGCCATGGCTTTGGGCTTTTTTTTTTTTTTTTGTGGTGCTGGGGATTGAACCCAGGGCCTTGTGCTTATAAGGCAAGCCCTCTACCAACTGAGCCATACCCCCAGGCCAGCTTTGGGCCTTTAGTGAGCAGAACATAATGCGAGGGGGCTCACCTCATGGCTGCCAACAATCAGAGAGGGGATGGAGGAAGGGCCAGGTCCCAGGGTCCCAGGACCCTTCAGTGCCCTGTGTCCTCCATGAAGGGTTGGCCTCTGAAGATGCCATCACTTCCCAATAGTGCCACCAACTGGGGACCACACCTTTAACACCTGAGTCTTTTCCAGATCCAAACTGTAATTCTGGGCCAATGCCTTTTACCCTGAAAAGGTTTAGAAATCAAATCCATATTGTGATATATTTGGTATTTAAAGTATTCATGACATTGGAAAGGGCTTTTTTTGGCATAGAGTCTGCACAAATGAGCCTTGTGACTCCAATTTAAAATGTGTAATTGATTTTAGACTTGTGATTCTTCTGTCAAGAAGCACATGAATCTTCTTACACTAAACTTATTAATGGTACCAGAATGTATAAGAGATCTTGAGATCTGCTATTGTTTAAGTTTTTAAATTAGATTTTTTTTTTTTTTTCCAAAGTGGTTTGACTTTAAAGTTTGGCTTGTCAGGTCAGCTGAGGAAGGTGTTTAAAAAAGGAAATTGAATATGTTAAATTAGTAAGTCCTGTGTAAAATGTTGGAGATAATTTAATTAACCAAGTTTGCAAGTGGGATGGATGGTTTCACTGAGTCCACTGACCATTAATCAAAAGCCCCTTGGAAGTGACTGCATAGAAATAGAATAATAAGTTTTGTAAATTGAGCTTAAAGGCTTAAGACTGCCTCGTCTTTTAAAAAGCTCCTATAATACATTGAATGCTAATTAAATAACAATTACTTACAAGGAAACTTTTCTGCATGCAAAAAACCTCTCCCACGTTGACATTTCCTGAGCTCACTTAGGAACCAAGTTGGGGCTTGGTGGTAACCCCAAAGTTCCTGCTTGTCCCCTTACCACATAGTGACTACCAGCCTGGGTAATTTTCTCCCCCTTCCCGGAACTGTCCCCTTCCCCACTGCAGATCTGGGGATGCCAATGACCAGTCCCTCCCTGATAACAGCACTGTTCACCTGGGGTCTGACTGCAGCTAAGCCACAGCTGAGACCCCCCCTTTGCTTAGCAACTCGTCAAAAGCAGGGACAGCTGCCAAGGTCAAGTTTCCACTTGACCCTCAGCCTCCTCACCTTGGATAGCCACCTCTTCACAGGTCCTCAGTTTTTGTATAGGAAGACTCCGACACATAGTAGGTCCTCAACTTTTGCATCCTCTCAAGAAGCCTAGTCTGTTTTAAGTGATCCTGAAAAGTCTCGAGGTACATCCTACTCCTCTGTAGTGACCTTGCTCAAGGCTTCAGGGCTGCACCTGGGCTTATGGGATCTTCAAGGGGCAGGAGACCCCCGCCCCACCCTCCCAGACAGAGAAGGGACGATAGGTGGCAGCAGCGAGGCAGGTGGCTTCAACCGCCTGTGTCTGGTCTGGGAGCGCCCCCTCGTGGCGATACGGAGCAATACGAGTTGAAGAAGGTTTCGCCACCGTCCAGGTGGATCTCCAGGGTTCAAACTCCAGCAGAAAAAAAGAGATGAGGATTTAAGGAGGGAACTCAGGGGCCCATTGAATCTTAGAGACGGTCGTTAGCATTAAGATGAAAAGTCTTGGTGCTTTCTGCTAAAATATGTTCTTCAGCGCTGTCTTTTCCCTTTGGCAATAGATGATTAAGTAATTTTCTCACTAAAGACAAGGACTAAGGCTTGCCATAGCTCTCAGCGGGCACCGGCAGAGAATGACCTTGGATAGTTGGCTTCCAGAAATCTCAGGCTCGCTCAAGTACAAAGTCCTTATCCCCACCCCCATCCATCCCATCTTTCTTGCACTTAAATTAAATATGAAGATAAAAACAGGCTCCAAATATTTTGTCTACCTTGCTGTGCCTGAAGTTCTGAGGGAAATTTTTAAATAATAATGATGATAAAAGCAAAAATCATAAACTATAAATATGGAGGGCTCTCAACTAAGATCCAAAGGCCTAAATGAAAGCGCATTTTGTGAGTGCAGGCCTATGAAAGAAAAAATGATTGGTGACGCACATTAAAGATGGGGGGGCGGGGCTAGGGATATAGCTCGGTTGGTAGAGTGCTTGCCTCGCAAGCACAAGACCCTGGGTTCAAATCCCCAGCACTGCAAAAAAAAAAAAAAAAAAAAAAAAAAAAAGATGGTGAGGCAGATTTGGTTCCAGGGGCCTGGCCAGAGCTGTAGGGTCCACTGCAATGGGATCGTGTGGTAGGGGAGAGAGATTGGACCGAGCGTGACTCCAACCAGGACAAATGGGTACACGCATACGCAGTCCTTTGTACAGTGGGGATTTATAACCAAGGAACTGGGCGGGGCCAGCAGTGGAAATGCTCAGGACAAGAGAGTGCCTGGCTAAACTGACTTGGTAGGGTTGCTGCTGCAGGTGGGCCAGCGCGGGAGGATGCCAGGGTGGCCAGAGGCTCAGGGGCGGGGTTCTATAAACTGACTTAGCGTTCTTTCTCAAACTGGAGTCTGGAAGGACAGAGGACTCAGAGAAAGACGTCTGACTCAAGTTTTGGTCAAAGGAGAGAGTCTTGGCCTCCTTTGACCCAATCTGGAGAGATGCTGCGGGGTAAGTTCAGTTGCTTAGATGGGTCAATGATAAATGGTTCCTCTATGAGAGAGGAGGCAGAGCAGGGGCTTGCGATATTCTCAGACATCCAGAAGTGATTCCCGGTAGTACAAGAAGCTTGCGGGGAGTGGGGTGAGCTAGCACGCGCTGGGTCCCTGTGGTCACCCTGGGACTCCCGGTTCTTCTCGTGGCGTCTTTACAATGGCCTTGACGAGGAAAGACAGCAGTCCCATTTTATAGATGGGGAAACAGAGGCCCCAAGAAGAGAGAGGCTGAGCTCAAAAGACGTCACGGAAATGTGAAGGACGAAGATTAAATGCAGTCTCTTGATACCAGCCCAGCTGGGTCAGCTGATCTGCAGCCTTCATTTGTTGCTGCATTGTTTCCTCTGATGTAGATGGAGTCCCTATCATGCACCAGAGACTGTTCTAAGCACCCGGGTCGCCAGACTATACACAATCAGATGAAGACCTTGCAGCTGCAAACGTCGCTTGAGGGCCCAGATTACACCTGGTCTTCCATCTGGAGGCGACTGACCCATCATCTGTTCAGTAACACATTCACTATCCCTTAGATCTTTATTTTATTTAGGCAAATATTTTGCTTATTTATTCATTCATCCAACCAATCGTGGAGCCATGTGCTCATTTGTGTGTAATCATCCGTTCGTTTATTTTCTTTCTTTCTTTCTTTCTTTCTTTTTTGGACTTGGGTATGCTAGCATTTTTATCTTATTTTTATTTATTTATTTATTTATTTTTGATTTTTACAGACTGCATTTTGATTCATTGTACACAAATGGGGTACATCTTTTCATTTCTATGGTTGTGCACGATATAGATTCATTCCATTTGTGTAATCGTACATGTACATAGGGTAACGATGTCTGTCTTATTCCACCATTTTTCATATCTTCCCCTCCTCCCTCTCATTTCCCTCTATATAATCTAGTGTTCTTCCATTCTTCTCTCACCCCCAACCTCCCCACCCCCATTATGTATCATCATCCATTTATCAGGGAAAACATTCGGCCTTTGGTTTTTTGGGATTGGCTGATTTCACTGAGCATGACATTTTCCAATTCCATCCATTTATCTGCAAAGGGCATAATATTATTCTTCTTTATGGCTGAATAATATTCCATCGTGTATATATACCACAGTTTCTTTATCCATTCATCTGTTGAAGGGCATCTAGGTTGGTTCCACAATCCAGCTATTGTGAATTGAGCTGCTATAAATCTCTTCCACATGCACTTCAGATAGAGCGCTAATCTCCAAAATTTATAAAGAACTTTACAAAACTTTACACTAAAAATACAAAGAAACCAATCAATAACTGGGCCAAGGAACTGGACAGACACTTTACAGAAGATATACAGGTGACTAATAAATATATGAAAAAGTGTTTAACATCTCTAGTAATCAGAGAAATGCAAATTAAAACCACTCTAAGATTTCATCTAACTCCAATTAGAATGGCTATTATCAAGAATGCAAGCAATAATAAGTGTTGGCGAGGATGTGGGGAAAAAGGCACACTTTTACATTGCTGGTGGGGTTGCAAATTGGTGCAGCCACTCTGGAAAGCAGTGTGGAGATTCCTCAGAAAGCTTGGAATGGACCCACCTTTTGACCCAGCTGTCCCACTCCTCGGTTTATACCCAAAGGACTTAGAATCAGCACACTACAGAGATACAGCCACTTGTTTATTTTCACCTGTTCATCACTCATTCTTACTCCACCAATCACTCATTCATTTACCAAGAACTTCACCACTCCGCACACTTAGCCATTTGCACACACCACCATCCATCTGTCCGTCTGTCCTTCCATCAGTCCCTCATCTTTCTATCCATCCCTCTATCCATCCTGTCTTCTTTTCTTCCATTGATTCCTTCATCTATTCCTTCATCATCCCTCCCTCCACCCAACCACTCATCCATTCTTTCCATCTTCATGTTGACCCTGTTTTGTTTTGTTTTTTTAAATACTGGGGATTGAACCCAGGGGTCTCAACCACTGAGCCACATCCCCAGCACTTTTTGTTTTTTATTTTGAGGAAGGGTCTCACTATGTTGCTTAGGGCTTTGCTAAATTGCTGAGGCTGGCCTTGAACTTGTGATCCTCCTGCCTCGGCCTCCCAAGTCATTGAGTGTTCAGGCCTGTGCCACCACACCCAGCTGACCCTAAAATTTAAGAACTAGATAAGACCCGTTCCAACCTCCAAGGCACTTGCCATTTCTTGGTGAATGACAAGAAGAACAGCTGCCCCAAGACTGTGATTAAACTCCACCCATCCCATGTCACCCCATCCACCTCTCCTTGTCAGCCAGACAGACCTTTACCCAACTCAAGCCCCCACTGTGTCTTGCCAGTAACTTCCTGCCAGCCCTTCTCCCAGCTCTGCCTCTAGTGGCCACCGCCACCCCACATGGCCATGCCTCTGCCTCTGGAGTATCTTTTCTGAAGGTCCGGTACCCTCCTGTCATTTACCTCCAGAATTCCTTTCAGGGCACCTTGTTCCAGGACAGGGGGTCAAATGCAAACTCCCCAGCCAGGCCCTCAAAGCCCTTTGGCCACCTGGCACATTGCCTGGCTCCCCCTCCTCACATAAAGCCCCGGAAGATTCCCAGCCCATCTCTCCCTACTGGCCTCTACTTGTTTGCCACCGCAGGCCTCTGCTCTGCCCCCAGTGACCTCCCTGGCTTGTCTCCCCCAGAAGACTCCTGATCGTCCTTCAGAACACCACAGTGCCTGGTGCCTCCGCCGGGCCTGGTCACGACCGTTATTTGGACAGTCTCTGTGCTTTGATGCGCATCTCTTCTTACGGGGCTGCGAGGCCCCAGGGAGCAGAAGCCTCCTCAGTCCTCACTGCGTGCTCAGTGTTGCACACACAGAAGGTGCTCGACGAACATCCTGTAGACAAATGAATGAGTGAACAAAAGTCTCTACGGATGCTTGGATTTGGATTGGACCAATGACTCTTCCTTGGTCCCCTGAGGGCGCATATCCAGTCTGTCATTTATCCTGCTGTGGGAGCAACTCGACAGACATTTGACGAAGGCCCCATCACAGCACCTGGAAGACAGTCTGGTGGGTTGGCATGTGGGGCTGGTTTCCAAGGACGTGTCTGCACAGCAGGATCCTGTCTCTAAAGCTAATGAGAAAAACACTGTCCTGAGGGTGGGGGGGTCACTCAGGTGCTACCCCGCAGTCCAGCCAACAGGTGGACTCTGGGATCAGAGCCAAGGACCTGTGGTGAATGAAGATGCACTCAGAGGTGCTAGCAGCTGCTTTGTGAGGCCGACTCACTGCCACGCTGCGCTGGCCTCCTGTGGCCCATGCTGAGATGTCTCCATCCTCAGTCCCTGGCTCAGAGGTCCTGCCTTCCCCTTGGCCCTACAGGGAAAGGACTCCATGTCCACCAGGCAGCAGAGTGAGGGCAAAGGAGGCCTCTGCTTGAGCCTTCTAGAGGCTTGACTCCGTCACAGGGAAGGACAGCCTTGGCAAGGAAAGACGTCGGCCCCATTTTACAGATGCGGAGACAGAGGCTCCGTGAAGAGAGAGGCTGGGCCAGTCAGGTCTTAGTAGCATAGAAGGAAGTTTATTACAGAAAGTAAAAACGTGCACTCTCAGAGCAGAGCGAGAGCTATCCTAAGAGCAAAACAGGCCACCAGAGGCTAAGGTCGAGTTTTTATTAGGGTACTCAATTAAGCGAAATGAGTATGATCCAAAGGGCTGGGCTTCTCTCGTGGTTGGTAAATATTGATCGAAATCATGTTTCCCCGTGAGAGGGTCGGGTCTGCTCTGGAAGCTTCCTCTTACATCGATCATGGTCATAGGATGATCAGGACAGAGGGTTACGGTCCAGTCGCCTGGGATCCCCTAGACTCACCAGGTGAATGGCTTCTTTCTATTGAGGTCTTGTTCCTGTTTCCCTACATCCCAGAAAACCAACAGGAAACTGTGGATCATAAAGTAACTTATGGGTGTTTAATATGTCTTTACGTTCCATCCTTTTCTGTCCCTTAATCTCTCCTTTGTCCTGTCCAGCATTGTTTCTGAGTTGTTTGTTCTCTTGTTTGGCAGAGATATTTTTTTCCTTTAGAGACTTGGAGTTCTCTTTGTATCCCTAAATCTGTCTCAGAGTAATGTCGGCACCAAACTGACCAGGCCGTGGGAAGGATTAGATGAGCGAGCACGTCTCAAGCTCTTGAGCACCAGCAGGCACATGGGAACTGTTCAAATAGAGTTAGTCATTTCCTGAGTCTACTACAGGGGCATGAAGAGCCAAGCAGACAATCCAGAGCCAGCCAGAGGCAGATGTGGTTCTTAGCAGGAAGCACCTGGGGAGGTGTTGAAAGATCCAGGTGGAGCCTAGACCTGTTGTCAGAATTTTAGGGGATAAGACCAGGCATCAGTACTTGGGAAAGTGACCCCTTTATCATTATGAAATGACTCTTCATCTCAGATGATGTTCTTTGTTCTGAAACCTATCTTATCTGTTAAGATGGTAACACGTGCCTTCTTTTAACTAGAGTTAGCATGATATATCTTTTCCTATATTTAACCTGTTTGTATTTTAAGTGGGTTTTTTAGGGGAAACCTATTATGGGGTCTTGATTTTTTATGACTGATATTACATCTATATTTACCTCTTTTCTTTATTTTTTTATTTGTTCTACTTGGTTATACATGACAGCAGAATGCATTTCAACTCTTTGTACACAAATGGAGCACAACTTCTCATTCCTCCGGTTGTACACCACGCAGAGTCACACTATTCCTGCAACAGTACATGTACGCAGGGTAATAATGTCCATCTCATTCCACCATCCTTCCCACCCCACACCTCCTCCCCTCCCCTCACTTCCCTCTGCCCAATCCAGAGTTCCTCCATTCTTCCCTAGCCCTGCCCCATTATGGATCAGCATCCACATATCAGAGAAAACAATTGGCCTTTGGTTTTTTGGGATTGGTTTATTTTGCTTAGCATGATATTCTCCAACTCCATCCATTTACCTGCAAATGCCATCATTTCATTCTTTAAGGCTGAGTAATATTCCGTTGTGTATATATACCACATTTTCTTTATCCATTCATCTGTTGAAGGACACCCAGTTGGTTCCACACTTCAGCTATTGTGAATTGAGCTGCTATAAACACTGATGTGGCTGAGGCACTGAAATATGTTGATTTTAAGCCCTTTGAGGATAAACCGAGGAGTGGGGTAGTTGGGTCACATGGTGGTTCCATTCCAAGTTCCCTAAGGAATCTCCATACTGCTTTCCAGAGTGGATGCACCAATCTGCAGTCCTATCAACAATACAGAAGTGTACCTTTTCCCCCACATCCTCACCAACACTTATTGTTGTATTCTTGATCACTGTCATTCTGTGGGGGCCTTGATTTTTAGTCCAACCTGACAATCTCCACCTCTTTAACTGGGTGTTTAGACCATTTCTGTTTAATGTGATAATTGGCATCATTGGGTTTCAATAGACTACGCTGCTCTTTGTTTTCTGTTGGCCCCATTTGTTGTTGGCCCACCCCCACCACTTTTGTGGTGCTGGGGATCAAACCTAGGACTCCACACGTGCTAGGCAAGTGCTCTCCCCCTGAGCTACACGCCCATCTCAGTCATCGTCCTTCACTGTGTTAATTCAGCAGTGATTTTGGAGCTTATAGCATGCAGCCTGTCTTCAAGTGACATCACACCACTTCACATGAGCCTCAGAACCAGCCGGTGCTGAGCTCCCACTTCTCCACGGGCCTTTGTGCCATTGTAGATATGCACAGGATTTCCACCCTTATTCTGAACCCCACAGGGCATTATTATTGTGCTTTAAATAGTCAATCCTATTTTAATGTGATTTTTTTTTAATTTAAAAAAAAGATTTTTATTTACCCAAGTGGTTACCATTCCCAGTGCCCCTCATTCCTTTCTGTAGGTCCAGACACCCATCAGGTACCCTTTCCTCTCTGCTTCGAGAACTCCATGACCATTTCCTCCCTACAGGTACGTTAGTGCTGAATGCTTTCCGCTTTGGCAAACCTGAAGACATCTTTGTTTTGCCTTCACTTTCTAAAAGCTGTCTTCTTTGGCTGTGGGATTCTAGGTCCAGCTTTTAAAAACCATTTTCGAGATGCGGCTGTGTTGTCTTCTCCCTGGCATTGTCTCTTTTGAGAAATCGGATGCCGGCCTTCTATCTGTTCCTTTCTCGGTAACATGGTTTTGTTTCTTTGTTTTCTGATTGCTTTTAAAGATTTTTTTCTTTATATCTGGTTCTGAATAATTGGATTATAATGGGTCTTGTGTCCTTTCTTATTGCTTCTTTAAGGCCAGGAGGGGGGACGTGGGGGCATCATGTTACAAGATGCTCAAGCTTAACCTTGTAAGGGGATGTGGCGCGATGTCATTTGGAGGTGGGAGGTGGGCTGTGATAAGTCCTTGGGCTTGGGGTTCACTGAGCTCCTTGGATCTATGGGTTTAGAGTTTTCATCAAGTGTGGTCACTTTTGAACCACTATCTCTCTCTCTCTCTCTCTCTCTCTCTCTGAAACACGTCCAGTGGTCCTACAGCTCACCGACTCCTTTCCTTCCTCTCTGTTGCCTTTTGGATCTTTTCTATCGCTCTGTCTGCAAGTGTGTATCACTCCTCTTTCTGAGTTCTTGTACAATCTTCCACGTCACATTTGAACACCCTTATCTTTCCTCCAGATTCCCCAGCACAGGAAATACAGCCATGGCCTCTGTTTAAATGTCTTCATCAGTTCCATCGTCTGCGGCGTTCCTGGGTCAGCGTCCTGTGATTGAATTTTCTCTTTGTTAATGAGTTGAATTTCCCTGCTTCTCTGCATGCCTGACAATTTCTTAATGGATACCAGACGTGAATTTTACTTTGTGGGGCGCTAGATTTTTTTTATTTCTATATTTGTATATGTTCCCTTTTTTCCTGGAATACAGTTAAAGTTACTTGAAATCAGTGTAATCTTTACTTTTAAGCATTATTGGACAGGACCAGAACAATATTTAATTTAGAGCTAATTGTGTCCTATTAATGAGGCAAAACCCTTGTGAGTACTCCGCCTATTGCCCTGTGGGTCATAAGGTTTTCTCCTCTGGCTCTTGAGGACAGGATTCTTCTCAGCCCTGTGTGGACTCCTGGGATGGCTCCCTCTAATCCTCCCAGGTGGCCCCTTCCTGCCCTCAGCTTATGTCCACCCATGCGCGTGTTCATCAGCACTTGGACGATTAGTTTCCTCTGCAGATCTCCAGGGCTCACCTATGCCGTGGCACATGCACAGTCTGTCTCCTCTCCCGGTCCCTCTCCATTGCTCTTCTCCATGATACCTGCTCTGTGCCCTCTAGCCACCTTGGCCTCTGTCTTCATGCATTTGTGTTGCTAAAACAGAATATCTGAGATTGGGTAATTTTTTAAAAAATAGGAACTTATTCATTTCTCAGTTCCGGAGGCAGAAAAGACCAGGACGTTAGCAGCTTCAGATCTGAACAGGGCCCGGTCTCTGCTTCCAAGATGGCGCCTTGAAATCCAACTCTTCTGGGGGAGGAACTCTGTGTGCTCACGTGGAGGAAGGTGAAGGGCCAAAGGATGAGCTGTCTCCGTCAAGCCTTTTTATGGGAGCAACCCATAATCCAGGACCTAAGCCCCAAAGGCCCCACTATTATACTGGAGATAGTTGACAGAAATATTCAAACCCAGCAACATCCCAACTGCCTCTCCTGAACTCAGGGAGAGCCCCGTGCTCCAACCAGGTTCCCTCTCCTGGGCCTGGCCTGAGTCCTCTCCCCAGGAGTCAGCTGAGGCAATTGCTGGGCTTCTGTCCTCCCCTTCTGTTCTCTGCCCCCAGGGGATGGCTCTCCTTTGTTGCCTGATGTCCCCTGTCTTGACAACTGCTGTTTTATATATATATTTTCCCATTTTTTTGTTCCAAGAAAGAGGATAAACTTTTTCCAGCTCAGCCAGGAGAAGTCAGTGAAGAACCTGGTTCTTTTCTTAAAGAACCAATATATTTCTAGAGAATTATTAACCTAAGCCATCCCGATTTTTTTTTTTTCATTTTGCAAAAACACTGGATGAACCAAACAATATGCAGCTTTTGAGAGTCAAATCTTCAGATTTTCCCCCATTTGTTATTTTAACCAGTTAAAGCCTAAAAATAGTCTAAAACTGATACACTTTGGGGGCCGGGGGTTGTGGCTCTCAGTGGCAGAGTGCTCAGCTCGCACGTGTGAGGCACTGGGTTCAATTTTCAGCACCGCATCACAACAATGAAAGAAAATTTAAAAAAATTTTTTTAAATAATAATAATACACTTTAATTGCCCAGCGTTAGGAGTTGGAAGAGATAGAAACAGAGAGAGAAGAGAGTCAGAAGAGACAAAGCCCTGGAGCTCTCTGACTTCCAAGCTGGTATTCTTTCTCTCCTGAAATCCCCAGGCCTGGGTTCTCATCCGCATGCTGTTTTCCCCCAGCCCCACCCTGGGCTTTGAGACTGCCTTGGCTTCGTGTCCTCCATGTTTAGCAGAGGGCCTGGTTGTGGGAGGCATGAGGAGATCTGGGTTGAGCAAATCAATGCCTTCCCTCCTCTGTCTGTTGGCCCTCTTACTCCTTCCTGCCTCCCCGAATGCACACCCGTCTATTAAGTGGGAGGTATGTTACCAGCCGCACAGGTGGGATTTAAGTCAGGCAGCTGTTACCTGTGAGATGCCGCCTCTGCTCCCACAGGGCTGAGGAACGTGGAGTGAGCCAAGGCTGAGTCAGAGGAGAGAGCTCGTTAACCACACAGACACAATCTTGGAGGGATTTTTAATTTTTAAAAATTTAAAGCCCTAAGAGATTAGAGGGAGGGACGGTCCTACTTCAGTAATCATCAAAGAAATCCAAATTAACAAACAAAATATTGGCATAATCTTTTAAAAAAAACAGTAACATGGGACATTAACGAGATGGTAGGGAAAAGATATCTCATAGGCAGCGGGTGGCATTTTGCATTGGTTTAATTTTTCTGGAAGACTATTTAGCAAAATTTATCAAAAGCCTTAAACACAGTCATGTGATTTTTCTCAGCGATTTCACATTTAGCACATTCTATCCTCAGGAAATATGCAGACAGGTGCAGTGATTTATCTACGAGAATGCTCATCACAGGGCTGTTTAGTCAAAGACTGGGGACCAGACCAATGCATCAACATGAAGGACAATCTAGCAGCCTTTAAAAACAAATACACAGAAGAATAACAACAAGAAAAATGCTTACGAGCAATTGTTAAGAAACCCAGATTATAAAATGATATGCATGTTCATTGTAATTAATGCTTCTTTTGCGCCTTACTAATTTAATTAGTTCATGTAGTCCTCACAGTAATCTTAAAGAGGTGGGTACCGTCCTTATAGATGCAGAGGCTATAGTGGTTGGATTCCAACCACTGAAGCTTAGTCTCAGATTTCAGAGGTTCCCAAAGTGTGGTCCCTGGACCTGAGGCTCCACACCACCTGAAACTTGCTAGTCCCCAGGCATGGTCAGGCCCAGCAACCTGTGTTTGGTCAACCTTCCAGGTGGATGCATGGTCAACGTAGAGAACCCAGCGGGCAACTTGATTCTACCTTTTCTTGAAATTTTGTTGAAAAAATAAATGTGTATAAAAACGTCTGGCAGAGGAGTAGATATTAATGGTGTCATCTCTGAATGGGTGATTTTGATTTTCTTGTGTGTGTGTGTGTATGTGTGTGTGTGTGTGTGTGTGTGTGTGTGTATCTGTGTGTTTGTAATTTCCAAAAGACATACAATGAACTTTTGTGATCAAGATGAAAAACTATACATGTTGAAGAAGAAGGAGGAGGAGAGGAAGAAAAAGAAGGAGTTCTGCTTTAAACCTCAGCAAGAGGGCGTGGATTTTCCAGGGAGGGAAGTAGAGGTAGTAATTGCTTTTTCTAAATGCCGTAGAAATCAAGCCCAGCGCGGCAAGTCATGCGGATTCGGGGTCTTGTTACAATGCAGATTGTGATTCAGGTCGAGGTGACTGAGAGTCTGCCTTTCTATCCAGCTCCCAACCCATGCAGATGGCGCTGATCCCAGGGACCACTTTAAGAAAGAAGGGACCAGAGAGATGGAAGCTCCCAGCCCTCAGCATGGAACATTTTCTGGTCCAATGACATATTCCCAGTGCTGAAAACAGAACAAAAATTAGTTATCAAATGAATGGAGCTGCCACATGCCAGGGACCCTGCTGGGGACCCAGGAAGCTGGAGTCTGGTCAGGGTTCTACACCTGCTGTTGGCATCGCCTTGGGCAAGCTGTGACCTCCCCGTAATGACAACTGTCACTGGATAAGGTGACAGCTTTGGGCTCTCCTTTTTCATGACCCAATAGGTAATGCACGCTCAACCTGGGCCAGGATTGCCCAAGATTTCAGCTTTGTTTAAAATATAAAAGTGCCAGGAACTTGATAACACTATCAGGCTGTATTCTGAAAAGCCCAAGGAAAGAAGTTAGAGACGAAGAAAGATCTAAGTCGAGGTTACCGTAGAAACATTAACTCATCCACATAGTCTGCGTGCTGCCTTTGGATTACAGGTTAGGCTCATAAGCCTAAAATAAATTACATACTCTTCGTATTATTCAGCACTGTACTGTATAATAATAAATTATACAGTTATAGGCCTCAGCCCAAGTTATAACAAATTATACCACAGCGTATAATTACTCTGCACTGCACCATATAATAATAAATTAGACAGCTACAAACCTAAGTTGTGATTCCTAGAAAAGATAGGAGAATGAGCAGGGGCTGTTGATCGATTCCTCTGATCAGATCCTTGTCAGATGGGCCAGGGATCAAGGGAGAGGGGATGGCCAATCTCTGCCTCTGTTCTTGCTTTCTTTCTGCATATTTGGGTGCCCCGTGGTTTAGGGTACAAACTGGTCCTGGGGGGCCCTATCCTCAAGGGTTTGCAGGCTGTGGGGGAGAGTTACATGCAAACTGAAGTGGAAATGACATGTAATGTTACTGAAGCAGGTCCGGTTTCCCAGCAGCACGAAGTGCCAATCACTGAAACGAATGAATTTTGCAAAAGAGAAAGAGTTTATTCACAAAAGCCAACAAGAGGACACAGGGGACCCGAGCCTCAAATCTGCCTCCCGGGGCATAGGACCGGGGGATGTTTATGGACTGAAGCACAGGGAAAGGTGGTAGAGATTAGCTGAGAGGAGGTGAAGCAGGCTAGGGCCAATGGCTTTCTTTGGGGTTTTCCATGGGGAGAGTCAGAAATAACAGCAGCCAGAGGGGCCAGTGTACCCGCAGAGGGGCTCCCTGATCCCACCCTGCCAGGTGGTGTCGTCCTCCCATTTGGCAGGTGACATGAACAAGGCTGACCTGGCTAGCTCAAGGTCACACAGTAGAAATGGCAGGATGGAAATTGGAAGGTTTAATAAACCCTTAGGAGCCAGAGGGTTGGACACAGACGTCTCCCAGTGAGTCCCGCACAGACAGCTTGTTTTGCAGAATTGGAGAGGGTTGTCCTTCCTTCCTACAGCCCCTCAGCCTGGTTGATGGCAGACGGCAGTGTGACCTGCTGTTGTGCTTGGTCTCTGCAGTGAGCTTATAGAGGCATCTAGCTCCCTTTTCCTCTTAGCAACCTTGGGAGCTTGGTACTTTTCTTGTACCCGTTTTACAGATGCCAAACCTAAGGCCCAGGGGAGGGAGCTAGTAAGCAGCAGAGCCAGAAGCTAAACTTAGGAAGTCTGCTGGCCACCTTCCTTATGTTTTTATTGGTGGGTACAGGGTGGGTGCTAGGGATGCAGCCCAGGGCCTCTGTATGCTAGGCAGACACTCTACCACCAAGCCTTACCCCGTCCTGCCACATCCCCTAGTCTGGACCACTATATTGCTAGTCAAAAAAAAAAAAAAAAAAAAAAAAAAAACACTCTGTTTTTTTTTTTTTTTTTGACTGTTTTAAAATTTTATTTTTAATTGTTTTAATATATAACATATGTAACATGTTAATGTATAACATAAAGTGTAGCATTTTAACCATTTTTATGTGTATCTACCAGTGGCATTAAATACATTTACATTGCTATGTAACCATCACCAATATCCATTTCCAAAATTCTTTTCATCTGATAAAACTGAAACTCTGTACCCATTAAACAACCACCAAATTCCTCTCCCTATAGACCCAGGAAATGACCATCATTTTGTCTATGAGGTTGACTATTCTAAATACCTCATGTAAATGGAACCATACAATAATAATTATTATTTTTAAAGAGGGGATCTCTCCAAGTTGCCTAGGCTGGTCTTCAATTTCTGGGCTCAAGCCATCTTCCTGCCTCAGCCTCCTGAATAGCTGGGACTATGGGCATGTGCCACCATGTCTGGCCAGTATTTTGTCTTTTTTTTGTGACTGGTTTATTTCATTTATCATAATTTCCTCAAATTTCATCCATGTTCTAGTATGTGACAGGATTTTCTTCCTTTAAAGACTGAATAATATTCCATTTTTTGGTGTGCATATCATTTTGTTTATCCATTCGTCTGTGGATGGACACTTGAGTTACTTCCACATTTTGGCTCTTGTGAATAGATGTGCAGCCTGAAATTACTTTGTTTTCAGTGCTGGGTGATTGAATGCAGGTTCTTGTGCATGCTAGGCAAATGAGCTACACCCCCAGTCCTGAAACTAGCTTTTGATTGGTTCTTTTATTCTAAAAATGTTGAGTCATGTTCAGGATGAACTAAGCTCCTATGAGGAGATGAGAAAGATACTTTGTCTACCCTCAGGAATCTGCATAAGAAAGGACAATAGTAATACCCACTATTTATTGAGCTCTTGAATGCATCATTTTATTTAACGTTTACTAAGACCCTGTGTGGAAGATGTTGTGTTATTCAGACTTACATAAGAGTTAGGTGAAGTTCAGAACTGCTAATCACTTGCCCAAGGATTATCACAGTCAGTGGAACTGGGATTTGAATCTAGGACTGTTTGACTTGAAGCCTGGGCCTCTAACAAGGACACAAAACCCCTAAAAACAAGGACGGAGCAGTTGCTCCTTGGGAAAGCCACAGCTGTTGTGCCAGGGATGTTCAGAGATGAGATGGTTGTTCCTGGGATCAGAGCAGGCTTTTTGGAGGAAGTGATATTTGGGCAGGATCTGGGAGGGCAAGTTGAATTTGGGTGGGCAGAGATGGCAGGGAAGATCTCCCAGGAAGAGGCATCATGAACAAAGGCCCAGGGAGGAGAAGCATGAGAGGGGTCTGGGGTCAGGCAAGCAGTTTGGGCAGAGTGTGGGGGAGACATGGCTGCAGAGGTAGTCCGGGAGGTCCGTCCCAGGGGCTGGGTGGGAGCCGCAGTCTGCTTTTACAGATAAGGAAGCCACGCAGCAGCGGGGCTGAGCAATTCACCGAGGTCAGAGAAAAAGAAAACTCGGGTCCCCAACACAGACTCCAGCACAGTCCTTGCTGCTCAGCAGGTCAGAGAGGCAGAGGATCTGGTTGTGCTGGTGATGGAGAAGCACTAAGAAGTTTGACAGAGAGAAGACGCAGTTTATACTGCCTGAGCATCTGACCTTGCACTCGGAGAGCAGAGCCCCAGGCCAGTCTCAGAAGGGAAGGGGTGCCAGTGGCAATATGACATACAAATGAGGACTGTGGAGACTCAGAAACCCTATTGATTTTGGTTGTGGGCTTCTGTTGAGTGGACAAGGTTCGGGCTTCTTCCATAATGGATTCATTTCTAGACTTTTTACAACTGGCAGTGGTATGTACTAGGGTGTTTATGTTCTGGAGTCAGACAGATGTAGGTTGGAACCCACCTCACTATGCCACAGTTTTCATTTTGTAAAAAGAAGAAAGCAGTAGGACTTCTGTGCAGAAGTGGGATTATAGGCGTGTGCCACCTCCCCGGTCTATCTTTAAAGTCTATCCCTGTCCTAAGGAGTTATGGGATGAGAGTCTGTGGGGACTGAGGCCCACAGGGCTACTCTGCCTCTATCTCACATACTCAGGGTGGGTCCATGAGCCCACGTGCTCCTTATTTAATGACGAAATTAAGGCCTTAGAGGCACGAGGGATGAATAGGAGTTTACACAGGCAGGAGAGTGAAGGCCACATGCTGGGTGGCCATGCATGAGAAGAGACCGTCTTCAGGGACTATCCAGTCCCCCAGGTGGAGGTGGGAGCTGGGCAGGAGGTGAGGTGGCCTTCAAGGGCCTCTCTCAGGAAGCCGGGCTCTGTCCTGAAGGCAGTGGTCATCAGTGGGCGGATTCTGGGCCCCTGAAGGACTTCCCAGCTCTGCATTTCCTCCTCGGGAAGCCACTGAGGCCCTTGGAGTAACAACTCACCCGTCCTGCTGCGTCCTCCCTGGCTCTGCATGTTGCCCGTACTTTCTCAAATGCTCTTCAGGCGAAGGGGACGGGGCTCAGTCCTGTAGGTCTCTCTGGGGGATGGAGACAGGGTTGCCAGATAAAATTCAGGATGCCCTGCCCACTTAAATTGGAATTTCAGACAAACGGCAAATAATTTTTAGCTTATGTCATGAATATTGCATGAGCTAGACTAAAAAAGTATTCATTCATTCTGTAAAATTCAGATTGAATTGAATCTGTCCAATCTAGGGGGAGGGGAGCAAACCGATAATAAATGATAAATAAATAAATACACCATCCCCCCCCGTCCCTGCCCGCCAGGTGCAGCAGTCAGAGTCGCACTAGAGAAGCAGAACCTTTGGGTGTGATCCGCCACTATCTCCAGGGTGGACCCGGAAGGTCTGAGGAGCTGGACCAGCTGGAAAGGAGAGCCACTGTGGATGAGAGGAAGGACAAGGGGATGTGTCTGTCTGCCACACCTCCGGGGCGCTCGCGCAGCAACCTGCCACCTGCCCCACAGAGCTACATGTCTTCCTAGCCCAAGGGAAGGAAGGGCTGGCAGTCACTGCAGAAGCTGAGGGTGAGCCCTGACCCCCGCCATCCATGAAAAGCAGAGGAGCCACATGGGGAGTGAGCAGCCCCTCCTGCCCCGGTGCACAGACTCACAGTGGCCTCTTCAGTGGCCTCTTTGCTAGAGCCTCGGAAACCTCAAGCAAAATGTGGCACATGGCCATTGTCACCCCAGAACCATATGAGGAAGGAATTCTGAGAAACGCAGCTCTGGCTTTGTTCAGTTGACCCATTCCTGAGCCCATGGTGGGCAAAGAGCATGGTTACCAAGGAAGGGCCCCAGGGGTAGGAGGCATGCACCCCAGTTCTGCCCTTGCCCAGGTCAGTATCCGTGAGTCACTTCCGGGTAGTATTCATTCACACTGCCTCGGTTTCCTCACCTGAAAAATGTACACAAAAACCATACCTCCTGTATAGAGTTGCTGAGAAAAATAAAAAAGACACAAGTAGCCCACCAGCCGGGTGGTTGACACATCCTAAGCAGTTAATTAATAATAATTTCTATTTGTGTCAAATCTGAGTTTGCTATTCATCTGTCTTGCTATGGGGGAAAAAGTCATTTGTCTTAAAAGATAAGACACAGTTGTTTCCCCTTATCTGTGATTTTGCTTGGCAGTTTCACAGACATGAATGAAGAGTGTGAAAACATAGTATATATGGGGTTCAGGGTTCTCAGTGGTTTGGGGATATCCATTAAGGGTTTTGGAGTGTGTACCTTGTGGGTAAGAAGGGACTGCCATATTAATAAGCAGTATGGTGCAAAATCTTCTCTCAGTCAAGTAACTCATCAGGTCAATTTGGAAAGATAACATACACCATCTCCAAAAGCCTCCCCAAATGCCAACGTTAACGTGAGCTACTGCATGCCTGCCAGTCACGAAGCTCTGAAATCTTAAAGCGTCCCCAAAATGAACCAAATGCATAAGCCCTAAGTCAGGAGAAATAATAAAATTATGCTTCAAGCTTTGCAGATGCAATGGCTGCTGATTAAAAGAAAATCCTTTCTTTTAAAAGGTCGGGTATGAAAAGGAAACCCTGGCAGCAGAGCCGGTGTGGAATGGAAGCCAGAAGGTCTCTCTAGCTGGCAGGTGGTGGCTACAACCAGGGACAAGGACCAGCTCAGAGATGGGAAGGCCAAGTGGGGCCCCCAGGGTGCAGGGCTCAGAGGGTGGTTCTCTAGATTGCTGGCACTCGCTGAGGGGTGGGAAGAAAGGCTTTGCCACTGGTCCTTTAGCCTTTGTCACCTCAGGGCCTAGTTTCACTGCCATCTCAGTGGGGGGACTTGTTTTCAGGGCCAATAGAAAGAAAAGCAAATTCTTTGTTGCTGGAAGAATAGGGGTAAATTGGCCCACTTCAGGGTGTTGGAGGCCTTTCTCCTACTCCCATGGCAAAGGAGGCCCCTGGGCAGTCTTTGCAGTCACTTAGCTTGCCGAGGGTTTCTTCTTAAGGGTTTATAATTCCAGATTGCAACGAGAAATCCAAATGCATTTGAGACTCGTGGGTTTGTGCCAGGGGTGGAGGGGATGGGCGGAGCGTTCGCAGGAGCCCAGCAGGTGGAGAAAGTCCAGGAGAGGGAACGGGAACCCCTGAGCGTTGGACAGGCGTGGAACGAGGGCGTGTGATCGTCTGGAGATGATCAAAAATGTTCACATCTTGACCCAACCATCTCGCTCCTGGGAATTTCTGTGCAGTGATGTTTCTGACAAAATTATCTGCAAGGAGGGGAAAAAATAGAAGCAGCCCAAATCTGTATCAATAGGGAATTTGTTAATTAAATTATCATGGTGACATCTGTCAGTGGTAACGGGTCTCTCCTTTCCCTTCAGCTCTTCTTCCTCATGGGCTGGTCCTGTGGGCCCCAACAGGCACATTCCCAGTTGGAGGCTGCCTCCTTGAGTCCCTGCATCATTGTCCCTGACAGGTGCCTCTGGGACTCCAGGGCCTGATGGTGTCCTTCCAGTGCGTTCCTACATGTGGCCACCGTCCCTTGCCCCTGGAGGCTTTGCAGTCCTCTCAGTATAGAACCCAAGCTCCTCACCAGGGCCCACAGGCCTGCCTCACTCATGTCGATTAAGAAATGCTCACTCTCTCCCTACTGGAGCTCAGTCTGGCCTCCCTGCCTCTGGCGGGGCGACCATTCTACCCTTTTCCTCAGCCTTCCCTTGCTGTGCCCTTCTCTTCCTCCAGGGGGCAGTACAAGCACCATCCGTCTAAATGTCTCCCTCCTCCACCCAGCATCTCTCCATCTTTTTGCCCATCTTATTTTCTTCATAGCGCTCAGCAGAAGGTGACATGGTCTCAGTTATTTATTTGTCTTCTTATTAATTATCTCTCCCACTAGAACGGAGAGCAAAGACTTAATGGGGCAGGGCGGGTGCAGGTGTCCTTGTGTGGCATCCAGAAGCTGCCTGCTCTGTTTGGGGAAGGAGAAAACAAACACCAGGATGTCCTGAAGCTGTTTAAAAGAATGAGGTGGACCCCTAGCTCTTACTTGAAAGGTGCCCCAAATACGTATGGTAGATATGAAGCCATTGATGAAAAAGCATGAATGAACCAAAGCCCATACGACTCGCATTGCCCCCCGGATTCCGAGGGTCGCAGTCACCTGGGCCCAGTTCTAACCACTTTGACATTTGTTGACTTGTCTCACGGGATTGTCACCGTAACTTACTGGGGCTGGTTTGGTGTTTGGCGCCATTCACAGAGGAGGAAGCTGGCACAGAAACTTGCCCAAGGCCACACAGCTGAGAAGTGTGGGAGCCGGAAGTCAGAGGGTCTGATTTGCCCCCAAATATTTAGTAACCGGGGTAGAGAGGTGATCTCTGGGGTGGAGAGGTGGGAGCTTCAGGAGGCTGTGAACAGGCCAATTCTGCTTCTACAAGCTCTGTGTGATCTTGGGCAAGTCACTCTCCTTCTCTGTTCACCTGGGAACCACAGATGATGGCCCAGAGCGACCGAGAGGAATACACTAGGTGATGTGCTCCCAGGGTCCACCGGGGACCTGCAACACACGCTGACCACAAGCCAGGGACGTCGACATTTGGAGCAGCGGGCCTGGAAGCCACATCCCAGTTCCTTGAACCAGGGCCACTCGGGGCTCCACAGGGCATGGTGGCTTGGCTCAGGCTCCTGATGCTCCCAGCTGTCACTGTGTTTGGAATGTGGCTCTCTTGGCACCCCAGCAGGAGAATGCACGGAGCCGTTGGTGGAATAACTGCGTTCCAGGCTCCAGGTGCCTGGAGCAGGGCGGGGACTTCAAAGGGCTTTGCCACAGTTCCTGAAAGATGAGCCCCTGCAACTCGCCCTGCATCAGCAGCTCACAGCTGGGAAGGGAACCAGTCAGGAGCAGGTGGCTGAGGAATCCGGTGCACACAGGGCGGCGCCTCTTTGTGAGCTGAGGGTGTGGGGTGCGTCTGGGCTCCCTTGCCAGCTCGCCCTCCTAGGCTCTTGTGGCTGACTTTGCATTTCTTTCTCTTTTTCCCATAAATCTTTCAATTTATTTATAGAAATACCATCCAAGACTACATTGTGACTCTATGATAGGATGAACTATTTTATAAAAGGTTTTTTAAATTTTATAAACTTTATAAAAATTTGAATGACACATAATGATATCAACTTACATTTAGCTTAATTGTTTTATCTTTTTGCTGAGCATCTATTTTATACTTACTATAAATTTTGCAATCATCTCTTCTAATATTAGTAAGGAGGTTCGACCAATCCATATGTTCCAGCAATATTTCAGGCAATACATTTTCGTAAGCAGTCAAGGCGTCTCTCTTGAGTTTCTCTCAAACTTCTTTTAGCATATGCCCTTATATCGTATTAAAGATAAAGTTCAGAACATATTGATTCTGTCACAAGGTATATAAGTAAAGATGGCAAAAAAAGTTTGCCATGTAGTTGTAATGCATAGTGACTTTTGTGACTCTCTGAACTTTGACACTGCAATTAACTGAAAGGACAGTTCAGATGAATACGGACCAATTAGCCATTAAAGTAAAAATACATTCTTTAGAGAAACGTAAAAATACATTCTCTAGAGAAACGTACTGATTTTTCAGTATTCAAGAAGATCACTAGTCCGTAGTTTTTTTTTGTTTGTTTGTTTTGGGGTTTTGTTGTTGTTGTTTTGAGATGGGGTCTCACTGCGTTGCCCAGGCCTATCTGCTATTCCTGGGTTCAGGCCATCCTCCTGCCTCCGCCCTCAGCCTCCTGGGCGCTGGCACTACAGATGTGGGTCACCACATCCAGGTCACGTTTACTTTTCTGATTATTTGGGGATCTCCTTTCTTCTCAGTGGGGCCTGGATTTGTCTGTTCTCCACGTAGCTACCCAAGTAGAGACTGAGTAAATGTTTCTCTGACCGATGATGGGGTTTCCCTTCTGCAGGCCCCAGATTCAATCCGCCTCCAGCACTCAAAGGCTGGGGAGTCCCGGATTTCACTTTCAAGGCTTTGGCTCGGCCTGAGGGCATCTGAGCCCCGCCTCTGCTCCTGCCAGTGGTCTCCTTGGGGACATTTCTGAATGTTGCTCTGCTTCAGTTTCCTCCCCTGGGGAGGTGAGGAGTGGTGTCACAGATTGGCGTGAGGTAGCAACAGTTTAAACCATGAGAAGTGCAGTCAAGAAGAACCGGCATGCGGCCAGGTCTAGATAAATATTAACTCATCAGTGTGTGCTATTATTTCTTTCAAAATCAATTTTATTAAGTTGTAACTAATAAATAATAAAATGCACTGTTCTTTGGTACCAGGAATTGAACCCAGGGGCATTTAACCACTGAGCCACCTCCCCAGCCCTTTTTACATTTAGAGACAGGGTCTCACTGACGGGCTTAGGGCCTTACTAAGTTGCTGAGGCTGACTTTGAACTTGCCATCCTCCTGCCTCAGCCTCCTGAGCCACTGGGATTAAAAGACATTCATTTTTAAGGACACACTTTGACGAGCGCTGATAGATGATACCCGCTTCTAGGCACCACCTCAATCAAGGTAAAGAACATTTCCATCGCCCTAGAAGTTTTCTCTGCCTCTTCCAGTCAATTCCCTCCCTCTCCCCCAACACCTGATGGGTGAGTTTTGCTGGTTCTAGAACTTGACATGAACGGAACCGTAGTTTGCTTTCCTTAGCTCTGACTCCGTTGGGGTTTTTGAGATGCCCCAGCCTGTTGCCTGTAGCTATCCTTCCTTCCTTTTTATTGCTGGAAGTCAGGTTATTACCAATTATTTTCTGTCTCAGTTTCTTCCTCTATAAAATGAGGTTGATAACTTCCACCCCATAGGACGTGGGGAAGCGCAAAGAGGACGGTGAGTCACCTCCCCACTGACATCAGCGCGGATTTCATACCCATGCTCTTTCCCTTCCCCTCCTCCTCCTCCCCACAAAGCAGCCCTGGGAGCCTGGAGCCCAGGGGTCAAGGGCAGATGGAGTTGTGGGGGAGACGCTTCCCAGCAGAGACGCACAGTCGCCCAGGGATGGCCCTGTTTATGAAGCAGATTGTTATTTTTTAATTCTTTGCTGTGTGTCCTTTCCCCTACTTCCCTCTTTTAAGAATAATTAAAATGCAAGCTGGCACTCCCTGTGAGGAGACAGCTGAAGATTTAATTGCCCCAAGAAAAAATTTCCAGCAAAAGGTCCTGCGGTAATGGCAGCTCCCGGCCTGGCTGCTCAAGCGCCTCTGCGTCCCGCACATAATATCAGCGATAATGCGTTAATCTGCATGTGCACGAGGTCCATTTACTGGCACCCAGGGAGCCGTGGCAGAACCCAGCCGACAGCCCCAGCCAGGCCTCAGCCTCCTCGCCATTAAACTCTCACCCGGCCTCATTCTGGAGACGGGTCTGTGGCCCGGATCCACGCGACCGGCTGCGGCACCAGCTGACCCTGCCCAGAGCGGGCCTGCGGGGGCAGAAGGCCGGGCTGGTGGGAGCGGCACCTTCCACCACAAGGGCTTGGCTTGTTGTCCTTGAAGTGGGGCCAGGAGGACACGTCGGCTGAGTGGCAGATCGCCGGCGGCTCTCGAAGTTGGGCCTCTCACCGCAGAGCTTGGGTTGTGCAATTTCAGGACAGAGAAATCTCTGCAATCTTCCATCCTGTTTTCTAAGTATAGCCCCAGTTTCCCTAGAAGAGGCACCAAAGGCTTAGACGGGGGCCACTGGCTGCTTGCCTGCTGGGGAGCGTGCATCCAGTTTTTGAAGAGTGATTGCTCTTAATCCAGGATCACGATGAAAGGCAGGAGGACTCAGGGGCACAGTCAGGTGGACTGGGGTTTGAATCTAGCTCCAAACATGCCAGCCAGAGCTCTCATTTCTCCTGAGACTCCAAGAAGTATCAAACCTTCGTGTCCTTCTTTCTTCCCTCTCACTTTCCTGCCTCCCTCCCTTCTTACCCATTCCTCCTCCCATCCAACCTTCCATCTGTCTGTCCATCCTTCCATCCAATCTCCCATTTGTCCATCCATCTCTCCATCCTCCGTCCATCCATCCACCATCCATCCATCTATCCATCCATCCACCATCCATCCATCTATCCATCCATCCATCCATCCATCCATCCATCCATCTATCCATCCATCTTCCTATCCATCTTCTTAATTCAACCTCCCATCCATCCATCCATCAGCCATCCATCCATCTATCCACCCATCCATCTATCCATCCATCTTCCTATCTATCTTCTTAATTCAAGCTCCCATCCATCCACTCATCCATCCGTCTATCCCATCCTCCTATCTACCCATCCTTCCATGCATCTATCAATACACCTGTTCGCCCCCCCCTCCTTCCATTTCCCATTCATCCTCCATTCATCCAACAAATACTGTTGGGTGCTTCCTGTAGGCAGAGTGTGGGAATTGCGCAGAGTACAAACCAGCCACCTCCTTACCCCGAGGCAGCTCCCCAGGGCAGTAGAGGAGAGGGATGTTAATCAAGCACTGTGAGGCCAAGTGTAATTACAAAGGACAACAAGGGTTCCCAGGGAGAAGTGCTGGCCACAGTTGCTATGGAAGTGTTTGAAGAAGGAATCCAGCCTCTGGTATGGACGGTAAGCGGGAAAGGCCCAGTGAGTGTTATAGGCGGAGGGAACATGTGCAAAGGCCCTGTGGCTCCCTTTAGAAATGGAAGCAGGCTGGAGTTGCTGGTGCAGGGGCAAGGGAGAGAGTCATGGAAGGTGGGGCTACAGATCCTGGCAGGGACCAGCTCACATGCGGAAGTCTGCTCCCTGCCTGGCACTGGCTTCTCGGCACTGTCTGGCTCATCCTTACTCATCCTTTAGGTCTCAACTCAGGAATTTCCTCTTTGGGGAGACTTTCTGCCCCATGCAGGCTGAGCGAGGCCTACGCACTTTCCCCTAATAAAAAAAAGAAACCCCGACTTGGAAAGAAGGCAAAGAAAGGTGACGTTCCCTTTCAGGGCCACGCTGGGGCATTGTTTCAAAGACCCACTAAAGGATTGGTTAATTCTTTCAGGAAATATACCTGAGTTTGTCTTTGCTGTTCAGTTAGGGCCCAGATTTTACAAAGCTATCATACATGCTAATTTGGAGATTTTGTCTGGTAGAGGTGTAAATGACTTCCATCAGGCTAAACAGCTAACTAACTCCAAAGGTATGGTTTCGTCACCTTGCAGAACATTCACCAGCTTTCTGTCTAAGCTGAACATTTTATTCTCATGTTCCTGTTTCGAAAGCCCCGGCCCTCCATGTCTACCTCCCTCCTGCTGGCTCACTTGCTAACGTGTTCACTTCGGGCGCTGGACAGCGCTGCAGCCTCATGTCTGCATTGAGATTGCTGCTGCTCCGGCTTCCTCATTCCTCATGAGCTCATCCGGGGGCGGCCTATCTTTCATCAACATTATATCCTCAGAGTTTTGCACAGAGCCATGTTCCCCAGAGGAGCTTGAGGAACAATTGTTAGCTAAATGAGTGATCTGGATCTTATCCCTTTCCCTCTCCCAGTCTTAATTTTCTTATCTGCAAAATGGACACATAGCACCCATTTGCAAGGAGCGTCAAGGCTCTGTGAGACAATGCAAGTGACCAGCACGCCATCAGCATGAGCTAGACTGTGACCTCCTCATCCTGAGGGCTGGATCCCTGCCGTGGGGCGTGAGGTTCTGGGGTTGGGGACTCATGTATGGTTGAAAGGATGTCAGGTCATAGGCAGAGTAACCCTCTGTAGGTCCAGGAAGGTCAAAGGAGATTTCAGCTGGTAATTGGTGGGACAGGAGGACCCGCTTAGCCAGAGAGTCCAGTTGTGGCTGGAGGTAAGGGACAGGGAGCAGGAAATGTCCTTTCACAGTTCAGGCAAGGATGTAGAAAAGAGGACCCTGAAAATCAGGCTGGTGCATGAGACTCCCCAGAGTCGGTACATGGGAGCCATTTCAGGCTCATGAGGGAAACAGGGACTTGGTACGGTAATTTCAGCCAGGAGCGAAGAGTCGCCAACATAGGGCTCCTGTGATAACCTGGCCTTGGTGTATGGGTGAGGAATGTGAGTGTGTGTGTGTGTGTGTCTGTGCTTGTGTGTGTGTGTCTGTGTCTGTGTGTATCTGTGCTTGTGTGTGTGTGTGTGTGTGTGTGTGGTGTTGGGCGCTGCAGGGGTCACACTGCTGAGGAGGTTCTGGTGTCTGTTTTCTCATTTAACCCTCCCTAGACCCCCGAGTGGAGGTGCACATGGCTACTCTCCCCATTTCACAGGTGAGCAAACCGAGGCTCAGAGATGAAGCCATTGGTGCAAGGTTGCAGGGCAAGGCTCTGCCTCCAAGTCGCAGGCTGGAGGGAGGAGGGATGGGGAGCGAAGCTGCATGGGAGGGAGAGTAATTAGCGGCGCCTCAGCAGATGAAGTGATGACAGATAAACGGTGTGTCCTCCTAGCTGTCCTTGATCTTCCTGCCCGGTTTGGCACTGCTTCTTTCCCGGGTTCATGTGCTATTTTGGTCACTGGGATGCTATCTTTTGAATTAACTTGATGATGCTCCTTGGGCTCCTACCGGGACCAGACCCTGGCCTGCGTTTGGGGACCAAAGACGAGATGTGGACTCTGCTTTGAAATTGTCACAATGGGGCAGGCGTCCAAGGATGGGGGCAGGCTGGGGTACCAGTCTTTGCAAAAATTTGAGGTCTGACTTTTATGCTGGGAGATGCATGCAGAGGGCAGCTTGAGGAATGTTTGCCTATGCAAACACCCCAGGAGCCACGAGGGAAGGTCCAGAATGGCCCCTCCCCAGGCCCTCCTCATGTTCCTGCCAAGGGTAAGTAGCCACTCTGACCTCCATCACCAAGTTTTTGCACACCTGGGGCACGTGTCTGTTTTAAGAAGCATTTTCAGCCGCCTACCTGTAATCCCGACAGCACCGGTGGGGCGAGGGTGGCAGCTGAGGCAGGAGGATCGTGAGTTCAAAGCCAGCCTCGGCAATGGCGAGGCACTAAGCAAGTCAGTGAGACCCTGTCTCTAAATAAAGTACAAAATAGGGCTGGGGATGTGGCTCGGTGGTCGAGTGCCCCTGGGTTCAATGCCCAGTACACACACACACCCTAAAAATGCAGCATTTTCCATGTCATGAACTCATGTTCAGAAAACAAACCAAGACCCAGGTGAAGCCGCTCTGTGATGGAGGGGGACGCTGGAGACCCCAGAAGTGGCGGGCAGAGCCCCCCGAGACTCCAGGGTGCCCTGGCTGGCTGGTGACCAGGCTGACGCTCTGATGCTTCAGTGATGAGGTCACGTGGGGTTTCCTGGCTTCCCACAGAGTCTGGTGCACCCCAGCCACTTCCCGTGAACCCCACTGGGTCTCCAGCAGTCCCTGGCCCCCGTCAAGCCGGCTCAGTCCTGGCTGGGCCGCATCCCCAGAGTCGCTTCTCAGCTTGGAGCAAGATGTTGAATCTGTCTGTGTTTCAATTTCTTTATTAAATGGGGTAATTATAGTATCTATCTTATAGGTTAAGAGGATGGAGGGAATTGGTGTTAAATAAGTTAATATTTGTACAGAGTTTAGGAGAGTGTCTGTTATGTGGTGTGTGCTCACATAAAAGTTAAATAAAATAAATAAGCCTTGGTCGATTCTTGGCTTTGAGACTACGCTCAAAGAGACAGGGGCTTTCGAGGTGGGGCAGTCTTGGGAGGTGGGGTGGAGATTTTCCCGGTCATCCCCTACAGTGGGCAGGGGCCGTGGGCTGGTCCTTATGGAGGGAGGGAGGAAGCGTCTCCTCTGTACGAGGAAGAACCCCAGGAGAGGTGCCCGATAAATGCCAAGTGCTTGAATGATTTCCTGGCGGGCAGGAAAAAGGCCACTTGGCGCCCATCAACTTTTGTTTTACCTGCCAACCTCCAACCCTGGAGATTTGGGCTGTGGAGAAGAGAGGCCCAGGCGCGGCATAAAACACCTCCCCCAAGTCTCCTTGCCTGGACACGCAGTCCATCACCGGCCGCCTTCTCAGGAAAGAGGCCTCTCCCCGCCCCCTTCTCCTGGATTGAATACCCGTCCCTGCAAGCGGTGCGCATATTTCACGGACGGGGCCCCAAGGGAGAGGCAGAGGGCCAGGAACCTGCCGAGATCTGTCACAGCCAAGGTCCTGTCCTGAGATGCCAAGGACCTCTGAGTCCTGCAGGCATGGACCCTGAGCACGCGGACCAGGCCGGGGGTGGGGGCTTGTGGATTCCAGCCAGACCCAACCTGATTGGCCATGTTGCGTGTACTCCTGGAAACTCAATGCTCTTTCCTGCGAAATGGGCACAACCACAGCCCCCATGCTGATGGGAACTGAGAGCTCGTGCTGGGAGGAGTCAGCCTCCTGACAGCCTCCTGTCCTCCAACCCTGGCCCATGGGGCAGCGGGGAAGGGACCTGACTTACTATTGCTTCATCTACACAGCATGGAAAACAAGTTCCCACCTCCCACGGTGGTTGGGAGAAGAAATGAATAGTAACTGAAGCATTTGGCATGGAACTCACCACGGATCCAGCAGCTCTTATGGCTGATTTTGCAGTCGGTGCTTAACACCTGATGTATTGGTTATTTTTAGATGTTGATGGACCTTTATTTTATTCATTTACTTATATGCGGTGCTGAGACTCGAACCCAGTGCCTCACACATGCTAGGCAAGCAAGTGCTCTACCACTGAGCCACAACCCCAGTCCCAATGCATTGGTAGTCATCAGGCCCGGACATCAGACAGCTGGAGTCTGAGGCTCAGCAATATCACCCATTAGCTTTGTGACCTTGTCTAAATGACATCACCTCTCTGGGGCAATAACAGCCCTGACCTCACAGAGTTACCAGATTTAAAAGGTCTTCAGGCAGTGCTGGCACATAGTAGGCGCTAAGGAGTAGTGATACCATATTAATGCATTAGCCTTATTACACAATTATCATTACTAGTATTAATACCTAAGGGAGGGAGGACAGTCACTTTTCTTGAGCACTTACTATACACTGGTGCTTGCCGGGAGGAGAGTGAAGAGCCAGGGAGGTGAGCTGCTTACCTAAGGTCCCACAGGTGTGGAGGGGCTGCCGGCCCCACTGTGCAGGGGTGAGTCAGGGGGGTGAGGCTGAACACTTAGTGAGAGCCCGCCATGGGCCACTCATGGGGCTCAGTGCCTGCTACCTCTCTTAATTCCCCCAGGCACCCCACAGGGGGTTTCATTATCCCTGTTGTGCAGATGAGGGGCACATGTCTCAAGGAAGAGGGATGTTCAGACCCCCACGGCTATGAAGCAGCACAGCCAGGAGTCAAGCCCACTGGTCTGTTGGATCTCTATCATCCTCCATCGACTCCTTTGGAGGCAGGGCAAGCAGTTCCATGTCTACAACACCTGCAGAGAGGAGCAAGCACTGCAGAGGTCTCTAAGCCCTGCCTGGGCCACATCTGACCCTCTCTGGGCTCCTGGGGACAGGCGGACGATAGCCCCAGAGACAAGGACACACAGTACCCAAAGTCGTCATTGTTACCCAGAAATCTTTATTACAAAAATATTTTGCAAGCCAAAAAGTTTAAGTTGCAACTATATACAAAATGGGGCCTGTTTCCTTCCCAACAGTCTGAAAATAAACTCCTGAAACCACACTCCTTCCGCAGGTTTATTTCAACCTCTTCCTCTTCCTGGGGTTCCATACACAAGGTATGGGGACTCTCCAGGCTGCCCGGGTGGAGCTAAACTATAGTCTTCCTTGGCCTCATTCCCTACTTCCCCCTCCCAAAATTAAAGTAAAACAGAATTTAAATGGCACCAAGAAAACATTCTTTTAAAAATCCTGTGTGTCTGTGAGTGCGTGTGCACACGTGTGCTGTCTCTGGGCTGAGCAGAGGGAGATGAACCAGCCAGCCCTTTAGAATTGGGAAATAGCCAGAGCAGGCGACTGGGCCACTGTGGCTCCCAGATGTGACAGAGGAGCTGGCTTGGTCAGGCCAAGGCTGCCCTCATGGCCCACTGGCTCAGCGAACTTCCAGATGCCAAAGTGTAAAACACCAAGTCACCGGCCCCGGAGCGCAGGGTCTGTGCCAGCTCCTGGGTCTCACCTGTCTGTCGTACCTGCAGAAATGGGCAGGCTGGCTCAGCTTCTGCTCAGACAGCCAGGAGTCCCTTGGGGATCCCACGGCCCGGGGATCAGGGACATTCGCTTCTCAAGTCGACAAGTTATATGTGAAGACTGAATGACCAGGTGTAACATGCTTGTCCTGGACCCAGCCAGGCCCTCGGACCCAACAGGAAGGGTGGCAATCAAAGGGTCACTGGGTCACAGCCTCTGCCCAACCTCCTGAGCCAGAGTGCTGGAGGGCTGGAGGTGGGGATCTGCACTGGCTCAGAGCTCAGCTCCCTGGTCGTGACCAGGATCTATTCCAGTCTGATCCCAAAGGCGTTAGTGAGCAGAAATGGAAGATTCCTCCTGTAGGGGTGAGCTCTGACAGCTGGAATGGGGTGGGGGCGACGGCTAAGGGGGTGAGGCAAACAGCCTGGCTCCATGTCCCCCAGTCCCCTGGCATGTCCCTAAAGTGCTTGTGAGAGATGGTGGGGAGGGGTGTCACCGGCCCTCTTCCCACTCTACGGAAGAGCAGACTGAGGCATCGGGTCTCGACAGGACCGCAGGCTGGAGCAGCTCTGGGCAGGTCTGCACTTACCACAGTGGGGCCACAGAGGGAGCAGTCCCCGCCGCGTGGCCCGGCTGAGGACTCGGTCAAGTGAGTCTCCACGGAGCAGCGGCAGGGATGGATCCTTCTTCCAGGTCCTCAGGACGCTGGGACTTGGAGGCATTCAGTTTCTGCTGTAAGAAAATCCCTCCAGGACAACAAAGTGTTAAACCTCAGACTTCACAAGACCCAACCATGAACTTCAACACGTGACAAAGAGCCAAGATAACATTGCTGTTGTTTTAAGAAAAGAAAAAAACAAAAAGCAAAACAAAAACAAAAAAACCCAAACGAAACACCACAGATCAAGTTTTCTAACACCTCGGCTTCAAGATCGCACGGTTCACATTTCTCAATAATTTACAGGCGTCCCCAGAGCGATGCTGCTGAGTTAGTGCTGGCTGGAGGAAGCAAGCTGGGGCTGCGGAGGAGAGGCGGGCCGCGCCCAGCGCCCGGGGGGCGGGCTGGCAGAAGCTCCAGGAGTCGCAGAGAGGCCCCAGAAAGGGGAGAGGGTCCCCTCCTCCCCTGGGCTTTGTGGCACATCAACCCACAGAGGGGGAGGCCAGGACTGTCGGCAGCAACCTCCTCAGGTCTCAGGACTCAGGTCTCGGCTTTGTAGGTTCCCAGCTTTTCCACAGAGGGGGCCGTTTGATCTACAGGGAAAAAATTTCCCAGAAGCCCCTGTTGGGTGGAGGTGGTAAGAGGAGGTGGGGGGTCTGGTCCTCCTCATCCTGGAAGAGCAGGATCTGGAGCGACAAGGAGGCAGCCAGGGTCTCTAAGACCACGACCCAGACCCCTGCATGATGGTCAGAGGCACGGCAGTTCTTGGACCCCAGTGGGCTGGCTGGTTCCCCAGCCGGTTCGGCAACATCAGTCTCCAGACGGGGTGCAGGGTGTGGGGGCGTGGCTGCCCCGGGAGTGCCCGACAGCCAGGGCTGGGCAGATGGGAGCCACCCTCACTCCTGGTCCCGGGGTCTGCACCACCCAGCCGTCCGGGGACTGTAGTGGCTGTCCACACGGACACTCCATGTGGGACAAGAAAGCTCGTGGGGACAGGCCCCTGGAGCCCAGCGCAGTCCGTTCACTTCCTCTGGACCTGGACGCTGGCGTACTCCGAGAAGGATGGCTCAGGCTTGGGGGCTGGCTGCTTGGGGGCCCGGCTGAGGTGTACCATGTCCAGGTCGGCGTAGGTGAGGGTGTCCTCTGGCCTGGGTGGTGGGCCAGTCTGAATGCTGGCGTACTCCGTGTGGTTATTGGGCTCGGCCGCCCGGGGCGCGGCCTTCTTCTCCTTGGGCAGATTCAGGTCTGCATACGTGATGTCATTGATGTCGTTTGTGTCCTGGATCTAAAAGGGACGGAGAGAGGCCATTCTGAAGCGTCCAGCCTGCTCAACCAGCAACTGGGAACTGGCACGGTCCCCTCGCAGCCCTTCCTCAGTGACTCCTTCCTCCCCACGGGAGTCACCTGTGGCTTCGCCTCTCGCTCCCAGCATCTGTCCCTTTGCCTGGGATGCCACCCCTCCTTTCCTTTGTAAGGAATCTGTCAGGTACACTTCAGCTCAAGCATGCCTCTATCCTAAGATGTGTCTCTGCCCTCCAGGCCCCGGGCTGGGCCTCTCCTCTGGCTCCTCAAACCATGCTTCCCCATCACAGTACCCACTGCCAAGGGCAGGACAGTTTGGGGTCAGAATAGATGTGGTTTCCCAGTGGGAGGGGGCACTCATATTCATTTTTGGGTTTATTCAACTAATGTTCATTGGACATTTGTTGATGTGGGCACCAAGGCTGGCACAGAAGCCCAATTCATGTTAAAGGCATGAGTGCATGGACAGATGGGTGGATGGGTGGGTAGATGGATGGATGGGTAGATGGATGGATGGGTGGATGGATGGATGGACAGATAGATGAATGGGTGGGTGGATGGATGAATGGATGGATGGATGGACAGATAGATGAATGGGTGGGTGGGTGGGTGGATGGATGGGTGGATGGATGGATGTTTGGATGGATGTGGATGGATGGATGGGTGGATGGAAGGATGGATGTCTGGATGAATGGATGGATGGGTGGATGGGTGGGTACATGGATAGATGGGTGGGTAGATGGATGGATGGATTAATAAATGAATGAGTGAATGCATGGATGAGTAGATTAATGGATGGATGGATATTTGTATGAATGGATGGATGGACAGATGGATGGATGGGTGGGTAGATGGATGGATGGATGGATTAATAAATGTATGTATGTATGTATGTATGTATGTATGAAAGGAAAGATGGTTGAGTAGATTAATGGATGCATGAATGGGTGCATGAATGGATAGGTGGATGGATAGAGGGAAGGAGGAATGGGTGAACAACGGATGGCAAAGATTTCACTCTCACTCTGGGTGAAGCCAAAGCCTGGGAGACAGAACAGCAGCTGTGAGGGAATGAGATCACCATTTGTGGGGATATAAAGGTTCTGGGGTCAGAAAGCCTGGGTCTGAGTTCTGGTTCTGCCCTCTCAAGCTAAGCAACTTTGGGCAGATCCTTCAATCTCTCTGGGCCTCAGTTTCCCCGTCTGTAAAGTACAGATGATGATAGTATTTGTCGCCAGGGCTGCTGTGAGGATCAAGTGGAAGCACCCAGGCAAGCAGTCAGAAGTGAGCCTGGCACACGTGAGCGCTTACTGTCAACACCTCAGCCTCAGCCACTGGCAAGCCGGCACCCCCCCATGCCTACCTCGTCACGGTCACTGTGGACTAGACCCTGCTCGCCCCACACTCAGCAGCTGCTGATCTCAATCCTCAGGCTTCTGGATACCACCTGATCACACGTCCCCTCCCCAAGGCCTCACCCAGCCCTGCTCAGGAAGAATCATCGCTCCCATTTTACAGGTGAAGAAACTGAAACCTAAGCAGGTCTGATGATGTGGCAGAGTCACCCAGCTGGGCTAGTCTGCTGGCACTCGGGTTGGGGCCTTCCCTCACCAGGGGTCCTCCGTCCTGAGCCCGGCAGGTGCTCCCAGCTGCTGTCTGCAAAACCCACGGCAACAGAGTCCCTCCCCAGCAAGAGCGGGTGCCCAGCCTCAGGGGCCCAAGGCTCAGGCCTGCCAGCTCCAGACAGGGTGGTGACTGCCCCTGCTCAGGGCCCAGGGCCTGGCACTAGGCAGGCGCTCATTAAGTGTCTGGCGTGAATTTCTATTGGTTTCCAAGACCAATTCTTCTCATCGTTGTCCTTTCCCCAGAAGGTTCCAGAGAGAAGTCCAGACCAAGGAGAAGACCATGACTGGACATTGTATGGTACTTTCTTTCTAGTTCCCACCCAATCTCCTGCCCAGGGCTGCTCAGGAGGGCATGGGGAGGTGATCAGCCTCCACCAGCCTGACTCCATCAACCGATTACGTCAAAAATGATGCCAACTGCCTATGAACTGTCAAGGACAGCTGGCGCTCCTTCACCGGGCTCGGAGCGGGCCCCTGTCTCATTACCAGGTGCTAAGGGTCCCTTTGCCTCCCAGGTCTGACCCTGTCAGCTGGAACAAAGCAGGTCTCGGTTTCCCAGAAACAGGTCAACCACTATGAAGCCCATGAAGTCTCCTTAGCAATGTTGAGGAAGCATGGGACGTCATGGGACGGTGCCCTCAGGAGGTAATTCACGACAAAGGGGCTTTCCCTCAGCAAAAGCTAGAGGCTTTTGGGGCCAGCACATGAGCCACACAGTCACATAGTGACTGGCACCCCTCTACAGCGGTACCCTGGGAAGGCCACATCAGAGTCTCCTGGCTGGAGCACAGGGGAGAATCTGCAGAGGACCTGGGGAAATCAGGAATGCACAGACTCTCTCCTCCCGCCTCTCTCCCGGGAGGACAGTCTTAATTTAGAACCGGATCTGCAACTTAGGCTGATGCAAGGAAATCACACCCTGAGTTTCCCAGGAAGGGTGGCTCACCAAGGACTGTACCTGGGTTATATCTCTGGCGTTCTTCTCGGGCTCATGCAACCTAAAATGGAAAGAGACGCACAGATAAAAATACCCGCACTATCTCAAGTGCTTATGCAAATCGATAAGAATAACATTTAAGTTCCACTTCCTATATGGGGAGAGGACATGGATGAATGAGTCACCACAGAAATACAACTGCTTATCAAATGTTTGGACAAGGGTCCCATCTCACTAACAAGGACGCTTAAACAATGTGCTGTCGTTTTCTGTTTTCTTTTTTTTAAATCTCTGTTGGCAGGGATCTCTAAAAAATGATTAATACTCAGAAGATACACCGGGTAAGGAAGGAACAGGGCTTTACAGGCTGCTGGTGGGGGAGGCGAGGTAGGACCCAGCCAGGCAGCCCCCGTGGGAAGAGCTTGGACCGGGTCTTCTCTTTTGACTTTTGGGGGGAAATTCAACATACAAAATAACTTTCTGTCCCGTGGGTCCCAGGCAGGGTCCTGGAGGGAGGTTTATCTCTCAGGTCTCTGCCCCTCGAGAAATTAGGAAATCAGGAAATTAGGATGAACCTGTACATTAAGGTTTAAAAGGTTTACGGGAAGGCACTTTTTTAAAGTTACAAACGATCACGTAAGCGATCACCGGAAAGGCGAATCTGGGTGGCACAATCTCGGGGAGGGAAAGCGCCAGGGAGGGCAGATGCCAACAGCAGGGGCCTTGCGGGGGCAGTCTTCTTCGCTTTGGTTTCCGGGATTTAATATCAATGGATTACGGTGGAAAGAAAGAGAAAGACCAAGTTGTCTTGGTTCATCAAAAGAGCTGTCCGGTCGCTTGGCTGTGTCACTGGAGGGCGCGGCTGGGCTCAGCTCACGGGGTCACGGTCAAGGTCATACGCCCCCCCACCCCACAGCCGCTGCTCGGCAGAAGTCGTGCGAGTTCTCAGGCTGGTGACTTGGGTGTCAGATAGTGAGCAGCGGCGCTTGGCAGAGGGGTTATGAACGGAGCTGGCACAGGCGCTTGGCTCAGAAGGCAGCTCTGGGGCATGACGCGTCCCACGTGCCACAGCAACAGCCCTCCAGGATTGGGGACACGTCTGGCGGGGGAGACCATGCAGATCTGCGCCCACCCCGCTGTTTGCAGCCCTTCTGCAGCTCCCCGCTGCCAGCCTGGTTCAAGTCCAACTCATCGCCCTGTTCAGAAGTCCCAGCAGCCTGGCTGCAACTCCCGGGCTCATCCCCTCCCCCAGCCCTCCCCCGCACTCACGTACTCGCGGATCCACCCACCAAGTATTTCACGCGGGCTACTTGGTGCTTTGCATTTTATGCTTCAACAATAGCCTTGAATGACCCGCTTTTTCTCTTGGTTCACTTTAAGACTTAACTATGGTGTCACCTCCTTGGGAGGCTTTGCTGACTGTGCTGGGATGGCGGGGCTGTCCTCTGTGGTGATCTCTAACCTTCTTTCCATTTTCCTCTCTGCTTTATGTTGCCTTGTCATGCTGTCTCACTATATGGGCACAGAGGCCCAACGACTGACTTGGAGTGAATGCCGGTCAGACTGCCCCCAGGGCCTTTGCACGTGCAGTCCCCGGGCCTCTTCATCTGCCTCACTCCAACTCTTCCCTCAAATCCTATATTACACAGTCTTTTCAGGGGGAATCTTCACTGAACTCCTCAAACTCCATTTCAAAGCCCTGAGCTCCTTTCTTTCACAGCAGTATGTTAGACTGTAACCAATTATCCAGTTTTTTTCTGGTCTTTCTATCTCAGTGAATGGCACTACTCATCCTGAGTCAGGCTGAAGTGGGAATTATCCTTGATTTTCTTCTCTTTCTCTAAAGAAGGAGAGATTGCAGCCTAATCCCCACAACGCTGGCTGACTCCATTAAAAAAAAAAAAAATATATATATATATATATATGTATATATATACAAATTCCAGTCACTGCCATCTCCCTCTTTTAGCTCTCTAGATTTCTAAAAAGCCTCCTCTCTGGCCTCCCTGCCTCCATTCTCCACATTTTTTTTTTTTTTTTTGGATACTGGGGATTGAACCCAGGGATACTCAACTACCTCCCCAACCCTTTTTATTTTTTATTTCGAGACAGGTTCTTGCGAAGTTGCCGGAGCTGACCTTACACTTGTGATCTCAGCTCCCCAGGCTCTGAGATGGCAGGCAGGAGCCACTGCGCCCAACATTCTCCACAGTTAAAATGCAGAAAAGATTCTCTCTGTGCTGAGCACTTACCCCTCTCACCACACGGTGCAATCCATCCCTGCATCGGTCTGGATAGGCGCTGGGTGGCCTGCCCTGGCTGACCGCCTAGGGCTTCCCTCTCTCCCGCCCTCACCCCTCTGGCCTCTGCGCCTTGGACTGGCTCTCTCTGTCTGCTCGTCCCTTCCCTTATCTCATCAGTCCCCGCAGACATCATTAGGCCTCCAGCTTGTCTGCTAAGCTGCCTCCCCAAGGGAGCTGAGCTCCCGGTGGGAGGGACGAGGCTTGTCTCGTTCACCCTGGAAGCTGCAACCTGGTCCCTGAGTGAGTGAATGAGCGCTCTCCCACTGGACCCTAGTGCCACGGGCCCAGATTAGTCCCTTTTCTGCTTCCCTTCCAGCTCAGGCCTCCAGCACCCAGCAGGGCCCGATCCAGATGAATAAACGAAAGAATCAGGAAAGCCCTAACTATCCTAAGAATAAACGCGGCAGATGTCTGACAGGTGACCCCACAGCCAACTGAACAAACCCCAGTGCCAATTGAGGGAGCAGAGACTTTCCTGGTGTCTGAGCCGAGAAGACGGCAGGCAGCCCTCTGCCTGTGCATTCCCAGCCCAGGGGTTAGAGCCGGCCGGTCCCTCCCCAGCTGCAAGCTGAAGGGCCCTGTGAGCTGGGGGGGCACCTCCCCTGGCACTGGTGCCGTCCCCCGCGCCAGCTCCTCTGGAAAGCGACTGATTCCAGTCGGCCAGAGCCCAGCAGCCTCGGCCGGGAAGCGCCGCTACCACTCAGGAGCTGTGGCTCCGCTTTAGAGATGGAGCACGGTAGGCTCAGGCTGGAAGAGGAAGAAACAGGCGGAAAACGCCCGGCTTCTCTTGGGGAAGGAGAACCAGGTAGTGGGAGGCAGCGCAGCCAGGAGGAAGGGTGCCCGAAGAGGCTGGAGTCTTGGGTCCCACAAGTCTGAGTGGTAGGACCTGGGGAATGTCACGTGACCTCTCTGTACCTCACCATATGACCAGGACAGTAGTAACCTTCTAGAATGGGGTTCTCAAAGTGTGGCTCCAGAACAGCACTGGCTAGAGAGGAATCCTGACTCAGAGACTCGGGGTGCCGTCTGCCTGCACAGGCCTCCCCAGGATTCTGCCACACACTCCCGCTGGGAACCCGTGTCCTGTGACAGGGATAGGAACAAATCACAGGGCTTTGCAGAAACGAAAGTCACCAAGTGGGAGCAGGTATAGAAAGGGACAGATCAGCGCATAGGATGCAGTAAATGCTCAGTTAACGGTACTGCTGTCACTACTGTGGACACGCTTACGGCTCTTTGCTTCCAGAATGTCCTGTGTAACTGGGAAGGTGAGACAAGTAGAAAGGAAAGTCAAGGGCAGGACAAAACAGGAGAGAGGTGCCTCCCGTGGAGAGCAGGGCTTTGGGATTCTGCGAAGGACCAGCCTGGGGCAGTGGAGGTAGGGACGGCGCTCCTTCACTCACTCAGCACACCTCTACTGGACACTGGTCCCCTTCCAGGAAGCCCCCAAGCCTGGAGGAGGGCACCCTCTGGCTGAGCTCAGCAGGAAGGGCGGGGGGTGACCATGTGAAGGCAGGGGTGCCCCCTCTGGCTACCCCAGGAGGTGTGGTTTGCAGCGCCCAGAGGGGTCCCTGCCCCAGAGCTGTGGAGACCCTGGCGGTACATGTGGGTGTCCACCCAGGAGAGGCCAGTGCACAGGGTTAGGAGGACAGTGAGGTGCCCGTGTGGCAGGAAGGGAGCGACCTGGCTCAGCCATTCAGCATGAGGCCTGGTGGGGAGGACAGAAGCGAAACTGTTCACGCCAGCCCAGGCCGGCCGTGAGGGCCTCCAGGCCTCTGGACTTCATCTTGGAGGCCCTAGGGAGTCACTAAAGGCCTCTCAGCAGAGGATGGAGATGAGTCTGGCCCCTGGAAGGCGTGCGCCAGGTGTGGGGATGTGACAGGCAACCGGACAGTATTCCCTGGGATGTCAGGAGGGTGCTGCGTGTTTGGGGGAGGAGGCTGGGAGGCTGGGCAGGCTCAGCCTGGGCCACGCCCATGGAGGCCAGAGCAGGAGGCACGGCTTTATCTCACGGGCCCTAGGACTTTCTATTCTGGGCAGGAGAATGGCACAAGGTGTTTCCCAATGCCCCTGTGGGTGGGTGAGAAGCTCCTACTATGTGCAACCACAGAGCCCAGTAGTTCCTTTATCACCACACTCATCACCTGCAACCCCCCAGCTCAGGACACAGCACCACATTGCCCCAACCTTGGAGTTGTCCTTGATTCTACATCTCATCCATCAGAAAGTCTCTTGATCTCCCTTCAAACTAAGTCTAGAATCTGACCATTTCTCAGCCCACCCACCACCCAGGTCCCGGCCACCAACATCCGCTTGGACCACTGCAGTAGCCTCCTCGCCAGCTCCTCTGCCTCCATCCCCACCTCAAAAGCCAGGTTTCCACATGTGGTCAGGCTGATGGTTTTAAAACAAAAGTCAGACCACATCCTTCCTAGGGCTCACTCTCCCACTGGGAGTAAAACCCTTCTAGAAGCCAAAGGCTCTGCAATTCTGAAATCCAGAAAGCTCTAAAAATAGGGAAGTTTCACACAATCCATTTGGCAGCAAAACCTGACCTGAAACAATAAGAATCTGTTTACAGTTTATTTCTCATGTTCAGTGTAGATGTCTACCTGCTTTCGCACACGGACATTCCCAAGGGAGACTACGGAATGCTGTCCCTACTCTGCTGGAGATGATTACCAGAGCCTTCTCGGATGCTGGAATAATCTTTCAACCACAGGTCTGCAGCACATCTGCTGAGATGGAAGACCAGCCTCCCTGACCTCATCTCCTGCCTCCGCTCCTTCCCTCTGCCCCAGCCAAAGGGGGCGTCCTCCGCCACATCCCTCCCCAGCGCCTTGGCCCTGGCTGCTCTCCTGTGCAGCCCACTGATCTGTCTTAGCTCCCAGCTGCAGGCCTCTGCTCACATACCCTCTTCAGAGTCGCCCCTCTGCCTAGGAGAGCCCCCCCACCAGGAACCTCCACCCGCTTGGCTCTATTGGAGTTGTCACCACCTGTTAGAATATTCTGGATCATTTCACTTGCATGCTCGTTGGCTGCGTCCCTTGCCAAGTCTGAGGCCCATGAAGGTCGGGACTCCTTCTCGCTCAGCACAGCAAAGCTACACATGCCAGAGATTTGGCAACAAGTCCCCGCAAATGTCAATCCACAAACTAACGTTCCCTCTGCGAGGCCAGGTCAGCACCTGAGCCCCTGACGGGAGTCCATCCTCCCACCCTGGCGTGGCCCTGGCCAGGGTACTCAAAGCATCTTCACGCAACGAAGGAGAAGGCAGGAAGAGGACTCGGGTCTGGGGAGTGAGGCCAGAGTGTGTGGGGGACATTTGTGACACGGAGGGGCTTGGGGTTTCTCTCACTCCACCTGGGATTGGATCAGGGCCTCACCCTCTGGGGACAGCAGGTAAGAAGTCAGTGCCACTGTGCACAAAAACCTGGCATTTGAGACAAGAATTAAACGCAGACCCGGAGCAATCAGGTTACAAAAGAGTGGAAATGCACGTGAGGCGGCCCGGGCCGGGGATGCGCCATGGTTTGGGGGCTGTGAAGTCACCCAGGAAGAACTGCAAAAGTGTCCGGGCCCAGGAGGCACTTACCTTGTGGAAGAAGTGGAGCCCTTGGCTGAAAGAGAAGAGAAGCAAAAGCCAGTGAGTCAGCTGGAAACACCACTTCTCCAGCAACATGTCTTTCTTTCATTTTTTAGCACAGGTTTGCTCCAGCGATGTGGGGGGTAATTATCTAAATCATACCCTGAGAACCACATGAAGTCCCCATGCCCACCTCCCCGGCAGGTGGTCTATCACCTTCCTCGAAGCCCACGAGATCTAAGCTAGGCCTTCCTGGCTTCCCACTTCCAGGAGAGGCCATCTGCCTTCCCTCTGTGGGCTTCATCTCCATGCAAGCGAGAGTCTCAGTGGAACCCTCCAGTGAGCCAGCTCCCAGGAGTCCTGGAGAACAGTTGGGGAGCAGGTGTGAAGCCTGCTGTGTGACCCCAGGTGGGTCACCTTTCCTCTCTGAGCATCTAAAACTCACAGGGTTGGGCCCTGCATCCATTTATTTACATATCACTACTTTCCAAGAAAGAAAGCGTCCGTCTGGTTCAGAGGTTTTAAGCCTGTGATATGGGGCATCCCACAGAGAAGCCTCGGGGGCTGAGCAGCCATTCGACTCCCATTTTGCTGTAAAATCGTAATTAAAAAGCAACGTGCGCACTCGAATGTGCTCTGCGCTGCACTTTAACAGGCTGGAGGTCGCCACAGGCAGGGATTCCTGCTGCCGGGTTCCCCAGGCTTGGTGCCTGGCAGGGGCCGGACAGTTCAGGCAGCCGGCATGGGGAAGGGGGCTCGGCAGTAAGGTCTGAATGGAGGTCGGAGGGTCAAGTGCTGGGACCTGTCTCTGAGAATCTAGTGACCACCTGCCAATCACCCTCACTCTCCACCCCAGAGACTGGGTGACTTCCAGGCTCATGCAGCTGGCCAGCGGTGGAGCTGAAATGGGGATATTTCACCCTGGTGCTGAGGCGGAGGAGGGGTAGACCCCTCCAGGACCCAAGCGGGGAGTAGGGCCATCTCCTTGGGGTGCAAGGAGGCAGTGTGCCGCGTGGACCCTAACGTGGTCCCTGCCTTTGAATCCTGGCCCCTCCTGCCGGCTATGGGGACCTGAGCAAGCTTTCTCACTTGTCCATGCCTCAGTTTCTTCATCTATAAAATGGGTTGGCAAAATCTGCACTGAGGCCTGTGGCGGGGATTGACTGTGTTACTACACACAAAGCCCCCGAAGAGTGTGGGGCACATGGGAGTGGCCCAGGGGTGCGGGGGTCCCTGTGGCCCGTGTCCGAGAGCTGGGCTCTGTATAAAGACCCACCACTCAGGAGCCGAGTGGCTTCCTCGGTGTCTACAGCCCTTTGGATCCCAATTCTCCTCTGCAACAAGGGCCCGCTGATCCCACCCCATAGATATGAGCTCACGTGAGCCAGGAGCCCTGCGTGACGTCAGGCACAGTCTTGGAAAGGGCGGCTGGGATTTCACTGATGGCCACCACGAATGCTCTGTCACCCTTGGGAGAACAAGGGTAGAGCTCCCCAGGAACTGAAGGGAAACCCCCATGGGGCAGGTGCCTCGGGCCCTTGCACCCCCTGGAGAGGCAGGGCCTGACGCTGGCCCTCCGGATGGGAGCATGGGGCTCGGCCTCTGGCTCAGGTGGACTCCAGCCAGCCCAGGAGGGACAGCAGCTTGGAGCGGAGGGATGTGAGACTGACTCACACACAGCACACCTGTCCTGGCTCAGCCAGGCGCCCCGCCACAGGAGGGCAGCTGGGGACAGCGCCTGTCACTCTGCAGTCTGTGGCTCGTGGTGGGTCACAACCAGCCACTTTAAACAGAAGAGAACAGAATATGACCAAAAAGAAAATACCAGAGTTTCAATTTTATCTAAAGGGGTGTGTTGGGTGGAGATGTGAAATGTTATTTCTGTCGCTTGCAGTAAAAAAGGTTTCGGAAATACCAGCTTAGAACTGCCTCCTCTGAGCCTGGCTGAGGAAATGTGCACTGGGGTCCCAAGAACATGCCAGACCTGGCATCTCCCAGGAGTTGACTCGGGCCTTAGATCTGTCCTCCAAGGCAGGCGCCGCGAGAGCCATTTTATAGATGTGGAAACTGAGGCGCATGGAGGCAGAAGGATTGTTTATAGAGTACAAAATGCGATCAGGGGCCCTGGTTGGCTGGACTTCAAAGTCAGAGGCCTGCCCCAGCCCCAGCCTCACTCCCGGGGGCCATTGGGAGAGGGGCTTTCTAAGAGGGTGCTCACGTTTCCGGGCTCGTGTGATACCGACTGCGGGGGCTCCTACTTGGGAGCGCTGTGTCCACGCTGCCTGTAGATCCCTCCCCTGACCTTGGAGGTGGTGACAGTACTAACCCCACTCCCTTCCTGCTGCCTGGCACTGGGCATGGAACCCGGATGCATAAGAGGGAGGAGGAAGTCTGACGGCAGCTCCTAGGAAACACCGTTTCCTCCCTGAGACTGGCAGGAGGAGGCCCCAAGTCCCCTCTTGCCACCCTGGCAGCAATTTGCTTCCTGCCTCAGAAGTGGTCCTGGGAGGAGTGAGACCTGGGGCAATGACAGCCATTTTGCCACCACGAGGGGAAGGCCACAGAGTGACCCTCCCAGACTCCAAGAGTGTGGAGCAGCAGCTGCACCAACCTCGGCATGGCTACCTCTGGATTTCTTGTCACCCATGCCCAGAGCACCTAGTGTCCTGGGAAGGATAAGCCTACCGGCAAATTCTGAGGGAGGAAGAGGGGAAACCGCCTACCTTTCTTCTGTTTGATTCGGAGGAGGTAGAGGGCCGCCATCAGCAGGACCACCAGCAGGGCACACACCACGCCCACCACAATGAAGACGTTCCAATTGCTAGTGTTGCCTGAGGACCACATAGAGGACAGGCTTCACTTATGTGGAAGGAAAACACAGGAAAACCAAACTCACTGCCCCTTTCCATAACTAGGCGGACATTGCCAACAGAACACCTGGCCGGGCCTGCGAAGCGTCTGAGTCACACGGACATGTGACGCCCAGGGGTCTGCGGTGGCTCCTGAGCAGTATAAATATGGTGCTGAGGGCCGGGGTTGGGGGGTGCTCCTGACGGCACGGCCACGGCCACCAAGGAGGCCCAGCTGCAGGATGTGGGTGGCGATCTCACTCCCAAGGAACAGAAACACGTTCTTTCTCATCTGGAGTGAAACCACAGATCCGTCTGAAACTGTGAGTTGGCAGCTAGCTGCAGCAGGCGGCCGGGAGAAGGGACGGTAAGGGGCGGCTGGTGTGCCCGCTGGCTGCAGGACTCTGCAGAGCTGTCGGGAGCTGACCAACCATCTGTGCCTGGGCCCTGGGCCTCACAGCCTAGGACCTTTGAATCGGGACCCCCAGGTTAGAAAGAGAGGCGGAGGGGCCCCAGGCACAGGTAGAAGGTCCAGGACTCCACGCCACAGACATGTGGGTTCAAATCAATGCCCCTAACTAATGACCCTTGGGCAGGTCAGTTGAACCTCTTCCCCACACCAACGTCCTCTTCTGTCATCGAGGATGATGATGATAGACTCTGCCTCATTGGATGGCTCTGAGAATTATCCAACAAGCCAACTGCTCAACCAATTCTTCCAAACTGTCTCAAAGAATTCATTGAGTGCCTATTATGTGACCCGTAGCTACAATGCTGAATAAAACAGTCACCGTCCCTACCAGCAGAGGTTCAGAGCTGAGGGGTCACCAAGCTCAGCTCCTTCAACACGGCCCTGAAAGGCAGAGGCTGAGAGAGAGGCACTGACTTGCACAAGGCCACACAGAAAGCCTGTGACAGAACCAGAGCAGAAATCCACACACCCTGCCTCACGGTGCACAATCCTAGGAAAACCAGGCCTCAGTGAAATCAAAGAGACACCACGAACCAGCACCCAGGTTTCCTGGAGCCGCCCTGAAGTGGCCTCTGTTCTAATCCGTCCAGAGGTTCTCTGTGTACAAACCATCAGCCACCCTGATGACAGGTCATCTTTCCATGGTGGCACCAAGAGGACAACAGGATGCTGCTATTTTCAAGAAGCGATTCGCAACACACTGGCAGGGTGTGTGGGGGAGGTGCCCAGTGCCATCTGGGGAAAGTGGATGCAATACCTTCACCCAAATGAGCCTGCCCTTGACCCAGAAGAGCTCCTTGAGGAGACCGCCCCACAGACACAGCCACACGTGGGACACAGTAAGTACCATGGCAGCACCAGTTTCCTTGAGCCAAGTGGAGTGGGAACCTCCCACCCCACTCCCAGGGGCAAGAGTGCAATGGCGGTCAGGGACACCAGGCTGAGGTCAGAAAGGAGAGAGAGGGCCACGAGGATGGGACAAGTGTCAGGTGAAAAAGGCAAGAGGCAGATGCCAGGTCAGGCCCATACCCCACTCTTCTTCCTTAATGGTTATTTGAAAGCCCCAGGAGACTGTACCCAACTCAACAGGGGAGACCCTTGGAGTGTGGGTGTGGGAGCAGCTGACTTCAGGATGCTGTGCTGCAGGCCTCTGGACTGCCCCACGAGAAGGAGGAGTCACTGCTGTTAACATCACAACAGAGACAAAATCACATCAAGTTGAAAAGCACTTGGTCAGCCAGGGTGGAGGCCTCACCAGAGGGGGCGTGGTCCAGGCCATGCTCCTTGGAGCCTGCAGAGACCGGCAGGGTGCAGTTTCTGGTGGTGGCCGGCTGCCCATCATGCTCCACCCGGCAGGTGAAGGTCACGTCCTCCCTGTGCACAGACGAGTTCACCAGCAGCCAGCTGGTCAGGTTGTAGGTCCCATCCTTGTTCTCTGAGAGGGTCGAGGCCGTTTCTGTCCGGGACACGTTTCCATTCTCCACCCAGGTCAGCTGTAGGTTCCGGGGGTAGAAATTCTTCACCTGGCAGGTGACGTTCACCTGGCTCCCTGCCATTGTGGTCAGTGGGGTGACCTCCACAGTGGGCGGAACTGAAACAGCACAGGCAGAAGCTGTGACCTTATGGCACAGACAGCTGAGCTCCTGCCGGCTCAGCAAGGGCCTCCCTCAGGACAGGGCCAGGCATGCAGCAGGCGCTCAAACATTGAGGGTTGCACAGGAATGGAATCAAAAATCACAAAGACTGCCACACTGTAGGTGCCTAGTGACCAGTGGCTCCTGTTAGGGTAAAAGTGAGTGAACCTGACATGCTGGCATGCAAAAATTTAACAAAATAAATGAAATCACCCAGCACATAGAGACTTGGCTCTTGTAGGAGCTCAGCAGGGGTAGTTCCTGCTGGTCAATGAAATGAAGCCACTAGCACATGTAGGCCACAGGGCAGGAGTCCCCATGTGCATGGCAGGTGGGCAGCCCTGCTGGGAAGTACAGCCCAGGCCAGTGAGGTCCTGAGCAAAGGCCCCTGGGGAGCAGGCTGGGTGGCAAGGTGTGGGCTGGGGCAGGGATCAGGGTCCTGTACCTCGGATGGTGTCAGACAAGTTGGCAGTCCCACGAAGAGGCCCCCCCTGCAGGGTGACGTGGGCCACCTCGCAGATGACCTGAGAGTGCACGTCCCCAGGGGCCAGGGTCACCTGGGCTGTGCTGGACACCCTGTAGGACACACTTTCTCCTGCGGGGTCCACGCTGGTCTGGATGTGGGAGAGCTCGTTCCCATTTTTGAACCAGTTCAGGGTGATGTTGCGGGGGGAGAAGCCGTGGGACTTGCAGGTGAAGCTCACTGTCTGCCCGGGTGTGGCCCTGGTCGCAGGACCCGATACCTCGGGGGGAGAAGGTCTGGCTGTGAAGGAGCATGACAGACAATCAGGTGATGGAGCCCACCTCCGACCAGGAGCCAGTGACACTGAAAAACCATCTTAGATATCACTCTTTTTTTGGCAGTGCTAGGGATTGACCCCAGGGCTTCATGCCTGCTAAGCACACTCTGGACTGAGCTAGGTCCCCAGCCTAGACAGGACATTATCTGCTAATCCTCTTAATAAAGCTAGGAAGGGGTGTCCTTAGCCTCTTATCTCCTGTCTTGGTGGCAAATACACAGAACCAGACAGTGAGGAAGGGAAGGACGAGGTGGAATTCCAGGCTGAGGTCAAAGTCCTCTGCAGGAGGGGATTTCCACCACTCTGGGCCCAGGAAGGAAATGACCGACCTGTTTCTCTCTTCGTATTAATTATTCCCTACTGGCCTCCCCTGGAAGTCTCGCTGACCTGGGGAAAGCGTTTACAGAGGTCAACACGGTGGCCAGCAGCACCACAGCACCATGAGCTCTGGAACCGTGCTGGCCACGCTGAGGTGTGTGTGTTGGCACATTCCAGTGCTGCATCTGAGACATGGGGTGCCGGCCCCTCTTCTGGGGCCACAGTGACGATTACGAGACCCTGGAGGCATTTTGCTTTGAGTCACACACAGGAGATGGGCCTCAGATATGAACCCAGGCAGAGCTATCCTTCTCCCAGACTTTCCTCCTGTCCAGAGTGCTCCCTGCAGGTATTTATGAATGAACTCCATGATTTTCCTCCTTTCCAGAAATATGCCAGTGGGTCTAACCTGTGCTAACTCCAGGATTTGAAAGGGAGAGGCTAAAGAGATTCTCTTCTTTCTTTTTTCTTTCTATCTTTTTTTTTTTTTTGGGGGGGGGGGGATGCTACAGGGATTGAACCCAGAGGCACTTAAGCACAGAGTCACATCCCCAGTCCTATTTTATTATTATTATTATATTTTTTTTTATTTTGAGACAGGGTCCTGCCAAATTGCTTAGGGCCTTGCTAAATCACCGAGGCTGGCTTTGAACTTGTGATCCTCCTTCAGCCTCCTCAGCCGCTGGGAAGCGATGCTCTTCTGAATCTGGGGGCTTCCTTGGGTCACTTTTAGGTTGGAAACACAGATCGCCACGTGGTCAGGAGGCTAAAGAGGGTTAAGCTGTTAATCGCTGGTTAATTACAAGAGACACAGACTCAGGTCTGGGAGCAGGCAGAGGCTCAGGAGAGAGGGAATCAGAAGGAGGCCGTTTGCCCTGTGGACGGGTCCTCAGACGGGTCCTTTGGAGTCTCCCACCCAGCATCTTCCACGACAGTCTCCAGGCAGCAAATATCACAAATATTTGTGTATGTAAACATTGACCTTACTCCCTAAACATTCACCAAACACTTTGAGGGCACAATCAGGGGCGTGCCACTTAAGTCATCAAGACACCAGCGGCCCGGAGGTCGATACGGGATGAGGGGTGACAGAACCAGCCCCTGTATGGGAGGGCTCCAGGTCCTTGAACTCAACCAACTGCGGATGGAAGCATTGTTTAAATAATCGCACCTGTACTGAACATGAACAGGGTTTTTCTTGCCATTATTCCCTAGACAAGACAGTCTAAAAACCATTTACATAGTATTTGCTTTTATGAGTAATCTAGAGATGTTTTAAAGTACACAGGAGGCTGTGCGAAGGATATATGCAAATATCACGCCATTTTACATGAGGGTCTTGAGCATCCTCGGACTCGGGTATCCTCAGGGGTCCTAGAAACAATCCCCCATGGATTCCAGGGACAACTGCAGCTACCATTTATAAAATTTCAAGGGCTCTGAAGCTGCCTGCTACATCTGTGCTCACCAACCTCGTGAAGGGGGTCCAAGGGTGAGCCCCTTTATGCGATAAGGTTCAGAGACAGGCGTGGCTGGCCAAAGACACACAGCAGGTAAAGGGCAGGGCTCCTGGAATCTCATGTAGGTTGATTCATTTCAGACTCTCTGGCTGGTTGGTTTGTTGTGGTGCTAGAGACAGAATCCAGGCCTGGATGTGCTCAGCACGTGCTTGACCATTGAGTCACGGGACCCCAGCCCCTGTCCCTGTTATACCTGCTGAGCCTCAGTGTCCCCTCTGTAAAAAGGGGACACCACCCTGTAAGATGAGGATGAAGGCAAAACTCAGTGCCTGGCATGCAGTAGGAGCCTAATAAATGACTCCTGTGCCTGCTATGCTCACTCCTTCTGAAACCACACATTCGTTTTTTAGTAGCCAGAAGGAGCAACAAATGCAGCGGGGACCCCAGGAACAGCCTCCGTCCTGCTCCTGCAGCTGCCAGGAGAACCCCAGTGAGAGGAGGAGCAGAAACCCCCAGATGAGGCTCCCCGTTTTCCTAACCAGCCCTGCAGGAAACGAGGTTGAGGAAGTGGCTTTCAAATCAGGGGTGGGATCCCAGGCCACTCCTCCAGATGAGCTCTTGACAGAAAGCCAGGGATCCTAGAAGGGAGGGGGACAGACCTCAGTGACATCCTGGGCCATGGAGGCTGGAGGGCTGTGGCTGAGGAGCAGGGACTGGTGGCAGACCGTGGATGACCGAGCTGGGGCGTCCTGCTCTGAGGCTGGCTCTGAGCAAGTTGTCTGTGCGGCCCCTCCGTGGGCCCTGGGCTGTGCTCCCTGGGAAGTGCCCCTGCCCTGCCCCGGTCCCCAGAGAGCTGAGCCCAGCACAGGCTGTTCTGAAGCAACCACACTGGGAAAGGGCTCCCGTGCTCTACCTCCATGGGGGACCAGTTTTGTCAGGGGACAAAACCTCACCTCTTCCCCTGTGGCCTCGGGCCATCTAGCTCCCAGGTTGTCAGCCATGGCTGTGTGTTAGAATCTTCTGGAATAACTAAAAACTTCAGATGCCCAGATCCCCGTTAGACCTATTAAAGCAAAACTTCGAGGTGGAGCCTGGGTCTGGGAGTTCTTTCAGTTTCTCAAGTGATTCCAACGAGCAGCCAGGTGGGAGCCACCGATCCCATGCCGCCCCAACCCTCTTGACCCTTGAAGACTGGAGAGGGAACGTGGCCCCTTCAAGGTCACAGAGCCTGACCCGACAGCTCACTTGAGGGGATACCTTCTACCAGCCATGTGCTGGTCCTTCAGGGCCAGCTCTGCTCTGGGGGTGGGGGGCATCCTGGACAGGTGACGGTGCTGAGGCCCCCTGCGTGAAGCACCCTGTCTGAGGTCACAGGCTGGAAAGCAGCCCGGCTGGGGTGTGGGTCCAGGCATGGGCTCTGTCCCTGCCCTCCTGCTGCTCAGTAATAACCCCGACACCCCCGCCCACCCCGCTAGGGCTCTCATCGCCACAGAACCCTGGGCAGGGGCCACGATTATTACCATTTCACCGACAGGGAAACTGAGGTCTCAAGAGAAGCCACGCTTCATCCAAGACCATGCAGCCCGGGGAGCACATTTCCCCGGCTTCCTGCGGGTCTGTTCTTGAGCAGGCTGCCCCCTGCATCCTCGCAATAGCCTGGGAAGGTTGGCACTCAAGGCAAAGGTGCCAGAAGGAAGATGGGGCGTCTGGCACCTGGCCAGCTCTGCCCCCTCCGTCTCCCTCCTTTCTCCTCCAGGGCCTTATGGAGGCAGGAGGAGAGGGCCAAGTGTCTACTAGGAGTCAGCAGGGCGAGTCACACAAGCCGCTTGCTGGCCATGACTGCCCAGGCAGGCATGCAGCCCCCAGGCCCTCCGTGTCTTTTTTTGGTGACACCTGCAAAGTCAGGAGGAAGCCACCTGCAGCCTACATCCAGGGGTGGTGAGGAGACATGGTGCTGCCACACCTAGGAGAGAACACTGGTGCTATCTAATACAGCAAAATAAACATGTTCTCTGACCAAGCGGGCCTCTGCAGTGGACGTCTCCCACCTGAAGAGGAAGCCGAGGGTTGGGAACAACTCAAACAGCCACCAGGGGAACCCAGGCATTTCCGGCTGCTGGATTGTAAAGCGCCCGCTCAGGCACCGGAGCAGCTCCCCACGTAGTGATGGGGAACCCTGATAAGGAATGATCGGGTGGCACTGGGGGGAGGTTGTAGATCATAAACCAGCCTCGGGGTCTGAATGTGAGGCTGGTGCCGAAGATCTGGGAAACCATGCGGAGCAGAAGACTGGCTCCCTGCTCGGCAGATGGGCTGAAGGGGTTCAGCACCTACTATGCACCTGGCCCAGCTGAGCAGACAGTCTCAGCAGCAGGCAGCACAGAGTAGGGGCTGGAATCAGACCTGGGTTCTGGGCCTGATCCTGGCACTCACTGGCTGTGGACCTTGGACCATGGGGTGGGGTGGATGGACAAAAGCTCCTTTCTCTGCTGACCATCCTGGGTTCAGGAGTTAGAAAGAGGATCCTGGGCTTCTGGCAAGAAACCCAAAGTGAGCACCTTTGCTGCCTCAGCTGGGAACCCCTATGTCAGCCACGTGGGGACCAGTCCCTGTGTGAGGGACCAGCTCTGCTTCTACCCTGCAGGGCCTGTGAGAGCTGGTCTCTGAGACTAAAGGGCCTTTCCAGACAGACTCAGGGCAAAGGCCCAACCTCTTGGCAGCTCCTCCACCACGCCTCCAGCCGTGGCAGGGAAGCGGAGCCTGTCAGGACCCTCTCAGGAGGCTGTTCCAGAAGAGGAAGTAAGGAACGCATGCCCTGCCCTCTGCCCCCTCTGGAGTGCCTGGTCCTCTGGAAGGGACAGGAACACAAGGAGGTGGGACAAGAGCCTCAGTCTGGGCTGCTCCCTGCTTCTTCCATGGCATCCAGAGCAGAGCCTGGCACGCCGCAGGCCCTCGGTGGCCCTCAGTGCTCATGGAATAATGACAAGACTCACCCACCGACAGGCGGTGCTCTCTGAAGCCAGCAGACTTGGTCTGGCTCTGTGACTGGCAAGGCCCTCAAACCCTCAGAGCCTGCAACTGTGGAGCCTCAGGACTGGGCCAGACTGGAAAAAGTCAGAGCTGTGGAGCAGGCAGGTGAGGGGTGCAAATGGCCTCCATTTGCCAGCCATGGAGCCTGGATGAAGGAGCATGGCCTCCACAGGCCTCGGCCTCCCTGACCTGCAGAACGGGTGACAGCAGATCATGACAGGAGCACCCAGTGCAGGTCTTGCTACTTAGCGTGGCTCCCAGAATGGAAAACGTTACCCTGACCTCTTGTCACATTCCTGGGACGAGGAGTCAGCTGTACTCACCTCGCACAGACAGCTCAGTGCCTGATCCAGACTGAACCTCCTTGTTTTCATTGCTGGATTTCCGGAACTTCACACAGTAGTAGGTGCCGGCATCTGCTGGGGTGACGTTCCTGATGCGGATGGAAAAGTCCTTGTTTTCCCTCAGCGTGGTATCTGAGACATTTGTGACTCGGGGGAAGTGGGCTTCTTTGAAATTGTAGATTGTCTCCCGGTCTGGTCCTGACCCCTTAAACCACTCGATGGGCCCCACGGGGAGCAGGGAGGTCACAGTGCAGTGCAGAGTGGCCGACTCTCCAGCAGCGACAGACACTGACTTCTCAGGCTGAATCACCTGCAGCTCTGGTTCAGCTGCTCCTGGAGGGAGACACAGGGTGGTCACTGTTCATCCTGGTGGGAGCCTCTTGATTTATCACGTGTTATCGACAACCAGTTTCCCTGAATACACACCCCAGGAGGGCCATGAGCTCAGCAGGGCACACGTCATCACAGTTAACCTGGCATGGCCGGGGATACCAAGGACACCGAGGCACGGAGCCTGCTAAGTCACGTGGCAGAGCGCAGCTGTGACAGCCTCAGCCCTCTGTGGCAGAGCCATGTCTCGCTAGGCTCTGAAATTCAAATCTGAGCCCTGGGTCCCGCAGAGGGAAGAGCCTGGGAGAAGGTACAGAGGCAGGAGGCCACCCGGGTGCAGGGACCGACTCTGGGAGGCCTCAGATGGTTTCCAGCCTGGACCAGGAGGGCGACCCTCACTGGGAGCTGCACTGAGCAGCCCGGGAAGGAGTGAAGGTGCAGCACCTGGACTGTAGTCCTGGCCTGGTAGTGTCCTGTGTCACCTGGGGCCATCTCTTGGGCAACTGAAAGACCCAGTTGCTCTCCCAGTGCCAAGTGCTGCCCTGGGCGTGGGCAGGGCCTTTTCCGGCTCTCAGCCCTCCCTTCCTCATCTGTAAAATAACTATTCCCAGTCCATCTCGATGCCTGCCCAGGAGAGCTGGACAGGAAGAGACCAGGGACAGTGGCAAAAAGAAGCATCTGGTCTTTGGCATCAACGGAGCTGGTCTGAAACCTGGTGCATCTCTTATTCACATGTGACCCCGGTTTATCCATCAGTTTTGAATCTCAGTTTCCTTATCCACAAAAATGAGTGGAAGCCCCACCCTTGGTCCTCCACCTTGTTTGCAAAGAAAACGAGCTTCCCCCAAAGGAGCCCCTAAGCACCAGGCGAGGACAGGGGAGGTCGTCGTTAGAGAAACAGTGGCTAAAGGGCAGGGCTGTTACTCAAACTTCACTTCCGCCAACACTCGCTACCACCGCCCAGGCCAGCCCTGTGCTAGACGATGGGGACACATGGGAGTGGGACCCAGTCCAGGCCTCAAGGGTTCCAGGCTGGGGTCGGGTGTGGGAGAGGCCTGGGAGTCAGAGACCCTGGAGAATGTGAGATGGAGACCCCCCAGAGACCGGGGGTGGTGCAGAGGAAGGATACAGCCAAGAAGATGCCCAGGCAGGCGCGGGATGGGCTGCTAACACCCAGGCACTGAGGGAGAGAGCTTGGAGCAAGTTCATCCTGGGCCCCCAGCTCTGAACAAGGTGGAGGTGGGCAGGGGACAAAGGAAAGACTGTGGAGACCAGGGAGGAACACACAGAGCCACCCCTCGGAACCTGCAGGGCACTGATTCCAGTACCCTTCCTGGATGCCCAAACCCAAGGATGTTCAAGTTCCTCTTATAAAATGACGCCACATTTACATGATTGGCATTTGATGTCTACAATCCTCTCACGCCCTGTACATCATCCTGGGTTCCTGAGGGTCACCTCTTGCTAGACAACTGGGACGGGCTGTTGGGCAATTTCACTGCCTGAGCAGCACAGTACTCGCCCACACCTAGATTGGGTGGGGCCGACCACACAGCACGGGGTGTGTGGCCGTGGGGTGAATACGTGGCCTGCTGTCAAGCAAGATGTCATTACGCAGGGCACGATCGTCGTGCCTACTACAACGTGAGTAGTTGCTAGGCTGTATTGTTTAGGGAGTAATGACAGGAACGACGTCTGTAGTGTTCACACAGAGGCAGCCATCGGAGGCCTAGCTGTGGCTGAATGTGTGGGTGTGGAACCTGAGGGTATGGAGAGACAACTGTATACACAGAGACACGGAGACAGACAAAGTCAGAGAGGGAGCTGGATGGGAGAGAGAGGATGAAGAAGATGCAGTCTGGACACAATGGGGCAAGTGATCTGGCCCCCACCTGGGCTCTCCACTGACCCTGAGGAGACCTTGTCCATCAGACAGGGCTGCAGACTCCCTGAGTAGCCCCTCCACTCTGAATGGGCAGGAGAGGGACCCTCCTGAGTTTGCCCACCAGCCCACAAGATGGCCCTGTCCTGCTGGCAGGGGGAAAGTGTCCAAGGGAGGTCCACAGACCCAGGAGCTCAGACCAGGTCTGTGGCCATCGGTCCATCACCCCTGGCTCACTTCCCCTCTCCAGTCAGGGCTGGCCCTTGAGGCCTGGTTCTCAGGGCGGGTGAGCAGGGTCTCCAAGTGCTGGCCTGAGCATGGCCTGATTTTCATGGTGCCAGGGAAGAATGCAGAGCCTGTTGGGGACAAGGGCCGGGCCAGCATCAGCCAGCCCAAGAGTGGAGCTGGTGGCCAGGCACATGGTGAAGGCACAGGAGGTGCAGGCCAGTCGAGACCTAGAGGCCCTGAGGCAACACCAGCATCTGCCCAGAGCACCCAGGAAGCCACACTCCCCGGGTCTGTACGGGAGCTTGGGGAGAGTAGCCCAGCTAGAAACAGCCCTAGGGCCAGCAGGCCTGGGCCACAGCAGAGCTCCCCTGTCCACTCTGCCCCCACCTTCCTGGGCTGCATGCCACCGTCCACCAAGCACGGTCCTGGCACCGGCCCCCGGGATAGTCAGGAGGACTGTGACGGAGCTACACATAAACACCGCCACACACGTGCCGGTTGAATTTTAGCTCCTATTCCTATTATTATCACAAAGCGGTACCATGTATATATTTGATTTTCTCTGGATTGTTCTATTTCCCCCCCACCAGGATGTTGGATCCATAAGGGACTGTTTCCAACCTCCTGCCTGGAACAGGATCTGGCGCACCCCAGGTCCTCAGTAAGGATCTGTTGACTGAACACATGGATGAGTGGGGGAAGGAGGGGCTTTTATTTGCTCTGTGATCCAGGCAAATCCCCTCTCGGAGACTCCCCGTCTTCGTCTGTGAAATGGAGCTCCTATTGGCATCTCTAGGCGCCGGGGAGGCCTGGACCTGGCTGGCGTGGTTACCATCCGTATCAGTATCAGCACCCCGGGTTAGAGTCAGCAGCCAGCCAGGGGCTGCGCTCAGGCCGGGCTGCGGCACTAGGCAGGCGGCAAGCGGGAGCAGGGCTATTCTTGTGGTGCAGCCAGAGGGCCGTCATCACACCCCGGGCAGGCGACAATAAAATCTGGAGTTGGGTAGGGCTGGCTCCCCCTCTTTTTTTTTAGATCCTCTTGAGCTCTCTCCACCAACTGCAGCCAGATTTAGGCAGCTTAATTAATTAGCTAGTGTTTATAAAGCGTTTGAAGAATTTTAAAAGTGCGACGTAAGTGCCAAATATTATTTTAATCTGGGTATGTGTGTGTTTCTTCCAAAGAGAGCTTTTTTGCCCCCCCCCCCCCCCTTGCTTGCTGTCTTTTCTTTCTTCTCTGCAGGTTCTGTTCTGGGAACTGAGCTCGTTAAGAATCGCTCCTGCGGTCCAGGCCCCGGGTCATCACACTGGCGTTGCTGACAAAACCCTTTCCTGTGCTCTCTGGTCCTTCTGGCAGTGGGCAACTATTCAGGGGCCCCAAGCAGTCTCGGGAGGGGAGGGGGCTGGGCAGGCATGCCACCCACTGCTGGTGGGAAGGGGAGTTGGAAGGTCCTATGGAGAAAGCAGTTTGGCAGGATGGCAAGAGCTGTCCACTGGCCTGTGCTGGGCTGTTCCACAGGAACATCATCTCAGATGTGGAGGGGGTCGCCTCTAGAAAAATCTAGAAAGAAACAACCACCCTAAGGGCCAATGATAGGGATGGCCAAGTGAAGGCCAGCCTACCCCTTGGTGGAATTCCAGGCAGCAGTAAAAAGCCATTACTGTGAAAACTGTGGTCATACGGGCATTTTTCAAGGCCTGATTTTAAATAACACCGTAGTTATGCAAATAAAACCTGTTCATTGCAGAGCATTTAGAGGAAACAAAAAAGTATAAAAACAAAATAATCTCATATAATACCATCAAAGAACTGCAATCAACATTTTGATGTAGAGTAGTTAAAACATGAGTGAATGAAAAAATCATACCTTTAGAGAGCTAAGGGTATGTGCAAACATTTTGGTTTGTTCATTTAAAAGCATTCTTATAAAAATGAAAAATTGGGACTATCCTAATATCCGAGGGAAGGAGACTGGTTGACCCCACTGCATGTGAATCCATGTGACGGCCAAGTGCACAGCCGTGAAAACCATGGTGTAGATACTGTGACAACGTGCCACAGGTCAGAGTGGTCACCTGGACATAGACTGAGTGGTCCTATACTTACAGTTTTGTTTTGTTTTTTTTTGGGGGGGGGTGTGGATATCAAGGATGAACGGTTATTAATTTGAGTAGTTGGATTTATACAGGAGTTTGCTGGTGTCTATGGTTTTGTTCCCATTGCTTGTGCAAGAGAAGAGACAAGGAAACCCTGCGCTTTCAGGATGACTGCCACTTTGTAAAATAAAATGAAACTATTTATGAACAACCGCAACTTACTATCCAAAGCTATAAAATGCAACACGCTTTGGATCATGAATCTAGAATTGATGGGGGTTTTCTCTCTCTTTTTTTTCCCCCCCTTCTACTCTGGGTATTTTTCAGATTTTTTCTAAATTGAATGAACATTAAAGAATACAGAATTTGCTGGGCTTGGTGGCACACGTCTGTAATCCTAGCTCTCCAGGAGGCTGAGGCAGGAGGATGGCAAGTTCCAGGGTAGCCTGGGCAACTTAGCAGGACTGGGAAAAAAGCTGGGAATATAGCTCCATGGTGGAGTCCTAGGTTCAATCTTCAATACCTATTACCGCAAAAAATATTTCTATAAACATGTTATATAAACATTATATAATTAAACTATATATAAATCATATAATATGTAGTATAATTCTTTTTAAACATAATAATAAAATTATAATTATAATTTTATGTAATATAGTTTTGATTAAACATAATAAAAATTATATACATAAAATCCTGGGGGTATAGCTCAGTGGTAAAGCACTTGCCTATCATGCATGAGACCCTGGAGTCTACCTGCAGGACCTCAAAACAAACAAATGTAACACACACACAGAATGTATACACAACGTATCTCATTGTGTTTGTACCTGTCACAGGCAAGCTACATTATGTGTTTACTGTCTGAATGTACCTCCGCTGTGGGGGATTTTTGTCCTTTTGCTCACCACTATCTCCCTGGCTCCTGATAACTGTGCCTGGTGCAGAGTGCATGCTCAATAAATATTTGCAGTGGTACTGATCAATTGCACGTCCAAAGAAAGAGGTCTTGATGGACGAGATAACACTCCCGTGTTGGGGTGTGTTACACCTAGGAAAAGCGGCTAGGTGTGGGATGCAGTGGGAACATTTTACTGTTTCTTTATAGTAAATAATATGTAGATAATATATATATATGTATGTGTGTATATATATATATATATATATATATATATATATATATATATATATATATTTTCAGTGATCATTGAATATTTTCTGGAAAAAATTCAAGTGTCCATCCAGAACACCTGAGTGGGCTTCCTAAGGGGAGAAGTAACTGCTGGGGGAGGGGCGCTCTAAGAGAAGCGCATGTCTGGGGCCCGCAGTACAGAGATAGTCAGTGATGAGAGACTGGGTCCCACCGTGTCCCAGACCCTGAGCTGCCGGCTGTGGATGGTGGTGTCCCTGGCTGCCGGAGCTCGACACTCGTGGTGAGGGGAGAGTTGGAAGAAACCACCAAAGACATCAGGAATGGACCTCAGTGCTCTTGGACAGGCAGCTCTGCTGGTGACCCTCCCCTGTGACCTCTGCCCACCTCCCCGCCTCCTCTCTCTCCCACAGTGGCGGGGAAGGGCTGGAGCACTGTGCCCGAGGCCACCTGGAGAAGGCCCCGCAGCTGAGAACTGATGTCCGGCTGGGAGACACACTTGACTTTCTCTCTTAACACAGTGCTCGTGGTGTCTGAGATTGAGAAAGATGGGAACAATTTCCAGAAGTGAAAAACTAAGCAAGGAGGATTTTTCTAATGGAAGAAAACCAAATTAACTTAGAGCTGAAGCTTGTGGGGAGGGAGGGAGGCAGGGCGGAGGGATCTTGGGCGTGAACCTGGGGGACCCCCCAGAAGCCTGCCCCATCCGCCCGGGGAGGGACCACAGGGGGTGGGCTCACCCCCCAGTGCCCAGTGCGGGCTCACGCTGGCACTTGCAGGGGAGCTGGCCTGTCCCTGGGGAGCACTGGGTCAGCAAAGAGGGGACCATGGGATGGGCTAGTGACAAACCCTCCCACCAACTCAAGGAGCTGCAGGACCCGGGAGGCCCTGGCTGGAGCTCCGGCAGTGCCCGGGCTCAGTGTCCCAAGAGGTTTTGAATGACCCCACGGTCCCCGCAGCAGGCACGGGCACCTCACCAGGCGGCACTTCTGCTGGCTGTGGTTGTGATTTAGTGGTTGGAGTGTGTGTGTGCAAAAGGATGTGTGAGTGTGCATGAAAGGGCACACACAAGGGAGAGGGGTGCGCGTGTGCACATATGCGTGTGTGCGGAGCACCAGCATTCGCACACATACACCTGGGCGGGCCAACAGTGAGCACGTGAGCGTGGGGGGCAGATCCTGTGTGTGGGGCCATTTGCGCACGACGGTTGGGGGACAGGGGACATGGCATTGGGGGGCAAGCTGCACGGGAAGGGCGCACCCCGGCTGCCTGGGCACGTGGAAGACTGGGGGAGGCCTGGGAGGTGTGAGCCAGCGTGCGGGGGCGTGTCCATGCGTGCGCAGGGAGGGGCGGCTGCGGGAGGCCTGCGCGTGCGCGAGTGGGAAGGGGTGTGAGCAGGACCGCTATCCGTGAGTACCCAGTGTGTCCGCGCACGCATGTTTGTGAGTGTGGCCAGCTGGGAACGTGCCTGTCACAGGTGAGGAGGGGACAGAGGGCCACTCCCTGTCCATCCCTGGTGGGCTAGTCTTGCCAAGTGCCTGAGCGAGGCCCTGCCCTTGAGAGGAGGTGCTGACCTTCCAGGAGAACCTGCCTGGCACGTGGGTCCCTGCTGGAGCACAGGGTCAGCCATGGGGGCAGAAGGGACCAGGGTGGATTCAGAGGGGCTGCCCAGTGCGGGGCAGCATGAACTGTGTAGCTGGGTGGCCAGCTCAGGCTCCCAGCGTCTGGGCCTCTGAGCTAGAACCACTCCTCATACCCTCCCAAACCCCGCCCTGTGCCAGGCCCTGCTCCTAAGAGCAGCTCAGTCTGGGGCCTTCCTAAACATGGGGATGACCAAGCTTGGGCCATCCATATCCTGAGAGGAGGCTTGGGGGAGGGGTCCCCAAAGTGGGGCAGGATCTGGGAAGACTTCCTGGAAGTGGCAGCCCCTGAGCCGGGTCTTGGAGGTCGACAGAGGCAGGTAGAGGAAGGACTCAGGGGGTGGGGAGGCCTGAGCAAAGGCCCTGTACTACCTGGGGGTCAGGGAAGAGCGTGGGAGGTGCGTCCCAGAAAGCTGGGATGGGGCTAGCATGGGGCTGGGCTAACCTGGCACCCTAAGGACGGCTCCGGCTTCCCATCTGAAGAACAGGTCTACACGGGGAGCATTCTGCTGGCACCCTGGGTGCAGACAGCCCAGCTGCTGTGGAGAGTGCCACACTTGCACTGAGGCCGTGCTCATGGGAACAGGTGGCCTGGTGGTCAGGTGGGCTCCCTCCTCACCTACACTGGTGGCAGCTCTGAGGACCTGCCCCCTGTTGCATCCCCAGGACCCTCCAGGAGGGAGTCAGCTCCAAGGGGCCAAGAGAGGCAGTACAAAGCTTGGGCTCTGGGGCCAGAAGACCTGTGCCTCATCCCTGGGGGAAACCTGGCCAGTCTCTTCTCTAAGCCTCTGCTTCCTCGCCTGTGCCTCGGGTCCCCTCCCCCTACAGGGTGCATGCCCAGTGTTCAGAAGAGCCAGGCTGAGGATTCCCTGGCTCCTCTCTCACCATTTCCCGCAATCCGTCCTACTGGTAGACCCTGCCAGCTCAGCTTCCAACGTGAGGCCAGACTCTCACCTCTTCTCACCACCTCACTGCCCATCATTGTTCACTTGGATCCTTGTGGCAGTGGCCTCCCTGCCTCCACCTCCCCTTTCTGTAACCCACATTCCCTCTGCTGCCAGGGGAGTCTCTAAAGCCTAAGTCAGGTGACATCCCTCCTCAGGCCCTTGCTGCACTCAGACTGAGACCCAGAATCCTCATGGGAAAGCCTTACTTTCTCAGTTATGCCACCTTCCTCCCCTGCTCACCACAGGGCCTTTGCACCTGCCATTACCGCTGCCTGGTACTGTCCTCCCCTAGCTATCCACGGGGCCGGCTCCCTTGCCTCTGATCACGAGGACTGAAACACTAACACCCTCAACGCCCCTTGCTCTGCTTTATTTCTCTACCCAACCTGTTGCACATTGACCTAACTTTTTCAGTCTCCGTCTCCCTACCCTAGCCTTTGAGAGTCCTCTGGGAGCAGGGACTTCATTTTGTTCCGCAGGCTGAGACCAGTGCCTGGCATTTGTTTGAAGGTACTTTTTCATTTGGATTCTCACCCTCCTACCTGTGTGACCCCCAGGAAAGGTCCTAACCCATGCGGACCTCTGGTTCCTCCTTGTCTGTGGAAGGGGACAGTGACCACAGTGACGATGATGACGATGAAGACTAGCATCGTGCTGGGGTGAACCAGGCTGGCCTGTGCAAGGAGCTCAGTGCCACGCTGGCAGGGCGAGTCCTCAGGGCCGGGCAGCCACCCCTGCAGCAGGGCCCTCAGTGGTGCAGGGCGTGACGGAGGACCACCGTCAAAGCCTGAGGGGCCTCCCCGGGGCAGGACGGCTCTGCCTGGATGCCATGCCTGCACAGGCCCCTCTGCCTGGACCTGTGGGTGGGCTGGACACGGTCAGCAAGGAGGCAGGAGGGTAGAGGCCCTGAGGAGCTCCAGCTGGTTCACACGGCCCTGGAGGTGGCGGAGCAGTGTCTGCACTGGGACCTGTGGGCACGGTGGCAGGGAAGGAACCCCACCTGGGCACACCTGTAAATACCCTTCGCACTGTGGTGGGCCTCGGGGGACCAGGAGGGGCTGGGAGGGCACACAGCGGTCACCACACGCTGGGCCTGTGCCTGGGCAACCTGCGGGGCTTCTGCCTGCCTCCCTCCTCTGCAGAGGCCTGGAAGGGAAGCCGAGGCTGAGGACCCAGGCGTGTCCTCCCCAACCCAGGCCCACTGTCACTCTGAGACAGGCCCTGGGGCCTCCCAGGCTCCCATGGGGCAATGGGGGAACCCGGCCAGAAAACAAGAAGCCCTCGGGACAGCCCACACTGGGGACAGCCCACACTGTCCCAAGGGCCCTATGTCACCATCCCCTTCCTCCGGGTGCGAAAGCAGAGGCCCAGAAGGCAGGCAGGTGGCAGAGGCAGGGCTGAACCAGGGGAGCCCACGGGCATGGCTTCTCCCTGCAGCTCCAGCTTCTGCACACTCAGGCCAGGCCGCCACACATCTTCCCAGCTGAGGCACAGTCCCCCTTAAAAGCCGCACACATTTACGAAACGACATTTGCCAAGGTTTCAGCACTCTGCTGCGGCAGCAGACAGGCTCTGGACGGGATTTTCCCCCAAGCTGACACTATTCACTGGTTCCTTTTATAGAGCTCTTTGCAGCTTGCAAAAGCACTTTCCGTGGCTCTCAGCTCCCTTAACCCTCCACTGTCCCTGCACGGGAGGAAGCAGTAGCAGCCTTTCCATTTTGCAGATGCAGGTACTGAGGCTCAGAGTGGGGAAGACACTTGCTCCAGAGCACACAGCCAGGAAGAGGCACAGACGGTGTGGACTCAGGGAAGGGCCCCAGAGTGGGTGCCCCCTGCACAGCCTCTCCTCCCGAGAAGGAGCTTAGAGAGGAGGTTAGATGGCAGCAGAAACCTGAAGGAAGCAAAGGCCAGGGAAGGTTTCCCTGGCCCGGACAGTAAGTGCAAAGGCCCTGAGGTAGGGAAGAAGTGGTGTGGCTGAAAACCCCAAAGACCATCACGCAAAGGACCAGCGCCTGTAGCTGGAAGAGACCTGCAGGGAAGCACCCAGGCCAGGCCCGCGCTCCACGGAAGGGAAACTGAGGCCGAGAGCGGCAGAGTAGCGGGCTTCAGCCTCCCTGCTGGTGAGCAATAGAGCAGGACTCAATCTGCTCTTGACTCTATAAAATCTGCTCTTATCACTATAAATGGTGACGCAATACAGGAACGAGCCCCACGGACAACGGGCAGGGCTGCCACCAGCCCACTCCACAGAGGACCACACTGCCGCTGGGGTCAGGGTCACAGGGCCGCCGAGGGGTCTGGCTCTACCCCTGCCCGGCCAGACCACCTCCCCGCCAGACCCTCATGGGGAGGCTGACCCGAGGCTAAACCCCCAACCGAACCCCGGTGGAGAGCGCGAGGCCCTCCCTGGGGCGCCTGCTGCTCCTCCGCGGCCTCGGCCTCGGGAGGCGCGCGTGACTGTGCCGCTGGGGTCTCGCTGTGACTCCTGAGCAGCCCGACCGCCTGCCCCTCTCCTACCTGGCACCGAGACGCTGTTGCTTCCGACAGCTCAGGACGACGGGCAGGTCCTGGTGCCGGCCCACAAGTGCCTGGCGGTGGTGAGGGCGCCGGCCCTGCCTGCGTGGCTCCCTGGATCCGGCCTCCTCTTGGACAGGCGGATCTCCACACCCACCTGTCCCTCCATTCCACCAACGTGGATTGACCGGGCTGCGGCCCCACATGCCCAGCAGTGAACGAACCAGGGGCTGTTCCCACTCGCACACAGCTTACAGGCTGGTGGGGGAGATGGCGCTGCAATAATGAAGCGAATAAATACAGAAATGGCTCGGAGCACCAGGAAACCAACACATTTGCCACAGTGATCGAAAATCACCAGGGAACCTTTTTAGAGTGGGGTGCCTGCGAAAGGCATCTAAGGAGGTTAGACGGCGGCAGAAACCTGAAGGAAGCAAAGGCCAGGGAAGGTTTCCCTGGCCCAGACAGCAAGTGCAAACGCCCTGAGGTAGGGAAGAAGTGGTGTGGCTGAAACCCCAAAGAAGGCCTCTAGGGATGAAGCCCAGGGAGGAAGGAGAGAGTGGCAAGTGACAATGCTGGAGACAGATATGCTCCGGAAAGTGGCACGTGGCAAGGGCTTGGATTTTTATTATAGAGCAGCGGGAACTGCAGGGGATGTGGGGCAGGACCAACGATAGACCCACGGCAGCTGCTGTGGGCAAAGAGACTACAGGGACAAAGGCAGAAGCAGTTATGAAGAGGCTATAGCACTCAGGGGCTTGGGCTCAAATTCTCACGCTGCAGTTAAAAGCAGTATGACCTTGGGCAAGTCACTTTACCTCTCTGAGTCTATTTCTCTCTGTGTCCAGTGAATATAGTACTAGTTCCCACTTCAGAGAACTGCGGTGGGAGTTAAATGAGATGATGTGTAATGATCCTATTACACAGCTTGTCGGGCTCCACATGGGATACTCACATCCTACTTGGTCTAGCCCTGACCTTCGCTAACTCCCCCGTCCCTGTCTCTTCTCACTCTGTGTACAGTGGTCTCCTTGTTCGTTGCTGTCCCAGGGCCTTTGCACCTTCTGTTCTTCTGCATGGAAGGCTCCTCCCCTGGTAGTCCCATGGCGGCTCCCTCAGTTCCACAAGATCTGTGCCCCTCAGAGAGGCCTTCCTTGCTTCCCCATCCAACCTTATTCTGCTTAGTTTTCTTCTCACCATGTGTCTCCACCTGACACGAATGTTTACTTGGGTTTATGTTTTCTGAATGTCCGCTCCCTGAGAGCAGGTATTTCTTATTGGTACTGGGGATTAAACCTGAACCCAGGGGCACTTAACCACTAAGCCACGTTCCCAGCCCTTTTTAAAAATATTTTATTTAGAGACCGGGTCTCACTGAGTTGCTTAGCGCCTCATTAAGTTGCTGAGGCTGGCTTTGAACTCGCGATCCTCCTGCCTCAGCCTCCCGAGCCGCTGGGATGACAGGCATGGGCCACTGGCCTGGCTGAGAACAGTATTTCTGTCTTGCTCACAGCTGTATCTCCGAGCACAGGGAGCACGCAGCAGATGCTCAAAAATCATTTATAATTAAAATGCCCCTAATAAGCACAGCAGCAGGCTTAAGAGTATACGGGGGCGTGGATCCTGGCTCTGACTCTTGAGGCCTCAGGAGGGCTCAGCTTGGCTCCGGGAAGCCTCGGTTTCCTTATCTGCAACCGTACTTTCTGGCTCACCGTGAGAACAGACCACGTGCCCTGTGGGGACGCAGAGCCGAGTGTCTAGGGGAAGCGATGGCCGAGGCCCAGCATCTCGTTACAACGCTAAGGCCAAAGCAAGGGGCAGGGCCCGGGCCTGGGGCAGGGGACTCCTTCCTTCCCATTTTCATAGGTTTGGAGTTTTCCAAAATAAAATAAAAGGGGAAGGGACAGCGTGTCTGGGGTCAGCGTGTGCCAGTCACATGTGCGCTGAGTCCTTGCTTCCACCACGGGCTCCCGATTCTGGAGGACACTGAAGACCCACCGGCCCCAGCAGCCTCTGTGGTCTGGGAGGCCTACCGCCCGCTCCTGGCCCCCATCTCCCTCCGGATCCCACCAGAGCATCTAACACCGCGTCCCCAGATGGATGAGCTCGGAAATGCTATAGGCACAGAGAACCACTCCCACAGTGGGCGGGACTTTCCATCCTCCCCGCCCCCCCGACCGGCGACCCATAGGACCCCTGGCGGACCATCCGTCCTGCAGAGGGTTCTAGAGGAGACCTACCCCGGGAACGCCTGAAGTTAACAGGAAAACGTCTCAGCTGTCAAAATAGATGCTTCCTTCTCCAGCGTGGGGACGGAAACATCTTGGGAACACCCGCTGACCCCACCTCCCAGATGATACGCCGATCAGGCGACATCAGGTGTAGCCTCAAGAGAGCAGGATGCCAGCCCCCCGGGCCTCAGTTTCCCCATCTGCCAAGCAAGGCTAAACAGTGTCTAAAGAATGGCCCAGGGCTAACAGCACACAGGTGCTGTGGTTAGGCTGATGGGGGTGGCCTTCCGATTCCGATGCTGTGTGGCCTTGGGCAAGGTGCTTCACCTCTCTGAGCCTCCCTTTCCTCACTAGTCAAATGGGTCAGATGATGACGAAGGACACCACCCAGGGCAGAGGCAAGGACAACTGGCACCACACACTCCAGGGCTGAGCTCTGCTGTGCCTGTCTGGAAATGATGTTTCCTATTATGATGACTTTAGAATTTTCTCACAGAATTCAAGATCCTGTCAGATTTCTGGCTTTCACAGTGGAAACTTCCAGCACAGCCCCGTTTTTAAAAGCCTTGGCCTGGACCACAGGAGGCCTGGCGTCCCACCCGGGCCTGGCTACAGAGCTGCCCCGTGAGCTCCCTTTCTCTCTGCCAGTCCCTTTCCCTCTGCCGGCTGTAGTTTGCTCGGGGGTACAATGAGGTGCTGGGCAGGAGGCGGGTGCTGTCCCCCTCAGCCTCCTCCAGCTTTCCAGGCCTGGGAATCCACCATTCCAGCCCTGCGGGTCCAGACAGAGCCACCTAGAGGCCGGCTGTGCCCACGGCGCTCAGTCTCAGAATGTGCAATTAAAGGGCACCGGCTAGGTCTGCTTAGCCGTCTGTCCCCCACAGCTGCGTGACCCCGACACGCACTCCCTCAGCCACTCCTGTGGTCCGAGCGCCCACCATGCGCCAGACGCCGTGCTGGAGGCTTTACGGAAACCAGCCCTGGTTTTACAGATGAGGAGATCAGAACAGAAAGAACGGGGAGGAAAACAGCAGCTGAGCCAAGCTGAGCGCCGACTCCCTACTCGGCACACGGGGTCTTGGCCCTGACTAGGCAGAGGCAGGTGAGAGGCTAAGGAGGGAAAGAGTAGGAAGCCTCAGACAGGAGCAGACGCAAATCCAGGGGGTTGGCTGGGGAGGCTCAGGGGAGGAAGAAAACCAAGCAGGGGGCACAGACAGTAAACCTGAAGGCTGAGCAGGACTCGGGCACGGAGGCCAGGGTGGGCAGGGATGAGGCGTTTTGTTTTTTTTGTTGTTTTTGTTTATTTTTTTGGTACTGGGCATTGAACCCAGGAACACTCAACCACTGGGCCACATCCCCAGCCCTTTTTAGATTTTATTTAGAGACAGGGTCTCACTGAGTTGCTTAGGGCTTCGCTAAATTGCTGAGGCTGGCTTCGAACTCGCCATCCTCCTGCCTCAGCCTCCCAAGTCGCTGGAATTACAGGCGTGCGCCACCACACCTGGCTTGGGAAGGGGCATTTATTTTTTAAATATTTTTTAGTTGTAGAGGGACACAATATCTTTATTATTGTGATATGGCACTGAGCATCGAACCCCATGCCCCGCAATGCGAGGCAGGCGCTCAGCCACTGAGCTACAGCCCCACCCGGGAGGGGGCATTTTGGATGGCAGGAACAGCTTGAGCAAAGCAGAGGTGAGGGTTTGGCTGGAGCGTGGCTTCGCGCTACACAGGGTGCCCATCACAAATCAAATGCATCCTGTCCCCTGCCTGAGTGGCACAGGGGCAGAAATGGCCCCACCTGGGACTCTCCAGAGCGGGGCTCTTCCTGGTGCTGGCATTTCAGGCTCCGGGGCCGCCAGCTGTGGGCCGTGGGCCCTGTGATCGCACAGCTGCTCGCGGGTCAGCCTGCTGGAAGCACGTGGCCAGACACCAGCCCTGTCGGGGAGGAAGCCCAGGCCCCAATGCTACTTTCTGTTTTTTCAAGAAAACTTGGACCAAGAGCTCCATGGTCGTGAGCCGGGGAGTGACATGATTGGAGCCGCGTTGAAGGCCAGAAACCGGAGCACATGTCAGAAGAGCGGGGAGGGATCTTCCGTCAGCTCAGGACTACAAATGAGGAGGTAACCTGTCGCACGGAGGGAGCCATGGGAAGCAGTGCGAGCGTGTGGGATCCGTACAACACTTTTAGACTCCCTTCCTCTCGCACACCCCCTCGCCATCTGTCGCAAAGGGCACCGGGAAGATGCAGGGAGGAACATCCAGCTCTGGGGGCTCCGGAGCTCAGCAGCCCAGATGGGGGGCTCTTGGGGAGCCATGTCGCCCTGGGCGTGAGGGCGCAGGGCTGCCAGCGGGCTCTCAGCGGAGCATGTGCATGTGACTCAGTTGAAAACCTCTGCCCAGAGGAGGAGTCTTTCCACGACTCTCCACCAAAGTCTGGAGGGGACTCATGTCACCCTCTTCATCCTGGACCAAGGAATCCCAAGTAAGGCATGGAGTCTCTCCCATGGGAAGCCACACCTGGAGGGAAGGCCTGCATTCAAACCCCAGGCTCCCTCAGCTCTGACTCTGGGACAACTTATTTCCCCAGTCTGGGACTTGATTTTCCTCCTCTGTAAAATGGGGCTAAGAGCCAACCCGGGCATCCCTGACGAGTGAGATCATGCAGATAAAACGCACCGCCAGGAACACAGCTGTTCAACAAACATCGGGCCTCCGCCCTCTCCCAACCCCTGGTTCACATCAGGACTTCATGGGTGCTGCTGACGGCTAGGAAAGCCATGAATCACACCATGAGTCTCCACGGGGTTAGCAAAGGAATAATTAAGGGTCCAACAGTACCCAGAGAACACCAGGGCTGTGAAGGACCTTCCACAGCCTGGGCATGTTGGAACCAAACTCCCAGCCCTGCTTTTCCTCCGAAAAAGGAAGTGAGATGAACTTCATCACTTAGGAAAGTTCAGGGGAGCCACCAACAGGCCACCTTCCACCAAGGGTCGGAGGCTCATGGGGGTTCCAGCTGTGCCCCCGAGACTGAACCCCGACTCAGCTCAGCCTTCTCCAGGCTAAGGTGAAGGAGCTCTTCTGAGGTCTGCCTGAGAGGTGACCCCGAGGTCCCCAGGCCTAGAGGGGGTCAAGCAAGCATTCCGCAGGTTCAGTGTCGGGGCCCCGATGCCCAGAATGAATCTGCCCAGGTGTCCCCAATCTCCCTAGTGCAGTTGCCAGGAAGTGGGCCTTACGCTGGCTCCAAGAACACGGGGCGGTGACTTCACCAGAATCTTTTTAGAATTTCCCTTTGGCAGCATTTGCATTTGTGCCAAATGCGATCTGTAGAAACTTCTTCCCCTGCCTCCCCCTAAACCCAGATGATCCACATGACCAGTTCCCCCCCAGACGGTGATCATGTGAAGCCACGGCAATCATGTGATGTGACACCTCCCAGGAGGACAGTCCTCCCTGAGACACCAGCAGTCCTTCAGTCCAGAGCTGCCTTCCTAAGCCTGACATTTGAGTTTCTCACCCGAACAAATCCATTTTCTTAGAAAATTGGACAACTGCCTCCTCCTGCCTTCCTGCCCTCCTATCCTGTCTCTCTTCTGCTTTGTCATGAATCCCATGCCCCAAACAAGGGAGGCAGGGCCCGAGGCCCCGTTCTCCAGCCAAAGCAGGATAATTCCATGCCAGGACCCAGGGTGGGACCAGGACCCCAGAGAACACAGAGTGAAGGATGCTGGGAGACCAGAGCTGATGGCCATGCCCCACCCCTTCCCACCACCCTCCACCCAGAAATTCATTCTTACCTCCTAAGATTTATTTATTTCAAAGTTAATCTGGGCCCCTCTGCTGCTTCCACTTTTTCAGGCTATTGATGCTGAATGGATTGGAACGGAAGTTTTATGGCCCCATCTTTACCATTTTATAGATTGTTTTTACAGGCAGAGGGGGAGACATGATCACAAGAAGGGTGCTGGCCTCCCAGCCAGCGCCCCAGCAGAGGCAGGTGTCCCTCTGAACACTTGTTAATCAGTGTCACTGCTCATTTGCCAGGGACTGAACCACAGGGTCCTGGTCGGAGAAGGGCCTGGAATAGACATTTAGAAATTAACTTGGGCCCAATTCCGTGCTTCGGGAAAATGAAGCACTTGGGAGAGACACTTGTGCATTTCCAAGCAGGGCAGGGCAGGGCTGGGACTTTGGCAGGGTGCACATGGCTGACTGAGGCAGGAAGGAGATTGAGATCCACCGGTGGGAAAGAGAGGAAGTGGATCAGAGCCTGCGTCCACCCAGCAAGGAGCCGCCTGCAACCGAGAGGGACTGGGGGTGGGGGGGTTGCTTGTGGGTGCCTGGAGCTCAGGGGGAACTAAACGCAGGGCAGAGAGAAGCTGCTGTCCATCCCCCACTCTCCTTCCACCCCCTCTAGTTCCTTCTCACTGCTATCAGATGGTAACCAGTTTCCAGGCAAATGCAAAGGGGTGGGGGGCGGGGGGCTGGTGGATACTGAGCTCATCTTTACCTCCCTGCTCAGGGGGGCAGATGCGGAGACCCGGTGCACAACAGCTTCCAGAGGCCACAAGACAAGACCCCCGTGCCTTCCCTCCCCAACTCCTTCGACGCCATCGCTCTGCGCTTCCCCCGCTCCCAGGAGACTCCCGGTTTTGCAACACCCCTTTAAGAAGCAGGACTCCTGAATGGTGACCTCACCCCTTGGCGATTACACACAGTAGCCTCCCCAGCCCGCCTGCCTGCTGCCTGCCTGCCAGAGATGGCCAGGTGTTTGATGTAGGCCAACAAAAAGACATGCTCAGAGCCACAGGTAACAGCCCCGCAGAACACCTGAACTGCGGGGAGCTGCCCGGAAGCCTGGGGCAGGCGGGAGCCAGCGCGAGCCGCCAGGAGAGAGGCTATCCATCCAGAGGCTTTGCCTCCACAGGGACAATCCGCCGCGTTTTCAGGAGAGATGGGGTGATCACAGGCAGTCTCCCCAGGGCCTCCCTGGCTCTGGCCCCCCGCCCCGCGTACACACTAACACTGTTGACTCCCCGTACCACAGCGAGGACTCACTCTTTACTATTTGCAACAGCCTGTTTCTGTTCCATTCCAGGCAGCTTCTCAGTCCCCAACCCCTCTCTGGACCCTGAAGTCAAACCTGTGGAAAGCCTGAGTCTAGTGAGAGAGCTCTAAGCGAAGCCAGGCATCCTGCATTAAGAGCCTCTGACAGCCTGCAGTCCTCATTCCACTGGGCAGGGGCTGGGGAAACCAACTCATCAGGAAGTCCTGGTGCCCAGCACAGTGTCACACTGTCACTGTTTAGAGAAACAGAGCTTTATAGGAAGAGTTCTATCCTGGGTGCTAGCCTTGGCTGTGTGACCTTGGGCAAGTCGCTAGCCCTCTCTGGGCCTCAGTTTCTGCATCTGTAACCCTGGTTACAGGCATCTCTCCCACTAGGACTGTCGCTGCACGTTAGCCGAGCGGCTCCCAGCGGCAGTCTTCGAGGCCCGAGCCCGCCGTTCGGGGCGGCCATCGGTGGGGATTAGGGGTGCTTACCTGACAGGGCGCAGGACGCGGCGAGCAGCAGGCAGAGCAGCGGCCCGAGGCGGCCGGGGACCGGGCCGGCGGGCTCCATGGGCCGCGGCTGCGGAGCGAGGAGGGAGAGCGGCCGTGAGTGCGCGCCCGGGCGGCGCGGGCTGGAGCGGGGAAATGACTAAGGCTCCCCCTCCCCCGCCCCCCGCCCCGGATCGGGCGCCCGGAGCGGCTCGGAGCCGCCGCCGCCGCGACTGTCGGGGACTCCCCGCCCCCCGGGAGAGATCGAGGGACGGGGAAGGGGACGGAGCCCGAGCGCGCGGGCAGCGAAGCCGGGGACGGCCGGGCAGAGGCGGCGGGAGAGGACAGACCCAGGGGAGCCAGGCAGCGAGCCAGGGACCCGGGCGGCGAGCGGGGAGCGCGGAGCGAGCGCGGGCAGCGCGGGCGGCGAGGAGGCGAGCGGGGGGCGAGCGGAGCGGGCGGGCGGCGCGCGGAGCCGACAGACCGCGCGGGAGAGCGGCGCGCCGAGCGCAGGGCCGGGGCAGCGCGGCCGCCGGGCCCGAGCGCAGAGCCGCCCCCGCCGCGGCCCTCCCGCCCCGCCCGGCTGCCCGCGCGGCGCCCGCCGCCGAGCCCGGCCCCCTGCGCCCGCCCTCCGCCCGCCGGGAGGCTGCTGGCGCCTCCGGCCCCGCCGGCACCTCCTCGCCCGGCGCCCGCCCGCAGCGCGCCCGGGGAGGGGGCGAGGGCAGCGCCGGGCCCAGCGCCCCGCGCGGGTCCCCGGCCGCGGCCCGGGACGCGGCAGCGCAGCAGCCTCGCCGCCCGCTCGGCTCGGGACGGCGGGAGCCTGGGGCTCCGACCGCGCGCAGCCTCCCAGCCGCGCGCCCCTTCCCTCCGCCCCGCCCGCGCCCGCCAGCCCGGACCTGCGCCCCCGGGAGGCTGGAAGGCGGTGGAAGCGCCGCCCGGGCTGCCCAGAGGCCCGGCTCCCCGCTCCACTTTGCGCAAACTTGTTTTTCTAAGGTCAGCGCCGCGAGCTGGCTACATCGTCCTCTTAAGGTGGACCGGGGAAGTTGCGGCCGACCTCCCCTGGCCTCCCGACTGGCGCCGGACTGCTCCCCGCTTCCCGCCGCGGGCGAGAGGCTGCAGGCGGCGCAGGAGTGGGGGAGTGGAGGGGGCGGGGAGCTCTGCCTCTTGCCCCTCCCCGAGTGGCCCTGCCCCTGGGTCCCAAAGCTTCGGGGCTGCCTTGGGGATGGGCGCGGGCCGGAGGGGCCCAAGGCTTCCCGAGCGGGGCCGAGGTGAAGCAGGCAGGAAGTGAAGGCAGGGGGAAGGGGAGAGGAAGGAGAGAGTGATGGTACAAAAATAGCGTGTGTGTAGGAAGGACTTCGGTGCCGCCTGGAAAAGAGGCGCTGGGGAGCGGGAAGGGGCTGCGGCGGGGAAAGCAGAGCCGGGGTCCCGGCCTGCCTGGGGCGGTGGGTTCTCTCTGGCCCGGTGCCTCCTCCACGGAGCGCAGACTGAGAGGTGCAGAAGGCCCCGGGTAGGGGCGTGGAGAGGGCCCGCTTGAAGGCCTGGGCGCCGGGAAATGTGGAAGATGAGAGGAAAGGAGGAGACTTGGGGAAGAGGCCTGGAGGAGAGGCCGCGCCTCCCCTGGAAAGCCCAACCGATGCTGTCCCCCTCCTGTTTCCGCGTGTGCCTGGCATCAGCCAGGTCAGCCGTGGGAAGTTGGAGTGCTGGAGTCATCTGGCAGAAGGCGGCTCCGCTGGGAGGGAGGAAAAGGAGTTCAAGACCCTCTACTAATTGGAGAGTTTCTGAGTTGGAAATAAGCTCAGAGATGCCAATTTTGCTTCACACTGTGGTGGTTAAGGGACATAAGGAAGCAAAGTGGGAGAAGTCCCTGTCTGTAAAGGGAGAGGGCCTTGAGGACCAGAGAGGGAGATTTTCCTAAGGCCACACAGCAAGACCTAGGGTAGAAAGAAGATGTGAATTTTTTTTTTTTTTTTTTTTATTCCCAAGCTAATGACCTCTGCACAGTGACACCCTTGCTTCCTCTAGCTTCTTGGTCATATGCCTTGTTCTCTTTTTCTGCCAAGACAGGCAGGCAGGGTGCAGCAGTTAAAAACGGAAGACCAGACTTTCTGGTCCATATTCTTCTGCTAATCTTATGAGCCTTGAGGACTTGAGCAAACTCCTTATCTTTCTGTGCCTCAGTTTCCTCATCTGAAATGAGGTCAGGGCGAGAACCAGCCTAAAAATGCTGTTGTGGGGATTAGACAAATTAATAACTTGCATAACATTTTTAAAAGCGCCTCACATGAACCAAGTGCAAGGAAAATGTTTGATAAGTCAATGAGATGACAGTCCTTGGGAACCCACAGGGTTTGGGGGAGCTTTGAAGTTCAAGGGTTCTCGTTTCTTTGGGCGTGGGAGATTACAACAGGTACCTCTCCCTGGAGGAATTCACATTCTCGGAGAGGAGACAGATAAGAAGGCAGTCGAAAGAATTAATGGACAACATTAGAAGCTTAGCTTAGTGAGAAGCGATGAGCTCCTTTAGGCAGGGTGGCAGGTAAGTCAAGTCCCCAAGAAGCAGGAGCTGGATGAGAAGAAGAGAAAGCAAAGATTGGGAAGAAAGGTATTCCAGGAGGAGGGAGCAGCCACAGAAAAAAGATCCAAGGTCAGCTGGGCAGAGGGTGGTCCAGCTGGGTGGCCTTGGAGGCCCAGGTGGAACTGCTGGGGGCCGGGGTGTGCTGACAAGGGAGTGCTATGGTCATTTTTTGTGTTCAAAAGCCCACTCTGTCCTCAAGAGTGGGCTGGAGGGAGGGGATCATGGAAGTGGGGTATCGGGCTGGAAAGGTTATTCTGGGGTTGTCCTAGCATCTGCAAAGGGCTGCAGGAAAGAGTCTCCAGCTCTTCAGGCCCATCTGGCAGGACCATGAAGGTGACCAGGGAAGGCTCCTAGGGAGAAACCCATCCCCAGACTCCATCTGGGGTGGGAGGGGGACAGGACCCTCTGATGAGGTCAGAGGCAAGGCGGACTCCTGCTCTGAGCTTGCAGAAGGCACTGCTGTTTGCAGTTCCCCAGGGCACACACACAGGCCTGCCTGGGATTAGGAAGGATAATAATTGAACCACCTGCCATTTATATATAGCACCTTTGGCAAAGGCGCTCAGCAGGGCTTCCCAACACAGTCCCTTTTATCCTCACCTCTGCCCCACGGGGTGGGGTGGGAGGGGTGGTGCTGGGCCTTGTTCTGCATCCACATAAAAATCACCCATAACCAAACATCAGGGCCAAGAGGCCATTGAGATCAGTGGGCAGATGGGTAAACTGAGCATGTGTACAGCTTGCCTGTGGTTACAGAGTATGGCAGATGATTGGTATCAGTCAGGCACTCCCATAGCAGACGAGCTGGTCTGCCCTGGATCAGAATCTACCTGCCTTCATACACAGAGCATTCATTCATGCCCACGCCAGTATTTACGAAGCATCTACTATGTGCCAGGCACTGAGCTAGGCAATAGGGATGCAGTGATTGGAGAAAAGATAAAACAGACAAAAATCCCTGTTCTCAAGCAGTGAGCGTTCCAGTGGGGGAAATAGGCAATCAATAAGGAAAACAGTCTTTCCGATAGAAATGGATACAACAGGGAAGAGTCCCTTCCTGTGCCAATTTTGAGAAGGGGTCAGGGGAGGTCTCACCTAGTAGGTGGGATGGGAAGCCAGAGATGGCTCCATCCCTGCACTGGCTCCTTGACTCTTCTCTGCTGCTCCTGGTGATATTCGGTCATCGGGTGACACAGGCTGGGCTTTCCCATCACATCCAGAATGGAGCCTCTCAGCACCTCCACTGTTGGCACCTGGTCTGAGCCTCTGCCGTCTCCCTACCTGTCCTTCCTGTCTATTCCTCGCTCCCCCTCCCAAGCATCCTTTGATATGTGTCCCATCTGATCCTTTCCCTGTTGCCAGGGGTCTGCTGGACAGATTTGACTGAGCACAGGGAGGAGACAATTAGGGTCTTTGAAGCTAAGACACTGGCAATGTGACTTAAGCAACTTGGGGGGAAAACATTTTGAGACCTTGTCTATGAAATAGGAATAACAAGGACTACCCTGATACAAGGGGTCACTGGCAGCCTGGATGTGATAGTGACCCTAGTAGGAAGGATCTGGGTTGACCTCTGCAGAAGGGGCCAAGGTGACAGGCCTGTCACTCATGGAAACCTCAGCAGCCTTGCTGGGTCCCCAGGGACGAGGAGCAAAGCCAGAGACAGAAAGGGACTGGACCAGGGCAACTCCGGAGGGCCCCTGGAACCTGCAGGCACCCAGCACCGCCTGGCACCAGCCTTGCCCAAGCCCGGCTCTTTGCTTCCCGTAACCCTGGGCCAGCGTCAGCAGGCAAGCCCGCCAGGCTGCTTTTGTGTGGGGCCTGTCAAGAGGCTGGGGCTGCCAATGACCTATTTTTCTGGGCAAGAGGAGGCATTTGGAGTTGGAGGCCTCAGCTGTGGAGCCAGAACAATAAAAATAAAAACAGCACAGGCTCCTGGGTAGCCTGTACCACGGAAGCAGCAGCCCTGGAGGGGAGCTGCTGACCAGGCTAGAGAGAAAGCAGGGAGGGGGACCCAGGAGAGGGATGACCTAAGGAGCCCCTGCTATGTCCTCTGATCATCGGATGACTTTTTTCCAATGCACAAAACAGCCCCTCTCTGGGGTTGGCTGCTGTTCCCATTTTATAGCTGTAAAAACTGAGGCTTCCAAGGGTGGAGTGACTTGCCTAAGACACACAGCTAATGGGTGGCCAAGCCAGTCAGGATTTGAACTCGGTTCTCAAAAAACATAACAACACTTCCTGTTTGTTCAGCATCTGCTGTACTTTACAGAGTTGTTTTATTTTTATTTATTTTTTTGATGGGGGGCACTCGACCACTGAATCACATCCCCAGCCCTATTTTGTACTTTATTTAGAGACAGGGTCTCACTGAGTTGCTTGGTACCTCGCCTTTGCTGAGGCTGGCTTTGAACTCGGGATCCTCCTGCCTTAGCCTCCTGAGCTGCTGGGATTACAGGCATGCGCCACCATGCCCAGCTACAGACTTTTTTGGAACCCATTCATGCCACACCTGAGAGGGGTGCTAATAACGCCCCTGTTTCACAACTGACAGAGCTGAGACTTTGAGAGGCCTCTGCTCACAGGCCACCTCCTCAAACCACCCTGTCCTCTTCCCTACTTTGCCTTCATAGCAGGCATCGTGACCTGCCAAAATTTTGTATCTTTGTTGAATTTTATCCATCTTCCTAACTAGTTACAGGCCAGCCCAGCTCGGTTGCTCAGTGGTTAGCTCTGGAAGTAGCTCCTTTGGCTGCAACTTAGACTATCCCAGGGGCAAATTCTTTCCATGATCTGCCTCTCACTTATACAGATTGGGGTAACAATAGTACTGAATCTAAACGTTTTTAAATAAGGGTTAAGGAAGTTGATGTTGATTATGCCAATTGTTTTTTCCCAGAACCTCAACCCCAGAACCTTCAGCAGTAAAGAGTAGGTTGTCAATAAATATGTATTAAATTACAAAGTGATCCTCTGTAGCTCACAAGTGAGAAATCAACAGAGGCAGGTCTCTGCAGACCTGTGTTTGAAAACCTACCCCACTTTATAATCCCCTGTCGATGGCACCCCACCCTTCATCCCCAGCTGCCCAGGAAAACAGAGCTGTGATTCTCCAAACTGAGCAGATTTCAGATTTCGGCATCAACCAGAGGGATTCTTAAAACACTCCATGCCCAGCCCCCATGGCGTCTGATTCAGTGGGTGTCAGGTAAGGTATGAGAATTTGCACTTCTAGCAAGGTCCCCTGGCAATGCGGATGCCGTGGGTCCAAGGAGCACACTTCAAGAGCCACTGGAGAGACTGCCGTTCAAGTTGAGCTGGGAATGGTTGGTGAGTCTGGTCCCCGCTTTCCTGTTGGTTGGCTAGTCTGTCCATCCCGCGGGTTCCTGTCTGTCCTGAAGGGAAGGCGGAGGGCAGCCAGCACCTGCTCAGAGAGTACAGTCAGTGCTCTGAGGCTGAGGGGCTGTGACAGATCACTGAGCCAGACCCCAAGGGAGCCGTGTGGTAATTAGTGCTTTCCCAGGAAAGTCAGCGATTAAGCCACGAGGCAGGCAGGCAGGCAGCTCGCCTGAGCTCATCAGGGTGGGCCCGTGCTGTCAGGGCCTAAATACTGTTCTCAGGCTCTGGGGATCTGAGCCCAGCTGTGCTCCTCCGGGCCTGCCCCCACACCTCTGGGAGGGAGGCTCCTGCAGGGCGGGGCTGCAAGGCCAGAGAATCCATTGGCTCTGTGTGCCTGGCAAGCCCCGGGTTGAGAGCTGACTCTGTCTGCAGACACTAGCCACAGCGACAACACAGGAGCGCACACCAAGCCCAGCCCTGAAGGACCTCAGCGGGTTCTCTCGTGGCTCCTCACCATTACTCCACACGGACACGATTCTTATCCCCATTTCACAGATGAGAAAACCGAGGCAGAGAGCGTCAGGGGCTTGTCTTGAGAGCAGACAGCTGGAGAGCTACAGAAGCAAGCTTGGAGTCCAGGTGTGCCTCCCGCAACCCCTGCTCCCCCTCCTCCGCACGTTCTGACTTGTACTTTGCAGTGAGCTTAGAATGCGTCCCTGAGCCCCCCTGGGTCTCCATCACCGCTGATCCGCTGGCCTCATGACTCGCAGGTCCTTCCGTGGTGCCCAGCACCGGGCCTGCTGCTGGGTCACAGGCGCACACGGGCCTGGCACATGAGAGAGTGAACGGACACTTGGCGCCCTCTCTAGGTCTCAGGGGACCATGTGGCTCAGTGGTCACAGATGTGCATTCAGCTGGTCCCTCACTGGCTCCGTGATCCCGGGTGGGTCTTGGCCTTGGTGTTCTCATTCAGAAACAGGTTGAGAGTGGGAATCATGGATAAGGAGGAAAGAGAGAGAGAGATTGATTCCCCCAAAGGCTGAGCCTCGTGTGGTGGCTGCTGGTTTCTCGGGTGCGTGGTGTCCTCCCTGGCTCATCTCTTTCTCTTCCTCCCCACCCACTGTCCTGTCAGTCAATCTTGGCTCTAGCTTCAAAATAAAGCAAGACTCTCCCTAGTCCTTACCGCCTGTTTCACACTCTGCTCTGGGCACCTGCGTTTCTCACTTCCTCCTGGACAGTCCTTCAATCGAAACCTCCCAGATAGCCTTCCATCTCGTCTCTTGGAATAAAACCAGAACTTCTCCACGTAGCTCACAGGGTCCCATGTGACCCCCTTCGCTCACTCCACTGCAGCCCTACTCATCCCCTGGGTATTCCTTGAATGTGCCTGGTGGGTGTCTACCCCAGGACCTTTGCATTTTCTGTTTCCTGTGCCTGGGATCAGCTTCCCCAGTCAGCTGCCTAGCTCATTCCTTTGTGCCTCTGCTCATCTGTTGCCTCCTCTCATGACTCTGCCTATGGACAGCAGGAAGCGGCTGTCTCTGAGGACACTGGCAGCTTGACCAAGGAGCTCAGGCTCCTCCGTCCTGTCCCCAGGGCCCACTGTGGCCTGGGTTTCCTCGAGGAACAGGTGTCCTCATCAAACTCCCAGCTGCCTTTCCAGGCAAGGAGTCCAGGACTCCAGTTGGCCTTATTCCTGTTCCAGAGAGGAAGCATCGGTCCTGGGCAGGAGCTGGGTTGGCCCTCAGGGAAAGCCCATGGGACACACACCACTTTCTCTGCTGCAGCTTCCAAGGAGCAGGGGCTGGGACTCCTGGGAGTCTGTGGCCCCGCATGCTGCCTCAGCCCTGGGGGCAAGGCAGTGGGCTGGGGAGCCCCTCAGACCTGGTTTCCAGATCCTGGTGGCCTGGTCCATCTGGGCTGCCCTCACAGCCTCGCTGTGTGAAGACAGAGCCCAGAGGCCGGCTGGCCTGGCTGAAGTTCCTTCTCTCCACTGGCCTCTAACCATCTGCACAGACGAGCAGAGCTCTGCGAGGAGAGTCTGCCTGGGCGACCCTGGACCACAGCAGAGCCAGGCAATGAATGGAGATCTTTGGATGCCAGATCCCCTTCCCTCCTCCAGTCCATGTCCTTCCCACCTGCCGTGCCGGGAGCGCCAACCTGGTTCACACCTGAAATCCCACCCTGAGAGCTTCCTCTCTCACGTTCCCTCTTGGCCTGTCCCCATGGACTAGATGAAAAGACCGAGGGCCAGAGGGAAACTGTGGCCCAAGACCTCAGCCTGAGACAGGAGGGGCCGCAGGAGAGGAGGTTCACCTGGCTTCCACCTCCTCACACTTCCAGTTCCCCGCAAAAGGTCAGGCTTCCAGAATGGATTTAGGATTAGGCAAGAGAGGGCCCGAAAGTTAGGTCCAGCAGTCTGACCAGGGAAGTCTCAAACCAAGATGGTTACCAGGGAGGATTGGAACAGCCAGGGGAGAAGCGGGAGGGTCTCAGGGTAGCAGGGGATGCTGCCCCTACCTGGGTGACCTGGGCCTCCCAGGCAGGCGTCATGGTGGCCGCAAGAAGCCAGGCCTGGCTCCCACAGCCTCTGCCCCCGCCAGAGGCCCAGGGGCGGGACCGCGGGCTCGCCTGCTTTCCTCCAGCGCAGTTACTGAGCTGCCGTGGGCCCAGCGGCCCAGCGTCATGCCGAGTGCTGGAAATGAGGCCGGCACAAGTCCTGTTCCGGGGCGCTCTGGTGGGGCGCCGTCCTACGTTGTGAGAGTTGTCAGGAAACAAGAGAGAGGGATGCAGGAAAGCCAGGGGAAAGGAGCAGCCAGCACCGAGACCCCTGGCCAATTCAAGGACAAGGGGCAGCCGGGAGACCAGGACAGGCTGTGGGGGGAGGGGCAGACCGGGGAGAGGAAGGCTCAGTGCAGGGCCTCACCGGCTGATGAGGCAAGACGGAGGTCACTGCAGGGTGGACGACTGAGGAGACTCAGGCCAGCAGCGTGCACAGATTCCAGGAAGCCGCCTTGAGTGCCTAAGACCCTGGAACTGCGACACTCTGGGGAGGGGGCCCAGAGAATGGCCAAGGCTGGGCTCACTTCTCACCTGCCCATGGGGCAGGACAGAGGAGTACGTGGCAGGGGCTTGTGGGACCTCTGCCCTGTTCAGTGCAGATTCTGATTTAGTTGGTCATGGATGGGGTCGGAGGTCTGTGTTCCTACAGACTCCATGGGCGGCCACACTGCCGGGCCCTGCCTGGACAGCACTTGGAGCAGCAATGATTTGAAGGAAAGAAATGGCCACATCCAGTCCAATGGTTTGAGAGCGCATCTGTTGCTCAGCTTCGAGGCTGTCATTTAAAACTCCTGTTTTGGGGTGCTAGAGATTGAACTCAGGGGCATTCAATCACTGAGTCACATTCCCAGCCCTTTTTTTATCTTTTATTTTAAGACAGTGTCTTGCTAAGTTGCTTAGGGCCTGGCTACATTGCTGAGGCTGGTCTCGAACTTGGGATCCTCCTGCCTCAGCCTCCCAAGTTGCTAGGATTACAGGCAAACACTCTTGACACATGCTGAAGCCCCTCCGCTCAGTCCCAGGACCCCAGTTTTGCAACCATTACCTCCAAAAATAAAAGGGTTCTTCCCTGACTTCATGCAAGCCCCACCCTGTCCCTGCATGGCATGGGAGGATCAGGGTAGCCAGTGGCCTCTGGAGCCAGCAGCCTTAGCAGGTTCAAATTCTACCCCTGCCAGCTACAGGTTGTCATTCAGTTTCTCATCTGGAAAATGGAAAAATCATGATAGCCTCTTTACAGGGCTATTTTGAAGATTCAAAGGAATAATATATATCAAAAGTCTGGCATACAGGACGCACTCAATAAACGTGATATGGCTTCTCTGCGATTCCACTTGTCCCTTAAGGTAATGATCTATGTATTTGTATCTCATTATCCCGAGTTTTTTCTATTTTTGCCCGTCTTTTATCCAATATATAATGTTTGCGTGAAGAGGTGTATAAATACCTTTATAAATAAACACATAGGCTGAACTTTGGGGGGACGTGTTTAAAATGTCTTCACTAATAGAGAACGGGATACCAAAGATTTTGAAAATGACTATTTGGAAGCCCAGGGGGACTGAGAGAAGTAGGGAACCTCGGAGTCAGGCGGGAGGTTGAGGCTTCCAGTCCCCCAGCGCCCCTCACCCATGGATTCGCAACACCCTGTGCGGGCTTGGGTGGCCCCGGGTGCTGGGGAGCCCAATGCCTTTCTGGAAAATCCACTTCCTGCAGCTCTGGGGAGGGTCCCCTGACCCTAGAGCCTGCGTGTGCTTCAGCAGCTCTGAGCCCAGGACTGCTGGACCCTGCTCCACCTGCACCCGCTGGCCAGGATCTCCCAGGGCCCAGCACCAGGCTGTGTGCACAGGGGTCCCTAAAGAGTGTCCCTTGCTTGAGTGGGAGCGGGAGATGGGCGTGGAGGGCAGGCCAACAGCTCAGTGCCCCTGACCCCCTGGGAGCGTGTGGGCCTGTGTGACTCGGGTGTGTGTCTGTGGGTTAGGTTGTGTCTGCCTGTGCCTGTGTGACTACTGTGCCCGTGTCCCTGTGCATGAGGCTGTGCACCTGTGTGGCTGCGAACACCTGTGTGTGCTGTGTGTGTCTTTGTACTTTTTCGTGTCTGTGCATCACAGCGTGTGTCCCACTCCGAGCGCTGCATGTGTGTGGAAGTGTGCTGTCTGTGATGTCCGCCTGTGGCATGCGTGTCTTTCTGTGTCTTTGTGCGTCTGTGTGCCTGGGGCCTTTCTTTGTGCATCTTGCTGTGTGTGAGTGTGTGTGTGTGTGTGTGTGTGTGTGTGTGTGTGTGTGAGAGTGTGTCATCTCTCCTCCCCTGCTCGGCCCTTTTGGGGAGCTGGGGTGACTCCCTGCAGCCTGGTTGACTCAAGGCCGACCGACTGGCGGCAGAAAGGGTTCCACACCTCCCTCTCCGGCTCTGCGGTGCTAATCACTGGGTTACATACAGATGGCAAATGTTTGGCTGCCAGGCTTGGAGGAGGGACTGTGGAGGGGGTGTGTGCAGATGAGCAGACGCCTCTGAGCAGCCAGAAGACAATTTAAAGGCAAAAATGGGGTAAACAAGGCTGCTTGGTTTAGGAGTTATGGGCGTGGGGCTCTCTCGAGAGGCGCGGATGGTATTATGGGGAAGGGATGGCCGTGATGTTTTCCCTCCCTAATCATGTTAGAGTCTTAGAATCACAGGATTCTAGAATCTTAGCATGGGGGGCGGGGTCTAGAGAATATTCTAGAGTCTCAACCTCATACCATCTAGATTCTGAAAACCATATTTAAGGTCTTGAATTCTCCGGGGGGGTTTCAGCATCTTCACCGAAATTCTCCCTTTCCCTCCTGACTCGCCTGCCTTTCTTTGGATAGAATCATGACCAGGGCGTGACCTTGAAAATTCATGGGGACCTCCGCCCCCCCCACCCCGCCTCGCCTGCCCCCCTCCCCCCTACAGGGCACGCGGGCTCCAGCAGGGCGGGGACATTCTTGGGCATGGTGAACTGGAATCTGCCCTCCCTGGGCAAGAACCTGGGCTTGCCCAGTCTTGGGTCTCACATTTCTCCGGGGCCACCTTCAGCAGGTCCCCTATTCCAGCACACACAAAGGCGCCTGTGTTCCCAGGTTGTTTGCAGCCACTCAGGAGCTGGTGGAACAGGTTGCAGGTGTGAGGAGAGTAAAGGGGCGGAGCTTGGCTCCTCCCAGATCCTCCAGCTGCAGCTGAATAACCCAAAAACCCGACTGGGTGTGGGGTGGGGATGGGCAGCTGACCAGGCAGCCACATTCACCTGGATGTCCACAGGGCTGTCTCCTGCCTCTTATTGCTTCTCAGGGTGGCAGCTTAAAAGTCCAGACTATGTCCTTTCCTGGGATCCTGGGAGCCACGGACTGTGCTTGAGGGAGGTCATTCCACTTACTTTGAAATCCTCCAGGACTCTCCCAAACTCTTCAGCAGGGCAGTTTTCCAAGCTGAGACTGCTCGCCATCCCAACCATCCTCCCTCCCTCCCACGCGTGCCTGGCCACCGGGAACCTCTGCTTTGCACGGACTCTTTCCTCTCTGCCGTCTCTTCAGAGTGCAGACCTTTACTCACCTGAGACATGGAGGCTCCCACTCAATTGTAAGCAAGAGCCCTGAGAGAAAGCGTTCGACTTGTTTAAAACTTTATTTCCCAGAATCCACAACATTTGGCACCCGGCAGGTGTTGGGTAAGTGTTCACTGAGTGAGTGACTGACTGGATGCCTCCTTCCCAGTCAGCTCACTTCCCCTCCGAAGATTCGGTTCCCACAGGTGTTTCCTGCTTCCCATCACCCCTGGGCTTACCTGCGCTTGTCCGTCTGCCTACTTCGTCTTCGGTTTTCACCAGATACGGAACCCCTTGATGCCGACACCACATTTGGCCAACCTTTCTACCTGGGGCACCAGTTCCAGGCCTGGTACCCCGCAGGTACTCAGTCAACACAGGGAAGTTGCCAGCAGCCCAGCTCCGTCCCTTGAAATCCTGTTGCTCCCAACTGCGAGCGCCGGTCCAAGCTGTTGGCAACATCTGCTTCCGAGTCTCATCTGCAATTAAACGTTCCCAGGCTTTTGCCACTTAATATTTAATAACCAGGCGGCTGGCCTTCTCTGGCAGCCACTTAAGCCCCTGATTGCCTCTTGTCTGAACTTGGCCTTCAGTGAAGCATGGACTGCTTTGGGGTTAAGCATAAAGCCCATATCCTGAGTCTGAGGCCAGCAGACGGCCAGACCCTCAGGCACTGGTGGAAGAAATGCCGCTCGGCTTCAGGCTCCTGGGTGACCTGACTAGGCAAGATGGGCAGGTGGGGCAGGCTCCAACTGGTCCACCTCTCCTCCTCCGCTGGCTCATGGGAGGAGGAAAAGGAAAGGTGTTAATGGGACATTCCCTGACTCATATCCAAGTTGGGAGAGGAGAAAGAAAGGGGGATTCCGCCTGGGCTGTGTCCCAGCAGGAAAGGTGGTTCCTTCCTGTGTCCCTTGGCCACCAGGAGCGAGAATCTGGGGGACTGTGGCACTAGGGAGTGAGGCTCAGGCGCCATGCCAACCTCCCCTGGCAAAAGGCAGGAGATGCCTTCGGTGGCTGTGCAGGGAGAGGAGACGGTGAGAGCACCCAACTCTGGGGATGGCCAAGCTCCTGCCCTGCTCGGGAAGCCCTGTGGGCCCCCGGATGGATGCTGGGTCCACTGGGAAGGCTGACCTCAGCAGGACTGCTGGGGCGAGACGCAGAGAGGGTCAGGTGACACACAGCCATCAGGGGAGGCTTCCGGAAGAGGGTAGAGCAAGCTCTAAGCTCTGTGACTGTCGCCTGGGGTCCAGGGAGGTCCCGGGGCAGGCTTCAGAGCCGGCTTCTCTCGGGATGTGGAGGGAGGTTGGGCTGGGTCCACACCTGGGAACCACAGACTTCTCAGCTCCAGAGAGATTTTTACGGGGTCAGGAGCCTGGATTCCACGTTCTTGCTCTGCCCCTGGCAAGCCCATCTGGGGCAAGTCCCTGGTCTCCGGCGCTGTCACTTGATGCGTCCGACAACCCAACGGCCTGACCTCTCCTACCGCAGAGTCCTCTATTCACCTCTCAGACCAACCCAGAACCTGGGACCAGGGAGGCCACTCTTCATGATCTACAGAGCGGATCAGGCCACCTCCAGAAGGCGCTTGGTGCAGATCACTGCGTGACAGGCCGTATTTATAAAGCACTCCCCACGTGCAAGGCGCTGTGCTAAACAAGCCCTCTGCCAGCATGCGCCATCTCATTTAGTCCTGTCAGCCCATGCCCCGCCTTGCCCTCACTCCTTCTCCTTCCCAGGTCCCGCAGACAGCGCCTTTAAAGCCCAGCCCTGGCCCGCCACCCTCTCCACCCTCCGTCAACCACTGACCACGCCCCCAGCTTCCCCCCAGCCCTGGCTCTCCTGCATCCACCCTGGTCCCTGCAACCATCCATCCCCAGCCAGGAGGCCTTGAACACTTGAAATCAGATGGTGGCCCTCCTGCCTCCAGCTTCTGGGGGCTCCTGTGAAGCTCAAAATCAAACCCAGATGCTACACCAGCACTGCTCTGGTGCTGGACCGCCCTCCCTCCATCCTCATCTTGGACAGTCTTTGCTGCCCGAGCTGGCCTTCCCCTCCCCCAGTGAGGCCCTCAAGTCCAATCCCCAGGGCTTTTCTGTGTGGGTCACCTGAACCTTAGTTCCAATGTCCTCTGCTGGGAATGGCCTTCCCTCATCACTCAGCCCAACTCCTAGCCTCTTGTTATCCATTTCCAAATCCATAGCTCTGACCACCTTCTACTCTTTTCTTCTCTATGTGCCCCTCCCCCACTGGAGTGCGAATTTGTCAGGTGGGACTTGGGTCCCCTTGCTCTGTGCTGATCTCTGGCACTTGCGGAGGACTCCATGGGGTTTGTTACTATGGGCAGCACAGCCTCCCTCCTTGTGATGTCTTAGGATCATCCCAGTTCATGGAAAGCCCAGCGAGGTCAAGTGCAAGTGCAACTTGCCATCTCTGGAAGGAAAACCCCTGTCCCACTGGGGCAGCACCAAAGCTGAGTACCACAGTTGTCAGATCCAGAGCCCCGGGAACTCAGAGCTCCTTCTGGGGATGTGCTGGTGCTGGCACTGGTGCTGGTGGTGCCAGGGATGTGCTTTTTGATTTTGCCCCCAGCGGAGTCTCTGTTGCGAGGCTGAGGGTCTAGGATAAGGCCCAGCCTTACCCACACCCCTCTGCCCATGGGTAGCTCCCTGCAGCTCCTGTTGAGGCTGCTTGGTGGTCAGCAGTCTCAGCCCCTGCCTGCCCCGTGGGTTTCCGGCGCTCCCTCCCTCTGCCGCAGTCGTTGCTACACGGTTAATGGAATAACAAGACACTTTACCCATTATCTGATGCAAATACCTTTTGTTGCTGGCACGAGTGCTGCAGCTGGGATCTCGCTGCCACCGGCCCACAGGCCTCCCACTCCCTGGCTCCCCTGCTCCAGCCCCAGCATAGGAGGCGGGGGCCCAGCTGGGTGCAGGGAGGAGAGTCAGGGTGCTCTGCGGCGAGAAGGTGGGGCTGCCCATCCTCACACGCAGGAGAAGTGAGGAGAGCTGCCAGCGACCGCAGGGCTAGCCCTTCTGTGTGTGGGCGCGCTGCATATGTGATCACCAAGGAGCGCGTGCATGTGCGCCCACCGTGTGGAAGGGGACCTGGGAGCGCCTCCAAGGCCATGCGCCCTCCAGCGGGTGCAGGCCCGTCCCTCACCTCCTAAGGGTCGTGTCCCTGGGTGCCATTTAGACCCTCTTCCTTGAATAAGTCTACATTAACAGATGAGGAAGACGTGCGGGCGGGGGGCACCCTGCTCAAGCTGCACTATCAGCCACTGGGACGTGGGGAACCCAGGAACGTGGGTGCGTACGTGTGGGGTGGGGTGGAGAGGTCCCGGGCTTGCCCCCCCACCCGCCGCCATCCCCAGAAGCCTCTGTCCTGGGACCCACGGCACTCAAATGCACCTGGCCTAGTGTGCATTGGTGTCTCAAGCATGTAGGGGACACCTGGTAAGTTCTGGGGTCACACAGAGAGAAGGCAAACCTCCCCCAGACAGTTAGGCGACCTTCAGAGGACAGCCGGACAGCTGGTCCCTCCCCTCCCCACCCCTCAAAGCCGTGAAGAGGAGGGAGGATGGGTGAGACAGGGACAGGGCCTCAGGGGCACCTGCTGGGAGCCAACAGGAGTGTGGAGTGTCCGCTGCCCACTTTGCCTGTCAGAGGGGACCTCGCCCACCCTCAGACTCGAAGGTCTGTGACTTCTTCCTGGACACTCCCCGACCCCGCCGAGGACTCATTTGGCCCAAACTCCGTGTGCCTGCCTATGAGGAGACTCGCTGTCCCCCTGCCTGTCTAGCTTCCCAGTGCTTTTGTTGGACCAGTTTCCAGAATCTTCACACAGCCCTTGGCCTGCCTCCTGGTCCTGCCTCTCTAGGTGCCCCCACGCCAGTCCCACCTGACCTGCCCCAGCTCCCCAGCGGCTCTGCCCAGCTCCCAGAGCCCCGGTCTTCCCGATTCCAGCCTCCGCCTGTCCCACCTTGTCCCAGGTCGGCTTTCTCAATGCAAATTCTGTCTTCCTCTTTTTAGAGGCCTTTCCAGGGAGCAGTCCAGCTCCTTAGTCAGGACTCCATCAAGGCCTCTGTGTCACCAGGTCCTCCTCTGCATCCTCGTGGCTGTCCCACGACATGTCCCAAAACACACCTCCAGGTCTTGGTATGCTCACTCCCTCTGCCCGGGAGCACCACTCTTGCCCACCTGCCCAGCCAACGCCTACTCATCTGTCAAAACCCAACTCTCAAGGGCCTCCCCGAAGAAGAGCTCCCTTCTCTGGGTTCGGGGACCCTTTGTGCTTCTGCAGCCCACTCGTGCCCCTCCCTGAGGACCTGTTCCCAGGAATTTGTCATGTGCTTTTCTCTTTCCTGCTGGACTGTAGATGGGGTGGGGGTGCTGCTTGTTCTGGAGCCTCCACCCTGGTTCAAACCCCGGCTCTGCCATTGTCTGGCAGGGCAACATCGTATGAGGGAACTTAAACGCCTCGTGCCTCAGCGTTCTCCTCTGTCAAATGGGAGCGGTCCTGTGCCCTTCTGCGTGGAGTGGTGTGGAGGAGCAGGAAGCACTCTGAAGGGGACCCGGGGCATGACAGAGGCTCACTAAACGGCAGTGTTTAAGGTCACCTCCAGCTCTCACACAGGCGGCTCATCGTGGGTCTGTTCACCTGACAAAAAGTTGGTTCTTTCTAGCTCCAACTTCTCTCAACCAGTGATTCTCAAACTCAGAACCAAGTAGCACCATGTAAAAAAGACACACCGGCCAGCCCAGCAGTTCTGTAGGTCTGCGGTGAGCCTTCTAGAAAGCCCCTGCATCCTGTTCTGATGCCCCCTGTTCTGAGCTCAGCTGCGGCTCTGCTGGGTGGGGGTGGTGAATGGGACTCGATGTGAACGTGTCCCCTTGGGACAGCCCTTTTGAACCTCTCTGGGAGGGTTGGGAAGTGGCAGGGCTGGTAAGGCCCTGCCTCTGGAGCCAGGAGGCCTGGGTTAGCCCTGGTTCCCTCTTGGGGCAAGCGGTGTCCAGTCCTGTGCCTCGGCGGCTTCACCGCGTCCTCCCCCCGGGGGGTTGGATGAATCCCCTGGGGTGGGCCTGAGACGCAGGGAGCACCCGCCAGTGGCGCTGGCTGCTACCTTCGCCCTCAGCCGTTTGTCTTCTGAGGGCTGCTCTCCCTGAGCGTTTTATTTTCTGTTGATGGATTCCAGCTCATGTTCCGGGCCTGCACCTGCATACAAATGCCGAGCGGACCGGCCCAGCCCGGGGTCTGTCCTCGCCTGCTCTTTGCTGAGCACTAGCCTGAGAGTTCCCAGCAGGGCTCGGAAGTCCACGGGCCTCCTGTGAGGCTGGGACCACCATGCCCGGCCAGCCTCCCTGGTCGTGGCCGGAAGCAGCCAGGCTGCAGGTCCCTTTGAGAGAGGGTATCCCCGTGAGAGAGTGGCCGCTGGGAGGGCTTCAGGGAACTTGGGAGCCACTGGGACAATCGGTAGCTGTTCAGGGGAATGAGGTTGGCAGGGCCCGGCCCTCGGCACCGAGCCCCTGCGAGGCTCTGCCAAGCCTGGGCCTGCTTTCCCGCTGCCTGCCAGCTCCAGGGCGCTGGCAAGGAGGCCCCGGAGAATTCATGGCCCTTCTCTCCAGAGTCCTCCCTGTGGTCAGGAAGGCCGAGGCAATTGTCCACTCAAAGATGGCAGCTTTGCACGGACCCGGACACGCTCTGCCTCAGCCCTGCCGTCTGCAGGCGAGGGGCAGAACGGCTGGAACCAGCCCCTGCCACCAGAAGCACTGGAAAGGGGGAGCTTCTCTGGATGTCAGGGCATAGGCCACCAAGGAGCATGGGCTTGGCCTCAGCCCCCGTGTGCTTGGTGGTCCAGGGTCCAGGCAAAGCCATGGAGCAAGGACAGGACCTGGCACGCTTCAGAAGAGCCTGGAAGCCAGAGTGGTGGGAGGAGAGGCAGGGAGAAGGAGGCGGCAGGCCAGGAGGCCAGAGCCCTGACACGCCTCACAACCACCGTCTTTTCCACTGTACAGTTGGGAATTGGAGCTCAGAGAGGTTAGACAGTTTGCCTGAGGCCACACAGCTCGGCAATTGGAGGCATCTGCCTGGACGCCCCCTCCTTGCGATATCAGAGCGGCTTATCACATGTTGTCAAGTTGCTTTCTTGTGAGGTACAGGTGGTACCTTGTAATAGGTGACATGGGCTCATGGGGTGCTGGTTGTGTCCCCTGCCGGCTGTGAGCACAGCCAGCAGTGCTGTGTACTGGGCACCCAGGGCTGGGCTGTCTCTAGGGAACTTCCTAGAGTCTGGAGTCTGACAGGCCTGGGTTCCGATCCCTAACTGGCACCGCTCTCCTGGGCCTTGCTTTGGTGATCTGCATGCCGGGGCTAATTCTACCTGCTGGGGTGGGGGTGGCCTGGCAGAGGCAATGAGCCCACCCAAGAGGAGGTGACTGATTAGGAAGCATTTATCTCACCCCACCCCCTCCAGGCCTCTGAAGTGGTCCTCACACCCCACAGAGCCTTCCCTGGGCCTGTGCTTGGGAGGAAGTGTCCCTCCCCAGAGGTGCTGACCAGGGGCCTTGGAAGGGGGCTGCTCAGCAGGGGGACCACCCTGGGGCAGGCTGCTGCCAAACCTTGCTCAATGGGAAATGCTGGCATCCTCCTTTTGTCCCTTCCCGGGGGCTCACTCTGCTTTCCCTTGGTGGCATCCATCACGCTCGTAATTACTTGTTTAGCATCTGTCTGCCTCTCTGGGCTGTGTGCTCTCTCATTCTCCGCTGGCCTTGTTCATGGCTGGGTCCCCAGCACCGAGCAGCCTGCCTGGGGCGTAATAAATGTTTGTTGGGAAAACAAACTAACAGGCAGGCTGGCTGAATGAGCACGGAGGCTCCTGAGAGCGGCTGGACTCAGCTGCCCCTGGAGGCCTGGGTTCTAACAAGGCTGGGCAGCCACTCGCCGCTGGTGTGATCTTGGGCGAGTCACAGGGTTCTCTGGAATATTAGGTGGGTGAGCGAGGTGAGATGGGGCACGGAGGATCCACCAGCAAGGAGCATGCTAGAGGAACCAGGAATTGGAATCTCAGTAGAGGGGTGGCATGAGCCAAGGTGAGGAGGCGGAAAGTTCTCGACCTGTGCAGGGGACCCCAGACATCCAAGGCGACCTGTGCTCATTGTGCACCACGCTGTGTGTGTTTGAGAGTGTAGGCGTGTGGTCTGTTCCTGTGGGTAGTGAAGGAAGGGTGTGCGAGATCTCACCTGATGCCCCTTGGGGTGGGTGACAGGCAGATCCCACAGATCGTCCCTCTGCAGCCCAGGCCCTGGGCCTGGAGGCTTGGGAAAGAGGAACCACATCTTCGGATGGATCCCCCACCACCAGGCATTGCAGACGGAGTAACCACAAGACATGGTTCCCCTGCCTTCTTCCCTTCCTGGCCAAGGAGCTCGGCTGTAAGCGGGCAGCCTTCTCTCCCCAGATCAGGGGTGCCGGGCAGGACCTGGGGGTGGACGCGTGTGCGTGTGGGTGTGTGCGTGCGCGTGCACCCCGCGCCGCCCAGAGAGGGAATTCTATCATGGAAATCGTTTGCTGGCCCTCGGTGGCACAGGGTCGCGCAGCAAGCTGGCACTAGAATATTTCCAGCTCCCGGTAATGAAAGCAAACGGCAATTTGGCGCGTCTTCAGGCTTGAAAGCCGCAGCGCGCCGTTCAGTCATCAGCGCCGTTATTACCCGCCGCTAATGGGGCTGCTGCTCCCAGGCCGGTGAGGGAGAGGAGGGCTCAGAGAGGTTAAGTGACTTGCCCAGCATCACATGGCGGGTAATGGGAGGGCAACGTCCGAGGCGGAGTCTGGCCTCTCTCCCGCCCCCCAGGCCAGGCGGCTCCCCGGAATGGAGCTTCTCTGAGCATTTCCTGAGCGCTGGTTTCCATAGCAGCAGGGCCATTCCTGCACAATGGATCCCCCATCTTCCCTGGGCTCCCAGGCTGTGGGGGCTGCAGGGTGGGGGGTGCTCCATCTTGGGGGGCTGCCTGGGTGCAGGAGGGGAGGAGCAGGACAGGCCATGTGGACCGTCTTACAGAAGAGCCACCCATATTGAGTTCTGCTGGGGTCCGGTCTGCTTTCAGGTAGGGAGTTGGTGGAGAGAAGGAGATAGAAAACCATCAGGTCACAAGGGGGAAGACAGAGACAAAAGAAATCATACAAAAGCCAAGGTGGGGAAACAAACAAACAAACAAAAAACCAGGGTGTGTTTGTTTTCCAGACAAAGATTTTCATCTTTACAACCTTGGGCGGTAGATGTCCTTTATCCCCATTTCACAGCTGAGGAAACTGAGGGTGAACGTGATCCTAGCCAAGGCCCAGCCAGGCTCACCTGGGAGATGGGCACACACTGGGGGAGGGGAGCCCTTAAGAATGCCCATTCCCTGCCCCGGCCCCAAACCTGCAGAACCCACCTCTGGAGTGGAACCAGGACTCCACCCTGAGGGTGCTCCCCAGGAGAATGTTCCAGAGAGCAAAGTTTGAGAGCGTGGCTGACAGAATAGCTGCCAGGTACTCTGCTTAAGTTTAGGCAGCACGTAAAAGCAGAGCCAGGATTTAGGACCCAGGAGGGAACGAGAAAGAGAGGAAAGTGACAAAGAGAAGCATTTCAAAGCAAGACAGATATGCCTCAGAAGAGACGGCAGTGAGCACGAGAAATAAGAGAGTCAGAGACACACGCGGAGCCCTACGCGGAGCCGAGAGAAGGGGTAATCGCGTAGCATTAGAGAGAGCTTTTAGTGACTGTGATTGCCTGTCACTCCAAACGCTCCCTTACTTTATCCCCAGGAGAGCCCGATGAGGTAGGTCCTGTGGCTCCTGCTTTTGGACTGAGGACACTGAGGTTTGGAGACCAAAGGGGCAGAACCCCCCTAGCCTTGAACCCGGAGGCCTGGCTTTGGGAGAGGGTTAGCCTAGGTGGCCTCTGAGGCAGGAAGTGCAGGGGCTCAGAACTTTGCTCAAATCTCGGCTCTGCCTCCTGCTACCTGGGCGGCCCTGGCCCTTCTGTGACTCAGTTGCCTCACCTGCAAAGTGGTGACATGAATACCTATCTCAAAAGCTTCCCGAGGGGCTCCGCTGAGGTGCCTTAAGAGAAGCTCACAGAGCTGGGGAGCAAGTCAGGGATGGAATGCTCGCCCTGCATGCATCAGGCCCAGGTTCAATTTCTAACACCACAGGGGAAAATTAGAAGGAAAAGAAAAGTGTGAAGAGCAGTCCCTGGTACTACAGGGGGCGTTCCTGGTCCAGGAGACTGAAGCCCAGTGCAAACCCACCAAACAGAAGCAACCATGGGCAGGGACAGTGATCTAACTCATGCCCCACCTGCTGTTCTAGGTCACCTGGCTCCTGGGAGCCTCAGCAGGTTCTATCGGGAATTCCCACCCTGAGATCTTAAGAGTTCACTCCCAAGTCTACTCGGCCCAGATACTACCGTGGCTCAGGGAAGCACCATCACGGCCAGGGGCCACTTGCCAGGTGTCCTCTGGGTACCGTGGTCACTTCCCACTGTGGCTGAGACATGGGGGCCCTGGAGCTGCCCCATTCACCCTCCCAGGAAGAGCGAGTCCTCCCCATGACATGGATCGGAAACAGAGGCTCAGAGAGGTAAAGCGACAAGCTGCTGGTCACACATCTGGGGAAGATCAGGACCGACACGTGCCTCTGGCTATGCTTTGGTTGCCTCTGATAGGCATGGGCTGAGCCCCTGCTGTATACCAGGCCTTGGTGATCCACATGGTCATTTCCTGCGTCCACTCCCAGGCTGAGAAAGCAGAGGGATGGATGTCCTTCCCTCCTGGCATGATGGGTGTTGTGCCCACAGTCGATGCTGACTGGACATGCCCAGCACGTTCCCAGGGGGTTTCCTTTTGGACCCGTGACCCCGTCCTGTAGCCCTGTAGGCCAGTGTGAAGAGCAGCCACCTGTGGTCCAGGCCCTGTTCTCGAACGAATGTGGATGGTCCTGGGTTGAATGGGCTTGGGGAGGTTAAGAAATGAGCCTCGTGAGCAGCCGGCTTTCTCCGGTGTTGCCGGACAGTGAGAATTTCATGTTTTCAATCTCCTAACAATGCAGATCCTCCCAGAGTACTAGTGTTCACTAACCCTGTTGTCATCTGATACTGAGGTAGGTTCTTCATGCTCTGGTATGGTTATTACTCCCATTTTACAGATAAGGAACACTGAGGCACAGGGACTCTAAGGAGGTTTGAACCCTGCACTTGAGTGCCCAGACCTGTCTCTTAAGTGCTTCTTGGTTCTCTGGGAAGGGAGGGGTGAGGGCTGGTCTGGGGCTCCAGGCTGGCTCCTGGGAGGGGGTGACGTCTAGAATGAGACCTGAAGGACAAGGTGAGAGGCTGCAGGCGCGGGGGTGTGGTAGACCAGCCAGCGTGGCTGGGTGAGGCTGAGCAGGGCGGGCGGGCACAGCCAGAGACAGAGCCATCTGCAGAGGCGCACGTACCACTCGGAGCAGAACCCGCCCAGCCGAGGAGCCAGCTGCAATCTCATCTTGTCACCCAGGTTACGCTCTGTTAGTAAAATCAGAGTGAGGTCACGCCCCCTCCTGCGCTCAGAGCACTCTTGCGGCTCCCATCGCATGCAGAGGAAAGCCGGAGTCCTCAGAGTGGCCTGCCAGGCCCTGCCCTGGCTGACCCCGGGCTACTCTCTGGCTTTGCCTGCAGCCATCTCCCCCAGCTCCCTCAGCTCGAGCAGCCCGGTGGTGGAACATGCCAGGCACGCTCCTGCCCCTTCTGCCTGCAAAGGTCTCTGAAATACCTGTGCAGTTCGCTCAGCTTGCCCAACCTTTTTATAGACAGGCCTTGCCCGACCGTCCTATATAAAATTGCAACACCCCTGCCCCATCCTCCCACACCTCCCTTTCCCCTTCTGGGTTTAATTACTGCTCTTTGCCAGCACTTTCCACCATGGGATACGCTCTGTGTTTTACTTGCTTGTTTGTCTGGTGTCTGGCGGTCCCTGGGGTAATGCCGGCTGCAGCAGGGCTGGGGTTTTGTCTGTTTTGTTCACTGCTGCAGCCCCAGAACCAAAAGAGTACCTGGCACAAGTAGGTGCTCGAGGAAAGTGGGTGTTGCCGGAATAAAAATAACAATGATGACCTCATCTCGCCATCGCAGTCACTCTGTAAGTCGTGCCCTCCGCGTTGCCAGTTTTGGAAACTGAGGCTCAGAGAAGGAAGGCCGAGGGCTGACCCAAGTTCACGTAGCTAAGGAGGCATGGTGGGTCGGTCAGTCCAGCAGTCCAGCACAGAATCCCCTTTGGGGACTTCCCAGCTGAGGGAACAGCCTTGCCTGAGGTCACGTCCGATGACTGATCCTTTACAGGGCCGATGGACTGGTCCAGCGCACTGACCACAGTCTCAGGCCCTGGTGGTGCAGAGGCGACGGCCTTGGACAGGATGCTTTAGCTAGTATTATAGTTTGAATCGTATCCCCCATCCCCCCAAATTCCTATACTGAAGTCCTAACTCCCAGGGATCTCAGAACGTGATTGTATTAGGCGCAGGGTCTTTAAACAGGCAATTAAGTTGAAATGAGGTCACGAGGCTGGGCCTTGATCAATATGAGAATTAAGAGGAGATTAGGGGCTGGGGTTGTGGCTCAGCGGCAGAGCGCTCTCCTAGCACATGTGAGGCACTGGGTTCGATCCTCAGCACCACATAAAATAAAGGTATTGTGTCCATCTACAACTGAAAAAATTATTTTAAAAAGAGAAGAGGAGATTAGGACACAGACCCAGCCCACGGGAGGACCCGGGGAGAAGAGGGTCGTCTATAAGCCCAGGAGGGAGGTCTCAGAAGGAACCAACCCTGCTGGCACCTTGGTCTTGGACTTGTATTCCCAGGGAGATTGCTGCGGTTGAAGTCCCTAACAACAGATGTACGAGCCAGTCGGATCCTTTCATGATCTGCAAGGCAAGTATGGAAAGTGCCCCATTTTACAGATGAAGAAATGGGCTCAGAGAGAGGAAGTGGCTCGTTCAGGGTGAATGGTTCAGATCTGCACCGAATGCAAAGCCAGTTGCTTTGCAGGTCTAGCAGGGGAGGCGGGCTGCCTGGGCAGAAGCCATCCAGCTGCACCATCTGTCTGCCCCACGGTCAGGCGAGATCTCTGTGAGCTGAGGACTGAGGGTTCCCGTGTTTGGGGTGGTCAGTTGGGCATCCGGGGAGCAGAAGTGTTCGGGTCTTGAAGATTGAGTTTGGTCTAGTCGAGGACAGTGGTGTGGTAGGAGTTGAGGTACTTGCTGTCCAGGGGTGTAGAGACCGGGGTACTCATGGACGTGCAAGCTGGTCAGCTGATCAGAGCACAAAGACAGAACACAGATGGGGACCTGGGGAGAGAGGGAAGGGGCCGACGGGTGCCAGGATCATAGTAGGTGGGCACTCACCGTGGGAGAGTGGCTTCTAATTTTTAGGTCTCAGGACCAATTTAAAAAATGGCTAAGTGCCCTGAAGCGTTTTTGTTTATCAGTTTATCTATTGGTAATCACTGATAGAAATCACAATCACATTAGAAATTAAAACAGACTCTTCTCTTTTGGTTTTCAAAGTTCATTAAAAAATCAAAGAATAGAAAAACTTTCCATAAAACACCTGTCAGTTTTAGCTTCCACATCGTCGTCTGCACACAAAAGAAAACCGAAACCTGAGATCTTTTGGTGAAACCCGCAGCACAGGCCCACAGTGGTAGCCAGGCCTATTCATCTGGTTCGCCATGGAGGGACAGAGGTGGCACCTGGTTCTCCAGATGGAGCTTTAAAATGCACACCTGGGGGACGCTGAGACTGTCACCGCACTGGTGTCCCTGAGGTAGGTTCACAGTTAGTATTGCTAGTGTGTAAGCTTAGCACAGGTCTGTAGATGGGTGTTTATGAACATTCTCTATCAATAGGTTCACAATTTAAATATTTTTAAATATTCTGGGGGATCCCGATCGTCGCCAGCCGCAGACCGTGTGCTGCTGTTGTGGAATGGCTCCTGGACAGCGGCAGGTGGCAGTGCTGGCCACAGGGCTGGTCCTGCTTCCAAGGCAGACCCAGACACGTGGAGCTGGCCCTTGCTGGGTGACATCGCTCTAGAACGTCCACAGCTGTGCATCGATCAGATGTCAAGGCCCTTAGTTTCTGGCCTTGACATTCTCCACTACTGGGCTTCAGAGACCAGCCTACCTTCATGTTCAGCAGGGCCAGAACCCCCATGTTAAAAACGGGGAGTCAGAGGGCCTGCAGCTTGCAAACCAACTCCCAGGACAGCCGGGGTGCTCCAAAACCCAGGATGAGGCAGAATGGATATGAGCGTGTTCAAAGGAAGGTCACAAAGAGTGGTGTTGGGGCAGCATACACTTGCATGGTATACCCTAGCCTTCTGTCAGCCGCACCAGCCACCCAGGGGGGGGAACTACCCAACCACAAGGGACAGACTCAGAGGAGTCCTGGGTAGGCCTGCTGGGTGGGAGGGGGCTCTCCAGAAGGCAGAACGCACCCACCTCTGACGAGGCTCCCAGAAGCCACAGGAGCAAAACACAGAGACATTTTCAAAACACGCTCCTTTTAGTTATCCCAGTGGCTGACGAGGCTGAGGCAGGAGGATCTCAAGTTTGAGACTAGCTTCCACAATTTAGTGAGACCCTGTCTCAAAATAAAAAAATAAAAAGGACTGAGAATATAGCTCAGCGACGGAAATTCCCAGTACCAGGAAAAAAAAAAAAAAAATCTAAGTAATGAGGTAGGGGGAGGCTGGAATGTGGTCAGGGGGCTGGGGTGTGGCCAGTCATACTGAACTTGCCTAATAGGCCTTGGGTTTCACCCTCAACACTACAAAGGTGGCATGGGGGAGCAAAAAGGCATCTTCTCAACAACCCTCTAATATGCCTGCTTTTATTATCATCCTATTTTATAGATGAGAAAACTGAGGCTCAGAGACACTAAGTGGTCTAAAGTCTTATACCTAATAAGGGAGCAGAGTTGGGATTTGAAAACAGGCATCCTGGCTACAGAGCTCAAGCAGTGAGTCACTGTGTTGTGTGACTTTAGCACAGTGTAAGTCCTGTTCTGTCCCCATCCCTGGTGGGAGACTCCCACGTTCTCCTGGGAGTCTTAGCCTAAATCCCCAGAGCCTGTCTAGAGCAAGTAGGACAGGGTGCAAGGAGTTAACCTTCCCTGGATGAGACTTGGAACAAACGTGAGAGGGGCGCTTTACCCTCGAGGCACACCAGGCATCCCACACCCACCTCCACACCCAGGCAGGGGTGAGAAGTCTGCTCTCACAGCACAAGACTCTGAAATGTTATTTCCTGAAGTGTCTCCTCACCCCTACCACAGCCCAGCGCCTCTGGAACGGGGGCTCCTTTGGAGAGGCAGCTGGTTCCCACCCTCCCCGCTGCACAGAGTCTGAGACCAGCCAGGGATCAGGGATTTGGGGGTAGGATAAGCCCTGGCAAGAATGTGCCCTCCCTCTGCAAGGCTGGCATGTCTTTATTCAGCTCGTTTTAGCGGTGGGGACGCTTACTGAGAAACTCCGGTGCGCCATGAAGCGTCACAATCAGAACATCACATCTGGTCATTTTGCAAATCCAATCCATACGTGCTTATTGAACATTTATTATGTGCCTGACATGTACCTAGATCCCTGGGACACGATACAGAGGAGGAAGACAGGTAAGGACCCATCTCTTGGGAAACTCAGATCCATATGGAGAAGAAGGATGGGTCAGCCACAAGCACGGACTAGGAACTCACGAGATATCTGAGACAGACCAAGAGCCCTCAGCTTGCTGTCCGGGTCGCCCCCCGCTTGTGTTAGTCAGAGCAGGATAACCGCTGTCACCAGCAACCTCCCAATCTCAGTGGCCCAGCACGGTGGGGGGACACTTATCTGCTTCCACAGTTCACTGACCCATGGACAACTCTTCAGGGCCATTCAGGGACCCGGCTCTTCCATCCAGTGGCTGTGACATACTTTGGGGTTGTGGGTTCTTTTTTGGATCTTCTGAATTCTGTAGAAGAGGACAGAAAAGGTCAGGACATGGAAGACCATGGGGGAAGTTTTAGGGCAGGAGGCCTGGGAGGGACACATGGCCACCTCATCTGCTGTGTGTGGAGGTGCAGGGAGTGACCGAGGAGTGAGGGGGACTCGGTGTCAGCACCCTCGATGCTCCAGACAAGCTCAGTGGTGGAGGAGGTGATTTCCTAAACATCGAGGGTGCTTTGGAAGGGGACATGGATTCTGGATGGCCACCAACATGGGAGTCAGGATTCTTTCAGCTTCAAGGGACCAAAAAAAACCAACTCAAACTATTGAAGGAAAAAATGGAGTGAATTGCCTCTGGTCTGGGAGCAGTTTCAGGAATGGCTGGATAAAAGGCCACACTCTCTTCTTGGCTTTGTCATCCCTTTGACAGGCTTTGTCACTTGTGGCAGGGATGGTAGCCATTATTGGAAGGACCCAAACTGAGGAGCTCCCGGGTCAGCAAGCCTGGCAGGAGAGAGTTCCTTTCTCCTGTCTATCCCAGAAAAATCACCTCTGTCCTTCGTGGGACCCTTGACGACTCTTGCTTGGGGGGTCTTGATGGAAGCCCCCGGTATCGGCACTCAAGCAGAGAATATCATCAAGTCCACCATGGGGACTTGACAAGAACTTCATCTTTACTAGAACTTTCCAATAGCCTTGGGCCTATTACACTGTCCTACACGTCAAAGGGACCTGGAAACTTGAGAAAATGGGTGGCTTGTATCTTCATCCATAGCCAGGGTTTACAGCCAGGCTGGACCATGCGATTTTATGGTGTCAAGGTATAGCTTTTCTTCTTCCCCCACCTAAGTTTAGAATCTGCCGTAGACCCAGGAGGCAGGAGACGGAGAAGAAAATGTCAGCTTACTGCAGATAAAGCTGTTCCGAGGATGTGGCTTTGGGCAGGGAGGCAGATGAAGCTGCTAAGAGCGATCCTCAGAATTGACAGCCTTACGGCTCTAGTCAGGCGTCCCTCCCCGGTGACCACAGGGCATAGCAAGCCTTCACAGGTGCTGACCAGGGCTCCCAGGCAGACAGAGAGCTCAATCTCCCTCCAGCCTCCCCAGTGAGCGGTCCAGGATGGTCGCTGATGGAACCCCCTCCCCACCTCACCCCTTCCCAACCGCGCTCTGCAGGGGGGAGGCCCGGTGGGGACACCCTGAGAAGTACCAACAAGTGTCCCCCGAGGGTAAGGAGCTCCTGGCTCCTGAGGAAGCTGATGAGATTCGCAATGGGCAGTAAGTCCGAGGAAGGAGGATGCTTGTTTGCCTTTCAAACAATGCAGTCTGCTGTGACCACTTTAAAAAAAAAAAAAAAAAAAAGACTTGTAAAAACGCCGCCACCCTATCTAGTGTTAACATGTTGGTGTAGATCCCGGGGGCCTTTGCGAATGTGTGTTTAAAACAAAATTAGAATCATGCTTTATGCATAATTTTTTATCTGGCTTTCTTCGACTTTCTATCTAAAGCGCTTGGGCATGTCCAGGAGGCCGTGGGCAGCACGAGGGCAGGAGCCACGTCCGCTTGATCAACTCGGGGTCTCTGGGGCCGAGCGTGTGCTCCGCGTGCAGAGAGCCGCGATGAAGATAAGAGCCAGGGCGGTAGGGATTCGGTGACTTCCAGGCACCACCGTGCGCCACTGAAGCACACCGCCCGGCAAGCAGATTAAATAGGCCCTTCCAGGAACCGCGTCTCTCCGAAGGGGAAACCGAGGCCCCAGGCCGCCCGCAGCGCCCACCCCCGCTCGAGCTTGACCTCGCAGGCACGTTTTCCCCCTCCAACCGCGGCCTCGCCACGTTCCACTTTGAATCAGAGACGGAGGGGACAATGCCCCTCCCCCGAGACAGGGCTTCCTGCTTGGACAGGTGGAGCCCACTTTGGGTGGGACCCTGGGGGCTGCCTTGGGTGGGCTTTGGTCAGTCCCACGGGATCCCTCCGCAGCCTGGATCCAGGCTGGCCTTGGGTCTACCTTCCCTTGGGACATGTCGTCCATGACCTGCCTGTACCAGCCACGCATCAGGGGCTGCCCCCAGGGCCACTCGCAGTCGCTCAGAATCCCGCTGGGGCAGACGCCCGTCACGTCTCCGGCCACACTGATTCGGCATCCAGCCCACGAGTCTGCGCGTGAGGGTCTGGCCCCCGGGAGCCGGCTCTGCTCCCAAGCACAGCGCCGAGCAGACGCCCCCGGAGCAGCCATCGACAGTCACTACGGGAACGGGCACTTCAATTCTCCAGTCTCCCTGCTGGCCAAGTGGCTCTCAGAGGGCCACCTCTGAAGTGCAGTCCATGCTGGTTTCCAGAATTCCCCAGGAGGATTGAGGACCTTGGTGGTCACTGGCTTGCTCATGAACATCCTATCTGCTTCCTTCTCTCCTCCTCCCACGTCAGTGTTTCCTGGAGTCACCTCTAAACACACTTGGCTCCTCAGTTCGAGTTGGTTTCCCAGGGGACCCAATGTAAGACTTCCACTCTCGACTTTTTACCTGCAGCCACCACCCACCTGAGCCCCCTCCCCACAGGTCCTGACTCTACTCTTTCTCCTCTAATCCACCTCCCACACATATTCACCTTTAAAAATATTCTGTTCACCCCACTACTTTGCTGATCTCCCCTGACTGCCAAGCTGAAGTCTCCAACTCAGTATTCAGGGCTGCATACATTTCCACCCCATCAGGCTCTGGGATCCTCTTGAGGGTGCTTGGGCCATGCTAACTGTTTCACACGTGTCTGCCTCTGCACATGCTGTTTCACGTGCCTGGGTGCCTTCCCCTACCTGCTATGAAGAAGTCCTCTACTAATCCAGCAAGACCTAGCTCAGAAGTTCCCTCTTCTCTGAAGGCTTCTTAGATCACCTTAGGCAATGACAACTTCTGCCTTTTTATGCTCCATTTGTTAATTATTTATCCCTTTTACCCAAGACTTCTTGTATTGTAATTATGGTTTTATTTTTTGATACTGGGGATTGAGCTCAGGGGCACTGTACCACTGAAACACATCTTCAGCTATTTTTTGGATTTTCTCACTGAGTTACTTAGGGCCTCACTAAGTTGCTGAGGCTGGCTTTGAACTCCCAATCCTCCTGCCTCAGTCTTTCAAGCCTTTGGGATTATAGGAGTGCACCACCGTGCCTGGCTTGTAATTATGGTTTTATATATCTGTCTCCCCCACAGGTTTTATATATCTGTCTCCTTGGAGGTGGGCTCAGCTCTTCTTTCTCACCCCAATGCCCAGTGTGGACCTTGGGCAAATCAGAGCCCCAGTAAGTATAGATGTTCTTTTTTATTTTTTCCCCACATAGGGGATGGAACCAAGAGGGTTTCTACTACCGAGTCACACCCTGGCTTCCTGACCCCTTTCTAAAATTTTAAGACAGGGCCTCAATAATTTGCTTAGGGCCTCACTAAGTAGCTGAAGCAGGCCTCGAACTTGTGATCCTCCTGCCTCAGCCTCCCAAATCACTGGGATTACAGGCCCAGCAGTGTAGATGTCCTTTGCTCACCCAACTCTCCTATCAACTCAAAACCTGGGAACAAAGAGGTTCTGGTAACACGGCGTCCCTTGTGATCCTGAATCCATTGCTCAAAGCCCTGCTACCCGACTTTGGGAGTTGCGTGGATTGGGTGGCAAGGGACACTTGGATGTGAATGAATGAATTAGAATGAATGAAGGAGTCCAAGTCTGAGAGTGCTCGTCAACTCTGGGCACAGACCTGCATGAATCTGGTGGAGGGGGGAGGAGAGAACGTGGGGACGCCAAGCCGGAGCCCAGAAAGTTGTTTTGCTTTGGAATATATTATTTTTGCAGGTTGCTATAGTTACCGCTGTGAAATTAAAAATTAAAACCTTGTGAAAGAGAGAGGGTTGACTGAGATGAGGCAGTTCCTTGACAGGCTGAGTTATTTATCTTTTCCCCATGTAACATCTGGTTATGTGCTTGCAAATTTATTTTTAATTCAGAGCTCTAAAAAGGATTTTGCCGTGGTTGCGAGGTGCCCGGATGAACAGTTCGGGAGGGGAAGGTTAGTGGGTGGTATCCAGGGGTGATTGGTGACCCCCAGCTTGCCCCCCTGGCCCTTGCCCCTGCCTCTCAGGCAAACTCTAGGAACCAGGGCGTGGTTCAAAGGCGCCTGGACCCCCTGCCTATCAAGCGGCAGCCGTAACCATGGTTCCCAGATGCAGAGCCAGGATGGAGGCTGTTATCTGGTTCCTGCGGTTCTCTGAGCAGGAGGACAAGACAAGCATGGCAGGGGGTGGGGGAGGCGTCACCCTGCTGGCTCTCCAGTCTGTGTCCTAGCCTGTGTGACCCCGAGTGTCTCCCAGGATCTTCTCGGCCCCCTTAATCTGGCACCCAGAAAGGCGGTCACTGTGGTTTAGTGGAGGTGATCCTGACTGGAGTTAAGAGATGGGAGGTGTGGGTCCAACCAGCCAGTGCGAGTGTGACTTTGGGAAATCATCTTCCCTCTCTGGTCTCCGTCCTCCTAATTCTTCAGGGAAGTGGTGGAGCCCCACTGGACTTTCACTCTAGGAGTCTAAGAAGTTGCCAGGGATCCTTGGTGCCCGTGGGTGTGCTTCTCAACCCTCAAGGTGGCCCTGGGGTCTCCCTTCCCTAGCCAGCTCCCCTCCTACCTCAGGCCTTGGCAGGGACTTGGCTTCCCTAGAGGTTCACAGCATGCCCTTCTCGGCTCCAGCCAGGTCCCTGATTGGATGTCAGCCTGACTTGCTGATCTGCAGTGGCCCTGCACCCTGCAGTCCCTGCTTCTCTCTGGCCACCACTGGGGGCCTACAGACTGCAGCCCCTCCCCCTTACCTGCAGCTTTGTCTCTCTGGTCTCTGTTACCGGGGGTCAGCCTGCCTTGGCCTGGCTCCATGGTCCTTCAGACAAGGCCCAGGCCTGGGTCTGCTGCTCATCTCGTCACTGAGGCCTGTGTCCACTCCCGTCCTCACCGGGAGAAGGATGAGCTGGTTGCAGGCGTCTATTTTGAGTGAGACCACATCCATAGATCTTCTTTTACAGTATATGCTTCTAATTTTTCTATTTTACTATTCATTATTGCTGCTAATCTCTTACTGTGCATAATTTATTCCTTCGGCTTCATCACAGGTCTGTATGCACAGGAAAAAGCAGAGTACCTGGTAAGTTTGGTGCTGCGCAACGTTTCAGGCATCCCAGGGACATCTTGGGCCGTGTGCCCTGGGGATGAGGAGCACGGCCACAGTGGGCATCTTGCCTGCTGCCTGCCTGCCCGTTGCCTGTCCTCCCTCTGGGATGGAGACTCTGCAAGAGCAGAGACTGTCCGTCTGGGTCACATTGTGTCTCCTGTGCCCAGAGCAGGCCCGGCACAACACAGGACTGAACAAGTGTCCGTCAAGGAGAAGAGGAAGCAGCCAAGTGAGTGAAAACGCGAGCTGGATGCCACGGGGCACGCCTGCAATCCCAGCCACTCGGGAGGCTGAGTGTGAGGATCCCAAGTTCGAGGCCAGTCTGGGCAACTGGCAAGACCCTGTCTCAAAATGCAAAATGAAGGAGCCTCGTGGTCCAGTGACCCTGGGTGCCATCCCCAGTACCGCCCAGGAGAAAGAGGAAAAGGGAAGAAAACATCTTTTGGTCCTCGCTGTGTGCTCGACTGGGTTGGGGCAAGCTCTAATAGGTCAGAACCGAGGGGAAATGAATAAGATAAAGAACTGCCAGGCCAGGAAAAAGAAATGTCAAAGGCAACTGCACAGGAGGAAATGTGATCCTTGTGATGGCCTGCATGTGCATGTGTGTGTGCTGTGTGCATGCGTGTGCATGCATTGTGTGCATGCACGTGCATGTGTGTGCACGTGAGCGTGTGTGTATGTGTGTGTGTGTGTCTATGTCATGGGAGCCTTTTCTGCAGCTATAATGATGACCTACAGTGTGGGATGATAGAAAACAATCGTATGTGTGCAAAGTTCTCTAGAATACCAGAGAGAACACTGTGTTGAGGACTGATTACATATCAGACACGGTGGTACAGGCATGTTAGTTCTGATCGTCTCAAAAGCCCAGTGAGATCATTATTCTTATTTCCACTGCAGCATCCCCAGTGCCCAGCACAGAAGATGGATTTAATAGACATTGAGGAAATCAACAAAACTCGCTTTTTTGTTAAAGACATGGGATCAGATAGGGCAAGTGATTTGTCTGTGGACACACAGCTAGGAAATGACCAAGCCCAGCGTCAAGCCAGGTCTGTCTGCTCTGTCCCTGTTGGAGAAGGGGCTCTCCTCCCTGTGTGCTGGCTTCTCTGAGTCACAGCCTCCCACCATTGCCCTGAAGAAATGACAACTCCCCACGCTGCTCAGCAATCCTCACCACTTGCCCAACACCCCATTTAGCTCAAGATCTGAAAGACCTTGGGCTGAGTGGAATAGAAATCAGGCCAGGTGGGTTTCACCATCCACACTGCAAGCCCAGCCTGGGCCCGTGGAGTCTTTGAAGCATCCTGGCTGGTTGTCATCTGTGCCTGATGGGGATGACGTGGGAGGACCGGGGAACATTTTGTGGGCAGACAGATTCCAAACTTCTTGACAGGTCTGGACTCATTACCCAGGCTCCCCCCATGGGCGAGCTCCAAAAGCCTGGATGGAGCCCTGGGCCTGCGCGTTCAGCAGGGATGAATAATTAAAGAACCATCAGGCGCCAACAGCTTGGCGAGGGGGTGCTGTGTCGTTGGCAGCACTGCGCCCAGCCGACTGTTTTTGGGTAGAAGCTGCTGTTCTGAGGATGACTCGGAGGTTCTTGGAGCAGGAGTTCCCACGGCAGAGGGCCTGTTGACTGAGGCGGAGGGCATGCCCGCCGAGGGCAAGTGTGGCCAGGCTGCGCCCGGCTTCAAGTCAGGTGACCTCCTGGACACACTGGGAGACCTCAGGGAAGGCTCTTTGTTTCTGTGAAGTCACCGTAGTATTTCAGGCTGTGCCAGAGCCCGGGAAAAGGAGGTGGGTGGGGCTCAGGTAGGCGTCCTACCTTCCTCTCTTATCTTGGTACTGGGAACTGAGATACCAAGGGATGGTCTACCACCCAGTCACACCCCAGCCCTGTTAATTGATGGCACCAGGGATTGAACCCAGGGCACTTAACCACTGAGCCACATCCCCAGCCCTTTTTATTATTATTATTTTTTAAATTTTGAGACAGGGTCTCACCAAGTTGCTGAGGCTGGCCTCAGACTTGCGATCCTCCTGCCTCAGTCTCCTGAGCTGCCGGGATTACAGGCTTGCCCCATCGAGACTGGTACAAGGGCGCCTTTTTTCTAGTTTCCTGGTTGAGCCTATGTTTCTTCTGTAAAACGGGGAAGTGATCTGTATTTCAAGGAGCTGTTGAGGAAATGCAGATAGGCAATGTAAACTGTAAAGTGCCTTGAAACGGTGAGGGGTGGTGTCAAGAGAAATCTGCCAGCTCGCTTCGCTCACTGTCTGCTTCTCCGGCTGGGCCCAGAGCTCAGGCAGCAGGCAGGGGCTTTGCAAGCACCCCCATTCACACCTAGTAGTCACAGGAGGGGTGGATGTGATTGGTCACCATGGCCAAATCAAATGTGTTTCCTGGAAGTCCAGTGGTCTGGGTATCTACTGCTGGAATCTTCATGGTGGGTGGCTGCAGGGCAAGACCCACAGCCCATTCCTCAGGATGCTCAAAGGGCTTTGTGTGGGTTGGGCTGGAAGCTGCTGGTCACTGTGGGCCTGAGGAGCAATTGCTCAGGAGCTTTTTCTGACCCCTGGTCTATTAGCACTGGTGCATTTTGGGAGAGATGGGTGGGAAGAAGGTATGACTTCTAGGAGGTGGCATGATTCCACAGAGAGACCACGGACTGGGCTCAGGCAGTTCTAGGGTCCCATCTAGGTCCACCTTTGTGAAATTTAGGAATGGACTTAGTTACAAATAATGGAAACTCTACTGCAGAGACATAATCCATTGGTCCTTATTCTCTCCTATAGCAAGGAGTCCAGGATACACTACCCAGGATAAGAATGACTCATTGATGCCATGGGAGACCCAAGTTCTTTGCTGTCTATAACGTGTAGACTTTTATACTAGTTCCTGTTACCTCGTGGTTGCAAAAAGATTGCCATTTCTCAGGCATTATATCCCCTGTTCCACACAGGAAGAAGGGGAAGGGATAGGCACAAAGGGAAGGGTTTTCTAACTATGGAGGAACACTGTCTCTGGACTTCTAATCTCATTGGTCAAATCCGTGTCATGTGCCACTCCTCATCAAGAAGGAAGTTGAGAAAGCAGGTGTTCTGGTAGCCCTGCAGCTAGTGGAAGAGAAGCTATAGGCTCAGTGGAAGACCTAGAACGGGTCCCCCAGGGAAGACCCCTTCACCCAAGCTCACCTTCCTGAAAGAAGGTTCTCTCCCTGTGGTCAGCATGGTGCATAAAATATGGTGTGTGCGATGCACCAGGCTGCTGGACCCCGGAAGGCCAGCTGTGGTCTCTGGCACATTCTGCAACTCAGATGTGCCCTGGTTCTGAGGGGCTCCCCAGGCTGGATCCTGATGGCAAGGAGCATTCTGAGCCTCAGCCCAGCCTCTGGGGGGTGTGGCACGGAGCTGGGTGGTCACATTGTCCCCTCCCCTGGATGCAGTGTAAAGCGTGGGGGAAGGACCCAGGTGTGACAGGGCAGCGGTGGCTTCTCTTTGATCTATTTCTTACCCCACATCTGCGGCAGACTTCACTGGGGTTCAGGACTCCAGAGTGGAAATAAAAGTTTGGAAGTAATAACTAACACTTTATAGATTTGCCATGTGCAAGGCACTCTGTGTTCCACACGTATTAATTTATATAATCTCCCAGCGAGGCAGAGTGGAAGGGACTATTATTAGTTCTGTTTTTAAAGGCAAGGAAATTGAGGAAAGAGAAGTTAAGTAAATTACCCAAGATCACTTAACAAAGTTGGAGGGAGCTGGACCCAACCAGTCTGGATGGCCCTTTGCTCTTTCTTCTGGTTGCTGTTTTCTTTGATTTTTGAAAACCCATCCTCTCTGCCTCCCATCTGGTGTGAGAATCCTCACTACGACATCCCCCCAACGCGTCGCCTGGCTTGGGGATGGGACGCTCCTTCGCTCCCTGGGGATCTTGAGCCAGCTGTACCAGTAGGAAAATTCTCCCCCAAGTTTGTGAACCCCTTAATAAATCTTTAAGACTCCAAGTGGTTTCCTGGGAAACGGAGCAGATTGCTCAGCCCCCGGGGGCTGGTGTGGTCTGGATTACAAATGGAGAAATTTAGAAGGCGGTCACAAGCTTCATGTTGTGTAGCCACGGGAGAGGCCGCGGTGTAGACAGCAGGAACTCTCTGGACTCCTTTCCCTTCCTGAGAGTTGTGGTCCATCTGGGGCTGCGCTCCTGGAATACCGCAGAGGGTAATCCCTCAGCATAGAAGGTTAGATGGCTCAGGGTTCTGGAGGCTGGGAAGTCCTTGGGCAAGGGACAGGCGTGAAGTAAGGGCCATCTCATGGCCATAGGTAGAGGGTAAGAAGGAATGTGAGAGAGAGAGAGGGAGAGAGAGTGAGAGAGAGAGAGAGAGGGAGGGAGAAAGACAGAGGGAGGGAGACAGGGGAGGTGGGAGGGAGAGAGAGTGAGAGAGAGAGGGAGGGAGAAAGAGGGAGGGAGAGGGAGTGAGACAGAGGGAGGGAGACAGAGGGAGGGAGAGAGACAGAGGGAGGGAGAGAGAGGGAGGGAGAAAGAGGGGGCAGAGGGAGGGAGAGAGAGGGAGGGAGAGAGAGAGAGAGGGAGGGAGAGAGGGGAGGTGGGATGGAGAGAGAGGGAGGGAGAGAGAGGGAGGGAGAGAGGGGAGGTGGGAGTGAGAGAGAGTGAGAGAGAGAGAGAGAGGGAGGGAGAGAGGGGAGGTGGGAGGGAGAGAGAGTGAGAGAGTGAGAGAGAGAGGGAGGGAGAAAGAGGGAGGGAGAGGGAGGGAGACAGAGGGAGGGAGAGAGACAGAGGGAGGGAGAGAGAGGGAGGGAGACAGAGGGAGGGAGAGAGAGGGAGGGAGAGAGAGTGAGAGAGAGAGAGAGGGAGGGAGACAGAGGGAGGGAGAGAGGGAGGGAGAGAGAGTGAGAGAGAGAGAGGGAGAGAGAGAGAGACAGAGGGAGGGAGAGAGAGGGAGGGAGAGAGACAGAGGGAGGGAGAGAGACAGAGGGAGGGAGACAGAGGGAGAGGGAGGGAGAGAGGGGAGGTGGGAGGGAGAGAGAGGGAGGGAGAAAGAGAGGGAGGGAGAGGGAGGGGGAGGGGGAGGGAGAGAGAGAGGGGGTACTTATAGCCTCAAAGCCTAATCCACTCATGAGGAGGGAGCTACCCTGATGGACCCCTCTCCAGGCCTCACCCCGACACTGCTACGTTTGGGACCAAGTACCAAAGCACACTTTCCAGGGACACGTTCAGACCATAGACGGAGCTTCGTCCCAGCTCCTGTGGAAGGGCGCTGACAAGGCCACCTTCCCCACGGAGCTGGCCCCAGGGCTCGCCTAGCAGTCCATGTGAGGCACCAGTACAGCCTCAGCATTCCACCCCCTGCGCAGGCGTCTCAGTGTCACCGCCATCGCCATGGTCACCACCGAGGGAGGCTGTCTTCTCGCTCTGGCCTTTCAGAACGACTCGGTCAATGACTCCGGCACAGAACTAAGGGGGTCAGGAACAAGCCTCTTGGGGCCACAGAGGGCTCTTGGCCTACAGAGGACTCAAGTCCAGAGAAGAGTGGGACTTACCCGAGCCGGTCAGTGGCAGAAGAGGCAGAATTCCATGCAGTGAAGTGAGAGGTGATCCGTCCATCCCATGGATCCTCTTGGAAATGTGAGGTCAAAGGTCAGAGGCAGGCCCACGTGGGAAGGAGGTGGCGGCTTCTGGGAGGAGCCCAGAGTAGTGGGGACTAGTGAGTGTTCAAATCGATCCCCTGATGTGTTGCTCAGCTCCGGGTTTCCATGCTACATCTGGGTGTGAGGCACCGTTCAGAGGGATGTAGCTTGGTTTGGGCTGCAGCCAGACACTCTGGAACGTGTTGTGTTTGGATGGTTTGTGGACACATGGGAAAAGATTCCTGAGGACACCAAGGGGTACAATGGAAAAAGCAAGAGCCCAGGAAGCACCCATGGGCTGGGATCCCAGCTGCTCCACCAACTTACTGTGTGAGTGCCACTCTGAGCCTCGGTTTCTTCATCTAGTCGTCGGGGATGGGACTGGAAAGTACGAAATGTGACAAAGGCAGTCGAGTCGTCAGAAAAGTGGCCAACCCAGACTCTGTCTCAACCATTTTTAGAGATTAAGAGACGTGACATCAAACGCAGACTGCCTCTATCTCAAAAAATTGAATGATCCAGGCCCCTGGAACCACTTTCTCCAGAGGCTATGGGGGCATCTCTGGGCCCCTGGAGCTGGGCTCTCTGATCTGCCAATCTGTCAATCTGCCTGACAGCCGCAGGCGGGCTGGAGGTTGGCTGGCCCACCCTCCTGCCCCAACAGGTCTGTCCCAGGCTGGGGAGACAGCCGTCCCTGCTCCAGAGGAAAGATCCCTGCAAGAGGCAAATCCCCCGTCTCGGGAGGTGTCCGCTCAGGGCCGCTCTGGGATGAATATTTCCTTTCATAATGTTGCTAATCATTTTTTTCCTCCAGGCAGAAACAGAGGCTCTCCCAGGCTCCTGCAGCTGCTGTGCCCCATGGGCTCTTAATCAATGTTACATGGTAATTAATAATAGATCCTCCATCACTGGCGGCTCCCCGTTCTCTCTGACGAGTTGGCATCTTCCTGGCCAGATGAGGCTGAAATCAAAGGCCTGAAATCAGAGCTGAAAACTTTTCCTCCAATAGCTTGTGGGAAGGAATCAGGAGACTGGGCTCCCTGGGCGGGTCTGGTGCTGGGCAAGACTCTCACACTGTCCTCACTGTGACCCCGTGGATGGTCTGCCCTGCTTCAGGGAGGGGGCGAAAGGCGTGGGGACACGCCGCCATTTGTTCTGACAAGCTGCTTTGGAGCCGTGGTTCAGCAGGTTACACCGTCTGATTCCGGGTAGGTTACCCGAATTCTCGGAGCCTCTCTTTCTGTAGCTGTCTAATGGGAATGATTGCGTTTCCCGACTCAGATGGTGGATCTGAGGATCAATTGAGGAAAGGCACGTAAAAATACGTGCTCAGGCATAGAATTAGACAAATAATGTACATTAGTAATTATGTCATTATTGTCCTTGTCAAAGGTTGTGTAACTAGGTCCTGGGGATGTGGAGATTCATTTATCGATTCCTTAATTCATCCGACACATGTGTTTTGAGCACCAAGAACGTACCAGGTATCGGAAACACAGAGGCGAACCCAAGAGCTAAACTCTCTATGCTCATGGACTACATTTTCTTATCAATAAGCAAATACACATATAATAAGCCAGAGAAGGAAGCGGAACCAAGCAGGTAATAGATGATGGGCAGGTAGGTAGAGCAGTCAAGGTAAGGACGCTGCAGGCAGAGAGCACTTTGAGTGCAAAGGCCAGGTCAGGTCTAAGGTCTGTTAGAACTTGTGTGCATCCCACCTGAATATCACCTGGCATTGCATTCAGGGACCCCATCAGATTACAGTTCTCCTTCCCCCCTGAGGAAGGACCCTGACCCCCCATAGGCACATGCCCTTGATTCCCAGGGCTGTGTTGACTAGTCATCAGTTCCACAGGTTTATTGCAGCTGGCCACTGTGACCTCACATAAGCCACTTCCTTCTCTGAGTGTCCCTTACCATGCCCGCAAATCAGGGATGACAATCTTACCTACCTCTCAGGTGATGGTGAGTCACTGAGCCTCAAACTGTGGAAATGCTTTGCAAGCCGGGCACTTAGTAGGTGCGCAATTGAATGATGGTCATTCCTGTGCGACCCTCCCTGCCCCACATCTTGGGAGACCCAGGAACAGGTGAGAGCTCGAACCCAGAATTCTTGCTTAGCTGGGGAGTGTGTCTCATTTGCATAGATTTGCATAAGGCCTGAAATGGTGTGTACCTCTCTGCCTTTAGTTCCTGTGAGCTCACGTCACTATTTAAAAATAGGGTGTTGATCTTCCCCTTTTCCCACTATTCCCTTTGCCTCTTGAAAGAATTTCGAGCTATTAATCTAATATGCTGGCTTGGAAGCTGTTTTTATTTTGGACCTGCACCCCTTTTGCGGAAGGGGGTCATCCGCTCTAGGCAGCCCTTGATTACTTGCTTTACTGGAGGGGAGACAACAGCGATGATCTCACACAGCGGAGGGTCCTGGAAGCTTTAAAAAGAAAAGTCAATTTTATTCTTTCTGCTCACAAAAGTAGAACACACAGACAAAATGGAAAATACAGAACAGCAGGAAAAATTCCCCAACAAAGTACTTATAATAACCCTAACCAGACACAATCGCTGTTAATATATTAGTGTATTTTTTCTCCTGGTTTATTTTTTCCCATGCAATTTTTATATAATTGAGACCATTTGTGCTCTCTCTCTCTCTCTCTCTCTCGCCCTCCCTCTCTCTCTTCCTTCCTTCCTCTCTCTCTCTCTGTACACACACACACACACACACACACACACACACACACACGTGACTTTCCCCCATGCTATTAAGAACTTATCATTTTTTACAAGCACATAGTATTCCACAGAGCAGATAGCTTTTACTCTTTCACCTGTTGTCAGGCATTTAGATTTGTCCAGGGTTTGTGTGGGCTATGGTGTTTGCAGGTATGATGAAAATATTTATGTTGCTGGCATTTTCTCATCCCGTTGTGGGCTACTTTCCCATGAGAGCCCAGAAGTGAAATAAATGACTAAGAGGCAAAGGGGAAACAAGTTTAAGGCTTGGAAAGACTTTTCTGAACCAGTACCTAGGCTCCGAGGCTCTGCGCCGCCCCCTCCCGCCCCCCTTGTTCAGGCAGCGCAACCCTCGCTGGGTGGTGGCAAAGGCTCGGATGATCTGTCTTCTTGCAAATACCCCTGGGGCAGGTGTGTTTAAGAAAGTGTCTGAGAGTCAGGAAAACCCAAACTGTTCTTCAAGACTGGGTCTGCACTCTCCTAAGTCCCATTCTGGAAAAAAAAAAAAGAATGACTTGACTTTGTGTCAGTTTGGAATGCCTTCCACTTAAACCAACAGGCTCTCCCAACTTTTCACAATAGGATGTCACGAGACGGCGGTCCAGAGGATGCGCTTCTCTCCAGGGATACCACCTAGCCCCTGCCCTCCACATCTCTGTTTCACCGTCCCTGGGAAGATGGCATTTGTTTCCATGATTGTCGCCTCGCGGTCCCAGGATGGTTGCCACATCATATAGCCATTCCTGAACCAAATTTTAGTGAAGCCAGACAAAGGTACCATGATCTTTGGACCAGCCAAGATTCATCCCAGGGCTCAGGTAGGGTCTGTCCTCCTTGAGACCCGTGGCTTACCAGTGCCATGGGAACAAATCAAAGTTTAATCAACAGGGCAGAGCAGGATGAGGTAGGCGGGAGGGGCATTCCTAGGAGAGGACAGTCATAGACCTCGAGGAAGACGTTATGATTTCATCCCAGGGTGGGCTCCTATTGGTCAGTGGCCATTCCCACTTGCCTAGCTCCGGGGAGAGTACATGGTCTAAACAGGGCATCTGATCCATAAAGAGATAAAAAAAGGCCCCTCGCCTTCCAGGTAGTGGGGTACTTGAGTACAGAATGTCTGGAACCTCCGTAGCCATTTTGCTCTCACAAAGTAATCCAGCCTGAGGATGAAGCTAATAAGCACTCAGAGAACAGGATGGAGACACAAAGGAATCCCCAAGTGGTAGAGCTAAGACCTTGATCAAACTATACCTGAGGTCCTTCAGACTTCTGGGCTTTTTGTTTACAAAAACTAACACATCCTCTGAGTTGTGCAAACCTACTTGACTGAGGTTTCTGATGCAACAAGAGTTGTAACTGATAGAGATGCAACCGGGAACTCGGAGAAAAAGGGCCACGTGGTTATGTAATCTTGAACTGGATTAAGCAAATTTTAACAAATTTCTTTTTGCCTTGACTTAGATTCTTTTATATGCTAATATGTACTGTGCTGCTGTAGGTGGGGGAGATCTCCTGCAGCATTTCCAGACTCCTTTTCTCACGGGACATTGGCCATCACTGGGGAGGGCCACCAGCCTATGCCCTACTCCAGGAACTTTAGGTTTTAACTTGAGATCTGACATAACAGTTTGTGTGGGCAGTAACGAGAGTCAAGAGGGTATAGGTTTTGGTTCCTCAAACGCCTCCCCAGTGATCTCTGTATTTCCTCTTGAGGGAGGCCCTTTGTCAAACAGGCAAGACAAGGAAGCTATTTGGAATTAGGCAAGACGTTCTGGGAAACTCTGTGTAGCCTCTCTGAATGGGGAGACCAGAGGAGGTGGGTGAGGAGGGGAGGTGATCTGGGATCCAGTCCTGCATAGAGCTGCCCTGTCCTCCCCTTTTCTCAGACCTCAGTTGTCTTATCTGTGAAATGTGGGGACAGGGACAGGTTGTCAGAGACATTCTTCCCAAATGTTTCCAGGCCACCGCCAGAGCTGGATTTAGGAGGACTTCTTCAGTGTCAGAAGGTTTGCAGTGTCTTGGGTGGAGAAAGAGAGCTTCCAGGAAGCTGTGGTCTGAGGGGTGTGTGTGTGTGTGTGCATGTGTGTCCACCTGTACGTGCATGTGTGTGTTGCACATCATTAACAGGCTTGGGAGGCTGAGGCAGGAGGATGGCGAGTTCCAAGCCAGCCTCAGCAACTCAGTGAGACCCTGTCTCTAAATAAAATACAAAATCGGGCTGGGGAGGTGGCTCAGTGGTCGAGTGTCCCTGAGTTCAATCCCTGGTACCCAAAAAAGAAAATCAAAACAACAAAACAAAACAAAACCAAACCAGGCAATTGGAGGTGAAAAACCAGGCTTTAACCTACCTCTCCACCTCTTTCCAATTATTGTGCGCCCTAGAACGCTGCATCCCTGAGGCCGCGCGCAACCAGGCTGGCGGGACAGAGCGCCCGGATTGTGCCGGGTTGGCCCAGTGGACCAAAGGGCCCTGCTGCCAGCCGCCAGCCTGTTGCATCCTGCAGTGCAGACAGAGGAGGAGCCCAGGGATCCCAGTCTGGAGCGGGAGCGGGGCGACGGAAGGCCTGCGGGAGGAGAGGGCAGATGAGTGGGAAGCGGCCAGCGCGGGCTCCACACGGGAGGAGCAGCGCATGCGGTGCGGACCTGCGGGGGTGGCCTGGGCACCGCTTCTCGTCGCAGGTGGAGTGGGCGGAGAAAGATGGTGAGGGGCGGGCACAGATCCCACAGGGCCTCAGGGTCACCACGGGGGGTCTAGGTCTTATCCCAGGACATGGCAGCCACGGTGGCGTTAGAGCGACTAGTGATGTACTTTTCAGGACGTCCTCTGCCCGCTCCTAGCGGGGTGAGGCATGGCCAGAGGGCAAGGCCAGCATGGGGAGGACAGAGCGGCCGGCCATTCCCTCGGAGTGGCTTTCGGAAGAGGGGCCGCCGCAGCCAGCTCGTCTCCACCGAGCTCGCGGGAGGCAGAGCTGCCTGGAGCTGCGGGGACTGACTCCGCAGATAATTCTGCGGTGACCTCTGCTGACTTTGAATTAACAAACAGCTGTTGCCTGTGACTGTGGAGCCCCGGGAGGGGCAGGAGCCTGCTGGGCTCCAGGAATGGGCGACAAGATACCCCACAGGAGGGGACAGGCTGTGGCCTCGCTCCTGCTGGTCTGAGGGAGGGGCTTTCCGGAAAAGCCAAGGAGCCTGGCCTTCCTCCTCACTAATAATAAAGGCCCTCCTTCATCAGCCCAGGCTTCAAAGAGAACCCCAAATCTAAAGCCTGTCATCCTCTCCACTGCCACTACCTGGATGGTCACCAGACTGCCTACCCCTGCCTCCCTGCTCTGGGGTCTCCTCAGGTCTTTGGAGGAAGGGAGTCAGGCCATGGGACTCCTCTGATGGTTTCCGTGGCACTGCCGGCAGAAGCTCAGATCCCCACATGCTAACCTGCTTCACTCCTGGGGGCCTCACCTCCTGCTTACCTATCTCTGCCACTTTAGTCCCCATCCGTCAGGATCACTGTGCTCTGCCCACCCTGGCCTGCTGGCTGTGAGCTCCACTGTTCATCCTGCCTGGGATGCTCGTCTCCAAACATTCACGTGGTTCCCTCCAGGGCTTTGCCCAAATGCCACCTTGTGGAGGCCTTCCCTGACCACTGTACCCCTGCTCTACTCTTCCTGCCCGCCTCCGGTGAATTTTCTCCATGAGACATGTCACCGTCTAGCACAGTCTACATTCCATGGTGTCTGAGTCTGACTCTCCTTGGGTTGAGAGTTTGCTGAGGGGAGGCATCTGTCCTCTTGATCACTGTTGAAACCCCAGGATTGAGAACAGCCTGGTGCGTGGCAGGCGCTCATGCTTATTTTGTTCATGAGCAAAGGCAGGATTCCACTGAGCATCACCACCCCACTGGGTTGCAACCTTCTCAAGACATCTAGGAGGCCCCACTGTGAATTTTTCTTCTCATTTCCTCTTTCCAGCTTGAGAATTTCTATAGGCCCATCACCAAGTTCATCTTCCTCTCTTGTGTCCAGTCTGCCTATTTTCCCACCCAAGGACTCCCTCATCTCTGATGTCAGATCTTTCTAGAGTGCTTCTGGCATTTCCAGCCAGCTTTCCTTCAATCTCCCCATCTGTTCATGCATGTTGTCTACCTTTTCTACTTGATCTTTTAATCAATTGATTGTAGTTCAAGTCCCTGTTTGATAGCAAGTGAGTAACCATTTATTGAGTCCTAGGCACCAGGCTTTGGGATAATGACTTTAAGTGTTTCAATGAGTCGATTCAGATGACAAAAACTGAGGAACAGTCTCTAGAGGTGACCTACCCCCCAAGGTCCTCCAGCCATCATTGTCAGCCCTGAACTGACCTCAGACTGAGTGAAAAGCTTTTGTTCTAACCAACTCTGCTGGTCTGCCTTCAGCTGCAAGCTCTCGCAGTTACCTGGACTCAGATCACCAATTTATCCACAGCAGAGGATCCAGGTGGCCAGTCCCCACGGCTCCTCACTGCGGCCAATTCTCCGAAGAATAGAACCAGCTTGCATTCGAGCCCCTCCACTTGGCCTTCCAGACCCCCACCACCTGTCCCATCCCCTTCCACCTCCCCTCCCCAGGCTTCCCAGCAGGGAGCCAAGCTGGTCCTTTCCTCTGCCAGAATTTCTCGCCATCTTTTCCTGCTCCTTCCTGCTGCACCCCAGATCTTACTGTCTGTCACTCATTGATTGACATTTTTTTGATACTGGGAACTGAACCCTGAGGCTCTCTACCACTTAACTAGATCCCTATTCCTTTTTTATTGTTTATTTTGAGAAAGGGCCTCACCACATTGTCCAGGCTGACCTTGAACTTGCCGTGCCCCTGCTTCAGGTTTCCAAGTCCCTGGGCTTAGAGGCTTGCGCCTCCATGCCTGGCCTGATTCACTTCTATAACTTACATTTAATCATTTTGAATTCTAATCTTTCCATTCCCTAGCTGAGGACTTAAGTAAGCAATTCACCTCTCTTGCCTCAGTTCCTGCCGGGAAAGGGGACTGCGGGAGGACCTGGCCCACATCTGTTGGTGGTGTGAAAATTCAGCCAGTCAGACCTGACTCCCAGTCACCTCGAGTTGGCTGCCATTAAGAATGAGTGCTGTGACTTAGGGACACCCAGGTGGCGTAGACCCAGCCCCTCTCTCTGAGACTCCCCACCCTCAGTCCTGAGCAGCATCGGCATGTAGACCTGATTCCCATGGTCAGGTTAGAGCTGGCACAGGCCTGGGTAGCCCAGAACGGGCCTGTCCTTTGCCTGCCTAACTAGCCGCTTGGCCGAGCAGAGGGACAGGGTCACTGGGCTGTGAAAAGTCCAGCTGGCCAGGCCGTGGCAGGAGCCCCTCCTGCTGGCCCTGCCCGGCCCCCACCGCAGCTAGTCACAGTTGCTCTCCTGGCCCAGAGGAAGCTGTGCACGGACAGACACATGGACAGGACATGCACTCTCACATGGCAGCTTGTGCCCATCCATGCTCAGACGGTCAGACCCAAAGACAAGCCCCTGAGAGTGGGAAGGACGCTAGGCCACGGTGCGCTGCTCTCGGGCCCCTGCTCCACCTTCCATGTGCATTAGTGTACTTGACTCTTGAGACCATTTTCCCGAGAGGGAAGGCGAGGCAGAGAGTGGGCCAAATAACCTGCCCAAAGTCCTGCTGAATGGTGGCGACTTACTCCCCCTGGGGGAGTTGGGCCCCTCTGGCAGATCCCTGACGGCTGGGCAGACCTGGTTTCCAAAGGCTCTGTGACGCATGCTCGTTTTTAGACATTCGGACCCAGATGCGTATCCCCGATGGACATGGGGAGCGTCCCCGAGAGGCAGAAGCATGCGTAAAGACACTTGTGGCTGACAGCCTGGAGACCCCACCCTCAGAGTCTGATTGCAAGGCTGCTGGCACACCTGCTGAGACTGTCCCCACCCCTCCCGAGGCAGGTGAGCCCCGCCCCGTGGATCCCTGCGCCTGGCTCAGCGCCTGCTACCAACATATGCTCCGCTCACCCGGTGGCTTCCCTCCCTGGGAAGAATGTCAGGCCCTTCCCAGACGCCAGCCATGACTTAGCCAGCCAGGCCCACGACTCTGCTCTCCGACGCCCACTGCCAGGCAGGCGACTTCTCTTTTCTTCTCTTTTTTTGAGAGCCACTGCTCTCGTCCCCACCCCCTGTTCCCCTCTAGCCCTGGTGGCCCCCGGCTGCTGCTCCAGCTCTCCAGGATGCACCCCCTCCGACCTCTGCACTAGCCTTTATCTGAATGGATCCGCAGGGCCCCCTCCCTCACCTCCTTGGGGACTTTCTTGCTCTCCCTGTGTGACCGCGACTCCTCTGTTCCCACCCCTTCGCTCTGTTCCTCTCCCCACTAAAGCACAGCTCCTTGACGGCGGGGTTGCTTCTGTACCCTGGTGTCCCCCAGCCCAGCGTGCGGAGCCACGTGGCTCTCTGGGGCACAGAGAATGAGATGGAGCAAGCTTTGGGGGCTGGGAGCTGCGTCCTGTCCTCACAGAGCTGCCGAAGGTTGGAGGCCTGTGTGTCCACGTGGGACCCCGCACCGCTACCTCAGGGCTCCGTTGAGACAATCGCTCCGGTGCCGCGTGACTCTGTGCTTCATAGAGTCTCAGGCAGTACTGGAGCAGATGGAGCACACGGGGGTGCCCCCTGCACCTCACCGCTTGCTGTGGTCTCTGCACTCCTGGGGGACATCTTCCCAGGCCTTTCTGCATGCTTTCTACTGCATGGATACAGGGAAACGTGCATGTCTTAAATGCATGTTGTCCATCAAATGGGATCATCCTCCATTGACTTGACGCCATTTAGGAAGCAAGCGCCTGCCTTCCAGAGCTGAAGTTCAAATAGGACCTTAGGCAAGCCTGCAATACTTCCAGGTGGCGGAGGGTGCTTTGGAGAGATCTTAAGGGGATGAAGGGACAGAGGATGTTGGGAGGGCTGAGGGTCCTTGGGTCCGGGGGTCGGGGGAGCACTGTGAGGCACAGGATTCGACCTGAGACCTAATAGAGGAGGACAAACAAGTCCCCCAGGGATCCGGGGCTGGTCCTTCCAGACAGAAAGGCAGGGGGTGCCAAGACCCTAAGGCTGGCCTGGATTTAGCGGGTTGGAAAAGGATCAGGGAGGCCATTGGGGCTGAAGTGGGTTAAATGGAGAGGGACAGAGATGGGACAGGCAGAGGCCAGGGCTCTCCACTGAGAGACCGCATGGATCTCCAGGCTGCCACACGAAGACACCAAGCTGGGGAGGCCTCATCTAGTGGGTTTTCTCTGTGCAATTTTTCTCATTATTGTAAAATATCCATCACATGAAATCCACATTAAGCACATTCACATCGTTGTGCCATAATCGCCACCACCATCCAGCTCCAGAGCTTTTTGTATCTTTCCACACTGAAACTCTGAACCCATGAAACTCTCATGGCCCCCTCCCCCAGCCCCTGGCAACCACCATTCCACCTTCCGTTGCTATGGATTTGCCTGCTCTCCGGATATCATAGACGTGGAATCACCCAGTATCTGTTCTTTTGTGACTGGCTCATTTTACTTAGTGGAATGACCTCGAGGTGTCTCTACAATGTAACTGTGGGTCAGGAGTCCATTCTTTTTGAAGGCTGAGTAATATTCCAGTGTTTCTCCATTCCTTCATCCGTGCCTGCTTAGTTGGGCTGTTTCCAGCTCTTGGCTATTGTGAACGAGGCTTCTAGGAACAGGGCCCTGCAAACATTTTTTGGAGACTTGCTTAGGATTCTGTTGGTTACAACGTCTGGATTGGAATTGCCGGGTCACATGGAACTCTCTCACCTAGTGTTTTATGCAACAGAATCCAGGGAGACCAGCCAGGCGGCAGTGTTAGTGCCTGGCGCTAATGACAGTTCCTGCGGATACCTCTGGGATGGTGCACAGAGGCCCCCTGGCCCCCGTCTCTTCAATGATTCAGGGTGCCTTCGTTTTCATTCTTAATTCAGGCTCACCCAGCTCTGGAGTCAGGCGGGGCGAGGCCTGTGATCTCCTTTGGACAGGCGAGGACTTGGGGCTCAGGGAGGGAGGGTGCCTCAGCCCGAGGCACTGGGCTGCAGTGGGTGGGGCCTCCAAGACGGTCTTGAACCCTGGGCCTGCCTGGGGCCTGCCTCGGGGGTGGACGATGGACCTGGCAGCCTCCCTCCCATTCCTGGCTCCTGCCAGGCAGGGATGGGCAGCTGGAGAGAGCTCACGGCCAGAGCGGGCTCTGCCCATCTGTGACAGGCACTCTCAAGCCAGAAATCCAACCCAGGGCATCCCCGGGACTTGAGAGCCACGGGGAGGCCGTGCCCTAATTAACCACCTGCTGCCCAGGAAGCCCAACCCCTCGCCTGCTGCATGGGGGCTCCTGCGTTAAGACCAGGGTGTCTCTGGGTGGGGACAGGAGCCCTGAGACTGGCTACTCCTTTCTGGGCCTCAGGCCCATGTAGGCAGCAGAAATTCTGCCAGAGTCATGGGAAGAAGCCCTGTCCCACCTGGGCTGGGTATGTCCTGGGTGAATACGCCCTCTCTGTGGCCTTTCTTTCTTGGGGCTATTTTCTTCCCCTCTCCTTTTTAAGGTTCACTGTTTGGCTGATGAAGTTTGGTGGGATAAAAAGGGAGAACAGGATATTCTGCTTTCTTGGGTGGGGGTCCCAGGAGCAGAATGGCAAGCGGGGGCTGGCCTGACCTGGAGCCTTTACCCTCCTGCTGGCACCCAGGTCCCTCTCCGCACTCCCACACACTCCAGCACCCCTCCACCACCAGCTTACTTCAACCTCTTTGTTTTCTTCAACCTCTTTGCTTTCTTCAAACATACCAGGCCTGATCCTGCCCCGGGGCCTTTGCACTTCCTCTTTCCTCTGCCTGGTACTTTCTGGCCCCAGACTTCACGACCACTCCTCCAGATCTTTGCCCAAATGTCACTGTTTCAGGGAGGCTTTTCCCTGACTCTCCTGTTTAAGACTGCAAACTACCCCTGGTCCGGCCTGGCCTGACCTCTCTCCCCACCTTGAAGGTCAAGTTGGGGATGATAGGTTTCACTCCACATGAACTAAGACCCACTAAAGGAGTTCCGCCATGGATGGCCTGATCAGGACTGGACCCTGAACCTGGGAGACTGGTGGTGGTCAGAGCATGAAGGGGAGGGCTCAGTGCAGGCAGGACAGGGTGGCGGTGGTGGATGGTCTCAGGACCCGCAGTTTTGTTAGTGTGCCTGTTTACTCTCTGGTGACTAGACAGAGCTTCCTCAGACAGGCCTCGTGAGCTTCTCTCTCAGGCTGACACCTGGCACGTAGTAGGTGCTCAATAAAGACTGGTGAACGTGTGGAGCAAGGACAGCTTTTCCCTGCTTCTCCCCTCCGTCCTCACCAGCTCAGACCGTGAGACCCACGGGACGGATGGTAAGACCCGAGTCTCAGAGAGGTCGGGCAGTGTTTCTGGGTCACACAGCTGGTGAGCACTCTGTGTGCCCCTTGTGTGTCTATATCTTTGGGTGTCCCTGTGTCCCTCTGGACTTGGGCATCTGCATGCCTCTTTTCCTGAAGCTACTGTGTATGCACCTGCTTCTGCATGTGTGTCTCTGTGCCCTTGTGAGGCCTGGGGCTCTGTGGGTCTGGGCTCTGCCAGCTCCTTGAGTCCCAACTTGGTGGCCCATCTCATTTCTTTGCCTGCCCAGACCCCTCAGGGGCTCCACAAGTCCCTCCATCTCCCAGCCAAGGGGTCCCTGAGCTCTGGGGGCACAGGGGAGCTGGAGCAGAGGAGAGAGGCCGGTGGGCCTGGGCATGGGCCCCCCGTCCCTGACCCTTGGCCCTGCACAGGGCCCCGAGCCCTGGGATTGTCTCCTGACTTAGAATCGCCAACCCCAGATCTGGTTGCCAGGAGCCTGCACTGGGCTGGTTCCCATGGCAACGTGGAAGCCGTCAGGCCTCTCTCATAAAACAGGTCATAAAGCAGAGAGGGAAGGGAGGAGGAGCCGGGCTGCTGGGCTGTGTGGGGCTGGCGGGTGTCGGGGCCACGTCCCTTGGAGACCCTCCACACAGGGTGGGCAGCTGGGCCCAGTTCTGCCACTGCCCCTGTGTTGGGCAACCCTGGGAGAGCCCTTGGGCCTCAGTGTTCCTGGGGGCTCTGCCTCCAGGTACCCCGCTGCCTGGATTCAGGAATGTCCTGGGTGAGAGGACTAAGGCCAGGCTTGAGCGCTTGGATCCTTAGTGTCTGGGTCCACAAGGAGCTAAGGGGAAGCACATGGTGAGTGTAAAGATCCAGGTCTTTGAGAACGCTGGGTTCAAATCCAACTCCACCTGTATACTGTGTGACCTTGGGCAAGTGGTTGACATCTCTGAGCCAAACTCGTTCACCTCTAAAGTGAAGTCCAAAAATAGCATAGGGTTTTTGTGAGAAACACATTCAAGTGTGTAGCGCTCCCGCCTGGTGCCTGGTCTGACGCCCGGTTGTGAGTAAAGATGCGGGCTGTTGGTGATAATGGTGACTATTTGGAGCCCAGCGCCCGGCGTTGATGCCGTCCTCCCAGGTTGTAATCAGCTCCATTTTACAGACGAGGACACTGAGGTTAAGGAACTTCTTGGTTAAGCAACCTCCCAAGAGGTTAAGCAACGCCTCCCGGATCCCAAAAACAGCCAGCATCTGCATGTTCTCTGCCACACCCCAGTACTGCCCCCCACCCCATC